>NC_057354.1:111952528-113214403 GCF_016509475.1 Prionailurus bengalensis
TCAAGGTCCTGGTGTTTAATGATAAATGACAGTGAGAATGGCCTCTCCAAATGACAATAAATTAATGGGCAAAGACCACAGGTCTGGAGGCAATGCTTACTAAGCTTTGAATCTAGCAAATAGCTTTCTGCATGTGTATTAGAATTATGATAGATAGATTTTCCAGTACAAAAAGACCACGTGTTTATAAGTATTTATATGGGCCACTTTAAGTTTTAGGAACTTTAAATGAGATAGGTAGAGTTCCCGAAGAAAACAATGAATCACTAGAGCTGAACTTTAACACCCGTTCAACATCTAATTAGTTGAATTAGAGCCACTTTGTAAGAGAGTTAATCAATTCTCTAGCTTTAGCTGCCCCAATGCTTCTGAAATTTGCTGATGTTATCATTACCTTGGAAGGAGACACTCTGCATTTTAATAGGAGCATTTCTTCTAAGACCTTAGTGGTATAGCAGAAACAAGCATTTAAACATACATTTAGACTATAATTATGTATAATTAAATGCAAAAATATATAAAATATGTAAGTATAAAATATATTTGTTTTTGCAAATCGTGGACTTGACCAGGAAAAGCTGTTGTCCTTAGCTGCACAACAGAATTAAATAACTTATCAATCAAATGTAGCTTCCTGTGCGGCTGCTTGGTAGACCCTGTACCTAAGGCAGTATCTGGGATAGACTAAGATTCAAATAAACATGTTCAATATTGTTTATATTAGTAGTAATACAATTATATATTTGGCAAAACACCTAAATGCATGGGTTTCTAACTAAATAATATAATATAAAGGCCCTCAGAGAAATGTGTCTTCATTGTCAAACTATTTTTCATAAAATTCTCACATTAATGCCCTATGACAGAAAGGCGTGAGAATGCCATTGTTAGCTGAAGATATATATATATATATGTATATATATATATATATATATACACATATATATATACACACACACACACATATATACATATATGTATGTATATATATATATATATGTTAAGTATTTAAGTAATTAATGATTTATATTGTAACTAATTATGACTTAGCAGTTTCAAAATACACAGTGCTCTCCCATATTTGACATTGCACTCAACTATAATGGGACAGTGTATGCAAGATAGATAATGCCATTAACCATATATAGTATACTTAAGAGGTGATGCAAAAAAAGTGTCCTATGGTAAAACGTGTTAAGTTTATGTATAAATGTCTCCAGCTTTACTGACACTCTACAGTGGCATATCACTTAATTGGTTCATATTCTATACCCTACTTGAGCATCATTGGAAAGCTACTGGGAACCTTAGGTCAGGCCATAACCCTAGAAGCCCCATGATAGAATTCCTGCCATTGTGTATTTGACAGTTTTAATACTAATGTGTATTTGTGTTACTTAATATTTCTTCTTTGTGCTGTATTGTTGCCCATCCCAAATGTTATGTACCACATGCCTTCCAGTACTAACATGGTTCTCATTGGTCTTTAATTGAACTTTTTCACATTATTTGGGTTTACTAAAATTTTCAAATATGAAATAAGAATATTCTGTATCAACACTATGAAAGTACCAACAATTATTCATATGCCAAAGAGTATTAAGCTAAGAAACTTGAGCTATATTGGTATCTAGCACTTAAGTTGTTAAATAAGGTAAAGTGGAGGCCTAAACTTGGAGATAAGGGCACTTGTCACAAACTATGCCTCCTGCCCACCTTCCCAATGGATTCAACAGAAGAGTGTACATGATTCCCTTTATTCCATCATTTTGGTTTTTTGAGACTCTTATATTATCCCTCATGCTTCCCTCTACCTCCAACCCTGCAGTTTGTTCATACTCTCCCTCTATGTCCATTCTGAAAGTGCAAAGTTAGTAAATAAAAGACCGATTAGGGACGAATTGAGAGGGATGACTTCCTGTCTTGTGTTTGTTAAAGAAATAAAGGCAGCATAGTAGATTGAAAATTTTTCATGAGCAAAACCTACTGGAAATTGTAGTCTTTCTGATGTTACCTTATCTGTGAAATGGGCTAGGAAAGACGCTAAACCTATCGACTGATTATAGGAATAAATAATACATGCGAAGTACAAAGAAGAGTCCTTGGTACATAGTAATCCCTCATTAAAGTTTAGCTATTATTACAACACATGACTATTCCATATTCAATATCTGCTGAATCAGTATTTTCTTTTATTTATTTATTCTTTGAGAGACAGAAATAGTGTGAGCGCTGGAGTGGCAGAGAGAGAGGGAGACACAGAAACTGAAGCGGGCTCCAGGCTCTGATGCTTCTAATGTTTCCCACGAAAGTTAGCCCACTTTAACCTAGGGCAGCCATAGGAGACAAATGCATGCTAGGCACAAGAAATTGGGCTACAACCAGTATACACCTACTAGCCTTACAGGTATTAATCTAGTAAGAGAAACAAGAAAATCCAAAGCATCAGCAAGTATAGCCAAGGGAAAACTGTACATCCTGGATGATAATGTGTCCAGGGTAATTTAGCAGCAATAGACATATTGTGGGATCTATGAAAAGCCACTACTATAGTGTAAGAAAATATAACATCATTTCTGACAGCTTGGTAGAACAGCAGAAACTGAATATTATTTATTTCAGGTATGAGCAACAAGAATTATGGAAATCTTTTGGTATCCTCAAAAGAATGCCAGAAGGCAGTATTTTTATGAAATAGAAGAACATCAAAAAAGACAAAAAAGAATATTAGGTGAGGAAATGACAGACTGCAATGAAATACAAAATAATGGAGTATATTTATAATCCATATTAGAGAGGTAAAGGAGTAGGATTAACCTTGTGTAACATAGGTTGTTCCTTGTGTGGTTGACATCACACACTGGAGAACCTATTCTACAATTAAAAAATACAAAGATTAAAATTCTGATTCAGGACTCAGTCGGTTAAGGTCTCACTTTGGCTCATGATCTCACGGTTCGTGGGTTCAAGCCCCACGTCAGGCTCTGCGCTGACAGCTCAGAGTCTGGAGCCTGCTTCAGATTGTGTGTCTCCTTCACTCTCTGCCCCTCCCCCACTCGTGCTCTGTCTCTCAAAACATAATAAATAAAATAAAATTAAATTAATAAATAAAAGAAAATAATGATTCAACAGATATTAGATATGAAGTAGTCATGTGTTGTTAGTAATAGATAAAATTTATTGAAGGATTACTGTGTACCAAAGACTCTTCTTTAGGTATTATTTATTCCTATAATCAGTCTATAGGTTTTGTGTCTTTCCTAGCCCATTTCACAGATAAGGTAACATCAGAAAATAAGGAGTATTCAAAAAAGAGAAAAGGACGGGAACATGTCAAAGGAACATATGAATCAACCTGGAAGAACACCTAGTGGCCAAAACAAGACAATTTGAGCAGTAAGATAATATTGGATTATAATCTAAAGTATAAAAGAAATATACATGAATCTGTATAACTAAATTATTCCAAATATATGTTTTTATGTGTATCCCAGCCCCATCCCAAGGTGAAGGTTAATTTCCTTTTCTCCCTTCCCTCCATGAATGGGTGCTACATTTAGCGACTTACTTATAAAGACTAGCGTATGGAAAAAGAAAACTACAGTGATGAAATCTTGGCCATAAAATCAATGGTAACATCATTAATGATAAGTCACATCAGTGACACATGCCCCTAACATAATATGATGAAAAGAGCATTTCACTTCCATGGAGGTCTTCCCCCTAGACCTCTAGGATAACCATGAGGAAAATATCACCCAAATCCAGATTTAGGGAAATGCTGCAAAATACTTGACCAGGACTCCTCAAAACTGTAAAGAGAATGAAAAACAAGGAAAATCTGAGAAACTGTCAGAGATTAGAGGGAACTAAGGATGTATAATGACTAAATGGGATGTGGGATCCTGGCTTAAATCTGAGAAGAGAAAAAAAAATGTGTTAAAACATCAAGTGAAATATGAATACATCCTGGAGTTTAGTTATCAGTTGTACCTGGTTGGTTTCTTCATTGTGACAAAGCCATCATTTTTAAAATAAGTTAACAATAAGGAAAACCAAGATGGGGTGTTATGGAAACTCTATAGTGTCTTTGAAACTTTCCTATAAATCTAAAACTATTCCAATTTTTTTTTTAAAGTTTACTTAAAAATATACATTAATGGAGTGTGTTTCCAGTATGATTGACCCTCCTCTGAATAACTATGAACTCGCACCAAATTACCAAGAAGTAAAGACTACCTGAAGATACTGGAAAAAGTGAGCAAATACAGGCAGGGTTTAGGAGTGCTAACACTTGGAAAAGGGGATGACTCAGAGCATCACCCATGGTTACAGTTTTCATCCTGAGGACCAGCCACAGACACAGCACAGGCTGGCTGACACTCCAATGGAAAATCCTCAGTCATCTCTTTTTGGTCTTTTTTTTTTTTTATTTAAAATTTTTTTTTTCCAACTTTTATTTATTTTTGGGACAGAGAGAGAGAGAGAGCATGAACGGGGGAGGGGCAGAGAGAGAGGGAGACACAGAATCGGAAACAGGCTCCAGGCTCCGAGCCATCAGCCCAGAGCCTGACGCGGGGCTCGAACTCATGGACCGCAAGATCGTGACCTGGCTGAAGTCGGACGCTTAACCGACTGCGCCACCCAGGCACCCCTAAAAAAATTTTTTTTAACGTTTTATTTATTTTTGAGACAGAGAGAGACAGAGCATGAACGGGGCAGGGGCAGAGATACAGAATCAGGGAATCACAGAACGGGAAACAGGCTCCAGGCCATCAGCCCAGAGCCTGACGCCGGGCTCGAACTCACGGACCGTGAGATCGTGACCTGGCTGAAGTCGGACGCTTTAACTGACTGAGCCACCCAGGTGCCCCATCTTTTTGGTCTTAAAGAAACACAAGACAAGAGTTCAGGAAACCACAGTTGCTAGAATGTATAAGGAGACAGAGGATCCTGAAAAGAAGAGAGCCAAAAGGAGAGCCCCACATTTGGTATATAAACTCTTCCCAAATTTCTGGGTGAACCCTGAACCATACATGTGTGGGCAGACTTGAGCTAAGGGCAAAATAACTGAAGGAAGATTTCAGCTGAACCCAAGAAACAGTTCACATGAGTCCAACAAAGCTAATTCCCTGCTAAAATGGTAAAGTCTAAATTTGTCTCAAGCATAACAGAGAATTAACCTCATGGAGGCAGAGGTATCTGCATATATCATTTGAGATTATTCTGTAAAGGAAATTTGTCTCTCTCCCCACCCCCACTTTAATTATTTCTTTCTCTTTTCATATATTTATATCTGGGTGAGTTCATATGTTTATTTTATACATTGAATACAATCCAATACCGTGCTGTTTATTTTATCCTTTAATTTTCCCAGCTTTGCCTATTGGGACCTCTTTCAGGTTGGCTCCTGAGTCCCTTGACATACTCCCATCCTTTTGTTTCTTACCTTCTGGCATGACAAGATGTTCCTCCCTGCTTCTGCATTTTCTCTGCCCAACTTTTTTACTGTGGGCTATATTCAGTAAGAATTCCAGATAGACTTTTCATGTAACTGATGCCCAATTTGAAAAAAATAAAATAAAATGTATGGGAAAATAGATGTGTAATTATAGCCAAAAAACATTTGGGAAAATGCTATGGAGAGCGATTGCATGGGTATATTGGAAGCAAGGAGACTTATTGTACCTAGGAACTGAATATGTTGTAAATATTTAATATGTAAAGTTATAATATTAGTATTTATATTCATAGGTAAACAACTACATCTACTTAAAATGTATAATATAGAGGTTAGACATTCATAAATATAAGAGAATTTAATATACACACTGCATGTAATGTTAGTATAGAAAAGATGAATTAGTCTGTAAGATATGGTATGATAATTGCCTTTTCATAGAAAAGGTTAAATTAGCTTATTACCTTCTACTTTCATAAAAATAAATTCTAGCTATAAGAACAACTTAAAATATAATAATAAAAACAAGCCAAACGTTAATATGGAAGTTCTAAATGAAATTTATTTAGAAAAAAACAAATAAATTTATAAGAGAATATGCTCATGAACCTTAAGGAAGGAAAAAACTTCTAAAGGAAAAAAAAGGAAAATATATGAAGAATGAGAATAAATAAACTATTTAAATATTAAAACATCTGTGAATATGTAAGAGAGGACGGAGTTGAAAAAATACCTAAAACATATATCAGACAAATTATTAGTGTTCAAAATCTACTGAAGGGAAATAATCCAATTTAAAAATAGACAACGTGTATGAATAAGCAGTTCAGATAAAAAAATGCAAACAGACAATGAAAGTATGACTGAAACTTAGTAGCAGTCAGAATCATGCTAATCATTATATCAGTGAGATATTTCTCAATCCATCAGACTAGTAAAAGTTTTTAGAGTCTCATAATGCCAGTATTGGCAAGGATATGGGATACTGGTTCTGGTCTCTTTCACAGCCACTGGTGCTGTAAATTTGGAGGCAATTTGCAAGATTTTAATAACCTTAGAAATGAATATATCCTATGACCTAGAAACGTTATTTCTTAATATCTATTCTAGATCCCATACACAGAAAGCATGAACAGAGAAGTTAATTTTTAGTATCATCTGACATAGTAAAATATGTAAAACAACCTAAATATGGGAGTGGCTAAACAAACCCTAGTGTGATTATGGACAGCTTTGCAACAATAAAAAATGATGTACATTTACTGTCAGGGAAAGATTTCCAAAATATATTTTTTTGGAAAAAATATATATACTTTGTGTAAGATATAAACAATCACATTGATAAAAATATGTCCTATGGCTATGTGTGTAAATACATAGAAAGTACATAGAAATAAAATATATTAGGGTCCCCTGGGTGGCTCAGTCTGTTGAGCGTCCTACTTCGGCTCAGGTCATGATCTCATGGTCTGTGAGTTTGAGCCCCGCGTCGGGCTCTGGGCTGACAGCTCAGAGCCTGGAGCCTCCTTCAGATTCTATGTCTCTCTCTCTCTCTCTCTGCCCCTCCCCGGCTCATGCTCTGTCTCTCTGTCAAAAATAAAATAAAACATTAAAAAGAAAGAAATAAAGAATATTAAGCTTACACAGCTTTGCAAGAATTTGAGAGAGAAGTTTGGAAGAATGTGAGGACTTGAGTTTTATCTAACAAAGCTTAGATTTTTAGAAGGAAACATATAACATACTTCTAAATTTAAAACTAATTTAAAATGATCACAGAAGAATAAACACTGTTTAATGCAAAAAATCAGTAAATTAAATGGCATAATTTGGTTAGCATATATAGCATGGAACCTGACTGACAGGAGTATGTGATTGTTGCAAATGGGTGTATAAGGTGGTGTATTTACATATTGCATGCGACAGGAGACAAATGATGGTTGAAAGATACGCTGCAAAGACATTAACCATGCTTTAGTCTTTGTTTCAGAAAAATAAAAACAAAGCCCTTGAATACCTAAGAATAGAAATATACACTTCTAATAATAAAAAAGAAATGTTTCTCTAAAACCAAAATTATCACATCATTCTTAAAATCATCTTTACAAAAATCAGAGCAAGATAAAGATTCCTTGTAATCAGTAAAATTATATAACATTGTTCAAAAATCTGGCCAGTGCAATAAGAAAGAACACAAACTGGAATAATACAAAAAAAAGATTATAGTCATATAACCATGAGAGAAAAAGAGGCTCACATTTTATCTTTATCATTCAGTGTGATTTTTCTTTTCTGAGTGAAAGAGAAATGGGCAGAATTATAGGTATTATTCTAAAATTGGGTGTACCACTGACCACTCCCATCTCAATTTGTTATGGATGTCAATACCATCACTGATGACTTCTCTGTAAGAAAACACAGTTTGAAAGAGTTCAGAGCCATTGAATTAAATAATTCCATAAATGTCAAACCTCCATGGAAGTACAAAAGAATCCGTAAACATCGTATCATAGTTGAAACAGCCCTGTATGTTCCTGCCTCAAGTACCACTTGAATCCTGCTGTTGAGAGTTTCCTGGAAATCCTTGTGTGTTTCGTTGAACCTTTTAGGTATAATACATAATCAGAAAAGAGCACACATGTCTTGATATTTTTTGACACAGCCCAATGCCTTTTTATCCGTCCCAACCTTGACTCCTTTGCAGACTATATTTGTGTAAATAGGAGTGAGTCCAAAGTCTCTGGCCTCAGTCCCATAATTTCTCTTTCTGTACTCAGAATGGATTCGGGTTTCATGAGCGCCGGTGTTTCTACTTTTGTCAGGGTCCTCTGGAGGAAAAAGAATTTAAAATTACCAGTTGCAAACTTTGTATGTAAATGAGTATGTATTTAGGATGGGAAAAGCATTACACAAAAATTTAAAGCATAGAAAATACAAAGAAACAGGATACTATGGCCTAGAAGCAATCACAGTTCATATTTTCATTTATTTCCTTCCAAATTTTATTCTATCCATTTCATATAGTCATGAACATACTGAACAAATATGTATTATTTGGCTTTTATCACTTATCATTTTGTTATAAACTTGTTCCCAAGTCATTAAAATTGCCTAGTAAATATTTAATAGTCTCATAATATTTTATTAACTGGAGACCCATAGTTTACCATTTCTCTATTGTTGGATATTTAAATCATTTTGTCACTGATATAAATAATGTTAGCCTATCGTATTTGTGCTTAAACATTTGTCTATATCTCTAGTTATTTTCATTGCACAGACTTCTGGAAAAAGAAGTACAGGTTTTAGAAATGGTAAAGTTTCTAAGGTTCTGGGTGCAGACTGCAAAGAGTCTTCCCGGTAATTTTTCACTCCCATTTGCACTATATAAAATTTTCCATTCCACAGCATCATTTTCAGCACCAATTATTAACTAAAACACTTGTTGATTTGAGAAATATAAAATGACACTTTTTAAAATGTATAGTACTTAGTGACTTTTTCATTCTTTCCTATGTTTTACTTTCAACTGCATATAACTTCTTCACTTGAGTACTTTATTTTTTGGTCACCTAATCTCATACAGTAGATATTGTCAAATTGCACCCTTTGCTGTCAGACATTCATACACAGATGAATATCATACCTATCCAATCTTCCTCACTTGTATTTTCCATTTCAAAAAAATGCTGATTCCTGCTAGTCTAATCTTGATGAAAACATCACTACCATAGTTAACAACCACTTTTAATTAATTAGCTAATTAGTTCATTTGGGGGAGATAGTTCTTTAATGTCGTTGTCCCTTCTGTTGGTTTCTTTTTTTTTTCTTTTTTTTAATTTTTTTTTCAATGTTTTTTTATTTATTTTTGGGACAGAGACAGAGCATGAACGGGGGAAGGGCAGAGAGAGAGGGAGACACAGAATCGGAAACAGGCTCCAGGCTCTGAGCCATCAGCCCAGAGCCCGACGCGGGGCTCGAACCCACGGACTGTGAGATCGTGACCTGGCTGAAGTCGGACGCTTAACCGACTGCGCCACCCAGGCGCCCCTCTTTTTTTTTCTTAATTGAAGTATAGTTGAAAACGATGTTACATTAGTTTTGGGTGCACAACATTGTGATTAGACAACTCTACGTAGTATGCTTTCTTCACCACAAGTGTAGCTACTATCTGTCGCTATACAACACTATTACGATACCATTTACCGATACTTTTTATATTGATGTCATTTTGATTGTTAGGATTACAAATAACTGAAAAATGCAATACCGCCGTTCAAAGCAGAGGGAAATTAACTGTAGAAATTGGGTCTACCTATCTATCTCTCACCTCTTTATTGTCTTTACATATAACAATGTGAAGTAACACATACTCCAAATGAATCACACACAGCACATACGGCTTTGTAAGGAGGAAGTGGTCACTAAGGGCTTCTATGGCCTCATTCAATTTCACAGCAAGGAAAGTTGTGTCTCTTGGAGAAAGGGTAGACCAGAGAATAAGGGAGAGGATGAAAGAATTGAACAAGAGGAATGATTTGAGCAGATGCTTTCAGGTAGGCAAGTACCTGGCACGTGTATGTAAAAAAGAGGTACAGCTTATTTCACTAGAGCTGTAACTCTCGTTGTTTTCAAATTCTGTTCCACAGACATCACTTAGCACACTCTTACCTATGCCCCCAGCTGAGCAAAAAAGGAGTGCTGTACATGAGAAAAAGGCTTTTGAGGGTGCATGCTTCTCCAAGCTTCATTCTTCACCTGATTCACAGCACCTGTATTCATCTTTTGCGTAAAGAAAACCCAAGTAAAATTTTATGTGAATATAGGGTGCGCTTTGTTTAAAGAAGTCTGAAAAGCTCTGTTGAAGGGGCAGGAATGTAGAAAGAAGCATATAGAGTAAGTATAGAGTAATATGTTGGTAAGAGAAATCAAGAGAGACAGCACAGGATAGATTTTTTTTAAATTTTTTAAAGTTTATTTATTTATTATGATAGAAAGGGAAAGAGATAGTGGGGGAGGGGCAGAGAGAGAAGAAGAAAGAGAATCCCAAGCAGACTCCATGCTGTCAATGCAGAGCCCAACCTGGGGCTCGATCTCACGAATCGTGAGATCATGGCCTAGCCTAAATCAAGAGTTGGACACTTACCCAACTGAGCCACCCAGGTGCCCTGAACAGCACAGGATAGATTTAATTAATAGGAGTTTGTTATAAAGAGACGAACTGGAAGATTATTATAAGTCAACATCTATTGGTCACCAATTGTTGGCAAAACATCATTAGATCAAGAGTGAGACCCTACTCACTCTAGGGTGATAGGAGTTGAAATTAAAAGAAAAAGTGTATATAAGGGATGTTAACGTAGAAAATTCCAGATCTGATGAGAGAGAAGGAACATACAAAAAGGACCTACCTCAAGGGGAACTTGGGTGGTTCAGCTGGTTGAGCGTCCAACTCTTGATTTCAGCTGAAGTCATGGTCTCACTGTTGGTGAGATTGAACCTGGTGATGGGCTCTGTGGGGGCCTTGGGATTCTCTCCCCCCCCATACCTCCCCCACTTGAGCGGGAGACCACGTGCACATGCTCTCTCACCCTCTTTGTCTCCCTCAAAAAATAAAAATAAAAAAAAGACCTCAAACTTTTCAGATTTGGAGGTTAAGGGTAAAAATTATAAGGAAAAAAAGAAAATGAAGAATATTGATAGAAATCTCTTGTATAATTAAAAATGCTATGTTTGGATTCAACCGCCTGAATTTATTAGTTTGGAATTTATTAGTTTGAAGGAAATGTCAGGCTACTTAAATGGAATTGTTCATCAGCAGCTGGAGATATAAAGATGCTGTACACCCCCTACCCCGGAGAGACGTTTTTGTAAATCTTCATAAAGACGATAATAGAAGCCTTCAGTGGATATGCTTTCTAAAAAGAGAGCTTAAAATGAAAAAGGGAGGATATACTGTATTGAGCCTTAAGATTCTTCCTTACTGAACACTGAGAAATTAATAGATCCATTCAGATAAAGGAGCCTATGATGGAGTCAACCATTTTCTCTTCCACAACCCTTGACCAGGCTTTCTTGTTTAAAAGGTTGGGTTTGGGGCTGGGGTTATTTGTTTGTTCTGGGGTGGAGGAAGAAAAGCTAATTGCATCAAATCCCAACTCCTAAGTCTGACATTGTAGCATTCTTATTACTCTAGTCAAGCATCTCCTCTCTCTTTCTCAAGACGTCTGTCTTTTCAGCACTGTGGAATTAATTGTCTGAATTTTCTACCTTAAGAAAGGACAATGTCTATTAACTGCCTTTGTGTGATTTGTGCCAGAATAGATTCCGCTTGAGTGACTGCTAGGCAGTGGTGAGTTCCCACTTCAGTCTTCCTGTACATCTCTCTTTTGAAGAAGATAATCCTCCAGATGGAGGAAGACCCTTCCTTATTCCGGTTCACGTCTATGAACAATCAGAGAAGCTCAGGAAGATCCATTCGTAGTGTGTAATGGGGCAGTCAAGTTTACATGTCCCGGATGACTAGGATGCTGTTTTTTTATACATTCATTCCTTTGTTTGATTTGCCTTCATTTCATTGCCCGCCTCCCTAATCTTCACTGAATCCCAGTTCCAAATCAAGCAAGAAAACTATTATACCCAATCAAATCAACTCTCTCCATTATTTCATACCGCATTCCATAATCAGTATCACATAGCTGATTTCTTATTTTCCAAAGTCTGTGGGTCTTTACTGGCAGGAACTTTCTCTTACTCTTCTCTTACTGGCTTCATAATGCCTAGTGTGATTTTATGCTTGTAGGATGATCTTTGCAAACACTTGTTTATTTGTGAATTTATTTATGGTGGGCCAAAATACCAGTTAATTCAGAAAAAAAGTTGAATACCAAGATTACTAATAAAATGGAAACTGTGGCTTTCTAAAAATCTTTGGAAATGTAAATATGAAAAATTAATGGTACCAGTGTGTTATTGTTTCTCCTTTTTTATTTAAAAACCACTTACCTCAGTCTGTGTTTCTTAGCACTTAGAGGAAAACAGTAGTCTAAGGGATAAAATTGTGTTCAAACAACGGCAAGAGTTTTAAGTCACCAGACACTGCACCTGACAGTCCCCCTCCCTGCTCTCCTCTCTTCATTCTGCCCTCCCTCACTGCTTTTCATCTCTAGGTCTCACTGTCCCTAATCCTCCTTGTTCCCTTTCTGCTACACTCGGCTCCCAGGTCTTGTTTCAGACTCTTGCACATGCCCAGATTATTCCTTGGTTCTACAACAGTTTTTTTTTTTCTGATTCTGGACAACTGCCCTGACTTGAATTAAGCCTGTCCTACTGTTTGTAAAAGCAAAGCCCAAACTTTTCCATTGATTTATTTATTTGTATCATTTGGACAGATCGTAACATTGCAAAATTATTGGACTCAGTTGTCATGAAGTTAATCTGTTTTTCTCTGCGAGACAGATGAAAAAAAATTTAAAAACATGACCACATACAGCTAATTTAGCTGTACTATTTCCTATGTTTGCTTGGCAGCGTGTTGATGGCAGCAAGAAAAGCATCGACTGGAAAATTGATGATTTGATGCCATATATAGACATAGATTAAGATCCCATAGCTAAATTGATTCAGGATGAAAAAAAAAATCCTAGCACTTCACCTGATGTTTCCCTTCGTATTTTGAACTCATCAGGATGAGACCAACTGTCAGCTCTCTGAACATAAACTTATGAGGATATTTAGTATAGTGTGGTGCGAAGAGAAGGAGCTTTGGCCTCAAGAGACCTAACCGGAACCTGCACTCTGTGACATAGCAGCTGAGTGGCCTTAGAGAAGTCATGCATCTCTCTGAATTTCAGGGTGTTCAATGAAATTCATTCTATAAAATGACCTCATATCATTTAAGTTGCTTCAGTTTATCTGAGAGATGGGTAGAAGGGACAGAAATGAAAACCACTCTAACTATATACAGGCACCATTTTTTCCTAGCCCTTATAACTCCAGCCAGTGGAGTACCCTTTCTCTTCCTTTCCTGTAATCACCCCTCCCCCAGGAGTCCAGCCAATGCATTCAGGTGAATAACTGTAAAACATGGAGATAGTATTTTTTAGACTGAAAATGAAAGTGTTAGTATACCTTCCACATTGCTTTCAAAGGTACTTAGATGTTCCGAAAGCTTTTCTGCCTCCAGTTCCACAAAATCTATATAAACTCACTCTTGTCCTTCCTTTTCTGAAATGCAGACTTCCTGTCCTGCTATAGATGAAAATCATGTTTGCAACTAAATGTGCTTATTTCTTGAAATCAAACAAGTGGTTGTATTTTGGGGTGATGGTGACTACAAGGGGAGGCCTGCAAATGCCAAGTATCATTGTACTCACCTCCCTCTGAATCTTACCCAAAGCCCATGCGCCTGTGTCACAGTGCAGGATTTCCAAGTGAGGAGCACTTTCTTCCCACAAGATCTTGATGGGGCTTCGTTGCTCTCCAACATACGACCAACTCACAGTAGTAAAGCATGCATGTGAAACAATAATAGTAGCTCTCAACAAACCAGGAGAGAATGGTAGACGCAGTAGTCATCCATATGTAGTAAGTCTGAAATTTGGCTAGGCAGCCTTGCAAAGACTTCACTCCTCACGCAATTCTCTTCCCTGGGAGAAATTCCCCCAGTCATTTCCTATGGTCTTTGACTACATCCAGCCTCTGAATGCTTTCCCCTGTCCATTATTTTTACTGATCAGATGTGATTTAGGAAAAGAAATTTATGACTTTCAGGAGGGTGTTTCTTTACTATCTACTTTAGTCTAAAGACTGTATCTTATTTAGAGGGGAGGCATTTCCGTGGAACTAAGAAACATGCAGGGATGCCGACTGTCTCCAATACTATTCACCATTGTATACCATTAGTTAGTTCAACTAGATAATAAAAGTCAACTAAAGAGCTAAGAATGGTTTTGAAGATCATAAGATACTATACCTGGAAAACACCAGAAGAATCATCATAAAACAAATTCAAACAATAGAAGAATTCAGTGAAGCAACGAGAAATGAAATTGATGTACAAAAATCTGTAGCTTTCGTATACCCAAATAATAAACTATTAGATGACATAAAGGTAGAAAAAAATCTTTAACAGTAACAAAAGTGTTTAAATGTTAAGCAATATTGTTTTTCTACAGCTTTATTGAGGTATTAGAAACACATTTTAAAAGAAATATGCAAAATCTCTATGAGGAATTTTAAGACACTCCTGAAAGGCATAAATTTAGACTTCAACAAATACTGCAAATTACTTGTTTCATGAACAACAAATAAAATGAAACAGATTTATGAAACCATTAATACAGAGATTGGAATGTAACCCATCAGAGGTCATAGACCTCTGAGAATCATTGATTCTCTAGTGATCTTTTTCTTCCTTCCTTTCTTTCTTCTTTCTTTCTTTCTTTCTTTCTTTCTTTCTTTCTTTCTTTCTTTCTTTCTTTTTTCTTTCTTTCTTTCTTTCTTTCTTTCTTTCTTTCTTTCTTTCTTTCTTTCTCTGTCTCTTTCTCTCTTTCTCTCCTTCTGTCTTTCCTTCCTCCCTCTCTTCCTTCCTTCTTTCCTTCCTTCTTTCTTTCCTTCCTTCCTTCCTTCCTTCCTTCCTTCCTTCCTTCCTTCCTTCCTCCTTTCCTCCTTTCCTCCCTTCCCTTTCCTTCCCTCCTCTCTTTCTTTCTTTCTTTTTTATTGAAATACATTTTATTTAGATTATGAAGTTACCAGAAACAATTTGCACCCCAGTAGCATGAAGAAATTATCCTGGAACCATTTAGTTGTTTCTTCCAATCATAGAACTGTCTCAAATCTATTCAGTTTTAGGATCCTATGTTCATACTGCAACTATATCTGTACTCTGCTTTGTGACTCAGCATGATACTGTCATATGCTAGGCTCTCTCTGGAAAAGGTTGTTGAGTGAATACTTTTTTTTTCCCTGAGTCACAGAGCAGGGAGTCAAAAGTTCACAGGATGCTGTCCTCCATAAGATGCCTGTCTCTGCTTGCTGATTATGAACTAAGGATAGGGTACGAATATTCTTCAGTGTATGTTAATATGGAATTAAACAGTACAGCTATTCATAAATCCCTATGGCTTCAGTTGCTTAGTAAATTATTGTTAAATCTGTAGTAACAAAAGCACAAGAGACTACTCAGTGTTCTTAGACTAAACGATACTTGCACACATACACACGCGCGAGCATGCACACACACACACACTTGCAAACACACGTGAATTAAACATGAAAGAAAAGAAAACTTTATCTTGCTAATAATTATTTGTAGAAACTCAAAGTCTAAGATTTAATGTTTTAAACTTGTCAGCAGGTGCTCTGTTAATGCTGAACTGAACAATGTTCTGCAAAATCTTGCTGTGTCCTTGGAAAAACGAAATGACAATAAAGGAAAGAAAAACTAACTATTAAGAAAACTTGTGCATATGTTCTTCAGAACCTGAATCTTAGCATTTTATGTTTTCTTTTCCTTGCCAAAGATTATACTTTTTATCAAAGAAAAGACTGAGAAAGTAGTAAGTGACACATAGTTTCTAAAGCTCCCTTGTGATTTTGCTCAGCTCTTAAAATTCTGAAGCCAGATTGCTGTGCTTAATAATATAATATTACCTATTTTTTAAAAAGTAAAACATATTGCAAGTTTGAATTCCACAGCCTGTAATCATTTCAGTACAGTGTAGCTGTCCTCAAATAACTGACCTTTGTCTTTTATTTTCCTTTTTTTTCCCCGAAAGTTCTTTTTCTTAAGAAGTATGTGGTTGGTTTTATTCATTTTAGTTAGGATGCAAACAAAAGCAGTTTTCAGGGAAAATTCCCCCTAGAAATATTAGCTGTTGTTAAAGCACTTTTATTTGTCTGTTTGGCATTACCTCAGGATTACTGGCAAGGAGAATGCTATCCGCTGAACAAGAGAATTGATTCATTCTATGGGAGAATATTTTTTAAAAGCAATTCCTAATTTATTGTCTTTGAAATTGAGAATTCTTCCGCTGGAAATGTTGCCAAATTAAATAGAAGCAAAATGGGATAAATGAAATTTTATTGTGGCATGATTATTTTGATGTCTTACAAATAGATGGATCAGAATAAAAAATGAAAAATAAGTTATCGCTTCATTTTTGGCGTGTTGATACATGCTCCCCTACCCAAATGATACGTATTGTGAAGTTGTCATTTTGGAAGAAATAGATTTTAACACTTGACTTAGCACATAAGAACTTTACAACTTCTAGAGCACTCATAAAAGAGATGAATCTTATCCTTTGTGACACAAGTACCTTCATCATTCCTGCTGAGTGATAATTCATTTCCTCATCATTGTGCCTCATAGACAGCAGGTTTAGCTGTGACTCGATGAGCTTGCCAGCTTGGGTGTGCTGAACACAGAACTCTGTGTAACTCACAAGTCTATTTCGTCTCTTTCCCTGAATGACACTGTGTGTGAAGGGGGTGAGGTGGGTGGGTGGGGTTACAAGGTTGGAAGAGTGCATTTAGAAATGACTTCCTGTGTTTTTAGGTTTTCTAGTCAATGGGAAATAAAACCTGAAGAATGGGGGACAACTTAACAGTGCTCCTTTTCAAAGAGAGTAGAGAGGGGGAAAGTGTATTGTTTTATTTGATAGCTTACACTGAGAACAGAATTCAGAAAGACGATGTGTTAATCATTCTCCCCAGTTCACTTCTCCCCTGGAACAGTTTTGCATGTAAATAATCCCCTTTCTTGGCTGAAGCAATACTTGTAGCAGATCTTTGGTTGTGGCTAATGGGAAGTGAAGGAGGCAATTCTGTTTTCATGGATGTTTGTGGAGGGAAAAGAGGAGGAAATAAGAGTACCTACATAGTGTGATTATGAAAGATACAGAAATAGTGTTGAAGTGTCGTAAAGAGTTTGGAAGAAGAATGGAAGGACATTAAGACTCCCCAGCAATCTGCCAGCAATTCCAGTGGCTGCCACCAGGTGCCCAGTGAAAGAGGGGAAGGACACAGAAGGAAGGTTAAAGCAGTGTTTCAAGACTGGAGAGTGGGAAAAGTGGTTTAATGACACAATCTTACCTAATGATGTGTTTAGTAAGTGAAAATCATATTACTGGAATTTCAATTATGTTTTTGATTAACTCCTCTATATAAATAAGCCCATGAGAAATACAGCAAAATAAGAGTTAATTGGTCTTTAAAACTCAAAGAATAATTTAAGAATCTTTGTCATTAACAAAAGACAAAAATTTCCTTATTACTAGTTTGCTTTATGCTTAATCTTAACTGTCTCAAGTATTTTTAGAATCCCTTCATCAATTATCTTTGTTTATGTATTTGTGTATTATTTTGTTTTGTTTTGTTTTGTTTATTTTTGAGAGAGAGAGGGAGAGAGGGAGAGAGAGAGAGAAAGTGCTCTGTTCACCAGCAGGGGAGGAGCAGAGAGGAAAGAGAGCATCCCAAGCAAGCTCCACACTATTAGTACAGAGCCAGACATGGGGTTTGGTCCCACCACTGAGCTCAAACACACCACGGGGCTCCATCCCATGAGCCATGAGATCACAACCTGAGCAGAAATCAAGAGTTGGATGCCTAACTGACCGAGCCACCCAGGCACCCCTGTGTTTGTGTATTCTTAACAGAATAAAAGAGTCTTTTCCTTCTACATCTTTCCATTTTACTTCCTTAGTCAAATCTCCTAAATTAGGAATTGATTATCCTTAGAGATACTTTATACTCTGCTGGAGGAGTCAAGAAATCAGAAAATACACATTATAACAAAGATTTTGGTTGGCTTCTTTCCTTCCTCCCTCCCTCCCCTCCTTCTTTCCTTCCCTTCTTCCTTCCCTTCCTTTCCCTTCCCTTCCCTACTTATCTATAGATTTAGAATAAACCAAGATGAAATGAAACATGTCTTCAATTTTATGTTTTTATTTGACCAAGCATTCAACATCAAAACCCATATTTCATGATAGCTTAATAAGAAAAAACAATTTGATAACACTGTAGGTAATGGGGACAAAACCAAGACTAGAAATGATGCATTGTTACCCTCAGGAAACTTAAATTTTAGTTTCAGGAGCCAGATAATGAATATATAACTACATTAGCAAAATAATTTCCAATATTGTAAGTGTTAGGGAGAGAAATAACCCAAAAAATAAAGGCCCCATAAAATAGTTAAGCACTGGCTGTTTGGGGTACCTTTCCTTTAGATAAGTTGGGCAAGGACACTTTTCTGAGGTAGAAGTAGTGTTTGAACTGAAATGTAAAGCATGGTAAAGAACCATAAAGCAGCCAAGATAGAGTTTTGTAGGAAGATAAAACAAGTGTAAGTAGATGGGAAAACTGTGGTGCTAAGTCAAATGAGGAACAGGAAGGAAGGTGGTAGGTGAACTCTGGGGAAAGTGGCAGTATGCGTGAGATAGTACTGACATGTAAGGTAGAAAATAAATCATGGAGAAAATAGACCATGTAAATTTTTAGGCAGGTCTTTCTTTTTTTTTTTTAATTTTTTTTTCAACATTTATTTATTTTTGGGACAGAGAGAGACAGAGCATGAACGGGGGAGGGGCAGAGAGAGAGAGGGAGACACAGAATCGGAAACAGGCTCCAGGCTCTGAGCCATCAGCCCGGAGCCTGACGCGGGGCTCGAACTCACGGACCGCGAGATCGTGACCTGGCTGAAGTTGGACGCTTAACCGACTGCGCCACCCAGGTGTCCCTAGGCAGGTCTTTCTAAGAAGTTTGGATTTTATTCCAAGTAGAATTAGAGGTCATCAAAAGGATTTAAAAGGGGGGATGTCCTACAACCTGTGTTTCAAATATTCTTGCTCAGTGGGGGAATAAATAGTGGGCAGAAAAAGTGAGAACAGAGAGCTGGTTGTGAGCAACTACAACAATCCAGTTGACAGATAAATGGTGTGAACGAGGGCAACAGCAAAAAAAACAAAGTGAATATCTTTGATTAGACCAGAGATACTTATGAAATGATAATAGTGTACTGGCTAAAAGCATAGAACTAGAAATCAAACCGGCTGGGTTTAAATTTTGACTTTGAATCTTACCAAAATTTCAAGTGATTAGGCAAATCACTTAATCCATTTTTGTGTATTTTGTTTTGTTTTGTTTTGTTTTGCAAAAGGGAGAATAATAGCTCTTAGAGGGGCGCCTGGGTGGCGCAGTCGGTTAAGCGTCCGACTTCAGCCAGGTCACGATCTCGCGGTCCGTGAGTTCAAGCCCCGCATCAGGCTCTGGGCTGATGGCTCGGAGCCTGGAGCCTGTTTCCGATTCTGTGTCTCCCTCTCTCTCTGCCCCTCCCCCGTTCATGCTCTGTCTCTCTCTGTCCCCCAAAAAATAAATAAACGTTGAAAAAAAAATTAAAAAAAAAATAGCTCTTAGACTTTTTAATGAAGATTAATAAAACATTTCACACCAGGAACTTGAAACAGATTCCGAAACATAGCAATTGGTCAGTACATCAGTTACTAATGCCACTATTTTAGAATTGATAGAATAACTGGTAAGATTTGGGGGAAAAGGAGAACTAATCAGAGAGCTTTGGCTTGAATACTGGATGAATGCTCGATATACATATAATTTGATGGTCTGAGGAAAGAGTACCAGGATGATGATGAAAGACAGAGGGGGCTCAAGAGTTCTTTCCTGGAAATATTTTATTCGAAATACCTGTTAGATATCCAAGTGTGGTTGTAAAAAGAAAGCTGGATATATGACTGTAAGCCTTATGGCAGGGACTCTAACTACATATATTATTATGGAAGTCATCTGCAGATAAACAAATAGTGTACATGGATTCAATTAGGCAGCCTACTTTGAGAAAGTATGTAGGAAGAAGTAAAAACCAAGGATAGCTTTCTGATACACTGTTTTGAGTTCAATGGAGGGGGCAGATGATATAGCAAAGTAGTGACAAGGACATATTTATTATAGAGTGGAATATAAAATTTATATTAATTTTAAAGTTAAAATAAAGATAATTAAAAGATGTTTTATGCTAATATGTGACAGCTTTGGTCCAAATTCCTTGACCTCTGGGGATAAATATTCTTGCTTCTAAACTTTTAGGCATTGTGGTGAAAATATTTATGAAGCATGCTACTTTCTCTAAGAGAAACTATTTTCTATGTCTCACAATGAAAGTCAACTCTGACCTTCAGAGCCATATTCTTGGCATCACAAGGTCATCTAAATCCTGAGAAGTAAAATGTTTCTCAAGTTGAGGAAAAGGGCACTGCATTTTCCATATTGTATTCCCTCTCTCTCCAGATATTGGTTCTTCATCTTTCACTATTAACTTCTAGAGATTTCTCATAGGAATCCAGAACTTTCTGTCCTTGAAAATTTCAAAATGTTAAAGAAAAGAACTTGTAAATTTTCTAACATTATTTACTCTTAATTTAATAAATTAAAGAAATATATTCAGAGACCATATTGTCTCAAGATACTGTATGCAATATGCTATTTCTACTATTAAGGAACGATAGTTTCTCATTAAAATACTGATATTCTTAATTAAAATATAATAATTCTAACAAATTACATTTATGGAGCCCAGACAATATACAAACATTGTAATAACAGTTTTGCAATGGTATTCTTTCAGATGATTACTATTAATCCACCAACAGATATATTTGTCTGAAAAAAAGGAACTTAATGAGAAAAGAGGGTAAGATCAGGAGAATACTCACAGCAGGATCTCTAGGACACGGGGACACAATGACACACACAGCCTCAAAGTTGCCCTTCGATTGAGATAAAAATGAAGACCGGCTTCTCAAACTCCCCCATGCTAGTTTAGGTCCTTGTGTTAACATTGCTTAAGAAAAACACAATAGTCTAGTGGCTAAAGAAATGCACTGGGTCCATACAGACCAAAGTTTGTATACTCCTCACCTGGTAACCGTGGGGCCTTGGACAAGTTACTTTTTTTGAGCCTAAATTTATAAAACAGTGATAAGCATTTATGTCATTTCCTACCTCGCAGAACAAAATAAGATATTAGATGAGCAAAAGCCTTAACATATAGTAAGCTGTCAGTAAATGTTCCAGATTATTACTGTTCAGAAAATGACAAGACAGTCTGATTATCTTTTATTATTTTCATTGAAATAGCAATAGAGCCAACTCTTAACCATGTTGTTGGTTTCCCTTGCCTCCAGAGAAATGTCTAGTAAGAGGTTGCTGTGGCTGAGGTCAAAGAGGTTGCTGCCTGTTTTCTCCTCTAGGATTTTGAGTGTTTCTTGTCTCACTTTTAGGTCTTTGATCCATTTTGAATTATTTTTGTATATGGTCTAAGAAAGCAATCCAATTTCATTCTTCTGCATATTGCTGTTCAGTTTTCCCAGTACCATTTGCTGAAGAGATTTTCTTTTCTCCTTTGGATATTTTTTCCTGGTTTGTTGAAGATTAGTTGGCCGTGCATTTGTGGGTCCATTTCTGGGTTCTCTATTCTGTTCCATTGATCTAGGTTTCTGTTTTTGTGCCAGTACCCTAGGGTCTTAATGATTACAGCTTTGTAATACAGCTTAAAGTCCAGAATTGTGATGCATCCACCTTTGGTTTTCTTTTTCAACATTACTTTGCCTATTTGGGGTCTTTTATGGTTTCAGACAAATTTTAAAATTACTTGTTCTAGCTCTGTGAAGGGTGCTGGTGCTCTTTTGATAGGAATTGCATTGAATGTGTAGACTGCTTTGGATTTCATTCATAGGTGGAATTTAAGAAACACAACAGTTGAATATAGGTGAAGGGAAGGAAAAATAAGATAAAACAGAGAGGGAGACAAACCATAAGAGACTCTTAAATATAGAGAACAAATGAGAGTTTCTGGAGGAGAGGATGGTAGGGGGATGGCTAAATAGGTGGTGAATATTAAGGAGGACACTTGTGGGGATAAACAGTGGGTGTCGTTATATGTGAATGATGAATTATTGGGTTCTACTCCTGAAACTAATACTACACTATATGTTAACTAACTTGAATTTAAGTTAAAAAAAAACCTTGTAAGGGGAAGCAATGACATGAATATTTTGTGATATATTCAATGTAGATGCTCAGAGGTAACCTTAATAACATACAGGGAGGAAACTGGAAGTGAACTGGGCATCACAATAAAGGCAGCTAAAGTTTTAAAGTTGTTCCTAGCCAAATTATCCTCTCATAATGAACCTGTTTGCATTCTTCTTAATTTTCCATATGTTATTTAAGACCAAAGCATTCCTCAGTAGTGATACATCAGATGAAATACTGTGAATGTGCCCACATTATGAAGAATTAAGTTTAACTACTTAATATTTATTATAGCACCTTCTGTTAGAACAGTAAAAAAGGAGTGATTCTACACTCCTATTGGGAACCCCTTACTGTGATGGGTAATGTTTTACTTATCCCCACTGGCAGTAAAGAGCTCTCTATTGGGGTTGAAAGAACTCTCCCAGAAACCATACTGCAATTTAAAATGAAGAGCTGCATATATTTGAAGTTAATCTAAAACTCCAGCATTTTTTTTAGGTGGGTGGCCATATGAAAAACAACAACTAAAGCAAAACTATTTACTTCTCTACAAAAAATTTATTTTTTAAGTTACCCAACTTTAAACTTTTGAACACTATCAAGGGCTGTCTTCATTACCTTAAGTCTCCTGAATACTCACTTGCATTCAGTCCCCACCAACACCAGCCAAACACACACACACACACATGCACAAACACACACACTGTTGTTATAAGAATTTCATAAATCTGCTGATGAAAAATTGCTTTCTGAGGATTTCCAGAGAGTTTTGTCTTCCTGAGTCTTCTTAACCTTTCTAACATCCAGCAGTGTTCACGCTAGCATGGAAACACTCATGAGTATTTGTGCATTGTTTAGTGCTCAATGTATTAATCTCATACAACTAATGAAAAATTCAGATGTCTTTAAGCAATAAATGATTCTCTTCTAAATATTGCAGTGCTTTCTTACATGTAATAAATCAAGACTTAAATATAAAAATTTCATGCTTTCTCACATACTTGTCAAAATCTATAATTTTATTTAATTTCTCCTAAAAACTCAACTCAAATTGCAAGTCTAATATATCTGATAGCCTAAATAGTTCAAC
Organism: Prionailurus bengalensis; assembly: GCF_016509475.1. Taxonomy (NCBI): domain Eukaryota; kingdom Metazoa; phylum Chordata; class Mammalia; order Carnivora; family Felidae; genus Prionailurus; species Prionailurus bengalensis. The sequence goes on from NC_057354.1 coordinate 111,976,132, forward strand.
TGTCTTAAAAGTCCATCAACACACAAACACTTATTATGATGATTACAAACCATATTATCATATCCTTACTGACAGTTACAACAATAGAAAGGGTTACTATTATTTTACATTTACTGTTTATCATCATCATCATCATCATCATCATATCAAAAATCACCATCATCTTTTTGGTTATTCTTTCTGATATTTGGGCATCTTCTTGAGGTTTTAGCAAACTTACTAGATCATAAGAAAAAGAAAAAGAGAGTTGTCATTATTCTTTTCTAAGAGAAAATGTTCAAACAGATACCTATAGAGTGATTTTTACCTTCTCAACTTGGGATTCAGTTTCAACGGGGTAAACATCTGGATTATTTCACTGACATTGCCTCAAATCCAGAGTACAAATTAAAAACAAACAACCTTTAGGGACACATGCGTGGCTCAGTTGGTAAATGTCCAACTTCAGATCAAGTCGTAATCTCAGGGTTTGTGGGTTCAAGCCCCACATTGGGCTCTGTGTTGACAACTCAGGGTCTGGAACTTGCTTCAGATTTTGTGTCTCCCTCTCTCTGTCTCTCCCCCATTCATGCTCGCTCTCTCTCTCTCTCTCTCTCTCTTTCTCTTTCTCTCTCAAAAATAAATAATAAAAACATTAAAAATTTTTAAAAAAGAAAAACAACTTTTCAATATATTAATGAGCTACCAGGAATAAAAACATTTCTCAGACAAAAGACCAAGTGAGCATGGGAACCCAGCTAGACAAGAAGAGCTTTGTGCCAGGTTTATCCCCCTAAAAACACGTGATAAAAAATAAGACCTTGAGTTTTGGTTTGCTCTGTCTCATAGTATATAGAAAACCTCAACTGGATGATATATTGAGAAAGTCTTACAAAGTCTCCAAAATTAAAATTAGAAAACAAAAAAAAAAATAGAAACATGAGAACAATCGATAAGTTCAAGTCCAGTGATTAGGAAGAACAGGAAGGAGCAGAGAAGGGAGACCCTGAGAAGTTGGAGCAGCATGTGAGCATTCAACCAGTTATGAAGCCAAATATACATCCCGCAGTGGTCTAAAAACACTCAAGAGGATAAATTAGTTTAACTGAACCAGCACTGGTATCTTCTGTCTTCTAGAAACTGTAATGCAAAGCTCAAGAAGAAACCAACTTTATCTCATATGTCAAAGATTTTCCATAAATACAATTTTATGGGAAGTGAGTGGCTCACAGTAAAAATAAATATGTAAGAAATGGGGAAGGGGGAAGATGGGAGCGAACCAGCAGTGTATTGTGCTCAGTCCTTGTTTTGGGACTCTGCTTCTTCTCACTTTCCCAGGTAAGGAGGTTTGGACAAGCCATAGTCTTAGACTGCAGTTAATCACAGGCTATTCCCAACCTTTCTACAAACGTATGGGAGGAAGTTTCAGGACAAGAAATTCTAAACAAACCTCTGACTTCAAGTAGTGACCAGAACTCTACTGTCTTTTGTCTGTGAGGCTCTTCAGTTGAGGATGTAATGAGAGGGCAGCCATCTGGAAGCCAGAAACTGAATCAGAAGGCACCTTGGTATTTTGTTACAACAGCCGAAGATGAGTAAAACAAACACTATCCACATTTGATGAGTGTTTATAAAGAAAGTGTCCTAATCACCTGTTACCCTAATGAATAACTTTTCTCATCCATTTAGTGATAAATGAAAGAAAACCCAAGAATAATGAAGCCAAGTTCTAGCCAAGGTAGAGATACAACTTGAGTATTCTCCTAGTGACAATATAATTTGATATTTCTATGAAAGTTATGCTAACAGTGTGCTTTGAAACACTTTTACTTGTTGATTCTCTCTCTCAGGATGTGTCCTAAGATTAGAATTAGAGATGTAAAAGATTCCCTTCCTGCTCATGGTCCAGACAGATTCCTTATTATATTTTTGTTAAAACAAACTCATGGCCAGCATCTAAAAACAAAACCAACCAACCAAACAAACAACAAAAAACCCAGCAACAGTAACTTGACACATAGGTATGTTATTATTTACTTCCCATATTGGGTAAGTCACTGGAAAATTAACTTGTCTCCACATGGATATTCACTCACTGATTCAATATACTTAAGTGAACCCTGGCTATGTGCCAAATTTATATCCCTGGTCCAGACGATTTCCCTCAAAGCCAGGCTTGTATGACTTCTATCTATTGGACCTTCAATTTGAAAGTCTAGTAAGTGTCTCATTATGCCCTTGAACTGACGAACATCTTCTGCTGCTCCCCGACTTTTAGATGCTACCAATATATCTCGCCTGGATTAATGCAAAAACCTAACTGGAGTCCTGTATTCATGCTTTGTCCCTGTAGTTTAATTCCTCACAGTACACAGAGTGATCATTTCAGAATGAGTCAGGAGAGGTCACTTGGGATGTCAAAACCCTCCGATAGCTCCCCATATTCCCCAGCATAAAAGCCACTGTGCTTTCAGTGGCTTTATAAGCCTCTCATGGTCTGGCTCAACACCACTTCTGGTTTCATCTCCCACAACCCTCCCGTGTGCTAACTATTTACTACGTTCAAATTACACTTTCTTCCTTGATGTTCTTTGGCCATATCAAACACATACCTGTTCTTTTATTTTTACTTTCCTTCTGACCAGGATCCCCTCTCCTTGATGGCTGCCAGACTTATCCCTCCCATCTTCAAGTATCTGCTCAAATATCTTTATTTTTTGGCAATGCATTCCTTTCCCACCCTATGTAGAGTTGTGCAATCCAGTACTCATATACTCTTATTTTTCTTTATATGCCCTCCTAACTTATTTCCCTTTTCATATACTGTATATTTTTATATAACTGTTAGTTGGTTGGTTATTTTCTGCCTCTACAGACTAAACAGCAAAATCCACCTGTGCAAGGATTTCTTTTTATCTGTGACAAAGCAGGTGTGTACTAATTACTGGTTAGTGAATAAATCAAGTAAAGTACTGGTTTATTTTTAGCATCAGCAGATTCTCATAAGACCTCAAATCCTACTAAAAATATGCCAACCCAAGTGGAAAATACACTGATGTTCTTCTTTTTTTTTTAGATTTTTAAATTTTATTTATTTATTGGGGGGGGGTACAGAGAGAAAGGGAGAGAGAGAGAATCCCAAGCAGGCTCTGCACTGTCAGTGAAGAGCCCGACATGGGGCTTGAACTCAGAACCTGCAAATTCATGACCTGAGCTGAACCCAAGAGTTGATACTTAACCGACTGAGCCACCTAGGCACCTGGCCAGTACACTAATGTTCTAAAGAAATATTTTCAAAACTTTTTTCTCAGGATAAATTTACTTGTTCATGCTTGATACGGAACCATCACAACCTCCTGCTTGAAAGGGACAATAGAGACTGGTAATGAAAATATCACCTGGAGGCTGGTATGGCCCAATTGCTTAGAAAAAACCTAGAACATCATTCTCTATCCAAGACTCAAAACAAAACAAAACCTGTTTGATTGGTTTTAGAAAAACACTGTGCTGTGTGCCTGGGTAGCTGGGTAGCTCAGTCTGTTAAGCATCTGACTCTTGGTTTCAACTCAGGTCATGATCTCATGGTTCACGAGTTCAAGCCATGTGTCAGTCTCTGCGCTGACAGCATGGAACCAGCTTAAGATTCTCTCTGCCCCTCCCCCACTCGCTCTTTCTCTCTCTCTCTCTCTCTCTCTCTCAAAATCAATAAAATTAAAAATAAAATTAAAAAAGGGAAAACACTGTGACCTGTCTTGCTTTGTTTCATTTGTTACATATTAATATTGTTTTTATATTATTACATATTTATATATAAATTAATAATTTTATTAGGCAAAAATGGTCTATCTACCCATTTGCATTTTTTGAACTTCCAGACCTCTGGAAGAACTATGATTCTGGAAGCAGCCCCTCTCAATCATTATACTCACTTACTCTTGGTGGGTATTGTTCAGAAACAATACCTTGTCATAATCACTAATGAATCTCTACATTTAACCAACCTTCTGTGTAGACAATAGAAGACAAATAATGCTTTTTTGGTGATAGGTGTCTATAGGGTTGATCCACCTTTCAGGTAAAATGATTTTTAGGTTAAAAAAATAAGTCAGTACTATTTCCAAAACAGAGTCCTTAGAAAGAAGACATAAAGACAAATCTCCATACCACCTACATTTACACTTTTTGTCAGAATTAACTATTTCAAGAATAGAGACCTTTTCTTGGAGGGGCTCCTTGATATATTTTCAGCCCCTAGTCTAGTGTTTGGCCCAGAAAAAAAAATCAATATATTCTTATTAAATGAGTGAATGAGCCCCAGATGCTCTTTTATTCTGATGGTTTATCATCTTAATACATTCAGAGAAGAGTAGTATTTTATTATAATGAACTGGGAGGCAGTTTGGGTTGCTAATTAGATGTCACCAAGAAACTGAATTCTCACAGCTCTTATGTGCGGTGCTGAAAACCTCACTTTGGTTTCATTGCCATTTTTTTGCATAATCATTTCCAGCTATTGATTAACCTCCAAATTTGTGTGTTGACTTTTTAAAAATTGTTTAATTTAATTTATTTTTTAAATTTACATTCAAGTTATCATATTAGTGCAACAATGATTTCAGGCATAGATTCCTTAGTGCCCCGTACCCATTTAGCCCATCCCCCCTCCCACAACCCCTCCAGTAACCCTCTATTCTCCATATTTAAGAGTCTCTTATGTTTTGTCCCCCTCCGTTTTATATTATTTTTGCTTCCTTTCCCTTATATCTGTTTGGTATCTTAAAGTCCTTATATGAGTGAAGTCATATGATATTTGTCTTTCTCTGACTAATTTCGTTTAGCCTAATACCTTCTAGTTCCATCCACATAGTTGCAAATGGCAAGATTTCATTCTTTTTGATTGCTGAGTAATACCCCATTGTATATATATACCACATCTTCTTTATCCATTCATCCATTTATGGATATTTGGGCTCTTTCCATATTTTGGCTATTATTGATAGTGCTGCTATAAACATTGGGGTGCATGTGCCCCTTCAAAACAGCATACCTGTATCCCTTGGATAAATACCTAGTAGTGCAATTGCTGGGTTGTAGGGAGAAGGGTTGATTTTTGAGGGCTGTGACGTTTGTCCAAACTCTGGCTTTTTTTTAAAATAATACATTCCCCCTGCACTGGTATTCTTTTTCTCTTCTGCCTATTTGTTTCTCAGTAAGATTTTGAAATTCAGATTCCATTGAAAACCATCTATTTATAAACTACTTTTTGCCATTCGTGGCCTTAAGTCATCTATTTTTATAGATTTACTAATTAGTCTTCAGTAAATAATGACTTCATAATCATCCCTTGAGGTTGTGTTTTAATGGTTGTGTTGTTCAAGGTGTCAACCAGGAGGGTGGAGATGAGGTGTCCGGGCAACAATATCTGCCCATGCCAAATGGGAAACTCATAAGAACATCAATCCACTGAGATGAAGTCTAATTAACCAACATCATTTAGTCCAACTGGGGACTGATTTGCTTCAGCAAAACTTACTAAAAAGAACTAACAAACTTCATTTGTTACATTTACACAATAATTAAAATAATTCCAATAAAAATCTGGACATGTAGCATATCTTCAGATGATGCATCTGAAAAAAACTGGATCCATATTCCTATATGGCAACACTTGAAAGAGGTAAAGAGCAGCTATCCTTCTTCAAAGAATCTAGTCAAAAAAAATCTCCAAATCATCTAGTTAAAAAAAGAAAGAAAGAAAGAAAGAAAGAAAGAAAGAAAGAAAGAAAGAAAGAAAGATATAATCATGTACATTACTGTCCTAGACCATGTTGGCATTTGAATTTGGAGCCTACCTTACTTCAGTCCATTACGTCTATAGTTAAATGCTGTCATTTGTGGATAGGAATGTAAACAGAATAATTCAGAAAAGTTTTATTGAACACCGCTACAATGACATACACTAGAACCAAATGCCTCAGTTCTTCAGAAGGTGCATTCCTTGAGAATCCTTTATAGGGAAGGTTTTTTATTCTATTGAATTTTAGCTTAAAGCAAGCCCATGGCCTCTAAGTTGAAAGTGGCAGAAACAAAATTTGGAATACCACTCAGATTTATATATTGATCTAGAGGAAGCTGCCGTCTTCTCAAGAGATACTTGTCATAGAATTCCAGCAACCATAAAGTACTGAAATTTCTTTTACAGCTACTTTTATGGTAGCCTAAATTGATTTAATAGAGCACCATCAAATCAATTCATTCTCTTAACTCACAGACTGCATTATCTTGATTTGAATTGTTGGTGAACCAGGCCATCCAACAATTATTGGGATGCATGGTGTATGATATATTATCCATAAGGCCAGCCACCTGAAGAATGAAAGCAGATGTATAAAAGAAATTGTGAAGGGAGCTCTCCATAAATCAACACCACTGAATGATCAGTATTTGCAGGCACACTAAATGAATATCTTTATATCAAGGAAAGAATTATCACATACATTCATATGCATAAAAGACTGGAAATGTAGAAATTATAGCTCATATAGCATTAGCAAAACTAGATATACCGTTTTAACCAATCCTTTAATATTTATGAGACAATCTTTAGCATTGTACATACATCTTTTATTCTCTTCAAGTTGAAATATTCTTTTGGAAGTAAGTATGTTTGAAGGGAAAGGCCATGTGTTTAGCATACACACAGAATATCTTGTTAATGGCTAATTATAGCAGCTAATATATACCAAATGTTATTCTATGTCCTAGAGAGTCTGCAAAGAAGTTTCCATATATTATTTCGCATAGCATTATGAGTAAGATCTTTTATATTCATTTTATTTTATAATATTTTTTAATGTTTAGCTATTTCAGGGAGAAGGAGAGGGAGAGAGGGAGGACACGAGTAGGGGAGTGACAAAGAGAGGGGGACAGAGGATGTGAAGCAGGCTCCCGCCTGACAGCAGAGAGCTTGAGTGGGGCTCCAACTCACGAACCATGAGATCGTGACCTGAGCCAAAGTTGGATGGTTAACTGACTGAGCCACCCAGGAACCCCTGTGAGGAAGTGCTTATAGTAGGTGAGGTAAATGAGGCTTGGAGAGGTAGTATGACTTTCTCAGGCCACAAAACTAATAAGCACTAGAGCTGGGGTTAGACTCTGGCAGACTGCATTAGCTCTGCTGTGGACTGTTATATATGATGCCTCTTCAGTAAGTCATGACTTCAGTAGGTCATCCAGTAGGTCAGTGGAGTGAGAGAGCATGGCTCTAGAACCCAGATGCTCTTTAGTGCTTTGTATGTTACCACATGTGTGCTATGTAGTCACCAAAGTCAGCTGGATGATGAATTGAATACTTCAACTGTGGCTTTCTGTTTCCCATCAGAATTTCAGATATTTTTGTGTTTGTTTTTTTGCCAAAACAATCATTTAAAGTTTTTGTTGTTGTTTTTCTTCAGTAAATGAACTCCTTGGTGAAATATGTGCCCAAAGTTGCTTTGATGATTGTATTTCTTGCCTTATCTAAGTATTTTTAAGCACCTGCCTGGTTTAGTCACAGTGTAAATAATATAGCTACAAAAATAAATGATTACACATGGATTTTTACTTTGAGAGTCACATACTTATAATACCAAACAATAAAATAAAACCTATGCAATAAAAAAGAATTTGCAATGCTCTGAGCATAGAATTTTTCAGGTTTTAGTTTATTAACAACCTCAGTGGAAAAAGCAGTCTTTCACTAAATTACAGATTTTAAATGGCTATGGGCATGCATTTGAAACAAAGGAAGCACGTTTTTGTTGATAATCAAGATTATCAGACTTGAAGTCAGTCAGTCTGATGCTTCATCAAACATTCTTAAGTCCAGAAAGATCATTGCCTTAATATTACAAATGTTACACCCTTACCATTACACACTGGATGTTGAAATATGAAGACGATTAAGGACGGGGCGGGGGGGGGGCGGAGAAGAAGATAAAGAGAAGTGGAAGAAAAATGAACTCATTTTTGGCAGATATATCCAATTATCTTGCAAATATTTATAACATCCTGACCAGTGCCTATCCATTATAGACCATCTGTGTACCTTTGCTCATTTCCCTCAAAAAGGAAATAATCCCTTTGAACTTCTATTTTATTTCAGTATTTTATAGTATTTCTTAAAGCAGCTTCATACTATAATTATCCCCTGCACCTGTTTTACTTTCTCTGAACATGCATACTTGAATCCAGACCTATGTTTCATTTATAGTTAAGTGCATTTTTAATATATGACATATTCCAGAAATACTTGTTCTCTTAAATTCACCTAATGTGGTTTATCCAGGACTATTAGAATCATTAAAAGCATTAAAGTAAATTTTTTAGAATAAACTTTATATAAAATTCAGCAAGGACCTGGAGCTTTCTACACAAGTGAGCTTCCTGGGTCAGAGACAGAGGGTAGTTTGTTACTCATTAATAGCGATGACCAGAAAATCATCATTTGTAGCTTCCCTGACCTCCAGTTCCCACAGGGTGAGGTAAAGAGGGCCAGGTGACACCTGCACATGCAGTGGGCTGCATTATAAAAGAGAAACCCTGAGTTTATAGTGGACAGTAAACAAACTTGCCCTTTGCCCCACAGGGAGACATTATTTTTACACTGACATTATACTGAACAGTAAACAAATCTGCCCTTGGCTGTGGACATAGACACAATATCTCCAAAGGCTCTTTGCTATACAAACATCCTTGAAAACATAGTCTTGACAAAAAAGACAGTCAGTTCCTTTGCTAGCAAGCCATACAGAAACGTGATAGCACCATGGTACGTTGTATACTAGCATCAGGGCTTTGAAAATACAGACAGAAGACTGATGTCCAGAGCTCAGACAATCATCATCAGACAGTATGTTGTGCTTTTTGCATTGAATGGATTATCTTGCTAAATTTTTAACACTATGTTGTGAAGCACATAAGATAAAGCACAAAACGTCTACCTCATCACTCAGGGAAATTCCAAAGGTGGAGGAATCTTCCCTTGAGAAGTTATTGAACTACAGACAATGGAAGAAAAAAGTAAAAGCAACTTGACTGGTGACATGATAATTAAATGCCTGTCCTTTAAAAAAGTCAGAAACTAGCTCCTTTCTACCCATACCTGTTCTCAGCTTTGCTACTGCCAATCAGTATTTCCCACTAAACATTGTCTCTCCTTGAGCATGGTCTCCACATCCCTTGGAATTGAATCAGAATCTTTAGGAAACCTGTAATCTTTCAAACACATCAAGAATCACTGCATAAAGTATACTTTCCTCACCATAAGACCTAAGAGAAATCACTGTTTTGGAAATCAAAAGTAATCATGAATTAAGGATATTCTAAGACTATAGATATCTGAAGTAAGAGGAAAAGAAATCCAATCAGCATAATGAGAAAACTCCATGAAATTGACGGTAATAAAATTGTAGTTTAGCAGGAAGTAGGGAGGAAAAATACAAGGAAATTAGAGAATCATAGTCCATAATATATGAAGGATCTAGAGTGGATTTATTTCCAAGATTGTATTTTGGGGAAGACTCCCCCTGAATCACACTCACGACCTTGTGCCAGCTTTTCTTTTCTTTTTCTTTTTCTTTAAATTTTTTTAACATTTATTTATTTTTGAGACAGAGAGAGACAGAGCATGAACAGGGGAGGGGCAGAGAGAGAGGGAGACACAGAATCTGAAACAGACTCCAGGCTCTGAGCTGTCAGCACAGAGCCCAACGCGGGGCTCGAACTCACAGACCGTGAGATCATGACCTGAGCCGAAGTCGGCAGCTTAACCGACTGAGCCACCCAGGTTCCCCTGTGCCAGGTTTTCTAATTCTTTTCTTATGTATTGTAGGAAATGCTGGCCTGGAGGAGGATTCTCCCCCAAACCCTGGAATTTTCTTAACATGTGAATAGTCAACAAAACCAATGTCTGATCTGTAACTAAAAGAGATCAAGTAGAAGAGATTATAAAGTTTATGGAATCAACTAAATCTCTAAAATATGTAAGCACATTGTATGTGGTGGACCAGGAGATAAAGAAGAATATGAATAAGTGATTCATCCAAACATATGGTTTTTAATTTTGTGTAAGTGATCACCTGTGGAAAACCTATAAAAACATCTTAGCGCGTGCACACACACACACACACACACACACACACACATACACACACACGCAAAACAATAGAGACGAAACCTTGGTAAGTAAAAAATTCTAGAGATATGAATCAACTAGAGGAAAGGAATATATCTGAAAAATAAATTTATCACAGGTTTCTAAGAAAATATCCTAAATGTCTAGAAATGAGCTCCCAGAGGCAGTTTAGAACAGTAAAGAGGCAGCTTAGAACAGTTTTTCAACTTCTAATGCATCATGGACTTACTTGGGGGAGCTTTAAAATTATTGATGCCTTACTCACACCCCCAGGAGTTCTGATACAATTAGTTAAATCTGTAGCCCAGTCATAGCTCAGGAATATTCTGGTGTGAGGCCAAGGAGTTGAGGACCATTACTTTGAATTTAACAGAGTAGGAACCGTTTATAGAGAGTGATTTGAGAAGTGTTAAAAGGCACACTTGCCCAAGGAATTGTTCCTACTATCAGGCAATTGTACTTCTCCCTGGTAAAGTTATGACGTAGGTACAATCTTTGTTGAAATGCCAGTACTCTCAGGAAGAATAACAATGTACATGTATTGAAACCTGGAAAATAGTAAACAATAAGCAGTATCCTTATTTCCAAGGCTGATAATTAGCTGGTATACACCATTAATGCCACAGGTTTCTAGCCACAGGATATGGGTTCCTTATATGTCTTTCACATTATGCACAATATCCATATTGGGAAGTCCCTATGCCCTGCTGGTCCTTAAATGCTTTCATGAACACCATCTATTAGCATCAGTCAACACATTTGTCATGAAAAAAAGTTTGCCATTTAGCAACTGCTACAGCAGAATAGAGGATATTTAAGATACCAAAGAAACCAAGCTGTTAACAAAGTGAGATAACAAAGGCAGGAGACCCTGGCGTGCTCTCATAGTCAGGGGGTAGCACAGATTTTAGTTGTCCATTGGATGACTGTCATATTTTACTGGGAAGGAGTTAGGGGCTTACATATATAGTTAAAATAAATAAGAGGATGATGGGAGAAAAAAAAAAGGTTAATATGTGAGTTAAACCTGAGCCTGGCCTACTTAGGACTAGTTGCATTTTTTTTTAATCTGGCCCAGATTTCTGTGGTATTTGTATTCACATTATAACTACCATATATAGTATATTGTTAACAAGCACATAGATTATGTTTCTGTTAGCAACTTGAGTTTCTAATCTCTCAGTATTGTGAACTCATGAATTTTTATTTTAATTTCTCAATGAAAATTGATTATTGTCATTATAATTTTAGAAACTTGTTCAATTCAAAAAAGATGAATAATACAAACATCATTTATTGGGTATTTACATAATATTTACTGATATGTATAAATTCCACATTCATTTAAATATTTTTTGTTTATTTTTTAAAATATTAAGTTCTATTCCAGTGCAAGGAATGGTACACAGGGACAGTGGCCCAATGAAAAGGAATGTGTAGTGTTTAAATCATTAGCTCATCAAGACAGACATTCATAGAAAAAAGCTTAAGGGTAAATGTGTTTGAATGCATATATAGTCATTTATTTGTGGCATATATTTATATATTTTTATATGTGGTATATTTATTTGTGACATATATTTTATCACATATAAATAAGTTTGTAAGATATTTAAATATTCCTTATCTATATATTATACATACTTTTTTAAAATTAAACTTCTTATTATGGGATAATTGTAAGTTTATACTTCATTGTCACAAGTAATGCAGAGAGATTTCATGCAACCTTTACTCAGTTTCCCCTAATGGCAACACTCTGAGAATCTTTAGCACAAATCATGAATAGGCTGTTATGATGGGTCAGAATCAAATGTATACACTAGCACATGGCTGCTTTACCCCAAGGAAAATCTTCTGAAAGCTTGAACATTACAGGAGTCTGGAAGGCAGGACCTAAAAGGCATGAGATTGCCCCCAGTGTCATGGCACTTGAAAAAAATAATTAGGCTAAGTGGAGGGTTAAACAAGCCCATGGTAGATTTTGTCCTCCAGATTACTGGAAAATATGTAGACAAAGTCTAACTTTATTTTCCACTCAGCCTCAAACCAGTCCACTCTGTGTTTGGATTGAGGTATTCCAACTAGATGCCAAAGGCGGGGAGGGGGGGAAGGAAATATTTTTTTTTAATTTTTTTAACGTTTATTTATTTTTGAGACAGAGAGAGACAGAGCATGAAGGGGGGAGGGGCAGAGAGAGAAGGAGACACAGAATTGGAAGCAGGCTCCAGGCTCTGAGCCATCAGCCCAGAGCCTGATGCGGGGCTCGAACTCACGGACTACAAGATAATGACCTGAGCTGCAGTCGGACGCTTAACCGACTGTGCCACCCAGGCGCCCCCCCGGGAAGGAAATATTATTTTCAGTCTTCATGGTTCCTTTGTACATAATAGCCATCGTACAGCCCCAAAATTATGAAATATGCTAAGATGCAGACAAATGTGAATGGCAATAGGGAGAAGAAGTCATAAGAGCAGACTTAGAGCTAAGCCAGATTTTAGAGTTAGCAAACAAGGATTTTAAAACAGCTGCTAAAGAGTGTAGCTTTCAGTGAAATAGAAAACTGGACAAAGTATATGAAACAACTCTTTTCATGGAGAGCTAGCAGGTGGTGAAAGTTATTTCTGAGACAACAACAACAACAACAGCAAAAACTAAGGGAACTCTATAATCTTCCTAACTTTCTGACCTGAGGCATTTCTGATGATATAACAGAAAAGATCCAGTGGAGCATGACAGTCTCACTGAGTTAAGGAGACAAAAATCAAATTGGGGGTGGGGTTGGCAGCTGGAAAGGAGGGAGCTAAGCAGAGAAAGAGCTTTACAAATTTCAGTAGGGGGACCCTTGAGACTTTCCAGAATTCAAAGCTACTCACAGGTAGGGTGACGTTCCATGAAGCCAGAAAAAGAACCATTGCTGGGGATCTGTAGCCTGAAGGAGATGTTCAAATTCTTAGCAGCTATAATTGAGAAACTTCATTGAATACCCAGGACATTCAATACATTCAGCTCTTGAAGAATAATATTAAATAATCCTCAGGGTAATGGCTGCTATAGAAGCATCTAACTAAGTATAAAACCATGCCTTGAATGTACCAAGCTGACTTAACTGTTACACAATTATCTGCCAGAACAATACTCTTTAAAGACAAATAATAAAATACAGACACTCGACAACATAGCGTACCTATTGTTCAGCATTCACTGTGGAAAAAAAAAAAGCTGGACAGAGGCAGCAGAGCGAAATGTGATCTAAATCATGAGGAAATGTAATCAATAGGTAATCAACAGTAATGATAGAATTTGCGGGAGAAATTTTTTTTGAAACAACTGTAATAAATATCCTCAAGGATTTAAGAGACAATGTGAAAATAATGAGGGAATTGTAGACCATTAAGAAAACCAAGTGGAGTTGTTTTGAAATGTACAATATCCAAAGTAAAACTGCATTGAATAGTTTAGATACTACAGCAGTTTAGACACTACAAAAGGGAACTTTGAGACCCAGCAATAGAAATGACTGAAACTGAAGTATAGAAATAAAGAAGTCTGAAAAATCATTAGCCAAGTCTTAGTCACCTATGAGGCAGCATCAAGTAGTCTAACATATGTTTCCGAAAAAGGTGACATTTGGAGAAACAAGAAATACTTTAAAAAAAATAATGAAAATTATAAGCCTATAGAACTGAGAAACTCAACTACGCCCCAGCAAGAAACCCAAAGAAACCCACACACAAACTCATCAAAATCACATTTCTGAAAACCAGAAGTAACGTGAAGAACATAAATTCAGACAGAACAGACAAAGTAAATATAAGGGAAAACAAAAAGATAAGAATATCCTCTGATATCTTGGTAGAAACTAAGCGCGGCAAACAAAAATGTCAGAAAAAACAAAAAAACTTTCAGCCTATTATTCTCTGCCCGGTGAAAATATCCTTCCAAAATGAAGGTGAAGTAAAGCTTTCTACAGACAAATCAAAGTCAAAGGAACTAGTCACCAGCAAACCTACACTATAAGTAATAGAAGAAATTGTTCAAACTGAAGGGAAATGACAGTACAAGTTCCAATCTGCCCAAAGGAATAATGAGGACCACAAATGGCAACTATGTAGGTAAATATAAGACTTTTTTCTCCTCATTTAACATAATTCTATAAAAGACAGTTGAAATGCTAAAACAAAAGTAATACTAATGCTTTATTCATTATTATAGCCCAAACGGAAATAAAAGGTCCAAGAGCAATGCAATTTATATTTTGTGGTATATTTGCAAAATCGTGTATCGCACAGCATTATGAATACCCGATTACTGTTACATGCAGTAACATGGCTGAGTCTTATTGATAAAATGTTGAGCGAAGGAAATGAAGTATAAAAAAGAATAATTGTTATGATTTCATACAAGTTAAATACAGGCAAAACTAAAGGTGTTAAAAGTCAGAATATTCGTTGCTTCTCAGGAGGGTTTTGGCTCAGATGCATGAAAGAAAATCGTATTTACTTGATATTGCTTGTTCTTTATTTGGATGGTGATTATCTTGGTATACACATATGTAAAATCATAAAGAAGGATAATAAATATTAGTGAACTTTAAACACAAAACTGCATTCATTTTATACTTCTATTAAAGTTTTTTTTTTAATAAAATAAATATACACGTGATCTAGAACTGTGGCGTAAGATATGGTTGGGAGTCTATTTGGGATTCGAGGGATAATTTTACAAACAAAGTAACATAGCAGGAGATATATCCCCTTCATTCTTTTGATTATCATCCTCAAGCTGAATTTGAAGACTGGAATTTTACCCATTTTGTAACCCCGAGAAGATCAGACTGAGAATGAATCTTACATGAGAAGGTCCTGGAACAGAGATCTCAAAAGAATCTTTGCCTCCTTTGAGGAACTGATTGCCGCATAACCATTTGTGGAATCTGATCTACGCTGCTGTTTTTGCTGAATGCAATAATAAGTGTTTTATTATGTTTTTCAAAATAGAAAAACAGTGCATTTACAAGTTAGTTCATGCAAATATCTGTATATAAAAACTTAAAAAAATTGGAAGTTATGATCAATTAGCTCAGCACTTTTTGCTGTTTGTTGTTAATTTCCCTGATAATATTTAAGGAAATTTTATGATTCTCTTAATTTGAATTTAGAGTGTTTTATGCATCTTCAAGCAGATATTGTCCCACAAGTTTCAACCTCCCAGTGTCTGTCTGCACCAAGGGTATACTCTCTCCAATACACACATGGTGTTATTTCTTATTATCTAATAAATCTTGTTTCCTCAAATTAAACAGTATTTTTTCATAAGAGTGAAAAATTGTCCTGTGGCTCCGCCTTCTATTTTCTCTTCTCTGGCTAGAATATTACATCTCTTGAGGCTAGGTGGTGGGGAAGGTGGGGAGAAAATCTGGCCCATGGTATTATTAGCCATGGTATTATTGGCTGACTACGTGGCAGAGATGTGTAGATCAAAACTGACTTCTAAACAATGGAGTTTGAAACTTCGTGATTTATCTTAAATAGTATCGACACAGATAATTTCAGCTTTGCTGAACTCTGTCTTCCAGAGAAAATTGATTATTGACATTTTTATAGTAATATTATTAGCAGCAAAAATGACAATGTTCTTGTTTCAGTTTTGCATTAAGAAATTACTGGGGCGCCTGGGTAGCTCAGTCTGAATTTGGCTCAGGTCATGATCTCACAGTCTGTGAGTTTGAGCCCCGTGTCAGGCTCTGTGCTGACAGCTCAGAGCTTGGAGCCTGCTTCGGATTCTGTCTCCCTCTCTCTCTGCCCCTCCCCTGCTCACGCTTTGTCTCTTTCCCGCTCTCTCTCTCTATCTCAAAAATAAAAATAAAAACCTTAAAAAAAAAGAAATTACTTTATGAGTGCCTGGGCGGCTCAGTCAATTAAGTATCTGACTTCGACTCAGGTCATGATCTCACGTTTTGTGAGTTCGAGCCCCGCATCAGGCTCTGTGCTGACAGCTCAGAGCCTGGATCATGCTTCAGATTCTGTGTCTCCCTCTCTCTCTGCCTCTCCCCTGTTCATGCTCTGTCATTCTCTCTCTCTAAAAAATAAATAAACATTAAAGAGAATTTAAAAAATTATTTTAGATGCACTCTGTCGACTTATTTCTTGCTTACTTCTGTTATCAGGTTTTCCCATGTACATCAAAATTGTCAAGCAAAAGATGAGGGTTTTATTTTCATTTTGTGTATATGTTACATTAACAAAGGAAAACAAAACTGCTGAATGAATATTTGACAATATATAATTGATTGATGTAGTGTCAACAATATATACTTTAGATATTCAGAGAAAAATAAATTCAAAGAAAGATGAAATGAAAATTAGTCTTGAGCATGACGGATCTCGGTGTGAACACTAAAAGATGACTATTTCCTATGAAATTTGTCATGATAAATGATATAGAGTATAAGAGTTATATTGGGAAATGAAAATGTTAAAACATCCAAAACCTATAATTATAGCACAAGAAGTATTGTAAATCCTTAATATTATACCGGAACATCGTCTAACAGGCCCACCCGAGGACTATTAGAGCTGTTTAATTATCTAGGGTCATGTATACTTGTTTGACCTGATATTTACTATTGATTAGAATATAGACTCTATAAAGTTATGGGATCATGTGTAGTTTTTGTCTACTTGAGGTACAAATTTTCTCTGTCCAGTAAAAATAAAACCCCAAAGTTAGTTTATTGCCATGCAAGACATTAATCATTTTGTCTCTAGATTTGCACACTTTTTTTAGTGTTCCTTTTCTGGTGGTATATATAAAATCTGCTTTTTTGAGTTCTGTTTTGAACCAACTTTACCATTCAGCCAAGTTTCCTCATTAATAAGTTAAGTAAATTTTTGGCATATATTCTTTTTTCATCTGTATGCCACGTTTTTAACACTTTTTCATAATATACTTTCATGAAAGAAAGGGAAAACATTAGGTACTGTATAGATACAATTAAGAGGATTTGGTGATCAGGGTGCCTGGGTGGCTCAGTCGGTTAAGCATCCAACTTCGGCTCATGTCGTCATCTCGCAGTATGTGGGTTCGAGCCCCGCTTAGCACTCTGTGCTGACAGCTCAGCTCAAAGCCTGGAGACTGCTTTGCATTCTATGTCTCCCTCTCTCTCTCTGCTCCTCCCCCACTCACACTCTATCTCTTTCTCTCTCTCTCAAAAAATAAACATTAGACAAAAAGAAGATTTGGTGACAGAATGGAGATGAAAAATAAAGATAGCATAATGTCATTGAAGGCATAGGCCACTCGAGAGTTATTTTAGAAGTCGTGTACTTTCTGCACAAAGTATGTGTTTCTTCTATGTTATTTTAAACTAGATAGTTTTTATGGCAATATGTGTCTTCAGGTTGAAAATCTATGATGGTAGGGCATTTGCTGTTTTTGCAAGACAGTCCATTCAATTTCCAGACTGCTTATTTATTAGTGATATTTTCCTAATAATAAACCAAATTTCTCTGCTTTATAATTTAAATTTTTCAGACCTGTTTTTGAAATCTGAGCTTTAGGGAATATGTATACCGGCTTTTTGATGTACTAGCTCTTCAAATCTTTCTAGCAATTACAGAATTTGCCTCAAATTTTCTCTTTTCTAAGTTAAATATCTCCAATTTCTATAACTGACTCTCATTTGAAATTATATACAAATCCTTACTATCACCCAACAGTTCTTCCATTAGATATCTTCAATTTACACAAATTTTTCTATTAAGGTATGTTTAAGAACAGATACTCTGGTTGGGACATGAGAACGGTATATAATGCAACTGGGTTTGGAAATTTTTGACTTCTTCATGACCCATGACAGAGAAACCATAAAGGAATACATTTTATACCCCATTATAAGCAGATCATTCTGAAGATTTTTTATTTTAAAAACTTGACCAAAATTCCTTTTAAAAAAACATTTTAATGTCTTTTGATATATACTGTGACATCCCAGGAACTAGATCTAATTTTCATTAATAATAGCAATCACAGAGGCCCCTGGGTGGTTCAATCTGTTAAGCATCTGACTCTTGGTTTCAACCCTGGTCATGATCTCATGATTCTTGCGTTGGAGCCTTACATTGGGCTCTGCGCTGACAGTGTGGAGTCTGCTTGGGATTCTCTTTCTCACTCTCTCTCTGCCCCTCCCACTCTTCTCCCTCTCTCTCTCACTCTCTCAAAATACATAAATAAGCTTTTTTAAAAAAAATAATAGCAATCATAAGATAACAAACATATAAATGCGACTTCCTCACAGAAAATTCCCTGACCAGTCAATCCAAATTAGATATTCTTATTTTTTTCCTCTCAGCAACCTCATTTTCATCATAGTAAATCATACTCTCAATGTGTGTGTGTGTGTGCGTGTGTGTGTTGGTATTACTTGTCTTAAGATAGATTGAAATTCCATGATAATAACAAAGGTAAATATCAGTATTATCCACATTTTACAAAGTGGTTGCTCAGTAAATTAAATTTATTAAGACCACACAGTTCTCAAGTGGCAAAGGCAGAATTCAAACCCTGGTCTCTCTGACAAGAGCTTTCAATTGCTTTGCTATTTCATATTTCATGCAAACACTCTCTGCATGTAAACACAGAATGTACATAAAGTTGATCATGAAGTACATTTATTTTTGTTATTTTTCCGTGCTTCCCTATATATACATGGTTATTTCTATATAGATTAAAGCATTATTATATAAATTAGGATAAAGATGATTAGAAAATAAATGTAATGTGAAGAAGAAATGTTTTTAAACATTTTGAACATGAAATGTTCAAATGAAAGCAATTATAAGATTTAGCAATGGTAGTGTAGGATAGAACTTGAATATGCTCAAACCTGCTTCTTTCCAATAAATCAGGCAGACTAGTCCAACAATTTGACCATCCTTCCTAACAGCTCATAAAAAAATAATTATAGAGATTTAGCAACAATTTGACTATTTTAGACAAAGAAAGGCACTGCCAATATTTGCTGTCTTAATTGTTTCAAATATAAAGGAATGTAATGGATATAACAGTAATTTTAAAGATAGCAAAGTAAATTATTTCAAAAATTATTGGTAATTATATCAGTATGGCAGACATGCTAATTTCTATTGAGCTATTTTTTTCAAATACACTTTTTTTATTCACTGTTTGTTCAAATTCTGAATAAGCTTTTTTCTCTTCCATATATAAGGACAGAATCTAATATTTTTCTTAATTTGTAGAAAATGTTCCCAGCCAATCTAATTACTATACAGTTGCTATTAGATAACTTTAAAAACAATTCAATTTTTTTCTCTTTAAAATTAATTTTATATTGTTTTTAAATATTATATGCAAAAGTTAATATAAGTACTTACTTCCGTTACTTATCATGACTTCTTTCTTGTCTATACAAAAGACAGGGGTTGACTTTTCTTTAAAAGAATATTTAATGACATAATTATGGATCCCAGTATTCCTCAAGGCATATCTACCCCGTAGGAATTCTCAATTTTCAGTTTCTCAGATTTCTCCAAACATTTCAGCCTATTAAAATGATTCATTTTCTCACATTTTATATTTAATGTCCTTGATTTATCAATGCTCAATATCAAGGGATAGTATTGGAAAGTCTCCCTCCCCAAATTCCTCTTCTCTGCACTCAGAGGTCTCAGGGTGCCTTGTCATTTAGAATTCTCTTGAAATTGCTGAAAACAAAGCAGTTTTGTTAAGCACCCATATCCCTCCTTTTGTAACATGTTTAAAACGTAAGAAAAGGTGAGGCTAAAATCAGCAGAGGATTGAAGGCCCATGATGAAACAAGTCGTCCAGTGCATTTGAGTTAAATGTCTTAAAACTAATGGAAGATATAGCAATCCCAGCCAAAACCTTACATATCAGGGCAAGGCAATGCATTTCTAGATGCCATTTCAGTAGATGCATGAATTTTGTTTCCATCTTGTAAGAATTCTTAATAGAGATATTTCATAAATGAGAAATCTAGGTATAGAAAATAGTAGTAAAATAAAGGACTTGCCACAGAAGAATTAGAGCTTTTTCCTCAATATGATGGAAAAGATTAATGATAATGGGAGAAAATAGACATTAGACCTAGAGCCACTCTCCAATTGGTGACATATTTAAAACTGAAGGAAATCCGGGCCTCTAATTGTAGTTGGAAGCAGGTACTTTGATATAAAGACCTTAGACTGTATAAATCTGTCAAAAATGGGGTGTTTAAGAGAAGAGCAAAGGAGAGAGGATAGATGATGGTTTCCATTTTGGAAAGTTGCCTTCACAATATCTGTGAAGAAATCCATCAGGGTATGTGGTAAACACAGTCTGGACCTCAGATGAAAATGTGCAGGTAAAGGTATAATTATGGAAATTTTCAGAACCTGGTAGTAGTTGAATCTATAGGTGAGGATGACAATACTCAGAGTACATGGGGTAAACTAGAGGAGTACATCGAATACAGTAATTTATGAAATACTAGTATGCTAACGCAGACCAAGGGAAAAAAAAACACAAAATTTCACAGCATAAGATTTTATTAAATTTTGTTTCTTCATGGTATAAAAGGCAAATGTTAGTGTTATAAAAATTATAAAGGAAAAATATGACAAAATTAGAGACGTGGAGGACAAATTAGTGGTGGGTAGGAGTTGGAGACAGAGAAACAGACTGGAGAAAGGTAGCTGTGGTTTTTTTTTTTATTTTTTTTCAACGTTTATTTATTTTTGGGACAGAGAGAGACAGAGCATGAACGGGGGAGGGGCAGAGAGAGAGGGAGACACAGAATCGGAAACAGGCTCCAGGCTCTGAGCCATCAGCCCAGAGCCTGACGCGGGGCTCGAACTCACGGACTGCAAGATCGTGACCTGGCTGAAGTCGGAAGCTCAACTGACTGCGCCACCCAGGCGCCCCAGGTAGCTGTAGTTTTAACAGAGCAACTACAGTCCCATATCTCAACCCAAAGTCGACGGTAGTATAACCTATTATGCACTCTGTCGGTTGCTGTATCCATCACCACAGTCATGCTTCAGAACAGGTGCATCTCTGCAAGGTAACGGATTTCCTTCAGTAGATATTTGATGGGCCAACCCCAAATATGAGCCCATACTCAGACTAAGCAAAGACCTGGAGGAAACAATTCTGTCAATCTCAGTGAAGTTGAAAATGGTTCTTTGTCCCACAAAATTTTAGTTCACCCACTCTTCTTTGCCTCTACAGCTCTCTGATGTCTTCAAAACAGTATGGTTTTTGTTGCTTATTAAGGCGTTTCTCCTTATCGCAAAAAAAAAATGATGCTCTTCTATTGCTTATTACATATTTCCCTGACGTGGAAGTAGGAATTTTTCTCCTGTGAATGTAGCCATATTTTTCTAATAATAAAGTTTAATAGATTTGTAAATTGAACATATGTGTACATGAAATCCATATATATTTATAGAATTATTTTTAAATGTTTATTTATTTATTTTAAGAGAGAGCAAGCACGAAAAGGGGAGGGGCAGAGAGAGATGAGAGAGAGAATCCCAAGCAGACTCTGTACTGACAGAGCTTGAATCTGTGAACTGTAAGAACATGATCTGAGCTGAAATCAAGAGTCAGATGCTTAACCAAGCCACCCAACTGCCCCAAGAAGAATATTTTTAAGTTTATTTATTTATTTTGAGAGAGAGAGAGAGAGAGAGAGAGCGCACACATGGGAGGGGCTGAGAGAGAGGGAGAGACAGAATCCCAAGTAGGCTCTGCACTGTCAGCATGGAGCCCAATGCGGGGCTTGAACTCATGAATGCGAGATCAAGGCCTGAGCTGAAACCAAGAGTTGGATGCTTAACTGAATGAGCCACCCAGGCACCCCTAGAGAAGAATATTTAAAACAACTCTTACCTTATTTCTTAGATATATCAGAGATGGAGGTTAAGATTTTCACTTCAGCCTTACTTTAGAACTTCCTTTTCCCCATCAGATTGCCTTGGAACCTTGGAAAAAAATCAAATGATCCCATGAATGTAAGTCTATTTCAGGTTCCTATTTCTGTTGCATTGATACATGGCTGCACTTATTTCATTACTACATGTCATAAATATTGCTGCCTATCGTAAGTCTTTAAATAAGATAATTAATGCCTCCAAATCTTTTTTTAATATTTAAGATCATATTGGCTTTCCTAGATTTCCTAGAAGCAGCTGGTCCATTTCTACCAAAAGCTCTGCAGAGACTTTGATTGTAATTAGTTTCCCTTAAATATCAATTTGAAGAGAAACAACTTCTTAACAATATAATTAGCATGACATGTATTCTTATGTTTAGGTTATCCTTAGTTTCTCTTAGTAAAGTTGATTAGTTTTTGTGTAGAGGTCTTACAAGTCTCTTGTTAAGTGCATGCCTAACTATTTTACATTTCTTTTAATGAGTTAATAAAATAAATTGTTTTCAAATGTCATTTTCCAATGGTTTGCCTCTTAAATATAAAAACACAGTTTTTTATATCATCCTTGTATGTGGCGACTTTGTAGTATTCATTTTAGGGTTTTTTAATGTTTATTAATTTATTTTGAGAGAAAGAGAGAGAGAGAGAGCATGAGAGGGGGAGGGACAGAGTGAGAGAGAGGGAGAGAGAGGATCCCAAGCAGGTTCTGTGCTGTCAATGCAGAGCTTAATGTGGGGCTCAAACTCCTGAACTGTGAGATAATGACCTGAGCCAAAATCAATTCAGATACTTAACCCATTGAGCCACCCAGGAGCCCCAAATTCATTTTAGTTTTAAAGTAGCTTTATTTTCATAGTTTTTAAAGTAATTTTCTATATAATTATATCATCTATGAAAAAAAAAAAAGCTCCCCTGCTTGTTTTCCAAACTTAGTAAATTTTAGGACATTATCTTGACTTATTGTACTGCTTAGGACCTACAAGACTATGTTTAATAAATTAGCGAGAGCAGATAATCTTGTCATCTTAACATGTTGGGGAGAAAGCACACATTTTTTTTTTACCATTAAGTGTAATGCAATCTGTAGGATTTTTGTGAATGTGCATTTGTTATACTAGGCATTTTTTTTGTAATAAATAGGTATTGGATTTTGTCAAATTCTCTCTCAATATGTATTTATATTTGTTTTTCACCTTTATTCTGCTAATATGATACATTTCAATGATTGATTTTCTAATGTTAAACCAACTTTGCACCACCGGCACAAACTCACGTGATCACAATGTATTTTTTATATACTGTTAGGTATTTATTTTGGGATGCTTGCTTCTATGTTCATGAGGGATATGGGTGTTTCATTCTCTTTTCTTGCAATGACTTTATCAGGTTTATTATCAGCATTATACTACCTTCATTAAACTAGTCAAGCTGTATTTCTTCCTGCCTAATTTTGAGAAAGTTAGTATGAGTTATTATTTCTTCCTTACATATGTTATAGAAACTAACAATAAAACCCCCTGGGCCTCTACCTTTGTGAGTAGGAAGGGCTTTGATTATGAATTACATTCAATATTAGACTTCCAAATATTCAGGTTTTTCTATTTACTATTGAATCATGTTTGACCAGCTGTGTTCTCTGTGGGATTTACCTATTTCATCTATGTCAGGGTTTCTTAACTTCAGCACCATTAACGTTTTGACCTGGATAATTATTTGTTGTAGGGGACTGTTCTGTACATATAGGACATTTAGTGGCATCTCTGATCTCAACTACCAGATGTCATTAATACCATTGATCCTTTCCCATGTGACAACTAAATATGTCTCCAGAGACATTATCAAATGTGCCCTGGATGGCAATATTGTCCGTCCTTTAGAACCAATTGTCTAAGTAGTAAAATTTACAGCATAAAGTTCATGAGATTTCCTATTTATTTCCTATTTATTTCCTATTTCCTATTTTGCTTTGCTTTAATAAGGATTTATAGTGATATCCTTTTTTCAATTATAAAATTAGTAACTTAAAATATTTCTCTCACTTTTATTTTTTATTATTATTATTATCACTTTCTTTTTTTTTTTTTTAACAGTCTTAAGGTCTTTTATTTTTTACACTTATCATGCCATGAATTCATAGGCAATGGGCTCCAGCAGCTCAGGCTCCTTTCCATTGGTTCTGACAAAGTGTGCTTCTCTGGGTTGGCCAGGCTGACACTTCAGCTGAACCCAAATACCTTTCTCTTTGGCTTCCTTTTTTTTTTTCTGATCACTTTCCTTCACATGCTTCAGGAAGCTATCGTGGCTATTCAGGTGCTTAATCTGTTCAATATGTACATGATTTCTCTTGACAAGAATCTTGCCCTTAACTTGCTAGCTTACGACAATGCCAAGAGCATGCTGGGTAATACCGTAGACTCTTCCAGTTTTGCCCTGGTTACATTCGTGGGGCTCTGCATTTTGAACAGTGTCCCTTCCTTTGATGTCTACAATATCATCTTTCTTGTTGATTCACACATATGTTTCCAAAGGAACAACTCCCTGTTTCCTAAAAGGTCTAGAGAACATATAGCAGGTGCCTCTCCTCTTTCCCTTTGTGTTGATCATTTTGATGTCTTCCTGGAATATGGTGGTTGTGGCTGACAGGTTCTTTTCTTTCATTGATCTCTGCCCTCATTGTTTCTCTTGATATTTCTTTCTTCCTTCTTCTACAAACTTTTTTTTTATTAATTCTGTTTTTAAAATTTACTTTGAATCCCTCTGACTTTTTAGATGTGCATTTTTTGCTATAATAGTTCATGGAGGGTTGATAATACACATTAACTTTTCATGGTCTTCCTAGAATTAATATTTGGCTGTTTCATGCACAAAGTAAGAACTTTACAATGGTGCATTTATTTTTTTTACATTCTTTTTGCTATTGTTGTCATATAAATCTGCATTATACCATATATGCATTGGTATAGTCTTTGCATTAAAAATCTACTTTTTAGGGGTGCCTGGGTAGCTTCATCAGTTGGGCGTCCGACTTCAGCTCAGGTATGATCTCACGGTCCGTGAGTTCGAGCCCCGCGTCGGGCTCTGTGCTGACAGCTCTGAGCCTGGGGCCTGTTTCAGATTCTGTGTCTCCCTCTCTCTCTGCCCCTCCCCTGTTCATGCTCTGTCTCTCTGTGTCTCAAAAATAAATAAACATTAAAAAAAATCTACTTTTTAAAGAAACTCGGAAAGCAGAATATGATTTTTTATATTTATTCACATATTTTTAATTACTAATTCTCTCCCATCTGAGTTTCCTCTGGTACCATTTCCTTTCATTCTGAATGTCTTCCTTCAGGACTTTTTTTTAACTCGTCTGTTGTCTATATCTTAGATTTTATTTGCCTGATCACATCTGTATTTTAAATTTCTTGTCTTTTCTTTTTTTGCTAAATATAGAATTATATGTTGAGTATTTTTTTCTTTATATCTTCAGTATGTCATTCCATTGTCTAAGAGTGATTGTTTCAAGAAGCCAGACATCATGCATACTTTTCTTGCCTTTTGTCTAAAGTATTGTTTTTTTTCCAGCTGTGTTTACAATTTTCCTTTCATCCTCTGTTTCCAGCAGTTTGAATATGAGATGCCTCTTTGTGGTATTCATTGCATTTATCCTGCTTGGGTTTGCAGGGCTTTCTGCATCTGTGTATTGTTTTTCGCCAAATATGTGAAGGTTTCAACTATTGTTTCCTGAATTATGTCTTCTGCCCCATTTTCTTTTCTCCTCTGGACCACAAATCACATGCAAGTTAGAACACAGTAACTGAAATTTTTATTGCAAACTTATTTTGGTCTCTTGTATCATATATTGTCTATTGTTCAGCCTTTGACAATTCTGCTAAGCAATCAATTCCACTCTCTCCAGTCTCTTGTTGATTATGCTCACCTTTGGAACTTAAAAATATGACACCACACATTTAACACTAGATTTCTATTGGGATCCTTTTTATAGTTTCCATTTCTCCTCTGATAGGTCTTCACCGGTTAACTCATTATAATCATTTTTCTTTTGTCTTTGAATAAATCTATAATAGCTTCTTTATCTGCTCGTTTCAAAATCTGGGTCATCTCAGTGTCTGTTTGTACAGACACTTTTGTTCATGTCACTTTTTTTTCTGTTTTGTACATCCTCTAAATTTTACTTCATATTGGACGTGATAGATGCCTTTAATCTGTTATCTTTCTTTAAACAGTGTTGATTTTTTGTTCTGTTGAACCGTTAGCATACTGGTTTATAACTTGGAGTTCTGGGAGTCTTGATTTTCGTATTGTGTTCGGGGTAGTCTTCACTCCTGTAGCATGGCCCTTGTGATGTTTCTTTTTTTTTTTTTTTTTAAATTTTTTTTTTCAACGTTTATTTATTTTTGGGACAGAGAGAGACAGAGCATGAACGGGGGAGGGGCAGAGAGAGAGGGAGACACAGAATCGGAAACAGGCTCCAGGCTCTGAGCCATCAGCCCAGAGCCCGACGCGGGGCTCGAACTCACGGACCGCGAGATCGTGACCTGGCTGAAGTCGGAAGCTTAACCGACTGCGCCACCCAGGCGCCCCCCTTGTGATGTTTCAATGCAAATCATGATCTTGACCAAGGCACTCCAACTTGGCGGCATTCAAGCTGCCATATCTATCTTTTCTGAGAATGGTAACAGTTTTTTAGCTTTCCAGCTGGTGTATTACACCAGATTTCTTGGACTCTCCCCTTCTCATGCCCAATCCATGGGGCAGCCAAAATTGGGGGGGGGGGGGAAGTTTGTAAGTAGTTTTGTGAACACTTTCTATTGTGGCTCCCTCCTTGCTGAGATGTCCCTCATTATTTTCTAGCCTCTTGGGCAACCTGGAACTCTGTCTTCTGCAGTCCAAAGCCTCTAAGACTGATGTTTTCTGCTTAAATGTTTGATATGCTGCATCATTTAAACAGGAGAATTTCCTTGGGGAAAAGCTATGCAAGTAAATATCTCACCCATTGAAGTTTCTTTTTCAAAGGACAAAAATCCCTCCAGGTTATATTTGCTTTTCTTCATCCTCCAGTACCTTCAAATACTTTGTGTGTGTGTGTGTGTGTGTGTGTT
Source organism: Prionailurus bengalensis (assembly GCF_016509475.1). Lineage (NCBI taxonomy): Eukaryota > Metazoa > Chordata > Mammalia > Carnivora > Felidae > Prionailurus > Prionailurus bengalensis. The sequence continues at coordinate 112,003,343 of NC_057354.1, forward strand.
TGTGTGTGTTTACCTTTGTACATTTTGTCTAGAGTGTAATGATCTTCATGGTAGGATCAACCTTGTACAAGTTGCCCTACAATTATATGAGAACTGAAACTTCTCTTTTTAAATAAAATGAATGAAAATAATTGTTACCAAATATTAGCCAGACCCTCTATTTCCTGTCCTTAATATAAATTCTTAGAATTAGAGGCTTTGGATGTTTAATGCAAAACTTAAATATATATGCAAGCTATATTATATTGATAAATTTTATAACATCACCAAATTGTATTTCTATCAGAAAACCTGTTTATATTTTCATTTTGATATTACTGATTTTTATATTTTGTATCTACATTGAAATAAGGAATGTTTATTTTGTCATCATGATGTGAATTAGTAATCTCTCTGTATTTTCTATATTCAGGAATACAAAAAAAGTAATTACTCCTTAAATGTTTGAAATGAAATTTCCAGGGGCACCTGGGTGGCTCAGTTGGTTAAGCGTCCGACTTCGGCTCAGGTCATGATCTTTCCAGTCCGAAGTTAGAGCCATACATTGGGCTCTGTGCTGACAGCTTGGAGCCTGTTTCAGATTCTGTGTCTCCATCTCTCCTTGTCCTTCCCCAGCTTGCGGTGTGTGTGTGTGTGTGTGTGTGTGTGTGTGTGTGTCTCTCTCTCTCTCTCAAACACAAATAAACATTAAAAAAAATTTGAAATTAAATTTCCAATAAAATTGTATGATTCACAATAGCATTTTTAATTCTTGATTTTTTAAAAATTTTATATATCAGATTATCTATTTCTTTTAAGAGTAAATTAAATATTCCCATTAAATCATCAGTTTTGCCTATTTTAAAATTAACTATATTTTATTACTCATATTATCATAACTCATGTTTAATTTATGCAGTTTACTTACATGCTTGTTTAAAATTTTATTTGTATTTTATATCACTTTAAGGCAATTTTGCAAAAAAATTATCTATTTTTTATTACTTTTATTTTATTCCAAAATCCATTCAAGTTATGAATTTCCTCTCTCATTTTTCTCTTAATTAGAAGAGTTCCAAAAATGGTTGAGGATTTATGGTAATTCAAATCATTTCAAGAAGAACAATATCCTCTGTCATTTCCAACAGACTCAGTTTTCATTTTCTGTGTAGTTCCATTGGCCTTTATGTTGGTAGAAATTCTAGCTATATTCTGTCTTTAGGTAGAGGATCACAAATACTTTGGTATAATTTGCCCTTAATAAAATTCAGATATTAAGTGGATGGTTCAATGATTTTGGACAAATGTATACATTCTGTTACATTCCTGAGATTACCACTATCATCAAATTCTGGAATATCTTCATTTCCCCCAGAAAGTTCCCCGGTGGCCTTCGTAGTTAGTTCCTCCCAGCCAACTCTCATCCCCAACAATGATGTAATTTCCATCACTTGTGATTAGGGCTTTTCAGGACTAATCATCTTTATCTGGTTTTATTTTGTTTTGTTTGGATAATTTTTAGGGCAATTTCCCTATACAGGTGGCATTTTAAATTTAGGTCACCATCCACTGAATCAAAGTTTTAATATGCAAATAATCATCTCAAAACATGCTTACAAACTGCTTATTGACTTTTTTTTCTTCTAAATTGAAGTCAGTGATTTTTATTCTCCAACCTGAGATATAGTTTAGATTTTAACTAGACGTCACAGAATGTGCTCTAGGGAGGGTATCAGGAAGATATTAACAGATCACTATGACTGTGGCTGCTACATTCCACAGCTATGTAACTCAGTTAATTATTTAACCTTTTCGAGACTGTGTTTGCTAGCGTTAATAAGTGTGATAATATTGGGGCGCCTGGGTGGCTCTGTCAGTTGATCGTCCAACTCTTGATTTTGGCTCAGGTCTTGATCTCATGGTCATGAGATCCAGCCCCACGTGGGCATGGAGTCTGCTTAAGATTCTGTCTCTGCCCCTCTCCCTCGCTTGTGCTCTCCCTCTTCTTCTCTGTCTCTAAAAAAAGAAAAAAAAATGTGGTAGTATTGCTAAATTCAAAGGCTAATTAGGAAAATTAAATGAGGTATTATATTTAAGTCCCTGGAATGAGGTTTGGCACAATTGGGAACCATATAAATGCTATGGATTTTTTTTTATAGACTCAGAGAAAACTACACATTCTCAAACAGTTTAGCCACATTATAACTAACTTTAGTGAAGGTCATTTCAGTGGGACACAGTTGGTATTCAAATAGGTATAAGAGAGTGGTAAAGGCATATTATTTGAATATTCTTAACTTCCTTTTAAACTAACAAACAAAAAACACCAATAAACAAAAAAAACCCCCTTAAGATCATTTAAACAAAACATAGGTATCAAAGTACCTTCACAAACCCAACAGGTGGGGACGTAAAATATAGCAGTAATTCACATGTAAGATCATCAGTTCAGTAGTAAATATCCCAGAGAAATGTTTAGGGGTGAGGAACAGGTTTGAATACAAACAAGGGAATTCTTTGGGGTGTTAGAATCATTCTTTATCCTCCTTGGGGTGATGGCCAAAAGAATCTATGCCCGTGTACAAATTTATGTAACTGTGCACCCAAAATGGTGAATTTTGCTGCACGTAAAATTTATAAAGTAAAAATAAATAGAAACAAATTAATCATCTATCTACAATAGGTATAGCAAAGCAATAATTGACCTACTGCCATTGAGAAACAATATTTCAGCATAAGAAAAAATAGATAAATACAAATGTAATATCATCCAAGTTAAATAAAATCTCGGGAAATAGTATGAACAACCATTTTTTCCTAAAATTATATATATTATCTATTTTACTGCCTATAAGCTATGAAAACTCTTTAATTAGAAGAACATGCAGTAATTACAGTATCCACACAGAATTGTAATATATTCCAATATTGTGATATCCACATAGAATTCCCCACAAAAAATGGGCTCCTTGGAGAAATAGCTATCTCAGGTCTATGAAGAAAAGAGGTAAACGCTGTCCATTAAATCTGAACCAGAATGCAAGGAATCTATCAAAACTGATGGGATTACATTAAATGGGTAATAGAGCCAATTGGAATGGTCTCGCTGGCCAAAACTGGGATAATTTGAACATCAATACCATGATGCTCAGTGATTGCAACCCAGATATATAAAATTTTCTGAGTTCATAATACTACTCAAAAATTAAAATTAAGGTACAAAATAAACCCCATTTGTAGTTTTTGGTTGTTATAGAACAGTTCATTCTGATAACCAGCAGAGATATGGAAAGATAAACATTAATCCTCCTTTTTTCTTTTTAATTTTTTTTAAATTTTCTTCTTTTTATTAATGTATGTTTATGTTTGGAAGAGAGAGAGAGAGAGAGAGAGAGAGAATGAGCGGGGGAGGGGCAGAGAGAGAGGTAGACACAGTATTGGAAGCAGGCTCCGGGCTAATCCTCCTTTTTTCTATGTGAACTTCCTCTCACAGCAACCACATATGTGATAAAGTGTGATGGAATTCTTCCTTGTAGAAGAGTTCCAGCTAATAAATGTGAAGTACAAAAGGGTCTGAGATTTTGCCCTACTTGCATGCTTAGAAGTTAACCTACCATAGTTTTGTGGATGCTAGCAGAAGACATGAAAGTCCCGGATAACAGCCAAAGGAAAGTTTGTTTATTACTCTTTATTACTCAAGTCAATGGCAGTAGCCATTTTCTTGCACTGGTTCTCCTAACTACAGTTCCCACGGAGTCTTTTGATGAGGGTCAGGCAATGTCAGCACACACAGTGGCTTGTGTTAAAGGAGAGGAACCCTCAGCTTTAGGGGTTTTAATCAGTGATCTTTCACAATGGACTTCAATAAGCTTATTCAACTTTTGTTCCCCAGGAACTCATTAACTGTATTATACAGGACAGCAAGCAAACCTGCCCTTAGCTGCATAGGGAGTTCCCATCTCTGTTTTCTGAACCTGTTCTTTCTACATCTATCCTTCAAGAGATATCCTGGAGCAGTGTGTATGGGTGGCTCAGTCGGTTAAGTGTGCAACTTTGGCTCAGGTCATGCTCTCGTGGTTGGTCAGTTCAAGCCCTGTGCTGACAGCTCAGAGCCTGGAGCCTGCTTCAGATTCTGTGTCTCCCTCCCTCTCTGCCCCTCAGCCGCTCACACTGTGTCTTTCTCTCTCTGTATCTCAAACATAAATAAACATTAAAACAACCTTTCAGAGATATCCTGGAGCAAATGCCGTCAGTGGCATTGTTCTCAAGATGGGATGAGATACCCATGGAGCATTGTCTCCCAATAATCAATGCAGAAAGAATATCAAATTAGAAAATCCCAGTTTTGTAACTTCTTTTTCTTTAAATGTTTATTTATTTTTGAGAGAGAGAGAGAGAGACAGACAGACAGAGAGAGAGAGAGGGCAAGCAGGGGAGGGGCAGAGAGAGAGGAAGACACAGAATCTGAAACAGGCTCCAGGCTCTGAGCTGTCATGGGCTTGAACTCGTGAACTGTGAGATCATGTTCTGAGCCGAAGTCGGACACTTAACTAACTGAGCCACCCAGGCTCTCTGCCATTTTGTAAATTCTAAGAAAATAATGTATTTAGGCGGTGATTATTGGTGGATATTAACACCATTAAGGCGATGATTAATGGGGAGCTGATAAGGAATGGATTCGACTAACAACTAAGTTCACTGACCAAAGTTGAAATCACTAAAACTGAAATAACCAGACACGATGTAGCTCCTGCCATGATGCAATAGGCAGTACAACGCCTATATTGAACTGTTCCAAAAATAATGTAACCTGAATGTTAGCAAGCCTCTTGATCTAACCACCTTGTAGGAGGAAATAGGGAGACTAAGCCTATATGTTTGAAAAACAGCATGATGATACTATCATCAGAAAGTAGAGAAGTCTATGCGCCAAATGTCTCAGTTTAATTCATGTATAGATGGCATTTAAGAAACCCTTGTGGCAGGGCCTCCTGGGTGGCTCATTGGTGAAGCAGCCAGCTCTTGATTTCAGGGCAGGATCTCACGGTTGTGAAATCAAGCCCCATGTTAGACCTGGGTGCAGGACCTACTTGAGATTGTTTCTCTCCTTCTTCCATCTTCCCTCTGCCCCTCCCCTGCTTACCTGTGTGAGCCCACTCTCTCTCTTTCTCTCTCTCTCTCTCTCTCAAAATAATAACATTAAATCAAAAGTTTGTGGTAGGAAGTTTTTGTTTGTTTTTGTTTTGTTTTGTTTATAATTTAGGAGATAGGAGCACCTGGGTAGCTCAGTCAGTTATGCGTCAACTCTTGATTTCAGGCTCAGGTTTTGATCTCAGGTTTGTGAGATTGAGCCTTGTATAGGGTTCTGCAATGACAGTGCAGAGCCAGATTGGGACTAGCTCTCTCCATCTTTCTCTGCCCCTTCCCTGCTCATGCTCTCTCTCTCTCTCTCTCTCAAAATAAATAAATAAACATTTAAAATAAAATACAAATTAGGAGTTAGGATAAAAAAAAGGTAATATATATTTGTAACAGAATGTTATGATTTTCTTTTTGAGCTAATTGAAAAAAAAGACTTTTATTGGCATTTGATCAAATCTGAGTGTTGGATACTAAGAAATTATGATTAATTGTGTTAGCTGTGGTCATGATTTTTAAAGTCCTTATATTTTTAAAGATATCCTGAAGTAATTTATGGATAATAAAGTTACTGGATTTACTTTAAAATATTTCATCAAAGAAAGAAAGCAAGGAAGGAAGGGAGGAAGGAAAGAATGGAGGGAGAGAGGGAAAGAAGGAGGGAGTGGAAGAACCAGATGATAGATAAATGCAAAAAAAGATTCCATAGCACAATATTAGCAAAATATTGATAATTGTATGATGTATACAGGTATGCTTAATATACTATTTCCCCAAATTCCGTTTGTTTGAAATTTACATTGAAAAAATTTTCCATAACACCTGTCAAATATTTCTGAAGTGTGAAATAACCTATTATAATTTGCCTTGAAATTGCACAGAGTCACTGGAGGGGTTTGGGTAGAGTGTCACAGCCTTGAGAAATAAAGCTATTCAATGATAGAGTAAGGTCTACCACCCCACTTTATATGGTTTACAGTTTTTCCAACTATCAGACTGCTGACAAAAAATGTGAGAGACACAGAAGAGGAAAACAGATGAGATTTACAGAGATTTAACAAAACAACAAAATGTATGGTGATTAAATCAGGAACGAGAAAAAAATCACCAGAATTATTTTGTAAAAAGTGAAAACATGTTTAGGATCCATTAATTATAAGGAAAGTGGTACAGGTTTCAAAGACAAGAGTTCTACTCTGGTAATCTAGGATTGTTAAATTTCTAGGATCTGTACAAAATTTATAAACCCCTCTATTCTACAAGTTAAAGAGAAGTTCGACTTATTGTTCACAATAATCTATATCAAACTAATAGAAAAATTAAGGCGAAAGTAGTATGCAAACCTAGATTTGTTCATATTGACAGCCAGGTCAGCCAGTCATTGGGAGATCTGAGAATTGGTAACCTTGGGGGATGGTTCAGAGAAGGCATTATGTAAGGTTCTGGGGAGTCCGAGGAGAGCCCACAGAAGCTTGGAGAGTTGTGTTTTGTGCTTTGTTCTTCCCTGGTTAGTTGTAAGTGATGCCCCTCTGAGGAGGTACAGTTACCCTTTCTGAGCTCCAGGTGCCTTCTGTCTTTCTTTACAGAGCAAACACACTCAATCAGATTTACAATTGTTTTGCTTCTTCTCCATAGAAGGGAGAATTGGACCCAATGCTAGTTAGACATTGGCCAGAAGATTTTTCAAGCCTAAAGAGATCACCTTAAGTCCTAGCTTCTGTTTTCTGGCGGGATTTCTCTTTAGTTATTCCACATATATGGATAGCTTCTCATTTCCTGAGAGCCTATACAGTCCCTAGATGGTCCATCTCCGTGAGTCACAGTGTTTATACATAGCTTAATAAGGTGTGCTTCTCATGTGTGCTGAGTCTTAGCGTCAGAGTGATTCAGTTGATTGAAGTACCCCATCCATCACTGAAGATTTTACTTTTCTTAACAAGGCCTTATTTACTGCTTCTTCAGAATATGCTTTGTGGGATTCTAGAGTGCTCCACACTTAAATTATATATCACTTTGGTATTTAAATCAATGAATTTAAATTACTGCATAATGATTACTTTCAATTTGTCTTCACTTAAGGAAGATGATATAATTAAACATGTTTGTTTGATCCGGTCTTGCAAATGAACCTATACATTTACATTAGGTGTCTATGAGATGAATTAATTCTCTGGAGCTTTTTAAACCATTGGAAGAGATTGTCAGTTCTCTGGCTAAGTCAGCAATCTCTCTTCCCCTCTTTTCTCCTTTCCTCCACGCTCCCTTCCTTTTTCTGTCTTTTTCTTACCCATTTCTCCCTATCTCCACCTATAACCGTTTATCCCCTCCCTTCTTTTACTGCATGTTTATAGTATGCCCCACACTATGCTAAATACTAGAATTAAGATATTGGATAACTTCAACATTGACCCAACTTGCATTTCCAACCAGGGACCAATTAAACTCGCTCCCACTTCCTGCACCCAAGGAACTTGAGAGGTGTTGTAGAAGTTGAAGGGGAAAGAAATTTTGTAGAAAGGCTAGTATGTTCTAAACGGCTGAGAAGTTGAGATGAATGAGCCTTATAGGCACCTAACCTAGAAGATTTCATATATGCTATTTCATCACTACAAGTTCAACTGGGGACTTCTAACACACTGTCCATTCTTTAACATTCTCATGCTTCACAGTACTTTCATACTGTGTTGTATTATCTCCATTTGTTTCTATTGGTTGTTTTTTTTTCTTCATTATGGGTTGTATTTTCCTGTTTCTTTAAATGCATGAATGCTTGTGTCTTTTTGGTTGTTGTTTGCTTGTTTTTGTTTGTTTGTTTCTTTTATTTTTTTAGAGAGGCAGAGGGAGAGAGAGAATCCCAAGCAGGCCCCATGCTCAGTGTAGAGCCCAACATAGGTCTTGATTTCACAACTGTGAGATCATGACCTGAGCTGAAATCAAGACTCAGATGCTTAACTGACTGAATGACCCAGGTGCCCCAGTGTTTGTTCATTTTTTATTGGATGAACATTAGGATTTTATCTTTTTAAATTCTAGATGATATTGTATTCTTTTAATTGTGAGCTTTGAACAGTGATGCAGTTAATTTAGTTGGAAGGAGTTTAATCCATTTCAGGTCTGCTTCTAAGCTTTGTGATGTGGGACCAGAACACTTTACACTGATTTTGCTAAGTGTAGCAAAATTATAGGCAGACTGAGTAGTTTCCCCAAAGACCTATGCATTTGGAGACTTTTCAGTCTATGCCATAGGAACCATAACTGTTCTCAGACATTTGTGAGTTCTGAAGACACTGTCACCTTGTCCTTTCTGGCAGTTCTTTCCCAGACTCAGATTTGTTTGTTTGTTTGTTTCTCTACATGCACTGATTAGTAGCACTCAGCCAAGGACTCAAAGGAAACCTGGAAATCTCCAGAGCTCTCTTTCTATGTAGCTCACTCTCTCTGCAGTACTTTCTTCTTTCATGTGGTTCTCCCCTCTCCATCCAGCAGCCTCTGTGTTGTACTATATTCCTCAAGGTCTAGCCAACTTGGCTTCTGAATTATCAACTGTACACTTCATCAGAGAGAGTCTGCTGGGCTCTGTTTGGGTTCCCTCCTGCTGTGCCAAGGCCTGCAAACTGCTTTCGGGTGGTATGCTGAGGCAATCCCTGCATCATATGATTTGTTTCTCCATCTCAGCGATCGCGGTCTTGTGCTAAAATTGTTGTGTCATATATATTTTGTCCAGGTATTTTAGTTGTTTAAGGCAAGAGGGTATATCTAATCCTGTTACTCCATATTGACCATAAACCTAGATATGTTATTCTAATCCTCACAGCAAGAAGTTAATACTATATGCATTTTTATAAATAAAAGAGCTGAAGATTGCCTAGAATTAATAACTGACTCAAAATTGTATATTTAAGGGCACCTGGCAGGCTCACTTGGTAGAGCATGTGACCCTTATCTCAGGGTGGTGAGTTTAAGCCCCAGATTGGGTGTGGAGCCTCCTTTTAAAAATTGTATATTTAATACCAGAAGAGTCAATAAGCAAACCTTGATCTCTTGTACATAAGTACAAGATATTATCCCACCTTTGCATTTGCCCACACATTCCTGATCCTATGGAAAAGCTTTGGTCTGGTGGGAGGTAAAGAATCTGACTTCCAAGAATTCAGAAATAGGTGGTAGGAACTGATGGTGGTAAACATAGACATTTATTTTTTCCAAGATGTTGGGGAGTGAAGGAACAAAGAGAAGACAACATGAAAGAAAGGAGAGAGATAGAAACTTCAGAAGAGCATGTTAACACTGAGGGAAACTCGTATATCAGAGGTATGCACTCTCAATCTGACGGCTCAGAGTAGTGGAGCGAGACCAGCAGGGACCCACCTACCAAGAGTTTAAAAAGCTCAGGGGATGGAGAGAGTCTTATGAAAACAGTGTTAGGAACGGCTTGCTGGAGAAGGTGAGGCTTAAGCCAGTCCCTGAAATATTCACCAAGGGTGTAAAATAAAAGGCGCCACGGAGTTCCTTGTAGTAGGAAAGGGATGAAGGTGGAATGGAAACGTTTAATCTGTGTTTGCAGGATGGTGAGTAGATGAATGCAGGTAGAATTGGGGAGTTTTGTTCACTCTCTCCTTTCTTAGATTTCATTCAAAGAAACCCACCCATCGGATGAATAGTCTATAACCAGTGATGAAGGCTAGGACAGCCCATTGGCTTATCTAACTCCCTCTCCTCGTACACACCCCCTCAGCTGTTATCTAATATGATTCGCCATCATGTCTTTACAAGGCAACTTGGAAGGTTTGTGTGGGAACCATTAGGAAAATCATGGTAAGGTGATCAATATGTAATTAATAATTTTGTCTGTGAATAAATGAGCTCAGTTTTTCTCTGCCACAGGAACTGAAAAGAGAATACTTGCCTTTTGTCTCTGTTCTATATTATTTTCAGGAGAGATGTTTCATTTTGTCATCCTTTTGCAGGTTTCTGCCATCCCTCCTCTAGCCACACTCTTCACCCTTCTGTGGAAAATACAAGAGCTCTGCACTAAGGGTAGAGATGAGGATTTAATTCATTTTGCTCATGTAAACTTGTATCCAATGTCTAGTTTACAACATTTTGTATTAACACACACACACACACATGCACACACACACACATGCATACACACACACGTCGTATTGTGGTTGTCCAGTGGTCTTGTACGTATCCTCGTGTGTGTGTGTGTGTGTGTGTGTGTGTGTATAAGGATCTTCTGTCTCTTGGTTTATTTGTTTATTTTTTTATCATATGGCTATTTTGGAGAGAGAGTATTGCAAGGGCCTAGAGTCCTAGAAATTATTCTTAAGAAATCATTTCAATTGGGTTAGGAAAATCAGTGAATATTTCTGAGCTACAGGTGACTTGTTTATAAAATAGGATTTTACTTGCCTTATTTGCTTTATGGATACCATGCACTTTCCTCTGTGAGGAGGCCATGCTTGTTGCAAAGGAATAAACATGGTCATAGTCAGGGGCAAAGTGTGTAGGTAGGGGATGGGAAGACCACCAGAAGTGTGATTACAGACCTTGCAGAGTATTGTGCTGAGTAAGAGAAACAAAACCAGGAACAGGATAATCACACCGGAGGGGACTGAGGGCAGGCTTTTGCGAGAGGTATAGTTAAGTCTCTTTTCTATGAAGGTGGACCTAATTAACTGCAGAGGGCTTTTATTGTTTTGTTTTCTTTTGTTTTGTTTTGGTTGTTTCTGTGTTTGACAAATGCCTTGGACCCAAAGATGAATTACTTGGTACAAAGGTCACAAGTGTCAATACAGTTACCCCTCATTACTATAAGACCCAGGCTACTTTTAAATGTTGAATATTTCTATAATATGTCTTTGAAGGGACTCCAGACAGATAGCACGCCCATGGTACCGCATGCCAATGTCCAGCTCCATGTCTCTCTTATATAATCATAAAGAAGGAAATAGGTATGTGTGGGGATAGGTACAATCAGGCTTCAACTAACAGCACCTGACCATTAAGGCAAAAGGTAAATTTCTGTGTGTCAGAAAGAATAATCCTCATTCCATCCACCCAGAGCATTTAACCCCCAGGTCCTGGCCCCCCAAGATTCCTGTTTAAAATGATACACCAGAAATCCCATTAAGAGACACAGGCCAACTGGGGTTTGAACATGGGTGTAAGAAATAATTGTGCCCATGAGAAAAGAGGTGAATCAGAGCCAGATATTTTCCATTTATGGGCAGGAAATATGACATAATGTATAAAGAGGTCTCAAAGACATATATCAGATGCTGCCTAGGAAATTGAGTGAGTGTAATACATTTCATTTTTGTGAGAACATAATTATAACTTTGATTTCTATAGAAATTATCTGAGAGAACAAGAGCATAATAAAAGAAAGGCCAATTTCATCTAAGAAAGGCAGCTCCACTCAGCCATATATTTTGATATATACCTCCTTTCCTTTAAGCCTCATTCTAATTTCCGTCTTGCCTTCTGGTATTTAGCTCATGCTGAAATTTAACATGTATCTGAAGTACATATGTTAGAGGTAGTTAAGGGGGTTAAACTATACAAAATAGAACCACTTAAAGACAATAGTGTTCATTTTTAGAACGTTCTACTTACTATAAATTCTTTGAGTATATGTATTCAAAAACCTAAACTGAACAACAATTTGGAAACTGAGATTGACATATTGTTAGGAAAAGTTTTCTATACTTTTTTTTTAGTTTATTTAAATAATCTCTATATCCCACATGAGGCTCGAACCCATGGCCCTGAGATCAAGAGTCACATACTCTCCAACTGAGTCAGCCAAGGCACCCCATAAAGTTTTTCCATTCTTTTATTTTTAATAAACTTTGAAAACCAAAACCAACCCCCAAACACAACACAACAAAACTCTAAAAATCCTACACTGATACCTGGTAATATTTAAGGGGTAAACGTGAATTTTTTTGTAATAAAATTGTTGAAAGCTGCTTTCTGTCCATTTTTCATTTAACATACTAGAAAAGAGATGGTTGGGCAGGCTGATTAGAACAATGAAATTTTTAAACTGACACTGAAAAAGAAAAGTCACTTTGATAACATTTAGATTATGGGTGCGTTTTTGTAAAGATTAAAACATGGGGAAAAGGGGAGTCAAAGATACTCTTTCACAGGATTTCAGTACATAACTAAAAATAAATTAATGAATAGGTTAGGGTCAGAATTACCAAACTTTTAAAGAGGCTACTTGCTTGTGGGGTAGCCTGAGCAATCCCTTGTCTGTGATTTTTCCATGGGGTTTTAACTGAAATTACCCATACAAATAGAAAGAGCCTTAGGAACAAAGTAGAGCTAACTACCCATCCAGGAAATACATTAACATATACCTGACTCAGTCTTCTTTGTTTGCAACTGAGCTAAAAGCTGGAAAAATCCTTAGGAGAGAATTTAGGAGGATGTATAAGTGTATAGGGAAGATTAAGATTCAGGTATCAGCTTTGGAGGAGTTGACATTTAACAGTGTGAAAGTGTGTAAGAAAGTGTCTTCATGTGCCCTTGGAATGATGGAGCTGCCCGTGAGATAGGCCCAGTACAGGTCCTCAAATGTGGGTGAAAAAGTTCAAAGTCCCTAAAAGGTAAAATTAATCCTGATGAATAAGCTGATACAAATGCTCTCTAGACAAACCAAATAGGACAGGGCCCATGCTTCATTTGTCTATTCCTGCATACAAACCAGCCTAAAACTGAGTGACTTACACCAGCATTAGTGATTTATTTTGCCTCTAAATTTGCCATGTTAGGTAACATACGGCAGGAAAGGCTTATACCATATACCATATGTTTCATATAGTGTTTCAGCTGGGAAATTTGAATGGGAGTAGATAATTCACTGGTGATGGCTTCTCTCACCTGGATGACAGGTTAGTGCTGACGAGGAGCTCAGCAAGGGAAAAAGAGCAGGGGTTTCAGATCCATTCCATATGGATTTCTTAATTAGACTGCTTTGGCCCCCTTAAAGCATAGCAGCAGGGTTCTAAGAGTGAGTGTTCAAAAATACAAGAAGTGGATATCAGTAACCTTAAATCATCAGGGAAAAACCTGGCAGAAAGTCACTTTTCCCATATTATCCAAAGCAGTTTCAGAGCCTGCCCAGACTTAAGGGTGGGGGGGGGGCATTAACTCTACCTCTCAATGAACAGAGAGGGCCCTGTTTGGTCTGCCACAACCCAGGAGCCACTGGAATCTCCAAGAGCATCCAGAAGCAACACCTTAGTAAATATATGGTGGACTGAATTCTAGAAAGTATTTCTTAGGGCCCACAATGGAGAATCTTCTTTATTATTTAGGGATTCAGAGGAAATGTAAAGGAATATGTGCAGGAATTATCATCCACAGAATGGACATGGGGTATCACTCGTGTCCATAGGTTGGAGAAGCTTAGTGGACACAACTGGTCAGAGTACTAAGAAATTTCTAGACAGAATTATGATCACTCCATACTTAATTGGCCTTAACATTGAGGATGTACCTTTGCCAAAAATCTGATTAATTTGGTCATTTCATGTAGTTCTTTTTTATATTTCTGGACTTTAGAAATATGTACTCTCATAAACGATCTTAAGTATAATATGTAGCAATGGGAAGAAAACAATAAAAATACTGCCTACGACATGCAAACATGCAGATATCTTTGTGATAGTAATAAGAAAGAGTACATACTAAATGGAAAGACAATGTAAATACCTTAATACCTAGATATTTACAGATAAGCCACAGTTACTAAATATCTTTTATAAACCAGCACTGTATAATGAGCAAGGTACATAAGAGTGGAAAATCTTGGGCCCTGCCTAAAAGCAATTTTTCTACATATTTTAGAGATGATATAAGCATTTAATCCAATGACTACTATAAAGTGCAACAACATTTGCATAACATACAAATATTTGGTTAAAAATTCTAGGATTTGGCACTAGAGTTTAAAGCAAGCAAACATAAATAGCCATGAAAGTAGGTGGAGAAGGTTTGATACAATAATATTAAAGTTGCAATCGACCAGTAAGTGTTTAGTGGAGGGTCACATGCACAAGACAATTTTTTCTAAATGTAGTAACAGGAGGGGCGCCTGGGTGGCGCAGTCGGTTAAGCGTCCACTTCAGCCAGGTCACGATCTTGCGGTCCATGAGTTTGAGCCCCGCGTCGGGCTCTGGGCTGATGGCTCAGAGCCTGGAGCCTGTTTCCGATTCTGTGTCTCCCTCTCTCTCTGCCCTTCCCCCGTTCATGCTCTGTCTCTCTCTGTCCCAAAAATAAATAAATGTTGAAAAAAAAATTTTAATGTAGTAACAGGAAAGAAAACCTAAACAATATTTCCAAGTTATTAAATGAAGTTTTCTTACAGCTAACTGGTAAAAATCACATGACTCAAGCCATCATTCATGTGTATTTTAATATTCCCATGTAGAGGTAAGAAGGAAAGATGCTTTCAAATCCTTATTTTATTTTGAGAGAGAAAAGAGGCAAAAAAATCCAAACTGGTAAGAAACTGATAGTAGTAAAGAATTCAGTGAAATATGTAATAGTTGCTGACAAGTTTAAGCCATTAAAGAGACCCGGTGTGCAATGGGAGTTCAATTTTATTTCAACTGACAGATAAATCCTGTTTTAAAAATAGCTTTTTGTGATCTGAAAAATGATCAGAAGAAAATTCTGAGTATGCAAACACCTGTAATAAATCATCTGCATATAGAGAAACAATGTATCAGATGATGCCAGTTTAAATATCTCATGAGGAATTGAATTAAGATGAGCAGGAAGAATCACAACTAAAATGTAAAGCAGAAGGTGAGATAAAAGGCAGGCTAGTCAATGTCTGTTTTTGACAGCTCTACAAGGACAAAACCACACCTTGGTTTGATAGCCAGGGCACAAGGCTCAGCTCTCTACTCTCAGTCTTTGCCCTTATGAGTTCTGTAAGTGAGGAAAGAAATGCAGATAACCTGCCTCCACATTTGTCCAAATGATATAAAAAGTTATATGCTAATGTCACGTTACAAAGAGGCTATTGCGTCAGATATATGGCTTCCAAATAATTACATGTCTTTATTTTTTAAAGTTTATTTTTGAGTGAGAGAGCGTGAGCATGAGCAAGAGTGGGGAAGGAGCAGAGAGAGAGAGGGAGAGAGAGAAAGAATCCTAAGCAGGCTCTGCACTGTTAGTACTTAGCCCGATGTGCAGCTGTAATGCACGAACTGTGAGATCATGACCTGAGTGGAAATGAGGAATCAGGTGCTTCACTGACTGAGCGCCCAGGCGCCCCCAAATTATATCTCTTTGGGAAAAAAAAACTATTTCTATAAACACCCTGTAAATAATGTGTGTATTTAAATTATCATACAACTCAATTTACTTTTTGTCTACAGTTTTATAATTTCTGTGTTTAATTTTTTTAATTCTCTGATTTATTACATATGCACAAAGTCATTCAATCATCACTCTCACTGGGACAATTCCTTCTCCCAAACACCTTCTCTCAGGCTCTGCCTCATATACAGTCACACGTTTACCCCACCCTTAAACCTGAGAGTCAATCTGTTCTCCATCACTAAAGTTTTGTTTTCCAGATCGCATGGATACATAGAACCATACAACATGTAACCTTTGAGATGGTAATCTTTTGAGACTGGCTTCTTTCACTCAGTATAATGCCTGTGAGTTTCATCCATTTTGTTGCATATATTGATAGTTTGTTCTTTTTTATTAAGGAATGGGATTCCATACTGTGGTTGTACCATAGTTTGCTTATCCACTTACCCACTAAGGGATATTTGGATTGTTTCTACTTTTTGGAAGTTACTAATATAGCTGCTATACATATGCATGTGCAGGTTTTTTTTTTTTTAATGTAAGTTTTCATTTCTCAAGGATAAATACTTAGGCATTGGGTGGCTAGGTCATGTGGTTACTGCATGTTTAGCTTTGTAAGAAACTGCCAAATCATTTTCCAGAGTATTGGAATTTAAACGTTATATCCACATCCCAAACCTCATGATCGCATAATGTTATTTTTGTGTGTTTAACTGTCAAGTGTATCTTTACAAGCTCAAATAGAGAAAAATAGTGTCTTTTATTTCCACAGATATTAATAATATCTGTTGCTCTTCTTTTTTATTTGTCACGTTTCACATTTTCTTACTGCTCTCATTGCCCCTCCTTCTAAAAAACTTTTCAGCTGCTGTTTCTCCAGATGATACAAGTGATATTTTCAGTACTGCTCTCTTTTCCTTCTAGACTCTGAGCATTGAGATATTATATATTGTGTTATTATCTCACAGCTTACTGAGGCTCATCCAGTAAGTCTGGGCTATTTTCCCGGTTGGATTCAGGCCATGAGTTCCAGCCTGCCTTCTGTGTGCCCTGGTTCCAATGTTCCAATGTTAATCATTCAAAGCTTTTGCCGTGGTTTTGTTGTCCCCCCCTCTCCGGTGGTCAGTCTGGGAACTGAGTGGAAGTCTACCCATTAGCTCTGTTCTCAGTTTTGGAATGATAATTAAGATCAAATGCACACCTATGCATCTAGGGAACTCAAACCGGGATTCATAAGAAACTTTATGGGATTCCTTTCCAGAGAGTTTCTTGTTGCATTGCGTAATCTCCCTCGTTCTGTCTGTTTTTTCTTTCGGCCCTCCATCCAGAAGTCATCCATGTCTAGTACTATCATTTGTGTTGGAGACTTAACAATAATGAGGGGCGGGGCGCCTGGGTGTCTCAGTCGGTTGAGCGTCCGACTTCGGCTCAGGTCATGATCCCGCGGTCTGTGAGATCCAGACCCACATCAGGCTCTGTGCCGACAGCTCAGAGCCTGGAGCCTGCTTCAGATTCTGTGTCTCCCTCTCCCTCTGCCCCTCCCCTGCTTATGCTCTGTCTCTCTCTCTCTCTCTCTCTCTCTGTCAAAAATAAATAAACATTACAAAAAATAAAAAAAAAATAATGAGGGGATGCAGAGTGAGAATGGTGGGGAGAGGGAAAGAGAAGAGAGACTAGAATAGAGAGATACAGAAAAACAAAAATCAGAGGAATTGATCCTGCTCTCTAGGGTGAGCAATTCCATGCAACCTGGTAGAAGATTCCTTCCCTCAGGGTTTGGCTCATGGTTTCCACTATGGCTGTTGTTCTATTATCATAGGATGCCATGAGGACGGGATCATGACAGAAGGAACACTTGGGTTATTTCCAGCTTTAAAAAATCGCAAATAGAGCTGCTATAAAAATGTATGTATATGTTTTGGAACATACCAATATTTTTATTGCTGTAGATACAATACCAAAGAATAAGAATGCTGGGTCAACTGGTAAATAGATGTTTAACTTTGTAAGAATTGTCAAAGTTTAGTTTAGTTTTCCAGAGTGACCCTAACATTGCATTTTCCCTTCACCGATGCATGAATTCCAGTTATTCTGCCTCTCACTCTGTACTTGGTATTGTCTATAATCTTATTTTAGCTATTCTAATATTTGGGAAGTGGTATCTCATTGTGGTTTAAGTTTGTATTCTTCTGATAGATAATGATGTTGGATGTCTCTTCATGTGATTGTTTGCCATCCTTGTATCCTCTTTGGTGAAGTGTGTGTTCAAGTCGTTTGTCCATTTTGTACATTTGAATTGTCCATTGTAATTGTATTGGGTTTTTAGAATTCGTTTTGTAGTTTGGATATAATTCTTCACAGATGAGTGGTTTGCAAATATTTTCTTCCAACCCATAACTTGTCTTTGCATTCTCTTGATAGAGTCTTTGACGGAGCAAAAGCTTTCAGTTTTGATGTGGTCCTATTGATCATTTTGATCATCAAAAATGTTTTTGGTGTCATTTCTAAGAATGCTTGTTCTAAACCTAAGTCATGATAATTTTCTCCTGAAAGTTTTAACATTTTTAGTTTCACATTTAGATTTATGATCTATTTTGAGTTGATCTTTGTGTGAGGTGTGATATTTAAGTCAAAGATTGTCTTTGCCTATGGATGACCAATTATTCTAATGCTGTTTGTTGTAAAGACTATCTTTTCTCCATTTAAATGTTTCTTTGTCTTTGTTAAGTATCAAATGGCTATATCTGTTGGAGCCTATTTCTGCCTTACCTATTCTTTTCCTGTGATTGTGTGATTACTGTAGTTTTATAGTGAGTCTTAAAATCAAGTAGTACGATTCTCCCAACCTTGTTCTTTTCTTTCAAGTCTTTATAGCCATTTCAGTTCCTTTGTTCTTGCATATAAATTTTAGAATCAGCTAAGACCAGCCATTTTAAGGAAATAATAACATGTCTTTAATCTTAAGCAATATAGGGGTGAAATCATAGTTTCAATTTCTCTTATTTGAGAAGAAGGTTTAATTTTTGCTTTATTTTTCAAATATTGTGCATTTGATATCCACAGAAACCAGGTTACAGAAGATTAGCTGTAAAGGTTGAAGATTAAAATATATACATATTTTATATTATATAGATATATATTAGACCTCCCTACCAATTGCCTGTTATTATTTGAAATTTACTTATCTTCCATACACTATTGGGTTCATATATAAAGATATAAATACCACAGCAAAAATAAATTTAATTCTTCAAATCTAAAAGTTGAATTGGGAAAATTCTAACACATCTTCCAAACACCATTAGCAATGGCACAATTTGGGTTTTGTAGCCCTCAAGATGAATAATGGAACGTGCTTTGAAATATTTGGTTCCATCATGTCAGGCACTTTCTATGTCCCAGCTACCCCACTACCTTATTTTCTGCTAGCTTCTATTAAACTTCATAGAAACAAAAAAATGCCAGATTGTTACTTTTATAACCTCTTTTATAATGATCCAATTCTGGATAATGAGATCAGAGGGAAATTCCACTTGTGATTTTTCTGGAAAATGTTTTTTATGAAATGACATGTGGGGAAAAAATGCCTGTTTTCATCTTGCCTGGATGTGGCCATGTTTCATATGTCTCATGTGGCAAGCAGCCTGTGACAAGAAGAGCAGAATCGCGACCATGTTTAGAGTCGCTGATGTAATATCAGGAACATGTGTCATTGATTACACTTCTGAGTCGCTCGTACCTACTCTGGGACTGCCATTTGCCTCCAAATAAACTGCCATTTTTAATTTATTATTTGAAATAATAAATTACCTTATTTTCTGAGCTACTTTGGGTTGGATATCCTGTTATTTATAGTCAAAGGCCTCCTAATAGACATATCTCTATAAAGGTTCAACCAAGGCAAAATAATTTCATTAGAGTCTCTTCATTTCTTTTCTGGAGAAACTCTGATTGCTTAATAGATTAAGACACCTATTCAGGGCCTTTCAAAAGGCCATGGGATAAAAATAATAATGTCCATGTACTCTGACTTACTTCATCAGAAAACTGTGCTGCTTTACTCCTGTGGAATTTCACATTTCTGATTGTGCCTATAAATAAAGTGGGATGATATGGTGCAAAACTGGCTATACTTGGAGTCCTGAGATCTCAATCTTGCTGCAGGGTGATTTATTAAACACTCTGTGTGCCAGTCTCCTCAACTGAAAAAATGACACATTTTATGAAAACACTGTAAACTCTGTGAGAAATTAAGCAGCACCCTACCACCCCCCAATACACAAACACGCTGGACTCCTAAGTAATAGGAGCTCTGATAAGGTTCAAGAATCAGAACTGTTGCTTTTATTGTACTTGATAGAAATTACAAATAGATACTGCCATGTGGAATGCTGTTTGGAATACTTTGGATTCCTACTTTTGGAAATCACAAAATCTTCATAGTCTTTTGGTTATCTCCTTCCTGTCACTGGTGAAGCATGGGAAGTCTGTCATTGTCTCTCATCTGGGATCACTGTACCCACCCAGACAAGGACTAGGTGGCCTAGGAAAATTCTGTTAGTGGACTTGGTTCAGTAAGTTATTTTTCCAACACTTCCTCTGTGATTAAAGTAGAAAACAAATTAAGTCTAAGATCACTGTGTACAGATGGAGTAAAGAGACTAATGGGTTCACTAACCCAACTCTAGTCTTGCCTTAACCGAGAGAAGAAAATAAAAGCTGTGCTTCGTTGAAATCCTATCACAATTCCTTGATGGAACTCTTCCTTTTTATTATTTTGCTGATTCCCTCAAAAATTTCACATATTCTCTGGGCTCTCAAATAATCAAATCCTATCATCTGAATATCTGGCCCATTCTATGCAATCACAATGATTGGCACAAGTTAATGGAAAGAAAGACTATTGTTTAATCTGAAAGGGTAGGTCTGCACTTTCTCACTGAATAATATGTCAGTCTTTGCAATAAACTGAAGAACATTTGCCTAATTTAGAAATGTGTATCTCTTAAATACATAATGAGAAATACGTAATAACTCTATCAAAGATAACAACCAAAAAAAAACCCCCATAATATACCTTTAAAAATTGGTTGCAGCTGGAGTGGTGGACATACTTGCAGAGTGGAGAGAATAATTGGAAGAACATCTTTTTGAAGGAGGCCAAATGAGTGGCATTGTGAAATGTGAACCCAGTGGCCTCACCTATGGGTTAAGATTCTAATCAAGACTTGCATGGACATCAAAGATACTAGTTTTTATATCATAATTAGATCATAGTTGAGATAACCAAATTTCAAAAAGTTAACTCATACTTTATTTAGCAAGCATGCATTTTGGTATCCAAGGCACTCTAATAGTACAAGGATTACAAAGATTATAAGATCATATTCTTTGTCTTCAATAGGCTTAAAATGGAGACAAGAAGAAGAATCACATAAGTGTAATGAAATGTTATATCTGATATAGAGGCAAATACCTGTTATAGAGTTTGGCACATGATAGCTATTTAATGAGTGTTTACTTAAAAAATGAACAGAAGAATTGATGCAAGTATGTGTGTGGCAAATTGACTGATAGTTATGTGAACAGGGGAAGGTGTAGGAAGGGTTAACTAGAAGTTGGTCTAGAAAAAAAAAATGGTGGACTTGATCATGGTGAGCATAGAGGAGAAAGACACTATAGACAGAGGACTTTGTGATCAAAGATTCAGGACACATTGTAGAATTGTATTTACATTTGGAACGGAAGCCTGCCCAGAGGATGCCTAGACATTTTGCAAATATATGAGCAAATATTCTGATGACTCTCTATCTTTACCAAGATGAGAAGTATTTGTAGTCAGTTGCCCATGGTAACTTGCCTAGCTATTCACATGTTAGGAATTTGCCTAGTTAGCTTTGAGAAAGCTATTTGTTCACTCATGAAGTCATACATTTTTGCATGCACACACATTTATTGAGTGAATATTTATGTGATAATCTGTACTACTAGGACTGTAAGGCTTTGCAGCTCAACATGTTTCCCAGGAACAAGGAGCGTCTGTATCACCTAGGAGCTTGTTAGAAATGCAGATTATCAGTGCCAGCCTAGGACATACTGAACCAGAATCTGCATTTTAACAAGACTTCCAGTTAGTTGATATGAATATATATGGGGAATGCAAAGAAAGCTTGCTTCCAGCTTTCTAGGACTGTCCAGTCCAACCAGGGAGATAAAATACATGTGCAAATAGTTAGACTGTCATACCAGTACCCAAATGGCACATGCCAATATGTGTGACACAGCCTGGCACAGACTCTGAAGTCAAATTCTAATCTAAAAAAATAATAATTCTTTTTCTGTGTGCACTTGGACAAGTTATGTTTCCTTTCTCTGACTCAATATCTTTACCTGTGGGGTATTGATGATAACTACTTTGCTAGGCTGTTTAAGAATTAGCAATGTCCCATTTGAGTGCTTAGCACAGTACCTGGAGCAGGATAAGCACTGATAAATGGTGATGATGATTCTAGAGATTTAAAACCTAACTGTTTGCAGGCAGATATGCCATTGTAGATAAATTTTTTTGGAAAAGTGATCAGCCTCGGATACATAGTTTTAACATAGGGTGTTGAGCATGCAGAAGGAAGGAGATATTCAACCCTCCAGCCATGATTTTCAACTATGGGAAGCTATATTTCTTTTTTAAAATTTTTTTTAAATTTTTTTTTTATGTTTATTTTTGAGACAGAGAGAGACAGAGTGCAAGTGGGGGAGGGGCAGAGAGAGAGGGAGACACAGAATCTGAAACAGGCTCCAGGCTCTGAGCTGTCAGCACAGAGCCCGAGGCGGGGCTCGAACCCATGAACCGTGAGATCATGACCTGAGCCGAAGTCGGATGCTTAACCGACTGAGCCACCCAGGCGCCCCTAGGAAGCTATATTTCTTACATACACTGATACTACTTGAGAGTCAAGGACCTTGCCTGCTAGAACATCCATCATGCAATTTAGACCAATCGTCTATCTGCAAATTTAATAACAGCATAAATTAGATAGGCTGTTCAAATACATTTCTAATTCCATTATTTCAGAATACCTGTAAAACAAAATTCTTTTCAAAATAAACAAACAGCCCCTTATCTTTTTTTTATTTTGATTAAAATTAAAATTAAATTGCTTTGCCTTTTTACTGTTGGAAACAGAGTGAGGGTCTATAAAAATCATGAAATTCAATTATGGGTATTCACAGTAAATGGCCAAATACAAATCATGCATCTTAGAATTTGCTGCAACTTGTCAATTTAAAGATTTTTCTTGGTAAAATATAGACTTCTGTATGCATTGTTTGATTGAAGAGATCACAACTAAGTAAAATCATTTCATCAAACTCACCTTGATTACAAAAGCCAGCACGGACAATAAAAACCTGCCTTCTCAGTATCTGTTGGAAGAAACTGCCAACTCTCTCACACCATGGCCCGAGAAAGGGAAAGTGTCTACACTTGATGAGACAATGACTAATCCAAGCCACTCAATTATTTAATTATAACTTTACTAACTTTTCAGTTAAAAGTGCTAGGGTTAATGCTCATTGTTAGAATTGTCCAAATTATAAGAGAAAACAATGACAGTGCTACTACCTAGGGAGATATATGAGTAGTTACATACTGTTCCAAACTTTCCTTCCTCTTTGAAAGCCCTGCTCGGGGAAAACCTAAGGGTCTTCAGAGGGCAATAGGAAGGTGCAAGGAGATCAGGCACAGGTGTAGAAAGTAGGACTTAGGGCATCTTCACTGGATAATCTTGTGCCTCCAAGGCTCATGCATTTCCATCTGGCTCTGGTTATACTTCTAATCAATATATACTGTTTTTCTTTTCTTTTCTTCTTCTTCTTCTTCTTCTTCTTCTTCTTCTTCTTCTTCTTCTTCTTCTTCTTTCTCCTTTGGGGGCCTATAAGAGGGAATACTAAGGACTTCCATCTGCTTTCCACCTGCTTACTCAAGAGAGTGGAATTTTTGCTACAAGCAGGAGATAGATGAGCAGTTTGAGCTGCTAAAATCCTTTAGGCTTTGGGGTTTGACAAAGACCATAAAGGAAGGATTTCCACAGTGTGCTTTTTTGTTCTGTGAGCTACTGGTGGACTTTCAGTAGATATAAGTATGTAATTTTGTAGTAAGTATATATTTTTTATTAAGTGATCTCTAAACAATTTGGTCATTTTGGACGAAAAAATGAAGTAGTTATTCCACAATTATTTGACAAATGTTATCATATGTTATATTCAAGTGTTCACCAAAATACCATCATAAGCCTAAAAATGGCACTTGTTTTTATCAAGGACTGTTTGGAACAGTTTATTTCAGTATACAAGTTGCTCTTTGTCTCAGCCTAAGTATTTTCAGTCTACAAGTTGCTCTTTGTCTCAGCCTAAGTATTTTCCCATGGTTTTTTTTTAAATTGAAGTATAATTAATGCACAGTGTTATATTAGTTTCAGGTGTATAATATAGTGGTTCAATAAATCTGTACATCACTCAGTGCTCATACCAATGACTCTTTAATCCTTTTCGCCTATTTCACCATCCCCCCTACCTCCCCTCTAGTAACTACCAGGTTTTTCTCTGTATTTAAAAGTCTCGGGGTACCTGGCTGGCTCAGTTGGTTAAGTGTCCCATGATCTCGCATTTCGTGAGTTTGAGCCCCATGTTGGGCTCTGTGCTGACAGCTCAGAGCCTGGAGCTTGCTTCAGATTCTGTATCTTCCTCTCTTTCTGCCCCTCTCCTACTTGTGCTCTGTCTCTGTCTCTCTGTCTCTCTCTCTCTCTCTGTCTCTCTGTCTCTCAAAAATAAACATTAAAAAACCAAAGTCTTGTGGGTTTTTTTGGTTTGTGCCCTTTTCCTCTGTTCATTTGTTTTGTTTCTTAAACTCCACATATGAGTGAAATCACATGGTATTTGTCTTTCTCTCACTGACTTATTTCACTTAGCGTTATACCTTCTAGGTCCATCCATGTTGTTGCAAGCGTCAAGATCTTATTCTTTTTTTATGGCTGAGCATCAGGAAAATACAGATCAAAACCACAATGAGATATAATCTCATACACCTGTCAGAATGGATAAAGTAAAAAACGCAAGACATAAAAACTGTTGACGAGGGTGTGAAGAAAAAGACACCCTCATGTACTATTGGTGGGAATAAATATTGGTGCAGCCGGTATGAAAAAACAGTATAGAGTTTCCTGAAAACTTTAAAAATAGAATCACCATGTGATCTACTGTTCTACTACTGGGTATTTACCCAAAGAAAATGAAAATAGTAATTTGAAAGGATATATGCACCCCTACATTTTTTGTAGCATTATTTACAATAGCAAAGATATGAAAGCAACACATGTCTGTCAACTTATGAATGAATAAAGATGTGGTATATATACATATATATATACATATATATGTATATATATGTATATATGCATATATATATGTATATATACGTATATATACATATAAGTCTGCCATAAAAGAAGTATTATCTCTTGAGTGCTAGTTTCATTTGCTAAATTGGCACTTTCATTATTTTTGTTACTTTATGTCCCAAATTGTAATAAGAAGTCCAGTAGCTAAAAAATGACACATTAAAGCACAAAAGCAGTAATAAGCATAATGAAAGCTCAGAAATCCTATTGATCCAAAAAGAGAGCATGAATCCATGTGTGCTCCAAAATGTTTGTGTGTGAATGGGGTGACATTTTACAGATCTCAAAAACAAAATATGAATAAGTATAATATAGACATCTGAAATTAGATGTTTTTTGGTAAAGACAGCTATTGTTCCCCTGGTCCCCGCTGTCTCATCTGTTAAATATTTCACTATAGTGTCTTGATTCCATAGATAATTTTTCTGACATTTTCAAATAAAGAATAGTAACCTCTCTGTGTGTCAATAGATGTTTCTGAACAAGTGCAGAGTAATGCTGTCCAGGATGATTTTGATGGATACAGTCACTAATGGTAGAGAAGATAACAAATCTATGGAGGTATCCTCTGAAGTTGTATTCCTTATGACAAAAATGAGTCCATTGCCTTACATGGTAGCTTATGAGAAACCAACAAAGTTAGCGTCCTTACAGAGGAACAAACTGACCATAAAATATTAAGTGATTTTGATAGGAAATGCAATCACTATCTTATGTGCAGACTTCGAGATACTTAGATTTTGCTAAAACTGCAGTGTACATATCCATTCTTGGCACATATATGGTGAATACATATTTATTATTTGTAAGCCTTTATGTAGCTGTACACAGTTTTATTAAAATCAAGGCTGATGGAGCAGTGATGTAAAGACGGATGCTGTGACATGAATAAAGGTTTGCACCTGAGTGCCTGTGTACCCGCTGCTTTAATCATAGGAGCCAGTTGGAAGATAAAAAAATGCTCTCTCATCTTGGTTCTGTATTAAGGAAAATAGTGCAAATTGTAAATACAGTCGAATAATAGTCATAGAATGGTTGTTTTCAGTGTATGCTTTGGAGAAATTGGCACCAAAGAAAGACTTTCCTTTTCCATTCTTAATAAGCCAGCAAGTGGACACAGTTTTCAAATAAGCACGGTAAATAATTGATAGGATAAAATGTCTTAATGACCCTGATAATGCTAGTAAAGACTATATGATTTTTAATGTATTGCTCAGATGGAATATTTCAGTAATAGAATTTATTTCTTAGAGAGTTGTAACCTATTATTTTGAGTCTAAAATATGATTTCAATGTGGTAGATAAAACATCTGGGGTTAAAAGGCAGACAAAATCTTGGTGCAGTGACTCTATTGCTGAGAAAGGTATTCTTTTCCAGAACATGATAGTTGTTTTCAATGATCTGCGAATCACAGCTGAGTGTTGAGACAGAATGTGATGAAATCCTTTCTAGAGCTGAAAGCAATAAATAAATGGATTAAGAATCTATTCAACCCTTCCTCTCAAGTGAACCATTTGAACTTCCCAGTTTTTGAGTATAATAAGCTTGTCAATTTAGTTTATGATGGAGCCCATGAAAAGAGTTTTACGTAAGACAGTCTTCTTTTTTTATGATTTCATGATTGATCCTAATATGGAGAACTATCTAACATAGCCATCAAATGCTTCCATTTCAGATCACATATAATAATCATGGAGTACTGTCATATAATTGAGCAAAAAATAAAGAAAAATAAACAGGATCATGGTGAAGTTACTCATCATGAAATCAGATAAAGAGAATTTATAAAAATATTGAAAATTATATCATCTCAGGAATCTCTTCCACCCAAAGAAATCTTGCTCTTCTGAATTCCTGTATCATTTCTCATCTATATCAACTGTTTTCTTATTTTTATATGCTTGGC
This sequence comes from Prionailurus bengalensis, assembly GCF_016509475.1. Taxonomy (NCBI): domain Eukaryota; kingdom Metazoa; phylum Chordata; class Mammalia; order Carnivora; family Felidae; genus Prionailurus; species Prionailurus bengalensis. Next base: position 112,030,173 of record NC_057354.1, read on the forward strand.
TTAGTTCTTCTTTCTTATTTGACCTATATTCATATTACATGTGACTCTTACTATTTATTGTAAGGCAAACTCTATTACAAACAATAAAACCACACCCGGTTATTTATGTTTTGTCTATGCCGGTTTCAGGTCAACAATAGCAGAGTTTAACCATTCTAAAGGGAATCAAATATTCCAGAAAACCGAATCTATTTCTTTCATTCTGGCCCTTTATGGACAGACCCTTATACTGGGGTATATGTCGTTCAAGACCAGAGATTTAGTAAGTTTTGTCAGATACTTGAGTGAGTTGTCTCAAGCTTAGTAACATCTGATATTTTTATAGTGAATTTATTCATCCATCTAGAATTACCCTTATGGATACTTTTACCAGAACGTCACTCATATTCAGACTATCCTTTGTCAAGTTAAAACTCAGTTGGAATATTATCAGCAGTTATGCATGAAACCAGAGGTGTTATCCTACTTACTGCTGGTATGGTAAAGTAAGCCTGGTAAGTTCTCATGGGACGGAAGCAACACATTTTGACAATTTCCAATTAGCCACCCCAAACTGATTCTCCAAAATAAGACTGCAGCTCCTCAAAAGACCCATGTTCTCCCCAGGCAGACTTGAGTTACTATAAATCATAGTGACACAGTGCACTCACCCATAAGACCTAATATAAAGATAGTCTCCTAAAGCACATTCCAATTCAGCCTTATCATAAAAAGCACCTTGGGGTACACTGAAAATTCTATGGCCACTCAAGTCTTTTTATCAGTTATAAGCGAATGATTTTTAAATGCAAATATTTTCTGTTAAAAGAGTAAAGTAAAACCTGCATATTTTGGAACATTTTAAGATTAATAGTCAGGTTTGTGGATGATGCAGACAGACTGCAGGATCATTACATTTTCACTCACATCCAGAACCTCCAATCTGTAAGATTAAAGGCAGTCTATTTTTAAATTATTGCAGCACATCCCCATACTAGCTTTCTTACAAAGGAGGGGGGGGTATTTCTGTATTTGATTATTGGAGTAACATGGTTATTTCAATCATGTGGCCATGATTTTTTTTAGCTTTGTACATATAAAAGGTTTTTTTCTGATACCTGAGGTATTTCAGAAACAAAAAGATAATTCTGTGTTCAAGTCTTTTTAAAAATCAGACTCCAACTTATATTTAACCCATAGCTTTAGAGACAAACAAACTTTTAAGTAACATCTGGTCAAATGTATTCACTTTATAGAAGAGGAAAGAGAAAAATAAAGTGATTTGTCCAAATTCAAATAGCCAGTGGGCAGATGAGGATGAGACAACTTGGCCCAGATCTTGATCAGATAACTACACGCTGCTGTCTTCATACGGTGTTAATCCCCAAAGAAGATTTCAACTGTTTTACACCTCTTTGAGAAGAATTGGATGAGATTTCACTGAGTCTGACTGGAAGAGATAGGCACCATTGTTCATACATGGCAGCTAACAAAATTGAAGATTAGACATCAGAAGTGGTTTGCCCAAAGTCATGTCGCAGGTAAGGGCTTGAGCACTCTCTCCACTGTTCTCTTTACCAGACTCCCACTGAGGTTGCTAGTTTCTGCATGAAAGCTTATATCAACAGTTTTCATTTCACAGACAATCAAATAATGTATGTTGTAACTATATGGCCACAGGTTATGATTAATTGCAGTATGCACTAATTTAGATGTTATAGAAATTAGGAGGTAATTATGTGTCACTAAAATTATCTGCACACATCACCAATTACTGCAGACTACTATAGTTGGCAGTAACACTCTCCTACGGAAAAACAGGGTAGAAAAGTATATTTCTCTAGACAAAGTTAACATTTTCTACTTATCAAGGTCATTGCACACCATGGACATTGTGACATTCTTGACTTGTGGTATATTGTACTCTTTATTTTTGGCATAAAAAAGCTTTAATATAGTCTTATAAAATGATAATCTGTCTTTATTTCCCACAGTTTATATATCTAGGTGTTGACTTCAGTCTTCATCTACATTTGCTAGTTAATGAGCAGTACATTGTTGAGGAGCAAGGATTATAAAATGTGAAGATATATATCCAACAAGTTATAAATAAATACAAATCTGAAGTCGGGTGTCTCATCTTGATAAGGTCTCCTCCCCAAACCACCTATAATTTTGCAAAGAGTGGTTCCATGTGTCGTTTCTCTGAATTGTCCCTTTTCCTTATCTTTTTGATGTGTTCCTCTAAGTTAGAAATAATCTACAGGAAGCATAAGCAAATGGAAGCAACATTTTGATGATTTTAAGACTCAACTAAATCAATGAAATAAATTGGCTAAATGTATATCTTAATACTGTCACTAGTTTTCAAGCAGATCAATTTCTATGTTGCATGTATAGACTTTCCTAGAATTTTCAGTTCTAGTCATTAGTAAATTATGTTCTAAATTTAAATCGGTGCTAATAATGTTTGTGTGGGTGGAATGAGGGTGAATGATGTGTGTGTGTGTGTGTGTGTGTGTGTGTGTGTGTGTGTGTTTGGGAGGAATGACTGCTGCTGATCAAACCAATTTAGTATTGTAATGAAATTAGATATTTTTTTTTCCTTAGACATGTTTTGGCTAAGGAATCACATAGTAGATAGATTTTGTTTGCTTTCTTTTGAAATATTTAGAGCCATCAGAGTTCTTTTTTTCTCATAAGCAGTGAGGCAGAAGAAAGTCAGAGTTGAGTTTCATTCTAATTGTATAGTATCAGCATTGTAACCTCAGCTCACTTGCTTTTGTGATAGATGCTAATTAAATAACCTTTAATCCAGGAAAGTTTATATTTAATTGTGTGTCATGGAGGGCATTTTTTTTTCATTCTAGGAGCCAGCTATGCCTCCCACCTCTTTCTGAGGAAACCAGTGACAAGAATTTGTTTCTATATAGTTTTCTCTCACATTTTTCTGTATTCCTCTGCCCTTGTCACAATAGATTGAATCTAGAGCCAGAGGCAATCATGGATTAGTTGTTAATAAAAAAGATCAACTACCCAGAGGTGATGTGATGTAATATCTGTCAATACTGATGTACTGTATTGGATACTAAAAAGCATAATCAGCAAACATTGAAATGGGGCCCACATAGAAAATGTATATATATAAAAAAAGAAACTATACCCTATGTTGAAAAGGTTTAAAGAAAACTTGGTCATTAGAGTTATTAATATATCCTGAGGAGCAGTAAGAAACTATCCCTACCATCTTGGAAATTCTGACATATACGAGTCTCTAAATTTCAGGGACACAAGCTGGCTATGGTGTTGTGAATATAGTAGTTCCATAGTTTCTAATTCTCCTGTAATTCTTTGTAATAATCCTTATATTGAAGAAATGAAGCAATGGGAAAAAGTGGGAAGTGTATAAAAAAAGTCCATTTACTACACATAAGAACACTCATGAAACTGGAAGGGAACATAGATGTCCTCATTGATAACCTGTTTATCTTTCTTAGTAGTGAAGAGGGCACCAGAATCTACATTTTCAATAGGCTTTCCCCTAGTAACCTAACTTTCTATACTTCTCTTAGATTATAACCAAAACTTTAATTATTAACTCTAAAATAATTACTCAGTGGGATGGGGCACCTGGGTGGCTCAGTTGATTAAGTGTCCAACTTCAGCTCAGGTCATGATCTCGCAGTTCGTGAGTTCGGGTCCCATGTAGGTCTCTGTGCAGGCTCTGTGCTGACAGCTTGGAGTTTGGAGCCTGCTTTGGATTCTGTGTCTCTCTCTCTGCCCCTTCCCTGCTCCTGTGCTCTCTTTCGCTCTGTCTCTCTCTCTCAAAAATAAATAAATATTAAAAATTAAAAAAAAAATTCAATGGGGAACCTAGGTGGCTCAGTTGGTTGAACATCTGACTCTTGGTTTCAGCTCAGGTCATAATCAGGGTTTGTGAGATAGAGCCCTAAATTAGGCTCTGCACTGACAGTGTGGAGTCTGCTTGGAATTCTCTCTGTCTGCCTGTCTGTCTCAAAATAAATAAACATTTAAAAATAAAATAAAATAAGTAAAATAAAATAAAATTAAATTGAAAAATAAAATAAAAACTCAATGATCCATCTGTAGGTAATAGCCCACAGCACACTCTCCCTTCCTTTTGCTCCAGCTCTTTCTGGTCTTCCCCTCCCCTTATCTCTGACAAAATCCTACTCACCTTTTAAGATCTGACCCAAATGACCTGTTCAGCAACAAATTATCCATGGTACATGGCCACACTCTCTTCCTCTATCCATGTGTATTTCTTAACCATATATTGTCTCTTATTTCAGGATCCTCAGCACTTGTCTGCTTCTCTCAAGTGACTATCTGCTTTTTAAGGAGGTGATACTCATTCCATCGGCCTCTCTTACTCTTCCACGGGGACTAGAACAAAGTCCACCATATATTGTGGATGCTTCACAAGTAGGATGATTTGAACAGAGGTGAACGAGCTCTTGTTCCTTTGCCCAGTTGTGTTGTGTTTGCCACTGGGGTGAAAATAATGAACTTTATCTTTTTTAGAATATCATATTTCAGAATAGTTATTTTTGTCTTTTATTCTTTTCGAAATATGGTTTAAGGAGAAAAAAAGGTATCCTCTAAGAAAACCATATAGTTACTGGAAAAAAAAATAAATACAAGATTTCCTAACCAGGTAACAACATAAAACTCAGAAACCAGAATGGGTCTTGCCACTGGCATAATAAACCTTTTGATTTTATTGTGTCCCCTATTAATGTGTTATCTCTTTCCGCCAGCATATACCACAAGCAGATTTCTGAAAGCTCCCCCTAAATAATTCTCATCCTACGAAATTAATTATTTAGTTACTTATGAAGGATATTAATGGTCTAAGACTGTGAAGAAAACAATAATTTGTCTGCTTTTTTGATTTAAGGTTTTGTTTTGTTTTAAACAATATAATGCAAAACTATTGCAAAATATTGCAATTATCTTAGACATCCTAGATTCTTAGAGCTGGAATGGAACTTAGATCATTTAGCTAATATTCCATAGAGTTACAGCAATTGTCTCTGGGAACATACCTTCATACTTTTTTTTGACTCCTGCCCCCTTTATTATGATGCTTTCCCTATGTTTGGGGGGCTTTTGGTGACTCCACTTCTCCAAGACTAATTTGTGGTTGTTGGCTTGCTTTTTTGTTCCTTTACATTTACTGTCCTTGAATTCACATGCACGTCTCACTAACATATGATCTTCAGTATCTACCAGAAACATACCAAGCCCTCAATAAATATTTGGTGGAAGAATGAAATGACTTGTATCATATATACAAGATAGCTGCTGATTAACAACTAAGTATTTCCAATGAATTGCTTAACTATTTCCACTCAGTGAATTGCTTATATCCAAGTTGAACTAAGCCATAAATGAGATTTTCAAATATTCATTAGTCTTTCATCAAGCAGCAAATTACCTTAATCCTTTTTGTCTTTTCCGTTCTCATTCTAATCCCTCTTTTAGAAAACCACACCCAATTCAGCAACCAAAGCACAAGGAAAATGATAATATCTAAATAATCTTCAAGGTTGTTTTTTTTTTCCACTCATAAAATTCCTACAGAGTAGTTAGAGCAGCACTGTTTGATTTCTCGATTATGCAAAGCATGATTTCTACAAGTGAATTCACTGTAACCAAATTGACAATAAAAGCATAATTGGTGCCTCCATGATTTATGTGTTTTTTTTAATATAGTAGAATGTGTTCTCTAAGTAGTTATTGGATGTAAATCATATATGAAATATTTTGAATATTTTTGTTGCATTATAGCTTCAAAATAGTTACTTCTCAAATGTCTGTTTTATGCTTTCATGCTTGCTGAAATGTGGTTTACCAAATACTTCTGGGTGTTTTTTGTTTTGTTTTGTTTTGTTTTGTTTTGTATTGTTTTGTTTTGTTATGTTTTGTTTTGTTTTGTTTTGTTTTGTTTTGTTTTGTTTTGTTTTGTCTGACTAAAGGAGAAACTTGGAAATCTCCAAAGAGATTTGGCTTTTAGATTTGTGCAGAATGGCCACAATGCTTTTCGACGACTGTGGCCTCCCCTTTTCATTTGTCATAAGTTGAGATCTACTGAGGAATGTTATTGAACATTCCCTGAAATTGAAGGCTATGTACTTCATGTGCAAACCTTTCTAGGATGTTATTAATGATTGAAACTGGAGGTAATATTACCTGACAAGTGGATTCTGTGACAAAAAAGAAGGAAAGATGTCACATTTCTCTATTAAGTAGAATAAGTGAGTGAATTACTAGTTTCTTTCTATCTTTTCTTTGATTTTAGGGTTAATAAGTTTCATCTTTTCCTCTATGCTTCATTAAGGGAAGATGTAATCTCCATCCATTAGGGTAGGGATGTTGGTAATTTTTGTGTGTGTCCTATTATTACTAGATACCCAGGGTCTAGAAAAATACCTACCACATAATAAGTGAAATAATATGAATTAAATGAAAGAAAAAAAGAGTGATTTCATTGCATTCTTTAAATTAAAAAGTTTATACATTTTTCTACATTCCATTTTTGTTTTCTCCATCTTCATTAATGTCTTAAATGAAGGTAATTTACAAAGACAGACATTCTGTGTTCAAGATCACTTATTTTCAAGACTTGAACAATTTCCTTTGCAAATAGTTTCTACCTCTCCGTCTCATACCCGCCCCCCCCATACTTCTGTGAACATCAGGTTTCCATTTTTTTAAATGAGAGAGAGGGAGACAGAGATTCTGAAGCAGGCTTCAGTCTCGAGCTGTCAGCACAGAGCCCATTGGGGGGAAAGGGGCACGAAGAACTGTGAGATCATGACCTGAGCTGAAGTCTGAGCCAAAGTTGGATGCTTAACTGAATGAGCCACCTGGACACCCCTCTACATTTTGTTTTGAGTCTAATTTTAGATTCCCTAATGTCAACAGTCTCCAGTTGGAATCCAATCATTTTGTCTCCAAAACTGATCTTCATCTGGGTTCCCAGTCTGACTGTTGGCTTACTAGATACCTATGCTGTACATTTGGAATTGCTTTTGATACTTCTTTTTTCATCTTTTTCCATATTCAATAACTTACTACATCCTATTGTGTTCTGTTTATCTTTCTCATCTTCTTTATATTTACCATAGCTGCTGCCCCCAGCCCTAATCATCTCAATTCTGCTCTATTGCAATGAATTACCCCTGCAATTAATTACTCACAAGCCAACTATACTTGTGTTCCTAAAATACGAGGTAGGTACCACCACTCCCTTCTGTAAGACTTTTTAATGTCTACTCATTGCCCATAGAATGAAATCTAACTATTTGGACTGGCCTTCAAAGCCCTGTACTGTCTAGCCAATTTTCTAGCTTTGTTTCATTTTATATATTCTAAAAAGTCATAAAGAATTTTCCTTTGATCTTCAAAATGGCCATCTGGTTTAATATTTCTAGATATTTAGCTAATGGTTCAAGTCAAATACCCCTTGTTGGATTAAGTCTACTCTGCATTATTCTGCTAATTCTCGCTTATAGCACACATTTCTTTCCATCTAACACAGTTATTTACATGTGCCTTTCTCTGGATAGCCTCGGAAGCTTCTGGGGACAGGGTTTGTGTCTCATTCAGCTTTGTGCATTTCACAAAGTGTGGCATGTTTTAGATACAGTGTTCTTTGAAGAATTTATTTGGGTGTGCTGTTTCTTTCCCACAGAGACTAACATGTTACACTTTCAGTCCCCTAATTATCTAACTGAAGCTATACAGAAGCTGTGCATGGCCGGATTTACCCAGTAAAGCTGACCTCTATCTTAGGTATCAGGGCAGGTCTGCTGTTCTCTGCATTAGATAATCTGTTAAAACAAATGATATAATAATACTTGAAACCACTATGATTTCTTCATCAAGAAAAAGTGTCTAGAAACTAATTTCATTTATTAATTGTAAGTATTCTGAGATGTAACCACAACCTTAGTATAGAATGACAGCTTCTGAATAATCATACTCAAGGTCCTATGGCCACCTCTGTTACTACAAATGTTTAAATCCTATTAACCTAGTTACCAATAAGGTGGAACCACTATATCTCAGTCTGTGCTACAAAAGCATTTTCTGATTATTTTATTTTAATTTTAGTTTTTTATTGTATTTCAATTTGTAATGTATCTACTATGTGTAACTGAATGACAACTGATGAAAAACTACCCCAGGGAAAGCAACTAGTGGCATTCAGAGTCTTGATTTTTTTTTTCTTTTAAAGAATGCTGAGTGAATCAAATGTAAAGAAAGAAAGCTATTTAATTTGCAAAAATGCAGATAACATGTGTTAGCCGGAGGCTTAAAGTACATGAAAGCATTGCTTAATATAAGGGTCATTGACAGGAGATTTCAAATAGGTTAATGAGCTGTAACACAAAAAGAAAAATATATCACTAAAATGAGTCACTAAATAGGGAAGAATTTCTGAGGGAATGGAACCCAGGGGAGGAAGGGGACATTTGATATTTGAATGCCTTGCCCAGGAATCTAGAAAAAGAAAATTATTGGGTTGTCAGATGAACCTTGAGTTCATATTAAAGACCCCAATAGTGAAAGTTCAATAAACATCTCCCTACCTACTGCATTCCATCAATTCCATAGAAGAACTCCAAACAGATAACAGATATTTCTTAAAAGCCCTGACAGAATGTTTTGGTGATTGAAAGAGCAGCAGCAATGTTTGGCCACCAAAATTCTCTGCATGGAAATTCCCTCCCATCCCAGGAAAATTCATTGCCTTTTAACCCCTGGGGTCTGATACCTAGTGTTATGGTAAAGCCCTTCTCGTAATCATATAAGCTTTTCTTTACCTGTGTGACTTCTGCACTAGACTGCTAACAGTTTTATTCAGCTGGTGTTTTACATGAGAAGGCTGGATGAAGAGAGAGAGAGTATGAATTATTTCACTGAGTACAAGGGGCATAATTTGCAATATAGTCTCCATTGTCATTCTGTCCTGTGTTACCAATAGGTGTACGTGTGTGTGTGTGTGCGCGTGCACGTGTGTGTGGGGGTGGGTGGGTGTGTAGGCATATGTGTGTGTTTATGATCATTATTCATACAAGCAAACAGTTACTAAATGGCAACTGTGTAATAAGCACCAGGGATACAAATATGGATAAGAAAAGTCTAAATCCTATCCAAGTTTATCCTGTCGAGGAAATAAGGCATTGCATGGGTTCGAAAGCAAAATGTCATCCTCAACTAAAATCCAGAAGATTGTTTTTATATGAGATGAATAAATCCTCATTCACCTTCATTACTACAAAATTTAACTTGGATTAAACCTATCTTAACATTAAAATCCGGCTTTAGGTACAGAAAAGTATCAATTTCAAATGTTCTACCAGGTCTTTACAAGGTAAAACATTAACAGATTTGTAACAGCATTGGTCTTGTGTGTAGAGCAAAGAAAAGTTAAGTGTTTTTGGCTCTAGTTATTTTGAAGTAATATCTCCATTGTATGTAGTGTACTAAGGAGAGAATACTATATTGAAGAAATTATTTTCTCCTGTTTACTGTCTCTGAGTGATACTGTGGTCAGTCTTTGAGATGTATGTGTATATGTGTGTCTTGTTTGAAATAACACTTAGGTTCCTCTTTAGCTGACCAAGAATATGTAATCCCTCTCACAGTGAGGAAATGCCAAGAGTAACCATGCCTATGTTGAAAGATTTTTTCCACTTTCCCCGATGATAATCTAAACTGAACAATCAACGCTTGCAAAATACACTGCTCAAGATCTTTGCACCTCAAGTGCCATTAACTGAAGGCAATGGATAGATCATTTTCATGACCAGCACATAAGGCAGGAGGTGAGGTTTTCCTTTTTTTTTCTAATAAAAATATTTTTAAATGTTTACTTATTATTTATTTTTGAGAGGCGGGGGGAAAGAGAGAGAGAAAGTGAGTGAGCAGGGGAGGGGCAGAGAGAGAGGGAGACAGAGAATCCCAAGCAGGCTCCAAGCTGTCAGCACAGAGCCCTATGTGGGGGCTCAAACTCACAAACTGTGAGATCATGACCTGAGCTGAAAACAAGAGTCAGATGCTCAACTGACTCAGCCTCCCAGGTGCCCCGGGGGGGGGGGGGGGGCGGGCGGGGCGGGGGTGGGAGTGCACAGAGTCCTTTAACTGACTCTTGAGTCTTGATACTAGTGTGTAAGGATCAGGAACCGGCACGGGGACTGAGGCCCAGTTGTTTCTGTAAATGCTAAGCATCGAAGTGAGAAGTGGCCCAGAGCTGAATTGTGACCAGCAGGAAGGAAAGAGAAAACACTGGATAATGACTCAGTAGCAGTTGTGAGAAAATGTTCTTCTTTCTTGGGTACACTGGAAAAGGACTATTGTGGCCAGACCAGAGGCAGGAGGGGTGGGAAGGGAAGCAGGTTCTTGTTTGAGTTGCATACACGTATAATTTTCAACCCTACAAGACAGTGATCCTAGATGCCAAAGATGTCACAAATAGAACTTATATAGAAGTAGTCTGGTTGGGGAGAATTTCCTGGTGGCCATGTGATGCTATGCATACACAAATGTTACTGTAACAAATACAATGACACGATCACCTTTTGTACAAGCCTTATTGATCGAGTCCCACTGTGGCTTTCTGTCGATCCAGCGAGAATTTATGGATGTGTCTCTTATACTGGTTCCTTATGAGAGCAGAACATCAAAATAAATGAGAAAGTTTAGTTAATATTTCCAGATGTCTTATCTATTTTATACTAAATGCTTGGATGTTCGTTCTGTCAGGGGAAAATACTATAAATACAGAACATAAATAAGTTATAACAGAGGACACATTTTTCCTGTTCAGCAGCCTATTGCCAATTCCTTACCACAATAAATCAAGATGGAGATGGGATCCATCCTGAGTGCAAGATTCTTAATACTGCCCACTTATCCTTCTTATTTAGATTTAGACCAAGATTGTCATAATGTGCATTAGTTTTCAAATGATACCATGACGATTCTACCACCTACTTCTGAAACCTATCTCTGTAAACTTTATATTAGAATACAAATTGGCCTTTCAAGTGATACTGTTTGCTTTGCAGCCTTTTTGCCTGAGGCCTTCTCTAAATCTAAAGTCTCTGTAGAAGCTTAGGAAGTCTGAATTTGAAAATACCATCTGCTTTAATATGATATTTAGCTTTTCTTCCTTAATGAAAACATTTTCCATTTATATACAAGTCTAAAGTTTTTAAATTATGCTAATTGTGCAATGCTAAGGTGCATTAGGATGAAAAGTCATTTTATTAAACAATATTTTTCCTCAGTGCTAAGAATGGTGTATATATTTCAAATCTGCAAGTTTACAATATTCCCCTTCCTAAGAGTATTGAAGCCAGCAAAAGATGAAAAGGAGGCAATCTAATTTAATGGTTTGCAATTATAGTTGATGAAGAAGTGTGTTAATCGGGGAAAAAAAATAACATAGATGACTTCCTGTTGGGAAAAAATGAAATCAAAGAAAGTAAAATGAAAATTCTTGTCTTCAACTTGTCCTTTTCCATATAGACAAAGTGGCAAAGCCATAAGCCAGACATATGTTAAGCAGAATATCAGACTAATGGAATCTCATTCTAAAAGTGCACTTAGATTCCTTGAAATTATGCCTTTATAAAAAGAACAAAACTGGGGCACCTAGGTGGCTCAATCAGTTAGGCACCCGACTTCAGCTAGGGTCATGATCTCACAATTCGTGAGTTCGAGTCCTGAGTCAGGCTCTGTGCCTGGAGCCTTCTTTGGTTTCTGTCTTCCCCTCTTTCTCCCTGCCCCTCCTCTGCTTGTGCTCTCTCTCAAAAGCAAATAAGTAAATATTCAAAAAGTAAAATAAAAGGAACAAAACTGTGAGAGAAAACTAGTTAGGCTATAGTGAGTACAAACACTCTCAGGAAAATAGGAATAAAATGAATCCTTAAATCAAATTTATTAATGAAGATGAACAGTATGTTTTCTCTCAGTAATTCCCAAAAGGGACGGTTATGAATTACGAAAGGTCATACTAGGATTTTTTTTGTCCCGCTTTGATCTATGCTATTTAAAATGTGAAGTACTATTGCAAAGCCATAATCCAACTTTCATTCATGACTTGTAACTGTGAGTTTCATTATGATAATAAAAATTATATTTAATGTGTACTTTCATGAAACTGTATATAGGTTAGACATAGAGAGTTAGAGAATTTTTGACCTGGCATTGTGTTGGTAGGTGTCTTCAGGCGGTAAATGAAACTCAGATATAAACAGTGTAATAAGCCATCTGAAAAACATATTAGCTCACATTCTCAAAAAGGTAAGAAATGTTTTTTTTTTTTTCCCCACTGAATCAGAAAGTGTATGACATGGAGATAGAAATGATTTGGGGCTAACAAGGAATGTAAGAAACCACTGAGCAGGACCAATGTAGAATGCTTTGTAGGTTGTCAGAAATGACAATGGATACTTGATAAAGGGAATAATAAAGAATTTAAGGTACCTAAGAAAATAGGCTGGAGGAAATTTTTGTATCCTTCATGTTGGATTCACCTGATTTTTCTGTAGCCTAAAATAATCAGGCATAAATATTTTTTAGTCTACTAACACAAATACAATTATTAAAATAAAAATAAAGTGGCATTCAACACTCATTTTTGCCACAGGGCTTCATTTGACCTATTATTCTAACAGTAAAACAAAAAGGATTATTCCCACATTGCTAGTGCCTAGATTCAAATGGAAAAGTGTCGCCATCTCAAGACAAAGCTAATGGTCTATTTAGGCGGCACAAACCATACTTTTTAGTTCCCACTGTGGTCCCAGAATACTTATTAAGAGCACCCCTTTACTCTCAAACATGTTCCAGTTTAGAAAATAAGGTCACTGTATATTTACGAACCCTGAGGATGGCATTTCTAAATACACTCTTCTCCCCAATTTGTCTACAAATTGTCTATTCTGTTTCTTGCTCCCTGTGTCCCTGTTGCCCACCAGAGATGCATAATAAACACTTGTTAAATAAAAAAAAATGTGCATTCAGTTTTAAATGCTTAAGTTACCATAATGTGTAAAGACTTCAACTGTTTTCAACAAAACTTTTGAAGAGCGTAACAAGTCCATGGTATGTTTTTTTGTTGTTGATGATAATGTTTATTTTTAGTCATCAAAGATCCCAATTGAATTTCCAACAATGTATTAAGAAAAATAAAAGCTATAATGATAATCATATATTATGCAGCTTACTATGTAAGAAAGGCCATATGCCTATATATACATATATGTTCACCTGGGTGACTTGGACATTTATGTCTCACAGTTCTGGAGACAGGGAAGTCCAAGATCAAGGTGTTGACTGATTAGGTTCCTGGTGAGAACATTGTCCTGGTTTCCAGATGGTCTCCTCTCTGTTTTCACATGATGGACGGGGCCAGGGATCTTTGTGGAGCCTCTTTTATAGGATACTAAGCCCATTCCTGAGGGCTCCATTTTCATGATTTAAGGACTTCGCAAAGGCCCCATCTTCAAACACTGTCACGTTGGCAATTAGGACTCCAACTTATGAATTTAGGGGGAACACAAATATTTAGTCTATAGCAATAGAAATAGCATTTCTTCCATGACTATCTCAGGTCTTTCTTCTGCAAAATGATAATAATAGCACCTACTTTTATGAGTACATCTAGATTATTGGAGAAGTGACAATAAAGAATCATAGACACCATCCTATTCTCAAGAACTCTAGAAATGGTTCTATATAATAAAACAGAAATATTATGAAGTTTCCATCTTCAAGGCAAGGATGTAGGATGATAGAAAATAAATCCACTACTTAGTTTTCCCCTCTAGGAGCATTATTTCTGGGGCGCTTGGGTGGCTCAGTCAGTTAAGCATCCCTTTCTTGATTTTGGCTCAGTTCATGATCTTAAGGTCATAAGATTGAGCCCCATGTTAGGCCTAGTGCAGAGCCTTCCGGGGATTCTCTCTCTCTCCCTCTTGCTCTGTCCCCCTCCCCTCTCCCCTCTCAAAAAAAAAAAACTTAAAAAACAGAGTACTCATTTCATTGATTCTAGGGTTTTGTTCAGTGACTTCACTTTACAGACTGGTTTCACATCAAGTAAACCAAAGAGCTGGTAGCACGTGTTCTGCATGCTCACTAAAGAGGTGAAATACACTATATAAGTCTTTCCAAGGACATGGGTCAGTGGCCCCTAGAAAGAGAAGTGGCATTCCCCTCCCCCTCACCCCACCTCCTCTAAGCTTTCAATCTAGCCAAGAGCTGATGCAGCATCAGGCATCGGACCCGGTGCTCTGCTTCCCTTGCCCAAGGGTTTAAATGCCAGAATACCCTCTCATTTGTGCTTTGTTCACCTCTGCCCACATAGACATAGATAGACAAAGCTTGCACAGGGAGCATTTGGGATTAAAAGGGTAAAAGACACTCAAAGATTTTAAAGAACACCTCAATTGGCCTTTTCTCCCTTTTGTTACATTTCACCCAGCAAATGAACTGACATTCTCTTTCAACCACTGAGCCTAAGAAATCTCACAGCTCTCCCTGGGCCACCTGAGAAATGAGCCCAGGGTAGTGCCTCACTCTAGCTAGACTGTTCACATGATGATCACTGATGCGGCTCCCTGCTTTTCTTCTCTACGAATAAAACTAGCCAACTCTTTGTTAGTTAAGCTCTCCTGGTTGACTGAATGCCACAGTAATATTTCCCAAAGATGTTCAGGGGGGAATTGAAAGGGCTCAGAGTAGGAAAAGGCAAATAAAATCAGTGAAGAGTGACAGACAAGTAATCCTGAGTCTGATTGCTTGCCCATATTTAAATGTTGAAATGTAAAATTCTCAATTCTGCCACAATGCAACCACCTCCCTGAGACCCATAAATTCAGAGGCAGTGGATGAAGCTGAAAACCTAGTCACGGTGCAGCTGAAAATGAAAAAGGCCAAGGTAGTTTGTAGTTGTTTGAAATTTCAAATGCCACTTGTCTATTACATTGGGACACAGATTTCACTGTCATTTTAAAAATATATAAATTTGAAGTTAACTGGTATTTAAATTAATCAATGCTGGATAATAAAAGTAACCAGTAACTAGTTACCTAAAATGATATTTTAAAATGCACTACACAATTTGATTATATATTCTGAGAGTTAGTAGGGACCTCAAAATTTATTTAATCTAACCTGCCATCCAATTCTGGTAATTTTGCGAAAAGTTCTTATTCAAACTTGCCTTGACAATCATTAAGGGTTCATGATCTCTTTTGACTGTCCTTTTAATATTGGAGAAAATTTACCTGAAAGCTATTAAAGCTATTAAATGTCATCATTTCTTTAAGATTAGACATATCACTTCTAAACCACATATGTATACAATGTATTAATATGTATTACATGTATACATGTATTAATATGTATTTAATATATGTATACATATGTGGTTTAGAAGTGATACGTATCTCACTTCTAAGTGATATATATGTGTATATATTTACATAAGATATATGTATATATATACAATTTTTGATTATAGAACACAAATAAATAACCTAGGAGTCAATAAAATAATATGACAAACATGCTTATAGTTTGTCATGCTTATAGCATTAATTTACATAAGAAATTATTATATTTGCTTCAAATTAATTTTAACATAAAAGGGACAATAGAAAAGGTGGAAATTTTCTTTATAATCTTCCCCAACCCATTACCTTTACTTCTTTCTCAGGGGAAGAGATGATCATAAATTTGATGTGTATTATTTTAGTCCATGTTTATGTAACTTAACACATTTTGTTAATCCATAGAATACAGTTTTACTTTGTTTTTTATCGTTCATTCTTTCACATGATAGATATTTTGCAGCCATGGTGTGTTCTTGTCTTCGTATTTATCAACGTTGACACATACTGTTCTAGTTTTGGCCTTTCAACTCTTCTATGGTAATTTACTAAGTGATTGTAGACCGTCTTATCTATCCATTTCACAATCTATGCGAACTTAAGTGGTTTCCATTAGGTTTCAAACTAACAATGGTGCTATCAGTGTTCAAGTCTCCCAGACATAAAATTGCTGGCCTCTCAGTTTTATCAGAAATCTTGAAAATCTCTATAAAATGTTTGTAGTAAACTATGTCTCCCCCAGCAGTGTTTGAGAGTTCCTGTTATCTCACATTGTCACCAATAATTGACAATTTGTCAATTTTTCAATAGTATGGATGTGGAAAAACATTTCCCTGTTGTTTGCCTGATCAATAGTGAAGTTAGCCTGTTTTTATGTGTTTATTTCCCAAGCCACTTTCTTCTTAGGTGAAATGCTGTTTTACATGCATTGCTCATATGGAACACTATGATATTTTCTTATTGATTCAAGGAAGCAGTGTGTGCATTTGGATATTTACCCTTTCTCAGAGATAAGCAGTGTAAATAATATCTTGCCATCTGTCACTTGTTTGGAATTTGACTGTAGAAATTTTAGTATTAATTAATTTTACTTTTATGTGGTCAAATTTATTATTCTATTCTTTACGCGCAGTGCTTTCTTCAGAATGTATGTGATTTAAGAAATTATTTTCCTCCAAAATCATGAAGATGGTCACATACATGTTGCTTTCTTTACACATCTTTATTCTGTGGTTTCTAACCTATATTATTTTGAAATGAGGATTTTTCTCTTGTTTTTATATGGACAAAAACATTTCCCTGAATAATCATCTATATGGTAATCTTTCACATACAGAATTATCACATTACCCTGAGTTTTCTTCTAGGCCTAACAGTCTTATTTTCTTCAGCTGCTTGTCCTTATGGAGTTTTCAGTCCTTTTATATTCTATTGCTCTCCTTAGAGTGTGTCCCAGCTCCCTATAGCTGTTCATGAATGTGCAAATAGAACTTTGTAGAAGAAACTATGTTACAATTGATTTATTAAATGTAGATCAGGCTTACTCTTCCTTTGCTTCAGATGTTGTATTGCTCTTGATGGAACCAAAATTCCCATATATTTCATTAGTCATATTACACACTTGAGGTCTTTTGAGCACCTGACGATTAATACCCTTTTGTCCCTTTCTAATGGTCTGCTACTAACAACACTTTCCCCTTCTAATGCTTCTGAAGCATGCTGGAATTTAACATATTAATATGTATTTAATTAATGTTGATTAAACTCCACGTTAAATCATAAACTACGTGGTATCAGTCTGACATGGATTAGCTACATTCTGATTCTGTCAACTCTGTCTCATTGTACAAGTTGTGTATGAGTGTGTGTGCATGTTGAAGAGTGGGAGAGAAAATTATTTTTTTCATTTAGAATTCTAGTTCACTGTCTCACAGTCTGGGAAATGACATGAATTTGGGAATTTTTTTTTTTATGTTCCAAAGTATCAGTTAAATGGGAAATATAGTACCTATCTCTCACTATGTTTACATATTAGATTAGATAACATATCTAAAGTCTCAATGCCCAGTGTCAGACTGAACATGGAGAATTGTTCAGTGCTACCTTCCTCTGTTCTTACACCATAAGGCATATGTGTGTGTGTGTGTATGTGTGTGTGAATTAATTGATTTCAATTTGGGAAACAGATGATATCGTTCTTTCACACCCCATTTATTTCTCTTTCTATACCCCAGCTCTCTTCAGAAGTGCCTGGAGATACTCCCAGGTGTTTAGCCTGCTGTGCTAGAGATTTTCCTCTTTCCTCCCCATGAGAACTGACCTGCCATTGGTTCCATCCCCTCATAGCCCTTCTACATTACTGCTGCCTCATCTATTAAATTAGATCAAAACACCACTAACAGATAATAGCTACAATTACCATTTAATTTGCCAAAGGGTAATGATTACTTGATTACTTCCCCCAGATAACATTTTGAAATCAGAGAGACATAAAAGATTAAAGAAATTTTAGTGTTTGAGGAGATATCTATATCTATATATCTATATCTATATCTATATCTATATCTATATCTATATCTATATCTATGTCTATATCTATATCTATCTATATCTGTATCATCTATATCTGTATCTACACACATGTTAATATATACGACTGTATATGTGTATATATTAATTTTGTTGAGCTGTGATGAAAGGCTGAAATTCCCCCTCTGTTTCTCAAATAAAGCTAATGGACAGTTTCAGTTCTGAATACTTCAGTTTAACATCCCAGTAAAATAAAGATAAATAGATTTTCTAAGCCTGATTGTAATTTTGACACATTATTCCATGAAAATAGTGCCATAAGTTGTCTGAATAGTTTCAGTCTGTGTACTGGGATTAGTTCTGCATGCTCATTGAACCCCTCCACTGCACCCACCCACCCCACCCCACCCCACCCCCAAAGAAAAAGGAAATTTTAAAATGCCCAAAGATTGGTAGGATGAGAGAATCAATGAATGCTTGGGAACTGATGCCATTTGAATAGCCCCTGTGTCCTCCCTGTTGTCCCTGGGTGAATCTTGGTGTCTTAGGCCTAATTGGCATCTCACCCTCAGGGGTTTGAATTGAATGTTTTACTCTGCTGACACATTTGAACAGTGTTGGAACCAATATTTGAAAGGGAGCTTTAATCTCATGAAAGTGATGAAATGCTGTCATCCTTAGACAAAGTGTCTGTCACAAAAGGTTCAGAACAAAACAACAAAGGAGTCAGGTGCTGGTGAGGGGCTGCCTCTTGAGTTTCACTTTGTATTTCTCAGGTGTTCTCATCCTGTCTGAATGCAATACAGTGTGTGTTTATTTACTTTTTAATATTTGTCAAAAAACCTTCTGATTACACATACTATGTGTATACAAACATGAATACATTTACACATCCTTCATGACAGATGCTGTAAAATATATTTCTAAATTAATTATTAGATCCTTAATCACTCTCAGATCTTGACTTTCTTAGAGGACATGGGATTCTGAAGTTCACTCTCTTGAAATTGAACAAGTGTTTGTCAAGTGACTGTTCTCACTTCAAGATCAATGACTTTATGGATTATGCTTGGCATATTCGTTTGCAGTGTTAGAGTTGATTCTTTAATTGATGGCTACTGTCTTTATTAAAGTCTGTTAATACATCAAAAATGTTTTGGTAGAACTGAGATAAGGATATGTCTCTGTAGATATGTGGCTTCTGCAGTAACCATCAATGATAAATGTCACTTTAGTTTTCAAGGACTCTTTACCTCCTTATACATTTGTAATACTTGTAAAATGCACTAACAGAGTCTTATGAGATGAGTAAAATGAACACATAATTAAATTATTTTGCCAGAAAACCATCAATGCCAGCCCAGTTGATACATTCACTCATTCATTCCCTCATTAAATACATACTTATTAATAATTAGTGGATCCAAGTGTATTGATATGCATCAATGGTAGTGCAAGAATGTGCAGGTTATAAATCTTAAAATAAGGGAAATGACTCATTGGAACACACACATGTACACACACACACACACACACATGCACATATAAACCTACCACAGCTTTATTATAAGCACACTATACAAGCTGAGCTTTGTGCCAAAATTTCCTCTGAGAAGGGAAAACAACTTCTAGGCTGACGAGATCAAGGAAATCTGCTGGTTAAAATTACATTTAAATTATATCCTGAATCAGAGATCAGGTCCAAGTAGCAGCAATAAGTTTTGAAAACTAAGAATATTTTTATGGCATGTTCAAAGACATAATGTGCGAAAGATCAAGAAAGTTCCAAGGACTAGTAAGCACTTCAATTTCAGAACTATAATTTGGTTGATTTGCAGAAGGGAAAAATATAGGTTGAGTACATATGGGAAAGCTTTGAGCACGAGATTAAAAAGTTCAGACTTCATTTGAAAGAGTGAAGGGAATTCTGAAAGGTTTTGGAGTAGAAGAAACCTGATTCTTAAAAGATCAACTTCATTGCTTTGTGGGAAATTGATTGTGGGAGGGACAATGCAGTGAGGAGAGCAATCAAGCAGACAGCTGCTGAAGTAAGCTGTATGAGAGCTTGTAAGTCAAGGTGTTTACCAGGAGTGAGCAGCCTATAAACAGGAGGCATTACACGGGTTATAAAAGAATAATAACGCAGAAGGTAGAATGAAATGTAATGTAAGTGTTCGGGTCTTAGTTATTGTTGAGTCGCACTACCAGAATTTAAATTCTTACTTCACTATTGGCTAGCTGGGGGGCCCTTGGGCAAGTTATTTCTCTCTCTGTTGGAATTTCTTCTTCTATAAAATGGGAAGGATAATAATAGTAACTATATCAAAGATTGTTGTGAGGATAAAATTATAGTATATATAACTAAAAGTTGGTAAAAAAAAAAAGAAGTTTGTAAAGCTCTTTGAGTAGCTCCTGGTCCATTGTAAGAGAAATAATGGGAATATTGTGATCCGATTCTATTTTGTTAGTCTTCAACATCACCAATGAGCAAGGCCAACTTTGTGGTTAAGGAGAGGAAGCAGCTTTCCACACAGTAGTATTACAGTGTAATTTGCAAGGTACCTTGTAAAATTTCATCCAAAACCTGTTCCACATGAGAAGATGGTAGCCAAAATGTTGTGGGCATTTTTTTACACTGGTGTTCCAATGTCTAGCCTTTGCCATAATTATATGAGCGATATACATCGATTCTTTGAAATGTTTGGACCATTTGGTAGATTTTATAGATTAGCAAATATACTCAACAGGGCTATATGATTTATCTGAAATCATACATATCAAGAAATAGTATAGACCTGAACTATTTCTAATCCGGTGGCTCACAAAGTTTATTCTCTGATTTTTAGCCCTCATTTCAGAGCTACAGAATTGTTGAGCAATTAGTATAAATCTACTTTATAGCCTGTAACCAGAAAATCTAGGGTCAAGTCCAAGTTCTATTATTCAAATCCTATTAGATAAATCATAATTGGTTAGTAATAGAATAAAAACTATAGAGCAAGCCTCCTGACTCCCCTATAGGGCTCTTTACACTATATCTCATTTTTAACGTGAGTGTTCTTTTTTCCCCCTATAGACAAATAAAAACTAATAACACACAAGTAACATGCACACACACAAACACACCATATCTGTGTTTACCTACATAAATGCCAGTAAAGAGCTAGTTAACTTCATATGCTTTCTCTTGCTTCCTTATGCTTTAAGAACTCCTGCACACCTTTGAACACAGTATCTTGTTAGAGTTTGCTTTCAAAATAAATTCAAGGAAGACGGCTAAGGCAGAAGATTCCCAGGTAGAGCATTTACATTGTCAAAAAAGTCTAATTCACAGTGTAAATTTGGGGGAAGGAAAACAAGCAGAGCATTGTGCTTCAGGTGATCCTATGGCCAAACTAAAGGCAGAACATATATTCCGGGACTCCCCTGCTATTCAGTCATGTAAATGGCCTGTAGCAAAACTGGAAGAAGCAAACCACTCAACCACGTCAGATTCCAGGGGCCTGTAGAGACACAATCTTGGAGCCTGGCAACCTTTCCACCAATCTTTTACCACCTCGTCATGCCTGTGTTTGAAACAGTAATTAGTACCATCAGAAATGTTCTCAGCCAAGAGATTGCATTCCCCTATTGCTTTAACTTCCTTCGGGGCCTTTGCTGACTGAATGACTAAGTTCTATTTTTATTTTGGGTAGATGACACTTGGGATTTTGTCTCTCTAGGGAAATTCATACGAGAATTTTAGTTTATGTATTAGAACTGCCTGACACAATGTGGGTAATGTCATTGAAATTTTGTTGTTGATTGGTTTAAGACACTAAGCACTTAATCCTTCCTTTCGTCCTTTCTCTCTCCCTTCCTGCTTTGCTTCTTTTTTTCTCTTTCTCTTCCCTCTTCATCGTTTTTCTTCCTCCCAATCTTTTCCTTCTCCTCACCCCCTTCTCCTCTTCTTTTCCTATTCTCTCCCTCACTTTCTCCCTCCTTCTCTCTCTCTCTCTCTCTCTCTCTCTCTCTGTATAACATTTTTCACAACATTCCTTGGCAATGAGCTTAGGTGGTGACTGTTACAATTACCCAGCATCAGTGATTTGAAATCACTTATAGAGAAGATATTTTACTTGATTAGAGAGAACCTTTTGGTAAACTTACTGTAATAACTTTTATTAATTTTAAATTTATGTGTCATTAATAAAATTCTCAGAAGGTAACTGAGCTTTTAAAATTTAAATCACAGAAAACCCACATGCAGGGTACATATTCCCCTAAAAGTATACTTATGCTATTTACCTCTTTGGCTCTAGAGGACCATTTCTCTTCAGCTTTATATGCAGCCCTTTAAAAGTGCTTCCCATGGTATCGACAAGAGGTACAACATTGTATACATTTAAAACAAATGTACAATTAATTTCAAAAGTGGTCCCTATAATTAAATGTTATCTACTCAAAAATAATGGATTTTTAAAATATGTATCATATTTGCATATATATGTATATG
Source organism: Prionailurus bengalensis (assembly GCF_016509475.1). Classification (NCBI taxonomy): domain Eukaryota; kingdom Metazoa; phylum Chordata; class Mammalia; order Carnivora; family Felidae; genus Prionailurus; species Prionailurus bengalensis. The sequence goes on from NC_057354.1 coordinate 112,052,610, forward strand.
GGTACAATTACATGGATATTATGTATATTATATATAAACATTGGTCAAGTATTCATAAATATAAAATGTCTAGAAAGAAAGAATTATGACAACTTGATAAATAATAGTATGAGAGATTTTTGAAACAAAATAATAGGCAATCTATAAAAATATAAACATTTATAAATAGACTAGGGATAATTATTCCCATAAGTCAGACATGACAGTTTAAATAATGTACTTAATCACTAGCAAGGTTAGTGTTGTGCTAAATATTAGAAAATATTTTACAGTAATTGCTTTATCATGCATCAACTACCACTAGCCTTGGGTCAGAAGACAATAGAGGTATATAAGATACTGTTGGCTGGTAATTTGGAGTTTTACAGATAATTAAATAAAATTTCTTTTTTTTTATGTTTATTTACTTTGAGAGAGAGAGAAGAAGAAGAAGAAGCAGGGGAGAGGCAGAGAGGGAGAGAGAATCCTAAGCTGACTCAATGCTGTCAGTGTGGGCCTGACATGGGGCTCATTCCTCACAAATCCTGAGATCATGACCTGAGCCAAAATCAAGAATAAGACACTTAACCGACAGAGCCACCCAGGTACCCCTAAAATTTACTGAAGATTTCTCTGTATCAGAGTTTTCAGACTTGTCTCCATCTGAGCATAAGACTTCCTTGGTGCCAAAGCATCAGAGGATGCCTTGGCCTGGGAGGATCAGTGGCAGTCCTTTCCAGCTTAAAGAGAACCTTGGATTTGGCTTCTTTTATACATTGTAATTTCACATAAGATTTTATTTGAGGGGCACCTGGGTGGCTCAGTTGGTTAAGCGACTGACTCTTGATTTCGGCTCAGGTCATGATCTTGCAGTTTGTGAGTTCAAACCCTGCATGGGGCTCTGCACTGACAGTATGGCCTCTGCTTGGGACTCTCCCTCTGTCTCTACCCCTCCCTTTTCTCTCTCTCTCTCTCTTTCACTCTTCTTTCTCTCTCTCATAATAAATAAATAAACTTTAGAAAAATATTTTATTTGAAATAATTGTCTCTACTACTAAAACGATGTTGCAAACCAGTGATTGAAATACAAGCTATGTTGACTTTTCCTTAAACTCCTCTAAATGCTTTGTAATTGTGAGTAAAGTCTGAACCCTTTATTGATGTTCAAGGGCCTCACTTGTTCTCTTCTATGCCTGCATTCCAAGCAACCAACAAATTGCAGTAAAATACCTGCATTTCCCCAGTGTTTACTCAAGATTCCATTATTTTAGTATGCTGCTTCCTTCCCTTATACCGATCATGTCTGACTTCTCCTCCTGATCATCATCTTCTCCTCCTCCTCGTCCTTCTCCTCGTCCTCCTTCTTCTTCTTCTTCTTCCTCCTCCTCTTCCTCTCCCTCCTCTTCCTCCTTCTCCCCTTCCCTTCCCCTTCTTCTTCTTCTTTGTCTTCATCTTCATCTTCTTGTCTTCGTCTTCTTCATCTTTGTCTTCTTAACAAAAAACAAACACATGACAGAAGTGTACCTTCTTCACAAATGCTTAAGTGTATGCTCTAGCACTATTTACTATAAGCATGATCTTGTACAGCAGATATCTAGAACTTTCCTCTTGTATGACTAGAACTCTATAGTACTGAATGGGACCTCTCCACTCCCACCATTATTCTACTCTCTGCCTCTGTGAAGTTGACTGGTTAACATCTCATATGAGTGGAATCATGTAGTATTCATCCTTCTATGGCTGGCTTACTTCACTTATTACAATGGCCTCCATGTTTATCCGGGTTATAGCATATGACAGGATCGTCTTCATTTGATGCCTGAATAACATCTCCAGGCTTTCTTTTTCTTTTTTTTTTTTTAATTCTTTTATTTTTTTAAAGTAAGCTCTACACGTAACATAGGGCTTGACCTCACGACTCTGAGATCAAGATTCACAAACTCTGTCTACTGAGCCAGCCAGATGCCCCTCTTCTAGTTTTTCTTTCTCCTGGTGTTTAAGTATTTATTCAACTTTATTGTGTTTGTTTATTTGCCTCTCTTTCTCCTTTCTTATTTTAAAGCTTATTCAATTCTGTCTATTGCTCCTAATATAGTGTTTAGCACATATTAGACAGTCAATAAATGGTGTCTCATTAAAGAGAACCTTAGGACCATTTTTGGAAGGGAGTGTGAGAATAGGCCAGCTTTCTTAAGTACCTGACAGTCAAATATGTAGTGAAAACTTACTGTGTCTTCACTCAATAAAGGATAATTTATTGGGCAGTTCATGACTGTAAACACCTCTAGAGCAGAAAAAAAAAGTTAAAAATAAAGCAATAGGTGGGGCTAAAGTTAAGATCTGTTGTGCTCCAGGTCTCAAGTTGTCCAGTGTTTTCCATCCCAGCTGCACATTAGAATTACTAGTAACTTTCAAACAGCCATGATAATTCTGCTCTCTAGCCCAATTTAAACAAGTTAGAGGAGAGGGTGTGGAGACTGAGCATCCATTTTTAAAAACCTCTTCAATTTTTTATTTTTAAACTAAGAGTGAAAACCATGGAAGCAGTGTTAACCAGATATCCAACATCCTCCAAGTACTCTATTCTTGTTTGGGGGCTGTAACAGGCTCCTTGTTACATTCTAAGGACTGATGTGGCATTCCCTGCCTCAGAAAGGTTATAAAAAGAAAGCAACTATTTACCATTGTTGGGATCAATGGCTTAAAGACGAATCTTAGGTATAGAGAGGTGGGATAACATATAGATAGCCAGGGAAACATACTTTTCTCTTGCTATGGGGTAAATATTGCAATATCAGTGATTCAGCAATGGGACACAAATCCAAGTAATCGATACAAAATTTGTATTTCTGTGATGTTGACCGGAACACACTGGTGGAAGCAATACAAATTTGTTAGAAAATGTGGGATGAATGCAGAGAGAAAAAAATCAAACAAACAAATGTATTGCTTGACAAACATAAACTTATATATCAACGTGGAAACAAACATATGACAAAATTTAATAGTAACAAATATATCTGCATTATCAAGAGATATAGCTGCACATAAACAATTATAACTTGAAAACATTAAACATAAAATTAAAATAATAACACAGATTAAATACTTCTCATACTTTTAAATAAGTATTATGCTTATGCTAACACTCTCAAAGAAGTTTAAAAAATAATTTCAAAGTGATTGAATTTAGAAATAACACTCAACAACAAAAATAAATATGGCCTTTAGGTATTGGTAATACAGATATTGGTCTATAGATATTAGATATCGATTTTTGCGTTTCATAGTAAAACATACTATCATTTAAATTAAACAAAATTTTCAGTAGATATTACTGATTTCAGACCGGACAAGATCAAAGGACATTTACTGAATTGATAAACTTACTGAGGAAATCATACAGAAGCCAACACAGAGGATAAAACTAAATGGAAAATATTAGAGAAGGGTTTAGAGATATGAAGAACAGATAGATCAAAAAATCTATCATTTGTCAAATAGGAATTCAGAAGAATAGAAGGGAAGTAAAAGTAGAAAAACATTACATGAAGAGGATTTTCTAGAAGGGACGATCAGAACTTTGAAATTGAAGTCTACCAAATATCTATCAGGATAAAGGAGACAGATCCACATTGAGACTCATAATAGTGAAATATGTAACATAAGGAATAAAGAGAAGATATAAAAGCTATCAGGAAGAAGACTGTGCCAATAATGAAATTTAAATTAAAAGCAGACTTCGATGAATAGAAGAATATCCTCAAGTGCTAAGGTTATGTATCTGTCAACCTGAAATTCTAGTTAGCTAACCGATCTTTAAAGAAAATAAAACCTCAAAAAAGGTCATTTTTACACAAAAGTAGGCTAAGTTGTCATACATAAATCTTCACAGTATGAACTACTAATGAATACAAATAAGAACAAATGTGCTGAGAGGGAAAATATGATATAAAAGAAATCCTGTACATACTCAACAACTGAAAATAAAAATGAAACAGTATATATCATGTAGGTATGTGTGTACATACACACATATCACAACTATATACACATTATGTATACAAATATATAACAATTATTTACAAATATATCAAATTGAATATATTGTTTGACAATAAGTATTCTATAAGGATAGCATAATCTTTATACCAAACATACCAAAACAAGAGACTTTAATCATTCAAAGTTATAGATTAAATGTTAAGAAATTGATGTCTTCAGTGAATAAAAGTTCTCATCATGTATTAGGATCACATAGGATTTTCCCCAGCAATAAAAAAAAATCCATCATGTTAGCATGTTAAAGGAAAAAAATAAATGTCTCATGATATGTGAACAAAACCAGTTAATCAAGTTCAATTCTTGTTTTTAATTAAAAGAAACTCCAAAAAAATAGAAATAGATAGGAACTGTATTAGGTAACCTCATGAAGAGTATCCATTGAAATTCAATAGAAAATGTACTTATAGGGAAAACCTTAGAAGAAATTTTAGTATTATCAGAAAGAAGTGATAGATGCCTGATATCACCTTCGTTCTTCAACATTGTACTGGAGATAGGAGCTTTGGAAATAACATAAGAAAAACACATTAGGTTTAAAATAATTAGAAGCAACATGACAAAGTGTCTGTAAAATTTGCATAATCTGAAGATAAACTATCAGAAAGTTTAGTAAATTCAAAAAAGTAAAAGTAGTTTACAGAATTCAAAGACATTCCTATACAGTAGTATATATAATTAGTTAATATAATAGCTAAAATGTTCAGTTTGGGATTGTAGCAAGTATTATAAAATATTCATTGTATGAAAAAATATATAAAACTACTAATAGGTACACTAAAACAAAACCTACATAAATATGACAATATAATATTGTCTTTGATAAAGAGGCTTACTATGACAAATTTCTCTCAACTTAATCTGTAAATTGAATTGTAACATAAAATCTGCAGATTTTCTTCCTTCCTTCCTTCCTTCCTTCCTTTCTTTCTTTCTGTTTCTCTTTTTTTCTTCTTTCTTTTGTTCTTTCTTTCTGTCTTTCTTTCTTTTTACATAATTGAACAAAGCAAACTTAGAATGCAATAGAAGAATAGATGAGTAAAGAGACATAAGACAATTTTGAAGGAACAAAGAACTTGATATTTATTATTTATTGTTATTAATTACTATGTTGTTAGCTGAAGTAAAAACTAATACAGTCAAGTAGAGATTTAAAATATAGCCTGTTGCATACAAATTTTAAGATTGTTTGTTCTAGCTCTGTGAAGAATGCTGGTCCTATTTTGATAGGGATTGCGTCGAACATGTGGATTGCTTTGGGTAGTACCGGCATTTTAACAATGTTTGTTCTTCCAATCCAGGAGCAGGCAATATTTTTCCATTTTTTGTGTGTGCCTTCTTCTGTTTCTTTCATAAGCCTGCTATAGTTTTCAGTGTATAGATTTTTCACCTTTTTGGTTAGGTTTATTCCTAGATATTTTATGTTTTTTGGTGCAATTGTAAATGGGATCGATTCCTTGATTTCTCTTTCTCTTTCTCTTTTGTGCTGTGGTATTATCATTTTCATTGGCTTCCATGTATTTTTAGGCATTGTATAGAAGTGCAACTGATTTCTGTGCATTGATTTTATATCCTGTGACTTTGCTGAGTTCATGGATCAATTCTAGAAGTTTTTTGGTGGAATCTTTTGAGTTTTCCATATAGAGCATCACGTCACCTGCAAAGAGTGAAAGTTTGGCTTCCTTGCCAATTTGGATTTATTTTATTCCTTGTGCTGTCAGATTGCTGAGGCTAGGACTTGCAATACTATGTTAAATAGTAGTGGTGAGAGTGGATATCCCTGTCGTCTTCCTGACCTTAGGGGGAAAGCTGTCAGTTTTTCCCCATTTAGGATGATATTAGCGGTGGGTTTCCCATATATGGCTTTTATGATCTTGGGGTATAATCCTTCTATCCCTACTTTTTAAAGAATTTTATCTAGAAAGAATGCTGCATGTTATCAAATGCTTTCTCTGCATCTGTTGAGAAGATCATGTGGTTGTTGTCCTTTATTTTATTGATGTGATGTATCATATTGATTGTTTTGCAGATATTGAATCAGTCCTGAATCCCAGGAATAAATCCCACTTGGTTGTGGTGAATAATTCTTTTAATGTATTGCTGGATCCAGTTGGATAATATCTTTTGAGGATTTTTGCATCCATGTTCATTAGGAAAATTGGTCTGTAGTTCTCCTTTTTAGTGGAGTCTTTGTCCGGTTTTAGAATCAAGGTAATTCTGGCTTCACAGGATGAGTTTGGAAGTTTTCCTTCCATTTTTATTTTTTGGAACAGCTTAAAAACAGGTGTTAACTCTTCTTTAAATGTTTTGTAGAATTCCCCTGTAGAGCCATCCAGCCTTGCACTCCTGTATTTTGGGAGATTTTGGATTATTAATTCAATTTCTTTACTGATTATGGGTTTGTTCAAATTTTCTATTTTTTCTTATTTCAGTTTTGGTAGTTTATATGTTTCTAGGAGTTTGTCCATTTCTTACAGATTTCTCAATTTATTGGCATATAATTGCTCATAATATTCTCTTATGATTGTATATTCTCTTATGAGTGTTTGTTGTGATGTCTCCTCTTTTTCCTGATTTTATTTATTTGCATCCTTTCCTTTTTCTTTCCAATCAAACTGGATAGGGGGTTATCAATTTTTTAATTCTTTCAAAGAACCACTCCTGGTTCCATTGATCTGTTCTACTTTTTTTTTATAGCATTGATTTCTGCTCTAATTTTTATTATTTCTCATCTTCTGCTGGTTTGGGTTTATTTTCTGTTCTTTCTCCAGCTCTCTAAGGTGTAGGGTTAGATTGTGTATCTAAGAACTTTTTTCCTTCTTTAGAAAGGCCTAGATTGCTATATACTTCCTTTTAAGACTGCCTGTGCTGTGTCCCAGAGGTTTTGGGATGTGGTGTTATCATTTTCATTGGCTTCCATGTACTTTTTAATTTCCTCTTTAAACTTCTTGTTTAGTCCATTCATTTTTTTAATAAATATTTTATTTTATTTATTTTTTTACATATAATTTATTGTCAAATTGGTTTCCATACAACACCCAGTGCTCATCCCAACAAGTGCCCTCAGCCCATTCATTCCTTTATAGGATGTTCTTTTGTCTTCAAGTATTTGTTTTCTTTCCAATTTTTTTCTTGTAGTTGATTTCAAGTTTCATGGCATTGTGGTCTGAAAATATGCATGGAATGATCTAGATATTTTGTACTTGTTGAGAGCTGATTTGTGTCCCAGTATGTGATCTATTCCATGTGCAAGAAAAGACCCTGAATAGCCAAAACAATCCTGAAAAAGAAAACCAAAGTTGGAGGCATCACAACCCCGAACTTCAAGATGTATTACAAAGCTATAATCATCAAGACAGTATGATACCTGCACAAAACCAGACACTTAGATCAATGGAACAGAATAGAGAACCCAGAAATGGACCCACAAACATATGGCCAACTAATCTTTGACGAAACAGGAAAGACTGGACTGGTGTTGGGAAAACTGGATAGTGGCGTGCAGAAGAATGAACCTGGACCACTTTCTTACACCATACACAAAAATAAACACAAAATGGATGAAAGACCTAAATGTAAGACAAGAAGCCATCAAAATCCTGGAGGAGAAAGCAGTCAAACACCTCTTTGACCTTGGCCATAGCAACCTCTCACTCAACACATCGCTGGAGGCAAGGGAAATAAAAGCAAAAATGAACTATTGGGACCTGCTTAAGATAAAGGGCTTCTGCACAATGAAGGAAACAATCAACAAAACTAAAAGCCAACCAATGGAATGAGAGAAGATATTTGTAAATGATGTATCAGATAAAAGGTTAGTATCCAAAATCCATAAAGAACATCAAAATCAACACCCAAAAATCGAACAATCCAGTGAAGAAATGGGCAAAAGGCAGCAATAGACACTTTTCCAAAGAAGACATCCAGATGGTTAACAGACACATGAAAAAATGCTCAACATCACTTATCATCATGGAAATACAAATCAAAACCACAATGAGATACCACCTCATACCAGTCAGAATGGCTAAAATTAACAGCTCAGGCAACCAGATGTTGGCAAGGATGCAGAGAAAGAGGATCTCTTTTGCACTGTTGGTGGGAACACAAATGGGTGAAGACACTCTGGAAGACAGTATGGAGGTTCCTCAAAAAGTTAAAAATAGGACTACCCTATAACCCAGCAACTGTACTACTAGGTATTTATCCAAGGGATACAGATATGCTGCTTCGAAGGGGCACATGCACCCCAATGTTTATAGCAGTGCTATCGACAATAGCCAAAGTATGGAAAGAGCCCAGAGGTCCACTGATGGATGAATGTATAAAGAAGATGTGGTATGTGTGTGTGTGTGTGTATATATATATATATATATATGTATATATGTATATATGTATACATATATGTATATACATATATGTATACATATATACATATATATACACACATATACATATATACATATATACATATATACATATATACATGTATGTATATATGTACATATATACATGTATACATATATACATACATGTATATATGTATATATGTACACATATGTATATGTATATGTATATATATACACACACACATACATACACACCCAATGGACTATAACTCAGCAATCAAAAAGAATGGAATCTTGCCATTTGCAACAATGTGGATGGAACTAGAGGGTATTGTGCTAAGCGAAATTAGTCGAGAAAGATAAATATCATGACCACTCATATGAGGAATTTAAGATAAAAAACAGATGAACATAAGGGAAAGGAGTCAAAAATAATATAAAATCAGGGAGGGTACAAAACATAAGAGACTCTTAAATATAGAAAACAAACAGGGTTGCTGAATGGGTTGTGTGTGTGGGGGTGGGCTAATAGATAGTGTTGAGGAAGGCACTTGGGATAAGCACTGAGTGTTACACATAGGGGATGAATCACTGGAATCTACTCTCTAAATCATTATTGTACTATAGGCTAACTAACTTGGATGTAAATTTAAAAAAAGATGGAAATAAAGATTCCTACATTCTAGATTTTAAAAAAAAGAATAGCATTTTTTGATGAAGTTCAACATATCAATTGTTTGTTTTGTAACATGCTTTCTAGGACATATTTAATAAATTTTACCTACTCTAAGATGATGAAGATTTTTAACATGACTTCTTAAATTTTATAGTTTTAGCTTTTATATTTTAATCTGTAATATATTTAATATTATTTTTCAAAAAAATAAATAAAATAAAATAAAATAAAATATACCCTGTCGTTTCTTGTGTTGTTGATTTTAACCATTCTGACAGGTGTGAGGTGATATTTCATTGTAGTTTTGATTTGCATTTCCCTGATGATCAGCGAGCATCTTTTAATCTGTCTGTTGGCCATCTGTTTGTCTGCTTTGGAAAAATGTCTACTCATGTCTTTTGCACATATTTAATTCAACTACTCATTTTTGGGGTGTTGAGTTTTTATAAGCTCTTTACTTATTTTAGTACTAACCCTTTATCGGATATGTTATTTGCAAATATTTTCTCACATTCCATAGGTTGCCTCTTAGTTTTATTGTGTTGGTGAGGGTGTGGAGAAAGGTAAAAACTTTTGCACTATTGGTGGGAATGTAAATGGGTACAACCACCCCGGAAAACAGCATCGAGGTGCCTCAAAAAGTAAAAATACAAATACCCTACAATCCAGCAATTCCACTACAGGTCTTTACCCAAAGAATACAAAACTACTAATTCAAAGGGATACATGTACCCCATTGTTGATAGTAGCAATATATACAAGAGCGAAATTATGTAAACAGCCCAAGTGTTCATTGACTCATGAATGGATAAAGAAGAGGTGGTTTGTGTGTGTATGTACACACACACACACACACACACACACACACAATGGGATATTACTCTGCCATAAAATGAATGCAATCTTGCCACTTTCAATGTCATGGACAAGCTAGAGAGTATTATGCTAAGTGAAATAAGTCAGTCAGAGAAAAACAAATAATATATGATTTTCCTTGTATGTGTAATTTAAGAAACAAAACAAATGAGCAAAGGGAAATAAAAAGAAAGAGAAAGAAAAGCCAAGAAACAGACTTAACTATAGAGAACAAACTGATGATTGCCAGAAGGGAGATGGGTGGGGGGATGGGTGAAATAGGTGATGGGGATTAAGGAGTATACTTGTGATGAGCACCAGGTGTTGTATGAAAGTGTTGAATTACTATATTGTACAATGGAATCTAATTTTACACTGTATGTTAACTAACTGGCTTTGAAATAAAAACAAAAAATAAACCCACAACAATATGAAAACTTGCTATCTGAGAGAGGTAACAATACATATCATTAGTGAATAAATTTTTTAAATAAAAGTTTCCAGAAGAATTGATTATTCATGTATGTAATTTCAGATTCCTGGATAACAGCACATGTAAAACAAAAATTCAGATAAATAAATTACCTCATTGTAAAACTGAAAACACTGAATGTTTCAATAAAATATAGCAAAATATCTTCATGATATTTGAGTAACAAATAGTTTTTTAACACAATAGCAATGCACTATTAGGCAATGCATTGACGTATCTGATACATTAAAATTTAATTTATGCAATGAGACAGGTTTGGAAAAAATGTTCTCAATGTGCATATTTAAGCTGAATGTAGCATCTACTATAGATAAATAACTTTAGATGTCAATATTAAAAGGACAAACAATCCAGTAGGCAAAAGTCCCAGAATACGAACATGTAGGGAAACCAGAAAAATGAATAAAAGACCCTCAAGAGCACTAGTAATTTATGAAATGCAAATTAAAAAAGCAAGATCCTACTTCACACCAAGCAGACTGCCAAAGTTTTAAAAGTAAAGTAAGTTTAGAAGTATCTGCCTAGACTAACTGTAGACAAACATGTGGATAAGGAAAAATGCCATTTAAGGGAGCATATACAATCACAGTAGAGTTCAATTTGGTACTATAAATGAAATTTCAATATGTGTATTGACCATGACTGATTTGTTTCCCTACTAGTTAAATGCACTAGATGAGCTCTTCTAAAGCATTGTTGTATAGAAGAATGACCTGAAGATCATTTTAAAACAAAACTCCAGTTTTCCAGTTATATAGATTCTGATTTAGGAAATTTGAGTTTAATCTGATATTCACTATTAAGAGGCTCTCAGATGAGGCTAACAGTGCAGGTACAAGTCCAGAGTAGAGCCCAGTAGTTTATGTTCAAGAAACTTTGCAGATAGATTGTCCATGTGCAGGATGAAGTTTGATAAACACAGTTCTAGAGAAAGCTTTGCACAGTCATACAGAGATAGGTTCAAGGATGTTCTTTGCAGCACTGTTTATTTGAAATAAGAGCCCATCAGTTAACATATGGATGAAGTAAACTGTATCACAATAAAAAAACAAAATACTATAAGGCAGTTGAAATGAATGAAATAGGATCGCATGTAAAAGAACAAATAAATGCATCTCAAAAACTTAATATAGGATTAAATAAAAAGGATTGAGGGGCGCCTGGGTGGCGCAGTTGGTTAAGCGTCCGACTTCAGCCAGGTCACGATCTCACGGTCCGTGAGTTTGAGCCCCTAGTCAGGCTCTGGGCTGATGGCTCGGAGCCTGGAGCCTGTTTCCGATTCTGTGTCTCCCTCTCTCTCTGCCCCTCCCCTTACATTCATGCTCTGTCTCTCTCTGTCCCAAAAAAATAAATAAACATTGAAAAAAAAATTTAAAAAAAAAAGGATTGATATGATTTTTCATTCGTGTTATTTTTGTTTAAAAACCCACATATAAAACTCCCCTTTTTTATGCAAACATATAAATAAAAATATATCTATAGAAACTGTATACTCTTTTTTTTAAATATGAAATTTATTGTCAAATTGGTTTCCATACAACACCCAGTGCTCATCCCAAAAGGTGCCCTCCTCAATACCCATCACCCACCCTCCCCTCCCACCCACCCCCCATCAACCCTCAGTTTGTTCTCAGTTTTTAAGAGTCTCTTATGCTTTGGCTGTCTCCCACTCTAACCTCTTTTTTTTTTCCTTCCCCTCCCCCATGGGTTTCTGTTAAGTTTCTCAGGATCCACATAAGAGTGAAAACATATGGCATCTGTCTTTCTCTGTATGGCTTATTTCACTTAGCATCACACTCTCCAGTTCCATCCATGTTGCTACAAAGGTCCATATTTCATTCTTTCTCATTGCCACATAGTACTCCATTGTGTATATAAACCACAATTTCTTTATCCGTTCATCAGTTGATGGACATTTAGGCTCTTTCCATAATTTGGCTATTGTTGAAAGTGCTGCTATAAACATTGGGGTACAAGTGTCCCTGTGTATCAGCACTCCTGTATCCCTTGGGTAAATTCCTAGCAGTGCTATTGCTGGGTCATAGGGTAGGTCTGTTTTTAATTTTTTGAGGAACTTCCACACTGTTTTCCAGAGCGGCTGCACCAGTTTGCATTCCCACCAACAGTGCAAGAGGGTTCCCATTTCTCGACATCCTCTCCAGCATCTATAGTCTCCTGACTTGTTCATTTTAGCCACTCTGATTGGTGTGAGGTGACATCTGAGTGTAGTTTTGATTTGTATTTCCCTGATGAGGAGCGATGTTGAGCATCTTCTCATGTTCCTGTTGGCCATGTGGATGTCTTCTTTAGAGAAGTGTCTATTCATGTTTTCTGCCCATTTCTTCACTGGATTATTTGTTTTTTTGGGTGTGGAGTTTGGTGATCTCTTTATAGATTTTGGATACTAGCCCTTTGTCTGATATGTCATTTGCAAATATCTTTTCCCATTCCATTGGTTGCCTTTTAATTTTGTTGATTGAAACTTTATACTCTTAACCACGGATACTGGCTACTTTTGTTAAAGAATTAAGGAAAGCTACTCTTAGGGATTTTGGACTTTGTCTGTAATGTTATATTTCTTTTAAGAGCAAACAAGCCAAAATATGCAATATTATAATGCCAAAATATTCAGGTTTGTAAAAGGAAATATTGGGGTTTGTGAGTGTAAATTACATTGTTTTCTTTATATGTGAATGTTTAAATTATTTCAAAATAAAAGAAATAAAAGAAGAGACATAAAAAGTCTATTCCTAAAAAAAAAAAAAAAGAATAAAAAGGAAAACAATTTAAGGATCAGATAAAATTTTACAGAGTCATGGGTAGAGAATTCATGGTCTATAACTCTGAAGCTTCACCTAGACTCATGCTTTCTTCTGGGCATTCCTTATTTATTTTGATGATAGAACAGGTTACCTCAAGTTACAGACTTCCCCCTCCCAATGCACGGGTTCCATGAAATACTCACATGCAATTTGTGTCTCCTCATACCAAAGGCTTTTAAAAGAAGTGTTTCCTGATTGTGTCCCTTAACAGTGAAGGTGACGATTAACAAAATATGGAAAACCAAACCAGAAACTGAAAGAGGAACATAAGCGATGGCAGCCTTTATAAGAAACACATTTCTGGTCCTCATAGTGAATAATACAGCTTTTCAAATGGTTAAAAAAAAGGGGGGAGGCATGTTAGACAAGACACATCAACAGAGCTTAGCTATTATAAATAGACCTCTTGCTAAATTTATTTTCCATTGAATTGTATCAAGATCAATGAAAATAATCTAGAATCATAGCTTATGGAGTGTAGTAATATGCAAAGCAAATAAATTTTTAGAGTCTTGATATTTGGTTTGAAACTCTGCCATGTATTATATGGACAATATGTATGTATCCGAACCTTAAATTCTTTATCTTTACAAGGAAAATAAAAGTTACTCTTAAGTACAGCAGTGATAATTAGGGCTCTTACGTGGAGCACATTTTGTATATGATAAAATCAAGTACTGAAATTATGGAGTAAAAATTTGAAATTTCATGGAAACAAAATATGCACTTCAGAGAGAAAACTTGATTAATATCTCAACTAATTCTGTTGTGTTTTTATCATTTTGTATTTTTATAAGTATTCACCAATAAATGAATGATAAGACTACCTAAATCCTATCCCATGTTAGTCGAGTCTAGATCCATAAATAGTATACTTATCCTCTAAGTGGCTAATGATCATTTAAAGTTTAAAGGAAATTTTTTCAAGGATCCAGTAATTTCAGGGATTGCTATAGCTCACATATTGTTTATGGGGTCAAACCAAAGAGATTATTTTGCATAGATGTTATTAACACACTAAGGGAAAAATTTTATCTCTGCATATGAGCAGATAATTATTAAACATATAATTAACACTAATGATACTTTACAGCAGAAAAAGAGGGAAATAAAATCATCATTCAGGGAACTATTTTCATCATAATGTTCACAAAAAGAATAAAATGGATATCTAGAACACTAAATGAATTGAGTATTTTAGAATTCTTAAAGCTCCTATTTGGTTCTTTCTTGAGGAATATTAATAAAGCATTTAAGGATAGTCAATGGATCAAATTCTCTGGAAATCAATTATCAGCACAAATAGTTGATTATTTTGAATAAAATTTTAATTTCTAGCGAACTTCGGGTCCAAATGATTATTCCACATACATTCGAATCATAGCCTTTCCATATACATTACCCATGGTAATTTATAACTTTATTCCTTCAAACAAACTCATTTATCTTTTCTGTTCACATTATCTTATCATGTTCAACTTAATTATTGGAAACATTCCTAGTCAGTTTACCCAACTACCCAAATCTTTATCTTGTGTAATTTTCAAACTTTCATCTTCCTGCTCTTCTCTCCCAATTGAACACTTCTTTATTTTTCAAGGTCCTTTCCAGACGTTAGTCACAGTCTTTTCCAAGTCTTTTATACAGAGTTACCTGCTTTATGTTTTGTGTTCATAGACACTTTCACTTTAGCTGTAGTCATGTTTCAACATTTGCAACAGATTGCATTTTTCTTCTCCTCTGGCTTTTTCACTCTGGTGTTTGACTGAAGGTCAGAGACTCACGGATGGTTTATTATTCAAGTCTCCCAGACATCCAAGTCTAACAAAATACCAAGGATACTATAGTTACTCCAAACTGAATGTTGGATAGATCCCAGTATTTCCTTAAGAGAATTGAGGCTCTGTTGTGGGACTTCAAGAAACTTTTCTCTACAGCCAGCATCTGGAGCTCAGAGAAACAGTATCTGCCCCTGTCTCCAAAGGCAGCCATGTTGACCACCAGTTAAGCTCTGTCTCTGATCTGATTTCTGGCCTTCCCAGTCTAAATCTTAGGCACACTCCTTGAGTTGGCAGACTTCTGGGAATGTTTTCCCATAAAAAACTGCCATCTCTTACTGATCCTGTCTCAGCAAAATCTGACTTAACTAGTGATTAGGCTGGAATAGATTCACTTAGGGATGTGTTTACCATTGGCACTAGTTTAAAAAGAGTTGTTTTAATAGCATGGGCTTTATCGCATGTACTATTTTATTTGTATCTTACTTTTATTGATTCATGTTTTTTTTTTTTAAATGACTCTAGGGGGTCCTGGGTGGCTCAGTCAGTTAAGCGTCTGACTTCAGCTGGGGTCATTATCTCATGGCTCCTGAGTTGGAGCCTCGCGTTGGGCTCTGTGCTGACAGCTCAGAGTCTGGAGCCTCTTTCACATTCTGTGTCTCCCTCTCTCTGTCCATCCCCTGCCTGCGCTCTCTCTCTCTCTCTCTCTCTCTCAAAAATACATAAACATTATTTTTTTAATGACCCTAGGTTCACTTGTTATCTTTACCACTGACATTGTGACAGTTACCTTGCTTGGAGAAAAAATTATAAGAATAATATCTTCATTATTAATAGCTACCATGGTGAGGCTCAGTAAAGTATCATCAGGATCTTAGTGGTATTTTGATAGTCCCTCTTATCAAAGACAGAGAAAAACTAAATCATAGAAGGGAATATGAAAGAAATAACCTTTTATTTCACTGCTTTCATTCCCAGCCATCTTGGTTGTGGGTCTTCAGGCTGTTTATCTTTCTAGACTGAAGAAGCTGGATGTACATTTTGCTATTTTTTTCCTTAAGCTAATAAAATCCATTATCTACTAGAATTATATGGAGAAATACATTTACATTTCCTGCCTTGAATATAAATTACAGAGAAAATGTTTATTTGATATAATTATTGTGAGTTTTAGTGCTTCTGGCATTTCCTTTATTTTCTAAATGAAAATATTTTCTCTCACAATAAAAACACATGCCATTTTGAAATATTTTTGGAAAAGTTGTAGGACACATGTTCAACATGACTTTGTAATATCTATAACTTATTTCATAAAATTCGGAATCAATGGATAATAAAATACTTGTATTTAAATGATGGCCTTATAGGAAACAAATTAGGAGAAGTCAATTTTTAGGCTCAGTCATTAAGTAGGAATTTTTCATTTTTTCTTCTCTATTCCTTTATTTAAAATTTTTTTTTCTGTAGAAATTTACTTATGAAAAAGAATATGAAGCTCTGTCAAATGTTTTGTGTTGTTTTCTTTTTTCCAACTGCCCTTTATTCTTAATCCCTTTCTCATCTTTTTTTAATCATTCTCTATTTACTTTCTTCTTTATTCTCTTGCACTTCACCTGACTATTTTTCCTCTTTTGTACTAAAGAGTCTGAACCACTAGTCAGACTCTTTGAAGACTAGATTCTTCCAGTGGTTTTTCTCTGATCTTCCCCCCATTATCCAAAGTCAAGGGTCATTAACACACCTTATTTTTCTTTCTCAAATATGAAAATATCTTTGCATGTAACTAAATAGAGTTTTTCATGAAATCAACTTAAAAATTATGTTCATGTGCTATGCATATTCATATACATAAATGTTATAGTTCTAAGAGATGTGTACTATAAGCAATCTAATTAAACAAGGGCACCTGGGTAGCTCAGTCGTTGAAATGTCCAACTCTTGATTTCGTCTTAGGTCACAACCTCTGGGTTCGTGAGATCCAGCCCCACGTCAGGCTCCACGCTGAGAGTGCGGTGCCTGCTTGGGATTCTCTCTCTCCTCTCTGCCCCTCTCCTGCTCATGCTCTCTCTCTCTCTCAAAATAAATAAATATAACTTAAAAAATAATTAAAATATATCCATATTCCCTGAGGAATATATTCATACTTTTTAAGTTGGAAAATATGAAGAAATTAAAATACCCGTAACTATTTTTACAACCTAGGGTATATCCATCTATATCTATCCATCTATATATTTCTAATATGCCCATATCTGTATCTATATATAATTTTTATCTATACATAGAGAAAATGAGGTATTGTGTGTATTTATACATATAAATATTATGTTTAGGTGTTTTTGTCTACATTGTTAAGGTACAACAATTGATACATTTCTTTTTTTTCCATAAAAGAGAATTTAAGCATCTCTATGCCTCCACCTACTCAGCTAGCCAGAAAGAAAATCTAAATTATTTTGCATGCTCTCTTTCTTCACAGTGGGATCATATTAAAATCTCAGCATTACAGGAAAACATAAGACAAAATGAAATAAGCAAACCATGCTGGAAGAGCTAGACCTTAGTCCATGGAAGTTTCCATTATTGTTATAATTTGTTCTGCTATATGTATTTGTCAAGAGATATTCAATGTTCCTCTCAAGTCACTCCTTTCCCATGATTGCACATTCAGTCTAGAAGCATCCTTTCCATTCATTCATGCACTTTTGTCTCCATAATATAGCAATGAATAAGGCAGTAAAAATATTGTCTTTATAGAAACTTATATTCTATTGGGAAAGTTGAGGAGAAGGACAAGTAAATATGAGAAATAAGACTTATATCACTACAAGTACTGAAAAACAGGCAACAGGGTAGAGGGTTAATAATAACCACTTAGCTATAGTGGTCAGAGGAAAAGCTTTCAGAAAACGTCATATTGAGATAAGATTTGGGTGATGAGAAAGGAAACTTAAACATGTTTGTGACCCTGATATGAACTTGCCATGATGAAAGAGGTAGCAGGACTCATTGGATACATACAACATGCAATTTCATTTTTGCCTTTTTTCCATTTTGTATGTTTATTCTGTTGTGTTAGGTCTCATTTTGCCACTGAGTGAAAACGCAGATGGGCCCATGGCTTTCCTGTCCCTTTTAGGAAATTCTACCATTCTTCTAATTCACCAGTCAGTAATTATCAGTGTCTTGTCCAAAATATGCGTCTCTATTCACAGATAACACTTAGGGTTGCTAGGGCTAGTTACAGCTATCCAGGTGTTCTTGTAATTTCTTCTTGGATAAGGATGTAGGTTCTTCTAATCTCTTTCTCGCTCTTTTTATTTCTTCTCTTCCTTCACATTGCTAACCAAAGTGTGATCCCACCACTATCTTCAATGGGAGGAAAGAAAAAGGGTAAATGGGATAGGAGGTTCACCCTGCCTGGGAATTTCTGTAGATGGATTTGTCCTTTCTGGGGCAGACAGGTATTTAAAGTTGAGCCTTTCTCTTGAGGGTGGTTTCCATGAGTGCTTCATAAAACTTGCCCCATAGCATCTGTGTTTTCTGTGATGCTGAGTATTTTATTTATAACTCTCTCTGTTACTCAATTCCTTGCACTTTCCTTGGTTTTATTTTTCCATTTTCTCAGATTTTCTGGTGGACCACAAATACCCTTAGAGTTGGTCTTTTGGATCAGGATAGTAAATGATTTCTGGTGGTCTCTTTTTCTGGCGTGTGCTGCTTCTGTTCTGTGGAACACACATGTCTCCTGCCACCAGAAATGTAACTATCTCCCAATACAACAGAATTTCTCTCTCTCCTCCTCTGCCAGCTCAGATTCATTGCCATACATTTATATATTCACACGTTTAGATTCCTCAGGTTCATGCCAAATGCTAGTCCACTGTCCTCATATATCTCTAGGGGATATATGTCAAGTTCATCGAAGGGCTTCCACAAGGCTATTCTCATATGCTTGAGGTTAGCACAAGACAACCCATCCTTCTCTTTTAGAAAAGAAAAAAACATGTAGGATAACACACTGACTACAGACATTATTGGTCTGAAGTTTTTCATGATAAAAGAGATTCCTTTTTAAGTACCTACTTCGATTAAAGAAAATGTAGAGAAATGGGTTATTAGGCATGAGATAATTGTCAGGAGCACATTTCAGTCTTTCCCACTCCTCCCCATTCCTCCTTCTTCAAGGTACCCCTTAAATAAAGAGCCACCTTGAGAAAGACAAATTGAAAGGGCAGGACATCGTTTATCAGGAGAGAGCATTTCTGCCTAATGGCCCCTTGAGTAAAGTGTTTCTTTAAGACATCACAGCTTGTGTGAAGGCAGATTTAAAGGCCAGGGCATCAATTAGAAATCCAGTCTTGCTGCCTAATCGCTGATTGTACAGCTTCTTTTAGCAAGATAAAAATACCATCAAAATGGAAAATGAGACTTGCCAAACAATTTCAGCACTTCCCTTAGGCCACAAATGTTCAGGACTGTCAGACACAGCATTTCTGAGGTCTTGGTAAAGTTGGGAAAGATTTCATGATATTTTATGTAGTTTGTCGCTATCTACAATGCTGTTTTAAAGAAACAGACATTTACGATGAGCAGTTCAGGACTGCAACACTGACAAGTTTCAAAATCAAAGTGACAAACTTGAAACCTGTGAAGATTTCTATGTTTAGACAGCATGGACACTAAGAATAAAAGGAAAGTCAAAATATGGACTTAATACAAATTAAAATGTACTTCTTCTGAAAATGTGCCATTAAAGATTATAAAAAAAAGCCACAGGCTGAGAGAAAATATTTGCACTGCATGTATCTGTTAAAGGACCTGTCTCCTACTTTGTTAAAATTTTACCTCAAATAAAATAAAATTGACTTAATACACACACACACACACACACACACACAGAGAGAGAGAGAGAGAGAGAGAGAGAGAGATGCTTTAGTTGAATGTATGAAGTACTCTTTGTGCAAACTCAGACATGAGTACCTTCAGCTCCTGCCATCGTCCTAATGCCATTTAATTAATAGCTATGATAAAGGTGGCTTACCTCCAAAATGAAAGAACAGAACCTCAATAACATATGACATAGGGTCAAGGAAGATAACAAAAATGTAATTGGAATCTCAAAAAGAGAGAGTAAGAGAATGGCATAAGAAATGCAATCAAATAAATATTGACTGAAAATTTTGTAAATGTAATAAAAACCAACAGACACAAGAAGTTCAGTAAACTCCAAACCATAGAGATGTAAGGAAGGCCATACAGAGGTACATTGTTCATTAAAATCTTACCTCTTTTTTTTTTTAAAAATTTTTTTTTCAACGTTTATTTATTTTTGGGACACAGAGAGACAGAGCATGAACGGGGGAGGGGCAGAGAGAGAGGGAGACACAGAATCGGAAACAACCTCAATAACATATGACATAGGGTCAAGGAAGATAACAAAAATGTAATTGGAATCTCAAAAAGAGAGAGTAAGAGAATGGCATAAGAAATGCAATCAAATAAATATTGACTGAAAATTTTGTAAATGTAATAAAAACCAACAGACACAAGAAGTTCAGTAAACTCCAAACCATAGAGATGTAAGGAAGGCCATACAGAGGTACATTGTTCATTAAAATCTTACCTCTTTTTTTTTTTTTTAAATTTTTTTTTCAACGTTTATTTATTTTTGGGACACAGAGAGACAGAGCATGAACGGGGGAGGGGCAGAGAGAGAGGGAGACACAGAATCGGAAACAGGCTCCAGGCTCCGAGCCATCAGCCCAGAGCCTGACGCGGGGCTCGAACTCACGGACCGCGAGATCGTGACCTGGCTGAAGTCGGACGCTTAACCGACTGCGCCACCCAGGCGCCCCTAAAATCTTACCTCTTGATAAATGTTATAATTGCCTTCTTACCTGTACACCTGTACACCCCTCTCCCTAGGGGAGAAAGATTAGATGGGGAGAAATCTGAAACTTGCTCTTTTTAACTTAGAGAAGAGTATATAATACAGAATTATAAAACAAACCTTAAAGTTGAATGTTTAATAATTGAAAAAATGTGTTTCATAATTTTTAATTCTCCATGTATCATGAAAATACTGATATATTCAAAACTGTAATCTAGAGTTGGATTTCTCTAGAAATATAATGATAAATTTGGGCTTAGGTAAAGTAGGAAAATATGGCATATATAACTTTCATTTTTAACATGTTGTCTTTAAACATAATTTTGCTAGCGATTTCTCTGCATGATTTAATTTTCAATGTAACATAGTCACTGTAATTTTAGTGCTTTAAAAACAATATAATAATCTTGTTTTATAGCTCGTTCAAAAAAATAAATTAGAGTATTTACTAGTATAATGATAAAAACACAAATATCATTTTGAGGTCTAAGTTGAAATGTAAAATGAGATGCTCAATTTAACCAAAATAATTCACCTAGAAGGCACAGCATCAAAGTTGTGATTATATCTGATAAGCAAATATAATATGTATCTCCAAACAGCCAAAAGCAATAACATTCAAGAGCATTTAATGTACCAATACTAATTTTGCTTCTCAGAGTAGTATTATAAATTACCTTCAGGATAACTTACAATACTAAGCACAATATAAATAAAATATATGTTGTGTCCAAAATGAAAATCCAATGGGATCTCAGAAACCATTCAAAATTATCTCATCAAGAAGAATTTTTAAGCTAACAGGACAAAAACTCAAGGGGTCAGTAATTGGGTAGGGAAAAAAAAATGAAGATATAATGAATAGAAATTAAATTCCTTAAAAATTGTTGAGAGTCAATATAACAAACTAAACCCATAGCTATAGAATGGGGACAATTGTGAAAAACGTGTGCTATCTGAAAACAAGTGGAAATAAAAGAAAGTAGATGAGAAGCAAAAACTTTTGTTACCGCATAGCACAAAGGGAATCACAAGAGCGTGTCCTTTTCACTTGAATCACCAATACTTGCCAGATAAATAACAAAATCAGAGATTTAAAAAAAATCGTAGGGTTGAGGTTACAAAGAAATCTAAATTGACTAAATTATAGAAAATAATAATAATCCTAGCCTGGAGAAAAAAAGAACCATGATTTCTTCCATCTTTGTCAGTGCTGTTAAGAAAAATCTTCTCAAAATAGAAATCATGACAAACATCTAATGACTTTGTAAGAGTTCTGTGTGGGTTAGCATGATGGATTAGTATTCTGAACACCACCAGAGAAAGAAGCAGTTTTTATCTTCTTGCCAAATTTTTCTTTTAGACCTTCTCAACATGCATAACATAGTATGATGGAGACTAGATACATAGTAAAAGTGAGAGTTTGCTGTCAGGCAAAATGGACTTTCCCCAGTGAGAATGAAAAGCCTTCTTAAGATGGAATTCAGGGCAGAAGAGCTCAGGGATATATTTCTGAGACCCTCCAGGCCTACTCAATGAACTGCAACAACCCTTGAAGCTAAGGTAAGGCAAAAAGGCAGAAAGTCATTTCTTTAGGTACAGGAAGTCATGACTGGGATGAGAAAGTAGAAAGAAATTAGCAGAAATTCAGAAAACTGGCAAAAAAGTAGAAAACAAGTGGAGAGAAATCCCCCACAGTTTGGAACATTAAGGGCTAATTTGCTAATTAAAAAAAAAGTCTCCAGAATGTTGGTCATGATTATATCTCAAGATCTACTAAAAGAAATGTCACAATTCTGCCTTCAGAATATTTGAACTTAAGAGTGAAATGAATCCCAACTAAATATACCACAAAATCAAGACTCATCTCAGGTGCAGACTAGATTGATAGCACTCTACACATGTAACCTTACAGAGAAGATGCTTAGAATGGGTAAATATTATTTACTCCAGTCTCTATACTTTTTTTTTTTTACAATATCTAGCATATGATAAAAAAATTACAAGATATTTAATGGAGCATGAAAATATGCCCCTTGGTCAAGAAAGAGGAGAATTAATGGAGACAGATGCAGAATTGGCACAAATTGTAATTATCAGACAGGGGCTTTAAAGTAATTCTGGTAACTATATTATAATAGTGCCAAGACTGCCAGTGGGTGCCTGAAATGGTGGTTAGTGCCAAACCCTATGCATACTGTTTTGCCTATATATACATACCTATGATAAAGGTTAATTTGTAAATTAGGCACAGTAAGAGATTAACAATAACTAATGATAAAATAGGACCATTACAACAAGGTATTATCCTAACAGCTGTGTGAATGTGGTCTCTCTCAAAATACATTATTATACTGTATCCACCCTTCTTGTAACGATGTGAGCTGAACCCTCCTTGTAATGATGTGAGATGAAAATATGCCTGTTTAATGAGATGAAGTGAGGTGAGGTGAATGATGGAAGCATCATTGACTAGCATTTGGCTACTAGTGACGTATCATCAGGAGGATCATCTGCTTCTGGAGAGGGAGGACCCCTGTGAAGGATCTATTATAAAAGGGGAAGATATTAATGAACTTACAAAAATCAGTAGAGATACAGAAGTTTTAAAAAACATTGAACAAAATTGAAACGCTAGAAAAAATTATGATATAAAAATAAAGCTCACACTTGAGGGACTCGGTAAAAGAGTACATCCTACATGAAAAGAAAATGAGTAAGCCTGAAGGAAAACTGACACAGGAAGAGAAGAAAAGAGTGAAAAATGAACAGAACCTTCAAGGTTTATGTGATAATATCAAATGCCCTAATATATGCACAGTTGAATGTTTAAAAAAAGAAGAGAAGAATAATGGGACAGAAGAAATATTTGAAGAGATTCAGGCTAGGGGGTAGGTGGATCAGTAAACCTTGGCAGAGCACTTCTCAAACACAGTGAGGGTGGGGGAAATACATCATATACAACATAACGTAAGAAGTATGGCTGATTTCTTATGTGAAACAATGGAGGCAAAAGATTATGGAATGATAGATTTACAGTTCTGAAAGAAAAAGTAAACTGGCAACCTGGATTTCTGGATACAGAAAAATTATCCTTCAAAAGAGAAAGCAAAGTAAAAGCATTTTCAGCCAGCCAATTGTTTAGAGAATTTATGTGCACCAGACTTCACTACAGGAAATTCCAAAAGAAATTCTTCACGCTAAAGGTATGTATGATGAAACCCATAACTGCAGAGATGAATGAAGAACAACAAAAAGTAGAACTATATGTTTATATATATAAGATATATCATTGTTCCTAGCAGTGTAGTAGTATTTTAAATGTAGACAAATGGATAAATGTTGCTGGAGCAATGAAACATCCATATCAGAAAAAAATAAACAAAACTTCCCTCATCTTTCACTTTATATACCAAAGGGTTGGACCATAGACCTGGATATAGTAGAAATATACAAATTAGAAAATAAGGAAAATATCTTAGTGACTTTGGAATAAAGAAAGATTTCTTGGAACTAGTAACTCTACAGCGCTTGGTGGCTCAGTCACTTAAGTGTCCAACTTGGTTTCAGCTCAGATCATGATCGCATGGTTCATGGCATGGAATCCCGCTTCGGGCCCTGTGCTGTAAGCACAGAGCCTGCTTGGGATTTTCTCTCTCTAGCTCTCTCTGCTTCTCTCCCACTTGCATGCACGAGCTCTCTCTCAAAATAAACATTAGCAGCACTATCAATGATAGCCAAAGTATGGGAAGACGCCAAATATCCATCGATGGATGGATGAGTAAAGATGTGGTGTGGGTGTATACACACACACACACACACACACACAGTGGAGTATTACTTGGCAATTAAAAGAATGAAATCTTGCCATTTGCAACTACGTAGATGGAACTAGAGGGTATTGTGCTAAGCGAAATTAGTCAGTAGAGAAAGACAAATATCATATGACTACACTCATATGAGGACCTTAAGATACAAAACAGATGAACATAAGGGAAGGGAAGCAAAAATAATATAAAAACAGGGAAGGGGACAAAACATAAGAGACTCTTAAATATGGAGAACAAACAGAGGGTTAATGGATGGGTTGTGGGGTAAATGGGTAAGGGGAATTAAAGAATCTATTCCTGAAATCATTGTTGCACTATATGCTAACTAACTTGGATGTAAATTAAAAAAAAATTAGTTAAATAAAAAATAAATAAATAAACATGAAAACAAGAACTAGTAACTTTAAATATAGAAATAAATAAATTTTAACTTCAAAAAAAGCACAAATAAAATAAGTAGAAACATTATACAATGGAAAACAATTCACAGCACACGAATACACAGTTCAATTCAGAATACAAATGATTTGTATCCAACGTATGTAAAGGACATCCACTAATCTATGGTAAAAAGCCAAAAAGTACTATAAACACGGGCAAAAGATATGCTTAATTTGTTTGTCATTGAGGAAATGCATTTTAAAACCACAATGTGTTACCGACTTGCACACAATAGAATGGTTAAAATAAAAGAGACCGACCACACCACACCCTGGTCAAATGTGAAGCCACCAAGTCACTCACACATTGCCAGGGGGAGCGTGAGATGATATGAACACTTTTAACAATTATTTGCCAGTTTCCTCTAATTTTAAGTAAATATTGACTTACAATATGGACTTCCTACTCCTACCTGTCTATGCTAGTTATGTCTGTAATAAGACCCTCGTATTGACACATTCAAAGCAAATATACTCATAAACTAAACCTAGATTCTTAGCCATGAATACTACTATGGCAATAAAAATTTCACAAAAAGAATGAATACATGCAGTGATCTGTATTAATGACTCACAAAAAAGAAAAAGGTCACATTGCCTAATGAAGCCAAACACAAATGAGTACACAGCATAGGTGTTTGTTTGTTTGTTTTCTACCACCTATATGGAATGGGGAATCTAGTAGGTGGGGACGAAGGGGAACACTCTGAAATGAGGGAATAATCAGTCTTGAACAGGGTGATGGGTATCTGTATATAACCATTTATCAAAACTCATTGAATTTCACAATTTAAACTATGGACATTTTGGTATCTGAGAAAAAATGTGGGGGTATTTTGAATAATTATAATAATAATGCTAAAGGGATTTTAAGGGCTGTTTTGGAAAAGTCAGCTCTAGGCATACTGGCCTAGACACATCTTGATTTCTAGATTTCACTGTAGACACCAAATTTATAATGCATACCAGTGTGTGCATTTGTAGAAGATTATAGACCAGGAGGTTTCTCAAGCTATCATTTAGAAGAAAAAAGAAATAAGTGATGATGCTGAATATGGAAAATAGACTATACCTGGTGAGGGCTTGGTAAGTGTTTTCAAACAATGGAAGAATAGTCACAGGAAAGAAGAACTTGGTTAGTTATGTAGGAGCCTAAGAGACACAAGGGTAAGTTGATGGAGCATAAATGATGACAGGTTTCTATTTTTATCCATGCAAATATGAAAGCAATTTGATATTTTATAGTAGGATGAAGGCAATGTCTCTTTGTTATTTCTGGCTATATTCAAAGGCAGGGAAAGCATCGGAATTTTTTGTTTTGTTTTGTTTTGCTTTTTTTGTTTTTCTTATGCCAGAGGCACATCCTAGGTTTGTTAAAGGGTTCAGCCACAGAGTCAGTACAAGAATGCAAAAAGTTCTATCAGGTTAATAACAATTAACAACAACAACAACAACAACAACAACAACAAAAGATGAAAAACTGATGGGGCAGAGAAGAGCTCCTGGGTTAGGGGCATGGGGAGCGCCACTCATGGTGCCAGGCCTGGCAGCAGGGACCCTCAGTATGGTTGTAGATATGAGGTGGGCTCGGGGACAGGAGGTGATTGTCCTGTAGGAGCCACCGTTCACCAGGGTTAAGGACCTTGACTTCTTCTGGGCCAGGGTGTGCTCAGCCTCTGTATGCTGTGGGTCTTGTTCAACAGGCCAGAAGTGAAGTCCTCGGTGGGTCTGTAAGTCAACCAGCAGCTGCTTGACCCTGGCCATCCAGGAACCATCCCTCCTCATGTCCAGGAGCTCATCCATGTCAGTCTCCAGCGCCATGATCTCCTCTTGCTGGCAGTCGTAAAGATGAGTGAGATGCTCCAGGATCCACTTTCAGGTTCCATAACTCATTGTGCTGGTACTTGACCAGGACCTTCTCTTGTCACCTCAGTGGGCCCTCATCCAAACCACCTGAGCCCTCACCTGCAGCCCCAGAGGGGGCTCTGAAACAGACAAGGTTCCCAGACCCCCTGCTCCTGGTCCCAGGAGTCCAAGCCACCAAGACCACACCCCCAAGGAGTCCCTGTCCATCACTGTGGCCACCAGGGCCACAGGTGCATTTTGGGCCCCTCCATATGCTGCCACCACTATCCACCTGCATGCTGGGATGGTGAAGCTAGGTTTAAACATAGTTGGTTGGTATGTTAGTGGACTTTGATTCCTTTAAATACTGATGATTTCATTGTTGTTTTGGATTTACATGCCACCATTCTGTTTAGTAACAATTTTAGTTTCCCTCTGAGACCTGGAACATGTACAGTTAGTGACATAGGAAAAACAATTTGTTATACATGCACAAGAAGTAAAGTTTCATTCTCTAAGGCATTCGAATTATTTTTTTTTAAAGAACATTAAATGACGACGTTTTGTTTCCAGTAGGTTTGTGCATGGATTTCCAATATTAAAGACTATCAATGCTGTTAGGATTTCTATAGTAAGGCTAATTAGAAACTTATTACTGTCAGGGACTGGGGAAAGGCTACTGGGCTATAGACCAAATTTTATTTAAAACCATGGCATAATTATCATATCATAGTTTCAGTATTGTCTTTTGTAACCCCTAAATTAATAGACTACTATTTTAGTAGGAACATATTATGTGTATATATATTATATATGTATATATATGTATACATACAAAATATATATATACATATATAATATATATGTATACATACAAAATATATATACATATAATATATATGTATACATATATGTATATGTATATACATACAAAATATATGTATGTATGTATACATACATATATATGTATATGTATATGTATATTATATGTATACATATAATATATGTATACATATATGTATATACATATGTATATGCATATACATATATTGTATGTATACATACAAAAATATACATATATATATATATATTTTTTTTTAATTTTATTTATGGACAATTTTGTCCTTACCAGTGGTTTGACTGGATTTGTCTGAGGGCTGGGGATAGCCAGCAGGAAAGGGAATGAGAATTAACTACTGATATTGACTCAAAGGGACACTTTATGCCATTCTGTATCAAATCCAGGATTCATCTAACCCAGCTGGAAGCATATTGAAAGGCTAAGTGTTGCAACTTTGTAATAAACCAAATGAGTGAAGGAAATGTTTACATGTATGAAATCAAAGTGGATGAAGTGGGATGAAATATACAATTCTGAGCAGCAGTCTCATGTCAGGTAAATGCAGAGGTCAGAACTGGATTATAGGGTGGTGCTCAACATGTTGCCATGGTAAGCATCTTACTAAAAAGTGTTTCAGCCTAAGATGGCTTTCTGTTAATAATAACTAAGAATTTTATTTTCTAAAATGTTGTCAGTTTAGAAGAATTCTTGAAGTCATTCTGGGTTATTAGCTGATATGGATTATATTATTTGTCCACAATTCTTCTTGTTCTCCCTTTCTTAACCATAGCCTGCCTGTGGGTGGAGTTTACTTTCCTGGTAACTAATTTGGGTTTTGTTCATATGAGTTGCTTTACACAATGGAATGTTCACTTATCTATACACAAATTTATCTTATGTATTTGTAGCCATATGCACATTAATACAGGTTTTATATTTTATCTATTGAAATTGGATGTATTCAGTGTATATATTTTATATATTTATATCCATCTATTTTCATACTATTTTCCATTTATACCTATATAGAATATCTATTTTCATATATTTCTCAGTTAAAACATTGAATATGAAAACATTAATTGACGCTACGCTACCAATTTCAACCCATACACATCCATTTCATTCCCCTTTCATATTAGTAACTTATTTCTCAATACTGAGAAATTGGCTCTCAATATTCTAAATATATGTATTTGCCTCCCATCCAAGTACTAACCAGGCCCGACCATATGGAAACCAATTTGACAATAAACTTCATATATTGAAAATAAATAAATAAATAAATAAATAAATAAATAAATGTATTTGCTTTAGTCCTAGAATGTACAGAATGTTTTCACAATTATTAACTTGTTCTTCTGCAAAAGAAAGCTTACTGACTCAAGTTTAATATTTGTATAGTGTTTTTCCCCCTTTATTCTGAGAGCATAGAATCTAAATTCTGTGTTTAGAATTTACTTGGTCTGGTTCTATATACCCCCCTCAAGTCTGTCAATTTTGCAAATCTGTGTTAGAGACTTGTCTCCTTACCCTTTAAGACAGTTGCTTTCTGGTGGCACCATTCACCCACAGAATTTTCAAATATCTTCCGCAAAAAGTCAATGTGAATGAGGAGGTCACTTTTTGCAATTACTTGTTTTCAAAGACCATAGTCCCTCAGGCCCTGACGGTGTTGGTTGCTCTCCGGGGCCTTTCTCTCGTGGACAGAAGTAGAAGTCAATTACAGTCATTTTAACGTCTTAGCTTTCTGGTCAGCCAACTCTAGCATGTGCTTTATTTGTGGGCCTGTTTCTACTGCTTTTATTTTCTCTTAGATTTCAGTCATATGTTTAGTCTTATAGCTTGTGAAATAATACAAAAGTTTGGATAGTTAAATCAGGCTTAACACAAATTATAGATTTTAGCCAGTACCACGTTTTCTAATGACTCAAAAGATACTGACAAAGCACAACACAAACCACATATTCTTCTCTTGGATAAGTCTGAAACAATCAGGTACAACCCATCACAAAATGTTCTTCTTTTCCCATTAAGAGTTTCATTCCATTCTAGATTTAACCAGAAAGCTAAAGACAGCTGTGAGCAATACATAGGACACATCACTTTAAAAGTGTAAGCCACTTATTTCATAAAGTATGGTCTTTATATCCTTTTAATTGTGTTGCATAGCTTACCTGACATTTTCAAAGGAGCCTAGTCATGCATTCACAAATTCCAAATTGTTTGCAATAAAGAACCTGCACAGATCAAGAACTTTCTGTTAGTAGTGTTCCATATACAAGAATTCTCTTGCTAGTCAATAGCCAGGAAGTTTGTTGTTACCATGTTTGCATCCCTTCTTTTCTACCCAAGATGTCCCCAGTAAAGGTAAAGTGTAGATCTCAGGGTGCTGAAAAAAATCATCTTCATTTCTTATTTATTAACTTCTTGTATGGGCTCAAGATGATGTTATATTTTGGAGAATGTGTTTGTCACTCCCTCCACTCTTACGCCAATACGGTGGTGGCTGACCGCCTTAATCCAGAGATGTGAGTGCTGAAGTTGGGTTTCATCTCTGGTGAGGCTCAGTTTACCACTAGGTTACCAGTTGCCTTCTAGGGTTTTCAGCCAAAATCTTGATACACTCTTTGTGGTTTCTTCCTCTGGCAGGCCTATGTCTTTTTTCTTTATGCCCCATGCTTCTGAAAGCTCCACTCTTGTTTTCCAAGATAGTGTGTTTATGTTTTCACTCTTACCCCCAAGCAATTCAAAATAGGGTAAATGTCTTGGATGGCAAAGTGGTCATATACTTGAAGCACCTAGTCTCCAGCAAAATCTCTACTGAACATTTTGCCCCCGATAAAATTTATACAAACACTGAATTCTCAGGCTCCTTTGCATAGTCAGCACTAGCAAATAACTACGCCTTTGAATGTTTATCTGTCTTCATTCCTGACTGTTCTAGAACTGCTTGCCTCGGTGACTCTCTATGACTTTCCTACAACTGATCGGACTTTCTTACAACTTCACTTAACTGTTCTTGTCTTGTTCCAGTCTTCTGCTTGCTACCTCATCCTCCCCCAAAGTACATGTCCTAATTTGTTTATTAAATGAGACAACATTCCCCCAAATTTTAGTTTGAAAGAATTCGAAAAATGATATCTCTAAAGAATCTAGTTTTTAAATAAAGTACACATTCCAAAACTTTATAAGAAATCAGTGTCTAATTTTATAAACACTAACAGCAAGCCACAACTCTATAGAAATTAATTTTCTGTAGAAAACTTTATGTTGATGTGGCACTCCAATGTGTTAATAATATATCAACGATCATTTAAATAGGTGAAGTAGGGGCGCCTGGGTGGTGCAGTCGGTTAAGCGTCCGACTTCAGCCAGGTCACGATCTCACGGTCCGTGAGTTTGAGCCCCGCGTCAGGCTCTGGGCTGATGGCTCGGAGCCTGGAGCCTGTTTCCGATTCTGTGTCTCCCTCTCTCTCTGCCCCTCCCCCGTTCATGCTCTGTCTCTCTCTGTCCCAAAAATAAATAAACGTTGAAAAAAAAAATTTAAAAAAAAATAAAAATAAATAAATAGGTGAAGTATTTAACTTTTAAATATTATTCTTTAAATAATAAAGAATAATAATTTATTATTATAAATATAATATAAAATCATAAAAATACAAAATAAAATATAAAAAATATAAAATATAAAATAATAAAAATTAAATATTCTTTTTTTTTAAATTTTTTTTCAACGTTTATTTATTTTTTTGGGGACAGAGAGAGACAGAGCATGAACGGGGGAGGGGCAGAGAGAGAGGGAGACACAGAATCGGAAACAGGCTCCAGGCTCTGAGCCATCAGCCCAGAGCCCGACGCGGGGCTCGAACTCACGGACCGCGAGATCGTGACCTGGCTGAAGTCGGAGGCTCAACCGACTGCGCCACCCAGGGCCCCCAAATATTATTCTTTAAATAAAGAAGACTGCACCATCATCACTGGGACTATGACCCTTTGTATTTTCACACTGGCTTGGGGAAGAATATATAATTTGCCTTTCTTTAAATTTACATTGAAAAATTTTATTTAGATGACTTCCATGAAGAATACATAAATGAACAAATCTTTCAGAGAAAGTAGAATTGTGTACCATTAGCACCTGAATAGGAAAAGGCAGCTAGTATCCATGGCTACAGTGGCATCACTGAAAGGCCCCTCCTTCCTCATAGCAGAATGAACTGCTTGTCTTTTTATTACTCAAGCACTGGAGGTGCGAGAGGACAGAATAACATAAAAAGGGGGGAAGTTTTCGTACTTCATCTTGCACCGTTGGATCGGTGTTTACTGGTCATCTGAGATTTCTCCATCGTGTTAAATACACTAGAGAAGACAGGAAACAGACAGGTATCTGACCTCCAGTAATGGGTCCATGATTGGAAGAAGTGGATAAAAGTCTGAGCATATCTTGGAACATGCTATCTTTTTGCGTAGTCCGGATATTTGGAAATATGTATCTGATTGTTGGGAAGAGAAAAGAATACAAAGATAGATTTGGTGTCCTTATGCATTCAGGTGATAGATGAAATTATGAATACTAAAGAGATCACCCAAAAGGAAATGTATCTTATAAAGAGAAAAATCTGAAGGCATCTTTTATCCTAAAAGGTGTAATGGCACTATTTGTTAAATACTTCACTTCTCCAAATTATTAGGGAAGATCTGTTTTAGCGAAAATTAAAATCATATGCTATATTATTAAAAGCACTAAATCTAAGGTCTTTTAATTGACACTCTACTTAATCTATATGTTGCCAAGTGTTATATCATTTTATTTATTATGGCTCTGAATATTTTGAAACTTAGGACACAGTAGGAAAAATTAGCATATAACATTAAAATATACCATCAGAATATATTGTATTCTCATTTAATCATGCATACACACACACACACACACACACACACACAGATGCCTTGCATGTTTTGTTAGAATGGTTTTACAATTAAGATTTTGTGCCTCTGTGAATTACCTCTATTTCCATTTGTGTTGGTGACTTCTTATTACAGGGATATATGCTACTAATTATTTTTGCCTTGACTTTTAGTTGATTCATTATTACCAATTATTTTTGTTTGACTTTCTTAAGTTT
Organism: Prionailurus bengalensis; assembly: GCF_016509475.1. Lineage (NCBI taxonomy): Eukaryota > Metazoa > Chordata > Mammalia > Carnivora > Felidae > Prionailurus > Prionailurus bengalensis. Next base: position 112,085,605 of record NC_057354.1, read on the forward strand.
TCAAAATCTATGATTACGTTATCTACAGGTGGTCACACTTTTGTCTCTGTCCCATTCATCATTAGAACTCTTTGGCTTTCAAGTCATACTGGGTTCATAAAAAACTTAAAATTATATAATCATACAAGACAGACATTTTTTTATCATTCATTATTCCTTTTTTTTTTTTTTTGATCTTCAGTAATTGACTCAAGGTCACACTTCAAAGAATTTTATTTACTTAATTTTTTTTTTTTTTAATTTTTTTTCAACATTTATTTATTTTGGGGACAGAGAGAGACAGAGCATGAACGGGGGAGGGGCAGAGAGAGAGGGAGACACAGAATCAGAAACAGGCTCCAGGCTCCGAGCCATCAGCCCAGAGCCCGACGCGGGGCTCGAACTCACGGACCGCGAGATCGTGACCTGGCTGAAGTCGGACGCTTAACCGACTGCGCCACCCAGGCGCCCCTTACTTAATTTTTTTGATACACCTTTAAAAAGAATGTGAAAATAGTGTGTATGTATGAATGTATGTATGTACGTATTTATTTATTTAGCAAAGGTGTAAATCACGCTATAGATTGTTGGGGAATCTGGGATGGTAGTCACCTGTGGAGTATGGCCTTTTTTAAAAAATATTATTATTTTCTTTTTATCATGATAAGTGTGCTCTTTAATTCCCATCGTGTAATTTCATGCATCCTCCACCCACCTCCCCTCCAGTAACTACCAGTTGTTCTCCACAGTAAAGGGTCTGTTTATTGGTTTGTCTCTCTTTTTTCCTTTTCTCATTTTAATTTTAAATTCTACATATGAGTGAGATCATATGGCATTTGTCTTTGTCTGACAGACCTATTTTGCTTAGCATTGTATTCTCTAGCTCTATCCATGTTATTGCAAATGGCAAGATTTCATTCTTTTTTATGGCTGAATAATATTCCATTATGTCTATCTATCTATCTATCTATCTATTTCTTCTTTATTCATTCATCTATTGATGGACATTTGGGCTACTTCCACAGTTTGACAATTGTAAATAAGGCTGTAATAAACATAAGGGTGCATGTCTCCCTCTGAATTAGTGAATTAGAAAGAGACTTTTTTATTTTTTACTTTAGTAGGATGAATTTTATTATTTTGCTATTAAATGTATCTGCTTCATTACTTCAATCCAATATTTTTCTAATGTTCAACAAGTAAACCGTGCCTTAAGTTTTCCATGTGTATGTGTGTGTTTCAGTTACAAGTGAGCATAAAATTTGATTTTTTGAATGTTTTTCGTTTGAAGTTATGATAATTACATGTTTTTCTTCTCCATTGGCACACTGATGTACTTTATATCAATTGACATATTGAGGTACATTATTGTATTAATATATATATTAATATGACTCATTACTTTAAGACCAATATAATTCGTCTTCTTATAATTTGTTCAGACTCTGTTGACATTGAATTTGCCTTGGTATCTAAACATTATGGATATTAAACTCATGGATATTAACGTCATAGTAGATTACAGGTTGTCCCCAGGTTTGTTATCTTTGACTTTCTATTAAAATAGTAACTTTGGTGGGGCGCCTGGGTGGCGCAGTCGGTTGGGCGTCCGACTTCAGCCAGGTCACGATCTCGCAGTCCGTGGGTTCGAGCCCCGCGTCAGGCTCTGGGCTGATGGCTCAGAGCCTGGAGCCTGTTTCTGATTCTGTGTCTCCCTCTCTCTCTGCCCCTCCCTCGTTCATGCTCTGTCTCTCTCTGTCCCAAAAATAAATAAACGTTGAAAAAAATTTTTTTTAAAAATAAAATAGTAACTTTGGTTTGAAAAGAATAATGTTCTTTTCCTTTTCCTTTATGTAAATTAATTTATATGAATTTGGTATCAGTCAGGTTAACACTGGCTCAATGGGTTAGAGGTGTCTCCTTCTATACTATTTTTAGGAAGAGTTTGTACAGGTTTAGTTTTATTTCTTCCTTAAAGTGTTTGGTGCAATTCATCATTAAATCATCTGAACCTTGATTATTTTTTTGGAAAGGTGTTTAACAACGTCTTTAATTTATTAACAGTTATAAGACTATTAAGGTCATTTATTCCATTCTGGGTGAGTTTTGTTACTTTGTAGTTTTGCAGAAATGATGTATTTCGTCTGAGTGGACAAATTTATATTCACAGAGTTGTTTTTAGTGTTTCTTTGGTTTCCTATTAATATTTTCAGAGCATACAATTGTATCTCCTCTTTCGATCATGATATTGGTAAACTGTGTTTTTATATTCTCTGTCATTCTTTCTAGAGATTTACTAATTTTATTAACTTTTTGATCAATACAAATTTGTATTGGCAACCTTTGGTTTGATTGTATTTTTCTCTGTTTGTTTTCTATTTTCAATTTTATTTCCATTAGCTATCATTTATTTTTTAAATTTTTTTCTTCTTGATTTGGCTATGTTTTATTTTAAACAATTGCTTAAGATGAAAGCTTAGATTCATGATTTGAAAGTATTTTGTATTCTAGTATGTATTTGATGCTATAAATTTCTATATAAGTCCTGCTTCAGCTTAATTCTACAGATTTTGATGAACATTAGGCACCCCCTTATCCATGGTTTTTCTTTCTGTTTCAGTTACCCACAGTCAACTGTAGTCTGGAAGCAGATGGTCCTCTTTCTGAAATATCATCAGGTCAGTAATAGCCTGATGCTATGTCTCTGTGCCTACATCATTCATTTCACTTCATCTCATCATGTAGGCATTATATCATCTCACATCATCATCGTCATAAGGGTGAGTGCAGTATTCTAAGATGTTTTGAGAGAGAGAGACTGTATTCATATAACTTTTATTACAGCCTATTTTTATAATTATTCTATTTTATGACTACTTATTGTTGATAATCTCTTACTGTGCCTAATTTAGAAGTTAAACTTTATCATAGGTATGTATGTATAGAAAAAAACATAGTATCTGTAGGGTTTGGTACTATTTGCAGTTTCAATCATCCCCTGGGAATCTGCAATCATTTTCCCTGTGGATAAAGGGAGGAATATTGTATTGTGTTTTCTGTTTTGTATAGCTGAAAATATTTCCTAATTTTCTTTAGGTTATTTTCTTCACCCATGAGTTACTTAGCATGTTGTTTGGTTTCCAAGTATTTAGACATTTTCCTGCTATCCTTCAGTTAGTGATTTCTAGTTTAATCCTATTACAGTCTAATAACCTACTCTGTAATTTCAAGTATCTTACATATGATTTGATTTGTTATATGACCCATATATGATCTACTTGATAGCCTGACTCGTTCCTTATGTATAATTTGCATATTGTTTTGGTCCAGATTAGAAAACCAATAATGTATGCTTCTAGAGTACAGTCTGACAAGCTCCATGACGGAATTAATCCATAATGACTAAGTTTCAGAAGATTTCAGAAAGAAGGAATCTAGCTCCTTGCATGGTGGGGGACAGATATATTCTCTTTAAATTTAAAGGTATTAGTTACGGGGTGCCTGGGTGGCTCAGTTGGCTAGGCAACCAACTTTGGCTCAGGTCATGATCTCGCAGTTTGTGAGTTTGAGCCCCGTGTCGGCCTCTGTGCTGACAGCTCAGAGCCTGGAGCCTACTTCAGGTTCTGTGTCTCCCCCTCTCTCTACCCCTCCCCTGCTCACGCTCTGTGTCTCTCTGTCTCTCAATAATAAATAAATGTTAAAAATTTTTTACAAAATAAAGGTACTAGTTAGGATTCAGTTAAACAATTCTTCCACTCTAGGTTTTCCAGACAAGACACTGGCACAAGACATTGGCTACACGGGTGGGAGAGGTAAAGAGAAGCCAAGTTAAGGGTAATGAGATGACAAAAAGGTGAGAAAAGACAGGTCTCCATTTGTAGTGCTAGAGGGACAAAGAAGAAATTATGTAACTAGGTACCCAGCCTGATGTCAACTGGTGGAACCTGAAAATGCATTAAACTTTCCTCCTTGGAGCCAAGATCACAGAGGGTAAAGCTGTCTGGTGGAAGATAAGGAAGGCGGAGATCCAGCTTCTCTCAGAGAAAGAAAGGGAGAGAAATGTGCTGTCTTTCCTCATCTTCCAACGTTATCTTCTGCTGGAGGTTCGCATTGGCTGAAACTTCCTCAAAGCCAGAAGGCAAGGGATTATGGGAAATTCAGCTTTCTGCAATGTAGAGTAGGCAGGTAAGGGCTGCATAAGGACCTGAGATGGAATAGGAAGATGACCAGAACCCTGGAAAAATTTCGTGTTTTGTTTGATGAGACAGCTACTGAAGAATAAATGTGTTCACATCAAAAGGGTGTGTGAATTTATCTGGAAGTATATAGTTCTAACTCTTGCTTCAGATTAAGTATTACCTTGAGATTCCAGAGAACTGTATCATGCCCCTAATTATAGGAGTTGATGATGCTACACCACTAATTGTACATTCATTTTATTGACTGTAATAATAGAACTGTTTAACATACTTTTATTTTTTTCATTTTTTAATGTTTACTTATTTTTGAGAGAGAGAGAGAGAGAGAGAGAGAGAGGAGAAGGGGCAGAGAGAGAGGGAGACACAGAATCCAAAGCAAGCTCCAGGCTCTGAGTTGTTGGCACAGAGCCCAATGGGGAGCTCGAACTCACAAACTGTGAGATCATGACTGGAGCTGAAGTTGGACACTTAACCGACTGAGCCACCCAGGTGCCCCCTTAACATACTTTTATAACTTGTTTTTCTTCTCTCAAAAGTGAGAAATGCCAAACAATATAAATTTGAAATCAGACACTTGAAATTATGTGATAAATTAATTGGAATTATAGATTCGATTTCATGTCTAAAATGAACATATAATTTGAGCAAATCAAACCTCAACTGAAATTATTTTGAGAAGCCAAGCTTGCAATATGTTGTAATCTTCCAGAAGCCTTGCTTGAAGTTTAAGTGATGCCCCAGGGATAAGTGAAAAAGATGAGTTTGTTCTTCTCAGCTAATGTCAGCATCATGGAGCCTCCCCATGCTTGTCGCAAAGGGGCCATGACTCCTATAATGGGTAATTGATATACCGGGTGACATTGTGCCTGTTTAAGTTTTAAACCAGCTCGAATACAGCCTTTCTTCCTTTAATTAATAAGTTGGTATGTGCAATTAAAATATTCCTTTGACCGTATATACAGAAAGAGAAAAATAGTTCCACTTAAGACAAACCTGTTTGGGGCGCCTGGGTGGCGCAGTCGGTTAAGCGTCAGGCTTCAGCCAGGTCACGATCTCGCGGTCCGTGAGTTCGAGCCCCGCGTCGGGCTCTGGGCTGATGGCTCAGAGCCTGGAGCCTGTTTCCAATTCTGTGACTCCCTCTCTCTCTGCCCCTCCCCCGTTCATGCTCTGTCTCTCTCTGTCCCAAAAATAAATAAACGTTGAAAAAAAATTTAAAAAAAAAAAGACAAACCTGTTTTATTAAAGCTTAGCTTCTTTTTTAAAATTTTTTTAACATTCATTTATTTTTGAGAGAAAGAAAGAGATAGAGCACGAGTGGGGGAGGGGCACAGCAAGAGAAGGACAGAGTATCTGAAGCAGGCTCCAGGCTTTGAGCTGTCAGAGCCTGATACGTGGCTCAAACTCATGAAACAGTCATGGCCTGAGCCAAAGTCAGATGCTTAACCTATTGAGCCAGCCAGGCATCCCAGCTTAAAGCTTACTTTCTAACACCAGTAATAGAAAACCAGCTCTGCAACATCTGAAATTCCTCATTAACACCAAGAAAAGGAGGACAAAAATAAAGTTAAAACAAAACAAAACAAAACAAAACTCTCCTTTCATTTGTCAGCAATGTGTGTGTAATGATTAGAAAAAATGAAAAGTGACTATTGGTAATCACTTTAGGATTTCATTCAGCAGAAATGATGCCCATAGTTGTAGAAAGTATCTTTTCATAGAAAAAGGGCACAATACAGAAAAAAATCCATTTTAATAAGCATATTATTGTCTAGAGTTTCTCACCAGGGATGTCGTCACATAACAAATAAAATTGTCAACTGTCTCTAGCCCTAATTTGAGGGGTCTCCTAGGAATGTCTTGACCATTGGGGAATCTTATTTCGCCAATCTAGATTTAAGAATCCCTAAAGCATATGCCCTTTTTTTAAGTGGATAGAGAAAGGAAGAAAATCAATTATTTCCAGCTGAGTTTTCTCTACTTAACTTACAATAGATAATGTTTATTGAACTTGCATCTTTCTGAGACCATTTTCTAAAGTCTTTCAGTTGTTATTTTATTTAGTCATCAAAGAAAACCTTATGAAATAATGAAGTAGATATGTTTACCCTCCCAATTTATAGCAGGGGGAAATGATGCTTAGAGAGTTCAATTAACTTACCTGTTGCCATACCACCAAGAAATGGTAGAGTCTGTGTTCGAACCCATCTGTCTGAATCCAGGGCCTGGTGATCAAAACACTTAAAAATAGCTCTTGAAAGGCTACTGTCTTTGTTTGCAAGAAAGGAAGGTTTAACAAGATTCAATCACTCATAGCAGAAAACACAGTTATTGATCGTGAGCTGGAATTAAAACCTAGATTATTTTCTCCATACTTTGCCATTCCACTCTTGGGAATTGTAACAGACAAAATACTCAACATCTCAGTGTATAAGAAACAGAAAGCTTCAATGGAGAAGCCTCTGAAAGGAGTGGAACTCTTACAGGCTAAAAGGATCCAGAAAGACACATTCTGGGTCTTCAAAGATAGCTCCCACTGACCTCACATATTTGTGAGGGATTAATTCTACTAAAGAGAGCTTATCTTCCTCAAAGCTCTGAAAATCAAACCTCAGTTTCTCAATGTGCTTCGATAAGTACATTAGATCTCGATGTACTTAATTTATAGATTCCTTAACCATGACGTCGAAATACCAAAGGGTAACCATTCTACATACAGCATCATCACCACTGCCGCCATCAGCAGAAGCAGCAGCAGCAGCAGAGTCACATGTTGAATAGTTCCTAGGGGACAGACATAGTACTTACTGCTAACAAACATGGTTTAATCCTCACAGCAATGTAAGAATTATTTCCATGTTGTAGGTGAGGAAACAAGCTTAAACTTATCAATACCATACCACTAGGGAGCGTTGAGCTACAACATTCACCTCTTAACAGTTAAGGAATACCTCTGCTTATATATTTATCAAAAGCTCATTATATGGCTACATATGATTAATTTGTTAAATATCATAGGATATATGTAATTAAACACTGGGAATATTATATATCTAAAGAGAGAGAGAGAGAGTAACCCAAATGTTTAAATACACTGCCGGGGCACCTGGGTGGCGCAGTCGGTTAAGCGTCCGACTTCAGCCAGGTCATGATCTCGCGGTCCGTGAGTTCGAGCCCCGCGTCAGGCTCTGGGCTGATGGCTCAGAGCCTGGAGCCTGTTTCCGATTCTGTGTCTCCCTCTCTCTCTGCCCCTCCCCCGTTCATGCTCTGTCTCTCTCTGTCCCAAAAATAAATAAACGTTGAAAAAAGACTCTGTTTAAAAAAAAAATCTTACGATGATGGGAACTATTTCTCCACTACTCAGTGACTAATACTCATTAATTGTAAAAAGGTGCAAAACCTAGGTGAATATTTCTATAAATACCATGATCATTTTCCAAAAGTTTCGCTACTGTGTCCGCTTCAAGAGTATTTCTCTCCATGAAGTAAAAGGCTCTTCTTATTTATTGTGTAATTGTCACTTGAAAATGTCTTTTCTCTTCTTTCTGGGGCCTCTGCTATGCATATGTTAGTCCCTTGTAAAAGAAAATAATAAATATGAAAGAGTCATCCTCTAGTCACTGAGGGATTTTGGACAAGTATTTCTATAATATTTAAAGACAGCAAAATGACTATAAAAGCCAACAAAATTTATATCTAACCCATCACCAGTGAAACCAGGAGTAGAGTATATTGCTGTACACGGAAACTCATTTTTTCGATCCAATTATCTGAATTTCCTATGACCATTATACCTGTCAACCGTGTTCAGACAAAATTGCCGAAGGTCAATGCCTCTAGTATTAAGTTCTGTCACACAGAGCCTGAGTTAAGTGACTTCAGAAGAAGCTGACAGAACGTGAGTAAGGATAGCTTGCTCCTCTGCCAATAAGAGTTGGTATTGATGACTAAAGTAATGTCACTAGTCACTACTGAGTTAAGGTCGTGTTCTAATGACACTCCCTATGACAATCAAAAAGGTCTTCTGGTACAAGATAAAACACATATTAATCTAACTCCAGGGAATTGAAAACAATGGATGTCTTTCCAATGCAGATCAACCCTCAAGTAATGATGCAAATATTGCAGACTGAAAGTGTCACATTCAACAGGAAGATAATAATTCTAAACAGGCTTCTCTTTTTCTCCATCATAGAAGCTATTGTTACATTGTATCAAGTGTGGGTTTCTACCATAATTATTACCATTAGTCTTTGAAATGGCATTTGCGCAAAGCAGCTTTCCTTGAAGTATTTTGACATTTTGAAGGCTCCTGATCATTTTTGCTTATCTAATTAAACCTATGGTCCACATAGTTAGCTGTTTTTTGCCCTGACCGGGCATACGATATAGTCATTTGTTTCTAATAGGGTTTAAACATCCTAGGTAGTGTTTATGTTAAAACACATAAAATGTGGTTTACAGCTTAACCTTTTCTATGTTCTGTTTGAAAAGAGGGGCCCGGAAGAGGAAGTTCAGATTGGGCTAAGTGCTGAGTTATCTCATGGTGAATGTCACAGTAGGAAAAAAGTCTTCCTTCTTTGGTGATAAGAGTAATCGAATCAGGGAAAGCAGGTTCACCCTCAAAAGGATCATCTCCAAGATATTTTGTTTTAGGTAATGTTTGTTTCTATGTATAAAACCACCGAGGAATATGATTTCTGTCTTGGATCCTGGCCAAGGCAATAGGATAAGATGGGAGGAAGTAAAAAGGAAAAAAAGTGGGTATCCTTGTGACGCCCGTTTTTTTGATGGGGACTCCTTGCTAAGAGATTTGTAGACACGAAATATTGAAATCTACCTCTTTCCTTTTTCCAATTTTTGCTATACTGCTGCACTGATGACATGAAAAATCTACCTGACAAACACATCACAGTTCCCTATATATGAATTAGAAACTACATGTTCCTATATAAAGGCATATAGTAAATTTATCCTTAACTTCTACAGCTTATATATCCAAATGCTTTTGTTCTAAGTAAAATTCAGTATGGTGGATGTCATGAAGATTTATATGTATGCCACAGCCACCAATGGTTCCTCTGAAATAGGCACATTCTATCACTTAGGACCTTGGCCACATGATATATTTTGTGATATTTTCTAAGTTAAATATTTGGGACAATCTAACTCCTTCACACTTTCACAGTACATGTTATCATTTCTTTTGTTCTTTGCTGTTGTTGTTGTTGTTACTGTTGAAGACGTGTCTGTTTGTTAAATAATATAGCATGGATTTATAATTCGTTCTATGTAGTGTCTCATTTCTGTCTAAATAGTCTACAAACAGTCAATAAAGGCAGTCTTGAAAATTTATTTGTAAGTTGATTGTCTGGAAGTTAGAGTGTATTTTCCATATAATCAATGTAGTAAATTGTGGTTCTCTGGTCAGATTGTTACTAATGTAAGTTCTAGATCCTGGGATCAGTGAGATTAAAATGTACAAGAGAATGAAAAAGGGGAAAGATCAACTTTGCCTAGGATATATAAATAGAATTTTGAAAAGAGAGAACTGTGATTTTCATCCTTTATCCCATTCCTTTAAGGACTTCACCTTCACCTCTTCAACCCATTTTCCCAGACCACCCTTCCTCCTATGCTGCCTGGCCCTGCCCTCTGTCAGCCCCATTCTGTGGCACCGTGCTTCCCACTCCAATCTGAAATTTCTGTTCTCCTCAGTTATATCGTCTTGTCTTTCTAAGAAGAATAGTTCTGCAAAGCGACGAAAGAGGTCAAATTCACTTCAGTTAAGCTGTAAAGGACAATTAGATATAAGCTACTTTAAAGGTGACGCTAAACTATCTCATTCTTTTATTGTCTTCTCCTTTTTCACACAGTACTTAGATAGTACTTAGCATACACCCATTAATATTTTTAATAGATAATAATAGCATCTAGTAATTCTATATCTAATAACATGCATTATTGTCAAATAATGCCTATTATCTAATATTCCCCATTAGCTAATAACAATGATGTTTTTATAGATTGTTTCCTTAAACTGCAGTTTTACAGTTTTGTGAGGAGTTGACTTATTCAAAATTCAAATTAATTAAGAAATGGCATGTTCTACTGTGTCCTAGGTATTTCAGATGTTTTATATAAACATTTTAGAATTAAAGTAAAATCCATGGAGTAAATATCCTTCTTTTTATTTTTATTTTATATATTTTTATTCTTATTTCTTCTTCTTCTTCTTATGTGCAAAAAGGTCTTTTTATAAAGTACGGGGACAGAATATCCTACTTCTTAGATCAGGAAACTAAGGCCTCAAGAAACTAGCTCAAAATGGTCACTATCAATTAGCATTCAAACCTAGTTCTGTCTGACTTCAAATTCTATACCCTTTCTGTTAAAATACTCTAAGGGGGCGCCTGGGTGGCGCAGTCGGTTAAGCGTCCGACTTCAGCCAGGTCACGATCTCGCGGTCCGGTCTGTGAGTTCGAGCCCCGCGTCAGGCTCTGGGCTGATGGCTCAGAGCCTGGAGCCTGTTTCCATTTCTGTGTCTCCCTCTCTCTCTGCCCCTCCCCCGTTCATGCTCTGTCTCTCTCTGTCCCAAAAATAAATAAACGTTGGAAAAAAAATTAAAAAAAAAATACTCTAAAAGGGGACATTTTTTAAATAGCTATAGTTATGGTAAACATAGCACAAAGAACGTGAAGATTTCAGGAAATGTGGGAGAAGAATGTTGTTGATGGTTTTTGTTGATCTGTGGTGGAACCACTCGGGTCTTACAACTGACTCTGCCCATAGGCTTATAGAGCCTTTACTTTCTTCGTTTTTATCTGAAGCTTTCTATTTTCCAAAAGACCTATGTGCTCTGAAGCCAAGTCCCAGTGCCATGCATTTCTCTACCTCCCTATGAAGTTCTGCAGGAATCTCTCACTACTATATCACCACTTTTTTTTTTAATGAATCAAGTATTTTTAAAGTACTGTCGAAAGAGAAGATTTTTATATTTTAACTCAGAAAAAATAAAATGTTCATTGATATAATTTCTCTCCTAACACTTACATTAGCTTACATTTTTACATCTTTCCACGCACTGCCATAAAATATTTCCTTCCTTTCATTTAGAGACTTACAAACGCTAGCTAACACTTTACATATATGACAAAGCTATGGCTTTTGATAATAAGAGAAACCACCAACCTAATTTACTAAGTGCCATGAATAAAAAATGCAAATGGCTCACAGGCGGTTTCTTTGTAGAGGAGGAAGAGTCGAAATTTAAGCAATTTTCTGGTGATTTGCATCAAGCCAGGCAGCTAATCTGAATAGTTCTTACACTTTTGTGTTAACAGAAAAGAAAGATGGGCTTTTGCCAGAAATAATCCTGACAGTTGACTCTGAAAACACAGGTTGGGATTTGGCTTCATGATTCTGAATCATATGCAGGAATTAAACACTTCATTTACCCTCTTCCCAGGAGAGCACCTAAATGGAATAAGTCTGCATCACCCTCTGGTATGGCTTTTCAGAGGAATTGAGAATGATACCAATACCATTTGATTCTCTTCTGATCTGGCTCTCACATATTCAAGGTCTCTCTCCTGAAAGAATGAATTGAAACCTGAGTTTAACCATACAGAGTTTTAACCCTCAAGCCAGTCTCTCTCTATGACATTTTGAATCTGGGAGACTAATTTATTACCTCCTAGCATTTTAGGTGGATCAAATTCTTCTACCGGATTAACTTTGGTCTGTGTGACAAAGTGTGGCATTAAGAGAAATACATAAATCTCCTATTTTAAACAAAGTTTAAAAAGATAGAATCATATGTCTCTCAATCCTACCTTCCATTTCTTCCTCCCACCCCCACAATTATTTTTTTTTGTCAGGTTGGGCTGGATTATGCTGCTGAATATCAGTGGATTCACTTAACAGAAATGTATTTTTTTGCCCAAATTATGTGAACAACACGGTTCAGCAAATATACTTAGAGACCCAATCATCATCACAGCAGTGGGAAAGAAATGCAGCAAATCCAAATCATGCACTGAATCTTAGCCCTCTGTGTGTGGAAGTGAGATACCTGATTCAATGTCCCATTTTGCTATCTGAAGCAATTCTCATTGCCATGCCTAACTTGAAAATAAATTGAGAAGTGCAACCTATGGTGTGCACTGGAAGGCAAAGCACCAGAGGTGATCAGGACCAAGAACTATTACATGTTTCTTTTATACTCCCTCTTTTCTCACAGGACCATAGAGATCCAGATCTCACATCCTCACATCAGAAAATCTGGGGCCAAAGTGGCCTGAGCCACTTGCTTACTACAGAATCTTGTGCAAGTTTCTAAACCTCCCTATGCCTATTTGTTTTATATGTAAGTCATAATAAGCAATGTCTCCTCCATCATATGCAAATTTCCAGTTTTTACAATGGACTGTCTTTGAGCATTTTTCTTCCTATTCTATTTATCAACAGTTTACCTACAATGGATGTTGGAGGACAAGTAACCTTTTACAATATCTTCAAAATTGCATTGACATTTGTGGTCTTTTATTTTCTATATGAATTTTGTAAACTATTTGTTAAGTTTTAGGAAAAAGGTGTTTAACATTTACGTTGAAGTTAGATATTAATTAGGGAACAAATGACCATATGGACTCTTCCTATCTCTAGCCCTAATCTATTCTGCACATCCTTCAGTTCTCAATATTTTCTAATTAGCATAAGATTATTTAGTGGCATTTCCTTTAAATTTCCAAAATCACATTTTATAATTTGTTTTATATGGATTTCTAATTCTTTTGACTTGTAGTTAAAGAATATTATGTTATTAATTCTTTGGTATTTATTACTTTCTTTGTGGTCCAATATACAGTTGTTTTTTCGAATAGATAACTAGGAAAATGTCATTGGTTGAAAGATTCTATGTATGTATGTATGTTCAAAAGAATGCATTATTTCAATTTCTTATATTATTGTTTTAATCATTCATCATTTTTTTCTTATTTCTTTTTTTCTTTCATGTTTTGGTTTGTTTCTTTTTTTTTTCTTTTGCTTAATGGTTTAATTACTGAGATAGATGTCTTCAAACTCTTCTGATATGCTATGACTATCTTAATTTCTCTTTATAATTTCATTTTTATTTTATATTGTAGTCCTTTTGTAACGTGTTACCCATTTATTCAGATATTATATATTTTTGGTAGATTTCTTCTCATCAATATGTGTTGGTTCTTTTTGTCCTTATTGTTTTTAATTTTCAGTATATTTTTTCTGATATTGTTAAAACAAGCACTCTACTTTTTTGTTTCATGATTTATTAGTGTTTTCTCCCATCTGCATTTAAACTCTGCAATGTAATATTTTATTTATTTATTTAAATGCTTATTAATTTTTGACAGAGAGAAAGAGTGCAAGTTGGGGAGGGGCAGAGAGAGAGGGAGACACAGAATCTGAAGCAGGTTCCAGGCTCTGATCTGTCAGCACAGAGCCTGGTGAGAGACTGCAACCCATGGACTGCAAGATCATGACCTGAGCCAAACTCAGATGCTTAACTGGTTGAATCACCCAGGCGCCCCTGCAGTGTAATATTTTAGGTATGCCCCTTTTAAATTACATTTAGATGTTTTTGCTGTTGTGGTTTTGCAGTCTAGAGATGCAAATGAGTTAATACCCTTTGTACTTATTTTGGTTATGGATATAGTTGGAAATAAATAGAAATCTACCTGTTTTGGTTAACGTTTTTCCACATTTACAAGGTAGATGTATAAAGATCCAGTGTAGTAATTTTAACTCCAACTAATAATCTGTTGTTTATTCCCCATCTGAGAAAGAGATTATTTAAACTTTTTTATGTTTTGTTTTGTTGTTTAGTGTTTTGGTCATTTTTGTTTGTTTGTTTGTTTTGTTTTGCCATTCTAGTGTGGTCTTAAACAAGCTTGAATACACCTCCTTGTTTCTATGTTTGAGAAAAATCTTGAGTGCACACTGAGAGCTGCCGGGTTTGAATCTGTGCATCTTCAACTTTAATACCAATCACTAAAGTGCTGCCCAAAATGGTTGTGATAATGAAAACTTCACCATCAGTTATTACATTACTATATTAATGTATCCCAAATTCTCTTTATTAATAAAATGGACCCAAGTAAGGTAATAAAATTCCCACTACAAATTTAAGGTTGAAACACTAATTATTAATACTGGGCTTTGACAATTACTCCAAGAATGCTCCTTTTCCCAGAAGTCTTAAAAAGTATTCTGATTCTTCAGTACATGAAGATTTCTTAATTCCTCATTGTTAACCAAAATGTTGGCTTTCCAATAGGCCTAGACTTCTTCAATGTGTGTATTTTTTATTACTCTCTTTGGTCTAGCTTCTGCCAATGACAATTTTCTCTGCTCCTATGATTTTTGTGATAGGCCATTTAATCCAATTTACACACTCATACTAGCCTAATCTGTAACACCTTGTCCAACACTATTAATGTGTGGCGGTCGTTGCTTTACCAATCTTTGAAACACAACCTTAAAATAAACCAAAAGTATAACCTAGTATTAAGATAACTTGTATGAGCTCAAGCTATGTTAATTGAAGTACAGAGAACAGAACACAGAACTATTATCTTTGTGTTCCACACTGGTCAAACTCTGTAAACTAGTATTGTGTTAAATTCTGAGTGTCACATTTTAAAGGAGGAATTGACACACAAGAGCACAGTGAAGACAACCAGAATGGTGAGCTGATGGAAATGTTGTAAGAGGCACAGTGGGGAAAAAAAAAAAAAAAAAAAAAGGAGAGAGAGAGAGAGACAACGAAAACCTGAGAGAATTTCTCCCCAGAGAAAAAAGGTCTTAGTGGAGATCTGACAGCTGCCTTCAAATATTTGAAGCACCATCAAGGGACAGAGAAAGAGTATAGAATGATTTGTTGTCACTGTTGAGGACAAAATCAGGTTTGACGTGTGACTTAGGAAGACATGGCTCTTGGCTGGTTATATAGAAGATAGTGGTCAAAGCCACATTTATCCAATGAAGGAGCCATCTGCCTTGAGACATAGCAAAGCTCTCAAGAGTTGCATCTGAAATAATATATGATAAATGACCAGAGGGAGTAGGATCTTTCACTATCTTTAAAATATTTACGATCGGGGCACCTGGGTGGCGCAGTAGGTTAAGCGTCCGACTTCAGCCAGGTCACGATCTCGCGGTCCGTGAGTTCGAGCCCCGCGTCAGGCTCTGGGCTGATGGCTCAGAGCCTGGAGCCTGTTTCTGATTCTGTGTCTCCCTCTCTCTCTGCCCCTCCCCCGTTCATGCTCTGTCTCTCTCTGTCCCAAAAATAAATAAACGTTGAAAAAAAATTTAAAAAAAAAATAAAATAAAATATTTACGATCTAAATACCCAGCAAATGGAACAGATATTTTAACATGTACGTTTATATAAAAATAGATCCTTCCCTAACGTGTTAAAACTCCTACTGTAACATTGCAATTTAAAATATTTTGTATATGTAATATCTTCTCAAGTGCTTTAATAGTCATTTATTATAAATAACATTTAAAATTGCTCCCTGAATTCAATGCTTTATATATTAATTAATTGTAATTTTAAGTAACAATATGCTTCATTCAGAAACATAATTAACCACATTCTAAGGCTAGAATACAGCAATGACATTCAATAAAATTCAAAGTAAAATGTAGAATTCACAACTTTTTACCACCTAATATTGATTATTACAATAGTAAGGCCTATAAAACTTCATGAATTAAAATGTCTTGAAAATTTCAATGGTGCAGCTGATGAGGCCATAGTGAGTGAATCTTCAGATACCATGCCAATCTTTGAACGTTGTTTCATTATCCACTAAATGTGATTTGATTAGATTTCAAATATAAATGTTCATAATAAGTAAAAGATTAAGGTCTTCTGCACAATTCTAAAATTCTGGCCAGCTGTGGAAGTTTGGGAGATTATACATTATCATAACTATAATTATAATATTATTATTATAATAAAATATCAATTATGATTAGAATTAACCAGTGGCATATACATTTCCTTGATTTTTTTTTAAATTTTTTTTTCAACGTTTTTTATTTATTTTGGGACAGAAACAGAGCATGAACGGGGGAGGGGCAGAGAGAGAGGGAGACACAGAATCGGAAACAGGCTCCAGACTCCGAGCCATCAGCCCAGAGCCTGAGGCGGGGCTTGAACTCACGGACCTTGAGATCGTGACCTGGCTGAAGTCGGAAGCTTAACCAACTGCGCCACCCAGGCGCCCCATTTCCTTGATATTTGTAAACTGCTAAAATATGTTCTCTTCCCTTCAACCACTGTGGTTTCTTTTATGCATAACCTCACATTTATTTACATTTGTCTTTTTATTGTGAACATTTCCCCCACCTCAATCAAATTTATAGCATGTGTGGGTTTTGGGGTATTTTTATAGTTAGAGCATAGTGGAAAACATGCATGGAAAAATAATCACTCATCTTAATAAAAATATTTCAGTAACAAGTTGTGAAACATATCTTATCAACTTTGTTAAAATAATCACAACACACCTCTCTAGGCTACCACGTTTTGCAGACATTTTCATCAGGCTTTTCTACGACTGGGAAAAATGTAATGAAGGTTATATTTTGGGGACATAAAATGGGTGATAATGATATATGAAAATATATAATATGATAATGATATATAAAAATAACAGTTTTTAGGAAAAAGTAATAAGAGATTTATCTCAATTTTAATGGAATGAACACATAACAACTGTTATTTTACTAATTCATCAGCATTAGTTACTTGGCATCTACTCTGATAGGAGAGAGATTAATTGGTTTTTAAATTGCTGATCTAGTCTCTTGCTATGCAAACTACACGTTAGTTGCTATGAAAGTAAAGAAATTATTGGAGTTAAAAGGCCATATTGAATCATCAAAATACTTACACAGTTGATTTTACCTTATAAAAAAAGTAAAATTATGTAATATCTGGAAATATATTTAAGAAAGTAGATCTATGCTTTAGTTTATATATGAATTTAATTTTCTTACTCCAAAATTTCTTGGAAATTATATATGTAAAATATATTACATGTGCTGTATTCCATATTATTAAATTATATATTATATTGTTATTATAAAATTGTATACAATATAATATTGTACAATTGGAAATAAATAAGATGATTTCCTTGGATTAGAAATTGTTAATACCTTTATATAACTCAGAAAGCACAAAAGATGCTGACTGGATAATAAGTGGGAAGAATCATAATGAAAAACCCACGTGTAGGAGTGCCTGGCTGGCTCAGTCTGTAGAGCATGTGACTATTGATCTCAGGGTTAGGAGTTCAAGCCCCACATTGGTCGTGGAGTCTGCTTGAAAAGAAAAGAAAAGAAAAGAAAAGAAAAGAAAAGAATAGAAAGGCATGTTAAATATAAGTGCTATTTCTTTTGTTTACATTGCATACCATTTTTTTCATCCTTTTAATATTAACATACCTATGCCTGTTTATTTAAAGTGCATTTGTGGTAGACAGTATAAAGTTGGTCTCTTTTTTTTATCCTTGGTCTCATTTTTTTTATCCAATCTGTAATCTCTGTCTTTTATTTTAAAAAAAAGTTTGTTTATTTATTATTTTAGAGAGAGCAGGAGAGAGTACAAGCAGGAAAGGGGCAGAAAGAGAGAGGGAGACACAGAATCCAAAGCAGGCTCCAGGCTCTGAGCTGTCAGCACAGAGCTGGACACGGAGCTGGAATTTACAAGATGTGAGACCATGACCTGAGCCCAGGTCTGACGCTTAACCGACTGAGCCACCCAGGAGCCCCTTAATTGCTTTTTCAAGGTGATTTACTATAATGTAATTATACTTATGGTGGATTTAAATCTACAGTTTTGCAAGACGTTTTTCCTATTTGCTCATCTACCATGTGTATTTTTTCTCTTCCCTCTATTTCTACCTAACTTTGGATCAATTGTACATTACTTAGTATTCCATTTCATTTCCACTATTAATTTATTAATTATACCTCTTTTTCTATCTTGCTAGTGGCTTCCTTAGAATGTGCAATATCATTTATCAGTCTATCTTCGGATAATACTATGCCACTTAATCATTAGTATAATAACTTACAATATATCCAAATTCTTCCTTCCCCTCCTTCATGCTATTATTGTTATATAATTCATCTTCATACTTATAGAAAATCTTACAACCTATTGCTATTATTTCTGGTGTTGATGATTATCATTTAGGCTAATAAGTATAATGAAAAATATATTTATGTCTACATTAATTTTTACCATTTCTGGATTTCATCCTATCTGTGTGGAGATTCAAGGTTTGATCTGGTATCATTTTCTGTTATTTATTTATTTATTTATTTATTAACTTTCTTTAACAATTATTGCATCATGGGTCTCCTGGCCATGAATTCTTTGTATCTTGTGTTTTCTAAAAAAAGTGTTGATTTTACCTTCATTTTAAAGAACAGTTTTACTGGCTGTAGGATGTGGTTAAAAGGTGTTTTGTTTTTTTCCCCCCAGATTTTAAAGGCATCGCATATTTTCTTATATTTTGCATATTTTCTGACAAGATATTTGCTGTAATTCTTAGCTTAATTATTCTCTTTGTAGTATGTTTTTCCCCCTCTATCAAGCTTTCTTTCCTTTATCTTTGGTTTGTAGTAATTTAAATATGATATATCTAGATGCATTTTATTTTGTATTTTTCCTGGTAGGTATTCTTGGAGCTTCTTGGTCCTGTGGTTTGATAGCATTCATTATTTTAGAAAATTCCGACCCATTATGCTATATCTGCCTTATTCTGTCTCTTTTCTTCCTCTGGTACTCCAATTAATCTTATATTTGGCCATTTGATATTGTCCCACAATCCATAGTTCTTAGATCCTCTGTTCTGCGATTTTTGTTATTGTTTCTTTTAGATTCAATTTTGTTGTTTTCTTTTGACTTATTTTTTTGTTTTACTTGTTTTTAAGTTCACTGGTTTCTTCTGAAATTTAGTCTGTTGATGAGCCCATCAAAAAATACTTCGTCTCTAATAGCATGTCTTTATATTTCTAGTATTTCTGTTTGACTCCTTATTATATTTTTCATCTCCTTGCTGAAAGTCTCTATCTGCTCGTTGAAACCATCATCTCCCTTTTTCACTATAAGCTTTAACAACATAACATAGTTTCAAAGTCCTTGGGTTGTATTTCCAATATCCTGGTCATCTATAAGTACAATCCTACTGACTTTTTTTTTTTTTGTCTCTTGACAATGAATTATTTTCACTTTTCTTGTGCGTCTTTCATTTTTTATTGAATTTTGGACACCATATGTAAGAGAGCATAGACAGATGTTACATAGAATTTATGTTTGAAAATTAAAATATCTCTTCCTCAGGTCATTAGTTGATGTCTAATTAGGAGTTAAGCTAGATTTGAGTTTTGTTGTTTCTGTTGTTATTGTTAGGAGATGTCTAACATTTTAAATCCATATTTTTAAAATAAATCTACTCACTTCAGTTTATTTTTGTTAAATATTCAAGAAACTAAGGACCAATCATTGAAATTAGATTTGAAAGATTTCTCCTTAAAAGACAGATGTTTCTGGGGCACTTGGGTGGCTCAGTTGGTTAAGCATCAGACTCTTGATTTTATCTCTGATCATGCTCGCAGTTCCTGAGATGGAGCCCTGTGCCAGGCTCTGAGCTGACAGGGTGGAGCCTGCTTGGAATTCATTCTCTCTCTCTCTCTCTCTCTCTCTCTCTCTCTCTCCCCTATGTGTCTCTCTCTGTCCATGTCCTCTCTCACTCTCTCTCAATAAATAAATAAATAAATAAATATTCATTTTTTTTTCCTACTGTGTTTTCTTATTTCCATAAAATTTAAGTTTTATGGCTTGAGCTCTAGCAATCATCTTAATGTTGAGGATCAAAAAGACACTTAGTGTTGAACTGGAGGAAGCCTGGAAAAAGAAAGCATGTATGTGTGCATGTATGCATTTTCATTCATTACATTTGGCAATCCGGTACAGTCTTCATACATCTAACATTGGAAGAATTCATTAAAGGACTGCATTGTTTTCTTTTTTTTTTTTTAGTTTTTTAAGTGTTTATTTATTTTTGAGAGAGAGGCAGAGCAGGAGCAGGGGAGGGTCAGAGAAAGAGGGAAACACAGAATCCGAAGCAGGCTCCAGGCTTTGAACTGTCAACACAGAGCCCAATGTGGGGCTCCAACTCACGAGCCGTGAGATCATAACCTGAGCCAAAGTCAGAGGCTTAACTGACTGAGCCACTCAGCGCCACCCCCCCTTTTTTTGCCTTGAGGAGAGGTTATTATTGACTCCCCCTTTTATTTTTGTTATTATAATGTGTCATATTAGACAAATATTATATTGATTAATCTATCTTAACACTTTTTATCATCTTGAATTTTTGCTCAATTCTGGAAAATTTTCTTACCTTTTTCTTTGACATGCCTACTTTGAACTTAGCTATGTCTGTTTTTTTTTCATTCTGTATATTAGTAGAATTGTTTTGTTTTTAGACAACCATATTTTTAATTTCTGTGAATTCTTTCTAACTGTGCACTTTTAGAGCAGTTTTAATTTTCTAATTTAATGAGAAAAGTATCTTCTGAAATAATAAATGCTGTTTCCTTTGTGACCTCAAATATCTGTTGGATCTGGGAAGAGTTTTTATTTTCAGTTTGTTAAGTTTTTGTTTATATCATGATAGGAATTATAACCTCTAAGCTTTTTATATATTGGAGCAGAAATTGTAAGTCCAAATTTATATAGGTAGATATAATGGGATATATATATATATATATTTTTTTCCTAAAGCATAATGATTCAGCATGGTTGAAAATAATGGCATAGCAAAATATATACAAGAAAATGCACAATAACCAGAAGAGAGTTAGTATAGTCATGCTATTATCAGATAATGGGCACTAACATCAGACTTAAAAGATATAAAGCAAAAAATGTCATTATTACAAGTAGAGTTTAATAAATACATTATCACTTATAAAGACTTTTAATATACCTATCTGAAGTTGATAGGTAAAAGTTAGTAAAGAAATAAAAAATTAAAACAGTAAAAGAATCCAAGTTGATCTAATGAATCCTAAACCCAACAATTCTTGAAGAAACTATACCTTAAGCACTGTACTTTAACTGTACTAAAGCATATGAGATATTCTTTTTTTTTTGAAGTTTATTTATTTTGAGAGAGACAGAGACAGTGTGAGTGGAGAGGGACAGAGAGAGATGGGGAGAGAGAATCCCAAGCAGGCTCTGCACTGTCAGTGCAGAGCCCAATGAGGGCCTCAAACCCATGAAACCGTGAGATCATGACCTGAGCCGAAACCAAGAGTTGCGTGCTTAACCAACTGAGCCACCCAGGCACCCTGCATGTTTGCAAAAATTGACCTAATACTTTCCAAAGAAAAGCCTCAAAAAATAAAAGATCACAGTTTTCCTTCAGGCCATGCAGATGTGAATAATGAAAAAGATTGTGTGTGGTCAAATGGAAACCACTCCACTGTGCAGAATTCTATAACTCTCTCCCTAGTTTATGTTCCTCTTCACCTTTTAACACTCTGAGAAGTTTGATGGGTAAAAAGCGGGAAGGAATGAAATGAGTTGTGAGGATAGCATTATCAAAAGAGACGTTGATTATGAGTATTGACACAGTCAGCGGATACGATTCTTAGAGGTCTTACCTCATTATGCACGTTCCAATAGGAAGTGTTATTGAATACTTTGTCTTAACCACTGAATAATTATTCTTTTCTTTACTATAAATATAAACACCGTGGGCTTGAGTCTTCCCAAATATTTAGGATAATTAGATTAAAAGTAGCAAAATTTTATAAATCCTGTATAATAATTAAGAGAAAGATAAAAAAATTCTGAAAAATAATGGAATAAATTATTCCATTGGATCCATTATATCACAGGATTGTTCATTTTTAAAAAAATTTTTTTTTCAACATTTATTTATTTTTGGGACAGAGAGAGACAGAGCATGAACGGGGGAGGGGCAGAGAGAGAGGGAGACACAGAATCGGAAACAGGCTCCAGGCTCTGAGCCATCAGCCCAGAGCCTGACGCGGGGCTCGAACTCGCGGACCGCGAGATCATGACCTGGCTGAAGTCGGACGCTTAACCGACTGCGCCACTCAGGCGCCCCAGGATTGTTCATTTTAATAGATAATAGTGACAGAGGCCTAACATTGCCTAACCAAGAAGAAAGGGAACTGAAATATTACTAATCCTGAAAAACAGAAAGATAGACATTTTTTTTTCTTTTTTCTTTTGTTATTATTTAAAAAATTTTTTAAGTTTGTTTATTATTATTTTTTTTATATTTATTGACAAATTGGTTTCCATACAACACCCAGTGCTCATCCCAAAAGGTGCCCTCCTCAATACCCATCACCCACCCTCTCCTCCCTCCCACCCCCCATCAACCCTCAGTTTGTTCTCAGTTTTTAACAGTCTCTTATGCTTTGGCTCTCTCCCATTCTAACCTCTTTTTTTTTTTTTTTCCTTCCCCTCCCCCATGGGTTCCTGTTAAGTTTCTCAGGATCCACATAAGAGTGAGATCATATGGTATCTGTCTTTCTCTGTATGGCTTATTTCACTTAGCATCACACTCTCCAGTTCCATCCACGTTGCTACAAAAGGCCATATTTCATTTTTTCTCATTGCCATGTAATATTCCATTGTGTATATAAACCACAATTTCTTTATCCATTCATCAGTTGATGGACATTTAGGCTCTTTCCATAATTTGGCTATTGTTGAGAGTGCTGCTATGAACATTGGGGTACAAGTGGCCCTATGCATCAGTGCTCCTGTATCCCTTGGATAAATTCCTAGTAGTGCTGTTGCTGGGTCATAGGGTAGGTCTATTTTTAATTTTCTGAGGAACCTCCACACTGCTTTCCAGAGCGGCTGCACCAATTTGCATTCCCACCAAGAGTGCAAGAGGGTTCCCGTTTCTCCACATCCTCTCCAGCATCTATAGTCTCCTGATTTGTTCATTTTGGCCACTCTGACTGGCGTGAGGTGATACCTGAGTGTGGTTTTGATTTGTATTTCCCTGATAAGGAGCGACGCTGAACATCTTTTCATGTGCCTGTTGGCCATCCGGATGTCTTCTTTAGAGAAGTGTCTATTCATGTTTTCTGCCCATTTCTTCACTGGGTTATTTGTTTTTCGGGTGTGGAGTTTGGTGAGCTCTTTATAGATTTTGGATACTAGCCCTTTGTCCGATATGTCATTTGCGAATATCTTTTCCCATTCCGTTGGTTGCCTTTTAGTTTTGTTGGTTGTTTCCTTGGCTATGCAGAAGCTTTTTATCTTCATAAGGTCCCAGTAATTCACTTTTGCTTTTAATTCCCTTGCCTTTGGGGATGTGTCGAGTAAGAGATTGCTACGGCTGAGGTCAGAGAGGTCTTTTCCTGCTTTCTCCTCTAAGGTTTTGATGGTTTCCTGTCTCACATTTAGGTCCTTTATCCATTTTGAGTTTATTTTTGTGAATGGTGTGAGAAAGTGGTCTAGTTTCAACCTTCTGCATGTTGCTGTCCAGTTCTCCCAGGTCCATTTGTTAAAGAGGCTGTCTTTTTTCCATTGGATGTTCTTTCCTGCTTTGTCAAAGATGAGTTGGCCATACGTTTGTGGGTCTAGTTCTGGGGTTTCTATTCTATTCCATTGGTCTATGTGTCTGTTTTGGTGCCAATACCATGCTGTCTTGATGATGACAGCTTTGTAGTAGAGGCTAAAGTCTGGGATTGTGATGCCTCCTGCTTTGGTCTTCTTCTTCAAAATTCCTTTGGCTATTCGGGGCCTTTTGTGGTTCCATATGAATTTTAGGATTGCTTGTTCTAGTTTCGAGAAGAATGCTGGTGCAATTTTGATTGGGATTGCATTGAATGTGTAGATAGCTTTGGGTAGTATTGACATTTTGACAATATTTATTTTTCCAATCCATGAGCAGGGAATGTCTTTCCATTTCTTTAAATCTTCTTCAATTTCCTTCATAAGCTTTCTATAATTTTCAGCATACAGATCCTTTACATCTTTGGTTAGATTTATTCCTAGGTATTTTATGCTTCTTGGTGCAATTGTGAATGGGATCAGTTTCTTTATTTGTCTTTCTGTTGCTTCATTGTTAGTGTATAAGAATGCAACTGATTTCTGTACATTGATTTTGTATCCTGCAACTTTGCTGAATTCCTGTATCAGTTCTAGCAGACTTTTGGTGGAGTCTATCGGATTTTCCATGTATAATATCATGTCATCTGCAAAAAGCGAAAGCTTGACTTCATCTTTGCCAATTTTGATGCCTTTGATTTCCTTTTGTTGTCTGATTGCTGATGCTAGAACTTCCAGCACTATGTTAAACAGCAGCGGTGAGAGTGGGTATCCTTGTCGTGTTCCTGATCTCAGGGAAAAAGCTTTCAGTTTTTCCCCGTTGAGGATGATGTTAGCTGTGGGCTTTTCATAAATGGCTTTTATGATCTTTAAGTATGTTCCTTCTATCCCGACTTTCTCAAGGGTTTTTATTAAGAAAGGGTGCTGGATTTTGTCGAAGGCCTTTTCTGCATCGATTGACAGGATCATATGGTTCTTCTCTCTTTTTTTGTTAATGTGATGTATCACGTTGATTGATTTGCGAATGTTGAACCAGCCCTGCATCCCAGGAATGAATCCCACTTGATCATGGTGAATAATTCTTTTTATATGCCGTTGAATTCGATTTGCTAGTATCTTATTGAGAATTTTTGCATCCATATTCATCAGGGATATTGGCCTGTAGTTCTCTTTTTTTACTGGGTCTCTGTCTGGTTTAGGAATCAAAGTAATACTGGCTTCATAGAATGAGTCTGGAAGTTTTCCTTCCCTTTCTATTTCTTGGAATAGCTTGAGAAGGATAGGTATTATCTCTGCTTTAAACGTCTGGTAGAACTCCCCTGGGAAGCCATCTGGTCCTGGACTCTTATTTGTTGGGAGATTTTTGATAACCGATTCAATTTCTTCGCTGGTTATGGGTCTGTTCAAGCTTTCTATTTCCTCCTGATTGAGTTTTGGAAGCGTGTGGGTGTTCAGGAATTCGTCCATTTCTTCCAGGTTGTCCAATTTGTTGGCATATAAGTTTTCATAGTATTCCCTGATAATTGTTTGTATCTCTGAGGGATTGGTTGTAATCATTCCATTTTCATTCATGATTTTATCTATTTGGGTCATCTCCCTTTTCTTTTTGAGAAGCCTGGCTAGAGGTTTGTCAATTTTGTTTATTTTTTCAAAAAACCAACTCTTGGTTTCGTTGATCTGCTCTACAGTTTTTTTAGTTTCTATATTGTTTATTTCTGCTCTGATCTTTATTATTTCTCTTCTTCTGCTGGGCTTAGGCTGCCTTTGCTGTTCTGCTTCTAGTTCCTTTAGGTGTGCTGTTAGATTTTGTATTTGGGATTTTTCTTGTTTCTTGAGATAGGCCTGGATTGCAATGTATTTTCCTCTCAGGACTGCCTTTGCTGCGTCCCAAAGCGTTTGGATTGTTGTATTTTCATTTTCGTTTGTTTCCATATATTTTTTAATTTCTTCTCTAATTGCCTGGTTGACCCACTCATTCGTTAGTAGGGTGTTCTTTAACCTCCATGCTTTTGGAGGTTTTCCAGACTTTTTCCTGTGGTTGATTTCAAGCTTCATGGCATTGTGGTCTGAAAGTAAGCATGGTATAATTTCAATTCTTGTAAACTTATGAAGGGCTGTTTTGTGACCCAGTATATGATCTATCTTGGAGAATGTTCCATGTGCACTCGAGAAGAAAGTATATTCTGTTGCTTTGGGATGCAGAGTTCTAAATATATCTGTCAAGTCCATCTCATCCAATGTCTCATTCAGGGCCCTTGTTTCTTTATTGACCGTGTGTCTAGATGATCTATCCATTTCTGTAAGTGGTGTATTAAAGTCCCCTGCAATTACCACATTCTTATCAATAAGGTTGCTTATGTTTATGAGTAATTGTTTTATATATTTGGGGGCTCCGGTATTCGGTGCATAGACATTGATAATTGTTAGCTCTTCCTGATGGATAGACCCTGTAACTATTATATAATGTCCTTCTTCATCTCTTGTTACAGCCTTTAATTTAAAGTCTAGTTTGTCTGATATAAGTATGGCTACTCCAGCTTTCTTTTGGCTTCCAGTCGCATGATAAATAGTTCTCCATCCCCTCACTCTCAATCTAAAGGTGTCCTCAGGTCTAAAATGAGTCTCTTGTAGACAGCAAATAGATGGGTCTTGTTTTTTTATCCATTCTGATACCCTATGTCTTTTGGTTGGCGCATTTAATCCATTTACATTCAGTGTTATTATAGAAAGATACGGGTTTAGAGTCATTGTGATGTCTGTATGTTTTATGCTTATAGTGATGTCTCTGGGACTTTGTCTCACAGGGTCCCCCTTAGGATCTCTTGTAGGGCTGGTTTAGTGGTGACAAATTCCTTCAGTTTTTGTTTGTTTGGGAAGACCTTTATCTCTCCTTCTATTCTAAATGACAGACTTGCTGGATAAAGGATTCTTGGCTGCATATTTTTTCTGTCTAGCACCCTGAAAATCTCGTGCCAATTCTTTCTGGCCTGCCAAGTTTCAAAAGAGAGATCAGTCACGAGTCTTATAGGTCTCCCTTTATATGTGAGGGCACGTTTACCCCTTGCTGCTTTCAGAATTTTCTCTTTATCCTTGTATTTTGCCAGTTTCACTATGATATGTCGTGCAGAAGATCGATTCAAGTTACGTCTGAAGGGAGTTCTCTGTGCCTCTTGGATTTCAATGCCTTTTTCCTTCCCCAGTTCAGGGAAGTTCTCAGCTATGATTTCTTCAAGTACCCCTTCAGCACCTTTCCCTCTCTCTTCCTCCTCTGGGATACCAATTATGCGTATATTATTTCTTTTTAGTGTATCACTTAATTCTCTAATTTTCCCCTCATACTCCTGGATTTTTTTATCTCTCTTTTTCTCAGCTTCCTCTTTTTCCATAACTTTATCTTCTAGTTCACCTATTCTCTCCTCTGCCTCTTCAAGCCGAGCTGTGGTGGTTTCCATTTTGTTATGCATTTCGTTTAAAGCGTTTTTCAGCTCCTCGTGACTGTTCCTTAGTCCCTTGATCTCTGTAGCAAGAGATTCTCTGCTGTCCTGTATACTGTTTTCAAGCCCAGCGATTAATTTTATGACTATTATTCTAAATTCACTTTCTGTTATATTATTTAAATCCTTTTTGATCAGCTCATTAGCTGTTGTTATTTCCTGGAGATTCTTCTGAGGGGAGTTCTTCCGCTTGGTCATTTTGGATAGTCCCTGGCATGGTGAGGACCTGCAGGGCACTTCCCCTGTGCTGTGGTGTATACCTGGAGTTGGTGGGCGGGGCCGCAGTCAGACCTGATGTCTGCCCCCAGCCCACCGCTGGGGCCACAGTCAGACTGGTGTGTGCCTTCTCTTCCCCTCTCCTAGGGGCGGGATTCACTGTGGGGTGGTGTGGCTCGTCTGGGCTACTTGCACCCTGCCAGGCTTGTGATGCTGGGAATCTGGCGTATTAGCTGGGGTGGGTAGGCAAGGTGCTCGGGGGCAGGAGGGGCAGGCTTAGATCGCTTCTCCTTAGGTGATCCACTTCAGGAGGGGCCCTGTGGCAGCGGGAGGGAGTCAGATCCGCTGCCGGAGGTTTGGCTCCGCAGAAGCGCAGAGTTGGGTGTTTGCGCGGAGCGAGCAAGTTCCCTGGCAGGAACCGGTTCCCTTTGGGATTTCGGCTGGGGGATGGGCGGGGGAAATGGCGCTGGCGAGCGCCTTTGTTCCCCACCAAACTGAGCTCTGTTGTCAGGGGGCTCAGCAGCTCTCCCTCCCTTTGTCCTCCAGCCTTCCCGCTTTCTGAGCAGAGCTGTTAATTTCTGACCTCCCAGACGCTAAGTCGCGCTTGCTGTCGGAACACAGTCCGCCCGGCCCCTCCGCTTTTGCAAGCCCGACTCGGGGGCTCTGCTTGGCCGGCGAGCCGCCCCTGTGCCCCGGCTCCCTCCCGCCAGTCCGTGGAGCGTGCACCGCCTCGCCGCCCTTCCTACCCTCTTCCGTGGGCCTCTCGTCTGCGTTTGGCTCCGGCGACTCTGTTCTGCTAATCCTCTGGCGGTTTTCTGGGTTATTT
This sequence comes from Prionailurus bengalensis, assembly GCF_016509475.1. Taxonomy (NCBI): domain Eukaryota; kingdom Metazoa; phylum Chordata; class Mammalia; order Carnivora; family Felidae; genus Prionailurus; species Prionailurus bengalensis. The sequence continues at coordinate 112,113,991 of NC_057354.1, forward strand.
AGGCAGGTGTAGATGGAATCTAAGTGATCAGCAGGACGTGCGGTGAGCCCAGCGTCCTCCTACGCCGCCATCTTGCCGCAACTCCAGAAAGATAGACATTTTAAAGAGCAAATTTGGCATAAAGCGAAGAGGTCATTATAATTCTGTGATTCATTATTATTATTATTATTCTTTAAGAATTCCCCAGCACAGCCATGTGCTGACTGGTACCAAAGAATAGATATGCTCTCCCCCATAGACTCAACATCTTATCAATGCAGTCTATAATTGTATATTAATCTCTCAGACAACCACATCGCAATGACGGCTTAATGAGAAATCACAGTCAAATAAACCACTAGATTTTGTATAAACTGTTGCTAATTAAAGTCTCTTCCATTAGATATATTTTCATTTTATTTAATTTATCAATAATGGATTTTAATTTATCTTTATCAAATTTTATTTTGTTAGCTGAAATGCAAACCTCAAATCTATAAGCAGTTCCATGGAATATCTACCATATCCACTCACTTAATAGCTGACCAAATTGTGGGGGCTAAAGAGGAAGGCAGAGGGAAGGAGAGAGGGGTGGGAGTGGGAATGTTCATATATATGCTACTTTGACACGTGTGTACTACTTTCACGGAAGAACATAGGAACTGTTTGTTGTTGTTGTTGTTGTTGTTGTTGTTTTTCTCAAACAGCTTTTCCCAAAAGTGGCAGTGTGAGTTGTATGGCAATGAAATTTGCCAAAGCAGTGCCTGACCAGGTGACTATTAAAACTTGTTTATGTGACAATTTAAAAAAAAAAAAGGAAAAGAAAAAGAAAGGAATTTGGGTCACACCCAGGAACCTTTCAGAGCTAATATGTCTCAATTACTTCAAATGAAGAAGGCATTTCTACTCCCTTTGCCCTCTTAAATTTACAAATAGCCAATCAAAGCAAGGCACATGCTGATATAATAATATTGTTTGGAGGATGAGAGATAGTGCTATTATGGGCTTACATAATAAGAAAGGAAACAGTCAATAGCCCAGTGGCACCTGGGTGGCTAAGTAGGTTGAGCATCTGACTTCAGGTCATGTTCTCATGGTTCCTGAGTTTGAACCCCAAGTCGGGCTCTGTGCTCACAGCTCAAAACCTGGAGACTGCTTTGGATTCTGTGTCTCCCTCTCTCTCTCTCTGCCCCTCCCCTGCTCTCACCCTGTCTCTCCTTCTCAAAAAATAAACACTTTAAAAATTTTTTTTAAAAATGAAGAAAATAGACTAAAATCTTCAACGTACATTGACAGTGATATAGTTGCCATACTGGTAACTTGACCCTAAACTCTGCAGTACTTTGACATTTATCAAGAATGTCCCAAATTGCTTTATGAGGGACACCTATTAGTCATTTTGGATTGATCTATATCAATGGTTGTCAAGCACACATTTGGCAATGTCTGCAGACATGTTTGGTTGTCATGCTGAAATTGAGAGTGTTGAGTGGTACCGGTATCTTATACATAGAATACCCCAGGGAGGCTGCTAAATATGCTACCATGTATAATTGACCCCCCCACAACAAAAAATATCTGGCCCCAAATAGTGGCAATAGCTCCATGTTTGAGAAAGCCTGGCCTAAGTAGAAATTCTTTCCTTTTTTCTCCCCTCTTCTACAAATGTTACTGCCTCCAGAAATCAAATGATAAGACTGCAAACCATTTTTTTGGAGAAAGATTATTAAGAATTATGTCCACATTTATGAAGTATCACTGTTCTAGTAAAAGTCATTTAGTGTATTACTTCATCACATAAAGGGCATTACCACAATTAGATTTTCAATATTTTGAGAACAAACATGATGGAATATATCGGCAAATTGAACTCAACTGAGAATTTCTTAATTATTTCAGTAATTCACTGAATCATTTTGAATCACTTTGTGGAAAATACTATATACCTAAGTGTATATTTTATATACTCCATTTCAATTTGCATATATTGTGATCTTTTCATAGACCAGGCAATGTGTTGTCTGCTTTTTATTGTACTATCCCCATTAATTTTCAAAATAGCTCTATAGAGTAGAATTATTTCTGAATATGTTTTATAATAATAAAACTAAAGGTATAGAGGCTAGATGACTTGTGCAACTCTATGGTTAATAAATGGCAAAGCCATGATTCAAATTCTGGTCTTCTGAATCCAAGATAATTATCCCCTCCCTTTTAGAGACCATGATGAAAACACAAGAGACCCAAAATGTTGAAGATGGGAAATGAGGATTCCCAAGATGTCCAGACATGTTCCGTTGGAAGTGGGTTTACTACTTCAGTATGGTTTAGAGGAGAAGGGGGGCAGAAGCCAGGAGGGAAGAATGGAGAATAAAAGGAAGGGTCTTGGTAGGTATGTTAGGCTACATGAGCTGACTTTGCCAGTCACAAGTTAGAGAAAGTACAAAAGAAGAAAATACCAAAAAGTGAGTGAGTGTGTGTACACGTGAGATGGGGGCATGGGAGTAGTTCCTGAACATAACCTCTAAACATACTTCAAAGTCAATAGCGACCTAATCCATTGGCAAATGGGGCCCACTAACTGGGGCATCTGAAAATAAGATAAATCATATCTCATTGGTTAGAGGGGAAGGAAGATAGAATTAACCACAGAGAATGTCAAGAATCCCCTATATTATCCAGGCAAAGAAGTCATGTAAGGATTTTCAAAGTAGAGAGAATAGCACGAGCAAGAACATAGAAGTAATACAAAACATGGTGCCATGGTGAAAGTGAACTGTGGGATAGTAAAAATATTTGAATAGTAAAGAAGGTAAGAGGGATAGACGGTTTGAGTAAGATCACAAAGTATTTTGGGCCAAAGAGTGTCTTGATGTTATTTTAAAGGCAACAGGGAGCCCCTTAAAAACTTTATTCAAGAAAGTAATTATCAGTTTTTATGATTCAGTTACTCTTTTTAAATCAGGTATCATAGCATAACGGTTAAGTGCTGATTACCTAGAGTCAAATTTCTATTACTGGTACTTAGTCTGATTTGGGACAAATGACAACTTTTTCTCCTTTAAGACAGTAATAACACTGTTATGTAAATCACTGTGTGTGTGTGTTTGTGTGTATATGATCAATAATAAAACCTGTATTAGATTGTGCCTGACACATAGTAAGTACAGAGTAAATGAAAATTATCATTATCAATACCACCATTAGACTAATTATTACATTTGTATTTTTGTTTTGCCGATATCACTTTGAGTATGTTTCAGGGAAAACTTTGTAGAATAGCTAGAGATAGAAACCATTTTTAGATGTCCTTGAGGTATACAGATAAGAAATTAAGACAATTTGAAGTAAGTCAATGATAGAAGGTGTTGAAGAAATGTGTTCAGATCAAGTGATGGTAAGTAGACCTGATATGTTGTACTGACCAGGCAGATACAGGAAATGAAAGAAAGAACTATTATTTTCTGTATTCGGAAAACTGATTGAATAATATGTTATTCGTTGTGATGAAGACACAAGAAGAACAACAGGTTGATGGCAAAATATGGCAAGTTCAATTCTGAACATGTTGAATTTGAAGGTTCTGTTAGAAATTTGGATAAAAATATCCTTCAGTTTATAGAATACATGAGACTACATATCAAAATGGAGAATGAGTGGCACCTGGGTGACTTAGTCACTTAAGTGTCCGACTTCAGCTCATGTATTGATCTCATGGTTTGTGAGTTTAAGCCCCACATTGGGCTCTGTGCTGTCAGTGCAGAGCCCATTTCGGATCCTCTGTCCCCCTCTCTCCCTGCTCCTCCCCTGCTCATGCTCTGTCTCTCTCTCTCTCTCTCTCTCGGATAATAAACATAAAAACCTTAAAAAAAAATGGAGAATGAAACTCGACACATAGATTTAAGAGTTACCATTAAATTTAACAGAGGAAAGTTTTTCTCTCCATGTGTGTTGACAGACAGATGTTTGCACATTTTCATGTTCTTTTTTATCTTAAATTTTTTGAAACAAATAAAAATCCCTTTTAAAATTATCATGAGCCAGGATTTTTTTAATTAATGTAGTAAACAGTGATACCAAACATATAAGTCTCTCTTTATTTTTTATATCACTGATATTCACAACCTTAACCATAATACTAACTCAGGAGCAAACTTCTTATCAGACATAGAACCACAAAAAAATACACTGCCTAGGACAATCCTATGAGTGAGACATGAAAATTACAAAACATACTCTGCCATATTTTATATTTGTTCTGGGATTTTCTTTCCAGAGGAGGGATACTTTTTGGCCAAAATCTTTATGTAGTTTACTCAGAGTATACAAAACTTCAGCCAACCCGTGTAAAGGACCATAGACAGATCAAACTCCTACTCGCATATTTTGAATACTCCATGTGTATCCTGAGTTATGTTAGGCTCTGTTAATATTTAAAGCACCAACTTCAAAAATAATAGGTCAAGCAGTGTCCTAGTGTTACCTGTGTAACTTACAGCATGTTACAGTGAACTGAATATTTAGTCAGCATCAAAACTTAAAAAAAGATTGATAGATCCAATAGGCTATTCTTCTAAAGAGTGTTGTTTCTGGAACACTGAGCTCATGCTTTTTCAAGGAGCACAGGGATAAAATTGTACATGATTGGGCTATAGTCTAATTTATGGGTGAGTCTAAAACAATTTTAGGAGCTTAACACTGCAATAGCCCTTTGGGGTATTAACTCTGTCAGCTGGCTTGCAAATCAGAAAATTGATAGCTCTATTATGAAGGCATGTGAAATCTCAAATACATGGACTGGATGTAATGCTTAACTGCTTTATGAGGTGACCAAAAACTGCTGACTGATTTGTTGGCTTAAATCCTGCTGAATGGATCCCTTTAATTGCCTTAAGAATATTCTGCTAAATAATTCAAAAGAACTGGGCCTAAAAGGGAAGAAATATATACATTCAAAGGGATTATATTTAAATTAGACAGTGTTTTTAAGGCAAGGTTTGATATAAAAATGGTTGGTATTTCAACCATGCTTAAAAACTAAAACCTGAAAACTGAGTAGAAAAGAAGAAAGAAACATATTATTTTTCCTCACATATTCCTTATTTCTTTTTCAATCATTACCACCACACTGAGAGAATTATATTTATGGCATTTTTAATTAAAACAAAATATTATTAGCATAGTATATTGTACCTAGTGGCAAGTCAATAACCAGGTTGAGCAAAAAGAATATATTAATTGAACATGTACTATGTACCCAGCATTTCATTAGCTATTCAGTATATTATGGTGGAGAAAACACAATCCCTGCCTTAAATCATCTTAAATATCTCATATGTAATGCAGGCCCCTTTAAGTAAATTTTATTGTGAGGATTTTTAAACACATTATGTCATATTATGACTTTAAATAACTTTTTCAAAAGGGCCTTAAGGCATTTTATATAAATACAAATTGCATATTAATGTATAGTAATTGAAAAGAGGTAACAATACATAATAGATATGGATTTGAGTTTAAAGCACCAGATGTATATTGTTAATTCCTATAAATTCACCAGAAGTGGGAGATTATTCTCAGCTTTCTGGCAGCAAATTTAATATTACTTCGGTACTGGTTAAGATATTTTGCTCTGAAATTGGTAGGTAAAATTGATAGCTCTGGAAGTGTGTAGACATTTTTTCTAATCACCTTTAAAAATTATCTTTAAAACTGTTTCATAAAAATTCTCAGATTCACCTTCTTGTGACTCTATCTGTGCACACTCATAAAAAATTGACCAGGTGGGAACTATTCCCTGATTTCATCCATGATATCATGCCCACCTCATATAACCAAAATTGGACTCACTGGAGCCTTGTCCTACCTTAGAGCAGCCTCCAGCCTCCAACATTTTAACGTATGCCTCCAAATTTACTTATACAACATATGAGTGAGAAACTGGGAAAAATAACAGCATGTTTCTTGGGATAGCCCTATCTGGTATTACAAATATGTCTCCTCTCAGCTATGGTAAGTTCATTACATGAGCACACAGAATTTTCCACCAAAGGAGAAGTATCCTTTCTAATATGCTGGCTAATTATACCCACTCCATATACTATATACTTTCATAATGAAAACAAAACAATGATAGAAAGAAAATTGTTTCAGAAGTTCCCAAGAAAATGTATCCCCAGATCATGTCATTATTTACTCCCCCCATGCTTTCCTGTACTCAGGAATTCTTTGGGTCATCAATGCCAACATTGTGTCAAAATTTATTTCTAAGATAAAAAAGGAAATGTGAGTATCCCCTTTTGCACACATTCATAACTGGCTCATAATGAATTCAATGCCCACTGAAATGTATTGTTACAAGTGGATTCAGTGTAAAAGAGGTAAGAGCTTTTCCAAAGTAAAGTGTGTTAGGCCCCAGCCACATCTATCATGCACAGCCCTGCCTTCCTTGACCTTGGCCACAGAAGGTACTTGATTCTGAAGGCACACAGACTGGACATTAATGTATAGTCATAATGCAACCTGTAGACTGTGAAGTCTAGAATCAATGTAACACTATAGGAATACTTAATAAGCACCTTCCCCTCCAAAATTCCATTTTTGGTATATTATTCTTGTCTTCATTTTAATTGAAAATCTCTAGTATCCAAATATAAAACCAGCCAAAAAATTAAATAATTTCTCAATACATTAAAACCTCTGAATAACTCTAAAGATTAATTAACACCCTAAAGAACCCCTAAAGAAAACTGAGTTTGTTATGGTAAGCCTTATGCTTAAACCCAGTGAAAGTCTTGATATGGTTATTTTTCTGCTTATTAAAATACTTGATTTAAAAGGCAGAAATCTTGGGGTGCCTGGGTGACTCAGTTGGTTGAGTTTCTGACTCTTGATTTTGGCTTAGGTCATGATCCCTGTGTCATGGGATTGAGCCCCACATTGGGCTCTGTGCTGAGCATGGAGCCTGCTTGAGATTCTCTCTTTCTCCCTCTGCCCCTCTCCCATGCCCCATGCTCTCTCTTTCTCTAAAAAAAAAAAAAAAAAAAAAAAAAAAAAAACAAAAGGCATAAATCTCACATCCCAAGAGAATAGTGATGAAGCAATAATAGAGTCTTTCTTCTCTTAACTTTTGTCCAGGAATCTTTAATTACTACCACCCATGGAAGAGACTTTCTGACTTAAAAGAAAAGGGAAGTCACCTATCTTCTCACTGTTAATCAAATGATGAAAACATAAGGACAACTTTGTTCAAAAAGATCAAGACTAAGATGCAGAAATCACTGGGGAGAACAGATGGGTATCAGATTCCCTTAGATATTTTGATAGCCTATCTATGATGAGATGTTGGAGACCAGGAATGGGGTAGCCTATTATGTTCATTCACAGAGGACTTCTGTAGAGGCACCTGGATGGCTCGGTCAGAGGAGCATGTGACTCTTGATCTTGGGGTTGAGTTTGAGCCCCACGTTGGGTGTAGATATTACTTAAAAATTTAAAAAAAAGAGGACTTTTATAAGCTCTCTTATGAGGGAAAGAATCTTAATTCTTGCCATAATAATAATAATAATAATGATAATAGAAAGTGACTATTTCAAGTATATAAAGTCATTTTTGGGGGTTACTGGGTGGCTCAGTTGGTTAAACATCAGGTCATGATCTCATGGTCCATGAGTTCCAGCCCCATGTTGGGCTCAGTGTTGACAGCTCAGAGCCTGAAGCTTGCTTCAGATTCTGTTTCCCTCTCTTGGTGCACCTCCCCTCTACCCCCCCCCCCTACTCAAAAATAAAGATAAAAATATTCCAGTATATAAAGTCGTTTTTGATATTAAGATATAAAGATAAAGGTGCCAATATGGCACTTATCTATTTGGAATCGATCTTATTATATGGAGCTCCAAATCTCTTTCACATTTAGTCCCACATATTTAACAGCTACACATTGTTCTAGTCTCTGGTCTTCTCTGACTCCCAGACTACAGTAGGTTTCCCAGTCTTATGTATTAATAGCAATTCAATTTTTCTGTTCATAGTATTTAGCATAGTTTTTCTTTTCTACTCAGTGATAAGAGCATTTGTTTACTGTCTGTCTAAACTAAACCCTCAGAATTGGAGATCGTCAAATACTGATGTCCAAGAACATTCAGTTCCAGGGCATATTCTAGTCCCCTTACCTGTGACAACCATATCAAAACCTTTTAACTCTCAATGCCTACTCAGATTTGTAATACAGATCCAAATGAATTCCACAGAGGAAACTAGGCAAATTGTCCTGCTGTTGAGACATTGCTTAGATTATTTCAAAACTAGATCTGATATTGTTTGGTTCATTATTTTTTAAAAATATATATTTCAGCAATTTGAAGGCATTTTCCCATTTTCTGTAACATGTATTATCGCTGATGAAAATTTTAATTTCTGTTATTACTTTCTAAATGCTCTCTCTCTCTCTCTCTTTTTATGCAGTCTGGATATTCTTGATCCACAGTTCAGTTGTGAATTTTTTTTTTTCGACCTTTGGGACTGAGTGTGATTTTTTAAATTAGAAAAATACTTTTCTTTATAAATTTGCTTCATTTTTTTTGTCTCTGTTCTATATTTATATTAGGAATATCCTGGCATTTCTGAAATTAATCCAGGATATCTTAAACATTCTTTTATGTTTTCCAATTCTAAACCAATTTGTTTAAATTCCCTGAAATTTACTCAGCTTATATACAAAGATATTACATTGGCCTTCAGCCTTTTGTTCCCTGGTCTTCAACTTTTCTATTAAAATGTTTTAATATACACAAGAACTTTTTTTAATTGCTATTTTTGAGCCTCTTCATATTTAATCAATGAGCCATCATTTCTAATAGTAATAAGTGATGATATGTAATGACTCATTATGTTGTAACAGGCACTATTCTAAGTGCTTCAATTATTACATCCCACACCAACTCCGTGAGTTTTCCTTTTTCTCAGATTGAGAAATGAAAGCGGAGAGGGTTAAGCAAAATGTCTAAGGTCACATAGCAAATAATCTTAGGATTTGATTTCTACTTTATTTCCAAAATTGTCTAATCTTGCTTCATAATCTTCCCCTTTTTATTTTAAGAATGTTACTAATCCCATTATTTCTTCACACATGCTAAATATGTATTTTAAAGTCCCTCTCAGGTTACTCTAATTCCCAGTCATAAATCCTCCTAGTTATTCAATTTATAGTTGTCTTCCTTAGCATTGAACTTTCTCATATGTCCATTGGTTACACATATTTGTGGTCAGAGTTCAAATTCCATGGATTTACATCTCAGGAGTCTTATGTGGATGGTACATGTAGGTGCCTTCCAGAGCACAGTTTCCTGGTTACCTCTGACTCTTTTCTACTTGGTTCACTAATTCTGAAGTAGATTGTATGTGAAACTTTCAGACTTAGGGTTTCTGTACCATATCGTTTGCACAAATTTGATCCTCCAGACTATATTTTATGTTCAGAGTTTCAATTATCCATGACTCAATTTCTCCTTATTTCCAGAACAAAACTCTAGACCAGCATTTAAATATGAGGTTATAATTTCCTGAAAGCCAGCTTCAGACTGGAATCCTTATTCTTCTTGCTTAGTGTACTTAGTCCCTTACTCTCTCTTTGTAGCTGATTCACCTCTAACTTATAAGTTATATATCTGGTTATTGTGTCTTACAGGTTGCTCAGCTCTAATTCCTGGTTAGCAAAAAAGGTTATGAGGTGATTTCTGTTGTTGTTTTGTTTTAGGGCACTTAGGCATTTCCCATTTCTATGGGTTCAGAAATACATTTTTAACATTTTAAGCATACATCATCCAGCATTTTTTTCTGATTTGAGCCAGGAAAGCATTTTCCGTTCTGTTCAGTCCAACATGTTGGTCAGAAACCCATCCTTTTAAATTTAAATCTATTGCACAGTAAATCTTCTCTAGGAACAGATTGCCAGAACTCTCCTGAGTGAATGGCTATGGCTTTGAGCCTTCATCATTTGTGTCATTACTCTTGATACTGAGAATAAAGATATATTTGTTCTTAGTATAGGAATTTAATGTTTTTTTTTCTTTGTCATTTCACTTCTAAGGAGGCAATTACATCTCATCATGAACAATGTGAAAACACAATGCAATTGCTCATAATTTTATTGTATTATAAAGATATGAATATATTCTTCAAAACTTGTTTTATTCCCCATTGACTTGAACAGTATGGATTCAGACAGGATGTATTCACAGAAAGGTATACACTTAATGAGTGGCTTTTAGTAAAATGTGAGAAGGGAATACTTATCTATTAGAAATTCTATGTGTGTGTCTATTGAGTAAGAGAACTTTCTATATGCCAGTGTAAGTCTGAGCCTTGGACATCTGAAAATATTTCTAGAAGTCACATAATGGCAAAGAAAAAAGAAAATTCAGCCAAGTTGTTCTCTTTAATGAAGTTTCCCTTTATTCCCATCAGCAATCTGCCAAACATGTTACATGTCAAATTAAATAGAATAAAATATATTCTCAGTTGATCTCTTTGATTAAGAACCCTATTAGTAGAACAGGAAGAAATAGCAGGGCAATGTATCATCTTTTAAATCCTCTGAATATTTAGCTGCTTCTTTAGTGGCCAAAGCCTGGCAATATTTTAATGTTGAAAACTTCCAAGTCTCAAACTAACTGTTAAATTATTGTGTGCCAATTAGATATAAGATTCATTTCATTGTTAAGACTCTTAATTTAGAAAAATAACACAAAAGGAGCAATTTTAAAAACATTCCTCAACTAAGTGTTGTACTTCGAGAGGTCCTTGAATGAAAAGTAAAAGAACTTCTCCACTGGATTTATTTGCATGTTCAATGTTATGACAGGTGTAGAGAAAATTTGGAACTGGCAAATCATCAATTTAATTTGACAAACACTTATTTAATGGGAACTACGTGCCAGGCATCCTGATAAAATCTCGAATAAGATGGATTCTGTGCTTTGGAAGGGCTCCCACACTTATGGATGAGAAATATGTATAAGCAATTAACTTTAAAACAATGTGCTAAGTGTTATAATAGCATATTATAAAAAATTCTCTTGGAATGGAACTGAAGAATTAATCAGGCTTGTTTTAGCAAGATTAGGGTCTAATCAGTAAAGTATATTTGGATCACTTGAGAAGGGAAGGGTTAAATTTTAGCTAGGGCTCCAAATATTCTGGTACTTCTCTTGTGAGGTGGGGGAGGAGATTCTGTACTTCTACCTGGTGGAAAAAACTACCCATGGTCACAATGATTTGCTGTAACTTAGGGGAGTAACTAAAATCACTCAAGTATATTGAAGATCCATCTCCAAGTAATTAACTATGACTCGTTTATTGTCCTAATATGGGAGAAGCAGAAACCCAGGGTGGGGGCAGATGGAAGACTCAAATGGATGCAGAATACCATGAGACACTTAAATGTACCTGTCCTTGTTATTAACTCATTTATTCAACACTTATTGTAACGGTATTGGATTAATTTCCTGCTTCATTCAAGTGTGCTCACATGTCAACTCATACATGACAACGTTCTTGACCTGATACAAAACAGCATTCTTCTTCACTCTTTATTACCTTATTCTGCATTAGTTTTAGCACTACCTGACATACCCTGTATTTATTTCCTTGCTTATTACTTGTTTCTCTCCTACTAGAATATAAGCTCCCTGAGACCAGAAGTTTTATTTGTTTTATCCACTGCTTTATTTCCAAAGCCTCAAACAATGCCTGTACACGGCAGGAACTCATTGTACATATACAGAACGACTGATTGACTTAGAAGTTAATTATATTATGAAGTACCTGTTACGTGCCAGATATTATCCTATTTTTGTGAAGTCTAAGATGATGATTTCCTCATTTGTGAAAGAGCTAATTTAGATGGGGACTTTAAATCCAAATAAATAAGTGAAATATAGGATGAAAACTGATAGGAGGTATACACACAGTGCCTTGAGTATTCAGTGGAGGAAATGACCACTAAGCCAAAGAAAGTTGGGAAGATCTCCCCAAACAATTTATTGTGACACTTGGTCAACAAGTAAGACCAATATGTAAAAAAGCATAAAGTCCTGACAACAGAGGGAGAAGCGTACGAAAGCTCTTTACAAAGACTGAACATCTAGGGGCACTTGGGTGGCTCAGTCGATTAAGCGTCTGACTTTTCATCTTGGCTCAGATCATGATGTCACAGTTCCTGGGATAAAGTCCCACATCAGGCTCTGCATTGACAGCGTGGAACCTACTTGGGATTCTCTCTCTCCCTCTCCCTCTCTCTGCCCCTCCCTCATGCTCTGTCTCTCTCTCTACCTCTATTTCTAAATAAAGAAATAAACTTAAAAAAAAAAGACTGAACATCTATATTTGGGCAATAATTAGAAATAAATAAAGAGTACCTGAAACATAGTTTACCTAAGTAGAAGTATTAGGAGATAAAAGAGGAAATATGTGTTAGGAAGAAAAACTTCAAAGGCCTGTACAGGGCAATACGCACCAACGTTGAGGTTGTTCTAAGCCATGAAATATGATCTATTTGCTAGGTTTATTTTTTTTCTAAGAAGAGACATAACTGAATATAATCTATCAGTCATCAAACTATGACTTCCTGGATACTTCCTGTTTTTGTAAATAAAGTTTTATTTGGAACACTGCCATGCCTTTTGATTTATATATCTACTGTACTTTCATGCTACTATAGCAGATTTGAGTAACTGTGATAGAAAACAGATGGCCTGCAAAACTGAAACTATTTGACCCTTTAGAGAAAAAGTTTGCTGACTTAAGAGAAGAAAAAATAGAAGCAGACGGACCAATGAAGAGAGTATTGCAGTGCAAGCAAGGATGAGACAGTATTTGAGAAAGACTTGACAAGATTTGTTGAATAAGCATTTGGGGCGGTATGAAGAAAAGAAAACTAGTCAGTGGTAACTCCTACTGGCTGAGAATTTTAGATGATATATGGTCTAAATCCCTAGAGGAAACAGATTTCCTGGTAAATTCTATGATCACTTATGCATGCTCTGCATTTGGTACAGAATCAATAAATATTCATGCTTAGTAAATAGAAGTATTTTTTCCTCCCGTGGAACAATTTCAATCCTCAAACGTGTTCTAGAGCCATGCATTTCATCCATAGTTTTTTATGACAAAACTCTATGTCTTATTTACAGGGAATATTAAATTAGAGATACTGGTGGCATGTGATTTTTGAGCTGCTGAGAAGGCATATGTGGATTTAACAGAGTAAGAGGAATTCATTAAATGTCTGGACACTAAATTAAGACAGACTGCAAACAAGTCCTGAGAAAACTGGAGACAACCTCAAAGAGTTTGCACTGAGACTTGAAGACCATTGAGAGTGGTCAAGGAATCAATGACCATGAAAAGATTTACATTTATTCTGCATATTGAACAGTGTTAATTGCAGGCATAACTGTTAAAGTTCTTTAAAGTAATATTTAGAAGGAAATATAGGGGCCCCTGTGTGGCTCAGTCAGTTAAGTGTCCAACTCTTAGTTTCCGATCAGGTCATGATCTCACAGTTTCATGAGACTCAGCCCCACATTGGGCTCTGTGCTGACAGTGCAGGACCTGCTTGGGATTCTCTTTCTCCCTCTCTCTCTGCCCCGCCCCCACTCACTTTGTCTCTGTCTCTCAAGAGTAAATGAATAAACTTGAAAAAAATTGTTGAAGGAAATCTAAAGTAAATAGAATTTCCCCAGTAGAAACTTGGTGGATAAATGTTGACAAGGACTCCATGCTATATGTAAATTTGAGCATAATTCTGAATATTTATTTGTAAATATTTATTTCTTTTATACTTTATTGCTGAGCTATCACTAGGTAGGAGTATTATGACTACATTAAAATCGTTTGTATTTGGTACTAGCCGAATCCCACGAAGGGCTTTGGAAAATTATTTACCTGCCATTTCTCAGTTTTTTTCCTCTGCCTTCTCACAAAATCCTGTGAGACTTTGCTCGACTTCATGCATCACAAAGTACAAGGACTTAGAATCAGAAGTCATCAATAACAGAGCCTAGAGAAAGGTCATAATGTGTCACATTTAAAGTACAGGGTTTAGAAAGCTACATGAATCCAGTTTCATAAACTGATCCCGCCATTCAACTCATTCAGCAATTATTTAAACTCTCTTGAATCCATTTTTACCTATAAAACATGGACAGAAATACCTATTTCCTAGGTTGATATGGGGATATAGTACCTTTTTGTGCATAAAGCATTGAGCCCAGGTTTTGGCACATAATAGTTGTGCAATAAAGAATAGCTTATAGAATTATTGTTCCCAAGTTTGGCTGACTTTCCATTTTTGAACTCTGTTAGCCCTTCTCGCACCATGATACTTTTTTATTCTTTCCCAATTTATGATCTCTCCTTTCTGTTTTCTTTCTGGATATATTGTTTGTTCTTCTACCAGGTCATCCACTTTCCTTGACCCATCGTTCCCTTACCTGAACCTGTGTTATACATACTCCATCTCTCTTGTTTTGCCACGTCTAGAAGGCTATAAATATTTGCATCTAATTCCCCATAGGCTGCTAGAATCTATCCACTTATGAAACCCCAAAGAAGGTGTTACATGTAAATGTGACCATATAATTTATAATTTATGATTTATAATTTACAGGGATAATTTGGGAAGCCAAAATTAATGCTATTAATAATCACAACAAGGCCTCTGGTATAATCCAGGACCCTTTAGGGAAAACAGGTACGTACGGTCCTCGTTTTTATAAGCAGGGTTACTATTGAAATTGTACTTCAAAAGCACAGTACGATGCGTTTCCTTATTGCCATCTATCATTCAGGACCTTGCAAATTGTTTCATTTTCTAAAAAGTGCTGATTGGTATGGTTTCTACATGCTCAGGACAGCTTTATGTAGTGAAGTGGGAACTGGCTCAATGCCCCAAATATTTGCAATCAAAAGATGCAGGTGATAGTCTCAACAGCAGAAAACCCAAAGGAACTATAAGGGCAGGTAATCACTAACTCTGTGTGGTACCAAATCACATCGACCATTTTGACAGTGGGGTTTTACAGTGATTCATTTAGTTGTCCAAATAAAGATTGATGCAGATGGCCAAAAATAAATTCCCCTAGTTTTGCTTACCAAAATACAAACAGTGCCAAAACTCATGAATGACCGCGGCAGCAATTAATCTGAGTCACATACCAGATAGCTACCGTCAGGGCGGTGTCTCTCTGAATGCACCGGGTTTAATTTAAAATGGCAACGTAAGGGCAAGTAAATCAATAGGTCGTTCTCCTAGATTTCTGTTGTGCGTGTGGCGTGGAGTGCTGCAGTTGGCAGAAGTCCCCATTAAGTCAGGGAACATTCCTCGAGCAGATGCTATGTGTCAGGCACTGTGCTAGACATGAAGGGCGCTGCCCTTGGTTTGCGCGGGGGAGGAAAGAAGCAAATATTTGTGATGCCTGTCAGTACACATCACTCAGGTTGCTGGAAAATGCTTATCAACTCGTTTTTCCACATATGACAGATATATAGGGTAAGGGGGTTATAGCCTTCCCCCCTTTGAAAAGAGAAACGAATCATTTATGCCACTCAGGAAAACATGCGACAGTTGCTTGTCACCTGAATACTGAAAAGCAGCTTGCCTGCTTGGGTCTCTTCTACCAGTTTATTCCCTTTGCTCTCGTTTTTACTGGGAGATGAAGTGTGATTGAAGGAGGGGCTTGGGGATGTTGATAAGGGGTGAACTGTGAAGGTTTTTGTTAGCTATTAACTCAGGCTGGCTGGACTAAATTCCCCAGAATGACATTGCTCTGTATGGTTTTGGTTAGGATGGACGATGAGAGACAGTTGGTGGGTAGAAGAGAAGGAGTGGCCATTTTTGAAGCTTCTACACATCGTCACTTATCAGCTTACTTTGACACAAGGCAGCCGCTGGCCTGGAAGTCTTCCACCTTCCCAATATCACCTTTCAGTTTCTCCAGCTCTATGCACTAGATTGTGGGTGCCTACCTCCATAAATAAGGGTGCCAAATCCTATGAGACACCCACACTATCAAGGTCAGGGGAGATGGGAAGTGAGATCCAACACATGCTTGTGGGTCGTGGCTCTTGTTCTCTCCTGCTCCACATAAATTTTTCCTTCCTTATTGCCTTTTTAAGGGACTTCAAGCTCCAACATGAGACACAAGAATAACAGCCTTATAGATACTACATAAACATTCTCATAATTATGAAAACACAAATCCCTACATGGCTGCCTGGGTTCAGTCAGAAGATAGAAACCACACAAAAGGTTAAACAGGAGAAGTTTCATATAAAAAATGATTAATATGACAAGAGAATTAACTTTATGGACACTGTGTGGTATCTTAGGGCTAAGGAAAGAATCCTCAAGGAAGGCCAAATTTGGAAGGCGTTTGGATTTTGCTGGAGAAAGTGTGGTTCCCTTCACTAGGTAATGAAATGTTTGCTGGTTTGACCAGGATTGGAATTGGTCTCCAGTTGCTGGATGGGCAGTGGGGTCTAGGGAGCAGGTGGGGAACAGATGGTCAGCAGATTGTGGGGACAAGATTGTAAGGACAGATTCTGGGGATAAGAGACTTTCAGAAAGCACAGGCCATCTGCAGGCTTGCAGAAGCAGCAGCACAGCTCTCTATGTGACCCTCCAGGCCCCACCAGTTGCTTGCAGCCCAGATGGGGGACTCTGGGGACCAGAGCAAGCAGGAAACCCTCAGAGCAAAAAAAAAAAAAATTAGGAAGAGATTTCGTTCTGGTTTGCATGTCTAGAGGGCTGAGAAAAAGTTACTGCAAGGTGGGTGCCGCAAGGTCGCAGAATGTCCAAGGTCTGGGCTGATGGCTGGGGCTCACTCCTGAGGATGTCTTCCTACCCCTCCCACCCCCACATCCCTGACCCCCTCCCCACTTATGGCCACAGGGCCTGGAAATGGCCCGAAGCCCCTACTTCCTGCAATGTCCCTCCAGCCCCCTCTGCCGAGAGAGCTTAACATTGAGCTCATTTTAAAGGAGAAATGCTTAAAAGAACGCTGTTTATCACAGAACAAATGCTGAAGGAGCATTTGGAGCTTTTAGGCAATATTTGATGACTGACACATCCTATAACAGATCCTTTAAGATATCCCTTAGTGTGTCTGCTTCTCTAATTGAGCTCTGAACTGATACACTCTTCCATTGAGGTACGGTAAATACCCCGTGAGATAAAATATGAAGATCATGGCATATTCTTAGCTCCCATTAGACATTAGATACTGGTATTCATAAAAATAAACATAAGCTAACTATTTATTAAAAAATAAGTTTTATTTATGGAAAACAAAATTATATGTGAGGTACACAGATAACACAGAATAAATGAGCCTGGAGAGTTGATGTCTGATCTGGCTTTAGGAAGATAAAAAGAAATTCAAATGAGCATAGATCTGGAGAGGGACACCTTCTCTGAAGACAAAATGAATTCAGCAACATGACATGACTGGAGCGATATATGGGACTGCCCTATAAAATAGTGCTTTCTGAAACGTGATCATAAAAACCACCTGTGGGTTTCAAAACCAAAGATTCTAGAGCCCCGCCCCCCTCCTCCAGCCCCACCCCTTCACTAATCCAGAATTACAGGGGGAAAAGCCAGAGGATCTCTTTTTTAAGCCCTTTAGATCTCAAGGTCAGTCAGTTTGGGAACTTGCTACATGAGGAAAAAAAAAAAAAAAGATGTAGTGTATTGAAATTTTATCTTTCCAATTAATATGGAAACATTTTTTTTTTATGAAAAAAACCTGGGTAAATTTTTTCCTCAGCTTTTAAGAGAGAAATTCTTTTATAATACCACTTCCCCCATTAACTAACGTTCTCTAAAATAGATTAATTACTTTTTTTTTTTTTTTGTCTACGGTCATTCAGGGATTTCTTGAGATTCTTCATCAGTGTTAGTCTCATAAAATATTAGATCATGATGAGTTGAAGAAATTAAAACCACATAAAAAAACTCCTCTTTAGAAATATGTATTTCCAACTTTATCACTTTATATTATTTTCATAAATAAAAGCTTAGGGGCGCCTAGAAGGCTCAGTTGGTTAAGTGTCAGACTTCTGCTCAGGTCATGATCTCGCAGTTTGTGAGTTCAAGCCCCGGGGTGGGCTCTGTGATGACAGCTCAGAGCCTGGAGCCTGCTTCGGATTCTGTCTGTCTCTCTCTCTCTCTCTCTGCCCCTCCCCTGCTCTCTCTCTCAAAAAAAAAAAAAAAATACATAAATATTAATTTTTTAATAAATAAAACTTTAAAATGTTTTTTTGTTTGTTTCTAACTCTTTCACCCCACTGCTACAAAACTCTCATGCTATGACCTTCCTCCTCTTCTTGGAAAACTTCCCTGGCTTATTCCAAGAACTGTTTGAGCCCTTTGGCAAGTATTTTAAATTGTCATGAAGAAAGTATAATTATTTCTCTATACTTAACCCTCAGAGAAAAAAAAAATTTAAGGTAAAATTATGAATGCCTTACCCTCCATTAAAACAAAGAAACTAAAAACAAGCAAGTAATGGTTTACATTCACTTGGATATAAATAGTGTAATTTATTGATTATTTTGTGCAAAAATTAATATGCTACCTAGATATAACTATGCTAATAAATTTTAAATTGCTTACTTAGGGACTGGTCTAGCAACCAAAACTTTGTTCTCATTGATTGATTTTCTTTGCTTGAATTTATTGGCTTTTTTTTTTCAATATCTGTTGTCTTGTTAAATTATAATTTTGACTTTTCTTCAAATCCTTAAGTTTTTGAGTTTGAGCTCTTTAGTTTACATTTTTTAATTTTTTTTAACGTTTATTTTTTTTAATTTTTTAAATTTTTTAAATTTTTTAAATTTTTTTTAACGTTTATTTATTTTTGAGACAGAGAGAGACAGAGCATGAACGGGGGAGGGTCAGAGAGAGAGAGGGAGACACAGAATCTGAAACAGGCTCCAGGCTCTGAGCTGTCAGCACAGAGCCCGACACAGGGCTTGAACTCATGAACCACGAGATCATGATCTGAGCCAAAGTTGGATGCTTAACCAACTAAGCCACCCAGGCGCCCCCATAATTAGCTCTTTAAGTTACATACCTAGCACTTCCCATTCTTTCTTTTACTCTCTAAAACTGATTTTATTTTAACACCATTCTTTTTTTCAACCAGAGAAGTTAAATGTCAAATATGGGCCCAGTACGTTTTACAAAACTGAACAGTAGAGTTCTTTCAAATCCAAACTCATTTTTTACTTTAAAATATACTCATTCTTCTCCATTATATATTCTATAAATTGGTTTTAATCAGTTTGCTTGTTCTCTTTGGATAGTCTCTAAAAGATATTTTGTTGAGCTCCAATTCCTTTTTAGAATTGCTTTTTGATGAGATCCTTACATGTGTAATGTCATCACATTACTTTGAATCACCTTTACATTTGGGAAAATTTTTATTATATGTTATCCTTCAAATGTGAAAACTTTGTTAACTAATATGGACAAAATAAACCTTAAAATTAAAATAAAAGGTATCAAGGTAGGAAACTATAAACCAGAGCACATGTGAAAAAATATTTAAACACATGCTAATATACTGCAATATAATAGTAGAGATGGCAATAAATTTTTTTTAATTATGGTAAATTATTCATCATAAGATAATTTATAAATACCTTGCTTTTTATTTAGAATGCAGTTTTTTTAAGTTTATTTATTTTGAGAGAAAGAGAAAGAGCATGATCAGGGGTGGGGCAGAGAGAGAGAGGGAGAAAGAATCCCAAGCAGGTTTCCCAGGGTTAGCATAGAGCTCAACGTGAGACTCAGTCCCATGAACTGTGAGATCATGGCCTGAGCCAAAATCAAGAGTCAGATGCTCAACTGACTAACCACCTAGACACCCCAAAAATACCATTCTTATTTGAACTAACAGCACAGTTTATCAAATTAGTGATAACAATGTATTGGATGTTTATAGTTTATGGACAAGTGAAATATATGATATCAATATTAATGGATGGGAAGATATTGGGAATAACCTATTATAAAATACCTACACTACTTATGAAGTAATATAGTGTTACATTTGAAAGTGACCAATTATTAGTTGTATACTCTACGGTAAGCACTAAAAACATTTTCAAAAGTATAATTCATATGCTAAGAGAAGAAAGAAAATAAATAATATAAAATATTTGATTAAAAGTAGAGAAATCAGAACAAGAGTGGAAGATAAAAAATAAGCAAAAATAAGGGAATAAATAGAAACTGTTACAGATATGATATTAACAATCCTACTATATCAATGGTCACTTTACAATTGAATGCTCTTGGTACATGAATTCAAAGAAACTGACAGAGTAGATTATAAAAATGAAACTAAACAATTCTATGCTATCTATAAGAAAACTGCTTTAACTGTAAAAATAGATCAAAAGTAAAGGGATGAAGTCCCATATGTTTATTTTTGCTCTTGTCTCTTGTGCTTTTGGTGTCAAAGCCAAAAAATCATTTCCAAGACCATGATCAAGGAGATTTCCCTCTATGGTTTCTCCAGCAGATTTAGTTTCAGGTCCTACATTTAAATTACATTGACTCTGTAGATTTCTCTCAGTAGCATGAACACTTTAATGATATTTATTCTTCTCATCCATGAACATGGAATATCTTACCTCTTACTTTTGTCTTTTTAAATTTATTTCATCATATTTTAGACTTTTTCATGTACATGTCTTTTACTTCCTTAGTTAAACTTATTCCTGAGTATTTTATTCCTTCTGATGCTATTGTCAATTGAATGGTTTTCTTAATTTCTTTTTCTGATAATTCCTTGTTAGTGTATAGAAATGCAACCAATTTTTCTATTCTGGTTATGTATTTTGCAGCTTTACTGAATTCATTTATCTGTTCTAAGAGGTTTTTGTTTTGGTGGAGACTTTAAGGTTTTCTATGTATAAGATCACATTCTCTACAAACAGAGACAATTCTACTTCTTCCTTTCTGATTTGGATGACCTTTAGTTTTTTCTTGACTAATTGCTTTGGCTATGACTCCCAGTGCTATGTTGAAAGAACCAGTGAAACTGGACACTCTTGTCTTATCCCTGATCTTAGAGGAAAGGCTTATAATTTTTACTGTTGAGTATAATGTTAACTATGAGCTTGTTATTATATCTGATCCTTATTCTATTGAGGTATGTTCCATCTATACCCAATTTTTGAGAGTTTTTATATGAATGGATGTTGAATTTTGTTAAAATTTTCCATCTATTGAGATCTTACAGGTTATATGATTTTTATTCTTCATTCTGATAATATGGTGTGTAACATTAATTGATTGATGTATTTTGAAACATTCGTATAGCCCAGGGACAATTCCCACTTAAACACGATATATTATCCTTTTAAAATGCCAGCGAATTTGGTTTGTTAATATTTTGTTGAGGATTTTTGCATCTCTGCTCATCAGGGACATTGGTCTGTGATTTTATTTTCTTGTAGTATCCTTAGCTTACTTTGGTATCAGGTCAATGCTGGCCTCCTAAAATTAATTTGTAAGTATGCCTTCCTGCCTCTTTAAAAGTGTCTGCACAACAAAAAATATAATCAACAAAATTAAAGGCAACTTATGGAATGGGAGAAAATAAATAACCATATATCCAATGAGGAGTTAATATTCAAAATATATAAGGAGCTCATACAACTCAGTGGCAAAAAATAATAATAATAATAACCCAATTGAAAAATAGGCAAAGGACCTTAATTAACATTTTCCAAAGAAGATATACAAATGGCCAATAGGTATATTAAAAGATGCTCACAATTACTAATCATCATGGAAATGCAAATAAAAACCACAAAGTCATATCACTTCATACAAGAATCTTTATTATGAAAAACAAGAGATAACAAATGTTGGCAAGGATGTGGAGAAAAGGAAACCCTTTATTGGTGAGAATGTAAATTAGTGCAGCCATTACAGAAACAGTAGGGAGATTTCTCAAAAATTAGGAAGAGAATTACCATATGATCCAGCAATCCCACCTCTGGGTATCCAAGGGAAACAAAATAATTATCTTCAAGAGTTATCTGTACTCCCATGTTCCTTTTAACAGGGACTATTATTCACAGTAAGCGAGATATGGAAACAACCCAAGTATCTGTCTACAGATGGAAGGATCAAAATATGTGGTAAATATATACAATGGAATATTATTCATCCATAAAAAAGAAGGAAGTTATGCCATTTGGAACATTGAATCTAATGTTGGATCATTGTGCTAATTGAAATAAACCAGAAAAAGACAAATACTGTATTCTTTCACTTATATGTGGAGAGTTGAAAAAAAAAACGTTTAAATAGTTGGACCACAGAAAGGGTAGAATGGTGATTGCCAGAGGCTGGGGGTGGAAGGGGTGGGAGATATGGGAAGAGGTTGGCCCACTTTCAGTCATAAGATGAATAAGTTCTGAGGATCTAACATACAGCATGGTGACTGTAGTCAATAATACTGTTTTGTATACTCAGAATTTGTTGAAAGAGTACATCTTAAGAGGGCTAACCCTTCCCCTCCCCCAAAAAGTAATTATGTGAGGTGATGGATGTGTTCACTTGATTGTGGGAATCATTTCATTTCCCAATGTATATGGAAGCTGAGAGGTTTTAGAGCAGTGAAACCATTCTGTGTGATACTATAATGGTTGATTCATAACATGTATTTGACAAAATCTATAGAACTATGTAACAGGAAAAGTAATGTAAATAATGGAATTTGGTTAATAATAATTTATTAACGTTGAATCATTGTAACAAACTCACGACACTGATGCAAAATTTTAATGATAGGAGAAACTGTGCAGACGTGGGGAGAGTAAGAAGACATAGGAGCTCTGTACTTACTACAAACTTTTCCTGTAAATCTAAAATTGCCTAAAAACTGAAATCTATTGGGGTGCCTGGGTGGCTCCACCGTTTAAGCATCTGACTTCAGCTCAGGTCAGGATCTTGTGGTTCACGAGTTCAAGCCCTGCTTCAGGCTCTATGCTGACAACTCAGATCCTGGAGCCTTCTTTGGATTCTGTGCCTCCCTCTCTCTCTGCCCCTCCCCTGCTCTTATTTTGTCTCTCTCTTTCTCTTAAAAATAAATAAAACATGGGGTGCCTGGGTGGCTCAGTCGGTTAAGCATCTGACTTCAGCTCAGGTCATGATCTTGTGGTTTGTGAGTTCCAGCCCCACATCAGGCTCTGAGCCCAAAGCCTGCTTGAGAATCTGTGACTCCCTCTCTCTCTGCCCCTATCCCACTCACGCTCTGTCTCTCTCTCTCAAGAAATAAATAAGTATTTTTAAAAATGTTTAAAAATAAATAAATAAAATATTAAAAGCAATGAAAACAATGAAATTGAAAAAACAGGAAACAAGAACTTTTATATTTCTACAAATCAGAGATGATCAGTATAGACATCAATATATTTTATTCCAGTATTTCCCCATATTTTATAAACATAAGATTGCACTCTAATATGATTGTATATTACATTTTAATTCACATTATAGTATAATATTCCTTGTAATATTACAAATTCTTATGATTTTGTGGTTTTTCAAGAGAGTAAAATTCCATCACTATTTACACTTTGAAGTATAAGGTCATTATGGAGACCAACACAAATGTAGAGATAATTGATCAAAAAATATATATATGTATATATGTATTTTATGTATAAAATTACATAATGCATGTAGAAATGCTGTGACTGATTGCCTACCATATCACCAAAAAAAAAGATAGGGAAATGATGCCACTAATTTGTGGAAAAATTTAAGAAAGAAGTAGCTAATTGTACTTTGAATTTGATAATAACATTAAGTAACGCTATTCAACCTTTATTCTGTATCAGTCATTGGTGAAAGTCCTTTCAGGCATTATCTGATTAAATCACAATAATAGTTTTATAGAAAAAAGCACTCGTGCTATCTTTACTTGCAGATGAGGAAAGTGAGTCTCAGAGAGCCTCAGTAACTTGTGCACTTATCCAAATAATAAATGTGAAGTCCAACATTCAAACTCAGGCAATCTAGCTCAAGATCTCATGGTTATCCCCCAGAGTTTCAAACCACTGATTTATCATCAGTTCTGGCCGTGGGAGAACCATATTATTGTTTCTATCATGTGCATAACCCTGCAGCAAGCATTTTATGTAGCAAATAAATTAATGAGTTTGAAAGTTAGTAAAATGTATGTTATGCCAACTACTCATTGTAATGCATCTGTCACTTTTACTTTTTAACTAAATGATCTGAGAAATAATTATAAGGTTAATTTTGTCCAAACTAATTATTGAAATGAAGAATCAAGGAGATAAAAGAGGGAAAAAAAGAGTCAAAAGGAAGAAAAGGGAATAAAAAAGTTGATATTTCAATTCTCAAGGCTCAATGTGTATTTGAAAACTTAACCTATGGCTCATACTTAAAGGATCCAGGAAGAATTCCATTAAAAAAGACAGAAGGAAATGACCAAAAGGAATTGAGAGAGAGATAGAGAGAGAGAGAAGTCAAGCAAACTTCCAGCAAAGCAAATAAAATGAAGAAAAAAAAGAAAATAGTTTCTAGGCTCAGTTTCATATCAAACTGAAGAGAAATCTCTTTCCTGCCTTCCCTTGTATAAAGTTTACTAGGCTTTTAAAACTGTTTTCTATTGTGTGATTTTAGGATAATTTTATAAGTCTGGTGTTTAGCAACACTAAAGAAGAAAAGCAAATTGCAATAAATTCTGAAGCAACGTGCTATAGCATATCCCAAGAATAAGTAAAATATAAAAACCCTGAAGACATTTGAGTTGCGATTTACAATTTTTATGTGTAAGATTTCCTTGTGAGATTCTCTTTTCAAGAAACTTTGTATGTTTCTTAACGGTTCCCATCTGCTACAGAACTTTCAAGTTGCTATAGTACAGTTGTACAGAGATGCCCAGGACCTTTTAATACAGGACTTACATACTGGTAGGAAATTAGCCTGTTGCCACAGTTCACTTGATAGCACCCGGTGGGCCAGCAGGTCATGGCTTAAGGACTTACAACGTAATGGTAATTCATAATCAGTCCTCATTGAACTCCAGCATGGTTCTGGTCAAAAGTACCATTATCCTTCACTTCAAGTTCCTTCGTGCTCCGACCCATTGTTTTTACTTTGATAAATCTTCTCTTGAGAATAGAAAGAGCTGTTTATCCTGTTTATCCAATATGTGTAAGGTTAGAGACAGTAAATAAGAAGTCATTTATCAAAACAAAGCTACATTCTTCTACATTTATCTCATTTAGTCTACACACACACACACAGACACACACATCCTCAAACACCCCCCCCCCCCAACACACACACACACACACAGGAAAGCTTAAAATATGGGCGGTTATGAATGTGGGTAAGGACAATAATTCACATTCCCATTTCCTAAAATACCTATACATCTTTTCTCCATTCAGATCTTGCTCTTATGAACCCATCTCCACTAATGACACTGCTTCATACTTTGTTAAGAAAATCGAAGTACTCAGAGTTCTCTTTGCACTATGCCCATGCATCTATTGTCCTTAATCACTCTCCTACAAGGCAAGAAAACACTCTGCTCCTGTCAATAGAAAATCCCCATACTTAACTAATAGGTCCCAACTAATTCCTCACATTCCCAAGGCCTTCAACCTTACATGTTTTGTTTCTGCCTATATCATTCATTTCCCCCTTCCTCTTGAATCTTTTCTACAAACTGACAACAAGCTTTGATGTCTGGAATATCAATCAATCAATCAACCAATCAATCAAATCAACCAAATCAGTAAGCAAATATAAACCCTTTACATACTCTAATTCTTCTGTTACTTTCTCATTTCTCTGCTACCTTTTTCAGAAAGGAAAAAGAAAATTAACAGAGTGGTTTATATTCTCTGACTGCAATCCATACTCACATTTGTATTTTAAGCTGGTTATGAAAGGTAACATAATAAAATTTCTAGAATTTCTTAGAATATATATATCTTAGGTGAATATATCTTCGTGGCCTTGCGGTATGTGAAGATTTCTTAAGCAGAACACAAATAGAATTAACTGTGAGGGAAATATTGATAAATATTCATCCAGGAGTTCAGAAACTGAAACCCCACCGAAGTTTTAACTTATTTCAGTCTCCAAAGACTCACAAATATAAATAGATTTTACCCAGCTTGCTGAGAATGATGTAGTCAAGTTCGATATTCTCCAGTACATATTAAGCTGTACAGCTGATATTCCTGGGCTATGCCTTATTTGAATTCTATTTAATGAGGAAACTTTCTTTTTCTTTTTTCTTCATTTATTTCTCAGGGCAAATTATGGCACACAAAATGATGAGAAGCCCAAGATTACTTTTTGAGGAATTAATGAAGGGGAAAAATCATAAATGTATTTTTAAAGTTAATAATAAGACAGAAATACTAAGAATGAAAGAAAACAGTGAAGTACGTTGTGCTATGACTAACCGTAGTATGGCCTTGGGCTTTTTTTGATTTTATTGCTTTCCAAATTGAGTTAAAATGCTCTCAATCATAAATTTCCCCCTTTGTAAGTATACACTACTTGTTAAACAACTGAATGATATTATTTTACATATTATTTTAGCTGCATTCTACAAAACCTCCATCAACACAACCATGTGTAACAAGCAGGCTGGAGCCTGAAGTTGGATTTTTCAGTCTCCTGCATTGGTGTATTCCTAATTTTATTTCTGAAATATATATATACACATATATACACATAATTCATTACACTGGTATTCCCATTTGTTCCATATCAATTGAAAATAGACTATTTTATAAAATTTTAGGTTCATCTCTCTTTTTTTTTTGAGTTGAATCCTCAGCAGCTTTTTTTTTTTAAGTTTATTTATTTTTGAGACAGAGAGAGACAGAGCATGAACGGGGGAGGGGCAGAGAGAGAGGGAGACACAGAATCGGAAGTAGGCTCCAGGCTCTGAGCCATCAGCCCAGAGCCTGACGCGGGGCTCGAACACGGACCTTGAGATTGTGACCTGAGCTGAAATCGGAAGCTTAACCAACTGAGCCACCCAGGCGCCCCTCATCTCTTTTTTTAAATGACAACCAAGTGGACATGCCTGCGTGCTTTAAAGAATACACTATTTTAACTACCATAACATTTGTTAGTTATTATCAACATTTGCGTTATGTGTATGATTTGTTAGTAAAACCTATTTTAAAATCACCAAAAGCCATTCCAAATATTCCTGACAAATGGGATAACTCTATCCTTACTAGAAACCTTTAAAGTAAAGTTTCAGATCTATTGAAAGTGAAATTCTTCAAACTACTTCTCTATTCACATATACTCTTGAAGATAATATCTGGAATTGATATTCAATAATGCATACCTTGAAATTCATCACACCCTCAATAGTTTTACAAGCAAAAAAGAAAAATAGGTTTCATATAATTCATAAGAAAAAATGCACAGTCAGCTCAGAGAATATAAAATGCAAAGCATGAAAAGAAACAAGTGCTTCCATTTATAAAAATAGTAGCTATCAATCTGATTGGTATCAGTTTATCACTCCTCAAATGCAAAAAAAAAAGATGCTGATATAAACTATAAAGATTTAAATCCAGAATGGTAAGAATGAAAACATTGCACAGACCATTGCAAAATAGGAGCAATTTCTATTGTTTTATTATTTGGAGTGTTCATTTTTACTCTAGTTATTTGTATGGTAAAAAAATAACTATGGCATGTATTCATGCCCATTTCAAAGGGATGCCACTTGGTCTACCATCATTATTTAACAGAAGTTTGTTCCAGTTCTTTTGAATGGAAAAAAGTATCCATATTACTGAAAAAAAAAATTTCTGGATATTTAGGTCTCCATTTTGCATATTCTAAGTATAATATGTTTTCTTTGTCAACTTTTCTCTGTTTCATGCTTAGTCAGTTACATATTTTTGAACTGCAAGTCATATGGAAGGTTATTAAGGGAAGTGCATGAAAATATGATGAGTTCAGGACATTTCCAGTTTTGTTTCATTATAAGCTAGGGCAGCACTGTGATAACTGATTTGCAAAATAGGATAAATACCTGACAAAGAATTAGGTAAAGGTTTGACATACCATCCCATTGTAACACTTGCTATAGAAAACAAAAAAAAACAAAAAAACAAAGAAACGTGTTTACATTCTAGGCATATTTACCCTGAGGGTTCGCAACTTAAAACAGATGAAGTAAAGGGGAAAAGAAACATTTATCTATCACTAATGGCTGTTTTCATTTTGAACTGAAAGGACATGTCTGTACTTTTCAGTAATAACAGAATCTATCTCCAACTGTCAGTCTCAGGGAAAAAAAAATGTTGTTCATATAAAATTCATAGAACTAAAGGAGTTCCTGTCATAATGCTTTCGAGAGAGTGCTGTCAAATCTCTCTGGGCCTTTAGTTTAAATGTCATTTCTAGTCAACTGCAGGGATTTTTAAAGTGTTTCAGCATCAGCTTTTTCCTAGGGGTATATTGGATCTTTCAGAGAATTTATGTTTCTTAATAAAAGACAATCTACTGCCAATCCTTGTAAAATACTCTCCCAGATAGTGTCATTTGTAAATGACTTGCAGGAGAAAATATGCAACAATCTTTAATTGGTTTTCAAGTGGTAAAAAATGGACAAAGATTTTTGGGATAAGAGCTTCATGAAAAAGAAGGTTAAACCCACAGGGAAATGATTATGGGATGCTCCTTCAATCCTACTCACTATAGGGGAGGGTTAATTATGAATCAAAACTCTTCTGGATTCCTCCAAAGGGATCCTAACATTTGAGGATTCAAATAATTCCATACTACACTACATCCACACAAAAGACCATCAAGTTATGGTAAGTGTGGAAATGACCCTAGAGGGACATTTGAATATCTTCTCTTTTAGTAACTCTTCCTAACACAGATACCCATGTACATGATCACTTTTATAAGATGCGTGCCGTAGAAGGGATCTTCTCTTTCTTCCCAAAATACTTTGGAATGGTGTCTGGAGTCATTAATGAAGCCATTTTTTTTCTTCACCCGTGAACCCCCAGGCAAGGTTACCCTCTATTATTACAATTATTACAAAAACTATCTACAGTGGTAAGTCTCTTCATATATTTGTTATTGTTTGCATTTGGAAATTAATACTGCTTATTTGAAGTCTTCTCTCTATTGTATGAACAGATTTTCTAGATGTTGATTCATATATTAGTCCCTTACAGATACTTAATTCTGTCTTTATTAAAACTTTCTGTTGTGCCAGAGTGTTCTATTTATTAATTTTTATTATTATCCTTTCAAACGTCTCCTTCCTCCCCTCTTTAGATTTATTCTGTTTTTAGTTTTCTAAGTTACACAGTTGGAAGTATACTTTATTATTATCATCCTATATATTATTTAAGTATATAAGACTATACACATTTACCAAAATATTACATTGTGTTCCACAGTTTTGATCTGTGGCATTTTTATTATTCTTTTGTCAGATTGTAATTTTTACCATGGTTTAGTCTTCTACTAATGTCTACCACAGGTCTTCACCTGGATTCTTCTTACCCAAACTGCTGTTTGGACACTTTGAGGTTTTTTGCTTGTGAAATTGTAGGGCTCATCTGTTTCCTGTCTCTAAGATTATTGTCTTCCATTGCCATGTGTCAAAACTATTGTTTGAGATAAGGGGGTAAACCTTATGCCTTTTACTCTGTCTTTGAGAAACACAAATCACATCATAACTCAAAAAAAAAAAAAAAGTGGCACCTGCGTGCTTAGACGGTTAAGCATCTGACTTGATCTTGGCTCGGGTCGTGATCTCATGGTTTGTGATTTTGAGCCCCACGTTCGGCTCTGCACTGGCCGCATGGAGCCTGCTTAGGGATCTGTCTCTCCCTTTCTCTGCCCCTCTCCTGCTCTTTCATTCTCTGTCTCTCTCTCAAAATAGGTAAAAAAAAGAAAAAAAGTAAAAATTAATAAATAAAAATTTTGAAAGAATTAAAAAAAATAAACCCATCTGAAATCCAAGAATGCATAGAAAACTA
The DNA here is from genome assembly GCF_016509475.1 of Prionailurus bengalensis. Classification (NCBI taxonomy): domain Eukaryota; kingdom Metazoa; phylum Chordata; class Mammalia; order Carnivora; family Felidae; genus Prionailurus; species Prionailurus bengalensis. The sequence continues at coordinate 112,144,087 of NC_057354.1, forward strand.
AAGAAATCCAAATAAGAAAGCATCAGCCTCTCCTATTGGAGAAGAGACCCACCTTGGCTTTTATCCTTAGATGAGCAGTGAGTGAAAATAGGAACTGCTATTGACAAGGATTAAAAACAACAACAACAACAAAAAACTGGATTTTTAACAAAGGTTTAAGGGCCAAGTGTACTTAGCAACTTTCCTATAAGAAACCTGTCTTGTGAGATTAGATACAATCCACCTATATACTCTCTACATGAGACACATTTTACATACAAGGCACAGTGGCGCTAAAAGTGAATGGATGGAAGAAAGAGGCTATGCAAACAGGAAAAATAAGAGATAAAAAGGCAAGAAGGGATATTTGCCACACAAAATACATTGCAAGACAAAAGGTATTACTAGAGACAAAGCCAGCATTTCTCATGGATAAAAGTGTTCATTCTTTTTTTTTTTAATTTTTTTTAACGTTTATTTATTTTTGAGACAGAGAGAGACAGAGCATGAACAGGGGAGGGGCAGAGAGAGAGAGAGACATAGAATCTGAAACGGGCTCCAGATTCTGAGCTGTCAGCAAAGTGCCCGACGCGGGGCTCAAACTCACGGGACCCTGAGATCATGACCTGAGCCGAAGTCGGACGGTTAACCGGCTGAGCCACCCGAGGCGCCCCTAAAAGCATTCATTTTTAAGGAGGAAATAAATGTGTGCGGTCTAATAAATATGGTTGAAGGTACATGGAGCAAAAATGTCAGAATTAAGGGAAGAAATAGCAAAACCTACATAATGAGTCAAGATGTTAACAACAATGATAGAATTCTAGAAATCCCCAAGATTATCGTCCCCTGGTTAACCAAACAAACACTAATCTAGGTGCTGCTATGAAGAAACTTTGCAAATCTAATGAAGGTTACTAATCAGCTAACTTTAAAATAGGGAGCTAGCTTAGTTTATCCAGGTGAGCCCGCTGCAATCACATGAGACCTTAGAAGCACAAGAGGAAGGCAGAAAAGTCAGAGACCTATGTCAGAAAAAGAAGACAGAGTCGAAATGAAGCAGAAAGAGAGGTTAAAGAGATCTGAAGTGTGAGATGAGCTCTAAATGTCATTGCTGGCTTTCAACACGGAGGAAGAGAGAGATGAATCAAGGAATGCCTGAAAACAGCCTCTGAATGACAGCCAGCAAGGAAATGGGGGATCTCTGTCCTACAACTGCATAAAAATGAATTTTTCCAACAACCTAAATGAGCTTGGTAGTGGATTCATCCCCAGAGCATCCAGAAAGAAGCACAACCCTGGGACACTTTGGCCTTGTGAAACCCATCATAGAAAAATAGCAGAGCTGTGCTGTGCCTGGATTTATGACCTACAGGACTGTGAGATAATAAACGGATGTTGTTTTAAGCCACTAAATTTGTGATAATTTTTACAGCAGCTATAGAAAATGAATTCAACATCCTTTCTAAGCAAATGACAGAGCAACTAGAGAAAAGAATCAGCAAAGACATAAAAGGCATAAAAGGTCTGAAAGATACAAACCACCACCTTGACCTAACTGATATTTATCAATAGTATATCAAAAAACCTACACCATACACATTCTTTTTGGATATACAAGGGATGTTTACCAGAATAGATCGTATATGGCCCATAAAAAAATAATAAACTTGAAAGATAATATCATATACAGTGTGCTCTCTGAACATAATAGAATTAAATTAGAAGTCACTAGCATTAAGATAATTAGAAAACCTAATTACCTGAAAATTAAATACAGACCTCTAGATAGTCCATGGGTCAAAGAGGAAATTACAAGAACATTAGAAATATTTTTATAATAACAAAAATACAAAATAATCTATGCATAAAGGGAAACTTATAGTGCTAAATGTGTATACTAGAAAAGAAGAAAGATCTAAAAATCAATGACCTTATGATACAAGTTCATACCTCAAGAAACAAGAGAAAAAGTAAACACATAGTAACTAGAAGAAAGGAAATAGTGAGGAACAGTAATAAAACTTAGAAAATAGAGGAAATCAGAAGATTCTTTTAAAGGTCAATAAAGTTAATTAGCATCTAACTGGTTTAATATAAAAATAATACCTAAGAAAAAAGTTACCAATATCTGCAATGGGAGAATATAATAACAGATCCTATACGTTAGATCTTGAATTACAGTATCATGACAAATACTAGAGGCTAATATGGGAATATTATGCATAATTTGCACACAAATTTAATGGTTTAGGCAAAAAATAAAAATTATTGAAAGACACACGTTATCAAAACTGATCCAAGAAGAGATTTAAAATAGAAATCCAAATAAGTCTATACCAATTAAATAAATTGAAAATATAATTAAAAGCCTTCTGTTAAAACAAAGTGAAAAAACAAAACTCAAGACACAAAATTATTTCACTGGTGAATTTTATCAAACTTTTAAAGTTTAAATAATACCAATCTCAAAAACTCTTCAGAGAATAGACTGGAAGGGAACATTTTTCATCTTGTTAGCCTACCATTATAGCAATGCCAGAACCAGACAATGACATTGGAAGGAAAGAAAAATAAAGACCTGAGAAATAGATTTTAAAATAATACATGTTAACAAATCAATTTCTATAATTAGAAAATAAAAATGATGCACCATGATCAAGTGTGGTTCATCTCAAACATTCAAAAACAGTCTATTAACATTAGGAAGTTAATCACTGTATTTAGTCATATTAACAAAGTGATCATCGGAATAGATGCCAAAAAAAACATTTGACTGAATTCAAAGTCCATTCATGAAAAAAAATCTCTCAGCAAACTAGGAATTAAAGAGAACTTACTCAACAGATACCTATAATCTACAAAAATAAAAGAACAAAGTATATAATCATTCTTGATGTATAAAATCTGCACACCAAAAGTCAGGGGAAAACAAAATATGGATATTTTCTCTCTCTACTTTTATTCACCATTTAACTATAGTTGTAGGTCAAGGCAATAAGATAAGGTAAAAAAAGGAAAGTCATACAATTGAAACAAAAGTAAAACTTTTATTTGCTAATGACACAACTGTTTATGTAGAAAACACTACAGAATCTACCAAAAAAGCTACCAAATCAAATGTATGAATGTAGGAAGGTTTCAGAATACAAGATAAGCATTCAAAACACAATTTTAAAATTATATCTCATGATGAATCACCTGGGTGGCTCAGTTGGTTGAGCATCCAACTTGGGCTCAGATCATGATCTCATGGTTCCTGAGTTGGAGCCCTGAATCAGGCTCTGGGATCACAGCTTGGAGTCTGGAGCCTGCTTTGATTCTGTGTCTCCTTATCTCTCTGCCCCTCCCCAGCTTGAGCTCTGTCTCTCTCTTAAAAATAAATAAACATTAAAAAAATTTTAATGAAAAATAAAATAAATATCTCATGATAAAAAAATAGAAAATAAATTAAAGCTTAATTACTACTAGCACCAAAGTAACATATTTATAAATAAATTAAACTGAAAGTGTATAAGATTCATTCAAAGAATACTACAAAACATTGTAAAAACATCGTAAAAGAAATTTACAGGGACAAAAGTAAATGGAGGGATACGTTATATTGGGGAACTGAAAGATTCAATATTGTTAAAAATGGACAATTTTTTCCACATTTATCTGTAGATTAAATTCAATCCAATTCAAAATTTTAGACGGCTTTTTGGAAGAAATTAGCAAGCTGATTTTAAAATGTTTATGTAGGCAAATGATCTAGAAAAGTCAAAACAATTTTCTAAAAGCAGAACAATTTAGAAGACATTTCAAAGTGCAGTAATCAAGACAATGTAATCAAGATGAAGCATTGGTGCCATAGGGCAATGGAAGAAAATAGAGCCCGGAAATAGACCTATACTTACATGGTCAATTGAGTTTTCACAAAATTGCCAACATAATTCAATAGAGGAAAGAAATCTTGTGAACAAATGATAGTAGGACAACTGAATATTCTATGGGGGGTGAGGGAAGGGATGAGCCTCAGATCTTACTTCAAACCATCCATAAGAAAAAACTCAGAGCATAGATCTACCCATAATTAAAACTATTATATTTTTTGGTTTTATTGCCAGTGTAATTAACATACATTGTTATATGTTACTTTCAGATGTACAATATACCGATTCAACATTTCTATATGTTACTCAGTGCTCATCAACATAAATGTACTCTTAATCCCCTTCATCTATTTCACCCATCCCCCAACCCACCTCCTCCCTGGTAACTGTGCATTTGTTCTCTAGTTCTCTATAGTTAAGAGTCTGTGTATGGTTGGTCTCTTTTTGTTGTTGTTTATTTTGTTTCCTAAGTTCCGCATATGAGTGAAATATGGTATTTTTCTTCCTCTGACTGACTTGTTTTGGTTAGCATTATACACTCTAGATCTGTCTGTGTTGTTGCACATGGGGGGATTTAATTCTTTTTTATGGCTAAACATTCTCTTTCTATACATCACCTCTTTTTTATCCATTCATCTATCGATGGACATGGGCTGCTTCCATAATTTGTCTATTGTAAATAATGTTGTAGTAAACATAAGGGTGCATGTATCCTTCTGAATTAGTGTTTTTGCATTCTTTGGGTGGATACCAAGTAGTGTAAATACTGGATAATGGAGTAGTTTTATTTTTAATTTTTTTGAGAAACCTCTATACTCCTTTCTACAATGACTGCACCAGTTTGCATTCCCACCAAGAGTAAACCAGTGTTCCTTTTTCTCCACATTCTTGTCAACACTTATTTCTTGTGTTTTTGATTTTTACCATTCTGACAGGTGATATCACATTATGGTTTTGATTTGCATTTCCCAGATGAAGAGTGATGCTGAGTGTCTTCTCATGAGTCTGTTGGCCATCTGAACGTCTTCTTTGGAGAAATGTCTGTTCATGTCTTCTGCCCATTTTTTAATTGGATTATTTGTTTTTCTGGTGTTGAGTTGTATAAGTTCTTTATATATTTTGGATACTAACACTTTATCAGATAGGATATTTGCAAGTATCTTCTCCCATTCAGTATATTGCCTTTTAGTTTTGTTGATTATTTCCTTCACTGGGGAGAAGCTTTCTGTTTTGATATTGTCCCAAGAGTTTATTTTTGCTTTTGTTTCTCTTGCCCAGGGGACCTATCTAGAAAAAAAGTTGCTATGGCTGATGCCTGTGCTTTCTTCCAGGATTTTGATAATTTCCTATCTCATATGTGGGTCTTTTGAACTTATTTTTGTGTATGGTGTAAGAAAGTGATCCCCTCTATTCTTTTGCATGTAGCTATCCAGTTTTCCCAACACCATTTGTTAGAGGGGTTGTCTTTTCCCCATTGGATATTTTTGCCTCCTTTACTGAAGATAAATTGACCATATAATCATGGGCTTATTTCTGGGCTCTCTATTCCCTATTCTGTTCCATTCAACTATGTGTCTTTTTACTTTGGGGGGAGGGGGTAATACATCCTGTTTTGATTTCTAAAGCTATTACATTTTATGTGAAAATACAAGAGAAATATTGCTGTAATTGGGATAAGCAGAGGTTTCTTAAAGAGGGCACAAAAAGGGGAACCTGGGTGGATCAGTCGGTTGAGTGTCTAACTACGGCTCAGGTCATGATCTCATCCTTTGTGAGTTGGAGCCCCACATCAGGCTCCGGGCTGTGGAGCCTGCTTCGGATTCTGTGTCTCCCTGTCTCTCTCTGCCCCTCCCCTGCTCTCTCTCTCTCTCTCTCTCAGAAAATGAATAAAACATTAAATTTTTTTTTTAAAAAAGAGGGCACAAAAAGCACCAACTATAAAAACATAAGTAGGGGCGCCTGGATGGCTCAATCAGTTAAGCGCCCAACTCTTGATTTCCTCTCAGGTCGTGATATCACTGTTTGTGAGATTGAACCCCGCTTTGGGATGTGTGCTGACATCATGGATCCCGCTTGGGATTCTCTCTTTCCCTCCCTTTCTGCCCCTCCCTCCTTCTCTTTCTCTTTCAAAATAAATAAATAGACTTAAAAAAATAAAAACGTAACTAAATTTCACCAAAATTAAAAACACATTCTTTTCAAATCATACAATTAATAAAATGAAAAGCCACATTGGGAGAAACTATTTTAAAAAATACCTTTGCAAAAGGCTCAAATCTAGAACATATAAAAAATATTAACAATAATATAACTAAACAACTCCAAAAAAAAGCAGGCAAACAACTTGAACAGGCATTTCAAAAAGAAGTTATACAAATAACCAATAAGCACATGAAAAATTACTCAACATCATTATTCATCAGGGAAATGAAAATTATGACCATATCTCTATGTCAAAAAATGCAAAACAGCCATTCAGTAAATTTCAACCACCATTAATGATGACATTTCTTAGAACCTAGAGTAAAAGAAAACCTACTCACCTTCATAAGGGGAATTTATTAGTATCCACAGCTCACATGCTACTCAACTGTGAGATAGCGAAGGCTTTGTTCATAAAGTTTTAAAAAAAGGCAACAGCATTTACTCATATTACTTCAATACTTGTGGTTCTATCAGTGCAATAGGCAAGAAAAAGAAAATAAAATGCATACACATTGAAAGGAATACAACTGTTTTACTTGGAACATGCTTGTATATGTAGGAAGTTCTAAGAAGTGGTTTTTTTAACTCATTAAAATAAGTGAATTTAACAATTTTGCAGGATCCAAAGTCAATACAAAAAAAAAATAATTGCATTTCTTTGTGATAGCAATGAACATTTTTGGAAAATGAAATTAAACATATATATCATTTACTATATTAACTAAAGTAATAAAATATAAGCTTCATGTTTACCCAAACTGAATAATGTGCTATTACTTCAAATTCTGCTTAACACTTGGGTTTTCCATTTCCAATAAAATGTGCTTTAGGCTTCATGAGAGCTAGTGTCTTCAAAGTACATTAAACTCCATGAGGGTTATAGGTCTACAGTGGGACAATATTTCTTTATTTCTACTTCACAATGTACTTATTTTTTATAGGGTTTTCTAGATTACTCCCCATATACTCGCCCTGACATCCAACTCCTTGGTTTGGCATTTTTGGAAATTCCTCAGCCCATCATAAGGTATCACCAGCATGACCCTGTTTTTATTCCTCAATGCAGGCAGAAATTATAGTATTGCAACAAAGTACACAGAAAATTGAAATTTCAACTCCTGACCAATAAGCATTATGAAATGCACTTAGCAAAACAGATTAACCAAGCAAAATCACAGTCTAGACTAAACATAAAGAAAGTCCTGCCAATTCTTAAAGTGTATCACTCACTACATGAAAATAGAGATCTGGAGATTTTAACTGCCATAAAGTTATGATTGGTACATATTTTGGATAAAAAGATATTTCATACGCATGATTTGTTTTAACAAGATGCTTAATAGGATTTAGGTTTGTCTGTGAAGCCCAGTATATCTTAGTTGGCTTTATTTTATTTGCCTTCTATTAGTATTTAAAATCTTTTTCTTATGTTGATTTTTCTCCCAAAATCAGTTATAAGTTTCTCAAGTGTAATGGATAAGTCTACTTTTGCCTTCATATTTCCTCTAGCAGTAGGTGTTCAGTAAATGTTGACAATGAGTTATTATAAAAGAAAATTGATCAGAGATCAGCTGCCAGACTACCTTTTTAAACAGTCTTTTCCAATTTGTTTTGAAAAATGAAGGAATTCACCAACTAAGATGGCGTAATGAATTATACTCTTAAAAACTTCTTATAAATACATCTCAAATTCTAGTCATATCATACTCCAGAATATCTGAAAATATTATCTAATAATGCTCCTATTCATACCCGGCAATCTAAGTCTTTGTTAGCTTTCATTTCAGATTCAACAAACATTACAATCTACCTCCTTTAAGCCAGATGCTTTTTAGATGATATTTTGTTTAACCCCATCACAACTGTGTGAAGTAAGTGATGAAAACATCACCCATTTTAAAGATGAAGAATTTGAAACCCAGTGAGGTTAAATAATTCACTCAATTTATTACAACTGGCACAGAAAAGACCTTCAAACTTAGGCTCTCTGACTTGCTACTCAATAACATTCTGTGGTCAGATGAGCTGAACTGATTGAAAGGCAAGAAGATCAAAGCAGAAAATAATTTGTAGGCATTCGCTCTTTCTCTCTCTATGTACATATAGTATATGCATATACTAAATATATATATATACACAACTATATAAATATTAAATATATTCTCTCTCTACACACACACACATACATTATATGTATAGTATATACACTATATACTATATATGTTCTATAAGTAGTGTATATATATATAGAATATATATATACACATATGTATATATACTATATGTATATATTCAGGTTAAGTAAAGGGAAAAACTTACTTAAGGTTTTTCTGGGAAATTTTATCCTAGGAAATAAATAAATATGTTCTGGTATTAAATTTATTTAAAATCCTAAGAAGATAATGGAAATTTTTCTCTAGAAACAAACCATTTAACAGTTAAGCTATTGTGAGGATTAATTAATCATATTACATAAACCATATTTATAGGGTCTCCTAAATAGTTTAATCCTTAGCCACTTTAATTTTTTTAATAAATTTTATTTGAGAGAGAGAGAGAGAGAGAGCACATGCAGGGGAGAGGGGTAGAAGGAGAATCACAAGCAGGCTCCATACTCACATGGAGCCTGACAGAGGACTTGATCTCACCACCCTGGGATCATGACCCCAGTTGCTCAACCAACTGAGCCACCCAGGCGCCCCTTTAGCCACCTCATTAAAAAATGATACAACCTCTTTTAAGCTACTTATGTCTTCTTCTTGTTTTATTTTAATTTCTTGTTTCATTGATATTTTATTATTTCTATCTTATATAAACGATAACTTATTTATCTTGCTTATTCATTAGATAAGCTCCATGATGGCAAGTGCTTTTGTGTATTGTTTTTATTCTATATAACAAGAATCTACAATAGTACAAGACATATTTTATGTTCATTCTTTCTATAGATATAGATACAGATACAGATATAGATGATATAGATCTCTGTGTGTGTGTGTGTGTGTATATATATATGTGTGTATATGTGTGTGTGTGTGTATATATATATATATATATGCATAATTCTCAAACTGTCTCTCTTTGTCTCCATCTCTATCTTTCTCTGTATTTGTGTATATGACTAAGTGGGTAAACAGATGAATATGGGATTACATTCCTTTTGGGAAGGAAGTCTAATTGCACGAAACTTTAAGGGATATTTTTCTCTCAAGCGTGGAACTAAGAAGAAGGATGGACCTATTCTTCAGCCTTGCTGGCTGATGCAGATGGAGCAAGAGAGATTTAATTTCTGGAAGCTAAGAGCATCCAAGAGTATTCTGAGTCACAGTGATTCTTACTGTCTAGTGACCTTAGTGTTAAAGGGAGGTCATTTATCCTCTCTCAACGTTTCACTCTTTGAGTTAACCAGCAGCCACTGAAGAGTGGCTGCACAGCAAAACACTCAAGTGTACTCACTCCAGAATTGTTGACTTTTTCTACCTACATAAATAAAGTTTCTGATAACCAAATACAGTGAGAGGAGAGAATAGCTTATACCTAAAGAGTTGTTTTACACACTTTCCTTGAGAGTGAATGAATGGAGCCAGATAAGCAAAGAGGTCTGGAAAGCTCTGAGAGAGGCATCCTTGGGATACTTTAAATTCACGTAGATTCAGAGATGGTAAATGATTACAGAGTCAAAAGCAAACATGACAAATTGAATATTCATCTTAATTGTACTCCAGTTTTTCTATGTTTGGTAAATACTTATAATTCGATTATATAAATATGTGATATAAAATAATATTTATAATGCTGGCATTTTTATAAATGAAATGCACAATGTGGTCTCATCATAAAATCATCTTATCTATTTTTTCTTGATTTCTCTTTGCTTTAGGATATCTTAAATGATGTTCACCGAATGGTTACAATGGATGTTTCTTCATTATGGTTACAGTAATGATTTTTAATTGTGTTATTTATGTTTTTAATTTGTTAAATGTTTTACAATGGTCAAGTACATTATTCCAGTATATATAATGATGTTATTCTTAAAAGCAATCATATAGAATTAAAGTGAGTAAGCTTAGAACCAATCATATTTTCTGATTCTAAAACAAAGCAGCACCAATAATAACAGTAACCAACAATGACAGTAATATTGCATGGGAGTGAAGTTTTAAGCAGTTTTTCTTCTGAGAACACTTGTACAATAGCAAACTGGAGTACTACCATGAAGAATGAATGCAGAGTGCAGAGTGACAGAGTGTCTAATTTATTGATTAATTTAGTAGTTTAATAAATAGACTCTATAGATTATAGAGAAGCTAATATATATTTCTGCCAAATATTTATCGAGTGAACAATAAAGTACCAGAAGCTAAAGGAAACACAAAAATGAATAAATCTCACCTCTGCCATTAATGAATACAAAATTCAATGGGAAAATTAAGGCCTGTTCAAAATTTATTATAAATAAAGTAGATGTAGTACAGGGAAGGGTAAAATCATATGTTGCCGAAGGAGTTGGGAAAAATAGGATAAAGTTATAGTGGGGTGAGTCAGGGAATGTCAATAACTAAAAAAATAATTTTAAGTGGAAAATCTCTGCATATATTATACATGTAACCTCTATAACTAGTTCATAGTATTATTTGTCATAGTTTTCAACTAGCGCTGTAATAAATAACCACAAATTTGGTGGCTTAAAACAACTGTAATATAGCCACTGAAAGTTCAGTAGGTTAGAAATCCAACAGAGTCTCATTGAGTTACAACCAAGGTGTCAGCAGGACAGGATCTCAGGGAGAATCCATTTCACTGTCTTTTCCAGCTTCTAGAGACCTTCCACTTTCCTTGGCTCATGGCCTTCTCCTTCCATATTCACCAGCCAAGAAAAGGTTTTTGTTTTGTTTTGTTTTGTTTTGTTTTTAATTTAAGAACGCCTTGAGCCCACCCAGATAATCCAGGAAAATCTTCCCAACTCAGAGTCCTTCATTTAATCGCCTCTGCAAAGTCTCTTTTGCCAAGTAAGCAACATATTTTTAAGATCTGAGAATCGGGTCATAGACATTATTTGGGGCCGTTAACCTGCTTACCACAATCTGCCCCTGGATCCCAAAGATTTGTGTCCATCCAACATGGAAAATACATTCATCTTATTCCAAGGTCTCCAAAGACTTAATCCATTATAGCATCTAAGTCCACACGTTCATCTAAATTTCACCAGCACTGCGTTTTATCGTCACAATCATCTATATTATGTTAGGTATGAGTGAAACTTTGGGTCTGATCCATCCTGGAGGACAGTTTGCGAACCTGTGAAGCTCAGGAAACAAGTTATATGTTCATAAAGTACCACGGTGGGACACGCATAGGATAACAATGATAGATTTTTCCGAGTCAGAGAAATTAGTCCTTTCTTAAAAAATTTCCCTCAACCTTTTTCCACATTTTAAGTTTAATATTGATATGCACCCGCTCCTCTGATAATGGGACAGAGAAAAAAAAAACCCTCAAATGTCACCCTTGCAGCTGAAAAGTAAGGATAACTAGATATATCAGGAACCTTTCTGGTGATTTTGTGTATGGAGCCTGCCACAAGCCAATGAAAACAATCAATTGCTACGTGAGGCCTTAACCAAGAAAATAGTTTTCCAGTTTTAGTGTTAAGAAAAGATGGCAAGTGTGGCTCCTTTTATTTATTTATTTATCTTACATAGAAATAGCTCCATTAGTTCCTGATTGGGTAGCGAGAGGCAAGGTGAAGCTGGAAAAAAAGCATCTGTGGTTGCAACAGAATGTGGAGATTTTGACTTACATAAATCTTGGTCATATTTAATCCTTTTGGAACGAGGATTGAGAAATTGCTGCCTCTGCTCCCATAATAGTTGTAGCAATAAAATATCAATACAACTTTCTAAGACGCAGTGGGCCAGAGCAGGCTTTTTCTTCTTTGTTACCACAGAATGCCGAAGTCCTGCAAGAGTACTTCACATACTAATAAATCATATATTAGAGAATAATATTGTATTTTATGCATTTATACATGATATAATAATAGTATAGGGAACATTCTAATTTCTTCCATATATCTACTGCATTACAGAGTATGCAACTATATTTATACAGAATTAGTTTATAACTAAAATAAATCCTGCCTCTATAAAATGTAATAAATAAAAAGAACATAGCTTGGCTTCTTCCTCTAATTCTTTTTTTTTTTGTAAGTTCATTTATTTTTGAGAGAGCAAGAGAGGGCGAGAGACAGTGCAGGGGAGGGGCAAAGAGAGAAAGGGAGAGAGAGAGAGAGAGAGAGAGAGAGAGAGAGAGAGAATCTTAAGAAGGCTCCACGCTGTGGAGCCCAATGCAGGGTTCGAACTCACAAACCATGAGATCATGACCTGAGCTGAAATCCAGAGTTGGGCGCTAAACTCACTGAGGCACCCAGGTGCCCCTTCCTCTAATTCTGAACTTCCTTATTTCACAAAAATGCCTGTCACTATTAGAGTTACTCCTGCACAGGGAGTCTAGTTCACCTTTTGGTTTGAGAGGGGTTCCAAGTGCTCCCTCTAGGGACTTGCAGAATCTGAGGTTTTTCTTCTAATGTTAAGAGGTCTCTGCCTTTATTCTCAGACTCCATTAACTGACCTCTACAGAGCATCTGAGAAAATTCCTTTTTCTGCAACGGGAGGCCTAGAAATCGCTGTAACTATTTGCCACAGGTTTCTACTGCTTTCAAGGCTGGGCTGAGCTACTCTGAGAAATACCAAAAGGCAATGCGTGCATGTGTCTGGCAGAAATATGACTGACTCTTAATCCTGATATCTTTCTGCAGCTTTAAGAAGCCGTGTGCTGTGGAGTCCTCTCCTGCCTCCTTTCAAATTAGGCTCCTCTCCCTGTTGAGTTTTATCGCCTCATTAGTTACAAATGAAAACTCAATTTTTTAGGTTTCAAATATGAAATTTTAACATGGGAGAGCAATATGAATAAATAAAAATTAAATTATTTTGATACTCGGCATAAAAAATTCTGTCTAAGCTATTAGCCCATTAATGGGCAGGAAGAGAGTGTTCTTACATTTTTAGGACATTATATAAAATTCTCATAAAGGTAATAAAAGTAGTCGCTTCCACACATCTTAGTAAAATGGAGCTGTACCGCAGCAAATTTGCTCTTGTTTGCTGAAAGCTGCCAAAAAGAACTTGAGTTCAGCTCAGGTTACATGCTGAAATCTTCCTCCTATGGATCAAAATGTTCAACCTGAGTTCCAAGCATTCTCCTGGCTGTATTACTTTTCTTCTTGCTGTATTACTTTTCCTTCAGACTCATCTATAATGTTGACTTTTAAAATGTAGACTCAAGTTGTGCTAAAGACAGATGCTTGCTATTAGTAAGTAGTAGCAGGCAATTACTTAGTGGGTTGTTTTCAAGTTTATCAGATTGTTGGTTGTCTTCGGACTACAACTGGATCAGCTTTCATTCTCGTTTCAGTAGGCATGTCCTGGACTTACCATATCCTTATTGGTGTTTCTCTTCTAGTTGATGCATATTCTGTCTCTCAGCCGCTGAATCTTCATAATATGGTGTACTACCCCTAGGATGACTTCATAACAGATCTCTTCATTCTGCCCTGTATGGTTTACAGTGGAACAGTTTATTATTTTTTAATTTTTAAAATTGATTCATTTGTTTTGAAAGAGAGAGAGAGAGAGTGTGGGTACACAAGTGGAGAAGGAGCAGAGAGAGAGGGAAAGAGAGAAGAATTCCAAGCAAGTTCCACACTGTCAGCACAGAGCCCAATGCAGGTCTTGAACTCAGGAACCATGAGATCATGACCTGAGCCGAAATGAACAGTCAGTCGCTTAACCAACGGAGCCACCTAGGTGCCCCTGTGGAACAGCTTATTTAAGATAATAATAATAATTCAAACATTAAACATTAGTGGAGAAGGTAATCTATATGCTCAAAATAATACATATTTATATGTATATGTATTTCAGAGAGCGAAGAAACAAACAAAAAAATCAGAGAAGCAACTATAGCCAGTGTTTTTGCCCATACATACTACTGCTAGAGAAGATTGCCCTCTGCTGTTAAACATTTGTGACTTTCTAGTAGAGATGATTGAATTCTAGTAGCGTTCTTGAAAATTTAGTATTCAGAGATTCTCCCAATAAATAGTGTTCTTCACAAAAGGAACATGTTATTAACAACTGTAAAAATTCTAGATAATGAGTTAAGTCCTTTCTTTAACCTTATAGATAACATGGTCTATGTCCTCTTTCTAGCACCAGCTTTCACTGTGCTCCAAATAATGTAAAGTTCTAATGACATTGGTAAATATCACTAATGGTTAATATTATTTCAAAACGCAATTAATATATTGAACCAAGCTCAAATATATTTCAAGAAAGTTTTACTTTTGGCCTTTGTTAGAAGAATCCTCCCATGCTACCAGTCAAGAGGGTAAAAGACCCCAAAATAAATTTGGATAACATCCAAGTTGCTGAGTTTTTTCTCTGATTTTATTGCTGTAAGAATTATGTAATTTCTTGACTTTTGAGAGATGACATGGCCAAAAATTTATAGGTGAAGATATTAATTTCTCACTGGGAAGTCAGGAAATGATAGTTGAACACGTGGAAACAAATCTTTATGCTGCCATGCTGTGATGAATTGGAGATTGATAAAGTTTACTTGGTAATGTGGCAGTAGGGGAATGAAAAACGAGATGTCGGTTCCAGTAACAGTTAACTAGAATGATTACAAACGTCTATAATGTCACATTAAAGTTGACACGGTTTTTACTACAACTTGGGATAGAGTCACAGAGTTTGTCCTGTGTTGATTTCAAACTTGAATAGAAGCTTCGAGATCTGATTATTTTGCAATCTTCAGACTCCATGTAAATTTACTGGTCATACCACATGTGTCACGCATCAAATGTGGAAACATTCATAATTATGTCATTTTGTACCACATAGACTGGAATCTCCAATGCACCCATTTCTTCAAAGTTAGAAGAAATGGACAAAAATCTTCTCTCAACTATGTATCTTATAGATGCATTTTGAACCCATGTATTTCCCATTTGTTCCTACCTAAAAAAAGGATATTTCAAAATATGCCCTTTTTTTCCCAAAATATTGATTTTCCTTCCTTCAGTAAGGTTCTGTGTAGTGTACTTCACTACATTAAGAAATCTTTAGGATACTTCTCATTTGCATTTTAACCAAAGAGATACCTGATTAATTACATGTAATGATTCCTTTATTTGGGTTCAGGGAACAGAAGAATAACAGTGAATGTTTTATGGTCATATCAAATAAGTGTTAGAGCAAGGACTTAAACTCATGGTTCCTATGTTATGGTGTTCTAGATTCTGAAAGTCTCTGTATAGTTTTAAATGTAAATTTTCTAGAAAAAATAAATATTTGCGTGGCTGGAACTTTATTTCAAATTTAATTTTCAATGGAATGAAAGTTTGCCTTTTCTCTGAGTGCTATTTATTTTTTTCAGTTTGTGTATATTTTCAGTATTTTGTATTTTCTCTGAAGATAAAGATGAGTTGTTATATTCGCTCCTAGAATTAAGTTCAAAATTTGTTATGATTTAACAATAATTTGTTAAATACACATTTTTCAATATCAGAGGAAAAAACTAAAATATGAAAGAAAATCTGTGCCCAGCAATAGCTTACAATTCACTGTGGCAATAGGATAGAATAGAGAAAAACAAATATGACTATTAAAATAATAGAGATATGTATATGATTAATTATTAAAAGAAAAATTTAAAGAGGCAGGTTTCAAGGTTTTGTTTCATATTCCAAAAAAAGACTTGACAATGATGCTTTTCCTCCACATTTTTTTAAACACTTAAATTGTTTTATAAGTTTAAGTGGTTTGAACTTTTATATTCATGTATATATAAATAAAATTTAACTTTTTATTTGCTATGACTATGAGGTTCTAAATTAAAAAAATAATTGGGGTTATGTTATTGTTGCGATTGCTTTTAAATTAGAACTGATGAGGGGTGCCTGGGTGGCTCAGTCAGTTAAGCATCCAATATTGGCTCAGGTCTTGATCTCACAGTTCATGAGTTTGAGCCTCAGGTCGGACTGTGTGCTGACACTCAGAGCCTAGAGCCTGCTTCAGATTCTGTGTCTCCCTCTCTCTCTGCCCCTCCCTACTCATGCTCTGTCACTGTCTCTCTCTCTCTCCCTCTCAAAAAAAAAATTTTTTTTTAATTAAAAAAATAGAACTGATGGAAAAAAGAACTCTATTAGAAAATTTGTTAATTATTAAACAGAAAAAATAAAACATTGAAAATGTTTCTCTTTGAGATTAAAAATGTTTTATAGTATTTTATATCAATATAGGAGTATGATTTCCTGCTAGGAGAACAGTTCAGCATCAATGTATATTTCTTTTTTTTTTCTTTTTTTTTTTTGTCATTTACATTTGAAGTGCTTGAAATCCTCTGTATATAAACAAGTAGATAAAAGTGGCAAGCTATTTGATGTTGGCAATGTTGTTCAAGTATTTGAACTATTTCTAAATTATGTACCAAAAATCATGTACCATTTTTCAATCAACAACTATCTAAATGGTAGTCTATCTGAAAATTTGAATTTTCCTTAAATCAATGAATTTGATTAAAGTTAAAGACACTAAAGTTAATTGTTTTATTTATTTCTGTAGATGTATATATTATATATATACATCTTTATTTCTGCAGATGTATATATATAGATAGATGTATATATATATAAACACACGCATATGTATGTGTGTGTATATATATATACACACATACATGTATATATACACATACATGTATATATATATATACACACATACACGTGTGTGTGTGTGTGTGTGTGTATATATACATATATATATATATATGTATATATATATATGGGCTTTACTGAAACTAAATATCCGAGAATCATATCCACTACTTTTTTTAAGGGGTACATTGTCTATCAAGTTAAAAAGAGCTGAAATAGGCATTTGAAACAACCTCATAAAATTGGAAGTATTTTAGGAGTTTTCCTATTTTCTTTCTTTAATGCTTGTTTATTTTTTTTGAGATAGAGAGAGAGAGAGAGAGAGCGAGCAAGCGTGCATGAGCGGGGGAGGGGCTGAGAGAGAGGGAGTCACAGAGTTCAAAGCAGGCTCCAGGCTCTGAGCGGTCAACACAGAGCCCAACGCGGGGCTCGAACCCACGGACCAGGAGATCATGACCTGAGCCAAAGTCAGATGCTCAACCGACTGAGCCACCCAGGTGCCCCATGTGAGGAGTTTTTCAAAGTGACTTGGTCATATATGTTGCCTTCAGGAATAAAATTTAATTTATTTAGTAGATATTAACAACAACAACAAAAAAAGGAGGAAAGCCTTTAATAAAATATTTCCATATATAAAAAAGAAAAGAAGGGATTTGCTTATAGGAACTTTGAGGATCTCTCTCATAGATGAGCCTTTCTTCTACAGTTGCTGGGAGATGTAATAGGTAATGTCTTGGAAATAGAATTGTCAGTGCCCCCACTATCCCACACTATAGTACTGTATACTTGAATTTGATTCTAAACATTCTAATTGCTTTTTATATTTCCCACTTCATTTACCATGCTTCAACTTGGGCCAGGGAGAATCATGAAACCTTCCCAGAGGGATGATACCCTCATTAAAGGAGGCTTTTCAGACAACAAGACTTAATCTTGTTTGTTTGTTTGTTTGTTTGTTTGTTTGTTTTTGACCCTCAATGCACTATAGGAGGATTCTTGATGAGTAAGAGTCATACTTCTCTTCCTAAAGTAAGAGAAGGCAATTATGAAAAAGGAGATGTTAATGGACCCACCATAAATCTTACAAGAAAATTCTCATAAGATCAATTTCCATGAAAATTCAAGTACATTATGGATCCAAGCAATGAATCCATAAAATCCTTCCTGCTTCAGACACCACCAACCACTACTGATGTAAAACACGCAAATACATATAAAATAAAACCTTATATTGATAATTAAACAATTAATAATCAAATAATATACTAACATAAAATACATAAAAGGAGTGAATCTGAATAGGGTCCGATGTCAATAAAGGCCCCTATAGGGGATATAGGTACTGGATTCTATCTGTAAAGGTGAGTAGGCATTTGGCAGACAAAGAGTTGAGGACAGGGACCTCCAAACTTAGCTAAACACAGCAAAGATTTTTAGAATCAAAAGATGTGGTGTTTGGTGAGGGGGAGAATGAAGAGAATAATTTGGCTAATGTAAAGAACTTTCTTAGATTAGGCAGGGGTGCCTGGGTGGCTCGGTTGCTTAAATGTCAGATTCTTGATTTTGACTCAGGTCATGATGACAGGGTTCATGAGATCAAGACCAGCATCCCGCTCTACACTGACACTGCAGAGCCTGCTTGGGATTCCTCTCTCTCCCTCTCTCTGCCCTCCCCCACTCTCTCTCAAAATAAACAAATAAACGTTAAAAAATAAAGTATGCTTAGAGAGGTCCTTTCTAACTTGAGTTTGAGAAGGCAGTGCTTAAATTTTATCATGTAGAAAAATACCTTTCTCAGTATAAACTTTGGCCCACCTGCTTTAGAATCACTGGGAGTACCACTTAAAACTCAACCTTGACCCTGATACCAGTCCTACTCAAAAAGATATCTACAGGGGCACCCAGGTGGCGCAGTCAGTTAAGCGTCTGACTTCAGCCAGTCACGATCTTGCAGTCCATGAGTTCGAGCCCCACGTCAGGCTCTGGGCTAATGGGTCAGAGCCTGGAGCCTGTTTCCGATTCTGTGTCTCCCTCTCTCTCTGCCCCTCCCCCGTTCATGCTCTGTCTCTCTCTGTCCGAAAAATAAATAAACGTTGGAAAAAAAAATTTTTAAAGATATCTACAGTGTCTTACATATGCATTTAAGTCAAGTACTAGGGACACCTGGGTGGCTCAGTCATTCAAGCGTCCTGCTTCTGCTTAGGTCATGCTCTCCTGGTTCCTGAGTTCCAGCCCCATATCAGGCTCTGCTCTAACAGCACAAAGCCCACTTTGGATCCTCTGTCTTCCTCTCTCTCTCTGCTTCCCCTCCTCACAAATGAATAAACATTAAATTAAGTACTAAGGGGATATTTATGTAGTCTAAAAATAGGGCACCTCTGCTGTACATGTTTAAGAATACTGAGTGAAATGGAGCATGAACAAACATTTATGACACAGAAGTTTTGGAGCTGCATTAACTGAACTAGTAGACTACAGAGAAGTTAGGTCAATCCAGGGAGGTTTATAGTCTGAGAGACTATAAAACAATAGTGTCCCTGGTGGAGGGAGGCCATGCTTAGGAAGTAATGAGGTTCCTTGTTTATATGGTCACCAGTTTTATCATAATCTAACTTTATTTCTATTTGAACTTAATCTTGTGGTAAGTTAATCATTCAATTACTCATACATGGGTCTTTTAGATTCCCTGTCACGTTTCTCAGAACAGAAAAAACCAAAACCATCCAATTTCAGTCTAAATACATAGGTGATCTAAAACAAGGCAGAGTGTCAGATTAAAGATTATCTTACAGCCTATTATATGTAAGTACTCTACCTTTCTAATAATCTGTAAAAGTAAAATACTTCAGAAAGTATAATGCAACTTGCTTCCCCTGGTATAGTTGAGAAATAAACTATTCATCCTTTCTTCTAAATACGCTACCATGATTTGGCCTTTAACTGACCTTAATTTCTCTAGGAACAGGTTCTTGTGGAAATGCTTCATGTCAGGTTTGCTCAAGGAAGGAGACAAGGAAGAAAAAAAAATGTAATAAAGGTTTGGTAAGGAACTGACATTAAAATGACCTATTTCTTCAAAATCTTGATTATTGGCTAGGAAATGAAGAAAAATATTAGAAAAGAATATAAAAGCTGATAGAGAATAAAGAAAGAAAAAAGGATGAAGACTAATTTTCATTCTTCTGATTCCTTATTTTTAACTCAAGGAAAAAAGTAAATTTTCTGTAAAGAAATATGTATTGTATATAAGAATTCATTTCCTCAAAACCAAAGAGCAAATGTGTGCAGATCCTGGTGCACCTGGGTGGCTCAGTCGGTTAAACATCTGCCTTTGGCTCAGGTCATGATCTTGCCATCTGCAAGTTCGAGCCTCACATCTGGCTCTGCACTGACAGCATGGAGCTTGGAGGCTGCTTCCAATTGTGCATCTGCCTCTCTGTCCCTCCCCTGTTCATGCTCTTTCTCTCTCAAAAGTAAATAAACATTAAAAAAAATTTTAATGTGTACAGATCCTGCCTTATAAATAGCTCAAATATTATCCTTCTTACCAAATTTAAGATTTTTAATTTGATGTCTGAACACTGTTGTTGTTAGTGGTAGTGGTGGTGAGTTTTTGGTGTTAGTGGTGGTGGTGGTGTTTTATGAGAGTCCCTCTCAATATGCTGCATAAGCACCAAATTCAGCCTGTCACGGTCCTTACAAAGTGTTTCTATTTTACCTGGTAACCCTTGACCAAAGGTGTTAAAATGCAACCAGGCATAAAATAATATCCATGTAACTTTAACATAATATAAAACGTTAAGTGACCATGAGAGAGAAAATGGCGCCCCCACGTAAAAGTATTCAAGGAGCACAAGTGGGAAGAGTTTCACCAAATTAGGATTAAAGATTTTTTCAGTCCCTCCCCACATTCTCTTCTTGTTACATGCAGATTTTGTAACCTACATAGAATCATTACTATTAGCATACTGTGGCTAATTACAGGATTCTAAGTACAGTGGAGGAAGTAGGCTTTTCTTATTTATATGGAAAGATAAAAAAGGAAGGAAAAAAAACTGTTACACTTCCTATGTAGTACAATGACAGAGCATCTGGAGATAGAAGAACATCAAAAAGGGTCAGTTTTTACTCCCACTTTGTCTTTTTGTATTATATGGCTTAGTTGTGATAGAGATAAAGAGTTAGGAATAGTCAAGCCATGCCTAATGGGACTCTGAGGCTTATACCTGAGGAGGGTGCCACTGACTCAAAATAGTGATTCCAAACACATGCGATATTAAAATGTGTATCAGATTGGGGTGAGGGTTTCTGTCTCCAAAGATTCTACCAGGGGATAGCACATGGCAACAGAAGTCTCTATTATGTGGTGAAAATACTCAGAGTAAGAGTTTTAATGTTCAAGATCCATAGTAGATGGAATGCAATCCCAGGATGTTGAAATACAAGAAACTGGTGGCTGGGGAAAGGGACTGGTGTGGCCAACGCAAAGTTACCATCCCCAGGCAGGAGGCTAGCAGAACTCACTTACCTGGGAACCAGGCTGGGAGATGTCAGGAGATAAATATTATGTCTTACTCTGCTTTAGATCCCCAGTACCTGCAACACAGTAGTCCCTGTCAAATATTTGAAAGAATAGGTGATAAAATAAAGACAGACAGACATAGACCAGGCTCACATACGAGTAGTTTACAACAAAAGCTGAAGACTACTGTATATGTTCATGGTCTGGTCTTATCCAGGCACAGTGTGATTTGGAAATTAGACCCAGTGACTGAAGGCAAAAAAGATAAATTTCAGAATCCACTGACTTGTTAGACTGAGTTTCCATGAGTATCTCCTACTTCAGTCAGTATCCAGAGCTAAAGTCCTCATCTGCAACAGATGTACTAATTGGGGAATCATGAACTGATATAGATATACCAAATTCTGGGTCCTTCATGAATTTACTCTAATATATACTCAAGTATCTGGACTTTCTAGATCCATGTAGCTGTCAATCAATGTGCATCCATTAGGTTTTGCTAGAAATAAATATATTTGTGCAAATAATTAAGAAAGGATTTCCTTCAGAAAAAAAGGAAATCGCCTTATATTTAAATCTTTGTAAAATCTCTCATAGGATAGAGAGCTTTCTGAATTGGCTTATTTCAAACAACACACTGCTGTTGGAGGAAGACCCTGCAGGCCCCTTGCCACACAAAGTGTGGTCCTCAGAGCCCAGTATCAGCATCAGCTGGGAAATGCAGAGTCTTAGGCCCTCTCCATCCTTACGGAATGAGAATTTGCATTTTAATGAGATCCTTAGGAAATTTGCATGCACATTAAACTTTGAGAAGGAAAGGCAATATTGAGCTTAGATGTTTATAGTAGTATTCTGTCTAAATCAAGTAGGAGGCAAAGAAGTGAAAATGGAGATGAAGTTTATTTCATTTTCCTTAGGGTTATGACTACACAATTGAAAACCTTGGTGTGTGTATGTATGTGTGTGTGTGTAGATATGTGTGTATTTTGTTCTCTTAAGAGTCATGTGTGGATAAAATAAATAAGAGTGAAACCTGATGAGTAAAGAAATGACACCTCTTCAGTGTAGTGAAAACAAGGAGAGTAGAAGGGCTACAATTTATTAGACATTCAGCAGATGCGACCTCTATCTCAAGCAGGCCACTGGTACAGCCCATTGAAACTGGAGTCATCTAAGAATGTAGTCCCAGATTTTTCAAGATATGGAAATAAATTTGTGCAAAGTTATCCAGTTGTAAGCATTAAAATCTAATTAGATTTTATTTAAAAGAAAGGGAAAAACAAAACAAAAACAAAAAAACAAAAACAATGCTGTCTGAGCCAATACTTCGTGCAACAATAATCATAGATCTAGTGTGTAGATTGCCATTCATGACCTGTTTCCATATCACTGAGACAAGACCAAATATAAATGCATACTCATTTGAATATCCAGGCAATGTAATGGTTTGGTAACGATTTGCCTAGATTAATTTAAGCCTGATCTTAATTAAAATAGTATCCCTGCCTAGTCCTGAGGAGTCCAAATCTGAAGGGTTTGGTGTCTATAAGCATCACATTAACATCTGCAAGCCCTATTTCACAAATGTTTGATGTATACTTAAAACATGCATTGTCATTCATATTTCTGTGAAACTAAGTGTTTGGACAAAAGAATTTAAGAACTCCTAAATGCCATTTATTGAGAGCTTCTTATATGTTCATCACCCATTTAGTACAGAACAATCCTAAGTAGTAGTGTTTTCTCTATATCATATTTAATGGAATCAAGAAAAAAGCACTGGAAAAAAAGACTTCCTTTCCATGTCTCCGGACTGTATAGGTGGTTTCTAATTCCCAGAGGCCACCTCCCAAGCTGGCCAGCCCCAGCTTAAGCTCTAGAGCCAGGCAAATCTCTTCTGCAGCATTATCACTGGCTTTCAGCTTTTTTCCTTACCTCTTGTCCTGAAGTCAATACATCTGTTGTTTCTTTCCATTTTACTTTGTATGGTTGTCCTGTCTGCTAACCTACATTAATGACAACCATAAGCTTTCTTCTACTTCCAAGTGTAATATGAAAATGTAACATGAAAATGGTTGTATTTCAAAAATGAATACATGGAATAAATGAATGATGAATGGCAAGATAGATAGATAAATAGATATTAAAGACCTATGACAGAAGTGTGGAGAAATTATTGGCTTTTTTTGACAATGGGGACATTTTGTGTACCCCCTCATTATACCCACTCATTACGTCTCATTGTGTTCTACATATAGGACTAGCTGTTACCATAGATGCCCTTGCTTTTAGAAAGGAGCATTCTATACAGATTGCTTCCTTTGAATATTCATCAAATAAAGCAAAGAATTGGGTATTTTTATCCCATTCAGTCTTTAATGGATGATAAGAATCAAAGCAACTCATCTAATTGCAATTTACCTACTATGAGATTATTGTCAAAACGGTTATTACAAAGCAAAATGAACCAATTTAGTGAACAATAACAGCATTCAATACTGTTGAGAATGTGGAGTAACAGGGACTGTCTTCTTTGCTGGTAGGAATTAAATTGGGTAGATCAACCATGAAAGACAGATTGGTGGTTTCTTGGAAAACTAAACATGCTCTTACCACACAATCCAGCAATGGTGTTCCTGAGTATTTACCCAAAGGAGCGGATAACTTATGTCTGCACAAAAACCTGCACATGGATGTTTAGAGCAAATGTATCCATAATTACCAAACCTTAGAAGGAACCAAGATATCTCTCAGTTAGTGAATGGGTAAACTGTGGTACATTCAGACAATGGACCATTATTCAGAGTTTAAAAGAAACGAGACACCAAGCCATGAAAAGACATGGAGGAAACTTAAAGGCATATTATTTATTGAAAGAAGCCAATCTGAAAAAGCCAAGTACACAATGATTTCTATTATCTGACCTTCTAAAAAAAAAGGCAAAACTTTGGAGACAGTGAACAGGTCAGTGGTTGCCAGGTGGACACAGGGGAAAATGAATAGGTGGAATACACAGCACTTTTAGGGCAATGAAAATGCTACATATGATGGAGACAGGCCATTGTACATTTGTCCAGACCCAGGGAATAATCAACATGAAGAGTGAATTCTAATTAAACTATGGTCATTGGGTGATCATGATGTACCAGTCCAGGTTCATCAGTGTAACAGATATACCACTGTTGCATGGGGGATGTTGATACTGGGGAAAGCTAGGAATGTGTGTGGGGCAGGGGGGATATGGGAAATCCCTGTATCTTCCCCTCAATTTTGCTGTAAACATAAAACTGCTCTACAAAACATAAGATCTTTAAGTTAGTTGGCATGAGAAGAATCAGGACAGTGTGAGAAGAGGGAAATGGAAAACAACCATTTTTCCAAAGAAAAGCAATTATTAGGTGCCAACCCTGAGAGGACTCAGATGTTTGAACAAAGATTGTTCACAATCATAACTATGCTCCATAAGCTAATAGTATGCTCTTGAAATTGATGACAAAATGGACATTATCAGGGAGAAACAGAAACTATGAAAGGAACCCAATGTTAGTTTTGGCATGAAAAATAAAATACCTCAAATAACAAAAATTCATTGGATGGCTCCAATAGCACAATGGAAGAGACAGGACAAAGAGTGATGTAAGGACAGAGAAGCAGAAATTATCCCATCTGAAGCACAGAGAAAATAAAATTCAAAATCAAAAGAACAAAGAAGCCAAGAGTCTTGAATCTGGTGGGACAACATAGAGAAGTTTAACATTCATTCATGTCAATGGAGTCTCAGAAGGAAAGGAGATGAAGAATGCTTCGAATAATGTATTTGAAAAAACAATAGCCCTAAATACCAAAATTTGCTGAAAGGCATATTTGTAGTTTGAAGAAGCTCAACCAACTCCACAAAGAAAAACTCAAGATAATCGTGATCAGACAATATTACCAAAGCACTGAAAACCAAAATGAAGAAAAGCCAGAGAAAAACATTACACATAACATAGAAAGAAACAAAAAAGTTAAATAACTATGGATTTCTTACCAGTAACTGTTATTGGAAGAGGTCATCAAGAGGACGTGACCGCTAGTTGACCCTTGAGCTACAAGGGGCAATTCATTGAAGGCCCCTCACCCCTCACCTCTCCTTGGAATATAGATTTGGTCCACCATTCCCACACCTGGAGCTATTTTAAAGGTCGAAGCCTTGAGAGAGCAATGTGGTATTGAGATCAGATGAACCTTGTTAAGACCTCTATATAAACGTAGAGTGTGACGAGGCACAGAGATTTACTTGTCCTGAGGTTGCCCGAGGCGAATGTTGTTTGTGTAAGTTTCCTTGCACAGGTAGGCCATCCACCTACCTATCTGCAACCCTTTGCCTCCTCCTTCAGTCTCTCTGCCTTCCAGGCACAGGGGCTAGTCTGCAAACCAGCAACCACGGAGGTGAGAAGAGTGGAACATCTAAAAAGTGCTGAAGGAAGAGAACTGTCGGTCTGGAATTCTATAGCTGATAAAAATGTCCTTTCCAAAGGAGACCAAATGAAGTCTTTCTAAGTGAAGGAAAACTATGATAGTTTTCCAATAGCAAGCATGCGCTCAAAGAAATGCTAAAGCAAGTTTTTCAGGTTGGAAAGAAATAATAGCAGAAGGAAACTTGGAACGTCAGGAATAAAGGAGAAACAAGAAAAGTGGTAAATCTCTGGGTAAGTTTAGTATTTTCTTCATTCTGAGAAAACATCTATGCCTGTTGAAAATATGATATATAACACTTCTAGTGGAACTTTCATGATTACAGATCCAATACAGGTGAAGTTATAACCTAATTGAGGGCAAACTTGCTACATCGTTCTAAGGCTTCTTTACTTGGTATGGGATAAAATTAACTTCAAGTAGCCTGAAAAGTTACTTATATATTTTGTAATCCCTAAAATCACTAAAAGCAATACAAAGAAATATGGCCCAAAGCCAAGAAATGAGTTAAAATAGAATACTGTATGAATTGTTGATATAATCTAAAAGAAAATAAAAAAGATCCTTTAATTCATATATTTGCAGGTACATTAATAGATCTATTTGAACAGAGACTTTCTAAGAGGAGTGTGTGTTATGCAACATTTCCAAAATTGATCACGTTAAGTAAAAGTTTAGAGGATTCTATACTTAAGTATTATTACTTGTTCAGGAGCAAAATGGGTTACATGAAATACTTGGTTCTATGGAAAGGACAAGAGCTGAGTTTTCAGTTTTTTTGTTTGTTTTGGGGGGGGGGTTGTTTTTGGCTTTACATGTTCTCAAATGGGGGTAGGATGAATTGATTACAAAGAGTTGGCACAGAATTTACTTCATTGGTATTGATACATAGATATGTGGCTTTTGTGTTCCAGAAGTTTTTCTCTGTGAGTACAAATGATAAAGCTCTAAGACATTAACTTGTAGAAACAGGAGATGATGAACATACCTATACACAGGTTTAAAATCAAATAGGTAGCTGATAACTTATGTGATGAAAATAAAATTGGAAAGTGATATTGGATGGGTAACCCGTGATATTAGAAATAAATAAGGAAAAAAGTAGCCATGTAAAAAACTAAGGGAAACTTCTAAAAGACACTAAAGAAACTATAAAAATTAGTGTGATAGAGGAGTAAAAAGAAAAGATAGGGAAAAATGGCCACCGAGGTAGGAAAAATGTATTACCAAAACCACCAAAATTATTTCAAGAATGGAGTGGTTACACATCTCAAATGCTGCTGGTAGAATCCCTAAGAAGATACCAGGGGATTTTTTTTGCATTGGCTTCAGTACAGGGTAATTATAGGTAACCTTGAAAAGAGCTCTCCTTAAAATTTCAGGTACGAAAGCTTGGTTAAAGTTGGCTGAGGAGCACCTAGGAGATGAATGAATGAATAAGCTGAGAATATTTCTCGAAGCACTTTATTATGAGGGTAAACTGAACTAGAAAAGTAGCCGGATAGCGATATGTTGGCATACTATATATTTATATTTTTAATGCAAACCTGTTATTAATCTGATGGGACAGATCTCGCGGTAGTGAGAGATGGAATGGAGGATCACAGCCAAGAGGATATTGGCAAGAACAAAGTCATAAGTGGTATGGGTTCAGAAAAGTAGAAGGGTCAGAGGGAGAAGAGTAAAACCAGGGTGCGGATATGGCTCTGAGTACAGGTAGTTTGAAGTGTCTGTATGTGCTAAGTTCTATCAGTCAAGGTGCTCGGTTACAAATCAGAAACCAACTCTGACTTAAGGAACTAAAAAATAAATAAATAAAAATGTATCTGGATCAAGTAGCTCAAGATACTGAGTCATGGTGAACTGAGTCTACAGCTATGCAGGCAAGTAGAATACCTGGGGAAAAAATAGCAGAATTGACCCAGGGAGAAGGTTGCTATTTGCAAATGATACCAAATATATTCAACAGAGATAAAATTAGGTATTACAGGCTTCCATAGCACTTCTGAAACTTTGGCATGAATTTCCCTATTGGCACCAATTTCTCTTTACCTAACTTTTACCTACCACTGAGAGTTCTCAGTTAGACTCTTAATCTGAAATGGGGACATTTGACGAATCAAAAAACACATGCTAAGCATAGAGGGTGTGATGTGGATGTGTTTGTTTCAAAATTGGACTGTAGGGTTTAACCAAACTAGAAAATGTATACTCTTGAGAACTTGATTATTACTACATTAAGAGGACCACTCTCCAGAACTAGCCACCAAAAATACTTAAAAATACCTTTACCAAATAACATACTTACTACACAATGTTGAACTTTTGAAACTTTGAATGTGGCAAACTTAGTATTCTACCTCTTCAGTACTACACCTGGAGAACTAGCCAATGAAATGAGTGGGTAAAAAGGAATAAAATACTCAGATTCAAAATGTGAAAAAAAGACCTCACTTGCAGATAAGATTGCAATGCCTAGAAAAGACTAAAAATGAACTGATAAATTTGACAATTCTGATGATTTATTCAATTAAGTACATAGAAATCATTGATTCCTGAATATTAACCCTCAAAAAAATCTGTATAATCATGAAAATAATATGGTAAGAAATAAACCTAAGAAAATGTGCATAGAAGTTTTTTTTTTTATGAAATTTATTGACAAATTGGTTTCCATACAACACCCAGTGCTCATCCCAAAAGGTGCCCTCCTCAATACCCATCACCCACCCTCTCCTCCCTCCCACCCCCATCAACCCTCAGTTCTCCGTTTTTAAGAGTCTCTTATGCTTTGGCTCTCTTCCACTCTAACCTCTTTTTTTTTTTTCCTTCCCCTCCCCCATGGGTTCCTGTTAAGTTTCTCAGGATCCACATAAGAGTGAAACCATATGGTATCTGTCTTTCTCTGTATGGCTTATTTCACTTAGCATCACACTCTCCAGTTCCATCCACGTTGCTACAAAAGGCCATATTTCATTTTTTCTCATTGCCACGTAGTACTCCATTGTGTATATAAACCACAATTTCTTTATCCATTCATCAGTTGATGGACATTTAGGCTCTTTCCATAATTTGGCTATTGTTGAGAGTGCTGCTATGAACATTGGGGTACAAGTGGCCCTATGCATCAGTACTCCTGTATCCCTTGGATAAATTCCTAGCAGTGCTATTGCTGGGTCATAGGGTAGGTCTATTTTTAATTTTCTGAGGAACCTCCACACTGCTTTCCAGAGCGGCTGCACCAATTTGCATTCCCACCAACAGTGCAAGAGGGTTCCCGTTTCTCCACATCCTCTCCAGCATCTATAGTCTCCTGATTTGTTCATTTTGGCCACTCTGACTGGCGTGAGGTGATACCTGAGTGTGGTTTTGATTTGTGTTTCCCTGATAAGGAGCGACGCTGAACATCTTTTCATGTGCCTGTTGGCCATCCGGATGTCTTCTTTAGAGAAGTGTCTATTCATGTTTTCTGCCCATTTCTTCACTGGGTTATTTGTTTTTCGGGTGTGGAGTTTGGTGAGCTCTTTATAGATTTTGGATACTAGCCCTTTGTCCGATATGTCATTTGCGAATATCTTTTCCCATTCCGTTGGTTGCCTTTTAGTTTTGTTGGTTGTTTCCTTTGCTGTGCAGAAGCTTTTGATCTTCATAAGGTCCCAGTAATTCACTTTTGCTTTTAATTCCCTTGCCTTTGGGGATGTGTCGAGTAAGAGATTGCTACGGCTGAGGTCAGAGAGGTCTTTTCCTGCTTTCTCCTCTAAGGTTTTGATGGTTTCCTGTCTCACATTTAGGTCCTTTATCCATTTTGAGTTTATTTTTGTGAATGGTGTGAGAAAGTGGTCTAGTTTCAACCTTCTGCATGTTGCTGTCCAGTTCTCCCAGGTCCATTTGTTAAAGAGGCTGTCTTTTTTCCATTGGATGTTCTTTCCTGCTTTGTCAAAGATGAGTTGGCCATACGTTTGTGGGTCTAGTTCTGGGGTTTCTATTCTATTCCATTGGTCTATGTGTCTGTTTTGGTGCCAATACCATGCTGTCTTGATGATGACAGCTTTGTAGTAGAGGCTAAAGTCTGGGATTGTGATGCCTCCTGCTTTGGTCTTCTTCTTCAAAATTCCTTTGGCTATTCGGGGCCTTTTGTGGTTCCATATGAATTTTAGGATTGCTTGTTCTAGTTTCGAGAAGAATGCTGGTGCAATTTTGATTGGGATTGCATTGAATGTGTAGATAGCTTTGGGTAGTATTGACATTTTGACAATATTTATTTTTCCAATCCATGAGCAGGGAATGTCTTTCCATTTCTTTAAATCTTCTTCAATTTCCTTCATAAGCTTTCTATAGTTTCAGCATACAGATCCTTTACATCTTTGGTTAGATTTATTCCTAGGTATTTCATGCTTCTTGCTGCAATTGTGAATGGGATCAGTTTCTTTATTTGTCTTTCTGTTGCTTCATTGTTAGTGTATAAGAATGCAACTGATTTCTGTACATTGATTTTGTATCCTGCAACTTTGCTGAATTCATGTATCAGTTCTAGCAGACTTTTGGTGGAGTCTATCGGATTTTCCATGTATAATATCATGTCATCTGCAAAAAGCGAAAGCTTGACTTCATCTTTGCCGATTTTGATGCCTTTGATTTCCTTTTGTTGTCTGATTGCTGATGCTAGAACTTCCAGCACTATGTTAAACAGCAGCGGTGAGAGTGGGCATCCTTGTCGTGTTCCTGATCTCAGGGAAAAAGCTCTCAGTTTTTCCCCCGTTGAGGATGATGTTAGCTGTGGGCTTTTCATAAATGGCTTTTATGATCTTTAAGTATGTTCCTTCTATCCCGACTTTCTCAAGGGTTTTTATTAAGAAAGGGTGCTGGATTTTGTCGAAGGCCTTTTCTGCATCGATTGACAGGATCATATGGTTCTTCTCCTTTTTGTTGTTAATGTGATGTATCACGTTGATTGATTTGTGAATGTTGAACCAGCCCTGCATCCCAGGAATGAATCCCACTTGATCATGGTGAATAATTCTTTTTATATGCCGTTGAATTCGATTTGCTAGTATCTTATTGAGAATTTTTGCATCCATATTCATCAGGAATATTGGCCTGTAGTTCTCTTTTTTTACTGGGTCTCTGTCTGGTTTAGGAATCAAAGTAATACTGGCTTTATAGAATGAGTCTGGAAGTTTTCCTTCCCTTTCTATTTCTTGGAATAGCTTGAGAAGGATAGGTATTATCTCTGCTTTAAACGTCTGGTAGAACTCCCCTGGGAAGCCATCTGGTCCTGGACTCTTATTTGTTGGGAAATTTTTGATAACCGATTCAATTTCTTCACTGGTTATGGGTCTGTTCAAGCTTTCTATTTCCTCCTGATTGAGTTTTGGAAAAGTGTGGGTGTTCAGGAATTTGTCCATTTCTTCCAGGTTGTCCAATTTTTTGGCATATAATTTTTCATAGTATTCCCTGATAATTGTTTGTATCTCTGAGGGATTGGTTGTAATAATTCCATTTTCATTCATGATTTTATCTATTTGGGTCATCTCCCTTTTCTTTTTGAGAAGCCTGGCTAGAGGTTTGTCAATTTTGTTTATTTTTTCAAAAAACCATCTCTTGGTTTCGTTGATCTGCTCTACAGTTTTTTTAGATTCTATATTGTTTATTTCTGCTCTGATCTTTATTATTTCTCTTCTTCTGCTGGATTTAGGCTGCCTTTGCTGTTCTGCTTCTAGTTCCTTTAGGTGTGCTGTTAGATTTTGTATTTGGGATTTTTCTTGTTTCTTGAGATAGGCCTGGATTGCAATGTATTTTCCTCTCAGGACTGCCTGTGCTGCGTCCCAAAGCGTTTGGATTGTTGTATTTTCATTTTCGTTTGTTTCCATATATTTTTTAATTTATTCTCTAATTGCCTGGTTGACCCACTCATTCGTTAGTAGGGTGTTCTTTAACCTCCATGCTTTTGGAGGTTTTCCAGACTTTTTTCTGTGGTTGATTTCAAGCTTCATAGCATTGTGGTCTGAAAGTAAGCATGGTATAATTTCAATTCTTGTAAACTTATGAGGGGCTGTTTTGTGACCCAGTATGTGATCTATCTTGGAGAATGTTCCATGTGCACTCGAGAAGAAAGTATATTCTGTTGCTTTGGGATGCAGAGTTCTAAATATATCTGTCAAGTCCATCTGATCCAATGTCTCATTCAGGGCCCTTGTTTCTTTATTGACCGTGTGTCTAGATGATCTATCCATTTCTGTAAGTGGGGTGTTAAAGTCCCCTGCAATGACCACATTCTTATCAATAAGGTTGCTTATGTTTATGAGTAATTGTTTTATATATTTGGGGGCTCCGGTATTCGGCGCATAGACATTTATAATTGTTAGCTCTTCCTGATGGATAGACCCTGTAACTATTATATAATGTCCTTCTTCATCTCTTGTTACAGCCTTTAATTTAAAGTCTAGTTTGTCTGATATAAGTATGGCTACTCCAGCTTTCTTTTGGCTTCCAGTCGCATGATAAATAGTTCTCCATCCCCTCACTCTCAATCTAAAGGTGTCCTCAGGTCTAAAATGAGTCTCTTGTAGACAGCAAATAGATGGGTCTTGTTTTTTTATCCATTCTGATACCCTATGTCTTTTGGTTGGCGCATTTAATCCATTTACATTCAGTGTTATTATAGAAAGATACGGGTTTAGAGTCATTGTGATGTCTGTATGTTTTATGCTTGTAGTGATGTCTCTGGGACTTTGTCTCACAGGGTCCCCCTTAGGATCTCTTGTAGGGCTGGTTTAGTGGTGACAAATTCCTTCAGTTTTTGTTTGTTTGGGAAGACCTTTTTCTCTCCTTCTATTCTAAATGACAGACTTGCTGGATAAAGGATTCTCGGCTGCATATTTTTTCTGTCTAGCACCCTGAAAATCTCGTGCCAATTCTTTCTGGCCTGCCAAGTTTCAAAAGAGAGATCAGTCACGAGTCTTATAGGTCTCCCTTTATATGTGAGGGCACGTTTACCCCTTGCTGCTTTCAGAATTTTCTCTTTATCCTTGTATTTTGCCAGTTTCACTATGATATGTCATGCAGAAGATCGATTCAAGTTACGTCTGAAGGGAGTTCTCTGTGCCTCTTGGATTTCAATGCCTTTTTCCTTCCCCAGTTCAGGGAAGTTCTCAGCTATGATTTCTTCAAGTAGCCCTTCAGCACCTTTCCCTCTCTCTTCCTCCTCTGGGATACCAATTATGCGTATATTATTTCTTTTTAGTGTATCACTTAGTTCTCTAATTTTCCCCTCATACTCCTGGATTTTTTTATCTCTCTTTTTCTCAGCTTCCTCTTTTTCCATAACTTTATCTTCTAGTTCACCTATTCTCTCCTCTGCCTCTTCAAGCCGAGCTGTGGTGGTTTCCATTTTGTTATGCATTTCGTTTAAAGCGTTTTTCAGCTCCTCATGACTGTTCCTTAGTCCCTTGATCTCTGTAGCAAGAGATTCTCTGCTGTCCTGTATACTATTTTCAAGCCCAGCAATTAATTTTATGACTATTATTCTAAATTCACTTTCTGTTATATTATTTAAATCCTTTTTGATCAGCTCATTAGCTGTTGTTATTTCCTGGAGATTCTTCTGAGGGGAATTCTTCCACTTGGTCATTTTGGATAGTCCCTGGCGTGGTGAGGACCTGCAGGGCACTTCCCCTGTGCTGTGGTGTATAACTGGAGTTGGTGGGCAGGGCCGCAGTCAGACCTGATGTCTGCCCCCAGCCCACCGCTGGGGCCACAGTCAGACTGGTGTGTGCCTTCTCTTCCCCTCTCCTAGGGGCGGGATTCACTGTGGGGTGGTGTGGCTCATCTGGGCTACTTGCACCCTGCCAGGCTTGTGATGCTGGGGATCTGGGGTATTAGCTGGGGTGGGTAGGCAAGGTGCACGGGGGCAGGAGGGGCAGGCTTAGATCGCTTCTCCTTAGGTGATCCACTTCAGGAGGGGCCCTGTGGCAGCGGGAGGGAGTCAGATCCGCTGCCGGAGGTTTGGCTCCGCCGAAGCGCAGAGTTGGGTGTTTGCGAGGAGCGAGCAAGTTCCCTGGCAGGAACCGGTTCCCTTTGGGATTTCGGCTGGGGGATGGGTGGGGTAATGGCGCTGGCGAGCGCCTTTGTTCCCCACCAAACTGAGCTCTGTTGTCAGGGGGCTCAGCAGCTCTCCCTCCCTTTGTCCTCCAGCCTTCCCGCTTTCCGAGCAGAGCTGTTAACTTATGACCTCCCAGACACTAAGTCGCGCTTGTTGTGGGAACACAGTCCGTCAGGCCCCTCCGCTTTTGCAAGCCAGACTCGGGGGCTCTGCTTGGCCGGTGAGCCGCCCCTCCGCCCCGGCTCCCTCCCGCCAGTCTGTGGAGCGCGCACTGCCTCGCCGCCCTTCCTACCCTCTTCCGTGGGCCTCTCGTCTGCGTTTGGCTCCGGCGACTCCGTTCTGCTAATCCTCTGGCGGTTTTCTGGGTTATTTAGGCAGGTGTAGATGGAATCTAAGTGATCAGCAGGACGTGCGGTGAGCCCAGCGTCCTCCTAAGCCGCCATCTTGCAAAACCCTCCTAGAAGTTTTCAGTAAGTGTTAAAAAAATGGACAGATGGATTGGTTTTATGGATTGGAGGCATTAGTGCTATAAATACTGATTGTATCCAAACTAACTTTTGGATTCAGTAAAACATCAATCAAAATTCCCACAAGATATAAAACTATTCTGAAGAGAGTATATAATTTTTGATGATCAAGAATGATCAAAATAATCTTTAAGGGGAAGAACACAGCTAAAATACTCATACATTCAGTTCTTAATATCTATATACTGTGGTGAAAACAGTTCAGTATTGTTAAAAATGATCCATTTGCCTATCATTGTGCAAAATAAACCAGAAAACAATTTACACATATATGGACATCCTGTATACAAGCTAGAGTTTTATATAACCTATCATCCACTAACTCTACCAGTTACAACCTTAAAATTATACCTATGTAAGAAGATACATGGATGATGATACCAGGTTTATTCATAAGAGTCCCAACCTGAAAATTTTTGAAATGGGTATCAATGGCAGCATTCTTAGTAAAAGGTGGTGTATGAGAATGCTATACACCAATAAAAATACTTTACAACAATGAACATGGACTACAGTTTCAAGAATCCATACATATAAAACCTAATATTGGAAAATGTAATCTTCAAGAAGAAGACATTTAGTAAAGCTAAGTAACAGGTACAATTATGTTTTACAAATCTGATCTTTCTCTCAGGGTTAGGTAGAGAAATAACATGAAGGAATGCACTAGAAGATTTTGTTGGTGAGAGTATATTGGTTAATTTTATGTGCCAGCTTGCATGGGCCATGGAGTGCCCAGATGTCCAGTTAAACATCATTCTGGGTGTGTCTGTGAAGGTGTTTCTGGATGAGATTGACACTTGAATTTGTAGACTGAATAGAGTAGATTGCTCTCCCTAATGTGAGTTGATCCCATCTGTTAAAGGCTTGAATAGAAAAAAAAAAAAAATGCCATCTTCAGTGAGTGAGATGAAAACTCTCCTGCCTGAACTCTTTTGATCTGGAATGTGTATTTGTTTTGTTTTTCCCCCTGCCTTCAGTCTAAAGTTCAAACATTGTCTCTTTCTAGATTTCAAGCCTGCTCCTCTAAAGACCAGAACCCCTCCATTAGCTCTCCTAGATACCCAGCCTGTCCACTGCAGATCATGGAACTCATCAGTGTCCATAATGTTGTAAGTAAAGTAACTTTATTTTTTATATAAATAATCTCTCTTCATATATATAAACACATGCACACACACAGTTTGGTTTCTCTGGAGATTTTAACTTAGGGGTACGTATAATGATTTTTACTTCATGATCATTCTTCAAAATCTACATGCTTTACCCTTGCTTCTGTATTATGCATTCCTCAAAAAAACCTAAAACACATAAGCAAAGTGAGCAGTTGCCAATCTCTCTCCAGAAGTCTACTTAGGGAATTTTTATCCCCTTTTTTTTGGTGTCTCCTGTGTAATTCACCTTTGAATTTCGGTACAAAAATGGCTATCCCTTAAATAAAACATTCCCTAGAAATGAAGCTTTAAGTTCTCACCAAATAGTTTAATGAAGTTCTCCATTTTTTACTTCCATTTTTATCTCCACTAATTTAGGTAGTGAGTTTTAATTCTGGCAAAAGATTGGCATGTGAATTTTGGCTTTGGGGGTAGGTTTCCCTTAGGTTTCAAAGTGGGTGGGAGAAGGGTAGAAAGCCATCAAAAGAGAGTTTAACATTGGCATAAGGTAAGATCAAAATTCCAGAGAGGAACACATTTCTCAGGCATTACTTGGCTCGATAAATACAGTTCAGCTGGTAAATCCACCATCTGTCTTGAAAGCTCAGTGGGCATAAAGATGTTCCAATTATTACAGGGACCTCAGGGCATCGCTAAGTTCCTGTAGCTATGCAACTTTGTGTTTGTGATAGATTTCTGAAGAGAAGATAAATAACTACCATCATATTCTCCAGGCACCTCAGAACCATCATTATGGGTTGCTAGTCCAATATTTCCGTAACGTTGTGGGTATTAGTTAATTCTTAGTATTCTTAAATATTATATTAGAATTAACAATAGAATGTTGGATTAGGACTGATAATAGTGAAAGATTACAGTGCCAATTATAGGGACGTGACAAATCCTGTTAGAATTTATATGCCTCAGAAATGATGATAGTGGAGTTGCTGTACTCCTGTGAGGTGTGTTTATAAGCAATCAGGATCATCATATGTTTGATGTGTATGTGGAATTTAGTAAAGAGTATAAAAAACAGCTAATTTTGTTTCTATTACATTATTTCTTGGTTCATAGGATAAATGATGACAGAGAGTGAAAAACAAATGCTTCAAATTACTAAATGATCTCTTTGTTACCTGACATATGTCATGTGGCTTCCCAGAGTGCCACTTTGTTTCTAAAAGAATCCTAAAGCACAGAAATAACTGTCTCAGTAATTGGAAATGCGTATTATATCTACTATGTTCTATGAAATAACAAGATGTAGTTAAATGATAAAAAATATGTAGAAAGGTTCTATAAGGTATGCAATTCTATAAAAACCAAGGCATTCTAGCTCATTCTTCTGGTTTATTAAATATTTCCTCCCAGTAAATTGCACTTTTATATAATATATAAACTATAATGAAATGCATGTTTTACTAAAATACACCTGATTCTAAAGGAGTAATGAAATTTTCATGTCCTATGTAGCATCTGTGTGTGTGTGTGTATTGTATGTACCCACAAGCACATGTACATACATACACATAGGAAGATAAAGGTATTTAAGCTAAAAAGAACAAAAATATGTTCATACATATGTATATGTATGTGTATGTATAATCACTATTATCCCTATAGAAGTGGATAAACTCTAAATTTCAAATAGAGTATTAGAAATTATGGAATACTCCCTTGTAAGCATTAATAACGTTAGTGACTTAATGTCCAGTTATGTGGGAGGTAATCAAATGTTTTGAAAGAATTAATATTAAAGAGAATGATCTTTATTTTAAAAATACACAACAATCATTTTGGGGTAACTGTGAAAATTACAATATCAATATTTCAGATGAACTGTATTTGCATATAGAAGTTTCTTCTGTCTTAAATGGAGAGATAATAGGTGATTTTTCCACACTCCAGAATGCTCAAGGAAACTGTATATAGTGTGTGTCAGACCTTAGGTGTGTATATAGGGATTTAAAAACATTAAATTTTAAGACTTCTAGTGTACTAAAGCTTACTCTTGGACTTTCTTCGTTTTGCCTTGAAATGTTCTTTATTAGACACCTAAATGCTCAAAGAAGGAAAACCTGTACACCTCAATTTGATAGCATTTTTTCATTTTGAATGAACCTGAAAATAGTGAAAAACTGCCTTTTAATGTTAACAAATTGTTCATATTTTATTTAAATGAAAATAATTAAAATGAGTTAAATGGGCTTTTCCTGACCATGTCAGGCACCATGATAATCATTTCATTTTTATATAAATAAATCATTAAAGACTGAATCCTGTATAAAATCTAAAATGGTAGTAAAATAAAACTGAGATAGTAGTAAACTAATCAGTAAAGTTTCTGGACAGAATGTTTTAATTTTGTAATTAGGCAATTTTCGTTAGCAAGGAATGATTTCAAAGAACTATTACATGTCTGTAGAGTTGAGCATAACCATAACCATACTGGTACCAGCATTCTTCAGGCCAATAAAATGGAACTGGAAAGGAGGACACAATCCAAAGAAAAGCTGTATTTACAAGTTTGTTAACATTCAAACCTTTAACGAAAAGGACACTTAAATTTCTTTGAAGTGGAATAAGATTTTTCTTAAAAACAATCAAAATAGGTTCTACACCTACAAAGCAGATTATCAGTCTTTGCTATCCATTGTCCTGTGATAACAATTGTTACATAAAGTTTTTCCAGGTAACGGATTGCTCATAGCGAAGGTGAGTTTGATACCATCCATCTTCAAGTATGGATAGACCTGGCAGTGGCATTGAAGTATTTTATTCTTGCGATTCTAAGTACGCAGGAGATAATTCCTCTGTATAGGAGACCTAGATGGCAGAAATGGAATGGGGTGGGGGCATATCTTTATTTTCATCTAAGATAGAAACTTATGACATAGACTGTCACAAATCATAATTAGAAACCTAGAGGATTAACAGTGTTCCAGTAAATTAAGTGTTCCTAAATATATCAGGCCTGTAACTTTTAAAACCTCTTCATTGTGAAAATTAATATTCAATAGCTCTGTATTTTAAGAATTTTTTATTTTTGCAAGGAAAAGTTTAAGCAAAACATAAAAAAAATACTTAATAGGGTAGATGAGGAATAAACTGAGTAAATTTAGACAAAGAAATAAAATGTGTACTCCAGACGGTCATCTTGAGATTGGGCCCCACATAGGGCCCTGTGCTGTGTGTGGAGCCTGCTTAAGAGTCTCTCTCTCCTGTTGGCTTTGCCCACACCCCCCCCCCAACCCCACTTCCCTCCCCAGGCTTACACTCTGGCACATGTGCTCTCTCAAAAAAAAAAATGTTGAACTTGCTCTAATATTGATCATATTTCAACATCCTTAGTAAATATTTTAAAAATTAGTTACATATGCCATGTAAAGTTGGAAAGAATTTTGAAGCCAATTTGTTGCCGAAGTCCACAATGTTGTATAACCCTTTTCTCCCTTAGATGGTGTGAAATTGCTTATCAGTTCTGCCTCCTCAGATTCTCATTTTAATTTGTTCTCCATCTCCATCTATGTTCTTCCACCAAAAGCACTTTTCAGATGCTTGATTGACATGACTTGTTTAGATGCTTGTAATGTGGGTGTTAAGTGCTTGTAGTGTAGGTGTAGGAATGTGCATGCTAATAGATGAAAGTAGCATGTCCCATCCCCAGAGATGCAGCATTTCTTAAACAGGTCAAACATCTTAAGGACTGAAGCCATGGAATGTTAATGATTGCTTCCTAATACTCTACAAAGTGGGAAAGCAAGTCAGATGAAATGGTGGCATCAGGGGCCTCTTGGTACCTGAAATTGAACCACTTAGTAAATAACATCTGCATGCACCTAAGGGATTTAACTACTACCATTTCAGATCCAATATTGATACTACCTAGCAAAAAATCACTTCTTAAATAGAGCTACTCTGAATCAACTTTACTCATAATAACCATTCTAAACAATACACTGACACTTAGGATTACATGGAAAAACCAAGAATGGTCCTAGTAGCCATATACAGTAAACCCTTGGATTGCGAGTAACTTGTTCTGCCAGTGTTCTGCAAGATGAGCAAACATGTCTAATAAATTTTAACTTGATAAGCAAGTGATGTCTTGCAATACGAGTAGTCCATGACACAATGTCACCTGACCACAACTGGGCCGATAGTTCTTGAAATATCGCTTGGATATACAAGTGCTTTGGATTACAAGTATGTTTCTGGGATGAATTATGCTTGCAAACCAAGGTTTTTAAAATGCTACTCGCCTAATTCTGAACTGCAGCCAGAATTGAGATGTGTTAATGTTCAGCCTATTTTGAGCTTGTAGTCTGGTCTAGTTTGGGGTCTAATTGACTGGCATTTTTACCATCAAACTGCTTTGGTTCATGGTGTGCTATCTTTAAAACTCTTCCTTTAAACAATACTGCAAATTGGCTTAGCTTGATCACAATTCTCATTGAGCATAATTAGCTCTAAATGACTTTTGATGATTTCCAAAATTTAAATTCATCCTTCAGTGGTAAAGACTTGATATTCTAGACCTAAAAAGGAAGGAGTAATCTCCAAAAGCACTTCTGAACCTTGTGTTCCAAGGTAGCTGTATGAAATGGACCAGTACTTGGGGAAATGCTCAAGTTCTAATATATTCTTAAAATGCTTTCCTTGGGGGCACCTGGAGTGTGCTTCAGGATCTGTCTCTCTTTCTGCACCTCTCCCACTCATGCTGTCTCTCAAAAATAAACAATAAAAAAAAATAAAAATGTTCTCCTTATTTTATAGTGATGACTAATAGGAAGGGAAGTATGAATTTAATTGCTCACACACATTTCTAGTAATAGTGGAAATATTTTGTATATTAAAAGTGAGCAGTTCAATTCTCCTAAATGAGAATTGCTAAAATTTCATCTAGATTGAGTATATATTTACTGTCTGTGTGCGTGTTGGTTTTTAAATAAAAGCCTTAAAATGGACTGGAGCATAGGAGATTTTAAGGGACATGTTTAGCATACATAAAAAAAAAGATTTAAGAACTTTAACATCTTTAAGTTTAATTGAAGACACTTTTTATCTTGGGTTGGAAATGGTCTTTGAGTTTCCCTATTTCACAATTGGAGATTTTTAAAGAAATACAGGATTTTTTTAAATATATGGAATTATTGCAATTGTAATATCTTGACATGAAGAGACCATAAGCAACTAGCTATATAAAATGATCCAAATTGACCTCTCCTATAAGACGAAACATGTACACTTCTTCTGCAAGGGAAATAGACAAACTCCCATCAGAAACAGAGGCAGTACCTCTCAGTGGTACATCTGTCCATAGAGCTGCTAGGAAGGGGTGACAGCTGCCTATGAGAGCATCAACACAAGATCTGTCCTAGCTATGTCATTGTCCTTTGAAACCTGTAACTAAATAACTTCTGTTGATGAACAACTCTGACCAACAACCTATGCATCCTTACCCTTGATAGGAAATGCTTAGGGCCTTCCATGACCTTCTTGAGCCAAACTTGGTGTCAGGAAAACCATATCCTCTAGAGAAAAGAGAATAGTTGGTGCTCTTGAACAAGACCACTGCCTTCAGTTTTGTAGAATTACAGGAAGTCCATTTTATCATAATATATCATTGTAACTGAATGCTGATTCCGTGTATGGTCCAATGATCTTAATCTACTTGTCCACATAGATCTTTTCTACATAGACCTGGACATTTTTAATCCTACTTGAATTTGAATATTTGAATATTTGAATTTTAATTTGAATATTTTAATTTAATTTAATTAATTTAATTAATATTTAATTTGAATATTAATAGTTCTTGATAACTGTTTAGGTCTTAAAACATCCTATCAGGCAACTTAAGTGCTATTTGTGCTATTTTAAAAGTGATTGTACAGATGTGAATAATGGATGACAGTAAAATAGAACAATATCTCAAGTTGGTGATCTATACCAAATCAGGTTTAGTAGGTGGTCAGTTTTTTTTCTTTCTTTGAAAAATATATCTTGTAATATCATAAAATAAAGTTTTACCACTAGAAAATTAAGGTAATGTTGGAGGTATAACAGGCATTAGTTTTTAATAGTGAATATTAGCGTAGTGATTATAGAACCTCATGTTCCTTTTACTCATCTTGTTATCCATACATATTTCAGACTTTCAAAATGATTGAAGAAAATCGATGACCTATTTTTACTGATAATTCTTCATGGAAAAAAAGAAAAACTCAATCCAAAGTATAAGTTGTACAGAATGGAAGTCCAATATTCTTAGACCTAATTTAGCAGTCTTGTTAACAAATGAAGAGATAAGATTGTTAAATCTGAATTACTTTGTTTAAAAAAAATTTTTTTTTCAACGTTTATTTATTTTTGGGACAGAGAAAGAGCATGAACGGGGGAGGGGCAGAGAGAGAGGGAGACACAGAATCGGAAACAGGCTCCAGGCTCTGAGCCATCAGCCCAGAGCCCAACGCGGGCTCGAACTCACAGACCGCGAGATCGTGACCTCGCTGAAGTCGGACGCTTAACCGACTGCGCCACCCAGGCGCCCCTGAATTACTTTGTTTAAATCAGGGATTCGTAATCTGTGAGGAACAGTGAAAGAATTTGAGTCCTAGAAAAACAAATTTTGTGAATGCCTGTTTTAAATGCACATGTCTGCATTTACGGATGTTCACTTTCTGGTAAGGGACTTCATTAAACTTATACGTGTAGATTTGACCCAGGAAGGACTAAGAAATACTGACCTTCTCTCGTGCTTGGCTCTACAATATGGGGCCTTCCTACAAGAGCTATAATGGAAGAGAAAATGTCTTCTTCATACTTGGTCTACTGGTCTTAGTTAGGATGACCATATATTCTAGTTTATCCAAACTGTCCCAATTGAAACTGCAATGCCTTCCTAACTATTGGGTGGAGGATTTCTTTGTTCTTCAAAGTGTCCCAGTTTGGAAAATAATTTATGCAATCATTCCCCTAAACACAGTCTGAAACCAATTGTCTGCAGTCTAATTTCAGCTCTACCGCTGGCTAATTTTGTGACCTGGCACAACTTAAATACTCCGTTTCTTCTGCTGTAAAACAAAGTTATTATATTCACTACTATCTGCTTTCTAGGGCTGCAGTAGTGGTACGTGGGTTAAGGTTGTTGAAATTTCGAGAACAGGAATTATACACATATGTAAAGTAACAGTTTTTTTAATTGAATTATATTTTAAATTTATATTGAATCCTAGTTGGCACACAGGTTCTGTTAGTTTCAGGTGTACAACATAGTGATTTGAGAACTCCGTATCTTACGCTGTGCTCACCGTGAGTGTAGTTACCATCTCTCACCATACACTATTACAGTGTCATTTACGACGTTCCATGTGTTGTACCCTTATTCCCATGACTTACTCATTCCATAACTGGAAGCTTGTATTTCCCACTCCCCTTGAATGAAAGAGACGCTCTTTAAAGCCTGACTCCTCCTCAGGAATGTTTGAATTTCATCAGTGATGGAAAAAAATCCTTAATATACTATAGAGAAATGTGCTCAGAAGAAATTTGGAAATACCCAGAGAATTCTAACCACTACAATAAGCCAGCCACAGTGGGAATCAACCTTAATTGAGATATCACTGACATGTAACATTGTATATGTTTAAGATATACAATATACTTTGATATAAATCAAAGGTGGTAAAATGTTTACCACAAAATGTTAACATTTTATCACCTCATGTAATTAGGAATTATGTCAATTACATCTCAACAAAACTGGAAAAAATTAGCTGACACATAGTGGACCCCTGATAAATGTATGTTGGGGAAAGTAGGGGAGGGTAGATTTTGAGGCTGACTACTCAGAGTAGGAAGCAATCCTACTTCGAGTATAAGCAGACAGGAAGTTCTTGGGAAGACAAAAATATGCCCCCTACCCCAAACTCTTTCATTTGACTATGGAATTGCATTTTTTGATCTCCTTTAAGGAGCCATAGTGAATGCCTCCTAATTTAGCAATAACCTCAGCAAAACAAAACAAAACTGAAGCTAGGACTGGTTTTGTGACCCGAAGTCCATAAAACTGTTGGCAGCTTCTTCTATCTTCTTAATTCGGCTTTTTTAAGTTACCATTGAACCTTGTGAAAATAGCATTCATAAGAACGTTTTAAACTTATGTAGTCTTTTATTAGAATACTCCTAGCCATTTTAGATGTAAGGCAGATTAGGTATCTTTCCCTCCATTTAAATGGAACTAGCCTCTCCAAAGGAATTCATCAGAAGTCTGCAAAATTTTGATCACCTGTTTAAGAAAACATTTTAAAAAGTTATAAACTATAAATGTTTATTACCTAGAAACTGCATGTTCTATCAGTAACAATATT
Organism: Prionailurus bengalensis; assembly: GCF_016509475.1. Lineage (NCBI taxonomy): Eukaryota > Metazoa > Chordata > Mammalia > Carnivora > Felidae > Prionailurus > Prionailurus bengalensis. The sequence goes on from NC_057354.1 coordinate 112,188,060, forward strand.
GAATGTTAAAACTAAATGTTCTTATTGATAAATATTCATAGAAAATTTATTTTCTCAATTTTTTTTTACCCATCATGTTTCAATTTCCTCATCTGGATTGAGGCATCTGTACTGTAGGATTCTTGGAAGAATTACTTAAATGTATATCGAGTGCCCAATATCATAATACAACAAGTGCCAGCTACTGTTTCCAGTACATCCCCAGTGGAATGTATCTTCCACCCTCCATGGCTCACATACATCACTTTGGAGATCAGTCTCTTAAACTGTTATTTTCTATAATTATATGTTTTCTAGTTTTAAAGACCCCACTCGGTGTCTTAATTTTATATGTTGCTTAATATTTCAGTCTTTACTTGGAATTGAGAAAATAGAATGCATTAAATTGAATTGCTGTATGTTTAAAATTTCACTCCTCAGTCATTTGATATTGGCCAGAATGTTTCTCTATGTGTAGATGTTTCATCATCCGTCAATTATATAAATCTTCTTTTTCCCTACACCAAAAGGTTATTGTAAGAAATGGTCTAGTGTGTGAATATTACTTTAAATCCAAGAATGGCAAGGAGACTAAAATACATTATTAGATTGGAGGCACTATGCTTGGTGCTTTTAATTAAACTCCTAAGTAAATGTTATTAAAATGATTCCTAATTGTTGAGGAAGTATAACTAGAAGTATGCTGTAAATGATGATGAAATATTTGTCTTAATTGTTTGAGGGGAAAGTCCTAAGTGAAAACTCATATGCTGGTAAGAATATTAGGGGTATGTGCAAGTTATCCAAATTAAAATGAACTTCCCTATAATTGCACTTCAAAAGAAGCTTTGTGGTACTCAAAACACATTTTGCTAAAAATTTTCATTCTTGGCTAAGGAGAAAAACTGTTAAGTCTCTTTATCTTTTATTTTTGCACATTCTCTGAGGGCACTGCCCCCCCCCACCAATTTACGAGTATATAAGGACTTTGTTGTGCTACTTAAATCTAGTTTTCCATTAACAGCTGCGTTGACTTTTTTTCTTTCCAAAGAAAAATCAGAGAAAGTATTAGCGTAGTAACAAGAAGCTATGAAATCTATCTAGACATAAGTAATCTCTAACTTCTTTCTAAATCAAAGGAGTTGTGTACATTAAGCATGTTTGACAATGAAAACTCCCCTTTGACTTTCTTTTTAATTTCCAGTTTTATCGATGTGTAATTGACAAATAAAAATTGTATGTATTTAAGGTGTACAACCTAGTGTTTTTGTTTTGTTTTTTGTTTTTTGCTTTTTTTTTTGTAATGTTTATTTTAGAAAGAGTGCTCAAATGAGGGAGGGACAGAAAAAAGGGAGACAGAGTATCTGATGCAGGCTCCTCACTGAGAGCTCAGAGCCCAATGCAGGGCAAGGATTCATGCCATGAACCGAAGTCAGATGCTCGACTGACTGAGACACCCAGGCGCCCCAACTGAGTGTTTTAATATATGCATACATTGTGAAGTAAATCCCACAATCAATATAATTAATATATCTCTCATGGGGGTGGAGAGGGAAATGGGAAGATGTTAGTCAAGGGGTACTAAGTATGTGTTGTAGAAGATAATTAAATTCTAGAAAAATAATGTACTACAATGTGACTATAGTTAAAATACTCTGCTGTATAATGAAACTTGGAATGATGGTAGATCTTACAGGTTTTCACCACTTTGATTTTCTAGTAAATACTAGCTTCCATAACTCAATAGACTTGTATCAGAACAACAATAAAAAAAAAAGTTACAAACTTCCAGTAAATGGAAGTGAAGCACACTTTATAACTTCTGTTATAAGGCTTGTATTACCTCAAAACCAAACAATGATATCACATGAGATGCAAACCACAGACTAATGTGTTCACAAATAGGAGCTGGAACAGGATAGACACACAAATCAATGGAGCAGAATGAAAAGCCCAAAAATAGAACTATATATGGAGTTAATAAAAGCAACACAGTGGAGAGAGCATAGTATTTTCAATGATCTGTGCTGGAAAATTTGAACATTAACGGTAAATACATCTCGGGGTGCCTGGGTGGCTCAGTGGTTTAAGTGGCCGACTTTGGCTCACCTCATGATATTGCGGTTCACGAGTTCAAGGCCAGCGTTGGGCTTTGTGCTCAGGACCTGGAGCCTGCTTCGGATTCTGTGCTTCTATCTCTCTCTGCCCCTTGCTTGCTCTATTTCTCTTTCTCAAAAAAAAAAAAAAAAAAAAAAATATATATATATATATATATATATATATATATATATATATATATATATATATAAAATCTTCATGCCAAGTTATATCCTACACTGTTAACTCATAAGCCCAGGTATTAACTCTTAAAACATGAATCTTGTTAAAGCAGTATAATAGAGAATCTTTGTGACCTTGTATTCAGCAAAATTACATTGCTTAGGACATCAAAAGAAAATACCTTGGACTACAGAATTTAAATCTTCCATTAATATGGTGTGTCACATTAAGTTTTTTGTGTACTATGAGCATTTTTTGCATCCCAGGAATAAATCCCAATTAGTCATGGTGTATGATCCTTTTGATGTGATGAATTTGTTTTGCTAGAATTTTGTGGAGAATTTTGCATCTATGTTCATAACGGATTTCCACTCCTAGTTTTCATGTGGTGCCCTTAGCTGGCTTTGGTATCAGTTCTGGCCTTGTAACATATGTTGGGGAGTGTTCTCTTTTTTTTTTTTTTGCAATTTTTTTTGGAGGAGTTTGACAAAGATTGGCACTAGTATTCTTTAAATGTTTGGCAGAATTCACCAGTGAAGTCATCAGGCTAAGGACTTTCCTTGGTTGGAATTCCAGTTTCTGATTACCAATTCAATCTCCTCACTTGTTATTGATATGTGAGCATTTTCTACTTATTCTGGATTAAGTCTTGGTGGGCTATATACTTCTAAAAATTTATTTTAGATAAATATTTAATTATTGACATATAATTGTTCACGGTCGTGTTATGATTCATTGTATTTCTGTGGTATGAATTGTAATGTCTCCTTTTTCTTTCATAATTTTATTAATTTGGCTCCTGTCTTTTTTTTTCCCCTAAGTTGGTCTATCGAAAGATTTGTCATTTGTATCTTTCCAAAAGCCCAACTCCTCTGTTAATATTTACTACCATTTTCCTGTTTTCTGTTTTATGTATTTCTGCTCTAATTTTTTTTTCCTTCCTTTTGCCACCTTTGGGTTTAATTTTTTTTCCTAGTCCCTTGAGGTGTAAAGCTACATTGTTTGAGATCTTTCTTTCATTCTTTAAGTAATTTCCAGTTTTTATTAGTTAACCTACATTGTAATATTAGTTTCAGATGTAGAATTTAGTGATTCATCACTTACGTATATCACCCAGTACTCATTACAGCAATTGTCTTCCTTAATAACCACCATCTTTTTAATCCAATATCTTTTTGGATTTGAAAATTAAATGCATTTTCATTTTCCTCTTGGAATTTCTTTTGTTGTATTTCAAAGGTTTTGGTATGGTATGTTTCCAATTTCATTTGTCTTGAGATATTTATTTGCTTTTTGATAACTTCTTTGATGGTTGCTCAGGAGCGTGTTGTTTAATTTCCTCATAATTGCAAATTTTCCAGCTTTCCTTCTGGTACTGATTTTTAATTTCATACCATTGTGGTCAGAGAGATCATTGATATAGTTTCTATCTTCTTGAATTTGTTGAGGCTTTTTTTTTTTATGGCTTAACATATGATCTATCCTAGAAGATGTTCTGTGTGTTTGAAAAGAATGTATATTCTGTTGGATAGTATGTTCTGTAGATGTCTGTATGGTGTGTTCAGTCTATGGTGTTGAGAAATTTTGCATCTACATTCAGTGGATATTAGCCTGTAGTTTTCTTCACTTGTAGCCTCTTTGTCTGACTTTGGTATCAGGGAAATGCTTGCTTCATAAAATGAGTTAGGAAATGGTACCTCTTCAATTTTTTGGAGGAGTTTGAGAAACATTGGTATTAACTCTTGAAATACTTGGTAGAATTACTAGTGAAACCATCTCCTTGGCTTCTCTTTGCTGGGATATTTTTAAATGACTAAGTTTCCTTACTCGTTATTCGTCTGTTCAGATTCTCTATTCATTCATGACTCAGTTTAGGATAAAAATCACATAATTGTATCAATAGATGCAGAAAAAATTTGACAAAATGCTGGATACAGGATAAATTAGGTATAGGATAAATTGACCTCAATAGAATGAAAACCATATATGAAAAGCCTATACTTAACATTATATTCAATACTGAAAACTGAAAGTTTTTCCTGTAAGATTAGAAACAAGGCAAGAATGTCCATTCTCATCATTTCCATTCAACATTGTGCTGGAATTGGGGAAAGGGATTAGAGATAGTTGGGAGGGAATAGAACCACTCATTGTCTTGACATTGTAAGTGATTAAAAAGCTATAGTTAGCCATGAATAACATGGATTTGAACTGCGTGGGTCCACTTATACATGGATTTCTTTTGCTAAATATAGTATTGTAAATGTATTTTCCCTTATGATTTTGTTAACATTTTCTTTAGCTTCAGTGTAAGAATAAAGCTTATAATACATGGAACATATAAAATATGGCTCAATCAACTGTTAGTTGCTATTAGTTGGGGGAGTCAGAAGTTATACATGGATTTTTGACTGCCCAGGGGGTTGGTGCCTTGAATCTCCGTATTGTTCAAGAGTCAACTGTATATATATTTCTTACAGCCCCAGGGTCAACTGTGTATATATTTCCTATAGCCCACATAACTGTACACAAAACATGTGAATTTTGCTTCATGTACATTGGGTCTTGGTAAACCTGACTTCAAAAAATTGCAAAATTAGTTACACTATTGAATTTTTCATAAAAAATTTAAACCTTACATTTTATGTATATTATCAAAAATAGAACTCCATGGTTTTTGATTATTTTTGACACTGAAAACAAAACCTTCAATGATTTTACACCCAAGTTAAACTACTGAGAAACTGGAATTATCGATACTATTTTTGCAGTCACTGTATTACTGAGCAGTGAACATATGGTTTTGACATAAAATCACTTAGTTTCTCGTCTCCACTCTGCCACAATATGGATAGAACTCAATAGTGATGTTGTGACATTTAATTAAGTCCATGTATTGAAAGCACTTGTCACACAGCCAGCCCTGCTTAGGTACTCAGTAATAATTAGATCTCCTCTACTGTAAATGAGGGAAATGAAGGTGCTTCAGTAATTTACTCCAAGGTCACAGCTAGTAGTTAGTGAATTAAAACATAAATTCAGGTTTCTGACACCATATTCCATGATGTCAACATATACAATACTCCCTTAACTACTTATTGTGAACTGATCTTGATGTTTCTTTGAAAAATAATGACTTAGATGAAGCAGACAAGGAGATACATGTATATGAAACTTCACCGAGTGAACGATCATTACGTTAAAATAGAAAAATTAGAATCAAGAATATTAGAACAAAGCCATTGGATTTTTAAAAAATAGTTCTTCCATTCTATAGTGGCAATAAGACTAAGTTACCTATTAAGTTTTTGTTACTTGTTTTATTTTGTATATGCAGTGTGAGTAAACGAACTGAATGTTGCTTTGGAAATTTTTTATCTAATATGGGTTCTATAATATAATTGGCATTAAGAACAAGAAAAACATATTCGAAAAAAAATTATCTCTGAATAGTTGGCCCCCAGTGTTCTATTAGTTCCAGGTGTACAGAGTAGTGATGCACTTCTTTATAGGTTATGCTGTGCTCGCCACAAGGGTAGCAACCATCTGTCACTATACAACGCTATTACAATGTCATTGACTATATTCCTTATGCTGTGCCTTTTACTCTCATGACTTCTAAACCTCTTTTACTCACTTATTGCAATCAGTGACTGACAAACTATCTCCAGCAACCTTAAAATTGTTCCTTTGAACAATTAGTTCATGATAATTAGTTCATGATAGTTAGACTTGAGAATAAAGATAACTTGGTTTGTTTTAATGTTTAAATCTGTGTTTTAATTAAAATATTTATAATTTTTAATTAAAAAATTTGAATATCTTAGGTTTCTAAAATAAGATTTAAATAAAATTTCACACACCCTTAAATAGAATATAAATAATACTTGAACATCTATTTTTTTTTCATTTTTTTGAGAGAAGAAGAGTACAAGTGAGCGAGGGGCAAAGGGGGAGAACAGGGAGGTACGGACGGAGCAAGAGAGGGAGAAAGGAGGCTCACTTACTACTTAAGATGGGATTCGAACTCCTGAACCTTGAGATCATGACCTGAGTTGAAGTCAGATGCTTAATGACTGCCTGAACATCTAAGTATTTTAATGGAGCAGAAAGACATCATTAAGATTTTATTAAAAGTTTTGTTTTATGAGGCTCAACAAGCTAACTAATATAAATATAGTGCTCTGTAGTTTACAAAGTGTTTTTCATATTACAAGGGACTAACTTTACATAACACTGGGCAATTAACTCCATAAAATAAATTAAAATTGTTACTATTTCCTATATTTAGTTCAATATATCTTATTGAACTAATCAAAGAACTGGAATGACAACCTCTCATGAAATTGGGGCTGTGGAAAAGTCGTCCATGTAAAAGGCTGTAAAACCTTTATTCCCCAGCCCATGAATATAGCAAGAAAGATAGTCTCTTGTTAGGCTTTTATGGGGGTGGGGGGAAGGTACCTTTTGAGAAACTGTAATTCTAAACCTTTGCTTCTCATACATGTGGCATCCAAGTTTACCCTAGGGATTAACGTCCAAACAAGAAATGAAAGACTGATAGTATTTGGCGAAAACACTGGGGTGGTAATTAAAAGCTACTATAAACGACCTCTCTGAAGAAACTGGCACAGACCAGATCACACAAAGTTTATATTCTATGGGTAGAGAATTTTCAATAAGTATAATCTGTAAGAGGAACCAGAGGATGACAAAACAATTAAATAACTAATAAATTTCTAGAAATGAGAAAATTGAGTGAAATTAAAACCTAGTAAGAGTTGAACATTGGATTATATACAGCTGAAGAGATAATTAATATAAAAAATAGATCTGAGGAAAGTATCCAGAAGGCAGCACAGGACTGTGGTAATGAGATTAAGAGAGATGGAGAATAGAAGATGTTCCAAAATGCAACGAATAGGAGTTGTAGGAGGTAACAAAAATTGCATAGAGAGGCATTAGTCACAAAGATAATGCCAGGCGATTTCAAAGAATTGAAGAAAACCTGTACATATTCACACTGGCAAAGTACACACCTGGAAACGTTCAGTGGAAGTTTGGGACACCAAGGACGATTATCTTAAAAGCAGAGAAAAAGAAATTATGACCAGGATTCAGAGGACAGTGGACTTCTTACCCACAAAGTACTAGTACCAAATGAATACAAAGTACTAAAATCATTCCCAAATCCAAATCCTTCATACCATAAATCATCACTGAGGAGTGAGAGCAAAGGGAAGACCTTTTCAGAAAAACAAATAGTAATGGATGTACTTTGGAGAAAAGGATAATCCTCCAGAATACAGTGAGATGAAACATTGGTAAGAAAATAAATTGCTAATTCGTGCAGGATATATAAATTGCCACTTATTTTAAGATAACAAAATGATTTCAGAATTGAGTGAAATGAGGTTAAACTTCTATAAAGTTAACTTGGAGGGTGGTACCTGTTGGTGAGAAAGATTTTATCATTCTTAGTTCCTTACGTTTTGTTTTAAAGATCATGGAAATTAAACGTAAGTAAAAACCTCGTAAGTCAAGTATTAACACTGAAATAATTCCTCAAGTAAAATGGACACATTATGAACTAAAAGAAAAAGTGGGAAAAATGAACTATAAAGAACTCAAATCCAAGAGAAGCTAGGGAAAAAGTAAAAAAAATAAAAATAAAAATAAACTAATACAATGCTTTCAGCATAGTAGGAGATAAATGAATATGTTTTATACTAATATCTTGAAAATTGATAAAGAATATTTCTAAAGACATTTTCATTAAAAATGCAAAGTATTGGTTTTTCCATGTAATGCATCCTACACTATTGAGAATGTGGGGCAATGCACACAGGGTAATTTTATGAGGGGAAAATATAAATAATGTTAGAAAGGTTTGAAAAATATAAATCCTCAATTTGGAAATACTTAGAGTATAAAACGTTGATTTCTATAAGGCAAGTACTTTCATCTAAAACAGTATTTTGCTTGTTTGGACAGACACTGGTATTAATTTCTTAAGGATTATTCTTGAATCTGCTGCGTAATCTACTACATTGCCTTTAATATAATAGGGGCTCTAGTAATACTGGCTACAGCACTGAAATAGCATTTACTGTCTTAGATATGGTATAGGGGAATTACCTTTTTCTGGGTCATTTGGCTTTTACTGATAAGGGGCTTTGCTGAATTATGTCTCCAATAGCTGCAGATTGGAGGATATGAGCTTTAAGAGCAGTTCGAAGACTGTTATGAACGTATTTCATAATTATTAAGAGCAAGGAGTTTGTTCCAGTATATATAGTCAAACTCTAGGAAGTAATTAGTTCACATGATAATTTTCAATCTAGGAAGTGAATTGTGGACCCTGACTGCAGTGTCTGAAATTTCTTGCCTGAACCCGACTTGTCATATTATTAAACCCTAATGTTGAATTGCTAATGTTTGGCCATCGTAACAGTATCTTCCATTAACACTTTAGCAGTAATAACGTGCCAAGAGACTCATCATAAGTTGAGAATGCTGTAAGTCAAAAATGCATCAAATACACATAATCTGAACGCCATAGCTTAGCCTCGCCAAACTTAAACATTCTGGGAAGACTTACGTTAGCCTGCAGTAGGGCAAAGTCCTCTAACACAAAGCTATTTTATAATAAAGTATGGAGTATCTCATGTAATTTATTGAATACTGGTAGAAACAGAATGGCCGTATGGGTACAGAATTGTTATAAGTGTATCTATCAGTTGTTCACGCTCACGATCACATAGCTGACCGTGAGCTGCAGCTTGCTGCCACTGCCCAGTTTCACAAGGAGTCTTATACCAAATATTGTTAGCCCGGGAACATATCAGCAATCAGAATTTAAAGTACGGTTTCTACTGAATGCATATTGTGTTCCAACCATTGTAAACTCAAAAAAAAATCCAAGTCGAATATTGTACATATCGGCTGTACAATAACCAAGACAGAAGAATGATCTAATGTAGGCTAGGAAACAGTCAAAAATGAGATGTTGATTATTTGGTTTGGGAGGAGTAGAGGCTACAGGCTAAAGTGTCCCCCAGGGGAAGCAGCATGACAAGGGTGCCAAAGGATAGACCTTGAGCAAGTTTAAAAGATGTGTTTACTAATGTTTCTTGTTCGTGCATAATAATTCTCGGGGCGCCTGGGTGACTCAGTTGGTTAAGCGTCCGACTTCGGCTCAGATCATGATCTCACAGTCCGTGCTGCCTTGGGCTCTGTGCTGACAGCTCAGAGCCTGGAGTCCGATTCTGTGTCTCCCTTTCTCTCTGCCCCTCCCCTGCTCAAGCTCTGTCTCTCTCTGTCTCAAAAATAAATAAAGACATTAAGATTTTTTTTTTTAAAAATTATATATTCTACCTTTTAATGTGGTTTTTCCCACTTAAATGATTTTATTCTAATTTAGGGCAGCATATATACATTTACTGCGTGTGAAGGTTAATACATGCAAAATAACATGTATGAGGAAACTGCTATGTTCAGACATTGTGTTAAAGACTAGTGGGATTATTAAAATGAAGGAGACCCAATTCCTACCCCTAAGGCTTCTTTCTCTAAGGATACTGCCAATAGCAATTACAAAGCACATGATGGAAACAAAGGGAGGTTCTGAGAATACATTTGATGACCAGAGGTAAGTAGCCAATGCTCTTACTGAGATGGCAGTAGAATGAACATGTAAGTACTTATGAGTACAATTGATATTTGTGCATCATTGGAATACTTGGTGGAGAGGAATAGTGATAGGAAGCAAGTGTATGAAGTTGATAGATGATGTATGGCCATCCCCTGTGCAGTGTTAGGACTAACCATAACACTGACAGTCTATTTTCAGGAATAGACCCTACATGGGTAGCGCAGGGAATTAAAATGTTAATATGACTTTGACAGGTGGGATCAGTGAATGTAGTAGGTTATGCATGGAAAATAGGTTCTGTGATCAACTTCCTTGGAAAATCCATACAGAAGAGTGGATTCCTTACTGCAGAGCTTTTCATAGTGTTCAGTTATATTCATGTTGAATCTCAAGAAGGAAACTAAAATATGCAATGTTTTCTGGATGTACTGCAATGCGGAACTTCCCTTTGTAGAATATTTTTAAAAATTAACGTTCTGAAGAACACACTTTGTGAGTCACATTATGATGCCTATTAGACCTGTGTGGGAAACAGTGCTATGCCTAATTATCTTTGATAAATAATACTTTATTCTGAATAAGGATATTGGATTACCTATTTCAATTTATCATTGTAATTTACACAGTTGTCTGAAAGCAATAGAAAAATTTGAATGGCATAATATATTTTTGAACATGTATAATTGATGATTGTGGATAAATGTTTCACTATATTAGGTTCCACAGTAAGGGGATAATGATTGATAACTTAAAGTCAAATGTACTGTTAAGTAATGAAAACTTTGAAATGTGAAGTTGATATGAAAATGACAAGCATAAGTAGCTTTGCACAAGTTAAGTTTCATTGTCACGTATACTCAATTAACTGAAAAAGTGACATAGTGATGAGGGCACTGGACTCTGATCCAGGACCTGGGTTTTTTGCCCAGGCCTGTCATTGATTATCAGTGTGTTCTTGCACAAATGAATTAATCTCTTTATCTTAGAGTGGATGGGGTTCTTAGAGATTATATAGTTTAGTAACCTGATTGATCTTAATCCTCGGAATACAGGTTGGAATAAAATGTTATTCAGACATTCTAAGGTTAACCTTTATTTTGAGAATTTTCAATACTGAAGTGGGGTAAGGATTTGTAAGATTTTGTAGGATCAATTACTTGATATTATTCATCAATCAGCAGATAGGTTGGTTCAAGGTTTCCCAAAATTTATTACACCTGGTGAGCTTTTAAACACCAGTGCTTATGCAGGCATCATTAATTTACAGTCGCTGTTGGATGGACTCAAGTAAAAGTATTTTTCAAAGCTTCAGGTAATTCTAAACTTGAGAATCAATGAGTTAGTAATCATTATCAGTGGTTATTTTTTTAGCAAAAATAGGATAATATGAGTTACAGTTGACCCAAACCCCCAAATTATAGCCAAATGGGACACATTGCTTATAGGTGCCTGAATCCTTGCATCTAGAGGTGTATGAGAAATCATCCTGAGGAGTGCCCTTTTGAGAAAATTGATAGAAGGGAAGGTTTAGATATTTTCCAGCATGGTAACCTGGTCTTTTATAATTACAGAGATAAAATTTCTCTTGAATATATATGATCACACACTTTCATTTTACATGCAAAGTTGTTAATGCTCAGAGAATTAAAATAGAATTGTCAAAGTCACAATGCTCCTGAGTAGTTAAGCTTAAAAATATGTCTCCAGATTTCTGGAAAAAAATTTTTTAAACAAAACTACACCATCACTATCACTAAATGTTTTTTGAAGACTTAAGTGGACCAAAAAAATTTTTTTTCTTTCCTATCTCCATTGCTTCCTTAGAAAGATTTAGTCGGGCATAGTAACATATCATTTCTATTTTGTATAGCATTAACCTTGTCAAATTCCTTTTACATCAATTATTTCCCTTGACATAAAAAAAATTGTTTATTTTTGAGACAGAGACAGAGTGCAAGTGGGAAAGGGGCAAAAAGAAAGAGACACAGCATCTGAAGCAGGTTCCAGGCTCTGAGCTGTCAGCACAGAGCCCTACGCAGGGCCTGAACTCCCAAACCATGAGATCATGACCTGAGCTGAAGTCGGACGCTTAACCAACTGAACCACCCAGGTGCCCCTCCCTTGACATTTTAACTGTAAGGTGGGGTTTCTACTGTTGATTTTGCAGGTCAGGAAGCTAAGGCCTTATCAATATTGGTCTTTTCTATGATTGCCCATAATCTTGACAGCGCTACTACATTTAGAGACCTATCCATTATTACAGGTCTTGTCCCGTTGGCATATAGTGGAACTCAAATTACCAGGCTTCCTTGCTGCTAGGCCCTTCCAGTCAGATGCACACTCTGAGGGACTTGTAAATGAAGTGATATGCATGAGGAAGGAAACCGTGCAGATCTTTGATCTTACTGGTATTTGTGGAAAAGCCCTTCATCTTCGTGGGGCAGCAAGCACGCATGGTCAGGTGTCTGACTCAGGAAAGGCAATGGCCCTGGAAGAAGCGAGAATCTCATTAGACTTCTACCGAAGCTTAATCCTGTCTGCCTGCCTGTCTCAACAATTTGGTAAACTACCTAATAAACTTGAATAGATCCTTTTACAACTTAAACTAGTTAGAGTGGCTTCAACTGTTTGCAACTAAAAAGGTTGTTTGAGACTTGCCTGGGGTGACACAAAGGCAGAGTCGACATGTGAAGCAAAACCATGGACCTGAGAGAGCTTCTGAGGGAGGGAAGCAACGTTTTGTTGTAGACTGTATATTTAGCGTTCAGTCATGTGGCTATGAAATCAACACCTAACCATTCATAACTATTGATCACATTTTTATGAGGCTTTGGGGCATAAAATAATTTCATATTTTTAGGTAGTAAAGTTTTATGTTAAGTTTTTTTGTGTATCCTAAAAATTTCAAATAGAAAATCTGGTCCATGAGGGGGCTACTTTTGAAAACTTTGATAACTTTTGTGATTGCTTTTATGATGATTAACATTTCTGGCTTCTAATTGCTTTCCAATCAAATTATTTTCAGTCAGATTCCATGAATCTATTTTCAGTGTTCACTCCCAGTAAGCCTTCAGTAGCAGTATGTACTACTTTTTTTTTTCTTCCCCCAGAAGAACTTTGCCTGAGGGGCACCTGGGTGGTTCAGGTCATGATCTCATGGTTCATGGGTCCGAGCCCTTTATTGGGCTCTGTGCTCTCCGCTCTGGCCTCTCAGCTCAAAGCCTGAAGCCTGTTTCAGATTCTGTGGCTCGCTCACTCTCTGCCCCTCCCCTGCTTGAGCTCTGTCTCTCTCTCAAAAATAAACATTAAAAAAAAAAAAAAAGAAAGGAAAAACTTTGCTTGCTAAGTGAAAAAATGGGAACTTAGTATTCTATCATTTGTAAGTCTTCCTATTTATTGGCTTATAATCTATAATACTAAAAATTTCAAGACAACTAATATGTTCAACAACGAGGAAATGATTAAGAAATGTTACCAACCTCCTGTTGTAGAGTACTATACAGCCAGGAAAAGCAGTACTTCTAAAGCATATATAAAGAATAAGGGATGTTAACTAACTTGGATTTAAGTAAAATCTTGGAAGGAAAAAAGAAAAGCCCAGCAAGGTACAATAAAAAAAGGGGGAATGATCACAATAATTATTTAAAAATAAATATGGATAATTAGCTTAACATGAAAATTAGAAATATAGGATGCAAAAATGCAACCATAGCTATTCTTTATCTTTATGACTATACATGCATTATTGATCTTCTCCATGCTATTTATATCTATTACAACAATTTTGAAGTTTTTACAGTGCATAATTCTTAGAACTCATAAAGATAACTCATTTGCAATTTCATTAGTAGTGTTGAAAGGAGCTGGTAAATGTCTCTTCTGTGTTACCCTCTGGTATTTCCTGGAATTCTAATAAATAACTTTAATAATGTAATTAACAAGAAAGTGTTTTTTCACCTTTATTATATGCTTATGTGTAAATAGGTTCCGAGAGCAAATATCTGGTTAGTGAGTTACACATATTAGCTATTCATGCTTTGTTTTTATTGCACCAAGAAAAGAAACTCTTTTTTTTTAATTTTTTTTAACGTTTATTTATTTTTGAGACAGAGACAGAGCATGAACGGGGGGAGGGGCAGAGAGAGAGGGAGACACAGAATTGGAAGCAGGCTGCAGGCTCCCAGCCATCAGCCCAGAGCCGGACGCGGGGCTCGAACTCACAGACCGCGAGATCGTGACCTGAGCTGAAGTCGGACGCTCAACGGACTGAGCCACCCAGGTGCCCCGAAAAGAAACTCTTAAAGCACATGTGTGTGTGTGCGCACACACACGCACACACACACACACACACACACACTGCAGCTACCAGCACAACAGCTTTACCATTGGGATCCCGTTAGTTTTTTTTTTTTTTTTTAATAAAACACAAGTTTAATTATACTAGTTTTGTGTTACAATGTTCATCCTTCATGAGAGCAAGAATTTTACCTATTTAATTGCTGAATGCTTATACCCCGAATAGGGTATAGAGTACACTACGTGTTCTTAAAACATATTTTTAAATGGAATACAGTATGTGCTTGTTGAACATAATGTAAAATTTGTAATAGTATATTTCCAATCTTGATCATATAAGGTATAACTCAGTACCAATTAATTTGCTAATTAAAATTCAAATGAAGCAACTTTTGAGTATAATATTTACAAAGATCTGGGCAAACATCTTTCCATCCATAGTCACCATGAACGTTATCCTACTTGTACATCCTTTACTCATTTTTCATATTCTAGCTTCATTGAATTAAAAGTTAAACTGAATTAATTCCTTCTCGGTAGAGAGAGACAGCTGTGTGTTTCTGATTGTACCCAAATTATCTTTTCCAAGTATTGGTAGACTGAGCACCTGCTCCGCCTACAAGGTATGTATATAGAGCCTGTGTTTATAAGGATGCATAAAACCATGGTTTCTTACCTCACATACACTGACATAAGTGACATTACATCATGTTACTATTAGCTACTGGTGTTTCAGTAGTTGAGCAGAGGCAGATATAAAATGCTATGTAAACAGAAAGGTCACCCCAACTAAAGAGAATTCCCTGATAATACACTAAAGAAAGTGGCAAATGTCTATATAGAAGCAGCATTCATGAAGGGTGTCATATATATAGCTACATCTATTCTATCTATAAAAATATATGTGTGTATATATATATATGAAATAGGAGATTTTGAATGTAGATTATGAAACTTTTGACCTGGAATGGAGGATGATAAAATACTATGTGAAGAGTTTGGCTTTACACACAATGATGTAACTACCATTCAATTAAGAAATCTACAGGATTTGGAGGAAATTGTGTATAGCCTGTGTTACAAATTTTACAAAGAAAATATTGAATAAAGTAATTATGACATGATACTGATGCTGAAATTACCAAAATAGCTATTGCAATGTTGTTTTCCTCTGTGAGTACAGGAGAAAATAGCTGATATTTTGGTAGCAACAGCTCTATAATCATCTGACATAATTTTTTCTTCTCGATGGGGAAAGCAAAAAGGAGTGTCATTATTTAGCAGAATAGCACTTGCTTCTAGTCTTAGTAATGTTTCCTAAAATACACATCTATCATAGATTATTCTGTTATGTTGCATTATGATGATTAAAAGCCTGGGTTTTGGTGTCAGGCCAATTAACTTTGAGTCAAAAAAGTCCCATTCACCAGCTGTCTCTTGACAAGTTACTAAAACTTTCCATTTTAGTGTACCTTTCTATAGAATGGGGATATTGGCTATTTCTGCATTATGGGATTATTTTGTGTATCAAGAAACATTCTGAATTTAGAGCCCTTAGCTAAGTACCTGACCTAGAACATCCTCATAATAAATACTGTCACCACCATCAGTAACACTATCTGCTTCCAGTACCGGACAACCACCACTGCTACCTCGGTCACTGCCAATGCATGACCTCTCCTATTACCACAACGTTTGCAACAAGGAACGGAGCTCACTTGTCTTCACTGTCCTCAGTCCAAGCTATTAGGAATTCCCAATGCATCCATGTGTCTAGCCAGGGCTTAAAAACAAAATCTTTATTCTGGATTTGGAAAACTGCAGCTACTTCATTAACGTTTCTCTAGCAGACTGAATCGTACGATGTTTAATTGGCAATTTGTTACCTGTAATTTCCCTATAGGGGAATGGCCACGAATATGGGGGAAAATGTATGTCCAATAGAGTGGAGATATGGCATAATTCAGACTCCTAGGGTATTTCTTATCGAGGGGAAACATTGATTTCTCCTATACTTCAAATTAAAATGGAAAATTAAAGTGCATTAATTTTGTGGATTGGCCAGCATCTTTGGGGTTCATATGTTAGAAACATCTTAGACCTTCAGATATTGAAAGAATCTGAAAAATTACCTTTGTTAAAATGCTTATTTTATAGATAAGGAAGCTAAGGCTTAAACTATTGAATAAAAAGAATTTGAATAGGATAGAAATTGTGTTGGACAGAAGTGTATTAGGGTTTAATAAATAAAGAATATGCTGATTGAATCAATAATTTGGGAGTGAGAGTATTAAGAGAAAGTAGGATATTAAGAAAGAAGACTGGAGAGCTTGTATGTGCAGAGATAAGAAAAGCCAGGAACACATTTAGAGTTCAAGGAAACTGAGCAGAGGGCAGAGTGAAGACTGAAACATAGAGTCCCCTCCCTGGGTTGCCATGGTTACAGGTCTAACTTCTCTTGCTAGCTAAATATAATGGGGAAAAAAATAGATGCAAATGAAGGAAAGAGTAATTAGCCATACATATTCTGGAGAAAAAATTGGAATAGATTTGTGCCGTCTTCCAGGAAAAAAAAAAATGTCACAAAAGGATGGAATAGTATCTTTCATTAAGCAAAGATTGTACTGAGCCCGTGAGATTACATGTCTCTTGAGTTCTGCCAAATTTTGAGTTTATTTGTGCAAACTAGAGATAAATACAATGTGGCAGCTACCTATTTGACCTGATGCCAATGCTATGTGGAAGAAATCCTGGGCTGACAAAAGGAGCTTGCTTTCTGGCCATTTTAGGAGAAATGAATTAGTTATCAGCAATTCTGGCTGTTTGGTGCCTTCCCTACTCTCCTGCTGCCTTGCTTCCGTGAAGGAGGGCAAACACCCCAAGAAGAGACCCCTAAGAAGAATTGAAGTTAGTTTTTCCCCAGTAGAATAGCATTCTTTGTACAAATTCATTCGTAAAATACACATAGAGGAAGTTCTAAATGCCAGCAACAATTCTAGAAGTAGGGACAAGCAGTGAACAAAGGAGACAAAATTGTTCTTCTGAAGTTTACATTCTAGTGATGGAAGGAGACAATAAATGAAATTAATAGGTTATGCTATACACCCCTCCTTCCCACGTTGGTATGGGAGTAATCCATTACTATCAAGTAAAACGGGGTTTGAAGAGTGGGAAACATATGGAAATTTTAGAGCAGGTGACAGGGAAAGCCTACCTTGAATAAAGATTTGAGTAAATGGGAAAACTAGGCATTACAATATGAGGTAATGGAGAACCAGGGAAATGGAATGGTGAGGGCAAAAGCTCTACAGTGGGCTCATGCCTGGTGTGTTTTGGGAACAGTGAACAGTGTAGCATAGTTGGAGCACCATGAGAAGACAGTGGTGGGAATTAGAGATAAAGGGTGGAGTGCAAGTTGTGTACATCCTGTTTACATGCTGTAGTCCTCCTTTAAGTGGCAGTAGGGAAGCCTTGGAGAACTTTGAGCAGAGGCATAATGTGACCTCTCCTATGCTTAAAAAGGGGCTCTGAGACTGCTGTGCTGGAAGAGACATTGAGAAGACAAGGATAGAAACCTGGTTTAGAAGGGGCCCCAGGGTGGCTTAGTAGATGAAGCAGTGGACTTCGGCTCGGGTCATGATCTCATGGTTGGTGAGTTTGAGCCCTGTGTTGTGCTCTGTGCTGACAGACAGCTCAGAACCTTGAACCTGCTTCAGATTTTGTGTCTGCCCTCTCTCTCTGCCCCTCCTCCACTCACGTTCTGTCTCTCTGTCTCAAAAATAAACATTAAAAAAAAACCAAACCTGGTTTAGGAGACTAGTAATTGAGGCATGTGGCAATGACAGCTGTCACCACTGGTAAGCAGCTGGGATCACATAGTGGAAGGACTGAATATATTTTGAAAGAGATGTCTTTGGAATTTGTTGAAGGTCTAAATGTGAAGGGTAAGAGAAAGACCTCAGTGATGAGTCCAAGGCTTTGGGCCTAGCGAGAAGAGATGTTTCATGCTTCTAAAGCTCTCCCTCACATGGTGTCAATCTGATCTCTTAAATGAAGATAATTATCAAAAGCAGGGAACTTTTTTCCAACTTTAGCATTGAGTCTATAAATACACTGTTTAGAATGTGCCAGCTGCTTTGCTAATCATTAATCAAATGCAAGGAGCACAAGGCTCTTTATTAAGAAAGTAAAGTCTCGTGGGTGTTTTGTGTGTGTGTGTGTGTGTGTGTGTGTGTGTGTGTTTAGAGTTTATTTATTTTGAGAGGGGACAGGGGAGGGTAAGAGGGAAAAAGAGAATCCCAAGCAGGCTCCATGCTATCCGCAGAGCCCAATGTGGGGCTCCGTCCCACAAACCATGAGCCAAAATCCAGAATTGGATGCTTAACTGACTGAGCCACCCAGGTGCCCCAAGAAACTCAAGTTGTTTTAAATTAACATCTCTGGGTTAAATCACAAAGACCAGCAATGCTGGTACAATTCTTGGACAGATGAGAAATGTGGCAAGGAGTAGGAATTTTATGCAAATCATCTGCTTGATGAGTTTGTCTCTGTGTTCATGGAGTGCATTGGTGAAGAGAAAATGGAGGTATTTTCTAATTTATGTAAATTTAGGAGGAAAACATGTGAGCTAAAGACAAAGATTACAAAAGTAGATCATAATTTTATGAAGAAATATTGATTCTAAGAAATACATATGTATGTACTTTTATAGATTTGAGGATCTGTGATATTCTGTAAATTGCAAACATAAATGTTTCTTTGTGTGAGTTCTTTTCAGACTTCTCTCCATTCTTCTCCTTTTCCTCCTTACTGATACCTAGTGCTTTAAATGTCAGTACTTACAACAACATCCTCAACATCTTTGTGCATTTTTCTTCTTTTGCCATGATCTCCTTTAGCTAAATGGAACTTAAAATGACTTGGTAGAGTTTATAGACATTTCAGAGCTAATGATAAAACGAAGTGTGTCACTTGTATTTCTATTAATAATTTGAAGCTGGTGTACTTACAAAGACTATATAGATGAACTCATTTTTTAATTTTTGTTTCCCTAAGTAGATTCTTGGCTTGTCAGTCACTTGGGAAAAATACATCTCTGCTGGTTAAAACTGATTCTGTTAATCCTCAATTGGAATTTTATGCAGTACTTGACTATGGACAGAAATTATTTTAGCATGAATATAAATCCAAAGAGGGAAGGGCACATTGCAATAACACTTCTTACTCTGGAGGGCAGATCTCTTTTCTAAATCAATCCTTACTGTTTTTACCAATGAATATTGTGATATTTTATATTAAAAGGTCTTTACAGGTAATAAGTGAATTGGTTTACAGAGTGAAAACTATAATAGTTATACAGTTTAAAATGTGAAATTCCCAACTATTGATATTCCCTAACTCTGATATAATTCCTATCAACGGTTTTGTTAAACTACAATATATATTGTATTACCATATTACTTTCCACCTAAACATATGGTTATCTTTGGATGTTTGTGCTTAGGTGTAGATCTCAGATTGTACATGCTGATCTGGTAACCTATAGTATGGATGAGACTTAATCCTTTCTTTATTATTGCACCCTTAGTGTATGAAGTTTTAAAAACTAAAAAAAAATAAATACAAATAAAAACAAAAAAATAAAAAATAAATTAATAAAATAGATAAATAAAACAGGTGCCTGGGTGGTTCAGTAGGTTGAGTGTCTGACTCTTTATGGCTCGGGTCCTAATCTCATGGTGGGGAGATTGAGGCCCGTGATGCACTCTATGCTGGGCGGTGGAGCCTCCTTAAGATTCTCTCTCTCCCTCTCCCCCACTCACGTGCGTGCATGAGTGCGTGCACCTCTCTTAAAAAGAAATAAAAATAATAAAAAGATTATAAATATACTCATTGTGGGTACCAAAATGAGTATAGATGTAGATACAGTCTTCATGGATATATGTACATTTATTTGGGTACATTTTTAGATCTGACCTTCTAAGTCCCAGGACATTGGCATTTTGAATTTTAGAAATAGTGTCAGGTTTGCTTTCAAAAAATGATATGCAATATAAAAACCACGAAAAAATGACATTAGCACAATCCATAGAGCTTATTTAGATTTCACCAATTTTTGATGCACTCATTTGTGTGTGTTTTACGTGATTTTTTTCACGTGTAGATTTTTGTAGTGTCACAATTAAGGTACAGAACTATTTCATGACCACAAGGTTACCTTATGCTGTCTCTATAACCACATCCATCTCTTCCTAATCTTTTGGAATTATTTTTCTTAACTGAGCACAATTCCCTTGATATTACATGCAGGTTGTTGTACATATCAATATTTTCTCCCTTTTTGTTGCTGAGCAAGATTCCATGATACAGATACACAAGTTCATTTAACAATTCACATTTTAAAGGTATTTGGATTGTTTGGTCTGGGGCTATTACAAATAAAGCTGCTATAAATATTCATGAACAGGTTTTCCTATAAACGTAAGTTGTAATTATCTGGGGTAAATGCCCAAGTACAATTCCTAGGTTGTATGATAAGTGCATGGTTAGTTCTTTTTTAATTTTTTTTTTCAACGTTTATTTATTTTTGGGACAGAGAGAGACAGAGCATGAACAGGGGAGGGGCAGAGAGAGAGGGAGACACAGAATCGGAAACAGGCTCCAGGCTCTGAGCCATCAGCCCAGAGCCTGATGCGGGGCTCGAACTCACGGACCGCAAGATCGTGACCTGGCTGAAGTCGGACGCCTAACCGACTGCGCCACCCAGGCGCCCCAGTGCATGGTTAGTTCTATAAGAAACTGCCCAACTCTTTTCCAGAGTGGTTATATCATTTTATATTCCCAATGGCAAAGCATGGCAGTGAATAGTTTTTTCACATATTCACCACAACTTATTACTATTTGCCTTTTGGCCATTTTGATATTTTTTTATACTTTATGAGGCAGAATAAATATTGGTTGCATCAGTAGACAATTCAGATATTTTACGTATAGTAAAAATGAAAATGCGTGTACATGTCGACTGGCTATTTGAATATATAATTAAAAATGGTTAAAAAGGTACAGAAACTAACTGGTAGAGAAGTGCTGGAATTGATTCCAAAATTCGTAATATCATATTTATGCTCTGATATTTACTGGTTGCCTAACCTTTGATATGTCACTGTAGCTCTCTGATCCTCCTTTTCCATATTGTTAAAGGATATAAAATGCCAGTTGCCAAAAGTTTGGGTGAGAATTAAAATAATGCAGTTCAAGTGCTCAAAAACACCAAAGTACCATTGCTATTCCAAAATACTTGATTTGTGAAGTAGCAATAATATGATTTCATATATGTGTATATGTATATAGGTATATATATATATACATATATACACACATATGTATATGTATACATATACACACATACACACACACACACATATATATACATACACACACATACACACACACACACACACACACAATTTTTTCAGAGGGGCAGTAGGAGAGGGAGAGAGAGAATCCTAAGTAGGCTCCACACTCAGTGTGGAGCCCTGTAAGTGGGGCTAAACCTCACAATGCTGACACCACCTGAGCTGAAATTGAGAGTCAGAAGCTTAACCAACTGAGCCACCCGGGTGCCCAAGCTTTGCAATTTTTGATAGGGAATAGGACACTGCTCCTGTAAG
Source organism: Prionailurus bengalensis (assembly GCF_016509475.1). Lineage (NCBI taxonomy): Eukaryota > Metazoa > Chordata > Mammalia > Carnivora > Felidae > Prionailurus > Prionailurus bengalensis. The sequence goes on from NC_057354.1 coordinate 112,209,939, forward strand.
AATCCATAATACTAAGCTAAGTTGGATACATGTGATGAGAAACATTCGGCCATGTATGACTGCATGTAATGAACAGTAAATATTCTTTCTTTAAATATACCATAGAAGAAATCAAGAAATCCTATGACCATCCATATCAAATTTGTATTGTATTGTTAGATTTTATAAATACAGAGTGTTTTTTAATTACTCTGAATGGTTTATGGGTATTTACATGAGCTGTGAGAAACAAAAGAGAACAGGACCAGTTTGGAAGGAAATCATCTAACAAATAGATATATCTGCTCATATTGATGTAAGAATAAAAGGGGGAAAACTCTTTTTTCAGTTTTTTCAGCCCCATACAATATATTGTTTTTGAAATTGTTATGAAGTCACCCAGAAAATTGCAAATGTTACTGAAAAGGCAACATCAGCTTATTTTAAATTGCTGAGCTAAGAGATTTTTATAGCCAATTCAAGAAACAGGTGTTTTTTATGATCACATTGCAATAACTGCTGTATCCCTGTAATAACTACATGACCATTCCAAAGAGAAATATTTTATTAATACTAACTAATTTCAATGATGTAATGGCCAATTAAAGGTTGTTCAGGTTGCTTATACTCTGGTGCTAATATGAGGAACTTTAGCAATGATTTTCATTGTAAAATGTTGATGATTTCCATGTATTAAAGCCTTTACATCATCTTAGAATATGTAAAATGCAATATAGTACCTCCCTCTTTTGTGTGCTTTTGCTTTCCGTGTTTTCAGTTATCCATTGTCTGGAAGTGAATAAATGATGTTCCTCCTGACCTAGGTCACTGGCCTAATGCTAAATCACAGTGCTGACATCATTCCCTCACTTCATCTCATCATGAGGCATTGTATTTTACATCATCTCAAGAAGTACAGTACAAGAAGATATTTTGAGAGACTACATTCGCATAACTTTGATTATCATATTGTAACAAGGTTACAATCTATTTTCAGTTACTGTTAATTTCTCACTATGACTAATTTATAAGGTTTATCATAGGTAAATATAGGTACATATCATAGGTACATATAGGAACAACATGGTATATATAGGGTTCAATACTGTCTGTGGTTTCAGTCGTCCATTGGGGGTCTTGGAACGTATCCTCCATGGATAAGGGGAGGGACTACTGTGGCCCACAATATATTTTATCAAAGTATATTTTATTCTGTTGTTTCCATAAACTCTTACAGTGTTTTTGTAGAAGTTTTTTATTGAACCAATCTTATGTTGGGCATATTAAGAATAGTCACTGCATATTCATTGTAATACCTCTAATTCAATTTTAAGATGATACCACGTTAGAATTGAGGTAAAATTGAACTTAATGAAGAATAACTTTGATGGAATGTTCTCTTTCTAAATCAGTGTCTCAAATTACTTTCATCCTCATGCTATTCAATGCTGAGAAAACATCTCTGAAATACATTTTATGAATAACTTCATCTTTAGTATTTGCATTTACTAAACTGTGTGTGAGTAACTATTGCTCAACTTTCTTGTTAGGTTTATTTATTGAGTTTTCCATCTCCTAACTATACTCTCCCATCCTTTTTTTTTCTTTCTTAGGCCCTACTTCATGAGAAACCTAGAATTCTTTCTTACGCATATGCATATTTTTATACACAAATCTCTTAAAGAAGCCTCATTCAAAGGGGTATTTGCTTTCATTCCTTGGTGTCTTTGTTTAGCTTATAATTTAGTTGCTCTAACTGTCTTTGTTTCCTATAAGAAAATTTTATAGCTGCATATTATTATAAGCACAAATCATGATAATATTAACCAAAATCCTACAGATGGATGCTTGGTAGTCTTAGATTTTTCAATATTTTTAGGATGCTACAAAAAACACTTCTAAATACAGTTCTTAATTTCATCCTTAAGGAAAATTCTTAAAAGTATACTATATGAGGGTCATAACTATATTGAAAAATGCTTTTCAGAACAGTTGTGGAAATTGATTATTAAACACACATACACACGTGTACACACGAATATCCCTAAGCATGGTAGGAGATTCAATTCTGTACACTTGCCAGCACAGGAGATTATAGTTTTTATTAAATTTATACCACTGTGGTAGAAGAATATGAATTTCAGTACTTACATTTAAGGTTTAATTTTTCTACATACTTGGTTATTCAATATTCTGGAATATTATTCTGAAAGTTGTCCATTCATTCTCCATTTTCTTTTTAAATGTTTGAGAGAGAATGTGTATGCACGTACAGCAAGGGAGGAGCAGAGAGATAGTGGGGAGATAATCCCAAGAAGGTTCCGTGCTGTCAGTGGGGGAGCCTGATGTGGGGCTCCATCTCACAAACCATAAGATCATGACCTGCGCTGAAATCAAGAGTTGGATGCTTACCTGACTGAGCCACCCAGGCACCCTGTACCCATTCTCCATTTTCAGTAGGATCAAAGATCATATTTGAGGAATATTACTTTGGCACCTCCTAGTATTCAGATCTATTAGGAGAACATCACAATATTTCATGAGTGAGACATGATGACATGGGTTAGGATTTGGGGGGCGTGAATATAAAAAAAAGCAAAATGGGGAAATTATGAATCACAGGTAAATGGATGTGTTTTGTGTCAGGTGACCCAGAGGAAGGTGGAACAGTGACCACAAGGAGAACTGGTCTGGGATAAGCCTCATGGGTGCATTATTGGAGGTGGAGAATTTAATTTGAGAGCATATGTACCCAAACAGAAATGGCCCATAAGCAATTAAGGATATGGGGCAATATCTGGGCACCTGGGTGGCTCAGTGGGTTAAGCAACCAACTTCAGCTCAGGTCATGATCTCACGGTTCATGAGTTCAAGCCCTGCATCAGGCTCTGTGCTGACAGCTCGGAGCCTGGAGCCTGCTTCAGATTCTGTGTCTTCCTCTGTCTCCACCCCTCCTTTGCTCACACCCTGTCTCTGTCTCTCAAAAATGAATAAATACTTTAAAATATTAAAAATATAAAAAGGACATAGGTAGTATCTCAGCTTAAGAGGACAGACCCTATTAGTTGTAGATTCATACTCCCTGAAGTATGAATCTATAGTATTCATACTAGTGTGCGAAAAAAAAAAATGCCAATGGGTAATTCTAAACAATAGGATTTGTATCTGCCTTACAAAGTTTTGATGAATTTATGTTTATATTCTACCAATGAATTGTGATTATCAGAATATTGCAAGAGAAAGCATCACATAAAGATTTGAAATAAGGATTTGAAATTATCCAAATTCCATATCCTGTACCAAAACTTTTATCTCCTCTCAATTGCAGAAACTAAACTACCTTTAAAATTAAGATAAGGTAGCTGTCTCAACAACAGCTTCCCTCTGTACATGCTCAATACTTCTGTTTTATACCTCCCACCAGAATCCTCACAGCCCAGAAACCTAGCATACTGCAATGGGGAAATGGCTGACTTTGCTAAAACTACACACGGCAGAGTGGCAAATTCTAACTGCAGAATGCGGACTGGCTCCATTCTGTCACGTGTCAGAGGGATACCTGGGAAATGTGTGTTTACTCTGCAGGTCTCAGCCTCTCTCAGGTCCATCAAGAGGGGCAGAGGGTGGAAGACTGCAGACAGACTATGTCTAGGCCGACCTCGGTGTCCTTCAGGATAGGCACTGCCACACCGGGTCATAACACCTTTTGGAGGGACTTCAACACAAAGCAGAGTCCAGTTCCAAGAAAACAGCTGAGGGTGTTTATTTCTAATTCTGCAGGTACAAATACTGAGGACTAACTTGAGTACATGAGAGCAGACAAAACTCTGAGTCCTCGATCAGAAGGGCAGAGGGGGTGCTCTTTAGTGGGGCTTGCCCATCTCCAGCTTCGTGGATGTTTCTTTGAGTCTGAGTGCTCATGAATTCTGGGGTCAGGGGTAGCGATCCTTTAGTGAGTCCTATATTGCTATTGACCTTTCTGGCAGGCTGACCAGAACATCAAAACATGTTAGCATTCAGATGGGTACAGCATTATGATGTTTGGAGGAAAAGCCCCCGTGGTATATTTCAAATTATGTTGAAAAATAGATAATATATAATCAACCAAACTATTCGCTGTATATAATTACATAAGGAAAACTTATAAGCATCATTTAAAATAGAGAAGCTGGAAAGGCTACAATCAACCTAGGCACAGCCAAATAAGGGTACAAAATGAGGGGTACCTGGGTGGCTCAGTCAGTTAGGCATCCAATTCTTGACTTCCACTCAGGTCATGATCTAACTGTTCGTGAGGTTGAGCCCCATGCAGGCTGTGCACTGACCGTGCAGAGCCTGCTTGGGATTCTCTGTCTCCCTCTCTCTTTGCTTCTGTTCTTGCATACTCTCTCCCTCTCAAATAAACTTAAAAATGTATAAAAAGAGACGAGATCTCAGAATGATTCTAAAATGTAAACTTAAAAGCTCTTTTGTTTTCATTTTTAGTAACTGCATGTTATGTCAAACATGCTGGAATTTTGACTTAGGCACATTTATACATCTATATCACGAAGTACATTCATTTCTCTGCTGAATGATGGCCTACATAGAGGCATAAATGTTTCCAGTGTTATCACTGTAAGTGCAATTCATATATAACATGATCATTTTTTTATTGCTTTTCTGGTGACTATGGTATCATTTCTTTTTCAATGTAGTCTACCACTTTGCTAAATAGGTCCTCCAGTAAATCAGTAGTATGGTTTTGTTTTTTTCAATGCGGGCTTAAGATTCTTATTGATTACTTCTGGAAAAGTGAGAATCCTACAAATTGCATTAGCTGAAAAGATCAATGGCCCATTAGACTGGCATTTTATAAAGACCTAGACTAGATGTTTCAGCAGAAGGCCAGAAAAAAATTACCTTTCATAAAGCACCTGTCCAATTGTTCAATATTATACCACAGGGGAAATTTTTTTTCCTAATTCCAGCTGGTTATCATTTTATGCTTTGAAACACAACGATTGATGACCCTTGTAATTTTAGCCTGGCTTATAAAACTGCACATAGTTTGTTATTTATATTCACATCAATGCCCATTCTATTGTTTTAATCTTCCTAAGATGTTGGCCGCCATAATTTTCAGCATCAGAAGGCTTTACAAGAAATATGTTAAAAATGATTTTTGAGAAAAACAAAAATTTTGAGTTTAACTGAAACAAAAATATGTAGGATGAATTTACCTGACATGAGTGTATTCTAGATTGGCCTATCAGAAATGAAAGAGCAGGATGGACAGAAAACAGTCATTGAAGTAGTTGTGTACTGTCTACATTTTTTTTACTGAATTCTTGTACAAATAATGTGTCCTATTTCTTTGTTTCACTTACCTCTGTATCTAATGGCTGTGTTCATTTTCTACCCAAATAAATTGAAGATTCTCTTAGGTTTTAGAGAACAGGGACATAGTTTAATAATCAGGGAAAGACAGATATCATATGTTTTCACTCTTATGTGGATCCTGAGAGACTTAACAGAAGACCATGGGGGAGGGGAAGGAAAAAAAAAGTTAGGGAGGGAGCCAAACCATAAGAGACTCTTAAAAACTGAGAACCATCTGAGAGTTGATGGGGGGGTGGGAGGAAGGGGAGGATGGGTGATGGGTATTGAGGAGGGCACCTGTTGGGATGAGCACTGGGTGTTGTATGGAAACCAATTTGACAATAAATTAAGATAGATACCCAGTGACTCTGGATTAGGTGTTGTGTAAAGGTATTTGTTAGGTCCCTATTTCTTTCACATCCCTCTCACTTCTGAGTACTTTATTAAAGTCTCAATAAAGTCTACTTCATTCTTTATTCATATGCCAACTACCTGAGGGAGTTTTACTGGAGTTCTCCTATTTTTATTTTTGTTCTTGCATGACTTTTCTATGATCCTTCTCCCTGGGATCACAGACCCTAATGAGAATCCTGTTCCAAGAGAGAATTGGTCAGATAGAGCCAAGGCGCTGCCGCATCTCTATCCTCAAGTACTATTACTATTTGAGAAATCTGCTTTCCTGTCCTAGACATTACCATGGGCCTCTTTTTATATCAACAAAAGGGTGACAGCCATTGCCTAGTGTAAGTCTACCTGTCTAATCTTCTCAAGGGAAACCATAGACTTCGGCCAGCTGTTACTTAATTCAGACTATAACTTCTCTCATTCCAGCGCCCAGCTGAAGGGGTTCAGCAGGCTCTGAGACCAAGATTGCCTGTGGTATGATGTTTCTCATTTTCAATATAAAAAGAGCTGAATGAGATTAAGGACTCATTTAACCCTCAATTTATGTGATATGCTGCTCGAATACGGTGCATAATACACACGACACATTCATTAAAATATCCATTGCTTGATCAACACGAATAAATAGCGTAGCCTGAAGTACAGATAACTGAACCTCATGAAGAGAAAATTTAAGTCTTATGTAACAAAATAATTTTGCCTTCCAGATAAAGTATTTTATTCCTATGAAAGGTGCAAGGTTCATAGCTTAGGCCAAATGAGTGGCTGAGAAGAACATACTTTGTAGATAAAGGAAGATTTTCTTCCCTTTCTTCAGTTGTACTGGTATAGTATTTGGCAAGCAAGGTGCCTGAAAAGATGGAAAGGAGAACAGTCTTTCATGGAGAACATGTTTTCATCAAAATGGGGTACGTCAAAGTTACTGTAAATGAACAGCCAGTGGTGGAGGCTTCTGGGTGCTTTTCATGTTCTCTTTGATACTGTTTGCCAGATGAAAACTGGAAATAATACTTTTCAATCCTTTATACAAGATAGTAAAGAAAACACATGTTCAAGTAATTTTAACTAAGGAAATAGGATACTAGGCTTCAACCAACCTTCTTACCACAGAGAGAAAGGGTAGTACTAAACATTATGTAGTTCATATTTTGTTAAAAATAGCAGCAGTTTAAATGACGTGACTAAATTATTAGGTTTTAAATACCATACAACTCATATATTGCAATCAACTTTCTTAAATTCTGGAAATACCGTTAACACTTTTTTGACAGGCGAACAACAGAGAATATTTTGCTCAGTATTTTCCACAGGTATAGAATACTTCATCTAACTCCCATATAGGGGCTTCAAATTATTCTGCATGAAGTTACACATATTTTAGTCACATTTTAGAAGAAGTTTTGAATTCCTTGAGGAAGTGTCCAACTTCTGTGTGGGCATTCATTTAGAAAAGTATGATTTGTTATTTTTGAAATCTTAAAGACTAGGTAAGCCTACATAGGTTCCGAGCCTAATAAGAAGGTATACTCAGTTCCAAGGCTTGGTTATAAGCCAAATAAGATGGTATGTTCAGTAATGTAGCCCAGGATTGGAAATAAAGATATGTACAGATAGATGTTAGAAATACATAGGTCTACATCTACATACATATATATTTCTATCTAGAGATTTGCATCTATATACATAAAAATGTTTTCTCTTTCACACTTTTGATTTTGATATTCTAATAGTTGATGCTGACCTGTAACTGGTTTTTGTTTAGCAATTTATAAACTTGTGTTATGATTTTCAAAGTTTCCTGTGCACAAAGGTAAGTTAGGTGTTTAGAAAGCAGATTTCCAGTTGCTGCCACAGAGAGTCTTATTCTGTAATGCGAAATGGGGCTTTTTGTTTGATGTTTTAAACAATCTTTTTATGTAGATCTTTTGCAGGCTGTTATGAACATACCCATTGAAAAAAAATGACCAAAGCAATATCAACGCAAACAGGAAGTCATAAATATAATTCACTAGGAGGAAAATAAGAAAACCATTTTGAAACATGATAAAGAGGGTATGTCCAGGAAAGGTGAATGTGTAGATTTGGAAATTGTGACAAAGATGGGGATTTTATGAAGTCTGATTGAGGCAAAGAACATAGGAGAAAAGGTGAGAGAAGTGTCTAGGGGATTCCTTAAGAGAAACAATTAGGACTTTTTATGAGAAGAAACAACATTCTTGGCTAAATCAAACATCAGACAGAATAATATTTGTTAATTTTAATTAAATATTACTATTTATGTAATTTATCTCTCCGTCTGTTGGAATACAGGGCTTCCTTTGGGCACCTTGGTGGCTCAGTAGGCTGAGCGTCTGACTTCAGGTCAGGTCATGATCTCACTATGGGTTCAAGTCCCGCATCTGGTTCTGTGCTGATAGTGTAGATCCCGCTTGGAATTCTGTTTCCCTCTTTCTGTGCTCCTCCCCTGCTCACATTCCCTTTCTTTCTCTCAAAAATCTATAAATACATTTAAAAAAATAGAATATAGGACTTCCTATTATTAAATATTCTAAGACAGACCTTTATAGATAGTCTTAACTTACAAACTTTTACATTTTAATCTACATATTCTATTTTAATCAGGTAAACCCATAGCAGCATGAGTTCATCTCTGTGACAGCAGTTAAATACCAATCACAGTTGTCTATAGTACCAATTGAAACAAAAGCCAAAATTTAAATATACTTCATGAAGACAGCTCTTACCCAGTAAGAGGAAGAAAGGAGTTTCCTTGATGTATTCTGTAACTAATTTAATAAAAAATTTATAAGAGAGTAAGTTCTGAGAGCCACTTGCTGTATCAGCCTTTGGCCACTCTATAATCACTTCTCCTTATAGTCTGAAATTAAAATTATAAAGGAGGCATAATTTCATAACCACCCAAGAGCTGGAGAGAGTTATAAGCAATATAAAATCTTAGAGGTAATGTTATTTTTTAATGCAAATGAGTTTCACCTTCTTTTGCTCAAGGGAGAGAGATGCCCAGGGTATTGTGTTGTCATCAAGAGCAGCTGAAAGGCATCATGATCAATTTAAATTTCTAACACGGTGCAACAGTGATGAAATATGAGTGCATGTAATTCAATACAGGAATTTGTGTGTGCATGAATAATGGCTAATGCCTGTGTTTTTTTAATTAAAAAAATTTTAGCTATTACCAGCCCTTTGGCTATTTTCCCAAAAATGTGCACATAGGACTGGATTGCTATTAGTACTCTTATTAATAAAAGCCTATAAATTCTGAAGGCCATATCCGTAATGTGGTATACATATACACTCACAAATAAGTCCTCTTTTATTTGTGTATTTTAAAGATAAGTTGAAGCATTTTACAGTAATACTATGTGGAATTCATGTTTTTTAACTTCATCAGAGAAAACCTAGGTATTTTAGTGAATTATCTAGGTCTTAAGGACTACTAGGCAATTACAATTTTTGTAAGATTTCAATATGTGAAAAATACATATGCAGTTGGATTATTTAAATATAATGTTAAAACTTTTTTATTCTTAAATGCACATACCTTCTTGTAAGCCAACAATTTTCATAGGCAATAAAGAGTAAGCTTGACCTGGCTGTTTACATTAAACAACCAGGATTTCTTCCATGGGCATTACTAAGTGTATGAATTAATACAAAACACTAATGTCTTGGAAAAAAAATTATGGTTTTGATACTTTTCAGTAAATGTTGAGTATCTTAAAAGGCATTTATATTAATGGTATCTAAAATCAATTAAATTTCTACTACATCCCATAAGATAATGTGATTGCTTAATCCAGCAAGAGCCCTGAAAATTAACTGGCTTTAATTTTGTAGAAAAGAAAATGGATTTTCAAAAATACTGAGTAATTTGCCAAAGAATTTTTACTATGTCATACAATAGATGAGCAGCAGCATCCAGATTTAAACCTATTTTTAAATGGCTTCAAAGTCTAATATTTTGTTATTTAAATCAGTCTTTTCTGATTGTTCTGTGAAAAATATTCCTCTCAGTGGAAACAAATGGATATTACAGACCAACTTTCTTACCACACAAAATTGTTGACAAATTTTGTAAACAGTGGGTTATAATTAAATAAGTAACTTTAAGATTCTTCAGAATGTCTAATAAGCAATATAAATTTCCAAGAGGGAAATAAATGGTGTGGTTTTTCCTAAATTTATGTGAAGGCAAGTCCTTTTTTCAGAGGGGATAATTTTCTATGAACTTGAACTGTGAACTATTAAGTTGTATATGTTTTGTGCTGCTCAGGTGCCGGAATGTGGCATAATTATCAATTAGATTAGATTATAGTTTGCATAAATGCCAAAAATCCATACTTATGGACTGGCCACCTGATCAAGTGATTGCAATAAATGCAAAAACAAATCCATTTTTGGTCTTTAGCCAGTGTTTGCTTGGTTTCCCCAGATTCTGCCTCCTTTACCTTTAATGAAGGCCATGAATGCCCAGCTTGCAAGCTCAGACTCTCCTAGTCATTAGGAGCAACTCTAACCTCAGTCTGGAGGGATCTCCACAAAATACTGTGCCAATACGGACATGGCCAGCTCTGTGATCCCAACCTGCCAGACCCTGACCTGTGTGGTTCGCAGAGTACTCACTTTGATCTCTTTGCACTGAATATTTACCTTAATACATGGTTAATAAACATATGAAAAATAAGTGCCCAGTCTAGTCAGAGAATTGCCAAATAAGTTGGTGATGAGAGAAAAATCCTATATAACTGAACAGTTTTTAAAAAATACAATATCTAACATTAGTGTATAATAGAGAGTGCATACTCCCACCAATACTGATGGATGTGTGAATCTGTACAATGTTGAGTAGGGCATTTTGGCCATTTAAATCTCGAAATTCAAAAGGACTCAAAATCTTAGAGATGGTGATTTCTTTTATATGGGAATAAATATGTTTAAAAACTTAAAGGCAAATATTTGTTGAATTTTTATTGCAGAAATTTGGAATGAAAAAATTCATTATGGTATATCCCTGCAATAAGACATATAGTTATTAAATTACTATAAAATATTAAAGGCACAGAAGACATTTATGATGTCATGTTAAATATAAAAGAAGGGCATTTATATGCAGATTTTCTCAGTTTGTGTCAAAATGCAAATAAATGATCTGAGATATTTTTGTAAGCGGTTTTGTTTTTGTTTTTTTTTAATTTTTTAAAAATGTTTTTATTTATTTTTGAAGAAGAGAGAGACCGTGTGTGAGCAGGGGAGGAGCAGAGAGAGAGGGAGACCTAGAATTTGAAGCAGGCTCCCTGCTCTGAGCTGTCAGCACAGAGCCCTATGCGGGGCTCAAACTCACAAACTGTGAGATCATGACCTGAGCGGAGGTCGGATGCTTAGCCTACTGAGCCACCCAGGCGCCCCAGCTGTTTTGTTTTTAAGTTTATTTATTTTGAGAGAGAGAGAGAGAGAGAGTGAGGGAAGAGCAGAGAGGGGGGACAGAGAATCCCAAGCAGGCTCCCTGCTGTCAGCGCAGAGCCTGATGGGGAGCTCAACCTCACAAATGTTGAGATCATGACCTGAGCTAAAATCAAGAATTAGACGCTTCACCAGCTGAGCTACCCAGGAGCCCCCTAGTTTTGTAAACTGCTTGTGAGTGGTAGAATTCTGATTTTATTTTTTGTACTTTTGAGATAAAAAAAAGTCTCCCCAAAGTACTGTAAAAAATTGAGGCATAGCAATACATAATAGGATAAATACTTCTATGATGCTTTTGATAAATTTACCTACTGAATTGCTATCAAATTTTTCCCATATCTGTGTAGTAAAAACCTACACCAATATATTTATGTTCTTCACTCAAAATGTGCTTTGAGTTTAAAATTACCAAATATTACTAAGCTTTTCATTTGTATATTTTCCCCCCAAGTAATTGTTTTTAAGAGAGGGCTTTTACACATATGTCTTTGCAAATCTGCAATCATGCATCTAACACTTGATTGTCTATCTCTTCTAATTAAATCTCTTTATATTCTAATCCACCTCTCCATATCTACCAATTCCAATATATATGCAGATATACTTAGGAACAGTCATTTTAGGAAAATCGTGTTAAAAATCCTACAGTGATTCTCCATTGTGAGACAAACTACATTCAGTTTCATCAAACAAAACGAAACTAAGTCCCAGTGGTCTGAATAGCTTTCAAGAGAGCCTGATGACTGTCCTGGGTGCCCTTGTATTACTTTTTGCCAGTTCTGCTTTTCTCGGCTTCTAGAAAGGACGGTTTTGGAATCCCATCTCCTATTTCTAGCTGGCCTCAACTTCACTAGTTCAGAGAGATTCTTTGTATCAGTGATCATTGATTATTAAGCATTTTATATTTATGTGTGCACGCATGCTCTTGGTTACTTGTAAGTTACTTGAAATGTTCTTTCATCTTGTTGACAGGGACTTCCTTGACTGGATTGCTCTCTTCCAAGAATGGGAGCCATGCTTTCAACTTATAAGGATTGTGTGACTTCCAATTCCATTTCTGTATTATAATATTTGCTCAGACTTGAAACATAAAAAATTGTTCAAATAATGAGCACCTCCTCATTCAGGAGCCACATCCACTTGTATAGTATTTGAACCAGGCAGAATTTCAACTAGCTTTTTACACTATTTCATATTTAGGTACAATATGTTCAATGACGTCTGCTATTGACAGCCTACCTTCTTGCAGGAGTGTTTCAATTAGCCTTTTAAGCTAACTATTTACTGAAGGTACCTTAGAAGTGAGTCAACTACCAAAATGACATTCAGAACAATAATTCAATTTCCTGGCTCACCAGTTAGGCCAGAAATCACAGTCTTATTATGTTTCAAGGAATTTATGATGAAAGAAAAAAGTATTTGCTTTAAAATACTCAAACAGCCTGAGCCCTGCAGGTTGCCAGGAATTTAGGACATACTTTACAACTGCTCATTTACATCTGTGCCACAATAAAATCAATTTTTGGAAGGAAGTGGATGATAGGGGGTTGGCTCGGGCAGAAGAGAAGATATTAAAATTCAAGTAGTTTGCCTTCAAAAATTTGATATTTCATGCTAAGCTCAAGCAAAAAAGGACTCTGATGAATCATTACTTTTCAAACAAAACCATAGTGAAGTTTATAAATTTCTTTAATAGCCATCTAATATAAACTAAACATTATGCAATACAGTTTTTCATATTAATTTATTTAAGCTTCATCCAAACCGTGAAAGGTAGATATTATTAATAGGCGCTTTTAAGGTGCAGAAATACTCGAAGGTCAGGTATTTAAGATCAAACAGATTTCAAGTTGTTGGACTGAGATTATAATGCATATCTCACTCCCCAAACCATGTTACTGATATTACATCATACTATCATCAGTAAAGGCAGTAGATATTTGGGAAGTCATTGTGTACAGACAATAAATAAATTGTAAGTAATTGTTTCAACCTCTACTACTGAAATTTCATATATGTTTTACAAAACATATGAGGCATATGTTAATGTGCCTCATTATAAAAAATTTAAGTGTACATTCACTAAAAAATAAATATAGAAAATAATACAAAATAGACTATCAACTTGATAGGAAAAGATTAGACATAGAAAACAATGTATAATTCTCTAATAAACCTATTGTTGAGAGGTAGCCAGAGTTATTGAGTGTATGTCTCCATGAGATTAATTGTTCATCCTCCCCACCATTACACTTTTAATACATAATAGAGTATAGGAGAAACCAATTGCAGCTGGCCTAATCTCTGTTGGATGTCAAAGTTATGGCCATTTATAACTAGTTAAGTGGCTTTTGTGAAAAGCATAGTTTGGAGTTTGATGCTCTTCGCACAATCGTACTAGTAAAATTATTGTTTTAATTCTCACGGGAAAAAGTTAAAATGATGCTTCTCTCTCTCTCTCTCTCTCTATGTATATATATATACATATATATATGTATATATATATACACACAATATATATATATCACATATATATACACACACATATATATACACACACATATATACATATATACACACACATATATAATATATAATACAATAATATATATTATGTAATATATAATAATAGAATAAAATAATACAAAATAATAAAGTATAATATACAATAATATAATAAAATATAATAATATATAATAAAAATATATGCTAGTTCCCATCTGAAATTAAACTATGATGTTACCAAGGAATAACAAAATCCCTTTAGCTCTATATGTGTGTGTATATATATATATATATGCAATATATTTTAGCAATATAATATATAATTTATATATATACATATTATATACATATAATATATAATATTATATGTATATATATAAATTAAACTGTGATGTTACCAAGGAATAACAAAATCCCTCTAGCAATATATATATATATATATATATATATATATATATTTTAGCAATATAATATATATGTATATATATATGTGTGTGTGTGTGTGTGTGTGTGTGTGTGTATAAAACTTATACCACATTCTAATTTCCGGGGTGAGGGACATTAAGAAAACAGAGTGAATCAGAAGGATAGCCTTAAGCTTTTAAGTGAAGTTATAGCTTCAGTTCCATACTCCACTGCTGTTTTGAGATCAAGCGTATTTGTGGCAAAGAATTTGGATACTTGCCTGTGATCTTTATTCTGGGAGAGTTGCTTATCCCAGGGCAGTAACTACCCTTCAGTCTCACGGGGTCTCAGGTGGGGACAAAGATGAGGGCCATCAGTCTCCCCTTCCACTTTACTAAGTAAAGTCCTCACTGCTTAGGTGCAAAACAGATACATGCCATCAACACAAAGAGACTGTAGAAATAACTTTTCCATTTCCAGTCACACATAGCAAGGACAGGGTTAATGATAAAAATAAGATGTTATAATTTCATAGTCTTTTATTACATCTTATAATATCAAAGGCATTATGTCATTAAAATTTTTGAAATCATGACTTTAAGGTTGAAAAAATTGGTATGGAATTACAATGATGGTAATTTTTTTTTATTCATTTGCTTTAAAGATACCACTGATATTTTTGTTGTTATTTTTTAAATGTACTGAACACTTTTATAGAGAACTCTGTGCTTTTCCTTAGGACAAATTCCCAGCAGTTGATTTACGGAATCAAAAAATACTAACATTTAAAATACTCTTGATATACATTGCCAATTTATCCTCCAAAGAGAGACTCCTTTTTATAACTCCTGGCAGGAGAAGAGGCTATCTTTTTACTACACACTTGCCAACACTGAATATAATCATTAAAAATGTATCCAGTGTCTTAAATTTGAATTATTTTGATTATTGAGCCTGAACAGCTTTATTTGCTTTTACTAATTTTTCAGTTATGAACAATAATAAAGTTATTTTCTTTATTAAAATGCATTATGGAATTGTCACCACCACCCCCAATTTCCAAATGTCATTGTTAATGAACAGCAAAGAATAATGCAAAATGCAAGCAACTGATACAGAATAATGAGAGGCTCAAATTTCAGTCCTGATTTCTAACAGACCTACACACTGCAGTATCTCTGAGCCTCCTATTCTGCATCTTTATAATGATAATATTTTCAAACATTTTTGAATTCTGTGTATCTAAAAATGTAATATTATTATATAGTAGATATATAAGTCCTAAACAAACATGAAGTTCTTATGCCAGAACATTGAACATTTTATTAAATGCACTTTGTTAAATTTAAGCAAATTTTGAGACTTTTATATTGGCTCTGTCTCCTTAAATGAGTTCTAATTGTTTCATTTCATTTAGGGTTGCTTAGTCTGAGAACTTGGTGTTCATTTTGTCTGTAGTATATCCCAGCATTCTGTAATGAGTGTAGTTGGAGGAAAGAAAAAAAGATCTTTAAAGGAAAGTTGTGCTTGGTGAAGGCCTTCTTGGAAGAGTAGGTTTCATGGGTGACTACCCCCTTTCTAGACCAATGTAAACCTTACTGCCCTATAGAGCTAATTTTTTAGAATATGGGAGATAATCAATAACCAAGTAAGATGGTTTAATTGTGTTAAATGTTATGGATGCTTAAAAAATAATCAAATAGGATAATCAGGGAAGGCCTCAAAAATGAGTTGATTGAACAGATAGTGGAAGGAGGTAAAGGTCAGAGCCATGCATTTACATGTAGGAAGTAGGTTCCAAACAGAACACATAGCAGGTGTAAATGTCAAGAATCAGGAGCATTCTTGCCCTAAAGAAGAGTGTGGAGGCTGATACTGAGCAATGGAATGATCAAGAGTGAGTTGTTTGAGGTGAGGTGGTCAGACAGGTAGTAAATGATCACATAAGACACCCTGTAGGCTATTGTAAGAACTTAGCTTTTACTCTGAGTGAGAAAGTTAAGTCATTGGAGGATTATGAGCAGAGGAATGACAAGATCTGACCCAATTTTTATACATCCTTATTCTCTGTTGAGAACAGTATAGGGGCAAAGGCAAAGGAGGGAGAGCACCTAGAAAGACATGGCAGTAATCTTGGGGAGGGCTGGTTGTAGCTTATATTAGGATGACAGCTAATTGGATCTTGAAAGAAGAGAGGGAATACGATCTTCAGACCCTTTAGTTGTGGGGTAGGAAAGAAATAGAAGAAAATATTAATGATACCCTTGGACAGTGTAGGCTTGCACTAACTTAAAACATACCGAAGCACCCCCTTAGAACAGATATAAGGCTATGGTGTGAATTTGTACTCGTTGTTTGTAACTCTTAACATCTTACCTATGATTCTTAGAATGTTCCTTATTAAGTATTGATATTTCCCATTCAAGGTTCTTTTCAGGGAATTCAATTTCTATCAAATTGACCATGTCATGCATTGGACTAATCCTGGCTGAAAAAAAAAGGTCATATAAGTATATATATAACCATAATGGCGATGAGATGACAAAACCTGTAAATAAAATTCTTATTAGTTATTAAGAGCACTTGATACTAAATCTTCTTGTGAACTTAACTTTTCACAGTGTAGCATAATTCTGGCAATTAAATAACATCTTTGACAGGCATAAAAATCAGGATTTTTAAAATCTGAGCTAGTATCAAAATAAGATATCCATACAATTTTGTATTACTGTTTAATATTGTCTACACTTTAAAAAGTCAACTTCTAAAGTTCAAAGTTCTTTTTTAAACTTTATTTTGCAAAAATTATGGACAAATATTGTACGGAGTCTCATGTATCTTTTATTCACCTACATCAATGGTGGCCAGCACTGTAATGTCAGTACAATATCAAAACCAGGATACTCACATTGGTATATAACTATTAACTCCTCTGTAGATTTTATTAGGCTTTTACCACTTTATACCTGCATATATTTGTTTGTGTGGGGTGTGTGTGTTGGTAGTTGTGTGCAATTTTATTTAGTACGGAGATTTGAGTAACTACTACCAAAATCAAGATGCAGGATGGGTCCATCACCACCAAAGAACTCCCTTGTGCTATTTCCCTGGGTTTACATATGTCCCCCATATTCTTCCCTGCCCCTGGCAACCAATAATGTATTCTCCATCTCCTTAGTTTTGCCATTTTGAAAATGCTGTATAAATGGAATGCTACAATATGAAACTTCGGAAGATGAATTTTAATAAAGCATGCTCTTGAGGTCTTTGCGGGTTGTTGCATGTATAAGCAGTTCATCTTTTTTATTGCTGAGGAGCCAAATAGATGGTAGCAGGGTACTTTTTAACTATTTACCAGTCGAAAGACCTGTGGGAAATTTTCCATATTTTGCTATTCCAAAGTTGTTATGAACATTCCTGTGGAGATATTTGTGCAAATATATGTATATTTCTTTGGGATAAATGCCCAAGAGAGCAATTGCTGGGTCATGTAATGAGTGCATGTTTAGTTTTATAGGAAAATGCCAACCAATTTTCCAAAACATCTCTAACAATTTACATTGTCATCAACAGTGTATGAGAGTGTCAGTTTCTCTGCATCCCTCCTCATCTGGTATTATCACTATTTTTTTATTTTAGCTGTACTGATACATATGACATTTTGTTACAGTTTTAATTTCATTTCCCTAATGGCTAATGATTTCAAATATGTTGTAATGTGCAAGAATTTGTCATATTTATTTGCTTTTTGGTGAAACGTGTGCTTATGTGTATCTCCATTTTATAATTGAATTGCTTGCTTTACTGTTGCATTTGATTTATTCACACATTCTAGATACTAGCCTTTGTCAGATGTGTGGTTTGCAAATATTTTCTACCAGTGTGTCGCTGTCCTTTTCTTTTTTCAACTGGGTCTTTTACCGCAGAAGAGTTTAATTGTGGTGAAGTCCAATTTATTACTATTTATGGATCATGTCCTATCTAAGAACTCTTTGTGTAGCTAAATGCTAAAGATGTTTGCCAGTGCTGTCACCTCTAAGTTTTCTTATTATGTTTTACAATGAAATCCATGATTTTTTTAAAATTTATTTTGCGTACATTGTTAAGCTTAGGTTGTGGTTCTTTATGGATATGTCTATTTATATACAGCTGTTCCATCACTCTTTATTGGAATGATTTGTCTTCCATTTGAATTGCTTTTGTACTTTTTTCAAACCTCAGTTGGACATGTTTATGTTAGTCTATATCTGGGTTCTCCGTTCTGTTCCTTGATCCGTGTATCCTTCCACCAAAACCATACTGACGTGATTACTGTAGACATGTAGTAAACAGACATAAGATTGAGCAATTCTTCCCACTTTGTTTTTAGAATTTTACTTAGCATTTGATATTTTAGTTCCTTTCCCTTTCCATGTAAGTTTAAACATAAACTTGCCTGTATCTGTAAAATAGCTTGATGGGATATTGTTAGAAATTGTGTTAGTCTTCATACCAATTTGGGGAGATGTAAGTCTTTACTATATTGAATGTTCCATTCTATGAATCTTCAAGTACTTTATTTAGATATTTAAAATTTTTTCATCAATGTCATAACTTTCAGCATACAGATCCTTTATGTATTTCAGTTTGATTCACAACTAGGTATTTCTTTGACCTTTTTTTCCTCTAAATTGAAGTATAATTAACGTTCAATATTATATTAGTTTCAAGTATACAGCAAATTGATTCAACAGTTGTACACATTATTCAGTATTCATTGTCATAAGTATAGTCACCACCTGTCACCATACAGCTTTATTAGAATACTGACTATATTCCCTGCACTGCACTTTTCATGTCTGTGACTTATTTTAATTTTTTTTTAATATTTTTGCCCTAGTTTGGTTTCATTTTTTTTTTCAACGTTTATTTATTTTTGGGACACAGAGAGATGGAGCATGAACGGGGGAGGGGCAGAGAGAGAGGGAGACACAGAATCGGAAACAGGCTCCAGGCTCTGAGCCATCAGCCCAGAGCCCGACGCGGGGCTCGAACTCCCGGACTGCGAGATCGTGACCTGGCTAAAGTCGGACGCTTAATCGACTGCGCCACCCAGGCGCCCCGACTTATTTTAATTTTTAATGTTTATTTTTGAGAGAGAGAGAGAGCATGAGTGAGGGAGGGGCAGAGAGAGAGACGAAGACACAGTATCTGAAACAGGCTTCAGGCTCTGAGCTGTCAGCACAGAGCCCGACGTGGGGCTCAAACTCAGGAACAGGGAGATCATGACCTAAGCTGAAGCTGGACGCTCAACCAACTGAGCCACCCAGATGTCCCTGTGACTTATTTTAAACATGGGGGCTTGGGGGTGCTTGGGTGGCTCAGCTGGTTAAGCGTCCAACTTAAGCTTAGGTCATGATCTCATAGTTCATGGGTTCAAGATCCGTGTTGGGCTCTGTGCTGACAGCTTAGAGCCTGGAGCCTGCTTCACACGTGTCTCACTCTCTCTCTGCCCGTCCCCTGCTCGCTTGCTAGGGCGCGCCCTCCCTCTCTCTCGCGCGTGCTTGCTCTCTCTCTCTCTCAAAAAATAAGTAAATAAATAAACATTTAATTTTTTTTAAAGGGAGTTTGTACCTTTTAATCCCCTTGATCTACTTCACCCATCCTTCCAACCACCTGCCCTCTGGCAACAAGCAGTTTCTTAAACACAGAGAACAATCTGTTGCTTGTTTCTTTGTTTTTTGTTTTTTTCCTTTTAATTCCGTGGTTAAATGAAATCACATGGTATTTGTCTTTGCCTGACTTATTTCACTTAGCTTAATAAACTGTAGGTCCATTCATGTTGTCGCTAGTGGCAAGATCTCCTTCTTATGACTGAGTAATATTCCATTAGAAATACAGATATACTGCTTCTTTTTTATTCATCTGTCAATGGACACTTGGGTTGCTTCTGTATCTTGGCTATGGTGAATAATGTTGCAGTAAGCATAGGGATGCATTATACCTTTTTGAATTCGCATTTTCACTTTCTTTGGATAAATAACCAGTAGTGGAATTATTAGATCATGTGGTATTGTAATTTTTTAAATATGTTGAGGAATCTCCATGCTTTTTTTCCACAATGGCTTCACCAGTTTACATTCCCACCTATTCTGCATAAGGGTTCTTTTTTCTCCAAATCCTCATCAGTGCTTGTTATTTCTTGTCTTTCTGATTCTAGCTATTCTGACAAGTATAAAGTGATAGCTTGTGGTTTTGATTTGCATTTCCCTAATAATTAGTGATGAACATCTTTTTATGTATCTGTTGGCCATCTGTAGGTCTTTGGGAAAATGTCTATTCAGATGCTCTGCCCATTTTTAAATCACTGTTTAAATTCTTGATAGATTTTGGATATTAACCCATTATTGGATACATCATTTGCAGATATCTTCTCTCATTTGGTAGTTTGCCTTTTTGTTTTGTTGACGGTTTCCTTCACTGTGCAACAGCTTTTTATGTTGATGTAGCCGTGATGGCTAATTTTTGCTTTTGTTTTCTTTGCTTCAGGAAGCATATCTAGAAAAATGTTGCTAAGGCCGATGTCTAATAGGTGATTGCCTTTGTTTTCCTATAGGAAGTGTACGGATTCAGGTCTGACGTTTGGGTCTTTCATCCATTTTGAGTTTATTTTTGTGTATGGTGTAAGAAAGTGGTCCAGGTCCAGCCTTTTACATGTGGCTGTCCTATTTTCTCAACACCAATTATTCAAGAAGATGGTCTTTTCCCTGTTGTATATTTTTGACTCCTTTGTCCTAGATTAATTAACTATATCAGTATGGGTTTATTTCTGGGCTCTGTATTCTATTCCATTGATCTATGTGTCTATTTTTGTGCCAGTACCATACTGTTGTGATTACTACTGCTTCGTATTCTATCTTGAAATCTGGAATTGTGGTACCTCCCACTTTGTTCTTTTGCAAGATTGCTTGGTCACTCTGAGTCTTTTGTGGTTCCATACAAATTCTAGTACTATTTGTTCCAGTTGTGTGAAAAATGCTGTTGGTATCTTTATTGGAATTAAACTGAATTTGTAGATTGTTTGCAATTATATGGACATTTTAACAATATTCTTCGAACCTTGAATCTCTTTTTTTAAAAAAAAGTGGTAATACTATATTTTAAATACTTGTTTCCACATGATCTGTCATTGAATTCACAGATTCCTTTCTGTGTGGCCTCCAATCTGTTTTTGAACCTTCCAAGGATTCTTTTTTATTTCAGTTATTGCATTTTAAATTCTTTGATTTCACACTGGTAATTTTTTTAGATCATCTATGTCCTTGCTCAGAGTTTTTGTTTTCCATTTTTAAAGCATTTTCATAACTGTACATTGAAGCATTCTTATGTCTGTTTTAAAATCCTTATCAAATAATCCCAACATCTCGGTCATCTCATTGTTGGCATCTGTTTATTGTCTTTGGTCATTCATGTTGTGAATTTCCTGGTTTGGAAAAATTCCTGGAATGATGAATGACTACTGATTGTGCCCTGGATATTTTGGAAATCATGTGATAAGACTTTGAATCCCATTTAATCTTATTTTTAGAACATAAGTAACCCTCTTTGGTTGTTGTGTGCAGGTTTAGGTAGAAGGGGATTTTCATTTTCCTGCTAGACTCCACTAAAACCGCCCTGATAAAAGTTGGGTGCTGATTCACACTGCCTCACTGAATATGATTAGGGTGGAAATACAGCTTTCTCCCAGCCCCATTAACACTCCTGGCAAAAGCCAAGCATCAGCACTGCCTCATTGCCACTTCAGTGGAGAGTAAGTTCGGCTTTCTTCTGGTCTTTGCTCACAACAGGAGGTGCTCATCTCTTGTCACTTCATTTCACCATACTGATGCTGGTGGGAGTGGAATTTCAGCTCCCTGTTAGGCTTTGGTGACATGAGGGAAGGTCTGGGTGTAGTGGAGAACAGACTAACTCCATTTTGTTCTCCCTTCTTCACTCTTTTTTTTTTTTAATGTTTGTTTAGGAAAGAGAGAGAGAAGGCAGGGGAGGGGCAAAGAGAGAGAATCCCAAGCAGGCTCTGTGCTGTCAGTGTCGAACCTGACATAAGGCTTCATCCCAGGAACCATGAGATCATGGCTTGAGCCAAAATCAAGAGTCAGACGCATTACTGACTGAGCCACCCAGGCGTCCCTCCCTTCTTCACTTCTGATGTTGCTGGATGGTGACAAGCATTCTGACTTCTGCCTATTCCTACTAATTCTACCTGGACAAACAAACTGGATCAGAGGAATGGGGATACTGCTTCCTGTTTCCACCAACCTTTAAAATTCAGCCCCCCACGGGGCGCCTGGGTGGCGCAGTCGGTTAAGCGTCCGACTTCAGCCAGGTCACGATCTCGCGGTCCATGAGTTCGAGCCCCACGTCGGGCTGTGGGCTGATGGCTCAGAGCCAGGAGCCTGCTTCTGATTCTGTGTCTCCCTCTCTCTCTGCCCCTCCCCCGTTCATGCTCTGTCTCTCTCTGTCCCAAAAATAAATAAACGTTGAAAAAAATAAAATAAAATAAATAAATAAATAAATAAATAAAATAAAATAAAATAAAATAAAATAAAATAAAATAAAATAAAATAAAATTCAGCCCTTGACTTGGCCCCTCCAACGCCATCCTGGTAGGGAAATGTGAGCACTGTAGCCTGCTTCTACCAGGCCTAGCAGTAGAAAATCACTTAGCTCTACTGAAACTGCAAGGGTGAGGGGGTCAGGTGTTTCCACTGCTGTTTGACTGCAGTAGGGCACATGTTGTCAAAAAGATTTTCTGTTATGCTGCTTTCTAGGTCCTTCTGGCTTGGGAGTAGTCTTTTCATTGTTTGCTATTTTCTCTATATCTGTTTTCAGTTCTTGGCCAAAGATTTTTCTGTAGCTTCCTGTCCAGGAGGCAACAAGAAAACCCAGGAAACTCACCACCATAGTTTCCCTCCAGCCCCAAAGTCTCTGTGCCTTTCTACCTGTATTAGTTTCCTAGGACGGTCACAAAAAATTGGCACAAGTTGGGTGGCTTAACACAAGAGAATTTTATTCTTTCACAGGTCTGGAGGTTAGGTAAAAAATGCAGGTGTTGGTGGGTTCATGTTCCCTCTAGGGATTCTGGGAGAGAATCTTTCTATGCTTCTTTCAGCTTCTGGTGTTCCTTGGCTTGTGACAACCTAACTATTTGTTTCATCTTTACATGGCCTTCTCTCTGTATTTCCTCTAAGGACCCTGACTATTGTATTTAAGGCTTACCCTAACTGAGGAGGATCTTATCTGGATATCCTTAATTTATTTACATCTGCAAAGGTGGTTTTTTCCAAATTAAGTCAGATTTGTGTGTTCAAGGGGTTAGAACTTAGACATCTGTTTGAGAGACATTATTTGATCAATGACAGGAATTTTCAGGATCCTCTTAAGTTTGTCACTTAAGTTAGGTCTAGGATGCAACTAAAAGTTGGAAGAAGAAGGACTTGAGAATATGGATGTAATCTAAAACCCTCTTTACTTTTTAATACTTAAGCTCATTGTGTGTGTGTCCTACTGAGAACTGTTATCTTGTAATAGGTGTCTTAATTATTCTTTTGAGTGATAGGAACAGACTTCTTACAGAATTTGCACATAAAATAGTTCTTGATTGAAAAGAAACATGGATGCCTGAGGGCCTTTATCTTGGTTAATTAATTACATCCTCTCATTTCTCTTCCACTTAATGCTTTTCTTTCACTTAATGTCACTTCTGCATTGCCACCAGAGTACGGCATAAGAAACCATGCCAACATCTTATTGCTTAAAACAATAACCATTTATTAATAGTGTGCATGCATGTCGGCATGCCATTCGTTCCTCATCATTCAGAAAGTTCACATGGACATGGACCGTTTGGTGATAGAGAACATGAATGAACAGAAACATGCAGGTGTTTTCACGAGCCTCTGCATCATTTATGTTAGCATCCTATTGGCCTAAACAAGGTACAAGGCCCAGCCCGCTGTCAGAATAGGAGGACAAGGTCACATTGCAACTGGGGTGATTCGTGTCATCAGGCTATCATGGTGCTTCTCTGGGTGGTGCCAAACAGTATGTGTACTGTGATGTCATCTTCAATAAAAAAATGAATTTCTTAGTCACTGTCTTACCTCAAACTCAACTCGGGTCAGTATACGTGACACTATCCATTCACCCAGTACATCGCTTGCTTTCTCAGCTTTTTCTTCTCCCTTCTCCTTTATACAGCACTTCCATCTATTTGTAACTGAATATGTTATGATTTGACTACCTTTTTTTTTTAATTTTTTTTAACGTTTATTTATTTTTGAGACAGAGGGAGACAGAGCATGAATGGGGGAGGGGCAGAGAGAGAGGGAGAACAGAATCAGAAGCAGGCTCCAGGCTCTGAGCCATCAGCCCACAGCCCGACGCGGGGCTCGAACTCATGGACCGCGAGATCGTGACCTGAGCTGAAGTCGGACGCTTAACCGACTGAGCCACCTAGGCACCCCATGATTTGACTATCTTGGGAAGCCAGGGAGAACTGTCTTCAAAACACTGTTATTATCAGAATACTTAAAAAGGAAGTTACTATGGTATTTAAAGTCAATATCACTTTTTCTGCCTGTTCCTTCCTAGCACTTGATCCAGCTGCGAACTTTCTAGTAAGAGTTGTTCTTTGGTTCAAACCATTCAGGAATTCACCTCTATTTCCACGGTGTTAAAAGGAGTCTTCTGGCGATTATTTAGGCAGATTTGTTAGAAGAGAATATCCTTTTTATCAAAAGGCTAACCCTTGCTGTTTTAATGAATGTTACTTCTTTTCACTTAATGCTAGAAGGGGAGATTATTGTAAACAGAAGCTGTTTTCATCTGTATAAAATAATTTATAAACTCATGACTTCTCTGGAAACACTTTGAAACAGCAGTGCATCTGGCATGTGAAGATGATGAAGCATTATTAAAATAAAAACTCTTGTCTTGCAGAACTTAATGGATGTGACTGACACAGCTATAGTTTTAAAGCATGAATCTATTTTTATTTATAAATACATTGTTAAAACTAAGGGAAGGGCCAAAAATGCACAAAGCCAGCCAGAGACTCATTCAAATTCTATTTTAATGTTCAACAAACTGAGTGCAATTAGACATTTTTAAAAGTTGGTTTGTTTTTTCAAGTTTCATAGAAAATTAGCTAGCTTTTGGTTTTTCCCAAAGTACTAGTCATTATAACATCAAACTCTTACGTTCAAAGAAACACTGAAATGCAGAATAAAATCATTCATTGTGAACACCAGCCATTTTTATTATAATGTCATTTTTATTTATTGATGAAATGTTGCAGAGCATGACTAAATTTATGGCACTAAACTATGATGTACTTTTTGAGTCCAAGTTTTCATAGTGTCCATCTTTAGGAAGTTAGATTTTATCACAGCTTATAGAAAGCCAAGAGTCCTCTCTCTAGAAATAATAATACTGTGGGGCACCTGGGTGTCTTGTCTCGTGCGTTAAATGTTTGACTTCAGCTCAGGTCATGATCTCACAGTTTGTGGGTTCGAACCCTGCATCGGGCTCTGCTGACAGCTTGGAACCTAGATCCTGCTTCAGATTCTGTCTCTCTCTCTCTCTGCCCTCCCACACTTTGTGTGAGTGCTCTCTATCTCAAAAACAAATAAACATCTTAAAAATGAATAACAATAATAGTTGGGAGTCTCCTCTTGATTTGTCTGTTAGGGATTGTCATAGGATCTATCAAAACCCACTGGCAAAGCAAAACAAACAAACCAAACAAAAACCTCAAAATGAGTAGTTACTGGCCAAAGAGAATATTAGTTTGGTACAAAATTCTCAGAACTTGTCCCGGGATTCACAGGTCAGATAGTGCCTGAACTGCACCATCTGCTTCAGGATATGGCAGGCTCATTGATTCCAGTAGGCTGTAGAGGACTAATGAGTAGAACCACTTTGTCACTGAGTCTGGACCTTGTGGAAAGCCTCTTTTTCCCTCAGGCTCACTCAGAGCTGGGAGCCTTTTGGGACATTTGTAATTGCATCAGGAACATGTGTCCCAAATGTAGAATTTATTCCCAGTACGATGCAGAGAGTTCCAGCAAGTATTTTGCTTTCTTAATGTTGAAACATGCAACAAGGCCTTCATTATGGAAGGTATAACTCAGGACCACCACAGATGTTGTTAAATTAGCAAGTTTCTAGAGTTTCATGGAAAGTTACCCACTCTGATATATGTGTGTTTACCAAAGGATTTAGCTCTTACTAGACCTCTTATAATGTTGAAGGTAGATTTGCCATTGGACCCCACAATTTAACTTTCAGATATGCCCAAGAAAAATAGTAATATAGGTCTGCACAAAGATTCATGGGCACATGTCCATAGTAGCATTATTTATAATAGCAAAAATGTGAGAACAACTCGAATGGCCATGTGAATGAAATAAAAATGTAGTATGTCCATACAATAGAATATTATTGAGCAATAAAAAGGAATCAAGTATAGATACATGCTACAACATAGTTGAACCTTGAATATATTATGGTAAATGAAAGGAACCACACACAAAAGAACCATATATTGTATGATTCCATTGCATGATATGATCTAAAAAGGCAAAACTATAGAAATGGAAAGTGAAATAGTGGTTGCCTGGAGGGACTAGGGGTAGGAATAGGGGGTGACTGAAATGGTCATGAAGTTTATTTGTGAACTGACACAAATGATCTAAACATTTGATTGTGGTGTTGGCTACTCACTCTGAACATTAAAAATTGATCTATACATCTAAAATTAGTGAGTTTTATAGTGTTAAGCTATACCTCAACTAATTGGTTTTAGAAAACTCATCCTACAAAGTAGTTAAAAAAATTTTTTTTGAAGAGTGAAAATAATCTTTATTCTACAGTCATATATAAGGGCATCATAATAGGAAGTCCCAACTCCCCAGTTTAGATGTTTTCACTGGGGTCTAGCCAGGATTGGTAAAATAATGTTTTCAGAAACCATTCTGTGTATTAAAATCAGGTGGAATTTAAATCAAGAAATTTTTATACTGGCAAAACCAGAGTGATAAGTCAGGGGCAAAATGAGAAGACTCCTAGAAATCCAGCTTTAATTCTCCTCTCATGGGACAAATGGAGATGTGGTTTACTGGAATCTTGAGCCCTGGGGTCAATCCCAGAGAAACCACCAACGGCAGAGATAGGCAGTTTCTTTGGTTTCTCTCTTTCATCGTCCTATTTTCCTCCAGTGCTTCCTATTGGCTTAACTTGAATGGAAACCAGTACATAGAGTCGATCATCTCCCTTGCTACACACAGAAGAGCAAAGAAAAGGTAGGAATAGATCTGAGGCAAACATACTAAAAACAGAGCCATGGGACTTAAATTCAACATTTATGTTTAACTTAGCTTTTTACCCATGCCACTCTTCCTAATCCTGAGTTGTTCTCTAGGTTCTGCATGTTAATAGATACTTCTAACACTCTGCTCTAAGCCAATCTCAGACCTTGCCTTTCCCATCATGGCTTCAATCGGTGATTACATTCTCTTAGAGCATATGCTTTCTTCAGGGTTTTCTGTCATCCGAGTTACAAATAAAACTCACTTTGTTAGCTTTAAAACTATCGTACATTTAATTTTCCCAAGTCAATTATGACTACCATGAAGACCAGGCTTAAGTCAGAGATACTAATATCTAGAAGAATTAACAAAATGTTGAGAAATTATGGGATTTTAAAAACGGTCATTATAAAATATATTACTTATTTTCCAGAAAGTGTCAAGGCTGAAATTAAAGGGTGACCTTTAACAGTCTTTGGCAAATTAATATTTGTGGATTTATTGGTGCTTTGATTTGTTAATTTTATTGTGAAGATATGCCCCAGACTTGGCAAGTTTCATTTCCTATTGTGCTAATATTATAAGGGTAGAAAACACTGCCCAAAGATAACTAACGTGAAGTTTCTCTTTATCAGTGTATTCATTCTACACAATGAGCAAAGTTAATCAGGTGCCAAAAGAAGTTCTCTGAAGGATCCATAATGTAGAACAGTATGACCTGAATAGGGAGCCATTAGAAACAAGAGTGTAACTCAATATCCAGGGAGGAGTCATTGGAACAAATTCTTTTTTTTTTTTTAATTTTTTTTAACGTTTATTTATTTTTGAGACAGAGAGAGACAGAGCATGAAGGGGGGAGGGTCAGAGAGAGGGAGACACAGATTCTGAAACAGGCTCCAGGCTCTGAGCTGTCAGCACAGAGCCCGACGCGGGGCTCGAACTCACAGACCGTGAGATCATGACCTGAGCCGAAGTCGGCCGCTTAACCGACTGAGCCACCCAGGCGCCCCTGGAACAAATTCTTAAGAGCCAATATATTGCTAATCTTTAGCAAGGAGAGTGATAATTACATTCACAAAGACAAAGAAATTGACACATTAGATTTTACCCCTGGTTTGCTTGGTACAAAGCTCACTTGTCAACAGTGGTTCTGAAAGGCAAGACAGAGGCCTTAGTAGCTAGGCTACTCTATTTCCCTTGAGTAGTTACTTATGTCTCTGTCTTTTATAAAGTAGCCCAAATATTTCTGGAACTCATTATGTACCCTACCAGAACATAGTTTGTTGCGGTGGGTTCCATAAGTTTATTATCCATTGTTCAAAGCAGTATTTCCTCTACAAAGCAAAACAAACATACTGTCTGAAAAGACTCTCAGTTGCCAGATTCAAAAGATTCCAGTGTCTCTTCTTAGATTCCTTTGTCCTTGTTATAGGAGCTGTTTGTAAATCAAAATGATACATTACTCATCTGCTTTCAGATCTATTCTTACTTTGTGTGGATGGGCCAGCTGGTAATTTGAGCAGCAGCCATCAGTTAAATAATGCAAAACATTAGGCTGAAGATAGAACGTTAGCCAAGTTTCAATGTACGTATTTACTGATTATTTATGAATATTTTAAAAGGTTGATAAATTCTGGCTTAGTTTTTCCAGGGTTATATGTATATATATGTTTACACTGTTAGTAATGTAAAATTTAGTGTTAGACTGGGAAACACAATGAAAAGGACCAGTTGTGAGAGGAAATCAAGCATTTATATGTAGCCAAGCAAAGAGCGGGAAAAACAGTCAAACCAATTAGTCCAGTTGGCTAATGGTCTTCTTAATGAGTGATCTAGACAGCTGCACTGTTAGCTTGGGGACATAAGCTAATACAGTTTGGACTGAACTTTCTCAATTACTCTGAGTAGTTCTAGCATGCTACACTTTATTTATGATGACTGTGGCCTTAGTCTCTACCTAACTGGTTTTTTATCCAATTGTATATTGGTAATAACTTGCTAAGATTATGTCTCATAGTTAATACTATATCCTTGAATGCTATATTTGCCAATGGATCTACATACAAGGAGGGCTGAAACCTCTTTAAGGTATGTATCTATATATTTCAAGGGTGATCTGTGTAAGTTACTTTAGAAGAATTAAGATGGCTTGGAAGAAATTATTCATTGAATTATTGGAATAAGTACTAATATTATTTTAGGTTTTAAAAATATTCAGTCTTATTATGTGATGTGAATAGAGTTATCTGCAATCACAGATGGAACTAGGGTCAAAATGAAATTCTACACCTCTGAGAACTTTGAATTCTTCTACTTGAGTTTTAATATTGAAGCTTCTCAAAATTAATCAGAATATATTAGAATATAATTATGTAGCAATCCTTTATCCAGAAAGTTCAAATGCAAATATTGCCTCTTTGCTGAGTATAGAGATTGGTTAGGTAAGAGAATTGCATTTTAACTGAAAGTACTGTATCTTACTCATTTATTCAAATTAGTGTAATTATTATCTAACTAATTAGCTGGAAACATGACTTACTCTATTATTCACTAAATGTGAAAATTCTTCCCGGTAAAAGAGAACTCTAAGTGAAAAAAAAGATCTAGAGGCTCGATAAAAATACTGATCGAGGGGCGCCTGGGTGGCGCAGTCGGTTAAGCGTCCAACTTCAGCCAGGTCACGATCTCGCGGTCCGTGAGTTCGAGCCCCGCGTCGGGCTCTGGGCTGATGGCTCAGAGCCTGGAGTCTGTTTCCGATTCTGTGTCTCCCTCTCTCTCTGCCCCTCCCCCGTTCATGCTCTGTCTCTCTCTGTCCCAAAAATAAATAAACGTTGAAAAAAAAAATACTGATCGAAAGCTGGTAATACCTACCATCACAGCAGTAGTAATTTCCTTAAGGAATAGTTTTAGTTAAGCAAAATGGCAAAAATGGAAATAGATGAACTGTACCATTGATTACTTATTTAGAAGGTGGTTTTGATGTAAGGAAGCAGAGATCAATGTATAGCATTCTATGTTGAGTTGATGTTTGAGAGATTATAGTTTATAAATTAAAATTATCAGGCTATTGGATTAAAATTTTAAATAGTATTACTGTATATCAATAGCAATAAGGGTAAGAAATAAGAGTTCATAATATGAAGATGTCTATCAATCACTAGGTATTCACTAAACTCTGTTAGGTATTTTAACAGAAAAGAAAAAACCAGCCTTGTGTATTCTTATTCTGTACAAAACCAGATTATAGTTATTAATTATGTTGGAAAATTCTTTTAATTTATAATCAGTCCCAAGAAGTTTTATATTAAATCATATTACCAAATGTGGAAATAATTTCATATGAACACAAAAGCTATTATAACTTGTGAAAAACCAGTGAGCTTTGTATTAAGATCATCAGCCCATTTTTTCATGATTTATCAAAAGGTACAAGATAACTATATCTTATTAATATGTGAGGATGACTATTTTCTTCCCTTGGATCCAGATCTTTGCTTGATTTAAAAACTTAGAATGTGAATATATGGACTTAGGCATGTCAGAAAATATTTTGTAAGGCACATACATTATGCACTAAAATAGATATTTTCTGTTTTCTATGACTTAGATAAGAATTTGGACATCTGAAAACTAAATCTCAAATAAGAAACATTTTTATACAGACTATGATAGAAGAACTTAAACATTTGACACAAAATTAATTCCAGAACAAAAGTTAGCATTAATATTAATAATTTTAAGGATATCTCAGACTCATGAATTAAAATGTATCAGATTAGTCGGCTGTGCATAACCAACAACAGAAATGTGAATGTGTATGGGAGAAAGGAACATTTGAGAAGAAAGTGAAGCCATCCACAAATTTTATATTTATGTGGTGGGTATATTTATGTGATATATATATCCACACACCACATATATGTGTGTATATATATACACACACACATATGCATATACATCCACACATATATACATATATTAGTGTGTGTGTATGTAATACAGTTGTATAATATAGTTTCATATAATATATAGACACCTATATAACTATAAAATAGTATAGTATACTAATATTTCTATACTACAGATATAGTTCTATAACTACATACAGGTGTATATATTATGCATAAATGATATATACAGGTGTATAACTGTATACACACTTCTACAATCAAGATCTAGAATATTTCCTTCACTCAGAAATTTCCATACTATGCTTCCGGGGCAACTAGGTGGCTCAGTTGGTTAAGCTCACTGTTAATTTCAGCTGAGGTCATGATCTCATGGTTGTTTGTGGGATCGAGTGGGATCGAGCCCTGTATTGGATTCTGCACTGACAGTGTGGAACTTGCTTGGGGTTCTCTCCCTTTCTCTCTGCCCCTTCCCTGCTCACACATGCGCTCACAGCACGTGCTTAATCTGTCTCTCTGAAAATAAATAAACATTAAAAAAAAAGTTACCTATGCTTTTTTGTAGTCCCCCTTCCCCTACTTGTGAGCACTGGTGACTGCTGATCTCTTCTCCATTGTTTTAGTTTCACCTTTTCCAGAATGTCATGTACCTTAAGTGTCCTATAGCACATAGCCTTTGGAGTCTGCATTTCTTCACACTGCACAATGCTTCGTTGATTCATTCATGTTGTTTCATGTGTCAGTAGCCCTTTCCTTTTATTGTTGAGAATTATTCATTATAAGCACACACCACAGCTGTTTATTCATTTATCAGTCAATAGATATTTTTGCTGTTTCCGGGTTTTGGTAATTCTGACTAAAGTGATTACGAACAATTGCAGAAAAGCTTTCAGTGTCGAGGTAAGTTTCCCTTCATCTAGGAGAGGGATTGCTGGTTATGATGTTAATTGTATGCTAACTCTGTAAGAAACTGTTTTCCACAGTGGTTGTACCGGTTTGCATTCCCATCAGTCTTGTATGATCTTTCCAGTTACTTGGTATCCTCTGTAATTGCTCTGTAATGGTGCTTGTAATGTAAATTGTTGCTTATTAATTGATCTGTAATGCTATCTCTTTGTGACTTTAATTTGAATTTCCCTTCATGACTAATGGTTTTGAGTAACTTTTTCTGTGGCTATTTGCCATCCATGCCTCTCCTTTGGGAACATAGCTGTACAAATGTTTTGCTTGTTTTAAAATTTGAGCTTTCTGTTCTTCCTACTTGAGATGTTCTGGGTAACATATCCTACAGGTATTTTAAATATATTTATCCTGGTTTGTTTTCATTTTCTTAAGAGTTTGTTTTGAAGAGCAAAACTTTTCTCAGTACATGAAAAGCAGGAACCATAAAAGAAAATTGATAAGTTGAACATACATTCCCAGTACAAAACTCTTTGCTTTTTCTTTTTGGTAAGTTCTTCAAACCAGGTAGTTCAAGTTGTCCAATTTTGTTCTTTTCAAAATTGTTATGGCTATTGCAGATCTATTATTTTCTCATATAAGTTTTAGAATTAGCGTATTTCTAAAAATTAAAAATCAAATATTGCTTGGGATCATGTTGTCTGTAAGCACCAATTGTTGGCAGAATTGGCATCTTAATAATATTGTACAAGCCCATGAACAAGTTCTGTGTTAGAAAATTCAAAAGAAGGAAAAAAATACTATATTCCCATACTTCTGCTTATCATGTTTCATCTTCACTCTTTTTATGTCTTTTTCTTATTGTTTCCTTTGTCTTCAAGAGAACTATTGTTAAACATCCTTTCAGAGTAGGTCTACAGGTTGATAATTTGCTTAGTTTTCCTTCAATTAAGAATGTTTTAGTTTCCCTTCTTTCCTGGAGTATGTTTTTTCAGGATATAGACTTCTGAGTTGACAGCTTTTGTTTGTTAGTTTCTTGTTGTTGTTGTTGTTTGTTTTTTTCTCTCTCCTCTCAGCGTTTGAAGTGTTGTACTACTTCCTTAGGGCCCTCATGGCTGCTGAGTGGAAATCTACTGACATTCAAAATGTTTTCAGCTCTTGGTCAGGTATTACTTCTCTCTCACTACTTTCAAGATTTCTTTATTTCTCTTTAGGTTTCAGAAGTTTGAGTATATGTCTTGATGTAGATATCTTTGAAGTTATTCTAAGGTTTTACTCAGCTTTTAAAATCTGTTTATTTTATCTTTTACCATATTTGGGATGTTGTCCTCCATTATTTCGTTCAGTACTTTTGCAGCCCCACCTTCTTTCTCCTTTCCTTATGGGATTCCCATGACATGAATGTTACATTTTTGCTTATGGTTCTACTTGCCCTTGAGGCTCTGTGTTTTGGTTTTGGTTTTTTGCTTGTTGTTCTGATTGAGTAATTTAGACTTTTTAATTATTTGGTTCATGGATTCTTTTTTTGTCCCCTCCATTCTGCTATTGAGGCTGTCCATTGAAATCTTGATTCAGCAGTTGTGTATTTCAGTTCTAAGATATTCATTACAATATTTTTGTGTGGTGTTTGCTGGAGTAAAGTTGTTATTCTCTAAAATATATTGAAAATTTTTCTGCCCCTTTCCTGTTACTTAAACTAGAAAAATTGTTTGTTTGTTTTCAATGCCCATTGATGTTTCCACATTGTCAGTGTTTTCAGCTGTAACTCTGGAATGCCTGGGGTGAAAAGATAACTTAGGGAGCTCACTTGTGTTCCATTACCATCCTTTGTGTCCTGAGGCCACTAGCCAAAGTACCTTCTTTTTTCCACCTTGCATAGTTTTACGGTTGTTTTATGTATAACGTTTAGAATTTTCAGTTCTGCTTAGTATGTCAACTTTGTTCTCCTAGAAGCAGTAATCCTTAGAGATTATTTTAAACCAGTTTAATTATGTCTGTTTTTAATATTGGAATATTGTTTCTCTTTCATAAATATATGAACAAATAAAAATGTGTGTGTGTGGGTGTGTGTGTGTATATATATATAGTCCATATATATGTATAGACCAATTGCCAGCCCTAATATTTCTGTTGTTGCTATCAAGACACTTGCAAACTGAGTTTTCAGTGTTGACTTTACCATGTTGTCTTGGTTTTTTGATGGATGGGTCTTTAAATATGCTCCTATTTTGCACCAAGATCTAAACACTGCTCAGTGTTGATCTAGATAATCGTGGAGTTATTTGAGTTTCAAATGTCCCAGCTTCCTATCTTCCCACATATTACTTTGATATGATGCTCTATAACTTATCTATTAATCATCCATTGCTGGAACCATCAGTTTTTATCCTCCTGGACTGATGTTCTGTTTTCCAATGACCCCAGAGCCTATCACTATAACTAGAGTATATATCCATCACATTGGCTTTGATTTTGCTTTGTTCAATTTTAGATGTAAAAATTAGAAAAATTATTTGAATAATTTGCGTAACATAAGCAAAAATTATTGAGTAAAAATACAGTTAAGCACATGATAGCAGCTAATTTTTTCCTTGATTTTGGAGTTAGTGATATAAAAAACAATCTGCCTATTATAACTCGTGAATTAGCAAACATTAGAGTATGGACTGTCAGGCCAAAACTCCAACCGTTCACCATTTTAGAGATAAGAAAATTAAAGCCCGCAAAGGATAAATAACAACAACAACAACAACAACAACAACAACAACAAATATGGCTAATGTTAGATTCAGTCTGAAGTTCAGGCCTTCAGATTCTCAGACTGTTTAGTCATGGTTTTGTTTTGGTTTGGCTTACTTTAGGAAATGATTATTTTAAGAAATCAACCCATCAACCGAAACTAGAGCTTGCCAATTCATATTATAAGATTATTAATTAGAGGCTTTTAAACTTTGTCTTTCTGTTATAACTACACAGGTGATGACCGCTTCCAAAAATTACTTCCAGTCATCCAGAGACACCTTTCATTTAGTAAGATCCAAGCTGCTCCCTCACAAATGGCTTTGTTGACAGCATTCCCTGCCAGATGTAATTTGACCCAAGGTCAACATGTGTCTGTGCTTTTCTGTAAAGCACCTCTCCTCCCAACCTGAGGGTGATTTTTCCTCCTCTAGCTCAATGCAAAGACTATTTAGCTCTTCTCCTATCGTTTATTTTCTCCTACAGGCAATCTCATTGGAACTCATTTTCATTCATCTTCATTTTACCTACTTACCTACAATTGGACAACCTCTGGGATTTTATTAGCTATTCATAATATTAGTGGTGATACAATAATAATGTCCTTTTTTTTTTTCTGTCATGAGGTATAACAATAATGGTTGAAATAGTTCTTACTTTCCTGGAAATAGTAGTTTGGACAGCTGGGTTTCTGCTTCGCAAGCTTTCCTTTTGGTTTGGGAGTTGAAGCCAAATTTCTTTCAAGTTCTTTTTGTTAACCCACCTAATAATAACCCAACTTCATTAATGTAATTTTTCTTCCCTTGTGTGATATGCATCTGTTTGCAGCACTTTTCAGACCACTATAAAGGATGTTTTTGTAAGAAACAGTGCTTCCACTAAAATATATTTAAATATGCTTATTTTAGGAAAATATTCAACTACTCTATATGGTAATTGGGTAATGTACATTTCAGTTACAATGGTTACTATAGAGGGCACTTTTCAAATGAGTATTTTAAGTTCCTTTCCTAATGGCTTGATTGACTCAACTCCAGTTTCTGAAAATGATGTGTGAACACATACATGCAGATCCCCATCTGTAGATATATAAAATTGCAGTTAAATAAAAGTAACATTTTGAAGTTGTTAGCTAAATACAAATTGGAGTAAATATGTATCCTAAGAAGGCAAGTTATAAATTTATGTGAAAGCAAACGAACCAGAAAGCAAATGAAGTCAAATAGTTAAGCAATTTTGAAAAATAATGATAGAAGGATCACTCTATCACTATCAAAATTTATGTAACTACAGGAATTAAGACTGTGCATAATTGGTGGAAAGACCCATAGATAAGGAACAGAATAGAGAACCTAGAAATAGACCGATACAAATATGCCCAATTGATGTTTGACAAAGATGCAAAAGCAATGTAAATGGAGGGTGGCTAGTCTTTTCAGTAAATGGTGCTGAAACAAACGGACATTAATAGCCAAAAAAAGGAAACCTTGACCATGACCCCAGGCAATACATAATATTTACTTCAAAATGGAACATAGATTTAAAAGTAAAATGTAAAACTATGGATTTTTAGTAAGAAACCAAAGGAAATGATCTTTGGGTCCTAACTCTTCATGAAGAGATCTTGCCATGGTGCTAAAAGCATGAGATGTAAAAGGAAAATTTTAGCAATTAGGCTTTCTTAAAGCTAGAAACTTCTGTGCAAAAGATTTGAAGAAGATGAAAAGATAAACTGTAAGCTAGAAAAAAGTTTTTGGTGAACGCAGTTCTGACAGAGAACTTACTCTAGAGCATGTAAGAATGCTCAAAATTTAACAGTAAGAAAAAAATGAATATTCCAAGTAGAAAGTGGACGAAAGATATAGACAGACATTTGACTGAATAGATATACAGATATCAAGTAAGCATGTAAAAAGATTGAATGTCACTAGCTTACAGGGAAATGCAAATTAAGACCACGATGAGATTCACTGCATACCTATCAAAAGGGTAAAGATAAAAAATAGTGATATTACCAAATGCCAACAAGGATGCAAAGAAATTGGAACACTTTTATATTACCGGTTGGAATATAAAATGGTACAGACTTTCTGGAAAAGAGTTCGATGCTTTGATAAAATGCTAATCCTATATTTACCATATGACCCAGCATTTACCCTGGGCATTTATTCCAGAGAAATAAAACTTTATGTTCACACAAAAATCTCTACATAACTTTTCACGGGAGGTTTATTAGTAATAGGTAAAAATTGTAAGCAACTGAAATGTTTTACAGTAGGAGAAGAATTAAACCACCTCTGATATATCCATACCATAGATTAGTACTCAACAATAAAGAAGAATGAACTATTGATAAAAGTAACAATATCAATCTCAAGGATATTATGGTGAGTGACAAAAGGTTATATAACATATGATTCAATTTATATAAAATCCTTGAAATGGCAAAATAGGTACTGAGAACAAATTCTTAGTTGCTTGGGCTTAGAAATAGTGAAAAGGTGGGGGGGGGGTGGTTCTGTGACTATAAACAGGTAACATTAGGGAGATAAAATAATTCTGTATCTTGATTGTGATGCTTACATAATTCTACCTACATGACAAATTGTACCAGTTGATTTTCCAGTTTTTGGCATTGTGATGTAGTTAGATAAGATGTAATCATTGCTAGAAACAAGGTGAAAGGTGCATGTGTTATCCTTCCTATCTGTGCTATCCTTGTAACTTGTGAATCTAAAATTATTTCAAATTCTAATAGAAAAGACTTAAAATTTAACTGGTCAAATCCAGTAGTATTCTTAAAAATGCATCATAAATAAATGGAGTTTATTTTCAGGTATGTATCAAATACCTGCCTTGGCTCAATAACACCCTTTTGGAGCCCTTTGTTCCCCAATATTTAAGAGACTGATTTGTCTCTTGGCCTGTAGCACTGTTGAATCGGGTGATTCTTTTCAGGTTTCTTAAGATTGCATCAAATGTTTTTGCATAACATTCCTCTTTCCAGTTCACTTTTCCATGAACAAAATATATTGGCAAGTTGCTTTAAAAAGGGAATCATGGGAGAAAAATTTAAGGGAGTGTAGCATGTGAAGAAATGTTTTATTCTGCCCTAATGATTCATTCAACATTTTGTGGTAAAATAATTAGTCTTCATGAATCCTATTTATCTTCTAAAACTGGAAGGCGTTACTCTGTTATCCTCTAATGCTTAGAATTGCCAGTGGAACATCCCAACTTCCTCTCATTGCTATTCTTTTTTTTTTATAACACCTATGTCTTTTCTTTCTCTCTGGAAGTGTTTCAGGCCTTCTCTTTAGTATTTGTATTACCGAATTTCACTTACGCTATACTTTTTTTTCTAATTCTTACATTTCATCATCCAATAGACTATCCATTTATTATTTAATTGTTTTATCTTCCCCTCTGTGATTTTGTTCCATTTTAGTTGCATGTTTGACCATTATGTACTACTCATGACATTGCTTCTGTCGTTGAATTTTGAGAGAAGTCTCTCACCTCATGTATTATTAACCTTTCCCTTCATCTAGTCAGTATTTTAATTTCCCTATTATATTTTTACATTGCTTACAAGAACTATTGCCTGAATTTTCTTTCTTTAGAAAATTCTTATTTTCTAGAGACTTAAAATCTAATTTCAACTTGGATATCCTTGAAGATAGTGGTTAATTTTTTTTTAATTTAAGCTTATTAATTTTTAAGAGAGAAAAAAACACAAGTGGGGGAGGGGCAGAGTGAGAGGGAGACACAGAATCCAAAGCAGGCTACCGGTATGAGCTGTTAGCACAGAGACTGACGCAGGGCTGAAACCCACTAACCTTGAGATCATGACCTGAGTCTAAGTCGGATGCTTAACCTACTGAGCCACCAAGGCACCCCGAAGATAGTGGTTAGATTGTTGTTACTGAAGTTACTTTCTTTTACCAGAAATAGGTGTTTTTTAACCAGGAGACATTTACATCCTTTTTTTAATCTCAGACATTCTCTGCAATAAAGCTTTTTTCAAAGAACTGGTTAATTATTAAAAACTCATTCGTAGTTTAGACTGAAGCAGAGTGACTTGTCTGAGATATCTCTGTGTAGATGTAGTTTGTTTTACAGCAAGGATCTGGTTGTTAGACTTTCAGAATTCAAATTGCCAAGAAAAGAGGGGTTTTCTTTGATGTAACAGTATATTATTTTCTTGGGTTGCTGTAATAAATTACCACTGATGTGACCTCCATCTTGACATGGCTTTCTATCTGTTACTGCATCTTCTCTTTTTAGAAAAAACATTTCTTGGATTTGGGGCCCACCCAGAAAATCCAGGATAACCTCATCTCAAGATAATTAATCTAATTAAATCTGCGAAGGTCCTTTTTCCAAACAAGGAGGAATTCAGATTCTGAGTAGACCTGTCTTTTGGGGGTCACCATTCAATCTACAAACAATATACACTGATATTCTCAAGACCATTGAATTAGGTTAAGAGAGTTAAGTTTGCTATTTTCCTTTTAATTTGTTTTAATATTTATTTATTTTTGAGAGACAGAGAAACAGAGAAACTTGAGTGGAAGTCAGAGGCTCAACCGACCGAGCCACCCAGACACCCAAGTTTTCTATTTTTCTAGGAGAAAAATTCACTTTTTGGTATGAGCTTTGGGGATAACACTCTTGTTATCATGATTTAAGCATGAAGAGTAGATACACAGTTCATATAGATACTTCAGTTTACCGCCTCAGCCTCTCCTCTCAATTTTGCTCTTGATTGCACTTTCCATCCTTGCTACTGAAGTTCTTCATGCATTCCGCCATGCAGGTCACTATTGTCGTCTGTGTGCCCTGTTCTAGTACATCTCATACCTGGAGCTTCCTTCCACATGGTCACCCATTTGTGACCATGGTCACCCATTCCTCCGTTTTCACCCTCTTCTCTGGAAAATGCTGAAAATTGGAGGTTTATATCTTTCTCATTTTCTTGTTGAAGGATTAAACTTTAAAGAAAAATCGAAACTATTGTTTATATGGAACCTCGGGAAAGAGGGGTAAAAGTGCTTTTCTCTTTAGACACATCCACACTCTAAGCCTCAGTGTCTTCTGCTACAAAATACAAATTAAAAATCACACTTCATATTAATGTTTGAGGATGAAATTCTATATTGCATATGGAAGACTGTCCATATGTTAGGAAGTGTTCAATAAATTTTAGCTGTTTTAGAAAATGAGTTTTTATCCAGATACTTAGAGAATTAGTAAATCGGTTGAAAATTGATTAAATATGTTCACTAAGACCTCATAATAAATCATTCTTATTTCACTTCATTAAAAATGTAAATATTAATTGTTAGAGACCATTTTGTTCTACTCATTTTCTACTAGAACATTAACTAAGATGCAAGGTTTTCTGTTGTTAATTCTAACACAGTGTAGCACAACTTCCTGGAACTTGCCAATTTAGCATTTGTCACTTCCCATCCCCTCAACTTTGAAGGACATATATATTAATACATGAGTATAATTTGTGTAGTTCTTCTTTTTAAATTTTTCATGAATTAATCAGTTCAAAGGGAAAGTATTTGTGCAGATCATACCACTTGATACTTAAAAATTCATAAGTACAAGCTGGCTTTGGAAAGACAGCCATAATTTAGTGTTATGCTTGAATAAATTACATAGCAGTCAAGAAATGTTGTTTATCATTTTAAAAATTAGGCAATTTCATTCCCCCTCAGGTAAAAAAAAATTGATTTTCTGTTTACTGTAGTTAATTAAAGGGTAAAGTTATAATCTCCTTACTCTTTCCTAGACAAGAACTTACATTCAATCTGCATCTATAGAAGTGATTCCAGAGCAGTAAGAGTGATTACTGTCCCTTATTAACCAATAGATTTTGAAATAAAAGGTCTTTGATAGATGAGAATGCATTTTGTTTTATTCTATTTTCATAATGATAAAACATTCCATGGCACACAGTAGGCACTCATTATATATGATTGTGATAATCTTACTATTATTTACCATCAACCTTCAGTCAAACTGATAGTACGAAATTTGTGTCCCACATAAAGTCATAAAACTAAGACCCTATGTATATGTATATATAGATATATTTCGAAGCTAAAACTGTATGACATTATTTATCTTTGAAATGAGGGTAGTAGATAATTTTCTCTCAATATTTCTGTTTTCCAAGAAACTATTGAGTACATATTAAGTAAGATAGTACCTAGTAAAAGGTAGTACCCAAAAGTAAAAGGGCACCTGGGTGGCTCAGTTGGTTAAGTGTCTGACTTCCAGCTCAGAGCATGGTCTCAGGGTTCGTGAAGTTGAGTGGCCATCCTTCCACCCCACCCCTGCCCCAAGCACTGTTCTGACAGCAAGGAGACTGTTTCAAATTCTGTCTTCCTCTCTCTGCACCTTCCCTGCTTGCTCTCTCTCTCAAAAAGAAATAAATTTTGAATATTTAAGATAAATGTTTATAAATATTAAAAATAAAAATTTTAAATATTTACAAATAAAAGAGTAAAAGTCACATTTCATCTATTGAAAGAGACTGATGTTTCATTAGTGAAATAAGACTTAGTAAAAACCCAAGTACCCAACAATTGGGTTAAATGGTATAAAGTAATCCCATTAAATGAATTATGTTCACTATGAAAGTATATCTTAAATATAGTTACTCAGTATCATGGGATGTATTTATGGTTGATTTGGTTCCAGGTGTGGGTTACCAAAAACTGTGTAGTACATTGACAATTTTGGCAAAGGGAATAGCAAAACACAATGCACTGAAATGTTAGCAGTTGTTACCTTTTGTGGGAAGCATTTTTATTTTAAAGTATTTTTCTGCATTCCATTGTTTTTGTAATTCACATTACTTTTAAAATAAAGTAAAATTATAAAACAGTATTCAAACAGATTTAATTGCTAGATTTGATTGCTAAATGAGTAAAGTTAGGTTGGTTTTATTAAATTGTTAAGTATAATAACATCAATGGAGTGCCTGGGTGGCTCAGGTGGTTAAGCATGCGACTCGGGCTCAGGTCATGATCTCCCTGTTTGTGAGTCCGAGCCCCGCATCAGGCTCTGCTAACAGCTCAGAGCCTGGAGCCTGCTTCACATACTGTCTCCCTCTTTCTCTGCCCCTCCCTGGCTCACATTCTGTCTCTAAAAAATGAATAAACCTTAAAAAAAATTAAAGAGTAACATCCATTAGCATTAATTTGGAAACAAATCATGTTTTATCGTGAGTGTTGTGTATTGCTAAGCACACTTCTATGTATTTGAATATGTCACTGCCGTATGTGTACAATGACGTGGTTGCTTTCGTGAAACATCTTGATGTGGAAACACACTGGTAAAAAATAAAGTAATTCCTGTTGAACTTTCATAAGTTTTTAATTATAAAGGAATACGTGAA
This sequence comes from Prionailurus bengalensis, assembly GCF_016509475.1. Classification (NCBI taxonomy): domain Eukaryota; kingdom Metazoa; phylum Chordata; class Mammalia; order Carnivora; family Felidae; genus Prionailurus; species Prionailurus bengalensis. The sequence goes on from NC_057354.1 coordinate 112,252,388, forward strand.
ACCGACACTACATCCACGATTACCACCTAAATCACTGATCCCCATAAGTACATGTTGTTGATAAGCAGAGCTCAGAAATAGAATGTAGTAGATGGGTTATATATCAGAAAAGACATAGGATCAATCATTTGTATATTTCACATAGACACTTCCGTTTACCACCTCAGACTCTCTTCTCAATTATGCTCTTGGCTGTACCTGCCATCCTCGAGATTGAAGTTCCTCATGTATTCCACTGTGCAGCTCAGTATTCCGCCATGTAGATCAGTTGAAAAAGCACTACTTTGATAGAAAAAATAATTTGCATTTTACTCCTCCAATATAAAATTCCTCGATGTAATAACAGTGACTAGACTTCCTGAAATCACCAGAAAAAAAAAAGAAAAAGTACAAAATATATGAAGCAACAGTCTTCAAATTGTGAAAGACAGATTTTGCATTTACATCTTCAAGAGATGATCAGTAAACAAGAACCTACAAAAGCCATGATTTTCTCACTGAAGGTATATAGCTGTGACACAGGAAGCGCGATCACAAGCAGAATGTGATGATCTTGCTAAATCAGAGAAGTGAGGAACAGAGTCCGTGAGTCTCTGGTAGATGGAAGTTGCTAGACAGAGTTCCCAAAATATCGGGGAAAGACTCAAAATGTGAATAAGTGATCTCTCCAATGTTTACTGAATACTTAGTGTAGGATAAGCCACCATGAGTAAGGCACAGAAGACTAGGAATCATTTGAATTCTCACCAACCAAAATATATAATCCTTGTCGCACAATTAAGGCATTTACTGCCTGCTCCAGAAGGGGCCTTAGTGCTCTGACTAAACCATTTATAGAGTAAATGTTAAAATAAATTTCCTCTTTAGAACAAGTTCTGAATGAATCAAACTGAATCAAAAGTAACTCAATTGTCAACCAGAGCATAGTGCAATTCATTAAGGTAAGAAAAGTAAGACTCTTAACAATGTAAATCTAAAATCACTAAAATTACACTTAACAATGTAAATCTGAAATCACCCATAACAGAAGAAAAATCCCTCAATAGAAACTGCTACAGAATTGAGCAAGATGAAACAAGGAGGCTAGAAGAACTATTTTAACTATAGTTAAGATTTAAAGGGGAAAAGAACATAGTGATGTGATAATGAGGTGATCTATAATGAAGCAAATTAATTGTGTAGTGTTGAAAAGTACAATATCTGAACTGGAAATTAACAGGATAGAAATGACGGAAGTTTAGATCTAATGACACCAGGATTCATTATAACCAAATCTCTGAAAAAGAAAAGGGGAAAAATCTTAAAAGTATTTAGGAGAAAATATATATTTTATAAGAAGGAATGCAGACTTCTCATTAAAGAATACAAGCCAGAAAAAATTCGAGAAACATTTTTATTGCTTATTTTTAGAGAGAGAATCTTAAGCAGGCTCCACCCTCAGCACGGAGGCTGATGAGGGGCTTGATCCCACAACCCTGGGATCATGACCTGAGTCCATCAAAAGTTAGATGCTCCACTGACTGAGCCACACAGGCACCCCTAGAGAAACATTTTTAAAACACTTAAGTAAACAATTTGATATTATGTGAAAATGTCTTTTATTTTAAAAAATGCAGGGAGCCTGGCTGGCTCAGTTGGTGGTATGTGTGACTCTTGATCTCGGAGTTGTGGTTTCCAGTCCCATGATGGATGTAGATTTTACTTAAATTTTTTTAATTATATATTTTTTTAATTCTATTTTTTATTTTTTAAAATTTACATGTAAATTAGTTAGTATATAATGCAAAATGATTTCAGGAGTAGATTCCTTAATGCCCCCTACCATTTAGCCCATCTCCCCTCCCACAACCCTTCCAGTAACCCTCTGTTTGTTCCCCATATTTAAGAGTCTCTTCTGCTTTGTCTCCCTCCCTGTTTTTATATTTTTGTTTCCCTTCCCTTATGTTCATCTGTTTTTGTCTCTTAAAGTCCTCATAGGAGTGAAGTCATATGATTTTTGTCTTTCTCTAATTTCACTTAGCATGATACCCTCCAGTTCCACGTAGTTGCAAAAATTTTTTAAACTTAAAAAATGCAGTAAAAATTCAGAAAAACAAAAGCGAAAAATATTAAAGGAGGTTCTTCAAGCAGATAGGAATAATAGATGGGAACTTGGAGCTTTATGAAAAAATGGAGAATAAAGGAAACAATAAGACTTTTTCATAAAATTCTACTTAAAATAGAATTGAATAAAACAAAGCCACAGTACATTAATGGTATGTTTAACATACAGATAAGTTCATTACATGACAAGAGTAGTTTAAAGGATGGAAAGGGACAGAGGAAGTATGTTACAAGTTAGGCCAATATGAGTGGTGTGACAGAAATAGCGTTTGAGCGAAGACCCGTATTACAAACCTGGGAGCAAGTCCTGTAAAACAGTGATGATGTAGAGCTGATAATAAGATAAAATGGGATGATTATGTTAAAAATCCTTAATCCTAAGGAAGGCAGAACAGGACGGGGGGAGGTAAAAACAAATTCAGTGAAAGGATTGGACAGATAAGATGCATACAGGCATACCTCATTTTATTGTACTTGGAGGATACTGCGTTTTGCACGATGGAAAGTGTGTGGCAGCCTTGTGTCCAACAAGTCTATTGGCGCATTTGCCAGCATTTGCTCCCTTGGTGTCTCTGTCACGTTTTGGTGATCACGAAATAGTTCGTGCTTTCTCATTTGTTGTGATCTGTGGTCAGTGATCTTTGATGTTAGGATTGTAATTGTTTTGGAGCACCACAAACCCCACCCATATAGGACAGAAGACTTAATAAATGCTGTATGTATTCTGACTGCTCCACCAATGTGCTGTTCACCTGTCTCTCTCCCTCCACTCTTGCTTCCCGAGACCCAGAGGCACAGCCATATTACAGTAAAGCCAATTAATAATCCTACAATGCCCTTTACAGGTTCATGTGAAAGGAAGAGTCTTATCTCTCTTTAAATAAAAGCTAGAAATGCTTAAAGTTAGTAAGGAAGGAATGTCAAAAGCCAAGACCAAAAGCTAGACCTCCTGCACCACGCAGTTAGCTACATTGTGAATGCAAAGGAAAACTTTTTGAAGGAAATGAAAAAGTGTTACTCTAGTCAACACACAAATAAGAAAGACAACAGCCTTATTGTTGATAAGGAGAAAGTTGAGCGGTCTGGATATAAGATGAAACCAGCCACAGCCTTCTCTCATGCCAAATGCTAATCCAGAGCAAGACCCTAACTATCTTCAATTAAATGAAGGCTGAGAGTGGTGAGGAAGCTGCAAAAGAAAAATTTGAAGCTAGGAAAGGTTGTGATTCATGAGGTTTAAGGAAAGAAGTTGTCGATGTGACCTAGGAGTCCAAGATGAATCAACAAGTTATCCATGAGATCTAGCTAAGCTAATTAATGAAGGTAGCTACACAAAACAATAGATTATCAATGTAGATGAAACAGTCTTACTTTGGAAGCACATGCCATCTAGGACTTTGATAGCTCGAGGGGAGCATTTAATTCCTGGCTTCAGGGGACCGGCTGACTCTTTTGTTGGGAGCTAATGCAGCTGGCAACTTCAAGTTGAAGCCAGTGTTCATTTACTATGCCAAAAATTCTAGGACCCTTAAGAATTATGCCAAATCTACTTTCTGCTTTAGAAATGGAGCAACAGAGCCTGGATAACAGCATATCTGTTTACAACATGGTTTACTGAATAATTTAAGCCCACTCTTGTTTAAAACCGCTCTTGAGACCTATTGATCAGAAAAGATTCCTTTCAAAATATCCCTCTTGTAACAATGCACCTGGGCAACCCAAGAGCTCTGATGGAGCCAGACGAGATACATGTTTTTGTGCCTGCTAACCTAACATCCATTCTTCAGCCCATGGATCAAGGAGTAATGTCAACTTTCCAGTCTTATTATTTATGGAATATATTTTGTAGTCTAGCTCTCATAGACTATAATTCCTCTGTTGGATCTAGCCACAGTAAACTGAAAACCTTCTGAGAAAGATTCATCATTCTAGATGCCATTAAGAGAGGATTCATGATATATGGAAAGAGGTAAAAATATCAACATTAACAGGAATTTGGAAGACACTGATCCCACCCTTCATGGGTGACATTGAGGTGTTCAAGACTTGAGGGGAAGAAGTTGCTGCAGATGTGGAAATAACAAAAGAACTAGAATTAGAAGTAGAGCCTGAAGATGGGATGGAATTGCTGAAATCTCATGATAAAACTTTAATGGGTGAAAAGTTGCTTCTTAAGGATGACCAAAAAAAAAAAAAAAACTTGAAATAGAATCTACTGCTGGTGAAGATGCTGTAAAGACCATTAAAATAACAACAAAGGATTTAGAATATGACATAAATTTAGTTGATAAAGCACTAGTAGAGTGTGAGAGGATTGACTCCAATTTCAAAAGAAGTTTTATCGTGGGTAAAATGCTATCAAACAGCATCGCACACTACAGAGAAATTGTTCATGAAAGTTTTAGTATCTGGGGAATATCGACCTAATAAAAACCAGTAAAAGTGTTATCTCTTCTGTTTCCTGGAATATTTTATGTGAAATTATTATTTCCTTCTTTAGTATTTGTAAAATTCACTGATGAACGAAACTGGTCTGTACATATAAATTTATAAATATATATAAATATATAAACATATATAAATAATATATATATATAATTTATGTATATAATATAAATGTGTATATATATATCATATATATTAAAGTTAACTAATTCTCTTTGAGCTTTGGAAGTTTATACCTTTCAAGGATTTGCAAATTTCATCTAAGTTGTCTAGTTTGTTGACATAAAGTTATTCATAATTTTCTTTGTTATCCTTTTAATGTCTGTGGGATCTGGCATTATGTCCTTTCACTCCTGATATTGGTAACTGTGACTTCAGTCTTATTTAAAATTTTTTTAATGTTTTATTTATTTTTGAGACAGGGAGAGACAGAGCATGAACAGGGGAGGGTCAGAGAGAGGGAGACACAGAATCTGAAACAGGCTCCAGGCTCTGAGCTGTCAGCACAGAGCCCAACGCGGGGCTCGAACTCACAGACCGCGAGATCATGACCTGAGCCGAAGTCCGACACTCAACCGACTGAGCCACCCAGGCGCCACTAAAGTTTATTTATTTTTGAAGGAGAGAGAGAGAGAGAGAGAGTGAGAGTGAGTGAGTTGGGGAGGGGTAGACAGACAGGGAGACCCAGAATCTGAAGCAGGTTCCAGGCTCCGAGCTGTCAGCACAGAGCCTGACACGGGACTCAAACTCACAGACTGCGAGATCATGACCTGAGCCGAAGTCGGACGCTTAACTGACTGAGCCACCCAGGTGCCCCTAGTCTTATTTTAATTATATCAGATCATAATGTATTTTGGTCAGTGTGTCTCTACGTTGCAAGAAGTGAGTATTCTGCTCTTATTGAATGGGGAGCATTTCATTGATGTCAGTTAGATCCAGTTTATAGGATTGAATCCTTTTGCTCCCTATTAATTTTTAAATGAATTTGTTCTATCAATTATGAGAGGGATGTTAATATAGAACTGTATTTATGAATTTGCCTATTCCTTTCAGTTTTATCACTTTCGCTATACATAATTTAAATCTCATGTTTAGGTACATGGAAATTTAAGATTGTTAGGACTTGAATAATTTTTTCTCTTTTTTGCCACGAAATGACCTTTTTATCATTTTTTAAAAAGTTTGACAGAGTACATGCAGATGGGAGTGGGGCAGAGAGAGAGGGACAGAGAGAATCCCAAGCAGGGGCTCAAACTCACAAATGGTGAGGTCATGACCTAAGCCAAAACCAAGTCAGAGGCTTAACTGACGGTGCCACACAGGCATCTCGACCTGTTTATTCTTATAGAAGTCAAAACTAAACCTGGATATTATGACAAACATAAGTCAAGTAAACAATAAAATGGTCAAGACACAAAAGTAATTTTAGATAGAAAATGTAGTCTTAATCAAACTCTGATAATAAGCTGATATGGAAAGATAAGAGAAAGACCATCAATCCACCATGAGAATAAAAGCTAGTATTAACACATTACTAATAACATGACCTCCTATTTTAGGTAGTAAATTATTAAATAATTGCTAGGCACAAGAAGAGGAGTGGCAGGGAGCAGAAGGGGAAAGCAGAGAAAGTAAACCTAGGATTAAGATCTAGAAGCTGATGCAAATTATATTTCTAATAAAGGGTTAGTATCCGAAATATATGAAGAACTTATACAAATCAAAACCCCCAAACTGAATAATACAATTAAAAAAATGGGCAGAAGACATGAATAGACATTTTTTAAAAAAGTCAGATGGCCAACAGTCACATGAAAAGATGCTCAACGTCACTCATCAGGGAAATATAAATCAAAACTACAATGGGACACCACCTCACTCCTGTCCAGATGGCTAAAATCATCAACACAAGAAACAACAGGTGTTGGCAAAGATGCAGAGAAAGGGGAACCATCTTAAACTGTTAGTGGGAATGCAAAGTGGTGCAGCCACTGTGGAAAAAAGTATGGAAGTCTCTCAAAAAGTTAAAAATAAAACTACCCCAAGATCTGGCAATTGTACAACTAGGTATTTACCCAAAGAATACAAAAATAGTTATTCAAGAGGGTCACATGAACCCCGATGTTTATACCAGTGTTATCGACAATAGTCAATTATGGAAACAGCCCAAGTGTCCATTGACTGATGGAAGGAGAAAAAAGAGGTAGTATATACACAGTGAAATATTATTTACTCGTAAAAATAATAAAATCTTGCCATTTGCAAGGACATGGATGGAGCTAGAGAGTATTATGTTAAGCTAAATAAGTCAGAGAAAGACAAATACCACATGATTTCATTTATGTGGAATTTAAGCAACAAAACAAACGAGCAAAGGGGAAAGAGAGAGAGGCAAACCAAGAAACAGATTCTTAACAATGGAGAACAAACTGATAGAGAAGGGAGGTGGGAGAATGGATTAAGCAGTGCCCTTGTGATGACCCCAAGTGTTATATGGAAGTGTTGGATTGCTATATTGTACACCTGAGAATAATACTGTATGTTAACTCATTAGAACTTAAGAAAAACTTTTCAAAAATCTAGAAGATGAGTATTTGTGAATATGAATAGCTTTAAGACCCAAGCATGAGATGTTTTCATTATTACATGTATATGTTTTGAATACTAGAAGATTTCTTCCAAGTCAGATTGTGATTCTAAGACACTATTAGAGGGGCTCAGTCGATTAAGTGTCCAACTCTTGATCTCTGCTCAGGTCATGATCTTACAGTTTGTCAGATCAAGACCCACGTTGAGCTCCATGCTGAGAGTGGAACCTGTTTAGGATTCCCCCCCACCCCACCCCTCTCTCTCTAAATGGATGAATAAATTAAAAAAAAAATAAAAGACATGATAAGGAACAGGGTTACAAAAGAGCTTCATCCAATTATTGGAAACTCCAATCAAAAGCAGCAGCTTTTCTGCAGTGAGGGAAATTTTGGGACTGAGCCCTTCACCTGTGGGGTGTGATGCTAACTCCCGGTGGTTAGTGGCAGAATTGAATTGCAGCACACGCAGTTAGTGTTAGGGCATCTGAGACATGGTTTTGGCACGAGGAAAGAAACCCACACATTTGGTGTCAGAAGTGCTGAAAGTGAAAACATCACACTGGGTGAATGGTGAACACAGGAACTCTGTCCTACTTTTGTAACTTCTTTTGAGTCTTAAATTATCTCAAAATGGAAAGTTAAATATTTTTTTAAAAGTTAATGTGGAGAAGAAAAAGAATCTCATTGGCAGATATTAGGCATATTTTCTTTCTCTTTTTCTGCACTGTGATGCAAAAAATCATTAGCTAAACTCTTTACCAGATTGGTAATGCACAAATAAGATAAATCTAAATTCTTACATTTTACGTGTGTATCCATCAAATTCTATGAATTCACCTTAAAGTCCTATTAATATGATCAATCAGTCTTTTTGATTTTTCAAGTGCATATCAGGAAGTAGTTCTCAAAGGATTGAATTCTAAAACCAGTCCTTACATATTTAGGAGGCAATGAGCACATAGATTTTCAAGATATTCTTGAAATAACAAAATAGCAAAAGTTGATAATGTAAGTTTTAAATAAGAAATTGAATACGTTGTAACTATTTGAATTCCTACTCATCTGTTTGGAATAGTTCAGATTTATATAAAATGTTTTTATTTGCTCATCTAATGGTTTGATTATATGAAAAAACAGTTGACTGTTTTAGTGTAGAAATCCTAAATTATAAATATAGTAATAGATTCGACAACACAACCATTTATGGGGTAATTATAATCATTTTACAAAACATAATAACTTTGCACTACATTAAGTAAATAATTAAAAATCCTCATTTGTGAAATTTGTTATGGTTTGTGATCATAACAACACTTTATGACATGGACGTTGTCATTATTTTTAATAGGGAAAATTATTCTACTTACAACTCATTCGCTTTCATTGCAAAACATCTTTATCATAGAAAATGTTCAGATATAATCCATTTAAATTGCTTATCAGATTATATGTTTTCAAACATTTTAATCGTAACCATTGTCACTGCAGTCAAGTAGCAAATTTCTTTCTTAGATACAGTGTTTTGGATATTACCTGTTTTGATTGTGAAAGTACTACTCCACTAATAATTAAGTTCTTTTTAAGATGCACTCCCCGTTGTTGTAGCCATGTTTTTCTCACGGGGTATTTTCTCTTTCATCATTTAAGAAACTTATTTTTTTGGGGGGGTATCTTTTAAGTTGTGTAAAAGCAAATACTATAAATTTCTCATTACAGCCAAGACGACCAACTTCATAAATACAATTCAATCAAATTGAAAACGTTGTTTATTTTTTCTTATACAGGCTATGAAAAGTATACTTGTTCATCCTAATACTGTTGTATAAATATTGGTGCTTTGGTCTCTATTTAATCAATACTTTTGACTTTTGTGTAGGCAGAATAGATAACCATCTTGTCCTATTTCATTGTATGTTTTTAAGTTTGTTTGTTTGTTTATTTTGAGAGAGCAAGAGAGCAGGGAGGGGCACAGAGAGAGATAATCCCAAGCAGGCCCCTTGCTGTCAGCATGGAGCCCAAGGCAGAGCTAGATTTCACAAACCACAAGATCATGACCTCAGCAGAAATTAGGAGTCAGACACTTAACCCATTGAGCCACCCAGGCACTCTGCTTTTTTTTTTAGTTGTCTTATTTTAATATAGGTTATCATTCTGTGTAATTAAAATGAATACTTTATTTGTGATTAACATTTAAAAATCAAAACTAAGGATTTCCTCTATTACATGATAGTGTCATTTGCATAAAACAATCTGTAGAAAGCTATGGAACTATGTGATTCAATGACGAACAGAAGAAAATAATCTTTCAGTTTAGACCATTGATGTTGATTCACAATAAGAGTAATTGACTCAAATACATATTCAATTTTCTTCTGTTTTTATATGTGTCTAAACCATAGATTGGCATTTTTTTTTTTTCTGTAAAGGTCACATAGTATTTTAGACTTTGGGAGCCACATGTAGTCTCTTTAATATAATTCATTTAAAATTTTCTTTAAAAATATAAAAACCATTCTTCCACAGATAGCAATAGAAAAGTAGCACATGCGATTTGGACTGTGAGCGATACCTTGCCAAACCCTGGTCTAAACGCAGTAAGAATAGCCACGTTATTTTGTATTATACTATATCCTTGGCGTTAAGATATTTCTAAAGTAGATAAAATAGACCCACTACATTACGTCCAGTCTATTATGGGCAGAGTTAACCTATGGGTAGTGTCCACAGTTGGGACATCAATGTAAGATAAACAAATATGTCCACATCATTACATTATTTGATTGATATATATATGATATATTACATAACATCAGATTGCAGAAAACAGTGATAATTATGTAAACATACATGCGTAAAATATATATAAATAGGTGTATATATCAGTAAGTATGTAAATAAGTCTGCAGCAGCACTATCCAGCTATGACAACATTTCCATATAATCTATTTGAATATTGACAGATGTGGACAACAAGAATCAATAGTTAAATGAGTAAGAATGTCAGCATTAACATCTGGGTTATTAATAAAAAAACAAAAGTATGCCTATATCAGAATTAGATGTGTGTCAGAGCCATATCTGCAAGTGTAAAGTGAGCTGTTAGCTCCCTCTAGAAGGATGGTTGTGAGATTAGTAGAGAGACAGTACAGAAAAGTCATTCAACACAAGGCCTTACTTGTGCACTGTACACATTTGATTAATCTCAATTTTTCTTGTAGTAAAAGTAACATTATAATGGTGTGCCTTTAATACCAAGTAAATTATTTTTGTAGAGTTTTTTTCTTAAGTTTTTATTTATTCCGAGAGAAAGCGAGCAAGCATACACACATACAAGCAGGTGAGGGGCAGAGAGAAGGAGGGACAGAATCTCAAACAGGCTCCATGCCATCAGCACAGAGCCCAATTGGGACTTGAACTCATGAACTGTGAGACCATTACCTGAGCCAAGATCGAGAGTTGGATGCTTAATTGACTGAGCCACCCAGGTGCTGCTATGGAGTTTTATGTGACAGAATTTTAAGGCTTTAATTTTTTACATGCAAATTTATATAATGCTGAAATCTTTGCAAAATGTTCTTTGATTTGCTACTGGCATTTTAAACCAGAGTCGAATAACCACTGGTCCTGCTACTATAGGAATAGATCATTTCAGATGCATCTCATCAGTGCACCAAAAGAAGCGTTTGCTACAGGTTTTGATCAATATGAATAGTGTTTAATACACACAGAAATCAATTTAATTTTAATGAGAAGCCTAATGCATGGTGCGTGCTGTCAGTGAACTAATACAAGTGATACACCATAATGAAAGGACAAAGTACAGGCAAAACACACACACACTAAAGAAAAAGAGTAGATGAGGAGGAGTAGGAGCACAAGGAAGAGGAAGAAGGGAAAGAGGAAGAGGAAGAGGAAAAAAATCACTAAAAATTATAACATTGGTAAGGCATCGCTATTTAATTTTGCATTAATAAGCATTCAAATAATGGGCCACTCATATGTTGAACATACCAGGAAAATCTTAATGAACGGAGTGAACTTAATTCAGGCCTTATGGGGAAAAAAATAAAAAAAAAAACCTAGGAGAAGCATTAGCTTGTAAATGGAGATTGGAAAGCATGTCAGGTGACATTATAAGCAGAAACTGGTGCAGAGAAAATGTGTGTGGCAATAACACAGGATGAGAAGTAAATAGACCTACCAGGCTTTTAAAGCAGAGAATTTAGCTAGGGAATCATGGGAAATTTAATAGATTCTGCTGTGATTCTAAAACCTAAAGCGCTTCAAATACTAGTGATGAATACTTTTTTCCCCCCACAGGTCCCAGGAAAACATTAGGGAAAAGAAATAATTTTTTTATGTGTAGACCGACAGTTCCCTGCCACACTAACAATAATTGAAAATCAATTCTAACTTATTCCTGATTTCAGTTGAAATGTGTTAGGATTTTATAAGTTTGGATAACCTAATTTTGGAACAGTGGTAACCTTTAAAATGTCCTAGGTTTAAAATAACAAAGTTACATTTCTTGTCATCGCCTCACCATTAGTCATCCAAGGCCCTTCTCTGCCTCCTACTTACTCACTACGGGTTCAGATCGATACAGCAGCCAGTTTACAACATTGCTCTTCACCGTAGCAGAAGCTGAAGATCAAGACATATTTTGTTAAGACCATTCATGAATATCACTTTCTACTCCTGCAGTTACCGAATGTTGACTTACTCTTTTTCCTTCAGGTGAGAGACTCTCGCTCCTTCCACACGTGAACCAGTCTGAAAGTCTCAGACAAGAATGGAATCATACTGAAACATAGGGTCTTTTGTGATAAACAGTAGTTTCTAAATTAGGGAGTGTTTAAAAAACAAAAACTCGGGGCACCTGGGTGGCGCAGTCGGTAAAGCGTCCGACTTCAGCCAGGTCACGATCTCGCGGTCCGTGAGTTCGAGCCCCACGTCAGGCTCTGGGCTGATGGCTCAGAGCCTGGAGCCTGCTTCAGATTCTGTGTCTCCCTCTCTCTCTGCCCCTCCTCCGTTCATGCTCTGTCTCTCTCTGTCCCAAAAATAAATAAACGTTGAAAAAAAAAATTAAAAAAAAAAAAAAACTCAACCAAGGAAATTTTAAAGATATAATTGGCTTTTATTAACCAATTCATGAACTGGGGAACAATCCTTTGTGGCAAGTAGAGGGGAGTTCCAAAGGGCTACAGAAAAGGAAACGTTTTCAAAGGTAGAGAGGGAGTGGGAAAAGCAATGATTAGGGAGGAATCATTGTTTTTGGCAAGATCACCCTCATAGGGGTAACAGAAGGGCTCTGTCAGTAGGAAATTTTCATGTTGACCGGTTAAAAGTTACATTTTGGGTGGGGGGAGTCAAAACAGCAGTTAGATATTAAGTCTTGATTTATTGACTTGAGGCCTTAACTTAAAGGACACCGTTTTGGGCCTCTGGTAGTCTTCTAAACAGAAATAAAGCTGTTCTCTTCATTTGGAGAGCTAGAAATAAGATATATTAATTGTCCCTCAAATACTCATTGTACAATATTGGAACAAGAACTAGGTAACCACAAAAATATTCAGAAAAGGGAGGGAGTGGACCACCTGGGTGGCTCAGTCAGTTAAGCATCCAACTTTTGATTTCAGCTCAAGTGCTGTTCTCAGGGTAGTGAGTTCAAACCCCATATTGGGCTCTGCACTTGGGTATAAGTCTACTTTGGAAATGGGAAGAAAGGCAGACACATGACAGTCATTTTTCTTCAGCAATTCTGAAATTTCCATAGATAAATTGAGGGCATTTCACTTCAGGTACAGGGAATATTTAGACTTGGTTTCTACTTCCTGGATATATTTTCACTTAGTGGAATTTTGATTGGCATTGTGTTGAATATATAGGTCAAGTTGGGAAAAACAGATAAGTTGACAATATTGATGTTCATACTTTAAATATAGACTATCTCCATTTATTTATTTATTTATTTGTTTATTAGAGTTTTATAGTCTACTCATGTAGAATTTGTACACATTTTGTCATATATATCGATCTCACTTTTGGAGGTCTAATATAAACAGTAATGTGCTTTGGGGAAAAAAAAAAAAAGAAAAGGAAGGAAGAAAGAAAAAACAACCTGGGTGGCTCAATAGACTCAGGCTCAGGTCATGATCTCGTGGTTCAGGCTCTGTGCTGATAGCCTGGAACTTGCTTTGCCTTCTGTGTCTCCTTCTCTCTGTGGCCCTCCCTGACACTCACTCTCTCTCCCTCTCGAAAATAAATATTAAAAATTATTTAAAAATAAATATAAAAATTAAAAAAGTTTAATTATTTTGAGAGTGTGTGAGTGGGGGAGGGTCAGAGAGGAAGGGGGGGGAATCCCAAGCAGTCTTTGCACTGTCAGCATAGAGCCTGAATCAGGGCTTGATGTCAAGAATCCTGAGATCATGACCTGAGCTGAAATCAAGAGTTGGATGCTTAACCAACTGCGCCACCCAGGGACCCTTGTAGTAATGTGATTTTAATTTCAAATTTTACATGTTCATTGGTATATAGGAAAATGAATAACTTTTTAAATATTAACTTTGTATCCTACCACCTTTCTATAGTTACATATGTATTAGTTCCAGGAGTGGTTTTTTTGGCAGTTATTTTTGATTTTCATATAGGCGTTCATGTCATCTGCAAACAATCAGTTTTATTTCTTCCTAATATGTTTTCCATTTATTTCCTATTCTCTTATTGGATTCATTTATAGATTAAATTTTCCTCTTTCTGTGAACACTTGGTTATATCGATTGGATGCCTGATACTGTGATTTGTGTTATGAGTTTCTATTTGCTTTGTATTTCTCTACATAGTTTTGGATTTTGATCTAGCATGCAGTTTTATTATTTTCAAATAAATGTGATCATTTCAAGTCTTGTTTTTAATATTAGTATGGTAAGTTCAGAGAAGCCTTTAGGGTAGCCTTCATTTCACCTCAAATAAGGTACTAATCTTCTGACGGCAGAGACTGAATCTCCCCCCACCCTGTGAAAGCAAAGATCTCTTGGACAGTAAATGATAAGTCACCTAAGTTAAGCAATATCGCATGTGTGATGCTTTGAATTTCAACCTTGGATATTGTAAATGTTATCCAGTTGGCATGAAGAAGTCAAGAATGTTTGAAAGAAGTCAAGAAGGTTTGATGGAGACATAAACTATGATTATATCTTTATTTGAAAATTTGCTTCTCAGTAGTGATGAGAACGTAGTTGGGAGTAACACAAGGAAATATGAGGTCTATTGCAACTTTGGAAAAGTCAAGGGAAATTATATTGCCATACATTAGATAAATTTTATTCAAGCTACCCTAAGAGTTAGAAAAATGAAAAGCTAAAACACACACACACACACACACACACACACACACACACACACACACACACTTACTCTCTTAGTGGGGTAATTTTCCAAGAAAAGAAAAGGAAGGGAAGGGAGGAATGAAGGAAGAAAAGTTACACTTTGTGTTTTGGTTACAGTGGAAATCCAGAAAATGAAGTTACAATGATACCTGGAAATAAAGGTTGAATATTGATTCGCTGCTTATGTCCTACAACAAAATAAAAATTGGCATTTAACCATGCTGTGTTCAATACATGGCAATATATTTTTTAACTGGTAACTGGGGAATATCTTTTTACCTACTAACAAATTATTACTATCTTACAACAAGATCAGTTACAAGTTATTGATATCAGGCCCATTTCTGTGTCATAAACTTGACTGTTCTGGGGACATGGTTTGTGACTTTATGGAAACCATCAAATTAGTATCCATAAGTGCTGATGGCTACATTTTCCCTTGAAAAAGGACATCAGCTAAATTTCATTAACTCATTCATATAAAAATAAAATTTGTGTTTTTAAAAAAGGATCACATAACAATTGAGAGTAATCCATTTAATTTACGTCATCATGGTTCCATTTCTTATTAAGTTAATATCAGTCATTTTCCCAAAAACAAATGTAATTTTCTATTTCATAAAAAATAATCAATACATGTTTTAGAATTGGACTGGGAGATATTTGAATATTTGAAAAGAATGTAAAAATGAAAACAATGTAAAAGTAAGAGCTGTTAGGTACTTGATTGTAACCATGTATTCTTTTGCACTGTACTTAGTACTGAGTGTAGTGAATCTCCAGTTTGTAGTAATTGGTATCTTCTTAGGCTCAGCCCTCTACAGAAGGAATTCATGTCACCATTCTGGTAATATAAATACATTTTTTAAATACCTAATTTTATTAGACTGCTCCTCTTCCATTGTAGTGGAATTAGTCTGCTATTTCTCAACTTGAAAATTTCAGGAATGTAGCCCAATAAACTTTAGCAAAAAAAAAAAAAAAAGTCTTAGAATGAAGCAATATCACTCCTTTATTTCCTTTAAATAATTCCATCATCTAGATTTTATTAAAGAATTAATAGACACTATACCAATTCTATGAAAAGAAATACATGTTTTAAAAATTGGGGGAGTACCAAGAAATGGTCAGTATACAGAAGCACATGGCCTCTGTCACAATTATAAGCAGTTGAGTTAGCTCATTGGTGATCATCACTGCTTAACAGGCTCGGAAACTACAGTAGTTAATACATATTCCAATTTGCTCTCAGCAATAGTGAACTTATAGAATGAGTTGAGAAATGTCATCTATATTCTGAAAGGGTTTGAATATTCTTTAATATACATATGTATATGGTGGGCATATATCTGTGGTGGTGGCTATCTGGTGGTCTGTTCAATGAGGTTTTAATTATGAATTCAATTTCTGGGGGTTTTTTCGGTTATGTTCTATTCAGATTTTTTCTTTTTGAGTCAGTGTTAGAAATTTCTAAAAATGTTATTTTGTTGATGTAAAATTATTCATCATATTCCCTTTTAATGGCTAATAGGCATAGGGAAAGTTTTAAATACCTATGGTCATTAGGAAAATGCAAATTAAATCCAAAGTGACAGATTTTGCACACCTGCTAGAATAGCTATCATCAAAAGGTCAGATAAGAGTAAGTGTTGGCTAGGATTTAGAGCAATTGGAGCTCTCAGTTTAAACTCCTACAGGGAGTTTAAGATGGGGCAGCTACTTTGGAAAACTGTTTCATAATTCCACATAGTTAAACTCAAATTTACCAAGCAACCCAGAAATTCTACTCTTAGTCATCTACAGAAGAGATATGAAACCATATAACCACACAAAGTATGCATGTGACTGTTATCAGCATTATTCATAAGTCAAAAACTATAAATAAGACAAACACCCATCAACTAGTGAATGGATACATGTCTACCCTGAGATACTATTCAACAACACAAAGTAACACGCACTCGATACATACTTTAATATAAATGTACCTCAAAAGCCTTGTGCAAAGTAAAAGAAGCCATTTGCAAAAGACTATTTGATGTATGATTTTTCTTGTATGACTTGATCAAAGAGGTAAATTTATCATGACAGTGCATCAGCAGTTGCCTCTAACTGGAGGGGAGGTAGCAGTAGAAATTGACAACGGTCAGCCTCCAGGGAATTTTAGAGGATAACAAAAAAAAATTTTTAAAGCTAGATTGCTGAGTTATGTACAACTATGCAAACTACAAAACACCATTTAGTTCAATACTTCCAATTGGTGTGTAAAATTTACCTCAATAAAGCTGTAAAATAATTTTGAATTGTCCATCTAAATTCCAATGCTGGAATCCTCTTATTATATCCACATGGAGTGATGGGACTCTCAAATGGAGCAGGATGCTAAAATATGGAAAGAAGAAAGTCTTTCTTCTAATGTCTTACCATGAAGCAACTGCGAATGAGCCTTTGACACATGCAGCTTGTATTAGAACCTATCTGTATACTCTTCACCTGAAATCTTATATCGTCCCAGTAGTATGACTTCTTAGCCTCTACAATGCATTCCTTGGAACCTAGGCTGGCCTCTGGCCTCCAAGTCATTAATAATTTGGCCCTTGGAAGGACAGGATCTGGTTCAGAAATACCTTCATTTAAATGATCTTTGAAGGTGCTGATAATTTGCTACTAATTTCCATACCCTACAAATTCTTAAAGATGCCTTCCTTCCTAAGGAAGGCAATGAATTTGATTTTTTGTAAGATTTTTATTTTTTAAGTAATTTCTACACCCAACGTGGGGCTTGAACTTACATCCTGAAGATTAGAAGCTGCATGTTTTACTGACTGAGCCAGCCAGGTGCCCTAAAAAGGCAATGGATTTGTGTTTTGGAGTGAATGGTATATTCTCAAAAATTACGTGCTTTTTAATTTTTTTTTTAATTTTATGTATTTGAGGGTGGTGCCGGAGAAGGGCAGAGGGAGAGCAGGGGTGGGGGGAGAGAAAGAGAGAATCTTAAGTAGGCTTCATGCTCAGTGTGGATCCCACGGACTGTGAGGTCATGACCTAAGCCAAAATCAAGAGTTGGATGCTCAACCAACTGAGCCACCCAGGTGCCCCTAGAAAATAAGGCTTTTAAAGATGATTGTGAGTAGCATTCTATTAAAAGTACACTAAAAGAGGGGAATCAACATAAATGCAAAAGCATCCCAATGCCCAAGATGAAAAGATTTCAGCCACTGTTAACATCTAGTTATCTAATAAACACCGCTTTACTTCATATAAATACCTATAAGTGCTGAGCGTAGGTTTGCTGTCTCTTAACCTGCAAATTAATTGGACAGTGAAAGAATATTATTTATCTAGGTCATTCATCTTTCTCAACATCAAAATGGTCCTATTCAATTATAGATGGTTGTGAAAATGAGCATGACACTCATCAGTTTAAAGGTGCCACTTGGGAGTATGATGCAGTGATTGTTTCAATTACGTAGTTTAGCCTGTCTGCCTCTGAGGAACCCTGGCATCTAACTGTCCAGGTAGATCAGGATGATAAAGTATTACCTTTGATGAATGTTGTCCAAGGCATGGTGGGTTTTGTTTGTGTCTGAATCTGCTTGTAATTGGTCATTCTTTTTTTTTTCTTTTTTTTTTTTCAATTTCCATTCTCTTGCTAGATGACCTCTAAGAGGCTACAAGTTAACCACATTTGACCACTGGTGCATAGTTTATAATAAACATACAATGCCTTTCTAAAACCTGGTAAGAACATATTAAATTATCATTAAATTCTGCTTACTTTGCTCATATTCTTGCTTTATTCAGATTTCGATTGCCATTGGATTTAACCTTGCCTCACTACTTTGGTTCTTGTCTATGATTCACTTTTTTCTGGATCCTAAACACAGTCATAAACTTCTTGATCACCTTTATTACCTTATTCTGCCTTGGCTAGAAAAATCATGGAACCCTTGAATTCGAAGCAAAGATAGGGATCTTTCCAGTGAGGGAATCCCCTGAAATCACTGGAGATTGTCATTATAGTTGAGGCTAAGGAAAAATGGCGTATGTTCAAACAGGCTTAATTTTATTTTATCTTCAACATTATGAGGTAGCCAGGACTTACAGTTTTAACATTATTTTACTCTGTCACGTAGGCAAAGCTTATAAAGGCCAGTCATCATTCATAGCGGCTTCATTTGAAAGAGCATAGATGTGAATCATGAGATTTCAATCAAAACTATTCAATCTTACGGAATACAGTGAGCTTTAAGAATGCACAAAGGGGGCGCCTGGGTGGCACAGTCGGTTAAGCGTCCGACTTCAGCCAGGTCACGATCTCACGGTCCGTGAGTTCGAGCCCCCCGTCGGGCTCTGGGCTGATGGCTCAGAGCCTGGAGCCTGTTTCCGATTCTGCATCTCCCTCTCTCTCTGCCCCTCCCCCGTTCATGCTCTGTCTCTCTCTGTCCCAAAAATAAATAAAAAACGTTGAAAACAAAATTAAAAAAAAAAAAGAATGCACAAAGGACTGTTACAACAGAGCTTTTAAATATTGAGAAACAATATGACTGCCGGGTTAGAATGTCAATATCTGTGGGTCCATAAGTATGCTTCTTATGCACCTGATAGATATCTAGGAAAATCTTTGCCTTTAGTGACCAGAAGATTGTCTCATAGTTTGATGTTACTTTTTTTTTCCCCCTTTGGCTAAGATCTTGAATTTCATGATTAAGCATGTTTAGGAAGTTTGTTTAGTTCATGTGAGATATATGTCAAGGTTAAGAGATAATCTAGACATTTAGTGTGAGGTGAATTTCTAGGGCATATAATTATTCAGGGACTATGAATAAAGAAATGATGTCTAAAATCTAAAGAACAGAGTATAAGGGATAAAATAGGAGGCAACAGATCTTAAGCAACATCAAAAGCATTTCCAAATAAACAGGTACCTTCGCAAACAATCTGACCTGAGAAGACTGCTGTCTTACTATATAGTGCCTCAGCTGCTAGACTTCCAGTAGTGTACATAAATTTGCATAGGGTCTCATAAAAAATAAAGGCCCTTTATTTGCACTGCAGTTTGTACACATCGGGCTTGGATCACGAAACTGCCCAGTTCTTAGTATCCCAATAAATTATCACAGGGAGTTCTTTTGATTCAAAATGATAGAAGGTTGACAAAATCCCAAATATTCCAGTGATTTTCACCACAGAGATGCTTCAAGATTTCAGTCTCTGAGATCGATTTCAACCACGGTGACCGATAACTGTGATCAGAGCAGGATCAGTAACAAAGCTCACGGATTCAGAAGATGACCTTTTGACATAGCACTTCTCATGATCTCTAAACCTATGGTCTAGAACTCTGTCTGAAGCCAGGTAGGGGGTTGGTGAATTTAGTCATGAATGGAGGAAATGGACCTGGTAGCCTGGACTACCATTACATTACCCATATTCCACTGAGCTGAAGACGGCGGCATTTTGTATATCCACATTACAGAAATAGCTAATTATGTTGTGCGTGTATGACATTCTTGACTTGGGATGCACCCTATTAAAACCCTCATACCTCCACCCTCTTTAAAAACGTCCTACTTTCTGTTTCAAGGAGTGAGCACCAGCACATTTATTTATCTTGTCTTCACCTCATTAGAGTTCGCTGGCTAATGAAGCTAACCGACAGCATAAAACAACATTTAGTGGCTTTCAAGTGTCAGCAATCAGAGGAAAACAATCTTTACCGGATTGAACAATGTGTTATATCAAGTTTCTGAACCCTGTAGGTCACATTAGTCCATAGCAAACACAGACACTTTGCAGAGACTGCAGATACTTGAGTTATTATTTGAGAAAAACCCTTTTAACTGATGTATTCTCTTTGAAGCTCAGCAAACTTTACCCGGTGCATAAACGTGTGGCAAAATCAAAGAAAAATATTGTGGATTAGACTCTCAAGGTTGTAATTTATTGATTGTGTGTATATCTGTTTTGTGGCCGGTCAACTCTGTCCTCCTTAGTGATAAAAGAGTCGAGTCATCCCTACTCAATAGTATGTAGATGACTGGGTCTCATGAAAAGTGAAAATGGAGAATTCTTTTAAACACATTGGAAATTATGATTTGCTATATCTTATAAATAATGAGAAACTTATTTTCCTCTTACATCAGAACCTCAAACCTAATAATCCAATTTACCTATCTGACATTTTCTATTTTCACTTTCACCATGTTATGCCATGCTGATGCATCTGTTCCAAACGAGGGCCCCTGCTCTGGACTCAAATCACTTACTTGGTTCCTAGTCTTCACTCTTCATTCCAGGTACTTAATCTTTTGGATCCTCAACTTCTTTGATTATAATTAAGGACAAAAGGGCATGTACTTGTAGGATTGGGCATTCATTAGTCACTCATTTATTCATTCACTGAACCTATATTGAATGCCTGACTTGTGACAGGCACACTGCTAGGTGATGAACAAGAACTGACTATGCCAAGGCTCTACTCTCATTTGGCTTACATTCCAATATGTATGCATGTAAATATTTACTACATTGGTGGGTGGGGGAATGCTCTGAGCTGCAAATGGGAAAATGCATGTAAAATTTAGCATTATGCCTGGCACTAGAAAGGGCTCAATAGGTAGCTTGTCATTATCATTGTTTTCTTCCCCTCACGAAATTAGAATGTAATTATATCTTTAATTGTTGTCTGTCCAATATTATATCTTAAATACTACACATTTCTGATATCATGTAGCTCTGATATTACAAGCCTAGGATCATAGCTAGTATTCAATAAACATGTCCAAAATTGAGCTAGAAGTTCCCTTTCAGCTCTGAAATATTGTGACTCTCGGAATGGTATTGAACTGGTAGCTTGTGATCTATACTCTGAAAGCAAGTCATTTGGGGCACCTTAGATGCTCGATTTATCATCAGAGGTACCTGATTGAATTGTGTCAAGTGTTTGTTTATTGACAGTGGTGTAGATCTTGTTTACTGGTTTTCAGAAGTTAGATTGTGCCTCATTGCAAAGCTCAAAAGAAATCCAGCAGCTTCAGTGAAACAAAATCATTCTCCTTTGAGAAAATGAAGCTATAAAATAGGTATAGATGCCGCAAAAAGAGATCTCAACCTAACATAAAAGAGGGACAAATCCCTGATTAAGGATTTTGCATAACAGCTGGTGAACCTAACAGTTATTCTATAAACCAGATTGGGAGATACAACTAGATGTTCAGATTTTTATCCCTTTTGGCTTTGTTTCACCTACTTGGGAGCAGTGCATTATACTACAGCACTTGGAAGGTCTTCCTGTTTGCCAACTTTGTTTTCTTGTACTTTTAATCTTCACTTGATAATCTGTCTCCCAAAACATGTTTTCTATTTGTTTGGGATGTCTCTCTTTCAAGGCTGATCAATGTAAATCTGATCCTGCCCTAAGACCCTGATCCTTTCCTTAGAGATTAATTTCAAAGCATTAACTTAGTTTGAATCTTGAGGAATCCTTAATTCCTCAAGAAATTATGTTTCTTCAGTGGGAGGGTCTACACCTCTGTCTTCCAATAAGAATTCAGATCTAAAATGATTCTAAATTGTTCCCAGAGAACTATTTTTATATTCTATTTTGAATTTCTAATTTCTTATAGATAGGCCCACATCTTATTCTTGCTATAAACATTGCAAACAAGTATAATGTCTCAATTTATAAACAGCCACTAATTGATGAATCACATATTATTTGCTAGACCAAGACACTCATTCATAGTGATAATGAACCTACAATGGCTCTTAGCTAACAGGGATTGCTCCTAAAATCAGGGACTGGTGGGATGGATGGGGAATGGGACTATACAATGTAAAGGGTAGTCGTTACTGAGATGAAAATGTCTCAAACATGTCATTTTGTTGTTTGGGTTCCTGTTCTCTTAATTATGATTCAAGATGACCATATATCCAATTTGCCTACTATAATACCGGTCTACAACAGTTGCCAGGAATACTTATTAGCACTGATTTCATTCTCAAAAGTGGATTTCTTTGGGTGACGCTTTCTGTGGTAACCCTGTTATAGACCACTCAAATGCAGGCAGATTTTTCTGCATTTTGTTAGATCAGCCACATGTCCCACATTCTGCCAAGTCATCTAGAAACATACCCTCTATGAAGAAGGAGACTTTATTTACTGCCAACCACGGCCTTGATTATAGTTTGTTAGGTGTAGTTATAAGTTCAAGGGTGAATATATATTAATATTAAAGTGATAACATAGAATACCTGGTAGTCACACATTTCTTACCGAGTTTCTAGTTCCAGAGAAAGCTACTATTACATAATTAATATTGACTTAGACAAGTGACAATAGAATACAGAAGTAGGAAGGAATTCCAGTGTATTCTCTTTTGATTTAGAGAGAAAACTAAAATTAATATTAGAAAAATAAGAAAAAATAATTTGAATTTCTATATTAGAAAAGATTTATCTATAGAATGACCATATTATTTTATGCTTATCTCCTAAAAAAAAGTGATGACAATATTTGTGTTCTTCGTCTTTAAGCAGAAGTTTCTAAGTCAGTGCTTTAAGGATTAAATTGGTTTTCAACAAGGGTTGAGAAGATGCCAACCAATAGGATTTTACTATAAGTAATCTCACAAATTAATAACTTTCATATACTTTTATGTACCTGTTTTTTTTTTATTTTTTTTCAACGTTTATTTATTTTTGGGACAGAGAGAGACGGAGCATGAACGGGGGAGGGGCAGAGAGAGAGGGAGACACAGAATCGGAAACAGGCTCCAGGCTCTGAGCCATCAGCCCAGAGCCTGACGCTGGGCTCGAACTCACGGACCGCGAGATCGTGACCTGGCTGAAGTCGGACGCTTAACCGACTGCGCCACCCAGGCGCCCCTGACCTGTTTTTTTAAATGAATCCTAAATGTGGATATACTTAATCATTTCTTTCAAACTTGAAAAAATATGGTTTATTAGCTTTCTATAAAACCGTTTCTCTTAGCACATATAAATCAATGTCAAATTAATAGTTGAGAAAAATTTAGTTTCACTATTTGATTATATTCTTATTAAAGAATAAAGCATTCTGAAGTTTTCTTGAATTGCATTCATAAGTTGTTTTGGCCTACCGAATTAGTAACTTCTTAAACATAATTACTATGTTGAAAAGCATGATGTGTAAAAACATAAATACTACTTTTATTAGGAGTTTTTATTTTTCCTTATGCTCTAGGTAAGCTTTAACTTTTTGAGTTTCTTTAATGTGCACCATCTTGCTTCAAGTGTCCTACTTTATTTCTTTATTTCTTGGAATCCTTGTATTAACTCATCAGTGAGGTGTCCAATATCACTTTCTGAAGGAATGCTGGCTGTCAAGACTTGTTAGCTTCCCTTATTATATTTAAATATTCTCACATTTGCAATTATTTTTCAAAGTTTTGTTTCCCACTAGAATGAAGCTCCATATAGGGCATGACAAACCTATTGTCTGTTGTTGTATTTTTCAAAAATATTTTTGTTCCTTTAGTTATGTAATTAGTATTGTAATAAGCTTTTTCACCATTAAATGACTTCGATTAGTGAGCATTAAAGATTCTTGAAAGTTCAGATAATTAGATTCCCAGCATTCTCTCTCTCTACCATGTTTTTACTCAGTCTGCAAAGCCTGCCTATAATTATTTTTCTCATATTTTGCAATGTTGTGCTCTTTCTTGCCTTCAAATCGTTTTCTATTTCCTGTGGAAAACAAAGTTGACTTGCTTCCAGGTAGGAGGAGGGGAGAAAGACGTGGAGACAATGAAGTCAAAATTAAATGTCGTAACTAAACATGACACTAGGAAATGATTCTTAGTCACATACCAGTTCATTACTATTAGCTGGTTTATTTGGAAAGAATATACCACTCTTTAAGGATGAAAAAAAAGTATAGGAAGGCAATTTAGAGAGGAGAAAAGGACCAAGCATAATTACAGATGATCACAAGACTTAATTTCACCAGTTACTATGTATGTGACATTGAACCAGTTACTTAACCTGTTAAAAACTCAATTTCTGCGTTCGTAAAATGTGAATATTAACCTCAGAATCCACTGGTACATATAATACACTTAACAATAGGTTTTAGAAAAAAAAAGAGGGAGAAACAGAAAGAAATGACCAACATAAAGTGGACAGTTAATTTTCAAAAATCATAATTCAGCCATTAAATAATTTGCTATGAACATGCTGGTAGTTCTATTAGACATTATTTTGCCTCAAAGCAAAATAAAATACTGCATTTAAAAATATAAAATTGACAGCCCTACAAGAGATCCTAAGGGGGACTCTGTGAGACAAAGTCCCAGAGACATCACTATAAGCATAAAACATACAGACATCACAATGACTCTAAACCCGTATCTTTCTATAATAACACTGAATGTAAATGGATTAAATGCGCCAACCAAAAGACATAGGGTATCAGAATGGATAAAAAAACAAGACCCATCTATTTGCTGTCTACAAGAGACTCATTTTAGACCTGAGGACACCTTTAGATTGAGAGTGAGGGGATGGAGAACTATTTATCATGCGACTGGAAGCCAAAAGAAAGCTGGAGTAGCCATACTTATATCAGACAAACTAGACTTCAAATTAAAGGCTGTAACAAGAGATGAAGAAGGACATTATATAATAGTTACAGGGTCTATCCATCAGGAAGAGCTAACAATTATCAATGTCTATGCACCGAATACCGGAGCCCCCAAATATATAAAACAATTACTCATAAACATAAGCAACCTTATTGATAAGAATGTGGTAATTGCAGGGGACTTTAATACACCACTTACAGAAATGGATAGATCATCTAGACACACGGTCAATAAAGAAACAAGGGCCCTGAATGAGACATTGGATGAGATGGACTTGACAGATATATTTAGAACTCTGCATCCCAAAGCAACAGAATATACTTTCTTCTCGAGTGCACATGGAACATTCTCCAAGATAGATCATATACTGGGTCACAAAACAGCCCTTCATAAGTTTACAAGAATTGAAATTATACCATGCTTACTTTCAGACCACAATGCCATGAAGCTTGAAATCAACCACAGGAAAAAGTCTGGAAAACCTCCAAAAGCATGGAGGTTAAAGAACACCCTACTAACGAATGAGTGGGTCAACCAGGCAATTAGAGAAGAAATTAAAAAATATATGGAAACAAACGAAAATGAAAATACAACAATCCAAACGCTTTGGGACGCAGCAAAGGCAGTCCTGAGAGGAAAATACATTGCAATCCAGGCCTATCTCAAGAAACAAGAAAAATCCCAAATACAAAATCTAACAGCACACCTAAAGGAACTAGAAGCAGAACAGCAAAGGCAGCCTAAGCCCAGCAGAAGAAGAGAAATAATAAAGATCAGAGCAGAAATAAACAATATAGAAACTAAAAAAACTGTAGAGCAGATCAACGAAACCAAGAGTTGGTTTTTTGAAAAAATAAACAAAATTGACAAACCGCTAGCCAGGCTTCTCAAAAAGAAAAGGGAGATGACCCAAATAGATAAAATCATGAATGAAAATGGAATGATTACAACCAATCCCTCAGAGATACAAACAATTATCAGGGAATACTATGAAAACTTATATGCCAACAAATTGGACAACCTGGAAGAAATGGACAAATTCCTGAACACCCACACGCTTCCAAAACTCAATCAGGAGGAAATAGAAAGCTTGAACAGACCCATAACCAGCGAAGAAATTGAATCGGTTATCAAAAATCTCCCAACAAATAAGAGTCCAGGACCAGATGGCTTCCCAGGGGAGTTCTACCAGACGTTTAAAGCAGAGATAATACCTATCCTTCTCAAGCTATTCCAAGAAATAGAAAGGGAAGGAAAACTTCCAGACTCATTCTATGAAGCCAGTATTACTTTGATTCCTAAACCAGACAGAGACCCAGTAAAAAAAGAGAACTACAGGCCAATATCCCTGATGAATATGGATGCAAAAATTCTCAATAAGATACTAGCAAATCGAATTCAACGACATATAAAAAGAATTATTCACCATGATCAAGTGGGATTCATTCCTGGGATGCAGGGCTGGTTCAACATTCGCAAATCAATCAACGTGATACATCACATTAACAAAAAAAGAGAGAAGAACCATATGATCCTGTCAATCGATGCAGAAAAGGCCTTCGACAAAATCCAGCACCCTTTCTTAATAAAAACCCTTGAGAAAGTCGGGATAGAAGGAACATACTTAAAGATCATAAACGCCATCTATGAAAAGCCCACAGCTAACATCATCCTCAACGGGGAAAAACTGAAAGCTTTTTCCCTGAGATCAGGAACACGACAAGGATGCCCACTCTCACCGCTGCTGTTTAACATAGTGCTGGAAGTTCTAGCATCAGCAATCAGACAACAAAAGGAAATCAAAGGCATCAAAATTGGCAAAGATGAAGTCAAGCTTTCGCTTTTTGCAGATGACATGATATTATACATGGAAAATCCGATAGACTCCACCAAAAGTCTGCTAGAACTGATACAGGAATTCAGCAAAGTTGCAGGATACAAAATCAATGTACAGAAATCAGTTGCATTCTTATACACTAACAATGAAGCAACAGAAAGACAAATAAAGAAACTGATCCCATTCACAATTGCACCAAGAAGCATAAAATACCTAGGAATAAATCTAACCAAAGATGTAAAGGATCTGTATGCTGAAAACTATAGAAAGCTTCTGAAGGAAATTGAAGAAGACTTAAAGAAATGGAAAGACATTCCCTGCTCATGGATTGGAAAAATAAATATTGTCAAAATGTCAATACTACCCAAAGCTATCTACACATTCAATGCAATCCCAATCAAAATTGCACCAGCATTCTTCTCGAAACTAGAACAAGCCATCCTAAAATTCATATGGAACCACAAAAGGCCCCGAATAGCCAAAGGAATTTTGAAGAAGAAGACCAAAGCAGGAGGCATCACAATCCCAGACTTCAGCCTCTACTACAAAGCTGTCATCATCAAGACAGCATGGTATTGGCACCAAAACAGACACATAGACCAATGGAATAGAATAGAAACCCCAGAACTAGACCCACAAACGTATGGCCAACTCATCTTTGACAAAGCAGGAAAGAACATCCAATGGAAAAAAGACAGCCTCTTTAACAAATGGTGCTGGGAGAACTGGACAGCAACATGCAGAAGGTTGAAACTAGACCACTTTCTCACACCATTCACAAAAATAAACTCAAAATGGATAAAGGACCTAAATGTGAGACAGGAAACCATCAAAACCTTAGAGGAGAAAGCAGGAAAAGACCTCTCTGACCTCAGCCGTAGCAATCTCTTACTCGACACATCCCCAAAGGCAAGGGAATTAAAAGCAAAAGTGAATTACTGGGACCTTATGAAGATAAAAAGCTTCTGCACAGCAAAGGAAACAACCAACAAAACGAAAAGGCAACCAACGGAATGGGAAAAGATATTCGCAAATGATATATCGGACAAAGGGCTAGTATCCAAAATCTATAAAGAGCTCACCAAACTCCACACCCGAAAAACAAATAACCCAGTGAAGAAATGGGCAGAAAACATGAATAGACACTTCTCTAAAGAAGACATCCGGATGGCCAACAGGCACATGAAAAGATGTTCAGCGTCGCTCCTTATCAGGGAAATACAAATCAAAACCACACTCAGGTATCACCTCACGCCAGTCAGAGTGGCCAAAATGAACAAATCAGGAGACTATAGATGCTGGAGAGGATGTGGAGAAACGGGAACCCTCTTGCACTGTTGGTGGGAATGCAAATTGGTGCAGCCGCTCTGGAAAGCAGTGTGGAGGTTCCTCAGAAAATTAAAAATAGACCTACCCTATGACCCAGCAATAGCACTGCTAGGAATTTATCCAAGGGATACAGGAGCACTGATGCATAGGGCCACTTGTACCCCAATGTTCATAGCAGCACTCTCAACAATAGCCAAATTATGGAAAGAGCCTAAATGTCCATCAACTGATGAATGGATAAAGAAATTGTGGTTTATATACACAATGGAATATTACATGGCAATGAGAAAAAATGAAATATGGCCTTTTGTAGCAACGTGAATGGAACTGGAGAGTGTGATGCTAAGTGAAATAAGCCATACAGAGAAAGACAGATACCATATGGTCTCACTCTTATGTGGATCCTGAGAAACTTAACAGGAACCCATGGGGGAGGGGAAGGAAAAAAAAAAAAAAGAGGTTAGAATGGGAGAGAGCCAAAGCATAAGAGACTGTTAAAAACTGAGAACAAACTGAGGGTTGATGGGGGGTGGGAGGGAGGAGAGGGTGGGTGATGGGTATTGAGGAGGGCACCTTTTGGGATGAGCACTGGGTGTTGTATGGAAACCAATTTGTCAATAAATTTCAGAAAAAAAAAAAATGAATGTAGATTAAAAAAATAAATAAAAAAAAATAAAAAAAAAAATAAAATTGAGGGGCACCTGGGTGGCTTAGTCAGGTAAGCCTCTGACTTCAGCTCAGGCCATGGGCTCGTGAGGGAGACCTGTGTTGGGCTCTCTGCTGACAGGTCAGAGCCTGGAAGGTGCTTTGGATTCTATGTCTCTGTCTCTCTGCCCCTCTCCCGCTTGTCTGTTCTCTCCCTCTCTCCCTCTATCAAAAACAAACATAAAGAAAATTAAAAAATAAAAATTGAAAATTGAAAAGGATAAAAAAAGGCATTTGTTAATTCAAGGAATAGTTCATCACCTGCTATCTATCTATCTATCTATCTATCTATCTATCTATCTATTTATTTATGCTCTTTGCCTTGAAACAGAATTCCAGTTGTTAAAGAAGGTGCCTTTTATCATATAATTTTTGGGCCATAAATGTCCCTATGTTGGGACTTTATTCTTTCACCTTTACGCCATTATTTCTACTTAATTCCTTCTGGAATAATTTATTTTTGTAGATAATCTTCGTTATGAGATTACTTTAATATGTGTTTAAGCCATGTGACTTCTGTGGAATTTATTTTAGAAATTATAACTCTATCAAACATTCAATTGACTTTATTATCACTAGGTAGCATTTATAAGCCACTTTTTAATTTGGTTCCTTTTATATAATCATTCGTTAATGCAAATTCAATGCATCATTGCTCTCTTCCATGAACAAACAACTTTCCTTTTAGCTCAGCCCTAGCAGCTCAGTTACTGATCTTTGTTCACTCTATAGTGAATACTTTTCAGAGCTGAAGGTATTATCCTTTACTTCTATCCTTGCTTCTCTTTGGGGAAGCTGTTCTATGCTCTTTTTCAGCGTCATATATGACGATATGATTTTAATAAAACTGTTGTTTATATATTCTTGGTTATGCCAAACGTTCAGACACCTTACAATGATGACAGAAAGCATTGCTGAAGTAAGCCATAGGTAGATGTTTACATACATGCACACATCTACATATGTGTGTATATTCTTCATAATATCATCAATGTCCTAAGTTTTTTCAACTTCCTTTGAAAACCATTCAATACTAATCAAATCAAAGTTTGAGATACACCTTTTGAAGAAATAAAATCTTCCATGATAAATATTTTTCTTCTCTTAATGATTGAGAATCTTCTGTTGGTTCTATAATCAGCATTGGAATCAGAAACATTGCTATACTTTATATTCTCTGGGTTAGGAGAGTATCTTGTGAGTAGTTCTGATCTCAACATTGGGACGTTCATTTATCAATTTAACTTATTACGAGTTTTCCCTACTAATAGGAAAACAATGATCATCTAATCAGTATTGACTAATGTTTTAACACATGACATATAATTTTTGGCAGTTGTGATTATAAAGTCATGCATAAATATTAGAAGTCATTTAACAGTGTAAGTTAGTTTTAAGTTTGTGGTTTCTTTCAAAAATCAAAAGTGTCATGAATATAATTTTCATCCTCCTTCGGGCAAATATATGTAGATAGCATCATCATATTCCCATTATTTCCCTAAAAATAAATAATATCTTTTGTTTTACAATCCTCCTCCATGTGCATATCAAGAAAGTGCTTGGGCTTGTGATGTTCACTTTTTCTGTCTCCAAACATTTGTTGAATGTTTGCCATGTGGCACACACACACTATTGAAGGCACTGAACTTAATATGTGTTTGACTACTGGTCTCATACATTCACTTTGATAAGACATAAAAAGGGAAACCACACCACCAATGAAAATGTGTGAAACCCTCCAAAAAAACTATTAAGTTTCAAATTTCTTTTAAAAAAAGTGTTGACTCCTACATTTTGTTTGATGTGTTTTCTAATCACTGGCTATTTCATAAATTTATAAATAAAATTTATTTATGAAAAAATTTTATTACATAAAAATACTATTGATAAGCTAAATAAAGGGGTGACTAATGGTGGTGATGACCATTTTAATGATGAATCTAGGATCTAAATTTAGTATAGTCCAGAATAATAGAATTTCTCTTTCACCGTAGTGACATTATGCAAACTTCTGTAAGGACTTGCGTAAGTCCCTGAACAAGTGATTTACTTGGCTATTTTTTTTGCCTGCTTATTACATACAATATGATGAACCTCTATACTTAGTAAATTTTAGGATCATGTATGTGCAGGAATGAATTAATGCCTATATTTTCTCAGTCCATTTCAGATTAATGTGGTGTGGAGTGGTCAGGAGAGATTTCACTGTCCCTCTGATGGTCTTCCTCCCGTTCAATGAATTCTGTTAAATGATCCCTGTAAGACACATCCTTCATTCCTGGCTCACAAAAATTGAGTTCTGAATAGCATTGTTTTTAGTGTATAGAATTCACCAGATGGTACCAAATGGCCAATATTTTAAACTACTTCCTGAGGGTAGATCTCCAGCTGAGCCTTCCTGTCAGCCTCATTCTCATTGACTTTCACTGTGCTCATTCATTTTAAAACTATCATGTGATCAGTACTCATGTTTTCCCAGGAGATGTAATTGTGCATATTAGCAACTATGAAGCTTAAGTATATTTCATAACGTCTGTTCTTCTGCTTGTGTTATCTTCAAACAATGTCTTATTTTTAAATGACTGTGTTCCATTTTAAATTCCAAATGGTGACTCCTTCTCTTTTCAAGAGTCAATTCACCAAAGAAAAAAATTACAGGTAGTGATTTGTCTTAGCTATCAATGCATCTTTGACAGACAGTCTCATCTTTGTTGTCAGGCTGAAACGTTCTGTTCTAGAACAGAAGGAAAACGTTACACAGTGCTTATGAGTCTCTGAAGTCTTTATTGGTACTCAGCTCACCTTCACACCTTCATGAGAAGGAAGAGTAGATTTATATTCGAAACTATATTGAAAAATGTCTACTTTAAATGCACTCAAGGGACTTTCCAGTTGTTTTATTGCAATTCCAGGCTACCTTCATGTCACTGAAATAAGTTGGGCTAAGCAAGGTAGACATTCTTGTAAATTTGTAGGAGGCTACCTTGAAAAAGTTGATGGGAAAATAAATAGTCTATATTCTGTTGCTGTTATTCATGTTAGAGTTAGAGCTTTCTAGTAGTAAGTTACTACTAAGTAGGTGTAAATATCCAAGAAGCAATGAAAGAGGAGTACCTATAATATATCTGTAACTTGTAACTCAACACTGAACAATGCAAGCACAAGGTCAATAGGGCCAAACACTTAAATATTCACATTTTCTATATGAATTATATACAAAGATTTTAGTAAACAACCTTTTTGGGCCATGTTAAATGAAACAAAGTCTCACCCTATGTTTCAACTCATGGTAAAGCTAGAAGTTACTCCCAACAAGAAATGGTGGTTGTAAAACTTACAGAAGGTAGTAACTTTTTATTAACAGGAATGGTCAAGGGTAGTTAAATATTTTCAAGTGTATCACTCATTTCCATATCTGAATTCTGAATCTCTTCCTCTTCTATTGGTTATCTGCCTGAAAAGAAGATAGCTGTATCAGGATTCCCTTATATGTATGGTCATATTTCTTACAAAACTACTTGCCTACATGGAAATAACCTTAGATATGGTCTCAAGCACATATGACCCAACATATACATATGCATGTCTAGTTTATAATGCATACTCTGGGCACTGTCTTTTTAACAAACAAATTCTATTTTAGTTGCTTATAACTACAGCTATTGCTCTCTCTGCACAGATGGGAGGAGATAGTGGAAATGACTTCAGGGCTGCTGGCTGTAGATCAGAGCCATGAAGTTTTGCTGATCTGAATCTTTTGTGTTTGGTAAATGAAAAGGGAGCTTTATATTGCGGTTTAATCACTCCACCTTCTCTTGGCCTCAGAAGTTCCTTTTGCTTAACGAGAGGAAAATCATCACTGTATCTTGCTGGAGATGTCTGATGAACACTTTTTATTTTGTCTCTTAGAAAAGAGAGAAAATGATCGGCCAGGACTAGATCGAGTTGTGAAGTAGGAAAAGATTGTTCTTGATGTCCTTCTCCCATCTGTTCCTAGATCAACCTTCTCATCTTTTCCTGGCCTCTTGTCATGCCAGTGTGCTGGATCAAGGGAAAAGTTTAATAGAAGAAACCAGAAATGAATGCCAAGATAGAGGAAGCAGGGCATAATAGGGTCATTTAAGTGTTTGGGAAGGAAGGGTAAGGCCAGAAAACTCAGAAAATGATCAGAAATTCATCCAAAGTAATAATAATATTAGCAAATGCATACATACATCTCATTATTTGCTAGCATTCCAACTGCTTTACATGTATTAATTCATTTAATGTTCATGGCTATTATTTTCATCCCTACTTTGTAAGTGAGGTAAATAGCAGAATAGTGAGACAACTCATGCACAGAATAAATGAAAAAAATTAGGATTTGAACTCAGGCTAGCATTAGAGCCCTTGGCCTTGCCCACTATTCCGTGTTACTTCGCACACCAAGGAGTTGGCTAGTATCAGCATAAACATTAATATAGAGAATAAGATCAGACAAATAATCAGCAACATGGAGGTTCAAAACAAAAACCTGTAAGACTGAGAGAACACCTCATACACCAGAACCCCCAACCCTCTAGACACTTACCCAGAATCTTCAGATGCCTAATACATTCCTATTACTCCTTGCTCTTCAAACCCTGTCAACAAGTATCTGCTGGATCACTGTCCTATGCCAGGCTCAGCTCTGGGTCATGACAATAATTTTGGAGAAGGCAGGATCCTGCTCTTGCACTGTTTCTTCTTCTCCTGAAGAGACACAGACAATTGGAAGGGAAGAAGAGAGAGAGGGATAAAGGAAGGGAGACAGGAGGACAGAGAAGGAAGGAAGAGATTAAACTTTTACATTTTGGTAAAGTTTTATGAATGGTATAAGCTCAAGTGATTGAGAATAATGGTGGATCGGAAAACTGACTTAGGATAGTTTAAGAAAGCCTTTATGGAGCAGTGAAATTGAATGCCAGTCTTGATTTTCAAAGACAGCCCTTTAAAGACTTTGAAGGAAAGGTTCCCAAAAAGGAACAAACAGCACATGCAAACACCCCTTATCCTGGCATATTTTGCTTCCTGGCATATTTTGAAGACTCTTGCTCTGATGGGAAACTTCGGATTGATAAACTCAGTCTTAAAAGTAACCCAGGAAACTGTCTTTCCCAGCCTCCTTTACATCCAAATACAAGCTAAGTGACTGAGGCTCCACAAACCCAACCACAGGGCACATGCACAGGAGGCTTTGGTGCTGAAGTGCTCAAACTAAGGACTCAGGCTGTACCTAGTGTGTTCATTTTGTGGCAAGGTTTGTGCCTGAGTTGTGCCAGTTTGGGGACAGTGCTGGTTGCCAGGTGGAGTCCCTGATGTAAGGTGTTATGCGCGCTGGCCGCAAGAGCAGCTAAATGTGCAGTGCAATTTTGGGCAGTCCTGTAAATGGCCACATCAATTGGGATTTCCTCATTACCTCAGTTTTCAGGAACAGTTTTTAGTATTCTTTTTCAAATCTGAGATTTAATCCTGTTTCTACAGCCTTCTAACCATCGATAAGCCCAGTATCCATTTCTGTTTAATTAACCACAGTCAGATTCCATTGCTTATAATGAAAAATACTCAGTGGTAAATGTTGGACTTGATTTAGGAACAAAAGACATGACAACATGGCTCCTGGTTCATCTCTAGCCAGAATATCCTGCCTCGTTCTGTCTCTTCCTATAATTACTCATGATCTGACTTTATCTTTCCATCTTTCCTTCTCCCTAATCCTTTAAGACTCTTAGTGTCTAAGCGTAACTCAGATAATGGTAAGGAAACAGAATGATAGAGACTTCGTACAAAACATCTTTCATGTGTCGACATTTCCCTCCAGCACCTTGTTACTAATCTAGTATAAAAAACCTGCATTTCCATCTGTGCTGGTCTCTCTCAGCCTCATGTTGTCTTAAGTTATAACTATTATCCTTATTTATGTCTTGGTTGGACAGAGAAATGTCCATAAGACTTCTTTCTCTTTTATACACCCTATGTGACCCGCGTGTCTCTTTCTGGGGTGGAGGACACAGGAGAGACCTCAACTGCTGGTCTCTTAAATGCCTGATTACAATTTCCTTTCCTAGGGTCCACTCATCTTAGTACACTATTGAGCCAAACTGGAAAACATGGTGTTTTTAGGCAAAACAGAGTCAGAATAATCTTAACTCTAAGTGCCTGAAGAAATGTACAGGTGTGATCATTAGCCATGATGGCTATTGCCCTAAGTTTCACCACTTGTGGAGAAATAGAGGGGTCACCCATCTGAGCCCCTGAAGTGACAGAGCGACCTAAAAAAGCTTCATTTCCACAAACATCACCTAAATCCAGAAATGTTTGGTTTAATAAAAACTTATATCCATTTATTTAAACTACTTGACATTGATGCCAAATTATCACAGAACAAAATGACAACTGTTTGTAGAAATACATATACAAAATTAATTTGGAAGGTTTTTTTGTAACGCAACTCCAATGCAGTACATGTGGCTTATCTAGCAAAGCCATAGACTCAGATGTTAAAAATAATTTGATAGACACCCAATTTTTTTAACTGTGTCAGGGACAGAATTTAGAGATAGTCTTTGGCATTCACATAATGCTTAAACCCGTGATCTTCAAAATTTTTTTGGCAGTAATTCACAGTAAAACACATTTGATTTCACAACTCACTATAGGCAAAATGTTAAACACATAGACACATATGTATTATAGACACATTTATAAAAATAAAAAGTGTCACAAATGCTTCCTTATCCTCAAAAAGTAGAATTTACTTGATATATTCTATTGTTTTCATTTAGGAAAAAAAAGATGCCTATTACCTACTTTATTAATTTAAAACCCACTAGTGAACTCTGACCCTGCAATCTGAAAAGCATTAATTTAAACTCTGGTTCTGTTATAGTACAGGTAAAATCTATTTTCATGCTAGCCAAGGAAACAAATCTGTTGGTTATGATTTCTAGGGCAAGTTAAAATGTTTTCCAAGTTTTAAATGATTAATTTGCAAACAACTTTCACAACTCAGTTTATTTGTAAATTGTGGTTGGATTATATTTTCTTCAAAATGCCCATTTTTGGACCAATATATATCCATAGTTCCCTACCTTTCCACATCGCTCGCACTTGGAGAGTAATTGAAAACAGAATCTTCAAGCTTCTCTATTCAGTGTCACACGAAGGTTAAACAATTGTGTATGTTTCTGTTCACAACTTTTCTGGGTGTAAAAACTAAGAAAGTGAAGTCTAACATCTGGAGGCACACTGCAGGAAATTAAAAAAAAAAAACGCTTGAGGAAGACTTTTAGAAATTATGCGATAATTTATTTTCCAATAATTTAAATCCTACTTAATTACATTTTTACACTCTTCTACACCTACTTGTAGCAGCAAAGGAGTTAACAAAACATTTATTCTTATCTATACAATATTCTTTCAGTAAACCTTGTAAAATGCTCATTAAAAGTCCCACATGTTTAGAAACAACAGTGCATTAATAGGAATGCAATTAAGTACTTATTGCTTTTGTCATTTAAAGTAAGTTAACCAGATGGCATGAAATCCTCCAAAAGAGATTTTAAACAAACAATCGAGATTTAATTAATATGCACCAGTTAACTCATTAAATATATAGCAACTAGCTCATTAAACTTAAGGTAAATACTTATTTGAGATAGATTGTATATTCCTTTTTACATTTATCTTCATTTTGCTTGACTGGTCATGTGTGATAAATGGTGACTCTGAAAGCTAGAATATTTTAAAGTAGAAATTTTTTGTAGTTCACATATTTTTTCTTTATTTCCAGAACAGGACTTGACATTATTTACACAGAAATTATGGAATTTAGGGGTGCCTGGGTGGCTCAGTCGGTTGAGCATCCAACCTCGGCTGGGGTCATGATCTCACGGTCTGTGATTTCCAGCCCCACGTCAGGCTCTGTGCTGACAGCTCTGAGCCTGGAGCCTGCTTCGGATCCTGTGTCTCCCTCTCTGCCCCTCCCCTGCTTGCACTCTCTCTCCCTTTCTCTCTCAAAAATAAATAAACATGAAAAAAATTTAAAAAAGAGAAATTACAGAATTTAGTGACTACATAAAAAGAGTAGCGACAACAAAAATAAATTTAACTTTTCATTTAAACAAAGATATCAGGTTTAATGTACTTATTAACCCAGATGCAAAGGGTGCTCTTTTCTCCATCTGCTATTAGTACTGTAACATGGATCACAGTAATATTCCCAGTTAATTTTAAATAACTACCAAATTCCCTTACTTTGCTTCAGTGCTACTTATGGCAAAATTCAGTCATGTACCTTTGGCAAAGGAATTCTTATTATCTGTCTGCTGATAGAATCATCTTTGTCCTTTGATTAAAATAAACATGGAATGGAGACAGAGTGGGAGAATACAGGCTTAGCCAGACAAATCACTCAAGGATGTATGGCCTATTACCATGAAGCATATCATGGCCAAAGCACTTGACACCCATAAAGAGAACCTATTTCCACAACTCCTAAGACTGTTTTTAAAATTTTAATGAATTTAAGTTTATGAAGTTTATGTATGTTATTGAAGTTACTATCAGCTTAAAATAGGTTGTTATAAGTACATTTTATGTAAGCTTCATGGTAACCACAAAGGAAAAAACTGTAGTAATTACACTAAAGATCATGATAAAGGTGTCTAAGCACACTATACAAGATGTCATCAAATCATAAAAGAAGACAGCAAGAAAAGACACAAGAAACATGGGGCACCTGGATGGCTCAGTTGGATAAGTGGCTGACTTCAGCTCAGGTGATGATCAGGGTGAGTTTGAGCCCCCCATCGCAGTCTACACAGACAGTGGAGAGTCTACTTCAGATTCTCTCTCTCTCCCTCTCTGTCTTCCCATCCCCTGCTTAACTCTCTCTTTCAAAAAATAAACTTTCAAGAAAGTTTCTTTCAAGAAAGAAAAGAAAACTTTTCTTTTCAAAAAATAAATAAAAAAAAGAAGCAAAGTATCTACAAAACAGAAAACAATTAACAATTGTAACTCCTTAACTATCAATAATTACTTTAAACATAAATGAATTAAATTCTCCAAAAGACAGAATGGTTGAATGGAGAAACAACAATAAAAACAAATAGGATTCACTATATTCCTACAAGAGACTGACTTTAGCCGGAAAGATACATTTAGTCTGAGAATGAAAGGATAAAAAATGATCTCTCAAATGAATGATAACCAAAAGAAAACAGTAATTATATATCAGATAAAATGTACTTTAAGCCTAAAAATGATCAAAAGAGATAAGTAAGATCATTATATAATGATGAAAAGGCCAATTTATCAAAAAGATATAACAATTGTAAATAATCATGCACCCAACATCGCAGTACTCAAATATATAGAGCAAATACTAACAGAACTAAAAGGAAAAATAAACAGCAATATAATAACTGGAGACATCAATACTCTACTCTTTTTCTTAAAGTTTATTTATTTATTTTGAGAGAGGGAGATAAAGAACCCCAAGCAGTCTTCACACTGTCAATGCAGAGCCTGGCCTGGGGCTCAGTCTCATGAACCGCTAGATCATGACCTGAGCCAAGATCAAGAGTCAGATGCTTAACCAACTGAGCCACTCTGGAGCCTCTCAAATACCCAACTCTTAATAATGGATAGATAATCCAGACATAGAATAAAGACAGAACCAGTAGATTTGGACAACGGTATAGACTAAAGGAACATAATGGAAAAAAATATATAATATACATTATTTTTTTTAAAAATCCTGCCATTTATGACATTTATTATGGAACTTGAGGTCATTATGCTAAGTGACACAAGTGAAAGAAATATACTGCATGAACTCACTTACATGTGGAATCTAAAAAATGTGAACTCGGGACACCTGGGTGGCTTAGTTGGTTAAACATCCAAATCTTGATTTCAGCTCATGTCATTTTCTCAGGTTCGTGAATTCGAGCCCGGTGTCAGACTCTTGGCTGGCAGAGGGGAGCCTGCTTGGGATTCTGTCTCCCCACCCTCTCTCTCTCTCAAAATAAATAAATTTTAAAAATTTGAACTGGGAATAGATTGGTGGTTACCAGCCCTTCACCCCACAAACACAGGAACATTATAAGATACATGTATTAGCAAGTGCTCCAAATAACAACGGTTTAGAAAATATTGTCTTGGATACAGCCAGAGTATTCAATGTTCTCCTGCTTATTAACCTATGACCTAGACTTAATTTTGCTACCATTAGCATCTTAGTCAATCTTTATTAAGCATATTAATGTCCAGAAGCTAAAGTGAAATGCTCCTTATCCTTTTTCCATTCAGAAGCATCTCCATAAATTCGAAGTCCCCTACAGTCTTGAAATGTTTTACTAGTAATTGAGGTCACTCTCTATAACATTAAAAGATTAAATTAAGTCAAATCAGCAAGAATTCTCTAAGCAATGTATCTAGTGTTCTGAGGCAGAAACCATAAATGCCTTTCTTTAGTTCACAACTTGTAACTAGGGAAAGAAGTTACGGTGGCATGATAATGCAGGATATTTCTATAAGGTAGTAAACAAGAATTAATTAACATTAAAAGGCGTCCAAATAGGTGAGGAAGAAGTAAAACTGTCACAATTTACAGATGACATGATTGTTTATATAGAAAACTTGAAAGACTCCACCAAAATATTGCTAAAACTGATACATGAATTTAGTAAAGTTGCAGGATACAAAATCAATGTACAGATATCTATTTCATTACCATACACCAATAATGAAGCAACAGCAAAAAAAAAAATAATAATAATGGATCAATCCCATTTACAGCTGCATCAAAACCCTGAAGATACCTAGGTATAAATTTAACCAAAGAGGCAAAGGACTTATACTCTGAAAACTATAAAACACTGATGAAAGAATTTAGACACAAAGAAATGGAAAAACATTCCATGCTCATGGATCAGAAGAACAAATATTGTTAAGATGTCTATACTACCAAAATCTACACATTTAATGCAATCCTTATTAAAATACCAACATCATTGTTCACAGAACTAGAAAAAACAATCCTAAAATTTGTATGGGACCTACAAAAGACCCTGGATAGCAAAAACAACTTTGAAAAAGAAAAGAAAAGCTGGAGGTATCACAATTCCAGACTTCAAATTAAATTACAAAGTTGTAATGATCACAACAGGATGGTAGTGGCACAAAAATAGACACATAGATCAATGAAACAGAATAGAAAACCCAGAACGGAGCCCAAAACCGTATGGTCAACTCATCTTCAACAAAGCGGGAAAAAATATCCAATGGGGTAAAGACCATCTCTTCAACAAATGGCTCTGGGGGAAACTGAACATCAACATGCAAAAGAGTGAAACTGGACTTTCTTAAACCATACACAAAAATTAATTCAAAATGAGTGAAAGACCTAAAGTAGGACATGAAGCTGTTAAAATCTTACAGAAGAACACAGTAATCTCTTTGACATAGGCCATAGCAACTTCTTACTAGATATGTCTCCTGAGAAAATATTTACATGTTTGCAAATGACATTTCTGATAAAGTGTTAGCAGTATATAAAATCTATAAGGAACTTATCAAACTCAACGTCCAAAAAACAATCCAGTTAAAATATAAGCGGAAGATGTGAATAGACATTTTTCAGAGAAGACATCCAGATGGGTAACAGACACATGAAAAGATGCTCAACATCACTCCTCATCAGTGAACTACAGACTACACTGAGATATCACCTCACACTGTCAGAATGGCTAAAATCAACAACATAAGAAACAGGTGTTAGCAAGGATGTGGCGAAAGGAGAACTCTCACTGTTGGTGGGAATGCAAACTGGTGCAGCCACTGTGGAAAACATTATGAAGGTTCCTCAAAAAATTAAAAATATAACTACCCTAGGATCCATTAATGGAACTACTAGGTGTTTTCCCAAAGAATACAAAAATAATAATTCAAAGGAATACATGTACCCTGGTGTTTACAGCAGCATTAACTATGATAGCCAAATTATGGAAAGAGCCCAAATGTCCATTGACTGATGAGACTGATGAATGGATAAAGAAGTGGTATAAACACACACACTCAGACACACACACACTGGAATATTACTCAGCCATCAAAAAGAATTAAATCTTGACATTTGCACTAATGTGGATAGGGCTAGAGAGTATTATGCTAAGTGAAATAAGTCAGTCAGAAAAAGACAAATACCATACAATTGCACTCATGTGTGGAACGTAAGAAACAAATGATCAAGGGAAAAAATGAGAGGCAAACCAAGAAACAGGCTTTTAAGTAAAGAGAACAATCTGAGGGTTACACTAGGGCGGGTGGGGGTGGGTGGGTTAAATGGATGATGGGTATTAAGGAGTGCACTTGCTGTAATGAACACAAGGTGTTACATGGGGGTGTTGAGTCACTACATTGTACACCTGAAACGAATATTACACTGTATGCTAACTGGAATTTAAATAAAAACAAACAAAAAAGTTAACATTATAATGGCATATAAAGGTGCTGCCTGGAATCCAGGGATACTGAGCTCATTCAAACATCTACCCGACATGCTCAGTTCACAGGAACCACATTAACTGTAGAAATGCATGGTTGTAAACTATACGTGATATTTTCAGTGATTGCCTGTCTACATGGAAGAAAAGCTGGCTGAATCCTTGAATTATCATGGTGCCCATAATGCTTCCATATATTCATTCTACAAGTTTCGGATGTAACCAAAATTATACTCCACATGGTTCTATGAATTTACTGAATGCTAAGAGGAATAATCAGAGAATAAGTAAGACATTAGAAAAGTCTATTGTAATGAATATATACAAATAAAATATGCATTGACAAAATTTGCAATGAAAACATTGTTTCTCTAAATTTTAGCACTTAAATCATATTAAATTGTAAAATCACCTCAGAATTAAGTTTTGCCTTTTTTAATTTTTTTTTATGTTTATTCATTTTTGAAAGAGAGCACAAGCAGGGGTGGGGCGGAGAGAGAGGGAGACACAGAATCTGAAGCAGGCTCCAGGCTCTGAGCTGTCAGCACAGAGCGCAACGTGGGGCTTGAACTCACGGACCGTGAGATCATGACCTGAGCCGAAGTCAGACATTAAGTCAGACATTCTCCATTAAACTATGAAACCCTAAAAATTATTTTAAAAAAACGATGATCACTATATAAGAAATCCTCAAAGTTAATTTTCAGTAGCTAGTTCTACAAGTATTTAAATATTTTTAATTTTAAAAAACTCTATAGTGTGTGTATTCTAAAAAGGGAAATGTTACTAAACTGATGTAAGCTTTTACCCTATTTTTCAAAAGTTTCATATCTAGAAAAATACTATTTCTGACACATTCACATTATAGGATCAACATGATTGATATTTTTAATACATTCTTTGAGAGATGATATTCTCAGTTCTACAAATTTAGGGGGAAACAAAATAATTAAAAAATTATTTTAATACTTCTTAGACATTTTAGGATATAAGTAAATTTATTGAAATAGATTATAAAATCAGACCCATTCAAAAATAATATGCCTTTGATAGTCTAGATCCTATAGTGATATAATGATGTTATTTAGAGGCAATTAAAAGATAAAATAATGAAATTTGTCCAAGGTTATTTCCTTTGATGTCTGAAAACATGAAGTATCCACCATAACAAAAATTATCAGTGTACTATTTTATAAACTAAGCCAAAATCTTTTGAATTAAACCTATTTTGATTTTTTCTTTTTTTTTTTTGAGT
Source organism: Prionailurus bengalensis (assembly GCF_016509475.1). Taxonomy (NCBI): domain Eukaryota; kingdom Metazoa; phylum Chordata; class Mammalia; order Carnivora; family Felidae; genus Prionailurus; species Prionailurus bengalensis. The sequence goes on from NC_057354.1 coordinate 112,295,193, forward strand.
ACAAGATTCAAACACAGCCTCATTTTTTTAAGACTTAGTCTTTTTTTAATAACGTTCAACTTTGGAATCAAAGTACAATCCTTAATTAGTAGTAAAAGTAACCATAGAAATAGAAATCATAATAGCAAATGTTTATATAATGCTCTACAATTCACAAATTACTTTTTAACATAATGTTTAAGTATTATAAAGCATATGTGAGGATAATCCCTAGTGTTCTAACAGTATTTCTAATACTGTAAAGGCCCTTGTGCATCATCCTTTGAGCAAAAATTCGAGCAAGGTCTGGTCTTCTAGCCCACAAGGTAAGCTGTACGACTTCCTGAGTAATCATTATGAATTGTACCACACATCTTCAAAAACAAGTATGGCTGAGTGACCATTAGCAGATATGCATAAGTGGCAAATATTCCACAAACTGGGAAGATGTGTGAGACAGTAAATTTGTGTACTACCTGATCTGAGTAGTTTTCAAGTGCACAGTTAATAAAGTGCAAAGCTGTTGTCAGTTCCCAAGTCTTGGCCCAATTAGGAAACATTATGACAGGCACTATCCTATCCCTGTCCTCAATGAAAGAACATGTCTCTTTTCCTATCTATCTACTTACCTCAGAGAAAGTCCTGAAGAGCAGAATATAGCATATAGTTGCCCAAGGAGGATAGATAAAGCCTGATTATGAGGTTCATGGTAACTTTTAACTCTGGCTTTATGTTATTGAACTTATCTGTGTGTCAAACAGGGCTCTTCTTTATGAGAATGTCTTGTTCTGTCATGTCATTGAGAAATCATGTCATTGAGAGAATTGCTTTTGAGGACTCACCGATGTGCTAAATTCACCTCAGTTTACTAAGAAACCTAAGCAAAATAGGAAAAGGAGAGTTGCCTTTTGCAAAACTTTGACTAATTTGACTGCCTATGGTCTTAATTCAGGCCTGAGTTTTGTTACCACAGCAACTAAATGAAAGCACTGAATCAATTGAACAATATGCTATAAAAAAAAAAAGAGGACTAAGAATCTTTAAAAACTTGGAAAGGAAAAATAATTTATAAGAATGATATTCTCAGGCACTTATTTTTAATATTCTATGGTAGGAGAGGGGTGTTAGTTCACAGTATAATGTGTTAAAAATAATTTCATTTTTAAGCAGAAACCTATATTTTCTTAGCTGACTGAATCTAGCTGTTCATTTACAAAATTTGATTTACTACATGTGTTGGATAATTATTTAGTATAATTTATTAATTTATCAATTCAAGAAATACGCAAAAATAGAATCTAATGATCACGGTTTCCTGCTTGAAGAATGGCTAATGAATTTTATCTATGAGACAAAACTGCCCTTCAAAAGATCGTCCTCACTCAAAAGCTATTTCAGTCAGGAATATGAGTACTTTATTAGGTTAAACCAGTTCCAGTAAACAGGAAGGAATTAAATATCAACAATGTTCTCAGAGCTATTTAGAAACAGACGACAGCCACGCATCCAAGATAATTGATTATCTTGTTCAATATTATGTCCTAAAACAAATTAGCCAATGGCTTTGGTGGCATTTCTTGCAAAGGAGCAAGAAATAAGGTTTCACAGAGCCCACATCCTCCCAGTTAAAGGATTAGAAGCAAATGCTACGGCCAGTGAGGAAGGAACTCCACCGTCTGGCACTAATAATGTCTCACTCTGTGGACGCTACTAGTGCCACATAGATGAAGGACGGATAGCCATCCTAGCAGAGTGTTAAGCAACGGAGGGGAAGAGTAGAAAGAAGTCAGAGGAAGAAAACATTCCTTTTACCTGTGGGACCATCCTTAGGCCAAAGGCACCAAACTATTCTTGATTTTTTCTTTTTTTTTAAGCTTATTTACTTATTTTGTATGCTCCCCCATGGAGCCGATGTGGGGCTCGAACTCACAAACCATGAGATCATGAGCTGAAGTCCAGAATTGCACACCTAACCAACTGAGCCACCTAGGCACCCTTAAGTTATCATGGCTTTTAAGATATTTCTGTTCTTTATTTAATTGCCCCTTTTACAATATTGGAGATAGTATTCCCCAGACTCCTATTTTTCCAGTACTTGCGTGTAGTAGTGACTCAAAAACTAATCGTTCAAACAAACAAATCAACCTATGTGACAGGAAAGAAAGGAGCTCTATATTGCTATTTCCTTCTCTTCACCTGGAGAAAGGAAAGAAGAAAGTGAACAAGAGGGAAATTTTCAAAGACTGCTCTGAGGTTCCTGGACTCGAAATCTTGAAGGACCAGAGCATCTCTAATTAAAAATATATATATATTTTTTATGCTGCCATAAAGTCTCCTAACTACAGATATTTATGATGGTTTAGGTGGATTCACCATGCTGGTGAATTTAAGTTCTTGATTTTGCATGTATATTCACAAACATTCACACACATCCACTTATGCATACTGTAGATGAATTATGGCTATAATTTATTTTTAAAATAGCCTTATTTTGGGGATAATTGATATAAGCTATAAATACTTAAAGCATAAAATCTGATGAGGAACAATTACCACATTCAAGATAATTAATTTATCTATCATAACCTAAAGTTTCCTTCTATACCTTTGTAATCTCTCCCTCTTGCTTCTCCCTTCTCCAAACAACTGATTTATTTTGCACCATATAGATTAATTTGTACTTTCTAGATGTTATGTAAACAGAGTCATATAGTATGTAATCTGTCATATAGTGACATCAGTAGACATTCATGCTGTTGTATCATCAATAAACTATTTCTTTATATTTCCAAGTAATTCTCCATTGTATGTACACACCACAATTTGTTTATCCATTTACCTGTTGATGCATTTCTGGGTTGTTTCCCAGTTTTGAGATATTAGACATAAAGCTACTATGAATATTCATGTACAATTCTTTGTATATTCACTTGCTTTCATTTCTCTTAGGCATAAATATCTAGGGATGGAATGGTTGTGTCATGGAGGGGGTATACACTAAACTTGATAAGAAACTGTCAAACCATTTTACCGCTTTTCATTCTCATTAGCAATGTTTTAAAGTTCCAGTAGATCTTTATCAATAATGAGTATAGGTTGCATTTTTGCTTCTCAAGATTGTACTGGCGGGTGGTGGTATCTCATTATGACTTTAATTTGCATTTCCCTAATGATTAATGATACCTGATCTTTTATCATTTGCTTACAAAGAACAAAACAAAAACCTGTTGTGTTTACCATCGACATTTACTGTGTTTTGTTGCTACCATATAAGATTTTAGACTGATTTATTAACTTCATACATCTTCTTCTTGATGATATCTTAAGTTCTGATCTCACACACATATGGCATAGGGTTTCTACTTCTGTGGCATTCACTCTTTGCTTGAGAAATTTTGGAAGTGGGAAATTTAGTGGCCCCTGGGTGCTCCGGTCAGTTGAGTGTCTGACTTCAGCTCAGGTCATGATCTCATGGTTTGTGAGTTTGAGCCCCAATCAGGCTCTGTGCTGACAGCTCGGAGCCTAGAGCCTGCTTCGGATTCTGTGTCTCCCTCTCTCTCTTTCTGCCTCTCCCCTGTTCATTCTCGTTCTCTCTCTCCGTCGCTGCCTCTCAAAAATAAACAAACTTTAAAAAACAGTGGGAAATTTAAACTTTAAGAAGCAGACCATTTTAGAGACCTCGCTATATTTTCATGTCTTCTTTGAAACTCATATTTTCACCTTAATTTCATACTCTGATCCTATTTTTGTCATCTACATCAGCGTGATACAAACATTGTTCTTGACATTTGAAACCTTTGAAGACACCTTTATTTTTTCCATTTAATTTTCTTTCTCTTTTATTTTGGAGAGAGATCATGAGTTGGGGAGGGGTGGAGGAAGACAGAGAGAAAGAATTTTAAGTAGGCTCCACACTCAGCATAGAGCTGACGCAGGGCTCGATTCACTGACCCTGGAATCATGACCTGAGCCAAAATTAAGAGTCAGATGCTCAGCTGACTGAGCCACCCATGCTCCCTTGTTTGTTTGTGTGTGTATTTAAGTTTGAAAGTTCTATCTACACTGAATTATTTCTGTATCATTCTGCTCTTGAATGATTGATAGTGTATTCCTCCTCTCATACTGTGATATCCAGAGCCAGAATCAGAACTCTAGAATCAATAAGGAGTGTAAGAAATATGACAGGAATAGTATATTTCTAAATTTCATTTCTATATTTGAGTTAACTTAATCTAAGATTTAGTTACATAAAAGTAAAAGTGTCTTTAAGATGTTATTAGTTTTTAAGGCAGCTGAATTCCTTAGAATATTTTTATCAACTAAAATGTTAACTGATATAAAGACGGTATTTTAAAAATTGCCTTTGGAACAATGCTTTTATAAATATTTTTATTCAATTGCATCATGTGACGTTAACTCCTCCAAAATTTATTTTTTATTTGGGAATTTTACCTCTATGTCAGACTGTTAAAGGGCAAGACATTTTGAATCATTATTTTCCAGCAAACATTTGAGCGAACTCCTGCCCTTAGTTTCGAGCCATCCTCTGTATTTTCCAGATCTTTATTCACAATATAGACACAGCAGCTACAAAATACACATTATGAAGTTAGCCCTGAACTTTTCAGTAACTATAGTTTGTGTGTGTGTTTGTGTGTGTGTGTGCTTTCAAGTTTTTCTTTTTTAATTCCACTTAACATGCGGTGTAATATTAATTTCAAGTGTACAATTTAGTGATTCATCACTTACATACAACACCCAGTGCTCATCACAAGTGTCCTCCTTAATGCCCACCATCCATTTATTCCATCCCCCTACCCACCTCCCCTCCAACATCTCTCAGTTTGTTCTCCATGGTTAATAGTCTGTTTTCTGGTTTTACGCTCTTTTTTCCCCCTGTGTTCATCTTTTTTGTTTCCTAAATTCCATATATGAGTATAAACATGTGGTATTTGTCTTTCTCTGGCTTATTTCACTTATCAAAATACTCTCTGGCTCCATCCATACTGTTGCAAATAGCAAGATTTCATTCTTTATGATGGCTGAGTAATATTTCATTACACACACACACGCACGCACACACACACACACACACACACACACACACACCACTTCATTATCCATTCATCAGTCAGTGGACATTTGGGCCCTGCATAATTTAGCTATTGTAGTTAATACTGATTCTGCCATTTGGGTAAATATCTAGTAGTGCCATTGCTGGATCCTAGAGTCATTCTATTTTTAACTCTTTGAGGAACCTCCATACTACATTCCATAGTGGCTGCACCAGTTGGCATTCCCACCAGCAGTGTAAGAAGTTTCTTCTCTCTCCACATCCTTGCCAACATCTTTTGTTTCCTGTGTTGTTGATTTTAGTCATTCTGACAAGAGTGAAATGACATCTTACTGTAGTTTTGATTTGTATTTATCTGATGACAACTGATGTTGAACATCTTTTCATGTGTCCAGTAACCATGCAGATGTCTTCTCTGGAGAAATGTCTAATCATGTCTTCTGCCCATTTTTTAAACTGAATTATTTTCTCTTTGGTTTGGTTTGGTGTTGCGTTTGCTAAGTTCTTTATAGATTTTGGATCCTGACCCTTTATCAGATATGTTATTTCCAAATATGTTCTCCCATTCCATAGCTTGCCTTTTAGTTTTGTTAATTTTTCCTTAACTGTGCAGAAGCTTTTTATCTTGATGAAGGAAAGATAACGAGTTTACTAGACACAAGCTAAAAGAGTTTGTGACCACCAAACCAGCCCTGCAAGAAATATTAAAGGGGACTCTTTGAATGGGAAAGACCAAAAGTGACAAAGACTAGAAAGGAACAGAGAAAACCTCCAGACACAAAGACAAAACAAGTAATAAAATGGTACTTAATTCACATCTATCAATAGTTAATCTGAATGTAAATAAGTTAAGTGCTCCAATCAAAAGGCATAGGGTGTTAGAATGGAGAAGAAAAGTAAGACCATGCAAACAGATGGCAAAAGAAAGCCAGAATAACAATACTGATATTAGCAAACTAGATTTTAAACCAAAGACAGTAACTGTACTTCTAACAAGGAATCAACTACTATTTTACATGTAACTATAAAAGTAGTTCCAAGATCTACATGTAATATTTTCCAGTCCATATTTTTATATTTAGGCTTTAAGTAAATCATGAAATATTTTTCCAAATACATTTATAAAATGTATATAAGATACACAATTTTCCCAAATTATCTTTAAAGAGCACAATTAACTTTAAAAACTCCTTTGTTTTTATATGTACTTCTTATGTATTTTTATTTTTTAATTAAAAAATAGTTATTTTTGAAAGAGAGAGAGGCAGAGCATGAGAGGTGGAGGGGCAGAGAGAGAGGGAGACACAGAATCTGAAACAGGCTCCAGGCTCTGAGCTGTCAGCACAGAGCACAAGGTGGGACTTGAACTCAGGAACTGCAAGATCATGACCTGAGTCGAAGTCGGGCATTTAACAGTCTGAGCCACCCAGGCTCTCCTTCTTATATATTTTTCAACACTCACATAAACAATTGATTTAAAATTTATGCCAACTGAATTTTCAGGACCAAAATTAGATACTTTTGTTGTCATTACCGATTCCCACAAATAAGCTTGCTAATTCAACCATTCAAAAATTGTACAATATTCCCTGAAGATTTTCACTAAATGCATTTAATATAGCATGCTTGATAATTTGCGTTTCATCTTCCCATCTGAATGTGCTCTCCCAAATGGAAAGATGTTTTTTGGTTCATTATTTTGTTCATGCTCTTCGCATGGTAGCAATAGATAGTAAATAATAAACGTTGACATGTTTGGTTTTGGTTAAGATGAATGTTCTAGGATCTTTTTGTAATCACAAAACCTGGTTTGTGGTTTTGGGACTCAAATTTTGTCATAAATATAAAATTAAGAAGTTACCCAGCATATAGTTTTCTGACATTTTTCCTTTTTCTGCCATTTTTAATGTTTACCAAGGGAGTTTCAAAATCTCTATTTTGCTAATTGTTCAAAGTCAAGGAATACGCTAAAGTAGAAACTATAAACTGAAATTATTTCATTGGATTCTTCATAGTAAAGAGTCCATTAGAGATTTAATATAAATGCCCAAGATTTTTAGGTTAAAAAAATGCAAAAGTGTATTGATCATAATCCTTGGTTAATGATTTACTATCTCTATCAATCCACTAAAGCATTGTATAATTTTATCTTCATCATTTTATTTTACTTTATTTGTTATCCTTTTTGTCTCCAGCAATCAATTCAATTTCTTCACTACTCCTCTTCTTGGATATAAGATGTTAATCTACTGTTATTCTTCCCTGAACACATACCTTTGACACTGATCGCCTTTCATAATATTTATTCTTTGTCCAATCAGCAGGTCATTTTTTTTATTGTAGAAGAAAAGCCTTTTGAATGTACAGAAGGTCTTCTTTCTCTGTATGATCTCTTTTTTAAAATTTTACTTATTTTTGAGAGAAAGAGAGGGAGAGAGAACGGGAGCAGGAGAGGTGCAGAGAAAGAAGGAGACACAGAATCCAAAAAAGGCTCCAGGCTCTGAGCTGTCAGCACAGAGCCCAACCTGGGGCTCAAACTCATGAGCCATGAGATTGTGACATGAGCTGAAGTCAGACCATCAACCGATTGAGCCCCCCCCCCCCACCAGGCGCCCCTGTATGATTTCTTTATATTAATTTCAACTATCCCAAATAGGGCACTATAGTTGCCTTCTTTTTCCTGCCCTTAACAAAGCAGAGAAAATTTACTGACGTTAATAGAATTTGGGAATCAGCCTTATGCTTTTTAAGTTTTATTATTTCTTACACTACTTCTAAACTTTTATTTTGATATATTAAAATAGACCAATCCCGTGTACGTGCGAAGTGCAATTGACCACTGTCACCTTACATGGTGTTCCTTTGTATCCTGTCACCATAAGCCTTCAAAAATATGTGTATATGCGTTTTTTTCCCTAAATGAATTTCTCACGAGTAAAAATGATTTATTTTTATTCTTCTCTCCATTGCATATGATTATCGAGCATTTATACTATCTGTGATTATATTTTATAAGCAGTACATTCTGCATACTTTTTGTAGGAGGACATTTTAAAAAATATCCCCATCTCTCTAATCCCTTAATGAATATTTCCTTGAGCAATAGAAGTGTTCAGTGCTAAAAGAGTAACATAATTGTATAATTAGTTGAAAATAATATTTGTAACTAGAATATGCTTCAAACTCAGGCACATTTAAAAAAAACATTTTAATCAAATTTGAAAACAACAACTATTATTTTTACAACAGTTTCAAATTAATGAATTGGAAATAAATAGTAATTACTCTTTTCTTAACAACGGACAAAAAAAATCCTACAGGATCCAGTGTTGGTTATTGCTTTGCATAAAAAATGTCCCAGTCTGTTTTAAAGGGCTCGTCTTAATTGTGGTGCTTCATCCCCACAGTGTAGGTAAATGTTTGTTTTGTGTTAATTAAGAAGTCATTTAAACATCTGCCTTTATTTTATGGACCGCCTTTAAAGTGTAAAATGTGTTTTTCTCATGAGAGCACTTTATGTTCCCAAGTGGCAATTCTAAAATAAAGTGTCTCTTTTTCACATATAAAGTCTAATGTGCAAAGGTTTTGCCATCTGTTCTGTGTAGTTGTACTTGTGAGCTAGTTGTTTGATTAGAAGCAACAAATGCATAGAAAATGTGTCTTCACTCTAAAGGAAACTACAAATAGTGTACTGTCTGCTTTTATGATTCCCTTTATAAAATGTTTTAAATTTCATTCAGAATTAGTTGAATCTCTTAAAACAGAAAGATTATCATTAAATTTAATTTTATATCATTTAGGAAAAGAAGGAAACACTCAGTTTTTCAAAGCACAAAGGCGTCCTCATTTCAATACAGGGTAAATAAATGAATCCATGCTGCTTTCCATGTCTATCCAATAAAGAGTTATGATTGAAAAATAATTTCTGAAGCAGTTTAAGATTCCCTGTAAAGTAAATCCTATCCATTGAGATATAAGTCAGACTCTTGTTAGAACTAGTCTCTAAGAACATAGGGAAATATTATTTAATCTAAAAATTGATACAGTAGCTACCAATGATCTTTGAAATTCACCAGGGATTTCCCAGTTTAGATATTTGGACAGAAGTTAATTAGGAAAAAAAAGAAAAACACAGGAACATACAAACACTTTTTTTTAGATGTTATATTTTCACTAGTTGCAAGGGCAAATGCTTTATTCAAACACTTTGTTCCTATCAAGACCAGAATAGTTACTCCTATGGAGAACATTCTAGAATCTATACTACTTATAGAAACTTTTGAAATGTTGTGATTACTCTGAAGATACAGGTTTTCTCAGAATTCTCTGTATTTTAATAAAAATTCATCTGTGTTTCGGAGGTGGGTACTAGAAACATGTAGAATGACATAAATGATTTCTGTACCCAGAGGTATTCACAATAAACCAAGTTTCAGGGTCAAACAGATCGATTTGCCTACAATCTGAGAAGACCACAAATAATATCTTTGAAACCATAGTCCAGTTAAGGAATCTTTCAACCCGAGATGATTTTTGTTTTAATCCTGATGCTATTACCTAGTTGCTGACAGTATTCCTGATTATGTCAAAACTTGATTTTAAACATTCCACCAGGATTAACTATAAGTCCTAGGAGCACCAAGAATCTTTTACACTCACTTCAGTATTTCCTGTGCTTACTATGTGCGCATACCTCAAGCAGCAAGTTTAAGTAACTATATGATGATAGAGATTACTTGTACTTAACAGTACTGATTGCAACAATAGCAGTATTAAACCTTAGTTATATGGCGTGCATGTGAAATGTATAAATAGTCTAAGAAGACAATTACAGGACATATTTTGGTTTTTATAATCAATATCTTTATAGAGATGGTGGACAGTTTTTGAACTGGGCTTTCCAATTAGGTTACTATTCAGTTAATACTAGAAGAGGGAAGGAAATCAGTTAAAGAAGAATGATAGTGACTCCACAAAAGGGAGAAAAAGAGGAACAAAACAAAATCGTTAGTTTAAGAATCAGGATTTTTATTTTTTCAAATAAAATTTCATGTCAAATCTTCAAACAGCTGAAGGACAGGATTAAAGTAGTAGTTTTGTGAAGACCGGTCAAAGAAGTAGGTCTTTTGTTTTACCAAGCACAGTAAAGATAGTATTGTGCAGATTTGTAAAAAAAAAATACTTAAAAATTTTAATTTTCGTGTTGATTACTTGAAAGGTGAAGTACTCAAGATGATTAAACCTGTTAGAATCTTACTACAATACGCTTTTTGTGGATGAAGATAGAGATGAAAATGTAAGATCAAATGTGAAAGAAAGTGTGGTGTTGAGGTGGAATAAGTGTGTGAAAAAGAGGAAGATTTTAAGACCCAGGGCACATACTAAACACAGTAAGTAAGAGGAGTCAGCTTGTCTGAGTTGACCTGTAGCTCTCCTACAAACCCTCCACCTTATTTCTCCCTAGTATAAGATGGGTTATACTACTACTTTATTTGCCCATTTTACATATTTTCATAAAAGAAAAATTATCCATATCTAGGCATAGATGTGCATGTGTGCTTTGTAAGCCATAAAAGTTCCATGCAAATAAGCCACAATTTATTAATATAGCCAAAATTTACTAAGCACTTAAATGAACTGGCATAGTGCTATTGAGTTCATACACACAGTATCAAGTTTCCATATGCCCATAATAACATCATAAAATGAGAGCATTTTTCCCCCCAAAATGTATAAAACATTATAAAGTGAGATTTAATTTTATATAATATCTAATTTTATAGATCATTCAAACTGTTTAAATGATAATTCATCAAACATAGAATCCTATGGAAGAATCCTCATCGATAGTTTTATTATGCGATTCTATGTAAGCTGGAGGGTTGAGTCACAACCAAATTACCAGTCAGTTTTGTCCCTTGTAGCACATATTAAAATAACAAACCTATGGTCAAATAGGTTCGACTAATTCCCATGCAGTTGAGTTTCAGCAGGAAATAGATGGAAAGTCCTGTGGAGTGTCCCAGCATAGCCCTAGAATAGGTAGATACAGAACCTTAGAAAAAACTATTAGACTTTCTGTTAATGAGAGAACTATGGTGAACTGAACATTTCCTTTGATCTTTTCAATTTGCCCCCCAAGGTATTGAAGGGCCCCTCCTGACTTCTGGGACAATTTTCGTACAGATTACCTAAGGTACAACCTATCAGCATACTTTAAGACTAAACACACCCTCTATCTTCCCTAAATTACTGATTTTTTCCTCTGAGTACTTTTACCTTATCCTAGTTCCCTGCAGTCAAAATAAGGGTCCTCTGCAGTTCACTCTATTCTTGTTTCTGTGATTGCAAATTTTTCTTTAAGATTTTTAACAATTTCCTTTTTTTTAATCCTTAGGAATTTAATAAGCTAATTATAAAAAAATACATATGGTTGCTCTCATAGAACAATCATCATTGCTTTGAAGTATGTAGAAACAATCACATAAAAAAAAAAAACCTTTTCCAAATGAATGGAAAACAAAATGAGTCAACAGAAACTCAGTTTATGTGAACTATTAGAAATTTTATCTAGATATAATCTTGCCAAGTTTTCATTATACTTTTTCGAAAACTAAAAGACCAGAAACTCATAAACTTTTTAACATCAAATAATTAAAATGTAAGAGAAGAGTTTAGTGTACTCATTGTAATCTAATATGCTAATTTAATTAAAGACCATTGAGAGATACTAAATGCTACATAGCATGGATCGGCTGTACAGTCTCTATCACAACTATTCAACTTTGCTGTTGTAATCTGAGAAAATTCTTAGATAGTATATAAATAAATTGATGTGACTATATTCTAATAAAACTTTATTTTTAAGAAATGGGCAGTAGGCCAGATTTGGCTGATAGGCCATAGTTTGCTAACACTAGTGATATCTTATTGATATGTTCAACTTATACAAATAGAGACCTATAAGCATGTGCATTGTAGAAGTATTGGCAAACATCTGAAATGTGGATGCTGAGATCAGAAAGATCTTGGTGGGGCACCTGGGTAGCTCGATGGGTTAGGCATCCGACTCTTGATTTCAGCTCAGGTCATGATCCCAGCAGGGTTGTGGAATCAAGCCCTGCATGGAGCTCCACGCTAAGCTTGGAGCCTGTTTGAGATTTTCTCTCTCTGTCCCTCTGCCCTCCTCCCCCACTCATGCACTCTCTGTCTCTCTAAAAGATCTTGGCATCAGCGATGCTTATGGACACATATTCACTCTGAGTGGGCAGAGCAACATTTTATGGCATTCATTTGATCAGACGCTATATGGAAAAAAAAATCTACAATATTAGTTTTGTTCTTGAATGGCTATGCATAACATTAACCGGTTAATTTATATGTTAGGTGATTTTAGTATTCAGTGTATATGTATATATACTTACACACATATAGACATTTGAATATGACTCCAAAATCCAGATCTCTAGCCCTGAACCCTATTTTTGTCTATGATGCAGTATTTCAACTTACTGCCAAGTGTCTCCATATACACATTAACTGTCTTTCTTTTAAACTTGTTTTAATGTTTGTTTATTTTTGAGAGAGGGGGTAGGGGCAGAGAGCCAGAGGGAGACACAGAATCCAAAGCAGGCTCCAGGCTTTGAGCTGTCAGCACAGAACCTGATATGGGGCTCAAACCCACAAATAGCGAAATCATGACCTGAGCCGAAGTCCCATGCTTAACCCACTGAGACACCCAGGCACCCCGTATACATTAACTGTCTAATGAGTCAGTGCCATCTACCCAAGAGGTTAATGGTCATTAAGACCATTAATTTCCCATTTTTAGAAAGGTGTTTCCTTCTTTAAGTTCTCCTGCTCAGTTTTCTTCAAACTGTGTAGTCCTTTATAAAATGTCAAAGATGATAATTCCAACTCCATAAGTGAACTATCCTTCTATGAAAGGACAGTTTATATCATGATTTTGTTGGTTATTTTTATAGACATTTTTATTGGTATATAATTTCCATACCATAAAATTGACCCATGGTAAATACACAATTCAAATATTTTTAGCAAATTTATACTATTTTGCCAATCACCGCCACAATCCAATTATTTTTAAACATTTCTAGGGGTACCTGGAAGGCTCAGTCAGTTACACTGACTTGATTTCGGCTCTGCCCAAGATCTCATGGGTTTGTGAGTTTGAGCCTTACATCAGTCTCTGCATTAACAATGTGCAGCTATTTGGGGGTTCTCTCTCTCCTTCTGTCTCTGCCCCTCCCCTCCTCCCACACCAAATAAATAAATAAACTTAAAAAATACATTTCTATCATCCTCAAAAGTTCCCACATTCCCATTTTCAATCTGTTCCTGCTCTCTCAAGCCTAGGAAGCTGCTGTTTCATTATTTATAATTTTCTCTTTTCTGGATATTTCATGTAAATGGAATCCTACAATATGTGGTCTTTTTGCCTGAATTCTCTTGATTAGTACCTCAGTACTTGAGGTAATCCATGTTTCAGTATATTTCAGTAATTTATTTATTTCTGTTGCTGAATAACACTGCATTGAATAGATAAACCATACTTTATTTGCCCATTCACTAACTGATGGATTTATGATGGATTCCACTTTTGAGCTATTATGAATAATGCTTTTATGGGTATTCATATACAAGTCTTTCTGTTAATATATGTTTTTATTATCTCAGGATACATACTGAAGGGTAGAACTTAAATTTTTAGGGGTTCTTGGATGGCTCAGTTAAGCGTCTGACTGCAGCTCAGGTTGTGATCCCACAGTTCATGGGTTCAAGCCCCACGTTGGGCTCTGTGCTGACAGCTCAGCTTGGAGCCTGCTTCTCTCTCTCTCTCTCTCTCTCTCTCTCTCTCTCTCTGCCCATCCCCTGCTCACACTCTCTCTCTTTCTCTCAAAAATAAATATTAAAAAATTGCTTTAATTAAAAAAAATTTTTAGTGTGAGTAGAATTATTTTTACCGAAATTGCCTAAATTTCTCACAGTGACTGTACCATTTTTATATACATACATAGATGTGTTTATATTTATTAATGTTGCTTTATTTCATTTGATTGGAATATACATTTCAAAGATGAATAGAAGGAGCCATAACAGACATGTTCCTTTTCCCCAACATTTGTAAAAAGCATTTGGTCTTCCTTCTGTAAGTATAGGTTTTTTACATCGATGCCATTTATCACTTAGAGAAATTTCCCTTCCTAGTTTTGTGACAGTTTTTATGGGTATTGGATTTTGTCAGATGCTTTCTTCATGTCTATTGTGATGACCCTGTGACTATTTTGCTTTATCCTACTAACATGGTGTATTATTTTAACATGGTGTATTATCTGAATTTCAGATATTAAAACCTCCTTGAACACCTGGCATAAATTCCTCTTGGTAATGCTGTATAATCTTTTTCTCTTTTTAATACTTTGCTATTGACCAAGGCAGCCTTAACATTTCCCTCAAGTGGACCAAATTTTAAATAGGCTTTTTCCTATCTCTGTAGCCCTGATCTCACTTTCCTGAGAGCATTTCTAAATAAGTAAATACACATACATACATACATACATACATACATACATACATACATACATTCTTTATCTGCCCCCTTGAGATGTAAATCTGTTTTCCAGTTCCAAGGACCTGGGAACTAGCCCTTTGAAATCTAATCATCAAGGAAGATCTGGCTGTCTCCTAGTCTCCGTGGAGGTTAGCACCCTAACTTAGGTTAGGCCTCTGTGTTTGCTAACTGGTCTTACCTAAAGGAAAAGTATATTCTCACAGCTTTTATTCTCAATGCCTCTATGTCTCATGTTGATTGTGTTCTTCTGTCCCTCCTTTCTGTCTACTCTTGTGCTAAATAAATACTTACAGTGAACTATGTTCAGTTCCTCTGTTGACTTTACAACTATATATTTTTGCTTTTACTTAGTGATTTCTCTGCAGATACTATGCAGCTGAATTATCACAGTCCACTTCAGATTAATGTTAACTTAATTTTTGTACAATATAGAAACCTTGCTGGAATACACCTTTTTCTTGTTCTTCTTTTTGCTCTTAGTGTCATATAGCCCTTTCTGATAACCCAGGAATACACTGTTGTTATTTCTACATACTTCTGTGGATTTAATTTATATCTCATGTAATTTTGTTTAGAGCTAAAGAACTTTTAGTATTTTCATTAAAATCAGTGGAGTAGCAATGGATTTTTTCAGGTTTTGTTCACCAGATATGGTCTTTTGTTTTCACCTTCATTTTAAAATATAGCGTTTCCAGACACAGAATTTTTGGTCAAGAGTGTTTCCTCCCCACACCCTACCCCTGACACACACAGACTTTGAACTTGTCATCCTTTGACCATTTCACCTCCATCATCATCATTATTATGAGTACTCAACTTTTACCTGCATTGTTCCCCACTAAGTGATCTTTCAACATTTTTTCCTTTGCTTTGTGTTCATTATTTGACTATGATATGTCTAGGTTTGGGTTATTTTGTGTCCACCCTATTTGGAACTGTGAGCTTAATGATTTTTTTTAGGAAGTTTTGTCCATTGTTTTTTAAATTAAATTCCGCCTGTCTCTTGTTTTTCAGACTCCCATTATATGTACATTGAAATTTTTATGTTGTCTCTGGGTCTCTAAGTATTTTTTATTTTTCCTTAGTCTCTTTTCTTTCTCTTCAGAACACATATTTTCTCTTGATCTGTCTTCAGATGTGCTGGTTTTATTCTCCTGTGATCTGAAATCCACTGTTGAGATGCGCTAGTGGTTTTTTCCATATCAACTCTTGTACTTTCCGTTTACAGAATTTCCTAAGTTTTTTTTCCCTTAAGTTTTTGTTTCTGCTTGCAAAATACCACTGCTACATTGAAATCCATCAAAATCTTTCAAGCTCTGTCTTTAAAGACACAACTAAGCCCCAGTTCTTCAGTGAATCAGTCCCTACACTAAATTAAATGGTTTACCACTTTTTTTTGAGTTTTCTACATAGCACTTGGCTATTTTTGTTATGCTCTGTTTTACATATTATGTCAAAGCCCTGAAGACAGGAGCTGTATTTCCTGAGTTCTATACCCTTGCCCCATCTAGTATATTGTTTTTCACGTAGTAGATTCTTAGCAAAAATGTTAATTGAATCAAGGTGAATATAATTGTATTATGGGTATTAGTTGAACTTTGCTAATATTACCATTGTCCAAATAGTTTTATCTTTGTAGAAGCTAAACCTTCGCAAATAAAAGCTTTAGCCATGTTAAACCCTACAGAAGTTTGGTCTTAAAGCTTATCATGAATCGCTGAATGCTTGAGGATGTTTTCCCTGAGGTAACATCATCGCCTCAGGACTCTCACTGTAAACAACCCAGGAGCAATTGAGGTCTATGTGAATAGCACCCACTGGGGTTCTGTACAAAGCAACTGTGTGCACTATGCCTGCAGAGGGTCTGGATCTTAAACAGTCCACCTGGTTGCTGATTCGTTGAACTGGAAGCATGGCAGTAGGGCAAAGTTAAGTTTGGTTTAATTCCTGTACTTCCAGAACTTGGCCTGTGCTGCAGCCTCCTTACCATATATTGTTTTCAGCTTCTGGGTAACATCTCTCATCATGGCAAAGGTCTGTAACTGTTTCAAGATTCACAGCCACACACCGCGATAGCCTGAGAGACAGCTGGAAATGAAAACTCTCTACTCCTTGTGATGGCATAAACTATATATTTTTATTTTTTTAAGTTTATTTATTTTGATACAGAGAGCATGCAAGCAGGGGAGGAACAGAGAGAGGGAGAGAGAGAATCCCAGGCAGGCTCCATACTGTCAGCCCAGAGCCTGATGTGAGACTCGACGCCATGACCTGTGAGATCATGACTTTAGCCAGAGACTAAAACGAGTGAACCACCCCAGGTGCCCCGTAAACTCTATTTTTTTAAGGAAATTTATTTCATAGAAATTGTAGCAAATCTACCGACTCCTTTTTAAATTGGTATGAGATGTGTTACATGCCAATTTTTGAAATGATGAAGGAATTCCATTAGCTTATTGGTTTAATTAGAGTTCCTGAATTCATTAGTTTTAGTAGTATTGACCTTTACTCTTATCACTGGTCAGAGCTAACCTTGGAGCTGGAAACTTGAAGTGGGGGTTATGCAATGAATGAAGAAGAGATTGCAGTAGGAGCCAAAATCAGATTATTTTAGAGAATGTGTGGATTGGTTAAGCAACCAATTACACGAATTACACCTTGGTATTTAAAAAATGTCAAAAACTAATATTTCATATACTCATTATATCATTAGCCTAATGAATAATGTCTCCCATCTTGAGCTTGTTCTTCCAAGATTTTTTATCAATCTTATTTCTTGGCTAAAGCTAAAAACACCTGGTTTTGTTTTGTTCCTGGCTGAAGCTAAAAACACCTGGTTTATATCCTGAATCAAATTTGTATCTATATTATTTGCCTGGTGTAATCAAATTGCAAATACTTTGGGGGTAAAAAGTAAAGTAAACAATGTGGCTAATGATATTTGATAGGCCTGTAGTGCAAGAATGAAGGTTTAACTGTTCAACTTACCATTTATTTTATACTTGTTAGTATTAAAAGTCCTTTCATACTATTAATTAGCTCTTTATTCCTCCGTCCCTGACAAGTAAAATATCAGCTTAATAGAGGAAGATACTCATCCACCCGAAAACTTAATGAACTGACCAAGGACACAGTGAGACTGACAAAAATTTAGTGTCCATACTAGCAGTGTCGAAATTGCCCTACCAAATCGAGCATAACATGCTTGATTTGGAATTTGGGGTCATATTAAAGACTGATTGCTCAGCAATAAATCTAGCCAACAGGGAAGTAATATTAATAAGTCATTAAGATGGCTAAACTTATAAAACTGACCATGCAACAGTCTGTTAAGTTTTTTTTTTTTAATGTGAAGGAAAAGTCATTATCAAGATGGGGCAAAATGAAAAATATAATAAATAGATAGTTCCCCAGTTGATACTCAAATAAAGAAAAGTTACATATAATTATGTATGTCAATTTCTTATGCACATCTCTTGAGTACAGTCTTAATGGTCAACAGTGCTAATAAAATAATTCATTTGAAACTGCTGTTGTGAATGTGAAGTATAGGATTGCTTCCAGTACAAAATCAATAAATAATTATACTGTATACCAATTCTAAGTTACTCCTAAAAAAGTAAATGTATCTTCTGAAAAAAAAAAGTGACTTAACCTTTAGGAAAGACAGGATCTGGAAGGTTCTGTTTGACCTGAGAGGTTAAAATTAACTTATCTTGTGATTTTTAGAATTAATTTTTAAAGAAATACAAGAGAAAGAAATATTCTTTTTCTTTGTAAGTATACAAAATTTATGGAATCTTATTTAAAAACTACTGCCTTGGAGTCTGAATGAGATAGATTGAAATTACAGTTCATTTCTTAAATGTTAACTCAAATCACTTGGGGGGAGCTGACTTTAACAAGGACATCGAACAGATGATCAAACCCAGCTACAAACAGATAGTTCTGTAACTTATGCCATACCCAGAATTAGCCTTTCTATTATAAGATAAGGCTGTAGCTAGCTTTCCATTTCCCTGTTTGTTGAGCTTCCTGACTTCAAATGAGATGCCAGAAGGATAAACGAACCAGGTAAGAAGGAACTTTTCTGGTCCAGCTAAAATAAAACATGTACATATCTGAAAAGAGGATAGAAATTATTATCAGGTAGAAAATGAATATAGGTCATACTTGATAACCAAAAATCTAACACTAAAAAGTTAGGAATTCTCTTACCAAATCAATATTTGTTTTAAGTGCTTTAATGGTTCAAATACTTAGTTGTCTTTTGAAGGTAATATTTTGTTTCCTTTTTTTTTTTAAGTTTATTTTGAGAGAAAGCACGAGCATGGGAGGGGCAGAGAGAGAGGATCCTAAGCAGGCTCCACACTGTCAGCACAGAGCTGGATGCAGGGCTTGATCTCACAAACTGTTGAGATCATGACCTGAGCCAAAACCAAGAGTCTGATGCTTAACAGACTGAGCCATCCAGGCGCCCTGCTGATACTGTGTTTTCACTTATGAAAATCAACTAGGAATACTCAAGAACTCACGGATAGAATGTATGGATGATATAAATGTGTAGTTTATAAAATAAGAAATCTGTAAATCTAACAATGTAGCAATATGTTCTCAAACTTACTAGTAATCACAGAAATGCATTAAAACCACAGAAAGTTATCACTTTGTATATGTTTGGGTGGAAAAGTTGATATGTAGATACTGTCTTCTTGCTAGCATTGATGTTGGTATACAGAAACTCTGACAGTGCTGAACAGAGTGTAGACTGATAAAGCCATCTGGAAAGTATTGTGTAAATACTTATTTAAATATACATATAACCTATGGTTATGGTGAACTTATAATTTTGAGAGAGAAAAGAGATACGATTTATGTTTACTCTGAGACAATAAACTTAAACCAAGTCTGTTCTAAGCAAGCAGAAAGTAATGAGCCACGTTACTTAGAACCCAGTAAATTTGTTCCTATTTATGTATTCCTAAGAATGTGACTCAAAAATCTATAGGTGTAGAAACCCAAGAATCATCATGGAAAAATGATAAGTCCATATTAATAGTAATACTCAAATTCTAACCAATAAAATAATTTTATAATCTAACTCTTCATTAGTACTTATTTTATTTTTATTGGGCTTAATATTTCAATGATAAGAGAGGCTGCTGTGATAGAAAATTGGGTTGAGAACATGTTGCTTTTAGGAAGCATGTAAGGAGTGTTTTTAAGGAGGTTACAAATGAGCTGGAACATGGTTGATAAAAAGGAAACATTTCTAAAAACATCTGGAAGCAGAGCTCTCTATGCACAGAGAGGCAACAGCACAGATCCTGGAGCAGACACAAGCTAAAGGTGTTTGAGAAAAAGAAAGTCAGTTTGGTTGGACTTGGAGCAAAGAGATTAGGAGTTTGAGATAACATCATGGAAATAGACAAAGATTCTACTTCTTTTCAGGAACTTCTAGTCTGGGTGTGTAGAAGCCTTTAAGCACAAGAGAAACATGATTTTCAAAATGTGATACACATCTATTACATATATATTACATATATATGTATTATATGTATTACATATATGTATTACATGTATTATATATGTATTACATATACATATATATTACACATATATTACATGTGTATGTATTGCATGTACAGACAGTGACAATGAAGATGAGAAAAGTGGTCAGTTTGGAGATATGTTTTGTATATAGAAGTGTTAAGACTTGTTAATTTATTACAAGGTAATAAATTGGTATTAAAGCAATTTATTGGTAATAAATTAGGTATTGAAGCAATGAGAGAAATTAGAGATGAATGACAAGGTTTTAAATTAAACCAGTGGGAATTTGGTGGTGCCATTTAATGAAATGGGGGGAAATGGGGAAAGCCAAGATTAGGGAAGAAAAGTTGCATTAATTTTTGCAGACATCCAGAGGAAATGACAAGTTGACAACTGACCATTCTGGAGCTCAGGAGAGACCAACAATCACACTTAGGGATAATTAAATTGTTCTTGTATTGCAGATGCTATTTCCCTAGCATTTAATTATGTGGGGATTTTTATTGTGTAACTACAGAGAAATTCACTTTCTTCAGTCAGGTATAAGAAGTTTCCAATCTCATAAACCCAGTGTTCGTGACTTAACTGTAATTTAAGTATAACAGCAATTATGAGTATTTATTATATTACTCAGTAAATTTTTGTTTGTATGCAATATTTCTTAATAATAAAACAAAGCTTTTAACGTAGAGATCTAGTGGAGACGTGAGTCAAAAGCAACTTTGAGGACAAAAGATAATTATCCAGAACATATGAAGTCATTTATATGAGTAAATTATTAAAAAAAGACAACCCACTAAAAAGTAGGCAGAAGAAATAAACACACACTTAGAAGATACACAAATGACCACTAAACATATGAAAAAGGTACTCAACATCTTGAGTCACTAGGGAAATATAACTTAAAGCCATATCTAGATGACATTCCACATCCCTCCAAATGGATATAGATGGACAGCACCAAGAGTTAGGGTTGATGTGGTGTAGTAGACATTTTTATATATTGTCGGTTGTGTTGTGAAATGGTACAGCCACTTTGGAAAATCTTGGGCAGTTTCTTATCATCCTAAGCATACACCTATTCCATGACCCAGCAATACCACTCCTTGGTATATCTTAGGGAAATACGCATATATACACACAAAGACTTGAAGGAATGTCGGTAGCAGTTTTATTCAATAGAAAAAAAAATGGAAACAATCCAAACTCCCATCAGTAGAATAGTTAAAATGTGACATGTTAATACAACATAATTTTATATAGTAATAATAAAAGAACTGATAAACTCCAAAAAAAAGGTCAAAAACATGTTGAATGAAAGAAGTCAGACAAAAAGGAATATACACCATATCCAATTTATATGAAGTTCAAGAACAGACAAAACTAATGTATGGTCACTGAAATAAAAACAGTGGTAAACTTCTGACGATGAGTCGAGGGTAGATTGGTGAGTTACTTGAAGCAATTTTCCATGTGTAGAAATGTTCTATATGTTAATTTAATGATAATATTATAAGCCCAAACTCAGTAAACTCTACGCTTTATATCTAAACATTTTACTGCATGTAAATTTTATCTTCATGAGTAATAGTTTTGTGTTTTACCAACAAAAGGGTTGGTAGCATTGAATGAAAATTTTTACACCTTGTTCTGTCCTCAGTTTTGAAGGATAACCAAGTTCTTCAGGGCTCTGATATGTGTCTCGTTGAAAGATTTCTGCCCTCTTCTTGGATGTACGTAAGCAGGACACATTTTGCTCCCAGAGGCACAGCAGAAGCTAGCCTAATGAATCTTGAAATGTGTCTGTCAAATGACGAAAAAATATGTGCGCATGATCTGTAAAATACAGAAATGTTTTCTGTCATGATTTATGGACACACTGCATAAAATTCTAAAATCTTAGGGCTTTATATTTATACAACATTAAGCCCCACAATACCTGCCTTCTAGCTCGACAGGACCGATTACTCTTTATCGTAATTCATTTCCCATTGCTAGCCTATAACTCCGTTATCAATCACACATGATTTATCTGCTTCTGATTCGAATACTGTGGTATACCTGGTCCAGGTAACACACGGTATAGATTTCAAAATGAAAATGCATCACTCTCTGTAAAGCAGATGTTAAAGGGTAGAAGAAAAATAAATGAAATGATTCTGGAGCAAAAGTGAAAATAGAAGAGGAAAAGTCTATCTAATTTTTCTAAGGAGTCTTCTGATGTCGTTGGATCAGGAGAGAAAGTAAATATTTGGAAAATTATTATTTTAAATCACACATCTACCTTCAAAACCGCCATGGAAGTAAAATGACCTCACCATAAATTTGAGAAGCCCTCTCCTCATGTGACCCCCCCAGTAACTGTAGAGACTACAATACACATGTTGTTCCATTAATACGTCCTTATTTGAAGGTGTTTAGGAAGGAAGAATATCTATTCAGCCCCTCTCTGGTGGACACATGAATATGGTAGAAAAACAGGGCCAGAAGCAGGAGCTAGTTCTAAAAGTAGCCTTTTTTAGGAGTTTAGGGTGAGAGACAGATGACGAGTGGTCAGATCCTGAATCGAAATAGAACTCTGACCACAATCCTAAAGCCACCATTCTGGGAAGCCAAACTACCACCTCTGCAGCAATTGGCCCAAAATACTTAAGACTTGGTCAGTGACTATCAGCTTCCCAAACTTTTATTCCCTCATCCTTGCTTCCAACTGTGGATCAACAAGAGAAGGCCAAAGATGCTCCCTATGCCAATCACATAGGATGTCAGGTTTCTAGTGTTAGCTTACCTCCAGCTTAGCCACTCCAGCATCCTCCAGTGAGGCAATCAGGTATACCTGAAATGTGGCTTCCCCACTACCCACCCCCCCCACCCCGGCCGTAAAGCTCTCTCACTTCCCTACCAGGCTTTGAGTTTCTGTCAGATACAAGTGTTGGTGGCTGTTTTTGTTTTTTTCCATACCAAGCTCTGAATAAACAGCTTATGCATGTTCTCATTTAGGTGGTCTTGCTTTATTTCCACAAGGGATACTACATGACCACAGGTGTCTCCCTGCCTTCTTTTCTTTCTTTATTTAAAAGAGCGAGTAGGAACTGAAAGGTCAACGAGATTTATTGAAAATAGTGAGAAAATAGGAGGAGATTTAGGAATTTGCAATAGTTGAGAGAAGAGAATTCTAAAAAGGGAAGGGAGATTAACAGTGCTAATTTCCACAGAAGGTTTAAGTAAACTGAGAAGGGAGGAAGCTGAATGGAGTTAGCCTTTGACAAGCCGTTGTTGACCACGAAAGAGCAATTTCAAGTGCATTAGAAGGGAGTGAAGGCACAATGAAAACTGAGTGTAACGTAATGGAGGTGTGAAGGCATTAACTGTAGAAATGCTTCTAGAATGAAATGAGGAATTTGACTATTTAGTTTTTCACAATTAGAAATTTTAAGGGACAGAGGACTTAGGATGTCCTTTTTGGATGTTGGAACATGAAGATTCGATTACTGCCACAGTAGAGGTGAGAGGTGAAGATACTGGACTGGAATGAACTTGGAGGGAGAAAGAAAAGACAGAGAGATAGGAGACAAGAAACAGAATAACTCCAGAGCCCAAACTCAGAGAATACTTAATGCTAGAAGGCAGTGATACAGAGACCTAAACCAACCGAAGGAAAAGAAAGATAGATGTTTACATTGGCAAAGAACCTTGGAGGGATTCTAATCCCATTATGAAATTTAGCAAATGAGATCATGGAAGCTCAGAGAGTCATAGATGACCAGGCAAACATGGAGGACACCCAGGATAAATGGGGTCACAGAATCCTAACTAATAGAGAGTATATCTATATTTTTCACATTCCCTAGTATCAGTCCAAGCCCTAAATTGCTGTGACACTTGCCAAATTATGTTATACAAAACCAGCTCATTGCTGGTCTGAGTAATTGCTTTTTGAAATGAGTGTAAGTGTACTTAAAGAAGTAAGAAAATGTCATTTAAAAAAAATAATGCTTTGAAATTAGACTAGCATCCCATTTTAAAATCCCTTTTCTTTTCTGCTATGGACTGTCATTGTAATTTTAGTCAATTATTTGACGGTTGAGATTTCAATTTCTTCTTCTGCAAAATGAGAATAGGGATTCTACCTCATAGAGATAAAAGGAGGCAATGTAAGTAAAGTTCTCAGTATCACCTGATAGTAAAAGTGAAGCGATGCTCTTATATTTGGAGAAAACGTACTGTGCATTGGATTATTACTTAGATTTAATACATACATGCACACACACACACACACACACACACACATCTCAACAACCATGTGAGAAGGGCAGGACAGGAACTCTCATCTCCGCTTTATACACCAGGACACTCAAAGTACAAAGATTTTAAGCAATTTGTCCAGGGTCTGATACCACAAGCAGAACTCAAACCCACTGGGACTTATGATTTCCTGGGGACTTGAAAGCCCTAGATTCATGGTGATGCCTATGAGTTTGCATTGTTCCCAGAAACTGCAGCATCCTCTCAGTGGCTGTGTAAAATCTTCACCAAGTTTCAAGAGGAAGCCGCAGTGAGGGTCAAGAACCTCTGCAGCCCAGTCATAAGTAATAAGTAAGTAAGTTAGAGCTTAGGAAGAGTTGAAGGATCATCTTGCCTCACCTATCACTTTACAAATGATGAAAAAACACCTTTCCTAATTTACACGACGAGAGCTCCTAAAGGCAGGTCCCCTAAAAAATAATCTTACCACTATAACATCTCTATATTATTTAGCAAATAGAATGTTGAAAATAGGTCCTGCTGAAAAATTTATGAAAATAACTGACAAGAAATTGAGAAATGCAGTCTAATGGAAAAATGTTATTTGTGTTTACAATTTTACATATTTATTATTACTCTAAATGTTTGCTATCTTTTAAAGGGGCTTCTTGTCCACTTATGACTTTGATTTATGGTATATATATTCCTGACCTATAAACATTCTGCTGACACATGCCATTGGCACTGTTCTTTACATTATAATTTTGTATGTCTTTTATAAACAGAAGATAAATGTATAGAGATACGAAATCCATTTATAAAATAATTTTCGTAACATACATCTTGCATATTATCTCATTGAATTCCAGACCAGTTGTACAGAGCAATTATTATTTTATATAGTTTATAAATAAATTATATTTTAAACATCCAAATAATATATATTTTATTAATAAGTAGAAAAATAATTGCTATGGCAGGACTTCAACTATAATTGATGTTTTCAAATACAAGAATTGTGAAGATATATAATCTTCAGCTTGCTAAATTGCTAAATTAGATATTCATATCTGTAGGAAGTTGTATGAAGATGCATCAAATGCAGAGAATATGAAACCATTCACCTACATTTGAGGCTGCAATAAGATGCTTTCAATAAATATGAAAGTAAGAGGAAAGGAAGTTGTTTTTCTATGACTGAAGCATAGTGGGATATGGGAAGGATATGCAAGGTCTCTAAAAAGAGGCAAACATTAGGTAAGAAGAAATGAACTCTAAATTTGATTCAAAGGATTAGCATATTTAAAGAAAGAATGTGTCACCTACCAGAGGAGTTGGCTTCCTTAGAAAACAAAAAGGAAAATCACTGAGGTAACCATGGACTGAATCCAACCAGACACTAGAAAAGAGAAACTTCCCTGGTCCATGCACTTACCCTCTGCTGTCCCCAGGAAAGATATGTACTTACTGTAGATATAATGTATGCCTTGTTACATTAGCCTGGTACACATTAAATATCCATATTTTATAACAAACTCCTGAGGTTCTGAGTACAAGACTGAAAAGCAGTTTTCTGCTGTTCAATTCTTATGGTCTCCTTAAAAGAAGAGTTTTGTAGTAGGTCTGTCCCATGTGGTGGTTCCTAGACATATGTTGCTATTGACCACTTGATCTATGCCTAGTCCAAGTTGAAATGTGCAGTAAGTGTAAAATATACACTGTGTTTCAAAGTCGTAGTGCAAAAACTACATAAATGTCTTATTAGTAACTTTTTAAATAGATTGCATATTGAAATTATAATTTTTAGATATGTTAAACTAGATATAGTATCAAAATTCATTTCAACTATTTTTCTCTTTTTAAGGTTTATTTATTTTTGAGAGAGAGAGAGGGAGGGAGAGAGAGAATGAGCAGGGGAGGGCCAGAGAGTGGGGGAGACAGTGTCTGAAGTTGGCTCTGTGCTGACAGCAGAGAGCCCCATGCAGGGCTTGAACTCATGACCCGTGAGATCATGACCTGAGCCGGAGTCAGACACTCAACTGACTGAGCCACCCAGTTGCCCTGTTTACTTTTTAATATGGCCTCTAAAAGATTTGAAATTACATGTGGGACTCCTGTATATAGATTTGTGGATAGAATTAGTGTTATTCTAGACATCTCTGGTCCAAATGAATGGAAAGAATTAATGTCCATTCCTTACCCTCTCTATATTTGTTATTGTACATCAGTTGAGTGGCATTCTGATTGTAGATAATTTTACAGGTAGATATGACTATAAGAAAAGAACAGCTGTTTATATGGATTCAAATATGTGGTGACTTCACAGGCTATACCTCTCATGGAATATTTAAAAAGCACCATTTTAATTTTCCCCATCAAGTTCATGAATTTGTTTCACCTGAATATGCCTTTGAGAATGGCATCTACTCTGGACACGTTGAGGAATCAGAGTTTACAGTGCTTAGGATCAGATCATGTACCATGATTCACTGACCACAGTTTAACATTCTATCAGCCTTTTAGAAGACAGCCAGCTGTCCAGTATTTCCCAACACAAATCTCATCTGTTTTGTGTGTGTGTGTATATTTTTTGATCATTGCTATGTTCTAAAATGAGATATTTTATAATTAATAAATAGTATTTATTTTTATAAAACCCATGCATAAGTATAGTTTAAAAGTCATATTTCTGTGCCTCACATACATTTGCTATTGCCAAGTTGTCACAGTTCTTCTTAATCTTTTAATTACTTTGTCATCTGCCTCTGTTTCTCTAACCAAAATGCCTGAATTGCTACTTCTTTACTTTTCAGTTCTAGTAATTATATATAGTAGTGGAGATTTTGATTTCTTTCATAAATTTTACCCTTTCACACATAAACACAGACATGTGCGTGCTCATTGTAGAAACCTGCTTCCCTTTCTGCCATCCTCCAAAGACAGTTATACTATAATTTAGGTTAGCTTATAGTTCATAGAAAAGTGGAATCTAATGAATGTGTTCAATCTACCATCTTTAAGAAGAATATGAATGAGGTATTTACACTGGAGGAATAAAATGTCAGAATATGAAGTTAAGGGCAATATTGCTTAATGAGTAACCATGGTCAGCATCCCATTGGTGAAAGGCAGTACAGAGGAGGAAGCATATGTCCTATGTCCTCTCTCATGCTTCTCTTTCTTAACCTATCCGTTATTCAACCCATGACCTTGCTAATAGAGACCAAGATTGGAATTTTTTCTGCAAAAATGCTGTTATGTAAGCGTTGTAATGAAGGACTCATGGCGGGAGCAGAGATTGAGGACAGCCATGCCCTTCACGTGTCATAGGCCTATGTCTTCCACAGCAGAATTAGATGAGATGTGCAGAGAGGGCAGCCATCTAGACAGCAGAAGGACACATCAACTTTGATAATACACTGGATGAAAAGTAACAGTTGGCAGTTGGCTCATCTTCACACCCCTTCAAAGATAGCAAGGACTTAGATGTGTGAAGAGAAAAAGCAAAGGCTTTCTTTCTTTCTTTCTTTCTTTCTTTCTTTCTGTCTGTCTGTCTGTCTGTCTGTCTTTCTTTCTTTCCTTCTTTCTTTCTTTCTTTTTTTAGGAATGTCAAATATTGGCAATGCTTGGAAGCACCAAGGTACAGGACATGTTCAGACAGTGATGAATTTTTGAGTTTGAGAAAGATAAGGAAGCTCATATATCCATCAAGGCAGTTAAATGTGTGGAAATAGCATCAAAACTAAGGTGAGGAAAGTGTCTCAAAGAGTGTCAATTTCAAACTCCTATTCAATGTGGATATCATTTCTAATTCATCTATAGCTTCAATATTCAGAACTAGGCATCATTCTTATTGGTGTGAAAATTTCCAGGGGACAAAGTTACTCTAGAAAGAAGTATGCTAATTTTTTTATTTATCTCAAGTAGAATTGTTCTTTGTAGTAATAAATCATTGAGAGCCAGATAGCAGAGTATGAAATACAAAATTGTGTCTTTCTTTAGTGTCAAATGTTTTTAATTGAAGTATAATGTTCTAGTAGTTTCAGGTGTACAACAATTGTCTACATTACTCCATACTCGCCATGATAAACGTAGTCACCATCTGTCACCATACAATGTTGTCACAATGTTGTTAACAATAATCCCTGTGTGGTACTCTTTATCTACATGACCTACTAATTTTATAGCTGGAAGTTTGTGCCTCTTAATTTCCTTCATCTCTTTCACCCATCCTCCCATCCACCTCCCCTCCAGCAAGCACCAATTCTTGTTATTTGTCTATTTGTTACTTTCCTTGTTCATTTGTTTTGTTTTTGTTAAATTCCATGTATAATTGAAAGCATGGTGTTTGTCTTTCTGTACCTGACTTAATTCACTTATAATGTCTTCTAGGTCCAAATTTGTTGTTGCAAATGGCAAGATCTCATTCTATTTTTATGGCTGAGTAACATCCATTATATAGGTGTGTATGCCACGTCGTCTTTATCCATTCATCTATCAGTAGACACAATTTGCTTCCATATTTGGCTACTGTAAATAATGCTGCAATAAACATAGGGCTGTGTTTATCTTTTCACATTAGTGGGTTTTTTTTTTCCTTTGGGTAAATATTCACTGGTGTAATTTCTGGATCATAAGGTATTTCTAATTTTTTGAGGAACTTTCATACTGTTTTCCATAGTAGTTGTACTAACTTACATTCCCATCAACAGTGCATGAGGGGTCCTTTTTTCTCTACATCCTTGTCAACACTTGTTATGTCTTGTCTTCTTGATGGTAACCATTCTAATATCTGTGGGGTGATATACTTCATTGTGGTTTTGAAGGTTTGTGATGTCGAAAAAATTTTCATTTTTTTTTGGCCATCTGTATGTCTTCATTGGAAAAGAAGGGGCTCTGCCCATTTTTTAGTTGTATTGTTTTTTTGACTTTGAGTTGTAGAAGTTCCTTATATTTTTAAAATATTAACCCCTTACTGGTCATATCATTTGCAAACAACTTCTCCCATTCAGTAGGTTGTCTTTTTGTTTTATTGATGGTTTACTTCACTATGCAAAAGGTTTTTGTTTCAGTATAGTATCAGTTGTTTATTTTTGCTTTTGTTTTTCTTGCTTAAGGAGACATATCCATAAATGTGTGGATAACAGCGATATCCAAGATATTATTGATTTTGTTTTCTTTCAGGAGTTTTATGGTTTCAGGTTTCACATTTAGGCCTTTATCCATTTTGTGTTCCTTTCTGTGAACGGTTTAAAAAAGTGATTCCATTTCATTCTTTTGCATATAGCTGTCTAATTTTTCCTAGTATCATGTATTGAAAACCTTGCTGTGTATTTTTTTCTTTTGTCATAGATTAGTTGACCATATAGCTATAGGTTTATTTATGAGGTCTTTATCCTGTTCCATCAGTCTGTGTGTCCATTTTTTGGCCCATCCCATATTGTGTTGATTGTAACATCTTTGCAGTATATCGTGAAATCTGTGATTATGATACCACTGGCTTTGTTCTTCTTTTTTTAAGATTGTTTTGGCTATTCAAAGAATTTTGTGGTTCCATATAAATTTTAGGATTATTTGTTCTAGTTCTGTGAAGAATGCTACTGGTATCTTGATAGGGTTGCACTGAAACTGTAAACTGCTTTGGATAGTATGGACATTTTAATGGCATTCTTCTGATTCATGAGCATGGTATATCTTTCCATTTGTGTTATCTTTAATTTCGTTAATGAATGGTTTATAGTTTTTGAAGTAAAGGTCTTTTACCTCCTTGGTTAAGTTTATTCTTAGGTATTTTAATCTGTTTTATACAATTGAAATGGGACGATTTCTTAATTTCTTTCTGCTACTTTGTTATTAGTGTATAGTTAATGTAACAGATTTCTGTATATTTTGTATCCTACAATTTCACCTAATCCATTTATCAGTTCTAATAACTTTTTCCCCCCGGTGTAAGCTTTAGAGTTTTCTATATATATATTATCATATCGTTTGCAAATAGTGACAGTTTTACTTCTTCTTTACCAACTTGGATGCCTTTTATTTCTTTTTCTTGCCTGATTTCTGTGGCTAGGACTTCTATGCTGAATAAAAATAGTGAGAATGGACATCCTTGTCCTTTTGCTGATATTAGATGAAAAACTTAGGTTTTCACCATTGATTATGATGTTGGTTGTGGGTTTTTCATATATGGGCTTCATTACATTGAGGTATGTTCCTTCTAAACCCACTTTTTTGAGAGCTTTTATTATTAGTGGATGTTGTAAATATCATGGCGTTTGAATTGTTTTCTTTAAGAAGTTGGATCATAAAAACATGTTACAGTGGAATGATGTGGGTTTTTTTCCTCTGGAATATAGGCCATAGAAGATACATAAACTAACTTGAAGGTAAAAATGGGGGAGATTCTGGCCAGGCCCATTTATAAGATATTTTGGTCATCTTAGCTTGCAATGATGAAAGTCATGCCTTAAGATGGAGGCAGAAAAATAGAGATAAGAAGAACATAGAAATGTATACAGTATTTTAATACTAGGAAGTAGTGAAAGTATGGAAAGAAAATATTGATTCAAGGGGCGCCTGGGTGGCGCAGTCGGTTAAGCGTCCGACTTCAGCTCGGGTCACGATCTCACGGTCCGTGAGTTCGAGCCCCGCGTCGGGCTCTGGGCTGATGGCTCGGAGCCTGGAGCCTGTTTCCGATTCTGTGTCTCCCTCTCTCTCTGCCCCTCCCCCGTTCATGCTCTGTCTCTCTCTGTCCCAAAAATAAATAAACGTTGAAAAAAAAAATTTAAAATAAATAAAGACGTTGAAAAAAAATTAAAAAAAAAAAAGAAAATATTGATTCAAAGTGACAAGTCTGGTTTGATATAAAACATTTTATATCAATAAATGAATCTTATTTTTAAGGGTATTGAATTTGAACTTAAAATGGATTATATAAAGGGATATGCAGAGGGAACTAAAAATCATCCACTCCTGGTCCATTGCCACCAAATACACATAATGCTCAACTACATCTTTCTGTAAGTAGAAAAAATGAGGGAAGTTGTATTCATGAATTTTAAAATTCTGTGTAATCACTCAGCATTAATTCTGACCAAGTGCTGCTTATTTGGGCTTTTAGAAAATACTATTCTTGGTTTCCTTATGGGTTCATCTCAATGGAGATAACACTCTCTAAGAATTTATTAGATGCTTAGTAACTTTATTGGAAAAAAAAAAGGAAAGGGAAGGATAGGAAGGAAAGAAAGAAAAGAAAAACTGAAGAGAACTAGATGACAAGATTATTAATCAACTGAGTTTATGTTTAAATGATGAATGTATACAGTAAGAAAGCATGTGGCCCTCAGCTTTCACAACACCCAGGAAT
Organism: Prionailurus bengalensis; assembly: GCF_016509475.1. Classification (NCBI taxonomy): domain Eukaryota; kingdom Metazoa; phylum Chordata; class Mammalia; order Carnivora; family Felidae; genus Prionailurus; species Prionailurus bengalensis. The sequence continues at coordinate 112,327,002 of NC_057354.1, forward strand.
GTCATTGTATGGGCCTCCTTCCATCACAAGGCTTTAATAAAATGAGAAATTGTTGTTCTTTACAAAGAAGCTGAGAATGATTTTAATAGATAATTTTCTAGGCCTTACCATATTCTGTTGATTGCTGTGACTGAACATAGGCACACATGATTTGCATTCATAGAATGCCAGCAATGTTTTGATTCTGCTGTTTGTTTTGTGGTTGCTTTTATTTATATATTTATTTTGAGAGAGAGAGAGAAAGTGCAAGTTGGGGGAGGGCCAGAAAGGGAGAGAGAGTGAATCTCTCTGCACTGTCAGCACAGAGCCCGATTACAGGGCTTGAACACAGGAACCATGAGATTATGACCTGAGCTGAAATTGGTTGCTTAACTGACTAAGCCACCCAGGCACCCCAGTGTTATAGTTGTTAATATCGGTAGAATTTGCTATGCATGGAAATATTTGTCAAACACAGAATGTTCTATTGTAGAGTGTATCTAGTAGAGACAGGAACTTTTGGCAAGGGCATTTATATGGAACACTAGAGGAAATCTGCTTTGGCAACTGAAATAAATGTTCACTTAATAAGAGATTCTTGAATTCTATAAGTAGTGTTCCATTTTATTATAATACAAAAAGGATACATGTCAGAGTGGTCATTTTTAAACATTGTTACATAGAGTTGTTTCAGATAGAGTACTACTAGGTGGATATCTGTCAATATGAATTGTTTTTGTTTCGGTTTCCCCCTGCTTTGGGCTCAAATTTATTAAATTAATGGAATGGATGTCTAGGATGGGATAGCTGGTTTATAAAAAATCTAAGGGATGTCATTGTCCAAATTAACATTTCTGAAAGACGCATACTTGAATTCAATTATGGAGAGATGACATACTATATACAAACAAGAGCATGTAGCTCTTTTCTGTCTTTATTTCTAGGGGCAAAATCCAGAGTGAGTACTTGGACAAGAATAGCACCGTCATAATCTAATATAGCATTGTCATAATCTAATATTTTTGGAATGATAGCTTAATGCACAATTCCAAGACCAGCAAAGTAAAGTTCTGAAGTAACACAATTGATAATTCAGGATTTAGAATTGTTTATACAAACCTCCTCTTGCTCAATAGGCAAAGAGTTAACTGAATTCAGTGGTTCTTTCTCAGTCCTTTTTTCTCTTGTTTATCTCTGTGGTTCTTAGGATTTTGGATCTGCTTTTATTTCTCCTCCTAATTTTATGTGTTTGCCATGATACTCTATTATATTTATTTTCTTCTAGGTTTATGGGTTACTCATTCTTTGATTCTTTTTTAGTTGCATTTATATTTCCATTTTCTATTTTTGCTTTTTAGAGAGAGAGTGACAACAATCAGGTGTGTGGGGGGGGGGGGAGAGAGAGAGAGAGACAAAGAGAGAGAATATCCCAAGCAGGCTTCACGCCCAGCACAGAGTCTGACATGGGGCTGTGAGATCATGACCTGAGCCCAAATCACAAGTCTGAGGTTTAACTCACTGAGTCACTCAGGTGCACCTATGTTGCCTATTTTTAAAACCTCAGAAATGAATAAAGATCTGTTTTTACCACCAGTAATTTTTCCTCTGAGAAGTAATGTGCTGATATATTCTTTACTACTACTACCTGTGTATATACCAAAAATAGAACAGTATTTTAACTACTTTTATTATCTGGGTTTAAATGCAAACTCAGCTTGGCCAAAAATGTGTTCAATCATCCTTTTCTTACCTTGCTAGTCCAATCCTGTCCTTAAATGGACATACTTCACAAAAAGGTGGAACAGGTGAACGAGCTTGATTCTGGAAAACAGTCACTAAGTTTAGTTTTCTACTGTGTTTACCAGGGTCAGGAATTATACTTTCTAATCTCAGAAAGTAAATCCTCTATGACCTATTTAAATATTTCTGCCATAGGTCTATTTTTCAAAAGAACTTACTATAACTTTATATGCTAAAAATCACTTCAGATTCGCTTGCTGAGTTATATGTATGCTTTCACGGAGCAACCATGACAATTGACCATCAATAACAACAGAACCATGTGTTATTTGCAGCCGGATGTTAAGCACCTTTCTGGATGGTTTTAACTACAACAAATAAGTCTAACATCAAAGTGCCACCTGCAGAAACCCAGTCAAAGCCCGAGGAGAAGTGTGTTTTCCTCCCAAGTTGTAGATGCTAAGATGAAATCTGTACTGGAAGATGTCCACGTGACTCTCACCTAATTCCATTCTTGATGTTTTGTTTCTGTGGCAGGTTTTCTTTAACTTTTCTATCATATTGCCCCCCAAAGCCTAGAGGATTGAACATGTGCCCTCAGAATGGGCAAAGGCAGAGCTTGAAGCAGTCCAACATAAACACTGTCTTTGTAGTCACACATTTTATGTATTTTTTTTTAATATAATTTACTGTCAAGTTGGCTAACGTACATTGTATGCAGTGTGCTCTTGGTTTTGGGGCGGGATTCTTGGGATTCATCGTTTGCATACAATGTCCAGTGCTCATCGCAACAAGTGCCCTCAATGACCATCACCCATTTTCCCCTCTCCCCCGCCCCCATCAACTCTCAGTGTGTTCTCTGTTTTTAAGAGTCTCCCTCTCTCTCTGTTTGTAACTATTTTTGCCTCCCTCCCTCTCTGTTTGTAACTACTTTTTCCCCTTCCTTTCCCCCATGGTCTTCTGTTGAGTATCTCAAGTTCCACATATGAGTGAAAACCTATAGTATCTTTCTCTGACTGAACTTATTACACTTAGCATAATACCCTCCAATTCCATCCGCGTTTCTACAAATGACAATATTTCTTTCTTTCTCATTGCCAAGTCGTGTTCTATTGTATATATAAACCACATCTTTATCCATTCACACATTTTTATCTTAAATGCTCTTTGGATATTTTCCTTCTCTTCTAATAACATATTTCTCTTTTCTGAAAATTGAAAGTTTAAAATTAATCAGTGTTGACTGAAATTGATTATAGAGACAGATTTGTTGAATTAATGCTAGCACAGTGTCATATGTGCTTAGAGTTACAAGCACACACCTGGGAACCCCAGGTTGAGAGCGCTCCCTTGAGAAAGACAATATCAATAAAATAATTACAGATAGTACTCAGAAGAAAAAAAACCCCTCCTAAATACTGCAGTACTCACCATGGATTTTATCAACAGAATTCAAAATTTACTTAAAGATTTTGTTGCTTTTTCTGTATAATTTTTATGCATAATACAGTGACATACATGGATAATCATACATTCACTGAGTGATTAATGATATTAATGTATGATTAATACATACATATATCTATGCAGTTGAAACCTCTATCAATTTATAAACCGTTAACTTCACCCCTCAAGGATGAAGTTTCCTTCCTCCTTAGCATAGGTTATTTGATGTGTTGCAAACTTTCATATAAATAGAATCATATTCTTTAGGGTAAAGCTTCTTGCATGTAGTATAAGGTGTTTGAAATTCACCCACGATGCTTTGTGTATCGGTGATTTGTACCACTTTATTGCTGAGTAGTATGCTATCGTATTAGTATATCAAGTATATTGATGAAATTCTCCTGTGGACGGACTTCTGGTCTGTTTTCTGTTTTGAATATTAAAATAAACCTGCTATGAATATTATACAGTATTTTTGAGGATACTGATTGTAATTTTCATGGGTAAAACTTGGGTGTGGTATTTCTGGGTAAGAGGGTTGGTGTATGTATATTTTCACATGAATTCCCAGAACATTTTGCAAAGTATTACATCATTTTGTATTCCTATGCTCACCAATATTTGGTGTTATCAGTCTTTTTTTTAAAAAACGTTTATTTATTTTTGAGACACAGAGAGACAGAGCACAAGTGGGGGAGGTGCAGAAAAAGAGGGAGGCAGAATTGAAAGCAGGCTCCAGGCTGTGAGCTGTCAGCACAGAGCCCAACACAGGGCTCAAACTCAAGGACTGCAAGATCACGACCTGAGCTGAAGTCAGATGCTCCACTGACTGAACCACCCAGGTGCTCTGGCAGTATCAGTCTTTTTTATTTTAGCCATTTCATTGGGTATGTATTTCATTACAACTTTAATCTACATTTATCTGATAACTAATGAAGTTGAACAGTTTTTCATGAATGTGTTCAACATTTATACATATTCTTAAGTGAAATGTCTGTTCAAATCTCCTGCCCATTTTTTTTATTATTTATCTTTTTAATATTGAATTGTAGGATTTCCTTATATCCTGGATAGTAGTCTTTTTCAGAGAGCTGTTTCATAAATATTATTTCCTTGTTGTGGCTTATATATTCTTTTAATAATAGTATACTTTTGCAAGCAAAAGTTTTTTACTTTTAATCAAGCTTAATTGTCTGCTTTTCTTTTGCTTAGCTTAGACCTTTACTTCATACCATAGATAAACCTCTTGGAGAAAATTTTCATGATCTTGGGTCAGGTTAAAAGTTCTTAAGCTACCACAAGCACAATCCATTTTCTTTAATGTGAATATTGTGCTTTATCAAATTTAAGAGTTTCTGTTCTTTTAAAACCCCTATGAAGTAAATGAAAAGATAAAAAACTTGGAAGAAATTGGCAAATCACATGTCTTGTGAACAACCTGTATCCGTGTATGAAACAATTAAATCTAAATAAGGAAACCTACAACACATTTTAAAATGGAGAAAATTTTTGAATAGACATTTCACCATAGTATATATATGAATGGCTAATAAACACGTGAGAACATGACCAATTAACTTGGTGATTAAAACCAGGATTTAAGACCACTCCATACCCACTAGAATGTCTATAACCAAAAATCTGACAAGGTCAAGTTTTGCAAGAATGTAGAGAAACTGAAGACTCCTATCATGCCAGTTAGAATATAAAGTATTACAGCTACTTTAGATAACAATTTTGGCAGTCATTAAAAGCTAAACTTCCACCTACCATATGAAACAGCTATTTTAACCTTCCATCTTTACCCAAATAAATGAAAGGAGATGTTCATACAAAGACTTTACACAAGTACTTCTAATAGTTTTATTTGCATTAGCCCAAATTTGGAAACAACTAAAGGACCCATCAACAAGTGAGTGGATGAACAAAAGTGGAATACCCATACAAGGTAACACTACTCAGAAATAAAACCCAATAAACTATTGACACATGTAACAATGTGAATGGGTCTCAAACCTATACTCAGTGAAACAAGCCAAACATAAAATTCTACATATTATATGACTCCATGTATATGATATTACTACCAAAACCAAAACTAATGTACCTATAAATGTTCTGTACTCATAAAGTGATCCCTATCCTCTATTTTTTGTAAATAATCTAAAACCTAAAATGATAATGTGGTCAGAAAAACTAAATTGCAATGGGAAACTATAGCTCTGGTATATATCTCCATAATGTAGTAGAATATTTTTGAAAAGACCTGGCAAAAATGAAAAGCTAGTATGTAAGATAAACCTATAACTGCTCAGATAAACAATTGGTCCCCAATAGAAATGGAATGTAAAGGTCCTCCACACTGTCAGACCTGAGGGCCTATTGATAAGGGTACTTCAGATTGTGTGTATGTGTGTGTGCATGTGTAAGTTTTTATTTAAATTCTAGATAGTTAACATAGTGTAATACTGGTTTCAGGAGGTGGAAAATAGTGATTCATCACTGACATGTAACACCCAGTGATGAGCCCTAAGTACTTCAGATTCTATAAACAAAAAAGGTCACTGGCAAAATAAATATTCAGTATTAGCACACACACACAAAAGTATCAATTTACCAAGCCTGTCTAATGATACTGTTCTGAAGACTGAAGCACTCAATAATTATTTCTTGAATTACTAAGACATAATAACACAAATGTCTTTCTTATAGATAAAGTGCCACTATTTGTACCATAAATTCCACTATTGTGGAAGAGCCAATCTTTTGGGCTACTTGTCCTTGGGTCGTTTGAAATTCTAATAATTCCAAATTCTTGTCCATGTCTCAACCTCTAACTGTCCCTCTGTGACTATGAGCACCAAAACACTTCTTTCTCTTGTATGAAACTACCCTAAAATTTATTATCAAATTTTATAGAGATTTTACTCTGCAACTAAAACTGTCAAATAAAAGATTTAGTTGAAAAATTATATACAGAATTCCCAGGAAGATGTTTCACCTTGGATCATTTTATAGCTGATATTTTGATATTTGTTTTCCCCTAGTAAATATCATTTAAGAAACAATTGATAAGTAACTGAGAATTAGCTCAAGTTCCAAAATGAATCTACTGATATGAGTAGCATAGAAGCCAAACCAGTTAGAATTCATAATGACATTTCTAAACCATTACCTAGTCTTTCTCAGTCACAAATTAAAGCTGAAACTTGAGGAATACACAGACCTACTATGATTATTTTTATGGAAATGTTACTAGTCATCCCTTGGATTATTTATTGTAATGTTTCTGTTATCTGTAACTAACTTATCAAAGTTATAGGTTCGTTCAAGATTTCTAAATGCAATTAATAAACTGCATATCCCTCACTTTGCTGAATGACTGATTCAAACACAATACTTCAACATAGTCCGTTTTTTTTTTAATGGATGTATTTGACATGATTTGGTATCCTACTGTATACAGATAGTCAATAATTATTTGCCTTTTCCTGGGAGAACTTACTATATACTAGGGCAGTAATGGTTTAAAGCTTTTCTGAGCGATCATCTTATTTCTTTCAGGTTTTGAGGAAATAAAGTTTCCTTCTGGTTCTGCCTCAAGCCAGTACTTTAAAACTTCTAATTTAGTGTTATTCAGGTAATTCTAAAAATGATTCCACACATCTACTGACTGAATTGACTTTCTGAGGAACAGCTATAGTATCTTAAAGCTGCAGTTCATGATTTGAGAGATGTTGATGATAATATCTGTTTTAATTGAGAACTAGTTGACATATAACTTCTCTAGATTTAAGGTAAAAAACATGTTGTTTTGATACATATGTATTGCAATATGAGTGCCATCACAGCATTAGCTAACACCTATATCACATCACATAATTCTCATAGGTATCATTTCTTTTTTTCTGGTGAAAATAATTAAGATCTAGTCTCTTAACAACTTGATGGTACCTCCGCTGTGTATTAAATCTCTAGGACCCATTTATCTACTAGTTTCAAGTTTGTACATTTAAATAAGTTCTCTCCAAACCCCCAACCCCCATCTCCCTGATAAGCACTATTTTACTTCTGTTTTTATGACTTAGGCTTTTTTAGATTCCACAGATAAATGTTATCATAAAGTATTTGTCTTTCTTTGTCTGACTTATCTCACTTATAATGCCCTCAAGTTCCATTCATATTGTTGCAAATGGCAAGATTCCCTTCTTTCTTATGACTAAACAGTATTCCATTGTATGTATATTGCATCTTCTTTGTTCACTTACCCACTGATGGACACTTTGGATTTTTTCCATATTATGGCTATTATGAATAATGCTACAATGCACATAACACTTCAGATATCTTTTCAATTTCTTATTTTCATTCTCTTTGAATATATACTCAGAAATGGAGGACTGGATCATAGAGCAATTCTATTTTTAGTTTTTTGAGGGATCTTCATATTGTTTTCCATAGTGACTGAATCAATTTACATTTCCACCAACAGGCCAGAAGGGTTCATTTTTTCCACATTGTTATCAACCCTTGTTATCTATTGTCTTCTTGATGTTAGCCATTCTAACAGCTGTGAGGTGATATCTTAGAGTGGTTTTGATTTGCACTTTCTTGATTAGTGATGCTGTGCATCTAACCACATACCTGTTGGCCACATGGATGTCCTCTTTGGAACAAAAGTCTATTCAGTTCTTCTGCCTATTTTTTAAATCAGATTGATTTTATTTATTTTTTTATTTTTTTAAATATGCAATTTATTGTCAAATTGGTTTCCATACAACACCCAGTGCTCATCCTGACAGGTTCCCTCCTCAATGCCCATCACCCACGCTCCCCTCCCTCCCACCCCCCATCAACCCTCAGTTTAGTCTCAGTTTTTAAGAGTTTATTACGGTTTGGCTCCCTCCCTCTCTGACTTTTTTCCCTTCCCCTCCCCCATGGTCTTCTGTTAAGTTTCTCAGGATCCACATAAGAGTGAAAACATATGGTATCTGTTTTTCTCTGTATGACTTATTTCACTTAGCATAACACTCTCCAGTTCCATCCACGTTGCTACAAAAGGCCATGTTAAATTCTTTCTCATTGCCAAGTAGTAGTTCATTGTATATATAAACCACAATTTGTTTATCCATTCATCAGTTTATGGACATTGAGGTTCTTTCCATAATTTGGCTATTGTTGAACATGCTGCTATGAACATTAGGGTGTAAGTGTCCCTATGCATCAAAATCTGATATTGTTTTTTGAGTTGTATGTTATTATTATTTTTTGTTACTGAGTTGTATGAATTCTTTCTGTATTTTGGATATTAACCCCTTATATGTGACTTACAAAAATTTTCTCATGTTTTAGTTGCCTTTTTATTTTATTCTCTTGCTGTGTAGAAGCTTTTTAGTGTGATGTAGTTCCATAGTTGTAAATTTTTGCTTTTGTTGCTTGTGCTTTTGGTGTCATATCCAAAAAATCATTGCCAAGACCAGTAACATCAAGGATATTCTTCCCTATGTTATTTTTTTTTTCCTAAGAGATGTTATCAGGTCTTATGTGTCTGTCTTTAATTCATTTTGAGAAATTTTTTTGTGAGTGGTATAAAATTTCTTCACGTAGGTGTTCAGTTTGCTCAGCACCATCTCTTGAAGAGACTATCCTTTCTTCATTGAGCCTTCTCAACTCTCTTATCAAATATTGGTTGACTATATATAGAGGGGTTTATTTCTGAGGTCTCTGTTCTATTGGTCTGTATGACTGTTTTTATGCCAGTACCATACCACTTTAATTACTAGAGCTTAGTAATATAGTTTGAAGTCACAGGTGTGATGCCCTTTGCTTTGTTTTTATTTCTCAGGATTGCTTTGGCTATTTGGGTATTTGTGTGTGTGTGTGTGTGTGTGTGTGTGTGTGTGTGTGTGTGTGTGTGAGATTCCATAAAAAGTTTTAGGATGTTTTCTTTCTGTTTCTTTGAAGAATGCCTTGGAATTTTGACAGAGATTGCATAGAATATAGACAACTTTGGGTAGTATGGACATTTTAACAGTATTAATTCTCCTTATCTATGGACACAGGGTACATTTTCATTTGTTTTTCTTTCAATTTATTTCATCAAAGTTCTGTAATTTTCATTGTAAAGATCTTTCACTTTTTTGGTTGAATTTATTCCTAAGTATTTTATGTTTTTAATGCTATTGTGAATTGGATAATTTCCTTTATTGATTTACTTTTTAGATATTTTGTTGTGAGTGCTTATAGAAACACAGCTAGTTTTTGTATGCTGATTTTATATTGTGCAACTTTACTGAATTTGCTGCTTAGTTCCAAAAGTTGTTTTGTGTGACTCTTCAGGATTTTTATATACAAGAATTTATCATCTGTAAATAATGACAATTTTGTATCTTCCTTTCTTATTTGGATGCCTTTTATTTCTTTGTCTTGCCTAATTATTCTGTCTAGAACGCCCAAGAATGTGCTGAGTAAGAGTCGTGCATGCTGGTCATTAAAATGTTAACCTCATTTGGGTGCCTGGGTGGCTCAGTCAGTTAAACATCTGACTTTGGCTCAGGTCATGATCTCACAGTTTGTGGGTTTGAGCCCCATGTCGGGCTCCGTGCTGACAGCTCAGAGCCTGGAGCCTGTTTCAGATTCTGTGTCTCCCTCTCTCTCTGACCCTCCCCTGTTCACGCTCTGTCTCTGTCTCAGAACTAAATAAACATTAAAATGTTAACCTCATTAATATCCTCTTACCATATCTTGAAGAATTTACTCAGTTTTATGCAAAAAATGAACTTTCAAACAATCGTTTATATTCACCATCACAAGTTAGTTTTATTCAGAACTTACATCTTTTTTATTCTTTGCTCTATTTTTCCAAGAGATATCAGTAATATTATACATCACTTTTTGGATTATTTTGGATTTTCATGGAGCATTTAGAAATTTTTGTGTGTGGTCACACCATTAAGAAACAGATTTACATCAAGAAAATCATAGATCTTAATACTCTAAATCAATACAAATGTTTCACCTCACTTACAGACACAGGAGTTATAATACGTGTCTCGCTCAGACCAGAGTAAGATTAAGGAAATGATCTATTGATGTTGTCTCTCTGGTTTTACTTGAAATTGTCCATACATAACCATTTTTTTTTTGTAAACCAAACAGTGAAGGTTACAATTTTCATATGGCTGCTTCTCTATTTCTGTGTTTCACACTCTGAGTTAACACTTCGGGAATTTGAGTAGGTATTACTCAAGATTACAACATTATGAAGCAGTTGGAGACAAAACCCACTTAACTAAAATTCTACCTCTACCACTTACTAGATTTTTTACTTTGGAAAAATTTCTAAATTTCTCTGAACTAGAAAAGAAAATCTCTAGATTTCTCTGAACCCCAGTATTCCTAACTTGTGGCATCTCCCAGAATCTAGGATCATATAACAGTTTTGTCCCATAACCACTATGAGTTTTATGCTTCTCACATAGCTTGCTTGACCACAATTTATAAAGTAGATCCATTCCTCCGAAGCTGTTATTATTTTTTTTTATCTCACTCTGGCGTACTTCTTGCCATAATTACATTTTAAAATTCTCTCACTTATTTCATTTATTCACTTATTTCTTTTGTCTCCATGGAGTTAGAGACCTTGTATGATCATTATTCTATTCCCAGTGCTTTGTACTTTTTCTGGCACACAATCAATACTCAAAAACATATTCAGTGAATGGAGAAATGATTAAAATTGCTGCTGTCCAATTTGAGCCAAACCAGAGAGACAACATCAATAGATCATTTCCTTAATCTTACTCTGGTCTGAGCGAGACACGTATTACAACTCCTGTGTCTGTAAGTGAGGTGAAACATTTGTATTGATTTAGAGTATTAAGATCTATGATTTTCTTGATGTAAATCTGTTTCTTAATGGTGTGACCACACACAAAAATTTCTAAATGCTCCGTGAAAATCCAAAATAATCCAAAAAGTGATGTATAATATTACTGATATCTCTTGGAAAAATAGAGCAAAGAATAAAAAAGACGTAAGTTCTGAATAAAACTAACTTGTGATGGTGAATATAAACGATTGTTTGAAAGTTCATTTTTTGCATAAAACTGAGTAAATTCTTCAAGATATGGTAAGAGGATATTAATGAGGTTAACATTTTAATGTTTATTTAGTTCTGAGACAGAGACAGAGCGTGAACAGGGGAGGGTCAGAGAGAGAGGGAGACACAGAATCTGAAACAGGCTCCAGGCTCTGAGCTGTCAGCACGGAGCCCGACATGGGGCTCAAACCCACAAACTGTGAGATCATGACCTGAGCCAAAGTCAGATGTTTAACTGACTGAGCCACCCAGGCACCCAAATGAGGTTAACATTTTAATGACCAGCATGCACGACTCTTACTCAGCACATTCTTGGGCGTTCTAGACAGAATAATTAGGCAAGACAAAGAAATAAAAGGCATCCAAATAAGAAAGGAAGATACAAAATTGTCATTATTTACAGATGATAAATTCTTGTATATAAAAATCCTGAAGAGTCACACAAAACAACTTTTGGAACTAAGCAGCAAATTCAGTAAAGTTGCACAATATAAAATCAGCATACAAAAACTAGCTGTGTTTTGTATAACAAAATCGCATAGTCTTTGGAGTCAGAAAAATAAGAAATTAATTGCCAAATTGCCATTTACTGGTTGTACAATCTTATGCTCCGTGAGTAGTAACTTAGCAACTGACTTCTTTATTTTCAAATGAGGATAACAGTTACCATACTGTCATGCTCTTAGGATTACATTAGGCAATATAAGTGAAAGGACCTCACATATCAGTGCTTAGTAATTACAAATTCGTTATATACTGTAGCAAAGAATTTCAGGGTTTTACTTAAAATAATATCTAAATGTTAATTTTCTTTTGAGATGCTTTCTGAATTCTTTTCAAAGCCTTTCAATTACACATACAATCAATCTAAGAAAGAAAATAGATTCATAACTTGTGTTTGAGAGGAAAGAAAACCCTAGTGACCTCTTGCACATAAGATAGGGAAGAAATCATTTTAATTCAATTTGGAGTAAGTAATGAATTCAATTTGTTAAAATTGCTTACATTCTTTGGGAAAGGTGGATACAAATAAAATGAACCTAGTAAGTCATTTGCTTCTCTATAAGCAGTATATATTTTTTTACTCACTTGAATCTCATACAAGAAATTTTATAAATAATTTTAAATAATAGTTTCTATACAACTTTTATATGTGAATTCTTTATTTCCACAGTTAAGATCTTCACATTAGACCCAAATCATGTGTTCACATTTGCCAAAATATATTATGTATACATTATGTATACATAACATATACCCTCTTTATATATAGATGTGTGCATAGTTACTGTGTACACACGCAAATGGATAGATGTATGCAAGTATATATATTGAATGCATGTATGAAATGTGTACATGTATACATGCATGCTGTATATCATACATACATACATGTGTGTATGTATATGTATATATATGTATATATGTGTGTGTGTATATATATATATATATATATAGAGAGAGAGAGAGAGAGAGAGAGAGAGAGAATTTCAAGTTAAAAGACCTAGTTATGGGATAATGAGCCAGTCACTTAGTCTATGGAATCATGCTTTTTCTTATCTGGAAATAAAAATAATATCTAAAATGGAGAGTTTTTTGGCTAAAGATGAAAAGTACATCATAAATAACTGAGTATCTCAAATATATTGCTGTTGCCTCCAAATGATGGAGTGAGACCAGTTTAGCTCGCTTGACTTTGGGGAATGTTTGTCTTTTTTATGTAAAGAGTACAAGGCATTTTCTTTGATGAAATTTAAAAATAACTGACAATTGTCTGCACTTTGATTTCTGCAAAAGAAGGAGATAAACAATCCAGTTTACAAAAATTGACTTTTGGTTAAAAATATGTATTTGAGAACATGTTTAAAAGCAGTGTCAAATTACTTCCTTGCTCTAAATAGTGATGTTGGGTGAAGACGTAAAGAGAAATACTTGCTGCTTGCCAAAGGAGGCGATTGTGTTCCTGGCAGTGCAGCCACTAGCTTTAGATTAACTGTGGTTTTTTTTCCAAGTAAAATTTAGTATTGGGAGTCTTTTAAAAAGTATAAAGTGTAATAGCTGTAAAACTTTAACAAGTTAAAATCTTTCTTTTTAATTAGTTTTTCTTTCTCCTCTATGTTCTCTTATCATACTCACATGACAAATTGATAAATACTGGAAATGTCCACTTATGAACATCTGTATGCAGTCTTGAAAGTCCATGTAGCTAGGTTAGACTATAAAAGACTTGTGTTTTGTTTTTAAGTTCTTCTAGGGATGAGATTTAGATGATGGCCTTCAGGACATGCTACCTCAAAATATGGTACCTTGGCATGTTGGATATTTTAGGCCGAAGGAATTTGAGAAGACAGTAGAAGCAGGCAGTTCACTTTGACCTTTCCCCTGCCCTTCTTCCCTGCAACAGGTCATAAATGCCTCCTGGTAAAGGTGCTCTCCCTGTTCCCAGAGGAGCCTCCTTACCTCTGAAGACAAAGGGACACCAAAAAGAGTCTTCACAGAGAGTCCTTGCTAAGTTTCCCCCAGTTTATTACACTTATCTCGTACTCCTCAACATCTCATATTCTCCTATAATGTTCACTGCTGATCACGGCTAGCATAAAAATATGCAAGTCTGCTTGTTTGTTTGGTTCTTCATTTATTTATAGAGGCATTCTCATCTTAGAACATGTATATTAAATAAATGTGTGTGCTTTCTATCAGTTTCATTTGTTAGGCTGTCTATCAGTTTCATTTTCAGCTCTAAGAACCCTAAGAAGGTCTTAGAAAATGTTTTCCTCCTCTACATATATCTGAGAAGAAAGAATGAAAATGAGTATTAAATGGAATTTACATAGGTCTATCCCTTCATGTTCCGTGAGTTCACCCTCAATCAAATTCCCTTTCTAAAGTGTGCTAAATGCCTTTACAGGGGCTTCTGGGTGGCTCAGTCGGTTAAACTTGTGAACGTTCTTGAATTCTTGAATTTGAGCCCTGCATTGGGATCTGTGCTGACAGCTCAGAGCCTGGGGCTTGCTTCAGATTCTGTGTCTCCCTCTCTGTCTGCCTCTTCCCCATTTGTTCTCTCTCTCTCTCTCTCTCTCTCTCTCTCTCAAAAATAAACAAACAGGGGCGCCTGGGTGGCGCAGTCGGTTAAGCGTCCGACTTCAGCCAGGTCACGATCTCGCGGTCTGTGAGTTCGAGCCCCGCGTGGGGCTCTGGGCTGATGGCTCAGAGCCTGGAGCCTGTTTCCGATTCTGTGTCTCCCTCTCTCTCTGCCCTTCCCCCGTTCATGCTCTGTCTCTCTCTGTCCCAAAAATAAATAAACGTTGAAAAAAAAAATAAAAAAATAAACAAACATTAAAAGCCTTTGTAAATTGCCTCACTCTGCTTTGTGAAATCCTTATCTTGCCTACTATGTGAAATCTACATTTTTACTTGTCTTCATTAAAACTTACATGGTGCTTCTGCCCCTGCCCATATCTAAAGCCATGATGGGCTACCAATTCTTGCTTAGGATACCACCATTTCTGCTGCTGGCCCTGCCTTTTGTGAGGTTGCTGATGTTCAGTATAAAGAAGAGCCAACATTAATTACTGTCCTGAAGACACTGATTTTCTTCCCATTCACTTCCTGCCATCAGAATTTCCAGAACCTACTGCAGATATCATATAATGACATGGTTGGTCCTGCTCTCTCAAATCCAAGCATTGGATATCTGAGGTCAAAGGGATGGCACTCTTAGGAGTAATATTTTCAAGAGGAATATTTTCTATAGCTGCCTGGGATACTATAATCAGTGCTGATCTTCATGTGCTTTTACTGACCAAGGTTTTTTGCCTCTTCCTTATCTATAACTACTCTTTCACTTGAAGCTTAAGACAAGATTAGCCCAGGGGCGACTGGGTGGCTCAGTTGGTTGTGTCTGACTCTTGATTTTGGCTCCAATCATGATCTCAAGGTTTGTTAGAGCTCTATGCTGACAGTGCAGAGCCGGTTTGGGATTCTCTCTCTCTGTCTGCCCTCCCCACTTCGCTCATGTACACACTTGAGCGCTCTCTCTCAAAGGAAATAAACATTTTTTTAAAGACAAGGTTAACCCAATACAAATAATTCTGTAAGATACCCTGTTCCCAGT
Source organism: Prionailurus bengalensis (assembly GCF_016509475.1). Classification (NCBI taxonomy): domain Eukaryota; kingdom Metazoa; phylum Chordata; class Mammalia; order Carnivora; family Felidae; genus Prionailurus; species Prionailurus bengalensis. The sequence continues at coordinate 112,342,382 of NC_057354.1, forward strand.
ATCTAAGTTTCTTTGGCAGCTTGTATTTTCTAGCAGCTTTTCACAGGAAGGGGATACACAGGATGAATACATCATTAGCTTTGACACAATAAGAACAATAGAATCAAATTTAAAAGCCATTGGTAACCATTACTTTCCTAAAGTCCCTGAAATACCATTAACATTCTCTATTCCCATCATCAGGAGTATAGTTGTCTCCTTATCTGCCTTCTGGTCCTACAACACTGTTAATGTGCGTATGTGACACATCTCAACATAAAGGAACTTTAATTGACCTGCATTGAGTTGGTGCTACTCACTCATTTTATCCATTTCTTGCACCATGTTCTTTGATGAAATTTTAAGTTAGGCTCATCTTATTTGGGTGTCTCCCCCCACTTAATAAGATTTGGATTTAAGGTAAAAAGAACCCCAAACTTCTATAGATGTATTTCTCTAGTTTTTCAAGTGTCATAGCCCATGGCTATGGAATAAGAGGGAGGTCAAAATAAAAATAACTAAGATTTGTTGGGTTCCTGTGTTTCTTAAGCACTGTTATAAATGTTAATATAAATTATCTCACTTAATCATTACAGTATACCTGAGGTACAGACACATTGAATGAGGCTATTGGGGTTCAACTTGATTAAGTTACTTGCCCAAGATCAAAGTGTTGATAAATGGCAAACCTTGACTTTGAGCTTGTCTGTGACTTGTCTAGGGATTTTTTTTCTTTTTTCCTTTCCTTTCCTTTTCTTTCTTTTTTGTTTATTCTTATTTTGATAATGGGAAAGACTTACAAATATACTTAATTTTCAGTTAGAAGACCACCATTTCTGTTTAATGCCCTGTCAGCAAAAACAACAAATAATAATAAAAACAGTTTGAGTGTGCCCTAAATGTCAGTATCAAGTTTGAGTTTGGTTAAAGAGCCATCTTAATATATGATAATTATGTTACCAAAAGAAAAAAAGAAATGATACTCTTGACATGACTAAAAATATTTATATTTAAAATGTACTTTGGTGAATCAAGGGATTATGTATCATTGTGTACCCACAGCCAGATGCTTTTGTTTCTTCATTTTTTTTATAAAGTCTTTTTTTTTAAATGAAGCATAAAGCTGTGGCAAGCATAAGAACTCCTCTCCAATAAATTTTCCTTAAGAATAAACAAGCTAATGATTAATAGATCTATACTTAATTTATATAAATTTTATGCAAGGTGGACTAGAGATTCACAGACTCCATTTCTAGTGACACAGTAGGACACTGAGATATGGAAGAACCAGATCTGGTTATAGCTTAGAGTTGTAGCTCTTGGTCATCCTTTTATCAAATGATGTTGGAGATATTATTCAGCTTTCTTGGAAACAAAGGCCTGGAAAATTCTAGAAGCAGCTTCAGAGTGGCTAGTTCATGGTCCAAGAGAAGGTGGGAGGACCTCATGCATTGCCTATCATATCTGAGATTATGAGAGTATTTTATCTTGATATATAGGGTAATAAAAAGTGGGAATGCTGTATTTTATCTGATGTAATTTTTCATTACCCTCTCCCACTCACTAATAAATACCTATTCAATATCACAGTTGTTAAAAGAACACACTTTGATTTTCCCAGTAAAAAGCAAGATGGCATTAGCAGAAGTTCATTGACTATGTTCTCAGCTTAAACTGCTTAGACTTTTGAACTTCAAACTCTGTAAGATAGTATTCCTCTCTCTTACTCCCTTACTAAATGTATGACCTCAGTGAAAGGTGTTTTAATTAATTTTCTCCTCAGATATTCCTTATAAAGTTCTTGGAAATAAATATTATTAGCCTCACTTTTAGAGATGAAGAGAACAAGACTCTAAGAATATGGGTAACATATCTAAACTGTCACCTTAAAACATGGTAGATGTGGAATTTAAACATCAGCTCAATTTTAAAGCATATGATCTTAACCACTGCATTATATCATCCAGCAAGAAGTCTGAGAAACTATTTGTGTGTCCTTTCTCAGTGGGTTTTTGTTTTTCTAGTTATGTAATGATAGTAAGTCTTATATTTACCTTGTTCAAGAATTCTGATCAGGCAGAATACCACCAAGATAGTAATACTTTAACTCATGCTATAATTTACACTCAGTAAAAACAAAACACATTTATTGATTTTCTACTATATAACACTTGTTGCACTAAGTACCATATGAATCAGCATGAATTTGATATTAAAAATAATGCAGAAAAGAAATATTATAGAATAGCTTCTGGACTAACTTCATGTACAGACAGCCAATTTTAATTTCTCCTGAACCAACTGAACATTTCAACCAAATTAAGCACCTATAATCACCAGGCATCTAATTAGAAAAAGAAGGGGAAGTTTCTATATCAGGTGTAGAGAATAAAGAAAAAATATTGTAAAAGAAAACATGATATGTATGATGTCCCCAATCTCTTCTGTGCTTCATTGCTCATTCCTCATCCTAAGATAGAGGGTTATCATACTGAGAACACTGGGATATAGCTGGTATACCAGCTGTTATTCATATATTCATATATATATATGTGTGTGTGTGTGTTTATGCATACACACACACACACACACACACACACACACACACACACACCAGAAATCTGCTGATCTAGACATCTGTTTCAGTTGTCTGGATTTTTCCCATCAAAAAGATCACAAGTTACTGAGTTGTGCATCAGAGTTGTTTGGTGTGTGTGTGTGTGTGTGTGTGTGTGTGTGTGTGTGTGTGTGTGTGTGTGAGAGAGAGAGAGAGAGAGAGAGAGAGAGAGAGAGAGAGAGAGGGAGAGAGAGAGATAAAGCACGCATTCAGCAGACTCTTGCCAGACCCATACAACTTCATCCCTGTAGCTCCTGTCAATTACAAATCACTAGTAATTCCCTGGTCTCTCCAGTCTCAAATCTGGCCAGTGCTTATCAGAATATTTATTTTCAAAAATTTCTAAGAAAATGTGTATATTTTATTGATACCACCACTTTATCTGACTCAAAATAGCACATTTAGCAATAGTAAAAATGAAATCATAATTTTGACCAACTTATGTTTCAAGAGCGCAGCATAGTCTATTACATTGCACATTGCAAGCTCCCATCTATCTCTTAATCTTGAATGGTAGTTCAATGTAAAATAGCATCTATTTCATAAGATGATGGTGAAGATCAATGAGTTGATGTGTCTAAAGTTTTCGGATAGTACTTAGTGTAAGCACGCTGAAACCTTAGCTACTTTTTTTTTTTACTGCGTTGTGTTTTCATTGTTCAGAGTATGTGACAAATGAATAATCCCAGGGAAGATTTTTGTCTAAAAAGACTGACAACTGTTTTTACCATTACATCCCAATAAGGTAGAACTTTAAGAAAAGACTCTTGGGACTTTAAATTTTAAGATTGCATGATAAAGATGTGTATCCCCTTTTCATCTCTGAACTTAGAACGAAGATGAGAAGTAGACACAGTTTTCAGTCAATGTAGGACACACTATAACCACAGGCCCAGTGTATGAGGAGGGTTGTTAGATCAAGCTTAGACCAGACATGTCTGCTGCTGCAGGTCCAACCAGCATTGGACAAACCCAGGGAGTTCCAGACCAGGTGCTTCACCCTGAGAAATGGAAATAACACCATTGTTAGGCACAATGACATCAAGGGAAACAGGTTGCTGAGTGAAGTTCTCTGGACCCTGTTAGATATTACAGATTGTATAGAAATAAAAGAATTTATACGCATAAATCTTTATACACATCACTGAAGGGTCTATGAAAAATGAAGTCCATTGGAGAAGATATGGAATTATGAACAGGTCCATATCTACAGTAATAAAGAAAAGTCCAACCAAAGCACTCATGTTCCTTCCCTCTTCTCTGTCTCTCTCTTTCCCTGTGTCTCTCATACACACACACACACACACACACACACACACACACACACATCCAGATGTACAAAGAAAACAAAGAAAAACTAACATGATGGGAGGAAAAGGAATGAAAAATAGGCTCGCATTGCTCAGAAAAGAAGGTGAAGAGGAAAATAAAATGGAACAGAAATGAAGGTGCCTTTGAGATATAAAAAGAGAAGACTACTATAAAACTGAATAAATAGAGGGGGAGACTAAGAAAAATTTAACAAAATAGCTGAAAATGAATAAGTTAAAAATGCATAAAATGAAAGATGTGTCCACCACAGAGTTGGAAAAATAAATATTTTAATGTGTAATTGAGAAAATTGTTTAGAAATAAACTTGACTCTAAGTTTGAAGGAAGGAAGATCTTCAGAGTAAGTGATACACAATGATAAATTTCAAGATATTTCATGGTAAACTGTTATGATTTTGAAAATGTATATGTGATAGCCACAGGGAAATACAGATTTTTGCATATGCAGGAAGAAAGTAAAAATAGGCTGTTCTCAACATCTACACACACACAAAAACTTCATGCTAGAAGATGGGGAGCTAAAAATCTAAGTCAAACTACCATAGAATGAGTGAGGAAAAATTTCAAGTAGATACTCCCTAAAAAGCCCCAATATGACTAAAACAAAATTTCCTTCTTTTCTAGTCTTCTAGAAAACTTGGGTTGTTCCTTTAGTCTGAAGCATCTTAGGTATCAAAGTTATTGACTTCCTTCTCCACACTTGTGAGTTTGACTTCCTTCTCCACACTTGAGCTCTCTTCTTAGGCTACCTTGTTCATGCTGATCCCTCTTCCTTGTGCTCAGATTGGGCTCAAAGTCTGTCTGATGAATTGATTTATTTTGTCATTGCATAAATCTGAGCTCCAAAAAAAAGTTGCTGATAATTCAGAAACCTGCCAAAACTTAGGCTTTTAGGAAAACACAACATAAAAAAATCAATATTGAATTATATAAAAATGAAATATAATGTTACTAGCCAGGGTTTCTTTGTCCACCACTCAAGGCTACAGCCCCATGGTAAACACTTTGACATTATACTCTGGAATTCTGTGACTTGCCTGTCTAATTAATTGCATTTGGCAAAAAATAAAACCTTGGGGTAAACAACAAGTTTTACGAAAAGCTATTCCAATCATTATTTTGTGTGATAAAAAGCATTCCTTTGTGTGTGTGAGCCTAAGGGAATAATGAAGTAGCCCAGTAAGGCGAGTACTGGTTCAGGCATACGTGGGGCTGAGAGGATGTTCCAAGGAGTCGGGCAGCTTTTTTTTTTACATTTTTTTAATATGAAATTTATTGTCAAATTGGTTTCCATACAACACCCAGTGTTCATCCCAACAGGTGCCCTCCTCAATAAAGATTCCAACAAGCCTCTGGGCTAGCTTTTCTCTGAATTGAGTGTTTAGTGCTGGTGCCTATAAAGTCATGACATTCATATAACTTTTCACAAAATAATATTTTCAGAAAGACTGAACCTTGAATTTCTGTGCATGGTAACTGGCAATACAAAGAAGAGAGCTTAGGTTCCTTCATTTGTTCTCCAGGATTGTAAGAATTTTCAAAGGCTAACTATAAAGAGAGAACGGGTTTCAAACCTGATCTAATGGCGTTCTCCATCCAATAGGATGATGGTTTTTATACACTGTGTAAACAGGCAATGGGAGGAGACAGGAAGAGGAAGAAAGGAAAGGGGAACAAGGATGGTGGGAAGGAAAGAGGAAAGGAAGGAAAGAAAAAAGCTCAGGATCCTAATTGAACAGGTGATTTTCACATGATCTTGCAAAGAGAATTAAAGAAAAGATGCTTGAAACATCCAATCACACTGGTACAGCTGCCTAGAGCTGACTTCTATGAATCAATTGCAAAAAACACAGTCCTTGCAATATCATCTTCCTTAATATTTATTGAGTACCTCCTAAGGTACATGACACACGAACAGATATGATTAACTTCCTCCTCTCTACCCTTCTCTCTAGAATATGAAGCTAGTACAACCTTCAAAATATCTGCCTGAGGGGAAAAATGAACTTGCTTTAACAACCTGAACAAACATTATTTCAAGAACTAATTTTCCACTTATCTGACTCTTACCTTCCATTTTTTCAATATGCTGAGATGTCTCATAGTAATTTAACATCGCAAGTCACTAAGTACAAACCAGCATGGTCTAGAGTGTGCTTTGTGTCCATTTTATTTGTTTAATATGTTATGTTTTAAAATTCTCTCTAACATCAATTACTTAAATTAGGCAAATTAGCTATTTTTGCCCCAATTCACAGAATTTACAAATTTTATGTAACTTATTCTAGGTCTTCTAGTTTGTTTGAGCTTCAAAACTTCTGATATAAATACCTATGATAATAAGGATGCCTGTCTCAAAATTATGTTGCATGTTACACAACAGCTTTGTGATTTTTGCTATTGGTGGACAGCTTCCCTTCTACACATGGAGTGATAAACAGGTAAAGGAAGAGTATCTAACAACTTTCTGAGTGTCCGGTCTTGTGCTAAACATGTTTCATTCATTACTGTATTTATACTCAGAACAAACCTATGGGGTAGGTGTTCATATACTTTTTTTTTTTTAATACCGTTGACTATTTTCTCTCTGCTGTACCTTTCATCCCCATGACTTATTCATTCCATACCTGGAAGCCTGTACCTCCCACTCTCATTCACCCCTTTGTCCATCTCCTCCCTTGCTCCCTTCCCTTTGGCAACCATCTTTGTTGTTCTCTATGCTGCTATTTTTTTAAAGCTTATTTTATTTATTTTGAAAGAGACAAAAACAGCTTGAGTGGGGACGGGGCAGAAAAGGGGAGAAGGATAATTCCAAGCAGTCTCCATGCTACCTGTGCAGAGCCCAGTGTAGGCCTTGAACTCATGAAACTGCAAGATGAAGACCTGAGCCAAAACCAAGAGTCAGATGCTCAAACAACTGAGCCACTCAGGCGCCCCTTTCCTTTATACTTCTGAGTCTATTGCTGGCTTTTTGTTTATTGGTTGCTTTGTTTTGTTATTTTGATTCCACATGTAACTGAAATCGTGGTATTTGTCTTTCTCTGACTTATTTCACTTAGCCTAATACCTTCTAGGTCTTGTCACAAATGGCGATATTTCATTCTTTTATGGCTGAATAATATTCCATTGCATACATATACCACATTTTTATCATTTAATCTGTAGATTGACACTCTTATTTTCAAGGAAGTAATTGATGCTTACAAACTGTAAAGTTGTCTATTAAGTGGCAGAGCTGGGATTAGAACCACGTCATCAGACTCCAGCACCCATGATCTGAACTAATTGAATACACTTGCCTGTTTTCATTTGTGGAAGCTGTTAAACTAGGTTTATACATAGTCTAGATGTGTGCATTGTTTCAGATGACAGTTTTCTCTGGTTTAATTGCTGGATCCTATAGACCATATAGGTCATATTTTCAAAACATGTTGCTGAATATTTTTTAACAATACTGTAAATAACTGTAGAAACATTTTTTAGTATAGAATTTATTGTCAGATTGGTTTCCATACAACACCCGGTGCTCATCCCAACAGGTGCCCTCCTCAGTGCCCATCACCCACGCTCCCCTCCCTCCCACCCCCCATCAACCCTCAGTTTAGTCTCAGTTTTCAAGAGTCTCTTACGGTTTGTCTCTTTCCTTCTCTTTTTTTCCCTTCCCCTCCCCCGTGGTCTTCTGTTAAGTTTCTCAGGATCCACATAAGAGTGAAAATATATGGTAACTGTCTTTCTCTGTATGACTTATTTCACTTAGCATAACACTCTCCATTTCTATCTACGTTGCTACAAAAGGCCATGTTACATTCGTCCTCATTGCCAAGTAGTATTCCATTGTGTATATGAACCACAATTTCTTGATCCATTCATCAGTTGATGGACATTTAGGCTCTTTCCATAATTTGGCTATTGTTGAGAGTGCTGCTATAAACATTGGGGTACAAGTGCCCCTATGCATCAGTACTCCTGTATCCCTTGGGTAAATTCCTAGCAGTTCTATTGCTGGCTCATAGGGTAGATCTATTTTTAATTTTTTGAGAAACCTCCACACTATTTTCCAGAGTGGCTGCACCAGTTTGTATTCCCACCAACAGTGCAAGGGGGTTCCTGTTTCTCGACATCCTCTCCAGCATCTATAGTCTCCTGATTTGTTCATTTTAGCCACTCTGACTGGCGTGAGGTGGTATCTCAGTGTGGTTTTGATTTGTATTTCTCCTGATGAGGAGCGACGTTGAGCATCTTTTCATGTGCCTGTTGGCCATCCGGATGTCTTCTTTAGAGAAATGTCTATTCATGTTTTCTGCCCATTTCTTCACTGGATTATTTGTTTTTTTGGGTATGGAGTTTGGTGAGTTCTTTATAGGTTTTGGATACTAGCCCTTTGTCCAATATGTCATTTGCAAATATCTTTTCCCATTCCATTGGTTGCCTTTTAGTTTTGTTGATTGTTTCCTTTGCAGTGCAAAAGCTTTTTATCTTCATGAAGTCCCAATAGTTCATTTTTGCTTTTAATTCCCTTGCTTTTGGGGATGTGTCAAGTAAGAAATTGCTGCAGCTGAGGTCAGAGAGGTTTTTTCCTGCTTTCCCCTCTAGGGTTTTGATGGTTTCCTGTCTCACATTCAGGTCCTTTATCCATTTTGAGTTTATTTTTGTGAATGGTATGAGAAAGTGGTCTAGTTTCATTCTTCTGCATGTTGCTGTCCAGTTCTCCCAGCAGCATTTGTTAAAGAGACTGTCTTTTTTCCATTGGATATTCTTCCCTGCTTTGTCAAAGATTAGTTGGCCATACTTTTGTGGGTCCAATTCTGGAGTCTCTCTTCTATTCCATTGGTCTATGTGTCTGTTTTTGTGCCAATACCATGCTGTCTTGATGATTACAGCTTTGTAATAGAGGCTAAAGTCTGGGATTGTGATGCCTCCCTCTTTGGTCTTCTTCCTCAATATTACTTTGGCTATTCGAAGTCTTTTGTGGTTCCATACTCATTTTAGGATTGCTTGTTCTAGGTTCGAGAAGAATGCTAGTGCAATTTTGATTGGGGTTGCATTGAAGTGTAGATAGCTTTGGGTAGTATTGACATTTTAACAATATTTATTCTTCCAACCCATGAGCACGGAATGTTTTTCCATTTCTTTATATCTTCTTCAATTTCCTTCATCATCTTTCTATAGTTTTCAGCATACAGATCTTTTACATCTTTGGTTAGGTTTATTCCTAGGTATTTTATGCTTCTTGGTGCAATTGTGAAAGGGATCAGTTTCTTTATTTGTCTTTCTGTTGCTTCATTATTAGTGTATAAGAATGCAACTGATTTCTGTACATTGATTTTGTACCCTGCGACTTTGCTGAATTCATGTATCAGTTCTAGCAGACTTTTGGTGGAGTCTATCGGGTTTTCCATGTGTAATATCATGTCATCTGCAAAAAGTGAAAGCTTGACTTCATATAGAAACATTTTTAATTCTTGTTGTATATTTGGTTTCAACCTAATTGACAAACACACTGTAAAAAAATATATACATAGGTCTATGAGCCTCTAAAACTGACGGCCTCTGGGTGTGGATCATACATGATATACTACTGCAAAGTCTTGGTAAACAAATCTAACTGGAAATTGAAATGTGGTTCTTTTCCTAATTGAATAGTTATATTTATAAATCTGAATTATGTAGATAGATATCAATGCCAGGTAGAAATATGCAAACATCATACAAAAAATGAAACTACCTTCTTTTCTATCAATAATACTTTACCAATTTCATACAGAGCACCCAGTGTATAGCAATAAAAAGTTTTGAAAATTCCTTGTATCTTTTTACAACCCAGGACACTCTAAAATATAGGGCTATAACATTTTATAACCTTTCTTATTGTAACACCATGTTATTTCTCTCATAATATTGTTGGTAGCAAAATTTGAAGGAGAAAATTTTATAGGCACTTTCAGGGCAATTGTAGAATAACACTTTCATTATTAAGTTCCTCAGTGTTTACTTATTTGTAGGTTTCATTAATGGAACAGTACTAGTGGTTTGCCATCGAGTTTGCCATTATCAATACGAATGCTGCAGGTTTTCACAAAATATCTAAAACAGAAAACCAAAATAAGATTCTCTTCCGTAAGGAAATGGGGGGGGTGGATTGGGGGTTACTGGCAGACTGTTTTACCATGCAAATTACCTGAATGGTTTGGCATATATTGAGCTTTTCCCTGAGAATCTTCAATTATTTATGTGGGCTCATTCTCCTATAGTTGTAGGCTTCTCTGTCTTAAAAATTCTTCCTAAGAAAAAGGTTCATTCTGTTGTAGTTTCTCAAATTGTCTTCATAATTATGAGTATTATGTGACTTAGAAATACCGCTTGCCTAAATACTTTATTTATACATTTAACAAACATTTATTGTACTCTACGATATGCCATGCATTGTGCTAGATACTTTGCATATAACGATAAACAGAGTGAAAACTATTGCTGCCTCATTATACCGAAATTCTAGTGACATATCCAGATGAATAAATAGGAAATAATAACATAAAGCAATGGGTGCTACTGGTGGAAAATACAATGAGAGGACATGTAAGGGAGAAGCACTTCAATATTTGCCATGTGTGCTTGGGTATGTACAAGAGTGATATTCAAGGAAGGCTACTCATAAAAGCTGAACTATTAAGAATGCACCTGTTTCGCCAGAAAATGCTGGAGGAGGAGGAAAAGGAGAATACTTTGCTCAGAGAATGACTCACACAGAGGATGAGGGTTAAGAGGCCGAGGATGTTCAAAACGTTGTGATGGGATTAAGTGGTGCAGAGTGTAGGATGAGGAGTGGGTGACAGCTGCTGAGAAGGGAGAGATGTAAAAGAGCCATGTAAAGAAGGATTCTGTCACCCTTGTTAAGTAAGGTGAACACCGGGGCAATAGAGATCCATTAGTGTAAATACATGTGAGATACAGTGGTGATATTCGTGTTTTAGAAACATTGCTTTGACAGTCATGGGGAAATGATAGAGGCAGAGTCGAGAGGAAAGCAAGAAAGCCAGTAAGAACCTGTTGCAGCAGTTGAGTTCCAAGCAAAGTGATTTGAACTAAGGTTGTGGCAGTAGGGCAGAAGATTACTTCCTCATACAGCACACACGTGTGTGTATCCCAAGTTTATTGTCAACTATATATTTGTGTTACTGTTTGTCCCCACTAAATCACGAGATCCCAAGGGCCATGAGCTCTGCTTTCTACCAGCCTTGTAAAGTCTTGGTAGCTCAAGTCCTTGAAGATAGAGGGGAAAAATTTTAAATAATAAACACAATGAAGATAGAGTCACATTTGTTTTTCTAAATATGTTGTTTTGCTAGTTGTAGAATTTCCTGAGATGTCTATCAATAACAACTATTTAAACTACTTGGGATTAAAGATATTATACAACGTATTTTTAAAAACTTACTCATGGGTTTTCAGAAATAGTCATTTGTTTTAAAAAGAAAGCTACTTTAGAGTATTTGGTCAAAGTTCTTGTGAATATAATACTAATAAACTTGACTGGGCCCAAAGAGACTTGTTTTTCAAGAAAGAATTTAAGCACTGTAAGGAAAGAAATGAAAGAGGAAAATAATGGAATCCCTCCTGGGTTATTCATCATATTGGTTATTAAAAATCATCTAAGACCATGTGTCTCCCTTCATCCCTTTCTTTTACTTTGTTATATATACAATCTCCTTCTTATCTTTTATGGCAATGTGTCAGTTACCAATCCATAACCAAAAACAATGTACATGAACTAATTTTTCTCCAGGAGTTCAATTTAGTTTCAAATGTGTAATAATTTTCCCACTTCAGAAGGCAAGCTATTAACTAAATTATCAAAACCTTGAGAGCTGACAAAAATGAAGATCACCATGAATCAAGTGTGTTTCCAATCTTGCCTTGTAGGGAAACTGATTTGTGGCCATAATTTTCTGGGTTTTATCTAGAACTTCATAAGAGTAGATGAGAATCACAATAAATCAAAAGAATCTGACACAGCTAAACTGGTAGTAAGGAATAATCTTAATACATGTCATATTTTTTCCTTTTTATTAAATTATCCTAAGTAAAAATAGTTAATAAAACTCAAAATAAAGACATAAGCAGCAGTAAATCCTTGGGAAGTTATTTTACTTTCTTTTGATGATGACAACAGGCTCATTACGTATTGGAAGCCAGGTAGGCCCTTTCAAATTTCTACAGTGGTGTCTCATAGTGAATAATTGGTTTTGAATTTTTTTTTCACGTGCTTTGGTTCCTTTTATTTTACTTGAATATTTCTATGTGACAGAGCATAAGGTTTGTCATTGGGTCATTTTGTTTTTTGGTATACCTCCAAATTATTTCCAGTCTCTACAATTTGCTTAGACATTACTACCTTTGAAGATAGATGTCCAGACAGCAGATTCTCTGAAATCATCCCAATTCCACTTTCTTTCTGTCCTACTGCCCCAGACATGCCCTGCTAAATTCTACTATCATATTCTCTGGTGGTGGGAATGCCAGACCACTTCACTTACTCCTGACAGTGTCAGGTGAAGGACTCTAAAGGGGGTGCAGCTCTAAAAGCACTGAATGAAGTCAGAGATGCCCATGGCATCAGATAAAGAAGGAGGAGAAGGAGAAGAAGAAATTCTAGTGCATACAATTTTCTCTAATACTTTAGTCTTTGAATTCTGTGTGCATTTCTTTCTCCTTCATACATATGTTTCAAATATTAAACTATTTTATGCAAGCGGTTAGTATAATAGCTGACCATACTAGCATTTTATATACATTAGTTGGTAACTTCACAGCATAGTTCAAGGAGGCGTAGTTGTGTACAAGGAGAAAAATAACAGGCAATGCTAGGAATCCGTACTGAATCATTTTTGAGCACATGTCCAACTCAAGCACTCCACAGGTCCTTCTACACGGAGGGAGTCTGTGACTGTGGAGAGAAGGTACAGTGTACCATAAATCACCAGTGAGTATTATAAGATATGCAGCTGGGTAAAAACACATTGTATTCTGTTTTTCCTCATGGAATGCTGTGAAATTCTTCTTCCTTGTACAAAGAGAAGACATGTTGCTAGATTATTCAGAACTAACATAATGGGTTGGAGATTCTCCTCACATGTCAGTGCATTACCATATATCTAAGACACAGAAACCCAACAACCAATTGGATAACTTAGCTCAGAGAGACGCATGTTTTCAGTTCGCAAACCTTTTTTGGGAAGTATTAGAGTGTGGACAGCTTCCTATTGTAAAAAAACATAAATATTGAGTGAAAAACTATGAAAAATATATGTCCAAAACCTTGAAATATTGAGCCTGATACCAAATGGATAGTACATTAGTTTCTTGAAAAGGAAATGAAATGCATCATCTCCTATATACAAATAGTTACAAGTAGTTTGAATAGAAATCTAGTTTCAAAACTTGAGCTCTTCATACTGAACCAAATCAGCAACCATAACCTTATCAACTGTATTAGACTAGAATTCATTAAAAACACCCAATATAAGTGATCTTAAATATCCAAATTATATTTAGATGAGACAATACATAAAATATTTAAAGATTCCATGTATAACTGTGATAAAGTTATAACTTTCCAATGGTAACCAGATATAGAAAGTATAGTTAGTTGTTTTCCCTGCTTAACATCTCTATCATGTTTTATTTTTTCCCATGAATAAGAAGATATAGCTGGGAAGAAAGGAAAAGCTAGAAAGAAGATAAAAATATTTAGTTAATTATACAATAATGGAGTTATGACTCAGTAGAATTATGATACCTTTTAGAAAATAAATTTTGATTTAGGGTTTTGATTTAATTTTTATCACTAGTTGTGAGGAGGTAAATTACTATAAAGTATTCACCATGCTATGCTACCACCTGGATCATGCAAGAATGTCACACTTCACCTGACAACACAGGACCAGAGAACAGTGGATGCTTGGAAAGAGGGAGAATTTAAAAGGTGAAACAACATGAAATGAGTGATGGGTGGGGCGGAGGAGAGGGAGACTGTATCATGTAGTAGCTAACCCAGAGTAGCCATTTAGTAGATGAAATATGGTGAGGAAGGGAGAATAAAAAATTAACAGAAGGGAAGGAAATATGTGATACTTTATTTCAGTCTTGATGTGGAAAGAATGCTCTATTCTGGCAATTTTCCCCTCATTCTCCTAACATTTCTCAGGCAAAGATTTTCCTCCAACCATCCCCAAACATGCAAATCCTTTCCCTCTGCATCCCTTGCATCTACACCATCTTCATCTTTTATTTACTTTTCTTTAAGTCTCTGTGCTTCACCAGTGTGGGTCCAAGTAGCATAGTGTTTTGGAATGAGTCAGTCTGTGCTGCCATTATAGTGGTGGAAAATATGTTTCAGTCCCTTTCTCTAGGAGTCTTAAGCTAGTTGGAGACATTGGTCCCCTAAATAAAATTCTCTTTGTCCCTAAATAATAACACCAAAGCTATTGTCCAATTAGTTGCAGAGAGCAGAATTGTCCTGCAAAGGCAATGAGCAGGCTAAAACTTGGAGTCCACCAGGAGAGGAAAAATATCTTTTAAAAAGGAAGGGAAGACAATTTCATCTGTCTAATAAATCAAAAAAGCATGGAACATAGTTTATTTATTTTGCAAGCAGAGGTCAAGGGAAAACATAGCCTTTCATTTCAATTAACCTTATAAAGAAGTCAATAAATATTTTTGACAAATATTTCTGGCAGCTGTAAAGGCAGGCATTTTTTAAAGGAAGTTTTTTATTAAGATAAACAGAATCCTGTGTTGAGTTTAGTGCTTCCGCAAGTTTCCAAGTCAAGAAACTGAAAGATGAGGTTCTTGAAAAAAGTACCTTGAAGGCTGATTTGAAGACCCCTGCTCACCTCCTATAAGACATTGCACAGGTGTCTAGGAAAGATACACATCTGTGATTTTCTCCTTTACTACTCACAAGGAACATTTCACTTCAGATCCTCTGATCATTCAGTATCTCAGGGTTTTTCCCCACACCAAGAAATTCTCTGTGATACCAGATTTGACACTATCTACCTGCAGGTAATATCAGATCCCACAAGTTAAGGACTCAGTTCTATCAAACTGCTCCCACTTCAAATACTGATCGCAAGTCCCAGATTGTCCCCTGTACTTTAGACAAACTTGCCGGCTGTATATTAGGGTTCTCAAAACCCTTTCCTTGGTTTAAATAATTGACTAAAATGACCCAATGAATTCAGGGAAGTAATTGCTTATGTTTACCAGTTTATCACGAGGGTATAAAAACAGGTACAAATGAACCGCAAGATGAAGAGATGTGGGAAGTAGCTTCCATGTCCTCTCTGTGAGCACTTTCACATGTTGACCAACCCAGAAGCTCTCTGCATACTGTACTGTTGGGAATTTCATGGAGACTTCATCCTGTAGATATGACCCATCATTAACTCAGTCTCTAGTGTCTCTCTCTTTCCTGGACCACGTGAGTTGGAGTTGAAGGTTCCAAGGTTCTCATGACACCTTGGTCTTTCTGGAGACTAACCCCTATTATGAAACTATCCAGGAGCCCACCAAGAGTCACATAATTAAGCCAAAAGACACTCTTGTCACCTGGGACATACCAAGGGATTTAGAAGCTCTGTGTCAGGAGCCAGGGTCAAAGAGCAAATATTAGAACAAAAGATGCTCCTGCCATTCCTGTCACTTAGTAAATTACAAGTTATAGTCATAACATAATGTTACAAGTTACAAGATATATAATTACATCTATATAGAGAGATAGATACACATATGTATTATTTCACAAGAAATGAAGAAATGTCTAGAAATATTTCAAAGAGCAAGGCCACTCTCCTGAAGCAATGACTAAGTTATCTCTTTTTTTCCTTTTGAGATACTCAAGATAAAATTTTTATGTATTATAGTATTCTGTAAATATTTATGTCTAGCCCTTAACTTATCCCTAGGCAGAACTGTTACAGAATATTGTGATTCTAAAACTAACAATGTGGAAAACTGGCACAATATTAATTTGGAGCTGATCTAATTGAAGATCTGATTATCATAATACTTACACAGGGAAGGTTTTTTTGTAACAAGATGTTATGATGCCAATGTTACCATTAGTTGAAAATGTTTCAAGTTTCTTTGATAAAGTAAAAAACAAATCGACAAACTTGGCACATAAACAGGAAAGAAATGAAAATCTCAAAAATAAAATGTTTTATTTTTTTTAAAAGAGCACCACAAAAAGCAGAAATAGTATTGTCACTTAAGGTAAAATCTTATTCTTAATAAAAATGTAAAACTCTTGAAGAAAAAATTTGACCATCTTTTACACAAGTGAACATGCTTATTCTAATCATCAGTGAATGTATGTTTTAGGACTATGCCTGTGACCCCTAGTTGTAGAATATTTAAAACACAATTTCATAATTAAGATACCATCATAGAAAAACTGTTTCATTTGAATGAGTTTGGATGCCTGCAATAAATTCAGAAAAGAGAATGGGATTGAAAATAACTAATTTGATCTGCATTATTGCCACCATTATGTACTGAATATTTAAAAAAAAAGTTTAGTATTAGAGATTTAAGATTTAAAACATTATTGGAATTACATTACAGGAATTTATTTAAGGGAAAAAACCTAGAATTAACACAGGTCCTTAAATAAATATCAATTGTTTCATAATAAAAATAAGTTCTCATCATTTCTATCGATAAGACAAGTGAAGGTTATTTCAGGAAATCATTAAAAAATATATTGAAAGAAAAGGTTCAGTAGATATTGCAGATGGGAGATGTTGAAAGCCAGACTGCTGGTCTGCCTGAAACTAATTTGTGTTAGCTGTAAATACTATATAGTATTTGCTGATGGCTAAATATATGTTATATATATAACATCAGTTTTTGAATAGAAGATTTTTTCCTTAAAAATCATGTAAGTTGCCCATAATACCTTGGATTTAATGTGAGTGTGATAACTCTCCCTTTTCTACTGACTCCATTTGAGACAGACAGAGAGAGGGAGAATGAGAATTAAAAAAAAAAGACGGGAAAAAAAAGAAGGAAGGGAGGGATAAAGGGAAGGAGAGAGAGAGAGGAAAAGAGAAAAAGTTTTTCTGCATTTGCCAAGGCCTATCACTTACTGATACCCAGATGTTGAGTGGTTTTCATTGTCCAAGTTTCTGACTAGGATGGGGATGGGGAGCACAGAGAGCAGGATGTTGTGATGACGTATCATCCAGGCAGAATACAAATACATACTTGGTGTAGTGAAATTCATCTCTCATTGTAGCTGAGAATAGTGCTGGTGAAAGGAAATAATTCAGAAATGCTTTACAAGGATTCTTCTCCAAAAAGAACAAAGGCGACCCTGAACATGTACAGGATCATTTCCATTATCAGTGATGAAATACATGATGCATTAAGGGGGCAAGTATGCAATTAGACGAAAACATCACAACTAGAATTCAGTCCAAGCTTCCGTGCAATTAACAATAGGCAATTCCATGGCCTGGGATTTCTTAGGCACTGATCTGACTTGAAATGCTATAAAATGCATCCCTGTATCATCTTTTTATTCATTTAATAAAGACTTATATAAGAATAACCTATTCTAGGCACACAGATATAGGACATAGGTATTCAAATATAAAAATGATGACCTGAATCTTGCCCTTAGGGATCTGAACTTACAGACTAGTGAGGGACAGGGGAAGACAAGCTCTGCATATAAATAACTATAATACAATGAACCACATAGTAGGTTTTATGGCAGAATTACAGATCAAGTGCAGTGTGGCTTCACCTGAGAAAAAGTTGGGAGATAGGATGTCTCCAATAGAAGGTACTTTGGAGCTGGGCTTTGAAGAGTGATTTCTTAGCATTCGTTGGGCAGGGTATGCTAATCAATACAAGGCAATTGGCACAGGAATCTCCAGGATGAATGTGCATTCAAAGACAGTTTGAAAGGTAGAATGAGCTTGTGCATGTCTGTTGACTCAGCAGTTCTGTTTCAATAACTAGCCTGAGAAGCATTAGGTAGCAGGTATAAGGATGTAGCAGATTTTTAAGAAATGATGTTAAGTGAGAAATATACATAGAGCCCAGAAAAAATGTTATATCATTAGTGAAAAGGAAAAAAAAATACATGTACAAATGATACTTAATATAGGTGCATCCATATGATCTTGCACACGTGTATGTTTTCAGAAACAAACGAATAGCTTTGGTTTCCTCTGGGAATTATAAGAGAATATAGGTAATAACGTTATTTTAATGAGGAAAATGGATTCGTGCATTTCTTGTGTAATCAAAAACGACTTAAAAATACTAGGTATTAAAGAATGCAGTTAGATAAATAATCCCTTTTCCTGAAATAACTAAAAGCAGAGGCCCTCTCACATTTTCAGTCCTCTGAATGACCTTGGTTTGGGGTATTTTTACTGATTGCCCATTTAACTTTGAATAAATACCTTTACTTCCTATTTAGTGTTTTTTCTTAGTAACAACAAAGGTTCCTTATAAGAATGTTACACAAAGTACTTCACACACATCAAAAGATGAGTAGCTATAGAATAAAAGAGTGGTTAATTATTTTTAATTTCCCCCTTCATATTTTAGGAACAAATTCCCTTTAGAATGTGGTGGCTCAATTTTTCTGTGTCACTTTGCAATGTTTTAGAAGAATTTCCAGTAATAGAAAAAACTGTTGGAAGAGAAGAGAGGTGAACAGAAATGCAATTACCATACTGGATTCTGGCCAAGGTACGAGAATCATTTCTCTGTCAGAAAGTGCTAAGAATCCATTCAGGTATGTGAGGTCAGAACCTCCGTTTTGCATCTCATTGGGGTTCATGGCCTCTGTCATCGTAGTAGTAGGATTTAGCAATGTGTTCTGAGGCTGGCTCTTGGGGGTCTCAGCAGAATGGAAGGTGCCACTTATTTCATTCCCAACCTCCTTCCACTGTCTTAACAATTCCCCTTTCCCCCTGAAGGATAACCTATGAAGCAGAGACTGCTAAAGTCTGCGTCCACGGGAATGGCAGCCTGATGCTGCTGAAACCAAAGATTCTAAGTGCCAGTCTAGGTGACAGTGAAGGAAGCAGTAAGGAAGTGGGAAGTTATGAAGGTCATAGCAGGGGAGGGACAGAGATGCAGGAGAGAATCGCTCTGCAAAGGCAATGGGATTTGTTTCAGAGGGCATATCTGATTGCTTCATTATTTTCAGTAATATTTAGAGAATTTCAGCAATTATGTTTGAGATGGGGAATAACTGGCATAACCTTGAATTTTTATTTCAACCTGTAAAGTATTTAGAGCCCCCTTGTATATCCTTCTAAATAATGTGATTTGCTTTTATTAGATATCTTTGCTTTATTTCAACCTTTGGTTCCTAGACTTCATTTTGTCTTTTGAATTATTAAATTTCACAGAAAAAAAAAACCTTCTGTCTTAAACACTTGTCTGACTATACCACCTTCCTATACTTGAACTACTCCTCAGTAGTCAAAAAGAATCCTAGAAAGTCATGTTTGTATAACCAGAAACCTTGGCTTTCTGATTTCCCCAGAGTTATACATCAAGATGTTAGTACTAACACAAGTCTGTATAGTGCCCATTGGGCTGGCATTGCCCAATTCCTACCAGACCCCAGGATGGATACCTTATTTGGTTCTTCAAGCTGCCATATAGCTTCTCTGTGTGCCATTATAAAAAAGCTGACTGCTAGAACAGGGAGGCATTTTGTGGTATAAACACCAGAGGAATATTTAGACCAGAGCATTTGCTGATCCATATGTTTTTACTATGGTTGTTATTTTCATTTTCACAAAGGTAGGGATCTGCTCTGTAAAGAGTGATCTTGAAATTATTTCTGCCTCATTCACAGGTTTACTTGTGAACATAACACAAAAGTGCAGAAAAAAATCTTTTGAATTAATTTGATTTTGTTATATGTGAGCTTGAATTTACGCTAGCTGCTAATTAGAGCTTACGGGGGCATTGTAACATGTATGTCTGTTTATCTGACTTTTAGTCTAACAGGTTGAGTGTGTGGGGTCAGGGTATGGTAGGGGTAATAATTTTAGCTGGCTCTATAATGAAAAAGGGACAATACTAGAAGGACAAAGGGTTATAATAATAGGGCTCTGATGGCACAAGGAAGAAGGGCCACAAAGGAAAGGAAAGAGAAATCAGTCTACAGGTGAAAAAGAAAATAATGAAGTTGAAACTGCCCTGGGACAATGAAGAAAATTATTCCTCCCCTCAGACACTGCTTATATGCTGGAATACCTATTTAAATAGTTGCAATTCCAAATTTTACTTAAGTTAGAAGAAAGGTAAAAGTTAACATACACTTCCACAGCCTTAATGAAAATCCATAATTAAAGGGACACCAAATATCTGTATTCCATATATGTATGTAAATACTCTAGTCAAGATATAGGTTAAACTAAAGCAATAGCAATCTATCAGGGCTTTTGTTCTGGATATATGGGATGTGGAAACGTTGTCTTTTCAAACATGGAAAATACTCAACAATTACCTGCTTTGCCTCTCACTAGCCTGACAATGAAGACTAGATCAAATAATTTTTTGAGGTTCCAAGTGTCTGTAATTTTAAAACTAATACTTAGGGGGCGCCTGGGTGGCACAGTCGGTTAAGCGTCTGACTTCAGCCAGGTCACGATCTCGCGGTCCGGGAGTTCGAGCCCCGCGTCGGGCTCTGGGCTGATGGCTCGGAGCCTGGAGCCTGTTTCCGATTCTGTGTCTCCCTCTCTCTCTGCCCCTCCCCCGTTCATGCTCTGTCTCTCTCTGTCCCAAAAATGAATAAATGTTGAAAAAAAAATTAAAAAAAAAAACTAATACTTAGAACCAGTCACTATTACCCCATAGGTTTTACTAATAAGTTATTGGACAATATGAGTATCACTAGGGTTATTCTTGCCACCCTCTACTCACAAAACAAGATCAGTGCATTTTATAATTAAGTGGTATATATCTTGTTAGTTAAAAATCAAAATGATCATAGGTCATTACTTCATGTAAACTGCAAAAAAGCATGTTTGCTATTCTGTCTTCTAACAAGATATGACATGTTTATCTCTTTAATTGGAAATATCTCTGGTTACACAGCTATGAAGGACACCATAAATCTCTGTCTCCATTGGGAAATTAGTTAAATATCTCCTGATTTAGTATGTGTACTAAAATGTTAGCTCACATTACTCTGATTGGAATAAGAAGTCTTGATTTGTAGGACATGTGTTTGGGTTAGCAAAAATAGAGACACATTAAAGCCTACTTTGATAAAAGAATCCTGAAAGCATTGTTTATATTTATTAATTTTTGTAAATACTAAAAACAAGGTTAGAAAGTGTCCATGATGGGAATGAATTAGTTATACTTGATAGTGAAATCTTATTGCAACTAAATTAAAATTATATTGTTATGAGATATACTTTAAGGATTTTTAAGGTTCTTATTTGCTGTTATCTCTGAATTCTAAAATAAGTAGTGAAAATATTGATATTCCAGTATGAACTAGACAAGATTGTATTCTCATTTATTGTGAAGAACAATGGAGAATAACTTCATCACTTTTTCATAAAATAACCATTTTATTGGAATTGTTTATTGGGGCTGTTTATTGATGGGCATTTCAAGATGATTGAAGAACAACCAAATAACATGTGAAAGGGGAATAGATACTCTTTTTAGTGTTATGTTCTTTAGTTTACTTCCAATTTCCAAGCTCTTTCCATGGATTCATATATGCTTTGGTAAGCATCTATTGACATACTGATCATTGTTAGTAACTATCAAAACAAATTGTTCTAACCAATGGGAATTTTTTGTACTCACCATTAAATACTAGGTTCATTATATACACTTAATGTTTGAAGTAATGTACTGAAAATATAATCAAATGTCTTATGATTATGGCTGTGACACAGTAACTTATACCACACTAGCCCTTTCATCACAACCAACCATAAAACAGGGCAAAATAGATTAAGGAACGCTTTTCAGACATCAGAGAAGAGATAGTGCAGAGATGGAAGAGATGGTGCTTCATGACAGAAGAGAAACACATGAGGTAATCCTTACAGTTATTCCAGTTTTCTGCCTTTTGTTTCTTTCCAGACAACAACAGAAGGAAATGATGTCTGAGCAAAGCATGGCAATCTTGCTGAGCTAGGAAGAAAACATCTGTGTTCAGCTTACTACAGTGGCTAGTAATTAAAGTGTAGGATTTTGGAAAGGAAGGATCTAGGTAAGACTTTAAACAAACCATAAGCTACACATAAACAATATGAAATGGCATAAGGTCTAGTTACTGGGAAGCTGAACATTTAACAGATGCTCCATGGGCCAAAAAATACGAGGTGGGGAATTCCATCCTGACAGAGTAGAGAGACCATGTTGAATAGATAAGGTTTTCAACTGAGATGCTAAAAGGTCACACCTCAAAAGGAGAACTATCTGAGCCATTTAGTAAAGCCCTAACCTATACTTAACCCAACAAAGCTTAAAATCAAGTCTAATTAGTACTTTATTAATCTGCCCGTAAATTAATTGCTTCCTAGAATAAAATGTGTTACTCTTTAAAGGAAGAGAACAAAATCCAGACTTTCAGCATTGTAGCATTTAAAATGTTTTTTTAATTTTTTATTTATAAAATATTTATAAGATATTTTTTATTTAAAGTTAAAGTGTTAGATATATCAAGAAACAGAAAATTATTATAACTAGGAAAAACAAAAACAATTTGTTTAGAACCACAAGTAAACTTCTGAGTTATAACACAAGAGGTATAAAACATCAATATTTAATATGTCATAGAAAAGATAAATATGCAGGTTGAAAAATAAAGAAGTCTCAATGAATTAGTGAAAATGAGAATACAAAATAAAAAATAGAAATTCTTAAATTAAAGCATAAAATACTTAAAACAAGAAATGGATGAAACAATAACAGATTAAAAGCCATGAAGGAAAAGATCAATGAAGTTGAAGACACAGTATGAAAAATTATCTAAACATAAATTTACATAGAGGCAAAAAACTGGCAAAAATAACCAAAGAATTTGTCATTTGTGGGAAAATACCATAAAGTCTAACATTGCAGTGACTTGAGTATCAGAAATAGAGAAATAAGAGAAGAAAAAAATGGGGAAGCAATGCTAAAAATCTTCAACTTGTGATAAAGAATATTAACTCACAAATTCAGAAAGCTCAATGAATCTCAACAAAAGCAATTAGAGAACTATACCTAGCATATCTCAAAGTGCTGAAAAGCAAAGATAAAAAAAAAAATCCTAAAAGCAACTGGAGGCTGAAGGAATTATGTGCCTGAGAAAAACAATAAGGAATTCCAGTAACTATATAACTATTTCAGAATATAAAATAGGAACACTTCCCAAGTCTTTTAATGAGACCATTATTGTTAAAATCAGAAAAAGTATGTAGTAAGTAAGAAAACTGTTTTGACTAATACCTTGTATGAATATTTTAAATTGTCAAAATTACTTATTTTTACCATTTAAGATCTGTGCATATCACTGTAGGGAAATCTATACCTCAGATTTAAAAAAATCACATTAGGGGTGCCTGGGTGGCTTAGTCGGTTAACCGTCTGACTTCAGCTCAGGTCATGATCTGGTAGTTTGTGGGTTCGAGCCCCACATTAGCCTCTGTGCTGACAGCTCAGAGCCTGGAGCCTGCTTTGGATTCTGTGTTTCCCTCTCTCTCTGCCCCTCCCCCACTCATGCTTGTCTCTGTCTGACAAAAATAAATAAACATTAAAAAAAAGGACGCAAAACAGATGAACATAAGGGAAGGGAAGAAAAAGTAATACAAAAATAGGGAGAAGAGGGCGCCAGGGCGGCTCAGTCAGTTAAGCCTCTGACTTCAGCTCAGGTCATGATCTCATGGTCCATGGGTTGGAGCCCCACGTCTGGCTCTGTGTTGACAGCTCAGAGCCTAGAGCCTGCTTAGGATTCTGTGTCTCCCTCTCTCTCTGCACCTCTCCTGCTCACGCTTTCCCTCCCTCCCTCCCTCCCTCCCTCCATCTCTCTCTCTCTCTCTCTCTCTCTCTCTCTCTCTCTCTCTCTCCCCAAAATAAAAAAAATAAATAAAAACCTTAAAAAAGAGAGAAATTATTTTATGAGTGCCTGGGTGGCTCAGTCAATTAAGTATCTGACTTCCACTCAGGTCATGATCTCACGGTTTGTGATCCAGCCCTGCATCAGGCTCTGTGCTGACAGCTCAGAGCCTGGAGCCTGCTTCGGATTCTGTGTCTCCCTCTCTCTCTCCCCCTCCCCAACTCATGCTCAGTCTCTCTCTCTCAAAAATGAATAAAGGTTAAAAAAAATCACATTAGAGAATCAGTAATCTATTCATATTTTTCATTAGTATACTTCTTTAACGAGCATGAAATCCATCACAGAAATCTACATACTTTTAGTATAAAAGGAGAAATGGCAACCTAAGTACAGTTTACTATTTTATTAACAAGAGCAGTGACACAAAATAATATAAACTTGATGCATAACAAGATATTATCCATGAGTAAAGGTAATATTATTGACTCCTTTTTACCATCTATTATATGCCACCTTCTAAAGAAGTTTGTTAAGGAAATTAAGATTGGAGTAGAGTATATTACAATGCCTTACCCATTTAGTTTAATTTTGAATAACCATCCCACACTCTGGAGATTTTCCAACAATAGCGTGCAATCTAAGACATGGAACTTATCGGAGAAATTCAGTTAGATTATGGTCTTTTGAGCTTTCCACAAAATTTATTCATCTTCCCTTTAATATTTTCAAAGTAGTTTCATTAGACATTTCAATGCTTAAGCTTTGAGTGTCTTATTATAAATTCTTCATGAAAAGGAAATATAACTCATTTCAAAAACAATTTGTAATTGTAAATCAATTTCTCTCCTCTTGGTAGCTCAGGTGCTATATTATTTCATTAAACCTGATGGCTCTAATCTAGTACTGGAAGACAGAAATGGCAGTCTTCTATGATTATAGAAGGAGGTCATACAGGACTAGAGAAGACGTCACATTTTTCCATTTTGAACCCAAGCCACACATTTTTGTAATGCTATTTCTTTAGGGGAATTGTTTTTATTACTGGAGATCTACTTATTTTGTGCAAGGCATGGTCCCAATATTAAGGGAATTCTCAAGAGAATAATCATGATGTGAATACTTGAATGCAATCTCATTGACACCATGAAGGACTAAAAACGCAGTGCATTTCATTTTGAAAATTAAGAGCTGAAATTTAGCAGTTCTTTCTGAGATGAAGAGAGTTTATATAAGGCATCTCTGGAATAGAAACTAAACAGAAACAAGGATGACTGTGGTGTGATACAGTTAAAATGACTTAGTATAAGCAGAAAGGTGTGTGTGTCTGTATGTGCGTGATTGTGTGTATATGAGATCCTCATCCCAATAGCATAAATTTGCCTCGGTAAACCTGTACAAATACCCAGGAGCTATTTTTATATGTGCATAACTGTTCTGAGTGATGTATGTTAAGTAAGAGAATGGAAATAGTAAAGAAATGCTTTGTAAAGAGTTAACCCCAGGCATTATAGTAGTGTAAATAATGGACGTCTCATGCAGGTAATTCTATTTTACTCAAAATGATCTCACTCAAAAGACCCTTCTCCTTTTCTTCTCACTTGAAAAATGCTTCCCCTTTTCTTCTTACCTGCTATATGTCTTTTAAGACCTCAGTGTCAATTTTTATGTGAAGCTTATCTGGAACTCCTCAAGTCCCAAAGTAGAAAGAAAACTCTGCTCTGCTCTGCCAGATCACTTAATAACACATTACCATTGAGGATACTTCATTTAGTGGTTTGTTTGCATACATGTCTTGGTATGGACTTTGACCTGTCATTGTGCAAGATCCACCCCTTTTAATCCCACCCATAGAGTACATAGAAGGGTGCAGATAAAAAATCAATGATTAGAAACTTAAATGAATAGAAACCCAGAAAATAATGACTTAATTTTCCAGCAACCTAGCTATATTTTTCAAATTTTTACTTTTAGAACAGTTCTATTCAGATATACCTACATACAATAAAATTAATACTTTTAAAACATACAATTACATGGTTTTTAGTAGATTGAAAGAATTTTACTCTGTATTACCTAATTTTAAAATAATGTTATCATTTCTAAAAGGAACACCATACCTATTAGCTCCCTATTCCTGTTGCCTCTCTTTATTCTACTGCTAACCATTCATATACATTTTGTTTCCATGGGTTTGCCAATTCTGGATATTTAACACAAGTGGAATAAAAGTGGAATCATACAATATACGGTATAGTGTGACTCATTTCTTTCATTTAGTATAATGTTTGCAAGGTTCATTCATGTGGTAGCATATCAGTATTTCTTTTTATTGCCAAATAATATTCCATTACATGAATATGCCACATATTGTTTTTGTTTATCAGTTGATAGACGTTTGGGTTGTTTCCACTTTTTGGTTACTATAAATAATACTGCTATAAACACCCATGTACAAGTTTTTATGCGAACATGGGTTTTCATTGCTCTTTGTGTGTGTGTGTGTGTGTGTGTGTTTGTATGTGTATATGTGTGTGTGTGTGTGTGTGTGTGTGTGTGTGTATCTAAGAAGGCAATTGGTAAGTGATTTGGTAATGCTAGCTCTTTGAAGAACTGCCAAAGCATTTTTCAAGGGAATTGTACCATTTTATACTCCCACCAGTCATGTATAAACAAGCATTCCAATTAACCTGCAGCAGAACTTATTATTGTTTGTCTTTTTATTTTAACCATCTGATTGCACATCCTAATATGTGAAGTCCTATTTTGTGCATTTCTAAATATAGAAATTTGCATTGCCCTAAAAATGCATGATGTTCAGCATCCTTTTATGTGTTTGGCAATTTGTCTATCTTCCTTAGAGAAACCTCTATTCAGTGTTGTACATCCTGCCAAACTGTTAAGTTCATAATAAACTCTAATAGTTATTCTGTATGTGTGGATTCCTTAGGTATTTCTATATAAACAATTATGTTATCTGCAAATAGAGATTTACCACTTTCTTTCCAATATAGATGACCTTTATATTATTCCTTTCCTCATGTTCATGGCTAGAAACTCTAATACGATGTTCTCTACAAGTGGTGAGAGCAGACATCTCGTTCCTTATCTTAGGGACAAAGCATTCAGTAGCTCATCATCAAGTATGATGTTAGCTGTGGGTTTTTCATAGATTTTGGTGAGTAATTTTTGGTTTCCTTTACCTTGCAGAAGCTTTTTATTTTGATGTCATCCCAATAGTTTATTTTTGGTTTTGTTTCTCTTGCGTCAGGAGACATACTTAGAAAAATGTTGCGATGGCCAATGTCAGAAAAGTTACTGCCTGTTCTCTCTTTTAGGATTTTATAGTTTCAGGTTTCACATTTAGGTCCTTAATCCATTTTCGGTTTATTTTCATATATGGTATAAGAACGTAGTTCAATTTCATTCTATTATATATAGCTGTCCACTTTTCCCAACAGCATTTGTTGAAGAGACTTTTTCCCACTGCATACTTTGTCTTCCTTTGTTAAAGATTAATTGACCATACAATTGTGGGTTTATGTATGGGCTCTCTATTCAGTTCCATTGATCTATGCATCTATTTTTATGCCAGTATCGTACGGTTTGATTTACTACAGCTTTATAATATATCTTGAGAACTGGGACTGTGATATTCCAGTTTTATTGTTCTTTTTCAAGATTGCTTTGGCTATTCATGGTCTTTTGTGATTCCATACAAATTTTAGGATTGTTCATTCTAGTTTGGTGAAAAATGCTCTTAATATTTTGATAGTGATTGTATTAAATCTGTAGATTGCTTTGGGTAGTGTAGACATTTTAACAATATTTGTTCTTCTGATCCATGAGCATGGGAATGTCTTTCCATTTCTTTGTCATCCTCAGTTTCTTTTCAGTTTTTTATACTTTTCAGAGTACAAGTCTTTTACCTCTTGGGTTAAGTTTATGCCTAAGGTAAAAAAAATAGTTAATTCCTAAGTGTTTTATTATTTTTGGTAAAATTGTAAATGGGATTTTTTTTAATTTTCTTTCTGATACTTCATTATTAGTGTATGGAAATGCAACATATTTTTATATATTGATTTTGTAGTCTGTGACCTTACTGAATTTATCAGTTCTAGTAGTTTTTTTTGGTAGAGTCATTAGGATTTTCTACATACAGTATTATGTCCTCTGCAAATAGTAACAATTTTACTTCTTTCCTACCATTTTGGAAGCCTTTTATTACTTTTTCTTGCCTGATTTCTAGTATTATGTTGAATAAAAGTT
Source organism: Prionailurus bengalensis (assembly GCF_016509475.1). Lineage (NCBI taxonomy): Eukaryota > Metazoa > Chordata > Mammalia > Carnivora > Felidae > Prionailurus > Prionailurus bengalensis. Next base: position 112,370,689 of record NC_057354.1, read on the forward strand.
GTGAGAGTGGACATCCTTGTCTTGTTCCTGACCTTAAGGGAAGAGCTCTTAGTTTTTCAGAATTGTGTATATTGTTATCTGTGGGTTTTTCACATAAGGCCTTTATTATGTTGAAGTATGTTCCCTTTAAATCTACTTTGTTGAGGATTTTTATCATAAATTAATGTTGTACTTTGTCAGATTTTTTAATTTATCTATTAAAATGATCATATGATGTTTATCCTTTCTCTTGTTGATGTGATGGGTCACTTGGTTGATTTGCAAATATTGAACCACCCTTGAAATCCCCAGATTTTGGTAAATCAGCCGATAACCTTATGGCGTTTCCCTTGTAGGGAACTGTTTTCTCTTCCTGTTTTTTAAATTCTCTCTTTAAGACTCTTAAAAACTGAGACTAAACTGAGGTTTGATGGGAAGTGAGAGGGAGGGGAAAGTGGGTGATGGGCATTGAGGAGGGCACCTGTTGGAATGAGCACTGGGTGTTGTATGGAAACCAATTTGACAATAAATTCCATATTAAAAAAAATGTTGAACTAACCTAAATAAATAAATAAATAGATAGATAGATAGGTAGATAGATAGATAAATAAATTCACTCTTTATCACTACCTTTTGCCATTTCAATTACTGTGTGTCTTGGTGTGGACCTCCTTGAGTTGATTTTGTTAGGGGATCTCTTTGCTTCCTGGATCTGTTTCCTTCCCCTGGTTCAAGAAGTTTTCTGCTATTAGTTTTTCAAATAAACTTTCTGCCCCCTTTACTCTCTCTTCTTCTTGGATCTCTATAGTGAAAATGCTATTACTCTTGATGGTGTCATTGAGTTTCCTACGAGTGTTTTCATTTTTTTTTTCCTCTCCTGTTCAGCTTGATTACTTTCAATTACTCTGTCTTCCAGGTCACTGGAAAATCTGTTGTTCTCTTTCTTCTAGTCTACTATTTATTCCATCTAGTGTATCTTTAATTGAGTTATTTTTCTTCACCTCTGATTGGTTCTTTTTATGTTTCCAATCCCTTTGTTAAGGGTCTCACTGAGATCTTCCACTCTTTTCTCTAGTCCAGTAACTATCTCCATGACTATTACTTTAAATTCTATATCGGACATGTTATCTCCATTTTGTTTAGCTCTCTTGTTGTGATTTTTTTCCTGTTCTTTCATTTGGAACATATTCCTCTGTATCCTCAATTTGTCTAATTCTCTGTGTCTGTTTCTCTGTTAGGAAATTTAGCTATGTCTCCTGCTCTTTAAAGCAGTGGCCTTATGAAGAAGAGGTTCTGTAGTGTTCTACAGTTCAATGTCCCCTGTTCAGAACATGGTGATTTAGTATAGTCTCCTGTGTGTGTTGCATGTTCCTTACAGTTGTGGCTGAGGTGCTTTTGTATTGATTCCAGTTGTCTGTAATGACTCTATTTGCCTTTCGTGGGCAGAGTTTACTCTCCATATTGTTACTGGGTCAATCTCAGGCCTCTTCAGACTTGAGATGAGTCATACTAGGCATTGGCCAGAGATGCAGTAGCACCCTACTGCAGTGCGCTTTCCCTGTGTTGTCCTCCACGAAGCTTTCACTGGTCTGAGAGCCTGAACTCAGACCCAATATCTGCCCCCAGCCTACTGCTGGGGCTGCAGTGGGACTGGTGTGTGTGATTATACTCTCCTCTCCCTGGGACAGGAGTCACTTTGGAGTGGTGCTGGTCCCTGTCAGGTCTGGGTGCACATGACAGGCTTGTGGCACTGCTTTGGATGAGGTTTGGTCAAGGCTGTGTTGGAGTGAGCTGGTCCACAGGAGAACATGGGGGTAGGGCTCATGGTATTAACAAGATTTGTAATGATCTACTTTGAGGGAAAACTGCAATAAAGGCCTGGCTAGAGGGGATGTGTCCACAGGAGATCACATGGTTAGGGCATGCTCTTAGCACATTAGGTGGATAGTACTGAGCTTTGCTAGTTCCTACTGGTGTCCGTGTATCTAATCTGGGGGGTAGGGAAGGTAAATGGTGCCCACCAACTCTTTTTTCCTTGAAGAATTCTCCCAAAGATCCCTGTGACTCCAGAATATGCTCTGAGATTAGTAAATAAATCTCCTTCCCTTATATCCCAGGCATTTTTTTCAAACTCCTGCCTCTTTTCCCTATATACATGAGGCTCTTTGTTATGCTGCCTTTTTAAGGAAAGGGACTCAGTTTCCTATCATTCCCCATCTCTCCCAGAGTCAAATTTGCTGATTTTTAAATTTCCAGGTGTTAAGTCCTGCTGATTGTAAGAACTCACAAAATTATGCCTGTCTGTTGTTTGAAGCCAAATATTATGGGGGTTCATCTTCCCTTTGTGGGTTCCTTATGCTTGGGTACCTGATATGGGTCTTCTCCTCTCCCCTCTCTGCACCTGCAGCATCTCTCCCTCCCAGGGATGATCCTGCAAGTTCCTTTAGCTCCTCACTGGTCTCCACCCTTCCTACCCTCTTCTATGTGACCTCTACTCTACATTTAGCTGTGAAGAGTTTGTTCTGCCAATCTTTTAGCCATTTTCTAGGTTATTTACCCTGACTTGGGTATGATTTGCACTGATATGGGTGTCAGGCCAAGGGACAAAGTGAGCTTAGGATCCTCATACTGCATGAATCTCCCCAGAAGTCCTCCAAGAGTGTTACATTTTATGAACTATTTTTTTTCTGTGTCAATTAACATGACAATGTATTTTTGTCCTTTATTCTATAAATATGGTATACTATGTTACTTTTCATATGTGAAATCAACCTTGTATTTCTGGGATAAAGCCCTGTTGGCCATGGTGTCTTATCCTTTTAATAGACTACTAGATTTGGCTTGGTAATATATTGTTGAAGGTTTTTGCAACTATATTCAAAAGGGATTTTGTCTGTAGATTGTGTGATTTGGGGGTCGGGGGTCTGATTTTAGTAGCAGGCTAATACTGGCCTCATAGAATGAGTTTGAAAGCATGAAATTGCCACAAAGTTAAACCATCACTGTTCTTGTTCCTTTTATTTCCCTGAAGTTATTTCAAATCTTTGAGTAATTCCTAGAGTCCTGAAAAAGTTAATTTTCATGGTTCTTGCCAGTATTCTGTTATTTTTTATTCAAGAGTAGATTTTTAGAAGTCTTTTCCCTATAGAATTGCTTCTCCAATTGCTTCTTTTAATGTTACTATTCTTTAAAGTTTATTTATTTTAAGAAGGGGGGTGCAGAGGATCTGAAGTGGGCTGACAGCAGAAAGCCCGATGCAAGGCTTGAACTTATGAACTGTGATATCATCACCTGAGCTGTACTTTGTATGCTTTATAAACTGATCACCCCAAGAACCCCTATTTTATTATATTTTTAAGTTTTTATTTAAATTCCAGTTAGTTAACTTATAGTGTAATATAAGTTTCCGGTGAACAATATCGTGATTCAACACTTCCATACAACACACCTGATGTTTTTTATTTTTAATGTTTATTTATTGAGAGAGAGAGAGAGAGAGAGAGAGAGAGAGAGTGCGTTCACACATGCACAAGATCGGAAAAGGCAGAGTGAGGGGGACAGAGAGAATCACAAGCAGACCTCTTGCTGTCCACACAGAACCCATCATGGGGCTCAATCTCACAGACAAGATCATGCATGACCTGAGCTGAAATCAAGAGTAGGCCATTTAACCAACTGAGACACCCAAATGCCCCAACATGTGGTGCTTTTTAAAGAACTGAAATGGATGTTACTTTGCCATATATTATTCTCTTCTCCATATTACAGTTTTCTATTAATGAGTTATTACAATAGAGTTACCAGGCAAGCATCACTGGGCAAGGAAACTGTATGAAACTTCTAAAACGAGAGAGACACAGATGGCAGTTTTTACAAAAATCACATTTAGTGGCTAAATTGAATTAGAACCCATGTCTCCATACTTGCCAGCTTCTCCATCTTATTTCATGTTCAACTGCCTTGATTGCAGGGATTTTCCTCTATATTAAAACACCTATCACAGTTATCTAATTATCTACCTAGTTGTATGCCAAAGTGTATAAAATAAAATTATGTGATATAAAACATTTGTATGTGTAGCGTTTACACATTCACGCCAAAATAGTAAATTTTTTCTTAGCTTGCTTTCATTTATAAGGATTACATTACTATTAATCGAAGTGATCGTAAAATAGGTTTAATTGCACTTAAAATCGAACCATAATTTACTTCATCTTTATTTTTTGCTGTTGCAAACTATTAGAGAACTAGTCAAAAGTTCAGTGAAGCATTCTTCCATATTCTCTCATCAAAATTCTTTTATATTTGAATATTAGTACTATTCACCCTATTTTGAAAACTTTCAGCATGGAATAAATCATTCATGGAATCAGGATTTTCTTGCAGAAGTTAGTTGTTGCACAGTTAGTGCAGGCCATTGATAAACTTCACAAAGTAAAGTCACCAATTTTTCTAGTTATTGGCAGTCATAATCAGCATCTAAATCAACTATCTGAAAAGTATGCTCCTTGTTAGATCACCCTCAAATATTGGAATTCCCTGAATACTGGGAAAGGGGTTTGGTGTTACCTTGTTAATAATAAGTAGTTATAGGGGTGCCTGGGTGGCTCAGTCGGTTGGGCGTCCGACTTCGGCTCAGGTCACGATCTCGCGGTCCGTGAGTTCGAGCCCCGCGTCAGGCTCTGGGCTGATGGCTCAGAGCCTGGAGCCTGTTTCAGATTCTGTGTCTCCCTCTCTCTCTGACCCTCCCCCGTTCATGCTCTGTCTCTCTCTGTCTCAAAAATAAATAGATGTTAAAAAAAATTAAAAAAAAATAAGTAGTTATAGAAAGTTTTTTAAGATAATCAATCTACAGTAAGCTGTATACAGATGAAGATTAAAGCATTGTTTTTGTTATTTATATATTAAATATTTTCTGTATGAAAAAAAGGCCTTGACGTGTTTGGAAGATATCAAAAGACAGAATAAAATGTAAGAAACTTCTGAAGGAAATATTGAAAGCAAATGAAATCTGAATGAGAAAGAGAAAACATTCAAGTATATAAACCAAATTTTCATATAGGTTCATCTGGAAATGACTCAAATGTCAGACTTCAGTTACTCAGATGAATATTGAACTAATTGATGTAGTTGAAAGAGACCCAATTAATTTTTAGTGAAAATAAGATCCAAGATGAAAATGCCTAATGTGTAGCTAGAAGCAAATCAGTGGCTTTTTTGTTGGACTCTCTTCCCTGATACATGATCTATAGAGGAGCTAAAATTCTAACATGTATATTAGTAACTAGCATTTATCTCTATTTTTTTTTTGAAAGTAGTCCATATCTCCATAAAGCTGGTCATTTAGGACTGTTGCATTCTAACACAAACAAGACATTATTGAAAGTCATTGGACATATTATTAAAGTACAGTAGATGACTTTGGGGAAGTTTAAGGAAGGAGGAGCATACAATAGGGTATCTTGGAACCTGATTCCCTGAAAATCTCGGAGTAAGAGTTGCTGTTTAGGAGGTTGAGAGTGACAACTACCGGAGAAAGACAATCTGAAGAGGAAACATTGTTTCAAAAGTTACCACAGAGTTCCTAGGAGTCATATAGAAGTTGACTTCTGTATAATCTTGGTGAGGAAGAAGCTCCCAGAGCAATTTCACGTTTATTTTTGTGACTCAGGTGTTGAGTTTGATGAGATTTTTGAATCTTGTGGTTCCACTACTCTTCTTTTTTCTATCCCATGATCCTACAGGCTGCCCAGATGAACTTCATTATTTCTACCCCTGTGCCTTCCTTAGTCATTGACTTCCCAGCAGAATCTCAGTATTACAGAAGTTTTGAATTATCCTCTATGTTTGTGTTGATGGGCATCTTCCTCTGTTGTAGCCTAATATGATGGAGGAAAGATAGGAGAGGATCAGACTTTGAGCAAGATGGGTGGCTGGAAGTTCCCAGAACTATAGACGAGAAAGAATGAACTGAGAGTCCTCAAAAACATTGAGCTGACAAAGTGGTTAATAACACCGTTCCATCTCAGAAAATAGAATCTTAGCCTCCATGTTTTTTTACATTTGTTATAGCCCAGGTCAAATTAAAAGGAGATTTATATTTGAAATTCCATTGTATACTTATATACTTACAACTCCACAATTATGTCCTCTTAGCAGTTTTCAGTTTGTATGTTGGAATAAATATCATTCTTTTTCTGAGATCAAAAAATCACTCTGTTTTCAAACATATATGTCTAAACCCAGTAAAAATCCCTTCTCTTCCTTCCAATCCCTACTACCACTCCCTATGTTTTTCAACGGTAGTAAACATTCCCTAATGTTCACTTGTTTTAGACTATTTGTTAATTTTAAGAAACCTAGTGCTTTCAACTATCACAACATTTGTCTAATCAGTAACATTATTATTAGATACAGTTTACCTAACTCTCAGGTCTATGTTGAAATATGGGTCAGTTGTTCTTAAGGTTAGTAAAAAATTTTTAAGCCTTGTGTTTAGCTTTATTTTTTCTAATTTCAAAAAGTGACTTCAGGAAGAGAAGCTATATATATATATATATATATATATATATATATATATATATATACACACACACATATGTATATATACAATATAGCCACATACACACATATACACATATATACGTATACACCAGAGACAGCATGAACACAAACCCATAAAGGCAATTTTTTGTTAAGATTCCAAACAGGTTATTACCATGCAATAAAACAGGTAGAATTCTTTCCAAAATGTAACTGTCTTACTTCAAAGGGAATATTCCCTGGAGGAAATGCCAATTCTAACAACTCCCAATGCATCCGTTTTCAGACAAATTGCACTGTGAATGACACTGAAACATCCAAAGTTGAGATGGAAACTAGGTGAACTTTTGAAATCTGGGTTGGCTCCAAAGTCTAAGACAGCTCCAACTGAGTGGCCTCATTCATGGACAATTTGTCCATATTTTTAGATAGCTTGATGGCAATAGAGCCAAAATTATCATGTGAAATGACATAAATATCTGGCAAAATGCAGCCTATAATTTTATTTTGCCAGTATCCTCCAACATATTGAGGATGTTATGCACTGGGAGCGGGTAAATAAGTACTTGTGGGAGCTTTTCTTCCCAGTTGGCTTGGGATTTGACAAGCTCAAGAACTTTGGCAAGGGATTTAGAACAAATAAAACCAACTATAACAAAAGTTAGCAACAGTGACGAAAAAGAGAAACCTTCCTCTATTCTCATATTGTCCTGGCTAAGATTGTCATTTAAGTATCCAAACAGCTGTGCCCATGCTACATGGCCAGCTGATCAAAAGTAAATCTGCTTCTAAGAATCACTTCAGCAGAAATCTAACTGAAGGCTTACAGTGATTGAGGTTGATATCCCATTTCCTGCATGAGGCTATCTCTAGTATCCGTGAGGGACTCAATAATTTTGCACTACCATAGTAGTAGTGGCCGTAGTGGTAACAATAATAATGTGTTACAATTTATTAAACATGATGAAATAGGCACTGCTGTAAATGCTCTATAGGCATTATCATACTTAATTATCATATCAATCCTTTGATGCTGGTACCATGAATAATTCTGTTTCTGAGAGAATTTATTGTATTGCCTAAAACCACATAGCCAACAAGAACTGCAGAAAAAAATTGAAACCCACCCATTCTGATTAGAAATCACACTTTCAAAGTAAACTATAGCAATTACTATATCTTCCAGTACTCTCAACCCTCCCCCATAAGCTGGATAATTTTTTCTTTACCTTAGGTGTTGTCACTTATCAAATAATTTAATACAGCTTTCTGCCTAGAGGGGGAAATCAGATCTTCCAAATGCTAAGTATAAATCTGCCCTCGAGTGAATGTTCTCCTTGGTGTTGACATGACTATTTAGGCCTTTCCATAGTAGGAAGGAGGGGCTTGAGAATCCACAGAGCCAGAATCCACATGGCATCAGTTATGCCACTAATAAGCATGAGGCAACTGAAGTCACATACCTCCCCCCGATTTTGAGTAATTCCCATCTCATTCTCATATTGATGTTTCAATGTCAAGTCCAAGTGGGAGAACTGAAGGATTTCCCTGTAGTTGCTTGAAGGGTTATAGGTTAAGTAAAAAGGTGACAGAAAGTACTGAAAAGAGAAACAAAAAACATGGACCCAAAAATGAGCATCACTGCAGTAACACAGAACACATTTCCTAGATTTCACAGCCAAAAAATTCTGGCAAGCAAAGGGATCTCTATATTATTCCAATCAAGTGGCAGTAAATGGATAGCTAGCTGTTTCTCGCCAAAAATGGCAATCCTGCTCTGGCCCTGAGAGATAATACACACTCCTGAACTACACAGCCATTTCAGCTGCCTCACAATAATTGATGTACATTAAGCTATTATCATCATGAAAGAAGAGATTACAATTTTTTCCCCGTGGCAAATCTGAAAACACATAGAAGAAAACCATTGGCTTGTCTAGGTGTAAAAGCCATTACCTTTGTTGTCAGTGTTTGAGACACAGACCAGCTGGTTTTCAAAATAGTTAAGACATTTAGGATACATGCAGTGAGATTAGCCCTACTTGCTGGCAATGTAATTACTCTGTTTATTCATTTTAATGATCCTATAAAAGGGAATGAGATACGATGCTAGTGCAAAACAAGGAAAAGGGCCCGGAAAGGCAAGCGTCCCGCTCTTTAGGAGCACAATATGAAGCTGGTGAGCCCAAGATAAGCCAGGATTTGTTGGAAGCAGCTTCCTGCTTTCTATGGAGTCAGGAAACTAAGCAGATCTGGAAGCGACCATGCCTAGCAGGCATCTTGTGCAGCCCTGAGCCAGTTTATACAGGACTCATCTTTGATGGGGAAAATCTGTGATCATTGCTTTTAGATAACGCTTAATTCTGTCTGCTCTTGTCTTACAAGTTAAACTATATAACAATAGAGATTTGGGGTATAAAGACCTACAGAAGTTATCTAATTCAAACTTGAAGCCCAAGGCAGAAATCTGCCAGAATAATCCCAATCAATGGTTGTCCAGTATCTCATTGGATGTTGTTGATAAATCAGTTTTTCTTTTGGAAACATCCTTTTCAATATTTGGATTTGTCTAGAGGTTATAACATTTTCCCTTAAACAGCTAAAGTTCCTATCACTGAAACATCCATTCAAACAGTTCTAAATGTTCTGAGAATTTCATATTAATTTTAATTCTTTTTGCTCTACCTATTCCTATGTACCAAACATATTGCCCTTCAGATTTTTTCCAGTAAACAATATGCACCTATTTAAGGAGAAAATTTAATAGAGTTAATAGAGTTTAGTAGAGTTAATATGTGGTAGACACTAGGGATTCTACAGAGAATAAGACACATGATGAATTAGAGAGTTCACAGTTCACTGTGGTTACAGGGAAGTCAACAGTTCAGTAAGTTAAGATAAAATGCTACAGATGATGTAACAGTGCTTGGGAGGAATATCTAATCATCTAGCCCTTCACATGTGCCTCAAGTGTAGTTTATGGATATACTGCAGGTATTTTCTGAATTGCTAATTGTCTGCTTTAAGAAGTAGTTAAAAATAAACCTATCATTGCAATGTAGATGTATCATCTACTGTAACTTTACACTGCAATCTGTGTTACTGAGGTAGCCTAAAAACTTACTTTTCATAATAATACCTGCTAGTGGTTTTTCACAGAACCTTTGTCTAGTCAGATCTATGTTGCCATGCACATTTTATACTATGTTTTAAAATCCAAATTTAGGTAATAACATTTATCGATGTTTAAATTTGTTTGGTGGATTTAGGCCAAGAGATACAACCAACTACATTTTTCTTCTATCTTACTATGTATTACTTACATATTTCTTTTTAAAAATTTCTTTTTTTTTTAACTTATTTATCTTGGGGCATCTGGGTAATTTAGTCGGTTGAGTGTCTTACTCCTGGTTTCAGCTCAGGTCACAATCCCAGGGTCATGGGATCAGGCCTTGTGTTGGGCTTCGTGCTGAACATAGGGTCTTCTTGTGATTCTCTCTCTCCCTCTGCTCCCTCCCTGGCTCATGTGCTCTCTTTCTCTCTCTTTACAAAATAATAATTAATTCATTAATTAAACAAATATTTTCATTGTTAAATGATCATTACCACCTCCCATGTTATCTATTGTAGGGTTAAAGATCTGTATTCCCTCAATTAATCTTTGCATCTCTTCTCCCTTCCTGCCTTTATAATTTTTTTTGTTTGTTTCTACCTGTTGGATATAAGTAGTACAATGAATATTTAAAAACTTAACTATGGCACTAACACTCAAACTTGAGTATATACACTAATATGCAGACACAGGTTATTTTTAAAATATCAAATTGATAGAAGAAATAACAATGGCTAATAACAATAGTAAAGCTATTGTTTCCCATTTTGAAAATCTGACTTCTGAAAGATTATTAATATTTAATGATTTTCCTTGACATTTTAAAAAATTTTTCTGAAACCTTTCAATATATCTTCTTTATACCTTTCCTGCTATCCAGAGGATTAATCAGGGCCAAATACTATCATTATTTTATTTTAATTTTTTAATGTTTTTTTTTTTTGACAGAGAGAGATAGAGCATAAGCAGATGAGGGACAGGGAGAGAGGGAGACACAGAATCTGAAGCAGGCTCCAGGCTCTGAGCTGTCAACACAGAGCCTGATGCGGGGCTCAAACCCACAAACCGTGAGATCATGACCCAAGCCAAAGTCAGACGCTTAACTGACTGAGCCACCCACGCAATCCAACTATTATTTTATCAATATTAACTGAGTCATAAAATACCAAAAAGCCAAAGTCATACAGAGTGGTAGATTGGGGACTAGGAATCATACTCTTGACACCTAGTAGAATTTAAATATGTTACAGCATAACCAGAATTTAAGTATGTATGCTTGTGTGTGTGTGTGTGTGTGTGTGTGTATACATATACATATATACATATATATGTATGTGTATATGTATACGTGTGTGTGTATATGTCTATGTATATATGTGTATATATGCCTACAAGTAAAACCATTAGTTTTGGTTGTCTTATTATTGACAAGTTCCTGCCATTGGCTAATGAAATAATAGCTCAAAAACAAACAGTGATCACTGTTAACTCAAATGTTATATGATTAATTGACAGAGTATACAGTGGAGTTGATTATGATGAATTTTAAGAAACAAAAATGGGAAAAGTATGCAAAACTCAGTAGGTATAAATTCAGAAGTTTCCAGTTGGTTTGCATTATATAAATCATAATGAACTTTCCATTTCTTGGCAAAATTTCTGTGTTTAATAAAAGTTAATCATTCCTTAAATAAAGCTATGTGAGCACTTCAACATACTATAAAAGAGTCTAAATTCAAACCACTCCAATTTTCACACTTTTCTTTTGCTCCTTTCTAATAGGAGAACTATAAACTTGGACTTCAATACAATTAGAGCTTTGATGTGGCCATTTATTTTTAAAAGGCATTCTATAGCGTACCAATTGCTGAATCTAGAAGCTCTCCATTGATATTCCATTTAATAAACTACCAAGCCAGACACATTTATTTTAAAGTTCAGGTTTAATTAAAAGATAAGACTAAAGTGACAGAATGGCAAGGGAGAGAGGGATGTTGAAATTTTTTGTTTATTATTGCAGAGCAGCTGTTTTTATTTTTAACTAATCTCCATTAATGTCAAATCAAAAGTCAGCACTTCTTATAGGCTTTTGTATTTGCCTTGTTACCAGCTTCCCTTAGGAAATTACTATGCATTTCCTCATTCTGGTTGAAATCTAGTACGAGCCCATTATTGTCTAGCTGAAAAGTGCTGAGAAATAATTGTCCTAGAGTTTATTTTTGAAATTAAAACACATTTATTTCATCAGCAATACTTGTTAAATACCCACTTATATATTACACTCTGTTTTAGTTTGGGGGGGGGGGGGCGGGAGTTAATAAACAGACCAAAAACAAACAATAAACATACAAATTAAAGAACAAATAAAAAACCTGTCTTGTTGGAACTCAACGCTGTAATGAACATACGTTTCAGACTCATGGAAAGCTGCCTACAAATATTAAAAATTAGGACAGGGGAATTGCAGAAAAATAATGGATCACATTTTCAAAGATTTTGTTTGCATGTCTGTAATTCATTCAAATTTTCCAATTCCTGCCTTTAGGGTAATGATAAGAAAGGACTCATGTGGGTGCAGGAGAAATAGGAAGAAGGTAAGAGTTATAGATCTAGGAGGTACTTCTGTGATATTCCAGGACAAATATCACTATGACTTGATTGTACTTAGTAAATGAGCTGCTTGGAAGGGAACTTCTGTTTGAGACAAATTAAGCCACATTCTCTTATTAAGATAAAAATAAATGCAAAATATCTCCCTCTAAAATAATGTAACATCCGTTTTTTATTTTAATCTGTGGAATCATGATGGGGAAAATCCATTAAACGAGCAAAAAATTTCATTTTGTTCCCATGTATTAAAACAGCAAAAAAAAAAATCTTGACCACAGACTACTTACCAAAGTGTTTTCACAGATATAATCTTATGTGATCTTCAGCACAAGCTTATGAGATGCTTATTATTTTATAATCATTATTCTGCACATGAAAATCCCAAAGCTAATTCACTGAATGACTTACTCAAATTGATACAACTAATCAGTTCTTAAGTCAGATCTCAAAACTCAGGTAAAACAGCTTAATACCCCATGGGAATCCCGCTGAATGACAGTTTTTGAATAGACTGATCAAATACAGAAGGTTTTGTTAGATTTTAAATAGAATATGCTTTTAGATAATCTGAGTATTATAAATATGGCTATCCCCATAACTTGCCCTCTTGTTTTCTTGAATTTTTTTACTTGTTGTTTTTGTTTTAGGTGCCAGTATATTCTAATCTGAAGCTATTGTCTATGATTATTAAAGAGAATCTAAGATAACTAAATCAAAGTAGCTTATATGCTTGGGCACAACTGTCATGTATTAATCCTTTTACAGGAGAACTGCTATTACTGATGTTTACTGAGCATTGTAGGACACTTAATCATTGAAATTGTTCCGTGGCCATTTTGGTTGGTTGTTCTGTAATCACAAGGGCCCAAGGATATAATACAGGTTTGCTTTGCCTCTTAGCAATAGCTCTTTACCAGAATTTTGACTGTAAGCTAAAGCAGTAAAAATGTGAATGTAGAATGTTACAGATTTCCTGTAATAGGGTCAAGAGGCAGCAGGTGTAGGGTAAAGGACACAGGCTTTGAAGTTAAACATACATGAGTCCTTATCTTCATTCTGGTATCTGGTCATTCTGAGAATAGAAGTTTTAATTACTCTCTCTAGGCTGCAATTTTCTCTAATAATAATAGTAATAATAGTCATAATGCATAAATCATAACATTGTGATGATTAAAGTTATAAAAAAAGTACCCAGAATTAGATTAATTCCATGTTATTCAGCATAGTAACTTTATGGATTCCCTTCTCTACCAGTCTAAATTCTATGTATTCTCATTAATGTGTGCGTATGTGTGTATATGTATATATTTTTTTAAATATATCTGGGATCATAGATAATCTACGCTTATGTCACACATAAAGAGCCACGTGGATTTTTTAAGATAGAGAGTAAACTTGATAAAATAGATATACTTAGCATAGTGTAAGTATTTCTATGTAGCCTACTTCTTAAAGAACTTGAGATAACTTAAATTTTTTATCATTAGGCTTAATAGTATAGTTCAGTTCAAAAGAGAATATCTAAGAAGAACACATGGCATTGTGCCTTATTTCCAGACACTTGAGATGGGATAGAGTCAGGCATTTCACATGACCCTAAGCTTCCTAGGTTCCAGGTCTTCTAAGACTTGGAAAAAAGGGAAATATGATTCATTAAATAAATTTTATATTCAGACAACATGTGTAGGGCCAATTCCTTTACAGAGTTAAGTGATTTCCTTTGAAATAAAGTTAAGGAAAAATTTATGTCAAACATCCTGGTTTAAGAGACACAGATTAATACAGTGGATAATCTATGGTTTAATAAAAGCCAGAACTCCTGTTCAAGTGCATGCATCTACTACTGAAATCTTTATAAAGGAGCAGACATATTATTAAATGTAGCTCATAGGCTGAGATAATTGTGCCTTTGGTTCTCTTGCATTCTGGTGATCTAAATTAATGCAAGAATACTACCTTAAGAGAGAGCCTAATGGGCATGCAATCTTTCTATACAGCTAGTTCTCCTCTCAAATATCATATGTCTTAAGCAAGCATTTGGCAGGTATTAAATTGTAGTCAGTTCATGATTGAATTCTCTAGTAGGTACCTTCAGTGGTGATAATCTATTGCACTGGTTAAAGTGTTAGCCATATACTTAAATCATATCTGACATAGACGCTATATCCACAAAAAGAAAAGGCAAATGAGACATATTTTCCCATGTGGTTATGATAGTAGAATGGAGGTAGGCAAGCGCTGTTCCAAGGTCAAGTAATTTTATGATTAGACTGCATCCCTGCCTTTCTCAATCCTGACCTCAGGAGGATTTCAAAGGAGTCCCATGGAACTCTGCACCCTCCTGTAGTCTCAACCTCCCAGCAGTCCCCCAAAAGGCTACTATTAGAACTGATTCCCTAATTTCTTTTAGAGACTGTTTTCTGTTTAATTATTTATTCTGAGAGAGTGAGTACACAAGCAGGGAAGGGGCAGAAAGAAAGGGGGAGAGAGAGAATCTCTATGCTCTGGCAGCACAGAGCCCATCTTGGGGTTCCATACCATGAGGTCACGACCTGAGCTGAAACCAAGAGTCCGACGCTTAACCACTTAACCAACTGAGCCCCCTAGGCACCCTTCTTTTAGAGACTGTTAAGACTTATCCCTCTATATCTAAGTCACCACTAAAGCCTAGGCTCTTTAGGTCATCCCATATCACAGACTCTGCATACATTAACCTGATTCAGGGTCTTACACTTTCCCTTGTGCTCTCCAGAAAACAATGCCTATCATCAGCAAACCAGATCAACTGCCTCTCTCGTTTTTCCTATTTTTTTTAAATCTCTCTAATGAAAGGTAGATTTTTGCTGAATGTACCACTAAAGATACTCACAGTGTTTCCTCCAGTGGCCCACCAACATGAACTTGCAGCGGGAGATTGCCCCTCACTTCTCATTGCCTCTTCCTTAAAACAAAATAAAACACAATAAAAAGACATATTAAATTACATGCCATCAGATATATCATCTGTAATCTTTCGGAGTCCCCTATTTCTTTGGCATGTATTATTTCACTGATTTTTTTTAGCTCTTTTCTTACTGCTCATTCTTCACTCTGACTTCTGTCATTGTTCTTGGCACTTTTAAAAATGTATCCATCTTCCTCTTATTTTCATCCTTGTGTTCCTCACTGCCAGTGATTTTATCCTTCATTCCATGTCAGTTGATCATTCTCAAGGTCTTTGACCACATGGTGTCTTGTCCAATTTCTATTGTACCTCATAATACTCATTTCAGTATCCCATCTTAGGATACAATCTATCTTTCCAACTCATCACTCTGATATCCCAGACCCCAACTCTATCATTGCTTCAGATTCATTGAACCCACCAACTTATCTCTCTGTCCATCTTTGTGTCTTCACTTCCATCTGTGCCCACTTCACTTTCAGGAGTCATCTCTATACTGACACATTTCAGAAATATTCAACTCTCTTGGTTTCTTTCTTCTTCCATCATATTCTGTTGGCAAAGCTCAATTCGGGTTATAGCTTACTCTTTGCCTAGTCTTCAGTGAAACCCAACAGCCTCATGAAATAAGAGAAAAAATGGTGACCTAACTGGACTCATTACAAATCAATGTCTTAAATGTCATATGGAGACTCTGTGTTGCCTGACACTCCTGTTACATTTTTCTTGTCAATCCATTCTCCTCCCGTCTGTGGCAACTATTTCACACTTCAGCTGATGCCCTTTATTCTTCTTTTACTGGGAAAGGAAAATCAAACTGAGAAGAACTTCAATATATTTCCTTGACCAAATATACTCATACCCCCATAACATGTGAACTCATCAAGTGTATCTTCTCTCCAGTTGTGATAAGATCTGTTTGGTCATGTATTTTGATTCCCATATTGTACTTGATGTGCTACTCCATTTCTCTGCCTCCCCCCACCCCGAAGGAAGTGTTGATATTCATTATCATCTTTATTCTCCTCCTATTATCTCTCCAACTGTCTCCAGTCAGCATTGTGTTTCCGTTTGTCCTTTGGGACTACAATTGCAAATGTTTACCAAAGGCCTGCACATCACCATAGTCTCAGTCATCATTGTCCTCATCTTCTTCGTAACTTTTGACATAGCGGGACGTATTCTCCTCCTTGAGTCACTTTCTTTGCTTGAGATTTCCCACTGAACTTTTCTGTTTTCCACCTCGTGCCTTGCCCACTCCTTCCCAGTCTCCTTTACTTTAATTTTTTATACCTATCTATAAAAGTAGGCTATGCCCAGGGTGCAATCCTCAAACTTTATCTGTTTTGTATCTACACTGTCCCCTTTGGTGGGCTCACCAAAGATTGTGACTTTAAAAGTACGATTTCCATATTGATGACTCAAATTCATATGCTTAACCATGACTTCTCCCCTTTAATTACATATTTTCATATGTAACTACTCGATATATTCACTTGGATTTCTGGTAGACATCTCAAATATAATATGGCCTCCACATTACTCCCCCAAACATGTTCTTTTTCTGTCATCACCATCTCTATAAATGGCATAACCTGAGATCAAAGACCTTGAAGTCATTCTTGACTTTCATGTTGTTGGCACAACAATGCGTATGTGTAACTGGTATTCAGAATTTGGACTCTTGTTACCACCAACACTGTTGCCATTTTAGTCTAAACCACTGGCTATGTTTCAACCAGATTTCTGCAATAGCCTCTTAACAGCTTTTCTTTCTTTTTTTTTTTTAAATTTTTTTTTTCAACGTTTATTTATTTTTGGGACAGAGAGAGACAGAGCATGAACGGGGGATGGGCAGAGAGAGAGGGAGACACAGAATCGGAAAGAGGCTCCAGGCTCTGAGCCATCAGCCCAGAGCCCGACACGGGGCTCGAACTCACGGACCGCGAGATCGTGACCTGGCTGAAGTCGGACGCTTAACCGACTGCGCCACCCAGGCGCCCCGTCTTAACAGCTTTTCTTGTTAGCATTTGCACCTCTCAGCCTGTCCACTTATAGCAGACAGAATAATCTTTTAAGGGATGATCAAGTCATATTATTGCAAGTGAGTCAAACACGTCCAATGGTTTCTCATACACAGGAAGTAAAATCTAAAGTTTTTGTCACATCTTACAAAGGCTACATATTCTGGCTTCTGGCTACCTCTACAACTTTGTGTTTTTCACATTTCTACCATATCCTATTTTGCTCCCAATGCTCCAATCATACTGTTCTCTGTTGTTTGTCAAGGATCTCAACCACCTCCTGCCTCAGGACACCTGCACTTTCCACTTCCTCTACCCGGAACCCTCCCTTCCTCTAAATATCTGTCAAGTTTCTCTCTCATCCAATTCAGGGTTTTGTTCAAATATCACCTTCCTAGGAGTACCTTCCCTCATCGCCCCCAACAAATTAGTAGCCTTGATATCACTCTATCCTCTTATGCTCCTTAATTTTTTTCTTGAGAGCTCAAATCCCAATCTGACATTATATATTTACACCATTATTTTTTAATGTTTTATAATTTTACTTTTATTGTAATTTTTAATTACAACATAATATAGTGTTATATTTGTTTCAGTATACAAATACAGTGTACAATATAGTAAATCAATGATTCTATATGTTACTCAGGGCTCATCACAATACATGTACTCTTTTTTTTTAATTTATTGTTTTAAGTTCAATTAGTTAACATGCAGCGTAGTATTGGTTTCAGGAGTAGAACCCAGTAATTCATCAGTTACATATAACACCCAGCGTTCATCCCAACAAGTGTGCTCCTTAATGCCCATCACCCATTTAGCCCATCCCCCCACCCACCTCCCCTCTAACAACCCCTAGTCTGTTCTCTGTATTTAAGAGTCTCTAATGGTTTGTCTGCCTCTCTGTTTTTATCTTATTTTTCCTTCCCTTCTCCTATGCTCACCTGTTGTTTCTTAAATTCTATTTATCCCAATTGAATATAAGATACATGAAGGCAACAAATTTGTCTTTTAAAAAAATTATATACATAGCAACTAAAAATATGCAGGCACATTGAAATGGCATAATAACTCTTTAATAAATTACTGAACGGATAAATGAAAGAGTTAATACAAGAGAAAACAGGCAGTAATGATTATAAATACACAGGTAGGATCCAGGATCCAGGGTGGAATCTGTGAATGAGAAAACTGATAAATTACAAAGGGAACAGAGAACCAGCTGGGAAACTAGAGCAAGTACTTCAGTGTATGGAAAAATTTATGGAAAAATTTATCTGATATTAAAATACATGTATGATTGTTGATCCAGAGTAGAGATACCCACTCTTGGCTTTGGTTGCAGGTAACTCCCTGACATGGAAAGGCATAGGTTGGCAATTAGAGATTGAGAGTTTTAAAATACCTATGACTGCAGAAGAGATCTAGGACATCCCTTAACCCCTCAGAAGACTATATAAAACAAAATATTATATTCTCAACACTAGGATTAAATTGATTAAAAGATTTGTCTTATGTGAATGGATGGTGTGTGTGTGTGTGTGTGTGTGTGTGTACATATACATGCATGTGTGATATGTAGTCTGACACCTAAATATGGGTGATGCAAGAACCAAAGTATAAGGAAAAGTCAGTTCTGATGGCAATCTTGAATCATCTTTCAGTTTAAATTTGTTATTTTCTGGATCGAGTATTTAATAGGAAATTTAAAAGAAGTCATGTGGGTGGTACCTACAAAATTTCCTAATTCTAACTAGTAGGAATAATAATCTAATAATAATAGCTAATAATCATAGCTTCTTCAAAGTTGTATATTAACATAGAAAACATAGCAGTAGTTAGTAATAGAGACTTTTACTTTTACCAAGAGAGTATATTTAAGAGTAAAATGATGTTTTAAGCTGTCTCAAGAGGATATACTGTGACTCAGATATATGTGGATCCCAGAAACACATTCTTCCAAGATTATGATGAAAGTGGAAACTACCGAAATACATCTTTGTCACAGTTACATTTACATTATGGTATCCATAGTACCTCCCCTTTTTTCTACCTCAGAATTTCTCAAATTAAGTCTCTTTCACTGTTGAAGTTAAAGCTTTGGCTAACTTTACATACTAGAAAGATTGTTATTAGAGATGAAAATGTCAGGTGACAAAAAGATAAAAACACCACACCCTTGTAAGAGGATTGTCATTGTGTGTCCATAGACTGTCCAGGAGGCCAAGGAATACACAAACTGTACCTCTCTTCAATGCTGTAAAAAGGTGAACACATCACCATCTGAAACCAAATTCATTGACTGTCCAAAAAGTGAATGCATCAACATCTAAAAGCAAACTCATTGTCCGGAAAGAGTGAATAATGCTCATGCCAGGAAAAGCAGTCGTTCCACTTACAAATAACCTTGTGTGGAAAACACTCACACATCATTCCAGGATACTCAGTTGCCCAAGTCTAGGGAGAAGGGAAGCTGGACTCCTACTGAGATGTTGGAAGGCTGCTTCCTACCTTAACAAATTCAAGACCCTCTCTTATGGGCTGAATTTTGTCCCCTGAAATTCAAATTCATATAGTGAATTCTTAACCCCAGTACCTCCAAATATAACTGCATTTAGAGATACACCTTTAAAGAGATAATTAAGTTAAACTAAGGTGACTGGGCTAGACCCTAATCAAACGTGACAAGAAGAGGCAATTTAAACATAGTTATAGAGAAAGGACTGCGTGAAGACACTGGTAGAAAATGGTCACCTACAATCCAAGAAGAGCGGTCTCAGAAGAAATTAACCCTGCTAACACCTTGTTCTTGTACTTCTATCCTTTGGAAATGTAAGAAAATCAATTTCTGTTATGTAAGTCACCCAGTCTTTGGTAATTTGTTATGGTAGCCCAAGCAAACTAATGCACTCTCTGAGGTTGGCCAATGCACAGTGCACTCTAGCAACAATAACTCTTAAATAATGAGTAGTGAGTGGTGGGAGTCAGGGAGAGAATTATGAAGTGTTCTCGTCTGCCTGCATGGATATCTCTTTTCTCATATCTTTATAACATTAATGCACGTTATTCAACTCATAGCTATATATTTTATATAGTTGGTTTTTTGATTTGTATTCATATATTTTAAACTTGCATGGTACATTTTACCGACAGATAACAGTATGTACTCATTTGGAGCTAATTCTCCCACAGACTATAATAAAAAGAAAAATGAAGTCTAATAAAATCCCAGGCAGAGACGATGACCACCATTTTGACATAAAGTAACAGAATCACACCAGTAAGAAAGGCAGTGTTTTGTCTTTGGCTTCAATCCTGTTAAAATGTTGCCTGTAAGTTCCTTTTTCCTTCAGATGCTTGCAAGCTATGGCCACTCTGTTGATCAGCCAAGGCAAAATCTGGTAGAAGCAGCCTTTGAAAGGACCTATGATATCAACTTCAGGGATTCTGTCAGACAGTCAGTATTCCACTTCAAAACGCATCAAGGTCCAAAGAGTGATTGATTTCATTTTTTTTTTCAGATGACACAATCACCAAGCAAAAGCTGAAACCATTCATGTTGCTTTCTATGTTCCCAACTGAATTATTAATCTTTCTGTCAAGTCTAATTCCTGACCCTCAATTTAATTCTATTTCAGTAGCTGATGCCTCTATTAGCCTCACTGCACTTGAATTCTGTTGCTCCCTTGGCTATAGCCTGCTGAGAAAACTGTTTTTCAAGTACTTATCAGAAAAGCTCTATGCCTTATTGACTCAGATTTTAGTTTCAAATACTATTTTTACTGATCAGGTACTTGGAAACAAAAGTTCTGAGAGGCTTTATTCATGCACTGAAAGGTGACTGCCAAATTTCATTTATGCCCAAGGACATAAATTATAACAAAGTCTTTCTTTGTACCATTAATAGACTCCTGGGGGAATCATTAGTTCTGAAAGTGAAAAAAAAAATAACTTTAAGAAGACTGATAGTGGAGAAACATATGGATTGGTACAAAAAAAGAATAGAAACTAGGGCCAGATTTCACTATTTCTAAATATAATCATCTATTATAACAGAATAAACAGCCAATTAAAATATAAATTCAGTGTTGCAATGAGAATATGATGCAATCCAATCATTAACAAAACATGATCCCATGGTGAGAGATCAATATAACTGAATGAGATGACTTTGTACTTTGGGGCTGCCTCATGTTAGCACACACATAATTGATGACAGTGCAATCTATTGAACCAATCAACTAAATTGCTCTGATTCTTATTAGTGTGTCAACACCCATAGTAACAGATTTCTGAAGTGTACCAAAGAGTGATGCTTCAGGAAAAAGTGTTCTTCAGTATTGCTGAGTATATTAATCAATAAAACGTATTGCTGTGTCCCTTGGTGGAAATTAAAGTAAAATGAACAGTGTCTTTTCTAGTCCAACCTGTTTCTGAACAGCACTTACATAAATATCCTCAAAGTTATTTATTCCAATCTCTCTGCTCCAGTGAGAAAATAAGCACCTCTTCACAAGAAAGGTCATTCCATTTTTGAATAAATCTAATAATTAAAGAATTTCTTTTCACAATGACTTTTTTTTTTATAACTCCTATTTCCTATTGATAGCATGGTGACACTGGAAACCACGCAGTAAATGCATTTCCTGCCTTGGTTATATGATAGCTTTTGAAATTCCTTCAACCCTTCATCTTAGACTTTGCCTGCCCATTTCCCCCATTGTTCTTTACCTAAAATGGTATGTCTTCCCTTTATACACCTGACGACGTTTATCTGGACATACTCTGATGTGTTTATATGTTTATAAGCTGTTTTCTCCTGATACTATCACTATGCTGATACACCGTAAGTTTCTTCTCTGGGATTTTCTGTGCATCACCTTTCAGTGATATTTAATTAAGTCATTCAACAGCTATTTACTTAGTTGTCTCTATGGTTTCCATACAATACCCAGTGCTCATCCCAACAGGTGCCCTCCTCAATGCCCATCACCCACTTGCCCCTCCCTCCCACCCCGCCCATCAACCCTCAGTTTATTCTCAGTTTCTAAGAGTCTCTTATGGTTTGGCTCCCTCCCTCTCTGTTTTTTTCTTCCCCTCCCCCATAGTCTTCTGTTTAGTTTCTCACTCTTATGTAGATGGTTTTTGTTGTGGGTAGTTAGTGGCATTGGAATGTTGTTAAGGTAAGGTCTCTATCCTCCAGAGCTGCTCAGTCCAGAGAACAATGCAGACCAAACCAGTGATTCTAATGCAGTATACTGGTGAGATAAAGACAAGATACTGTAAGAATCCACTGGAAACACACACATCTTGCCCAGAAAGACTTCCCAGTGGAGGTGGACATTAATTGAAGTATATGAGGAAGTGGCCACACAAACAAGGGCTAGTGATATCTTTCAGAGACAGTGGGTAAACAGAACAAACAACTAGGCATAAGTGATGTGGTATATTCAGGGGCTTGGAGGAGTTTAGAGGGTCTGGAACACTGAGGATATAAAGTGTGAAATGTGGCTACAGCAATAAATGGAGGCTGAACCTTGAAGATGTGCCATGGTAGTGTATGTCTTACTCTATTTAGAATGCTATAACAGAATACTGCAGACTGGATGCTAATAAACCACAGGAGTTGATTTCCCACAGTTCTAAAGTCTGGAAGTCCAAGATCAAAGTGCCAGCGTGGTTGGGTTCTGGTGAGGGCCCTCTCCCAGGTTGCAAGCTGCTGATTTCTTCCACTGTGTGGAAGGGGCTAGGGAGGTTTGTGGGTCCTCTTTAATAAGGGCACGAATCCCAATCATGAGGTTTCTGACCCCATGACCTAACCAGTTCTCAAAGGCCCCGCCTCCTGATGCCATTACTTTGTGGATTAGAATTTTAATATATAAATTTGAAAAAATGACATACAAATATTCAGACAATAGTAGCGTATTATTTTCCTGGGGCTGCTATAGTAAATTATCAGAATTGGGAAGTTTAAAATGACAGAAATGTATTCTTTCACTATTATAAGATTTTTTAATGTTTTTATTTATTTTTGAAGAAGAGAGAGACAGAGCATGAGCAGGTGAATAGCAGAGAGAGAGGGAGCACAGAATCCGAAGCAGGCTCCAGGCTCCGAGATGTCAGCACAGAACCCAATGCGGGGATGAACTCACGAACTGTGAGATCATGACCTGAGCCGAAGTCAGATGCTCAACTGACTGAGCCACCCAGGTGCCCCTTCTTTTACTATTAAAAGGACAGAAGTACAAAATCAAGGTAAAGACACTATTTAAAAATAAAGCTAGGGGCACCTGGGTGGCTCAATTGGTTAAGCAACCAATTCTTTGTTTCAGCTCAGGTCACGATCTCAAAGTTCGTGAGAGCTGGCCTGGTGTGGGGCTATGCACTGACAGTGTGGAGCCTGCTCGGGAGTCTCTGTCTCCTTCTCTCTGTTTTTCAAAAAAAATAAATAAATAAACATTGTTTTAAAGATAAGGCTACATTCTGTGGTTCCAGGTGGACTTGAAATTGGGGGAGTACTATTCACTACAGTAAACAATTGTTTCATCTGTATGCAATGAGAAAATACTGATAAGATTGTGTAGGGTTTGTAAATTAGAACTATCACAAATATCTAAGAGCATGTGTAAAGAGGAAAGTAATACATTTAGTTTGGGATAAACTGAGTTTCGAGTATTTGGGCACATCAATCTGGAGATTTTTTTAAATTTTGAGTATATTTGACACACAGTTATGGAGATTTTAAAAGGCAATTTATGTTCAAGTTTGAGCTTTAGCAGAGATATCTAAATTATAGGTCAATTATACCTGCATGCATTTCGATAATGTTTTTTTTTTTTTTTTCTAATGTACCTAGTGTTAGCCTGGAACCAGAATTTATTGGCTCAGAAAAGCCAATTACTAAATATTCAGGAACATTTCAAGGCCATCATAAACCTTTGGTGGGTTGCAGTCTGCCAAGATAGAGCCATTTATATCATGGAGAGTTGGTCGTTACCAGAACATCACTGAATTTCACCCATTTGAAAAATTGATGAACACTGTGGACCCTCCCCAGAGAAATAACACACAAAAGTTTTGTGTTTGTCACAATTTAAGGAACTCTGATATTATTGGTGTTTTAAGGCACAAGGTGTAGGGGACCCTTTATTTTTAAGACTAAAGAAATGTGAGCTTGTTTAAATGCTAATGTGAGAGTGTCAGTAGAGAGGAAAGTTTAAGATAAAGGAAAGAGGGTAACAGGACTAGGTTTCTAATGAGGCAGGAGACAATGGAATACAGAGAACATCATTAAAAGGTCCTTCATTTCCTTTCTCTTCTGCTCAACATGGACCTTTTCCCATTAGTTTCCCATGGCTGGTGTAACAAATTGCCAAAAACTTGGTGTCCTAAACCGATATAATATAAAATCTTTTGATTCTGGAAGTCAGAAATCCAAAGTGGTTCTCAGTAGACTAACGTCAAAGTGTTGGCAGGGCAGTGCCCCTTCTAGAGGTTCTAGCAGATAATCTGTTTCCTTGCCTTTTCCACCTTCCAGAGACCACCCAGGTTCCTTGACTCATAGCTCCATTCCTCTACCTGTAAAGCCAGGAACATCAGGCCTAGTCCCTCTCATACTGCTCTCTCTGGCTCTTTTTATTCTGCTTTTCATTTATTTAGTAGAGTCTGTGAGATTATATTGGATTCACCTGGATAATCCAGGCTAATCTCCCTTAATTCCACCTACAACTTTAATTCCCCTGTGCTATGTAACCTAGTATATTTACAGGTTCCAGGGATTAGGACATGGACATCTTTGGGGGGCCATTATTCTGACTACTACATATTTGCCCCTTTGTCCCCATTTCATGTTCACATTCTACTCTGTTACTTTTATGTATTCCTCTGTTTAGAGAGAATGGGGGAGGAACTGAATCTTCTATTTGTATAAACATGATAAACGCTGAGCTGAGTGCTTTTATGTATATTAACCCACTTAACACTTAGCACCCTGTGAAGGGAAGTTTTCTCTTTAATGTAAAGCTGACAGACCTGTAGCTGACAGAGATTTATAAAATAACTTGGTTCAGATCACATAGGTAGTAAATGTTGGTTGTGTGTTGAAAACCTAGAATTGTTTGATCTAATGCCTAGTGAATGATCAGCTTAGTTGATATAGAAATGGGTGGTTATATACAATAAAGATATTTACACACACACATAAAGAGAGATATAAAAAAATACACAGAATATGGAAAATAGTTTACAAAACAACCATTCTATAATATACTTTCATTGCTGCAATACCATTGATATCTACTACTCCTAAAGTACTAAGAACTGTGCATCAAGCAGATGTGTTTTATTTATTTCACAATGCTCAAACTATTGGGATTTAAATTGTTTCTAGTTTTTAAATGAGCTTTTACTTAAGTAAATATATATATATATATATATATTTAAAATCACACTCTTTGCTCATACCTCATTACATTTCTCTTAGTATCTCCTCTCCTTTTAGATTTTTTACTCTGCCAGTCTAAATCTACACAGCTTTTAAAAACTGGTATAAGTTCTCATTCTTCTGTGCATGAATCTTTTACCCTCTGGGCTTTTGGTTTTCTTCATTCTCTGGACTCAAAGCATTCTTTGCCTTTCCAATTTGTGAAAATATATTCTTAGTTGTTATGTTTTACTCCTTATATATTGCTGAGATTTAATGTTAATGGGTACTTCTCAGTAAGCATCTAGGGATAGTGCCTGCACCAAATCTAAAGTTTTATTCTCCAGCTCCATCTACTGCAATGTAAACATACAATAACATATAGGGTCTTGTTTGGTTTTGTGCTATCTGCCTATCAGCCAATTAGTAAATGGAATATTAGTAGGCATTCAAGAAATGCATTTTGTTAAGCATGTATATTCTCAGACGTATATGAAAAGGATTATGCCATCCGTTTGAACACAATAAAACACTTTTGGCTAAATTGATGCAGACATCACGTTCGAGGTTTTTTTAGCCACTTCCCTGTCTCCTTTTGAGTAAAGAGTATAGGAATATAGAAAGCAGGAACATGCCTTCTTTACCATTTAATCTCCAGATTTTAGAAACGTGCCAAACATATAGTAGTCCTTAATGAGTATTTGTTGAATGAATGCATGCTTATTTGAAAAATATTGAAAATATTCAAGAAAGTGTAAGATATGAGATAGAGTATATTTACTTATTTGAATAGATTGGAAAACCTATGTCTTTTGTTGTTTGGGGTTTGTTTTTTGTTTGTTTGGTTTTTTTTGATTTTTTGTTTTTCAGATGTGTCTTTCTAAACTGCATAATACATTGGTTTAAGCCCACATTTTTAAAATAGACGGGGCGCCTGGGTGGCGCAGTCGGTTAAGTGTCCGACTTCAGCCAGGTCACGGTCTCGCGGTCCGTGAGTTCGAGCCCCGCGTCAGACTCTGGGCTGATGGCTCAGAGCCTGGAGCCTGTTTCTGATTCTGTGTCTCCCTCTCTCTCTGCCCCTCCCCCGTTCATGCTCTGTCTCTCTCTGTCCCAAAAATAAATAAAAACGTTGAAAAAAAAATTAAAAATAGAAACTACATGCATTTATGTATTTGCTTTGTGTTTTTGTGTATCATTTTAAATTTTCTTACTTGCAAAACCTTTTGTGTGTACATTGTAGTGTACAATTTATGTGAAAGAAATTATCTAGGCTTACCAATTCACTATGATACAATTTTATGGATTTACAGTGGCCCAGTATCTACTGACTAGATAGACTCCATCCACAGCAGTACATTAGCACCCACCCTACAAAAGGCATTCCAGAAATATCATGCTCAAAAAAGAGAAATTATGTAATCCTCAAATCTATCCTAGAAGCTATTTTTTGGACAATTCCTGTTGTCCTTCTGCTGAATACTAAGGTTCCCCAGTTCTGAACTTTGAATACATTTGCAGTCTGTTTATTCAGTATTCCAGGTTGCTGCCTTCCACCTTCCCCCTCTTCTTCCCTGTCTTCTATTCCCCATTCCCCTCCACTATCCTTCTGGGGCTTAGTGATGTCCTTGAGCTCTCACTCTCTCTCCCTCCCCCCACCTCCCTCCCTACCTCCCTTTCTTCTGTCCCTTCCCCCCACCCTTCATTTGTTTGCATGTAAAAAGTGAAAGCTCAATATTTACTAATACAAAACCATCTCATGATGTCTTCAAAACCAGGAGGATTCCTCCCAACAATTAGACATTATATCTCAATGTCTGGTCTGATCTATTTGCTAATTTGGATTAATTTCTTCATTAAGGGTTGGGATTCCACAAAAATAATTATTTCATTTGTGCCTCATGTTTGAGTGAACAATGAGCCAATCTGGTGCCTTTCCTTAAACAAAGAAAATCTGATGCCATATAATGTGCTTTCTCTGTTCTCCAAAATCTTAGCAGGAAGGAAACAACAACAACAACAACAACAACAACAACAACAACAACAACAGCAGCAACCTCTTTTCAGTGTTTAAAAAAAAATAAAAGGCAGCTAAGGCAAGAAGGAAGTTAATTAAATAATCTTTTAAAATTTTCTTTATTTTATATATAACTTTGACCCAGAAATTTGGAATTTATTTTTTAAGGGACAGTAATATTTTAAATGGTAGTAGGGGGGCATCTGGGTGGCTTAGTCAATTAAGTGTTGGACTTTAAAAAAATTTTTTTTTTTTAACATTCATTCACTTTTGAGAATAAGAGACAGACCATGAACAGGGTAGGGGCAGAGAGAGAAGAACACCCAGAATCTGAAGCGGGCTCCAGGGTCTGAGCTGTCAGCACAGGACCGATGCGGGGCTCGAACTCAGGGACCGTGAGATCATGACCTGAGCTATTGTTGGTCACTTAACCCACTGAGCCACCCAGGTATCCAGACATCTGAATGTTGGACTTTTGATTTAAGCTCAGGTCAGAATCTCAAAGTTTGTGGGATGGAGACCCTGCGTGGGGCTCTGTGCTGTCAGCACTGAGCCTGCTTGGAATCCTCTCTGCCTCGCTCTCTGCTCCTCCCCCACTCACACGTGTTTTCCCTCTCTCTCAAAATAAACAAACTTAAAAAAAAAAAGTAGAGCTCACATTCTCATTAGAATTAACAAAAATACACGTAACAGGTGAAATAGGTATATCCTAGGATTAAAAATACAGATACATCTTCATCAAAGTGGTAAAAAATATTTTTTTATTTACTTTATTAAATTTTTATTTAACTAAGTCATTCTTATAACAGGACAAGTATTAAAAATCTTAGCATTCAGGTGTGATCCTTCTCCCCAAAATGAATTATAACACACTCCAAGAGATGTTATTCACCAAGTTCCTTTGGTCCTTGTGAGGAAATACAAAATACAACCTTTTTTTTTTTTTTTAAGAGAGCCACTTACTAAATTTACCAATTTGAACAGCATCTGGTGGTACCAAATGATGGAAATATGAGTCGCCCATTCAATACACTAACAGGATTAGGGTGAAGAAAGATACCTGGGTGTCTCATTCTTGACATTGGTGATTTGTATTCTTTTTTTTTCCTACTCCGCCTCACTAGAGATTAGTCAGTTTTATTTTTCTTCTAAAAAAGGCACTATTGATTTTGTTGATTTTTCTCTTTTATTTTTATAAGGTCTATAATTATTTCTACTTTTATTTGCTTTCTTCTCACATCAGGTTTAGTTGGTTCTTCTTTCTTCGTTTTCTTGGAGTAAAATTTTAGGTGCCCTAATCCCCTGATTTGTCTCCTTTTTCTTTCTAATGACATACCCCACAGAAGTAGTTGCCAAATGTATATTTTACTCAAACTCAAGAATCTTTTGCTCACAAGAAATTAAAGAAATTAAAAACATAATACAAACAAACTTTTTGTAGTCTAATCAGTTGAAGAAAAGAGATGGGTACTATAATTGTGTTCTCTCCCCTCCACCCTTAATAGCAGCTCTTTCAAGAATCTATTGAACACTTAGGGCTGCAAATGCTCTGATATATTCTCATCTCCTGGCCTCTAAGAAATCCTAAATTTCCAAAACATGTAATTTGAGTTGGCATTATCACCTTTACAGTAGGTGGTATATATATGCCTGGTATTCATGTGATTTGATCCATTGTTCTTTTATTAATCCAGCAAGAAGTGTCTTCTAGAACCACTGAAATTAGATTACAAGGAGATAAAGAGAATTTGGGCTTATACCTTTCTTCTGAAACCGCCCTGATAGTTACTACCTTTGTGACTATAGGCAGTCAGAGATCCCACCTGCACCTATTTTCTGAATTAAGTATAACTGTATTAGAAGAAGACTTTAAGTTGCCTTATAGCTTTAAATTCTATGGTTCTCTTTACTATAGTACCAAGATTTGAATAAAAATTACCAGAGTTACAAAGTAAGTGAGTCATATTCTTATGTTACAGACATATCCAGTCTAGTTAGGGTAATAACTAATGTCTAAAGTTAGATATAAATCGATATGGACCTCAAATACGTGGTACCCATTTTATGATAGAAGGAAAAGTCAGTGTGGAAAGTTACTGGGAATCCCTTGTCGAAGAGAAGGAAATTTAACTCAGTTTTTGAAAACGGGAAGGTTATATAATATCATAAGGCTTAGTGAAAACCTTCTAAGCAGGAGAAATGGCTTGAACAGAGACATGGTTTAAGAATATTTGGGAGCTATGGAAGCAATTGGTTTCGGTTTTCACTTATGTAGTCCACTTGAAGATAAAGTTGAAGAGAGAAGATGGTCTCATTGCTGGATGGAGGAATTGACTTTATTCTTGCATCTATGATCAGTGATGAATATTTACATATTGCCTTTATAAGCTAAGGATTAGTTTCTCTACTGAGAATAAATGCAAAGCTCTCAAGCACTAGGTAAGAGTGAGAGCAGGCACAGAGAAATAAAGAAATGATAGCCTTCAGAAAAAACTCTAACATCAGTAGGTAGTAAAGGCCCACACCCTAAAAGCTCAGGAAAACCAACCCCGATGTTCTATTCAGCCAGAATTGGAATACAGAATAATATATAGAATCGACTGAATTATCATATGTGGCCAGTAGAAGTTCATTTTTTTTTATTTTATTTTTTTAAATTTTTTTTTCAATGTTTATTTATTTTTGGGACAGAGAGAGACAGAGCATGAACGGGGGAGGGGCAGAGAGAGAGGGAGACACAGAATCGGAAACAGGCTCCAGGCTCTGAGCCATCAGCCCAGAGCCCGAGGCAGGGCTCAAACTCACGGACCGCGAGATCGTGACCTGGCTGAAGTCAGACGCGTAATGGACTGCGCCACCCAGGCACCCCTAGAAGTTCATATTTTAAAAAAAAGATGTGGGAATAGCTAAAGCTAAGGAAAAAATAGAAATTTTAAGTATTAAAAGAATAATAGCAATAAATCTGTTTCTCAAACATAATATACCTAAAATATTTTGTGGAGTATGGATGAACTGAATGTGGCAAAAGCTATTTTTATTTACAGACTTGATTCACATTTAATTTAGTATTTTTATGAATATTTATTATCTTTATAAATACCGGGTAGATTTACATGCCTTGCCCTCACTGTCTTACCTCCCATATAAATACCATTGCCAAGCATATGGCATGAGATAAATAGGCAGACACTTCCAAAACAGAGATAATTTTTTTAACAGACCTTATTTTTCACAACAGTTTTAGATTTTCAGAAGAACTGAGACAAAAGTACAAAGTTTCCATGTACTCCACCTGTGTAAAAGCTTTCCCTATTACTAACATCCTACATGAATATTGTACATTTGTGAAATGAACGAACCAATATTGATATATTGTTATCTCAAGATTATTTATGTTTCATTAGTTTTTACCCAATACCTCTTTTCTGTTCCAGGATCCCATTCAGGATGCTACATGGCATTTATTTTTCATCTCTCCTTATCCTTCTTGTAGTTGTGACAATTTCTTAGACTGTCCCTGTTTTTGATGACCTTGACACTTTTGAGGACTGTTGGTTTAGTTATTATATAGGTTGTCAATGTTGGAATTAGTCTGATGTTTTCTCATGTATAGACTGAGGTTATGGATTTGGGGGAGGAAGAACATAGAAGTAACACCATTTTGATTTTTACATCATATAAAAATTACATACCAACATGACATCACTGTTGATGTTGCTCTTGATTACCTTGATGCAGTGCTTGTCAGATTTCTGCATTACAGATCGTTTTCCCCCCTCTCATACGCTTGGGAAGGAATTAACTATGACTTGTCCACATTTAGGGAGCAGGGATTATGCTCACCTCATTTAGGATAGAGTAGCAACATAATTTATTTTTAAATCTTGTGCACAAGACTTTTGTCTCCCCTCTGCCGTTTGACAAAGCAAAGGAATGTGTGTATATACTAAAACAAATATATATGCATACCTTAAATATTTCTATCTACAAGCATCTGTATCTATGTTAAGTTAAACTTGAGTTGTTACTGATATTACCAACTTTTACCCATTATGACATGAATTATCCTAGCCTTCTGCCCTTGATGATCTCTAAATTTCTCACTGTGACAGTGGCTCCCACTATCCACCATTAATTTACCTAAATCCTCATTTCCGATATGTATATGGACAACAGTATCAGAATTTTTAACCCATAGCCCCACAGAAAACACCTTTATGACTAAAGTACTTTTATTCAGTTTCTTTTGTCTTAATTGTACAGACTCTATTCTTTTCCAAGTTTACTTAGGCCACACCTTTCTCTCACCAACTTTAGTAATGCTATTTCGTTTAATTTTTTTTTTTTAATTTTTTTTTCAATGTTTATTTTTTGGGGGACAGAGAGAGACAGAGCATGAACGGGGGAGGGGCAGAGAGAGAGGGAGACACAGAATCGGAAGCAGGCTCCAGGCTCTGAGCCATCAGCCCAGAGCCTGACGCGGGGCTCGAACTCCCGGACCGCGAGATCATGACCTGGCTGAAGTCGGACGCTTAACCGACTGCGCCACCCAGGCGCCCCTGCTATTTCGTTTTAAATACAGTTAGATTTTCTTGCTTGAATCTACATTTTTTCCTGGAATTCCTTAGCCTTCTAGATGGGTTTTTTTTTTTTTAACATTTATTTATTTTTGAGAGACAGAGACAGAGCATGAGTGGGGGAGGGGCAGGGAAAGGGAGACACAGAATGTGAAGCAGGCTCCAGGCTCTGAGCTGTCAGCACAGAGCCCAATGCAAGGCTTGAACTCACAAACTGAGAGATCATGACCTGAGCTGCAGTCAGACACTTAGCCAACTGAGCCACCCAGGCGCCCCTTGATGATTTTTTTTAATGGTACACATAAGGTTCACTTGTGTTGTAAATTTCTACAGATTTTAGTAAAGGTGTAATGTCATGTATCCACCATCACAGTATCATACAAAACATTTTCACCACCCTAAAAACATTGTATTTCACATGTTGATCCCTCCAATCTCCCCCGCATCCTTCAATCCTCTGGTAACTACTGACTTTTTTTTTTTTTCCTTCCTGTTTCTACAGAAAAGGAATTCCACAAAAGGAATTCCTTTTGCCTTTTCCACAATGTTATATAGTTGAAATCATACAGTAGGTAGATTTTCAAATTGGCTTCTTTCCCTAAGCGATGCGTATTTAAGTTTACTCAATGTCCTTTTATATCTTAACACCTCATTTCTTTTGAGCACTAAATAATATTCCACCATATGGTTGTATCACCATGTTTATCCATTCACTCACCGAGTAAAGTTGCTATAAACAATAAGTGTGCAGGTTTTTGTATGGATAGAAGTTTGTAGCTCAATTGGGTAAATACTCCGGAGTGTGATTCCTGTATTGTATGGAAAGACCAGGTTTCGCTTTGTAAGAAAATGCCAAATGGCTTCCAAAGTGGAGCATTCCCACAAACAGTGAATGAGAATCCCTGTTACTCCACATCCTTAGTAACACTTTGGTTGTGTCAGCTTTTTGGATTTTAGCCCTTCTAATAGGGTTGTGGTGGTAATCCTTGTTGTTTTCCTTTGGAATTCCTTAATGAAAAATGACATTGAGCATCTATTGATAAGTTTTCTTTTTACCATCAGAATATCTGCGTTGGTGAAGTATCTGTTCAGATCTTTATTCATTTAGTTTTTTTTTAATGTTTATTTTTTTAGAGACATACACAGAACATGAGCGGGGTGGGGCAGAGAGAGAGGGAGACACAGAATCTGAAGCAGGCTCCAGGCTCCGAGCTGTCAGCACAGAGCCCGATGTAGGGCTCACACTCACAAACCGCGAGGTCATGACCTGAGCCGAAGTTGGATGCTCAACCTACTGAACTACCCAGGCACCCCAGATGTTTATTCATTTTGATATTGGACTGTTGGATTTCTTATGGTGGAGTTTTAAGAGTTCTTTGTGTATTTTGGATACTAATCTTTTATCAGATATGTGTTTTGCAAACAGATTATCCTATTCTGTGGCTTGTCTTTTTGTTATCTTATGGGTGTCTTTTGGGGTGCCTCAGTGGCTCAGTCGGTTAAGCTTCCAATTTTGGCTCAGATCATGATCTCATAATTCACGAGTTCCAGCCCTGCATCAGGCTCTGTGCTGACAGCTCAGAGCCTGGAGCCCGCTTCAGATTCTGTCTCCTTTTCTCTACCCCTCCTACACTCACACTCTGTCTCTCTCTCAAAAATAAATACATATTTTAAAAAGGGTATCTTTTGTAGAACAGAAGCTTTTATTTTAGTGAAATCCAACTTATCAATTATTTTATTCATGGATCATGTTTTTGCTGTTGTGCTAAGAAGATACCACTAAACCAAAGAATACTTAGATTTCCTTTAGTGTTGTTTTCTAGAAATGTTATAGTTTGTGTTTTAAATTTAAATCTATAATCCATTTTGAGTTAATTTTTATGAAAGGTTTAAGATCTATTTCTGACTCCTTTTTTTTTTAATATGTGATTTTCAATTGTTTGAGGACTAGGTTTTGAAAAGATTGTTCTTTCTCTGTTGAATTGCCCTAGCTTCTGTTTGAAGATCAGGTGACTATATGTGTGTGGATCTTTACTTTTTTTTTTCCTTTTTTTTCTTTTTTTTTCGATTCTGTCTTCTCTTCCATTGATCTATGTCTTTATTCTTATGACAATACCATGCTGTGTTGATCATTGTAGTTTTATAGTAGGTCTTGAAGTTGGATAATGTCAAATCTCCAACTTTGTTCTTCAAGCTATTCTGGGGTATTCAACTTTCCATGTTAACTTTAGAATCATTTGTCTCCTTTTTTATTCTTGTTTAGTGTGGTTTGTGGTTAGAGGTTTATTAATTTTATTGATCTCTTCTGACAACCAGCGTTTGATTTTATTTCTCTTTTGCCTCTTTCCAATATCATTTATTTCTTCTCTAGGTTGTTTTGTTTTGCTTTTCTTATTTTTGTTTTTCTGCTCTCTTTAGACATAATTGCTTGTTTTTGTCTAGTTTTCTAAGGTGGAAGATTATATTATTGATTTTAGGTATTCTTGTCTAATACATGCATTCATTGATATGAATTTCACTTAAACACTGCTTTTACTTCAGCCCACCAATGTGGATAGATTAAAAATATTTTTAAACGATTAAAACAAATTTTTATTCAACTCAAAACAACGTATAGTTGCTCTGGTGATTTCTTCTTTGACACGTGCCTTTTTAAGATTTGTGCTGGGGGCGCCTGGGTGGCTTGGTCGCTTGGGCGTCCGACTTCGGCTCAGGTCATGATCTCTCGGTCCGTGAGTTTGAGCCCCATGTTGGGCTCTGTGCTGACCGCTCAGAGCCTGGAGCCTGTTTCAGATTCTGTGTCTCCCTCTCTCTCTGCCCCTCCCCTGTTCATGCTCTGTCTCTCTCTGTCTCAAAAATAAATAAAAACGTTGAAAAAAATTAAAAAAAAAGATTTGTGCTGTAGATCTTCAAGTTTGGGGAAAGGGAGGTGATTTCCAGTTATCGTTCTGTTACTGATTTGTAGTTTAAATCCATTGTTGTCTTGGATATTTTGAAAGACGTCTATTCTTTTCAATTTGTTGAAAAGTTTATGTTTGTATGAAAAGTTTTGTTGAAAAGAAAGGTTTATGACACAGGATGTGGTGTATTTGGATAAATGATTAAGTGAACTTGAGAAGAATGCGTATTTTCTGTTGGATGAAGTATTCTATAGATGTCAATTAGATTCATTTGATTATTGGTGCTATTGAGTTCATCTATATCCTTATTAATTTTTGTCCTGTGAAATTGCCAATTGCTGATAGAAGAATGTTAAAGTCTCCAACTATAGTTGAAAATTTATTATTTCTCCTTGCAGTTTCATCAGTTTTTGCCTCAAGTATTTTGATGCTCTTTTGTACAAAGTATATACATATTAAGAATTCTTATATCTTCCTGAGGAATCGACTCCTTTATTGTTATGTAATACCTTTATCTTTGATAATTTTTCTTGCTCTGAAGTCTCCTTTGTCTAAAATTAATATAGTTACTCCTACTTTCTTTAAATTAGTGTTAGCATAGTATATTTTTCTTAAGCCCTTACTTTCTGTCTCTTTGTTTTTATATTTAAGGAAATTTCTTTCAAGCAACTTATAATTGAGTTTTATTTTCTATGAACTCTGACAATCTCTGTCTTTTAACTGATTTAGACTATTGACAATTTAGACTATTGACAATTTAGACTATTGATGTTTAAATTTTTTTTAATGTTTATTTTTGAGAGAGAGAGAGAGAGAGAGAGAGAGAGAGAGAGACAGACAGACAGGGTGTGAGCAGGGGAGGGGCAGAGAGAGAGGGAGACACAGAATCTGAAGCAGGCTCCAAGCTCTGAGCTGTCAGCACAAAGCCTGACCCGGGGCTCAAAGTCACAAACTGCCAGATAATGGCCTGAGCTGAAGTTAGGCACTTAACCCACTGAGCCACCCAGGTGCCCCCTAGACTATTGATGTTTAAAGTGATCATGGATATAGTGGATTAATATGTCTTATGTGTAACTATTTTTTATTCGTTGCTCCTTTCCTTTGTTTCATTTCTTCTATACGTTTTCTGTTGTCTCTGGTCTTAACTGAGCATTATATATATATATATATATATTCTATTCTTTCCTCCTTGCTTAGCATATCACATATCAGTTATACTGTTTTTTGTTTTGTTTTGTTTTGTTTTACTGTTTTTAGTGGTTGAGCTTGAGTTTGCAGTATACATTAATAACCAATCCAAGTCCTCTTTCAAATTACACTATCCCACTTCAAGGGTAGAACAAATATTATCTAATCAAGTATTTCCAATTCTTCCCTCTTGTTAGTTATAATACTGTTGTCATTTATTTCAGCTATCCATAAGCTATAGTTATCAGATAGATTTCAGCTATTATTATTTTGGATAAACTGGTATGTGTTAGAGCAATTAAGAATAAGAAAAATAAAAGATTTTATTTTACCTTTATCCCTTTACTAATACCCTTTCTTTTGTCATGTATATCTGAGTTTTTTACTTAAATCATTTTCCTTCTCTTTGAAGGAGAATAATTCTTATAGGGCAGATCTAATAGTGTGACAAATATCCTTGGCTTTTGTTTATTGGAGAAAGCTTTTATCTCATCTTCACTTTTAAAGGATAATTTCATGTAGAATTGCTTGCTGGTGTTTTGTTTTAATGTCAACACTTAAAATATTTCACCCCACTCTCTTCTTGCTTGTATGCTAAGAGAACTCTGATGTACCTCTTATTCTTGTTCCTGTATAGGTAAAATATTGTGCACCCACCACACCTACTTTCCGTATTTTCTCTTTGTTTTTGGTTTTCTGCCATTTAAATATGTTATGATTGGGTGTAGGTTTTTAAAAATTTATCCTGCTTTGTATTCTCTGAGCTTCTTATATCTATGGTTTGCTGTGTGTCATTAATTTTGGAAAATATTTGGCCATTATAACAAGTATTTCTTGTACTCTTTTCTATCTTTCTTCTTCCAGTATTCTGATTACATGTATGTTAAACCATTTGCAAGTGCCCTGTTAAATTGAACATTCTGTTCTATTTTTTTTTTTTGCAGTTTAATTGGATAAGTTTCCACTGATATATCTTCAAGTTTACTGATTCTTCAACTATGTCCAGTCTACTGGTGTGACCATCAAAGGCATTCCTCATTTCTGTTACAGTGATAATTGATTTCTAGCATTAATCTTTGATTACTTTTAGAGTTTACACTTACATCTCTCCTTACATCTCCCATCTGTTCTTGCATGTTGTCTACTTTATCCATTAGAGTCATTAATATACTGATCATAGTTATTTTTAATTATCTATCTGATCATTCCAAATCTGTATCATATTTGAATCTGGTTCTGATACTTGCTTTATCTCTTTAAGTGTGTTTTTTCTTGCTTTTGTAGTATATCTTCTGATTATTTGTTGAAAGTGGGTAATAGGAACTGAAGATAGATAGATAGATAGATAGATAGATAGATAGATAGATAGATAAAACCCTAGTGTATAACTTTATATGAATCTGGCTAGCAGCTGGTTTCTATTTAATGTTTGCTTCAGGTCTGGGTGCCAGAGGCTTCAGTTTCCTTTAATTTTCTCATTTTGTTTTTGTTTTTATCCCTGTTGCCTTCGGTTTCCTTAAGAACATCCTCTTAATAGAATCTGTGTCTTTCAGCTTTTTTTGTTGTAATCCACTGTATACTGGATAATTGTTAATGTGGCGTTAGAGTAGGGGCCAATAGCACTTCATGATTTAATTACTAAATCCCAGTCATGTATTGGGCCTAGGTCCCCGAGGTGTGGCCTTCAAAAGTGTTTCTTAGCTTTATTCTTCTCCTTTACATGAAACAGGAAGGCTAGACTGAACTGAACCTTCCTTTCCTTCAGGTAGATAATTGCCATGTCTTCAAGTAGATAAGGCTCAGTAAAGTCACTTTCCTTGGAGAGGGTAAGCTCTGTGTTCAAGAATACTCTGGGCAGATTTCACAATGGTCACTTTTATCCTCCCCCAGCCTAAAGTCATCAGGAACTTTTCTAGGATCTTCACCATGAACTGGGAGGAAGTGATTTCTGTGGAGGTAAAACTGACAACAGTTTAGTTCTCCCTCCCGCTCACCAAAGCCAGGAACCCCAGGAACATTTCAGTCTCAAAGTAATCCACACTCAGCCCCCAGCAATTCATCAAAATTACCCTGTATGTGTTCCTACTAGTTAATGGCTCTAGGATTCTCTCTACTAGGTAAGCTGATCTCAGGTATAACTCCTTGTTTTTACCTTTCTCCAGATGATCAAGTAGCAAAGTCTTGTGACCCCAATCTCTGATATGCCTTATAAAAGTAGTTTCTTTTTAGTTTGTTCAGCTTTTTTCTTGTAATGACAGCAGTGATGACTTCCAAACTCTTTGTATATTAGAGTTGAAACAGAATCCTTTTCCCAAGATCAGTAACCTTGAAAAATGTCTCACGGCTATATAGCACTGTTCCTATTCGTCTTAAACTTTCAGGGGCCTGGTAATTAGTAGATTTGAGACTTTTACTCACCTTCTAAATCAAGTCCACATTCTTCTTCCTCATAGTTCCCAAAGACATATATCTTTAAATAAAATAAATTTTAGAATATATTCTGGATGTAGGCTATCTTCAGGACAATTGTAGGTGGTAGATAGTTGATAAGTAATTAAATGGATCTATCAATTGATTTCCTAATGGAATAGATTTCAGAGATGAATCAATTCAAATCCTTCATTATATAGATAGGAAACAGATCTGTTGAGAGGAAACAGTTTCTCTTAGTCCCTACCAAGCAGCTCATCCTGGAGTGGAAGCTAAATTTCTTCCCTCCCAACTTAGTTCTTGTTCCACTGCCCTGTACTATCGCCCAAGATAGTCTGGGTGTCTTTTACTAATGTTTTTTTCAAGCTTAGTGTATGTGTGAAGAAATTTATATGTAGTCACCTTTTTATGAACACCTCAACAGTACTCAAAATTTAGGGAATATCAAAATGAGTTTTCCTTAATTGTTTTAGTGTTTATTTATTTTTGAGAGAGAGAGAGAAGACAGAGAGTGAGCAGGGGAGGGGCAGAGAGAGAGAGGGAGACACAGAATCTGAAGCAGACTCCAGGGTCTTAGCTGTCAGCATGGAGCCCGACACAGGGCTCAAACTCACGAACTATGAGATCATGACGTGAGCCGAAGTCAGATACCCAACTTACTGAGCCACCCAGGTGCCCCAAAATGAGTTTTCATTAAAAAAAATGAACATATAAAATTTTCCTTCTGCTTTAGAAAGTCATAAAAGCCGTAACATTTGGAAACAAATGGAAACCCATTGCATAGTTCTTTGAAAGGACAAACATGAAGAATGAAACCTAAAAGAGCATTACAATCCTTCCTGAACCTTCATTTATATAATGCCTAAAATCTTATCTCCCATTAAAACATTTCTTTTATTGCAGACCTTACTTGAATTAATGAGGACTAGGAATCTTGTAAAATAATGAAATTTTCTCTATACTATTTCTTATAAATGTGTGTATATTATAATTTAATATATAATATATATGTATGTATGTACACACACACGATGAACACACATAATTCATATCATGGAATGTGTCCCAGGAACTTTGATTTTATTTTTTATTTATTTATTTTTTTAATTTTTTTCTACATTTATTTATTTTTGAGAAACAGAGACAGCATGAGCAGGAGAGGGGCAGAGAGAGACGGAGACACAGAATCAGAATCAGAAGCGGGCTCCAGGCTCCGAGCTGTCAGCACAGAGCCCGACGTGGGGCTCGAACCCACGAACCATGAGATCATGACCTGAGCCGAAGTCAGATGCTTAATCGACTGAGCCACCCAGGCACCCCCCAGGAACATTGATTTTAATAAGAAACCTCTTCCTTCCAATAATTGCTTTATTTCTTGATACTTTAAAAACCTTAAAACATCAATGAAAAATTAAGTTGTATTTCCTTAACTGTGCACATTGTCATACAATCAAGCTGATGTCTTGGAAATTTATCTAAATTATCTAAATTGGGATTCCAAAAACTGAAAGAGCATCCAGAGGTACAGCAGGGCTCTAATAGGCTACAGACTATGAAAAAGAGAATGAAGAGTAGGCTCAGGAGCACAGATAGTCACAAGAATCATAAAACTGCAGGGAAGAAAAGTTAATCAAAAGAATTAAGGACGAAAAAAAAATGGGGATATGCAAACAGAAAAGGCTACTTTAAAAAGAAAAGCTGCAGAGATTTCCTGAGGCTTCATAGCATTGCATTATGCTTCCTATATGGAATTGTTGGAATCCTAGGGACCATCTTCTTTTCTTTTTAAAAATTGTTTAAATGTTTATTTATTTTTGAGAGAGGCGGGGTGGGGGTGAGGGTGGGGAGAGAATGTGAGCAGGGGAGGGGTAGAGAGAGAGGGAGACACAGAATTTGAAGGAGGCTCCAGGCTCTGAGCTGTCAGCACAAAGCCAGACCAGGGGCTCAAACCCACAGGCCATGAGATCCTGACCTGAGCTGAAGTTGGACGCTTAACCAACTGAGCCACCCCGGCTCCCCCCAATTTTTTGAACTGTACTCCTCCCCCCAGATAGCAAGCAAGATTCTACTATAATTTCACATAAATCATTTCATACCTGTCTCCCCAATTTGACTTTGAGGGGTTTTGTTTTTTAGACAAAATAGATTGTTTTACTTATTTATTTTTATTTTACATATTTATTATATTTTATCCTGAGATCCACACTAACACCATCCAGAATGCCAGAGATAGAGTAGAAGCATAGTAAATGTTAAATAAATGAATCTCTACAACCATGTTTTCAGCCTTGGAAATTTCTATTCCATTACAACAACTATCAAGATGATCCCATGTGCATATACCTTCTACCAGATATGATAACTCATCATGGACGTCACCTATACAGTTTAGTTTTAATCTTCTATGTCTACTGTATATTGCTACACTGTTAACAAGGTAATATGACCAAAGCGAAGTTTGTGATATCACCTCCTTTTTGTTTCTTGCTTAAAGTTTGTTTGTTTAAGGAAGACAGAGAGGGGAAAGTGAAGAGGGGCAGAGGGAGAGGGAGGGAGTTCCAAGGAGGCTCCGTGGTGCTGTCAGCCCAGAGCAGAGCCTGAAGCAGGGCTTAATCTTACAAATCTTCTGATCGTGACCTGAGCCAGTATCAAGAGTCTAAGGCTTAACTGACTGAATGCCTCAGCACCCCAGTCACCTCCTGCTTTAAACTATACAATGGTTGGGGCACCTGGGTGGCACAGTCGGTTAGGCGTCCAACTTCAGCCAGGTCACGATCTCGCGGTCCGTGAGTTCGAGCCCCGCCTCGGGCTCTGGGCTGATGGCACAGAGCCTGGAGCCTGTTTCCTATTCTGTGTCTCTCTCTCTCTGCCCCTCGCCTGTTCATGCTCTGTCTCTCTCTGTCCCAAAAATAAATAAACGTTGAAAAAAAAATTAAAAAAACAAAACAAAACAAAAAAGTATACAATGTCTTCCCTTTGTTCTTAGGAAAAACTTATTTTTGCCCCTGTGTGGTGCCTGCCTCCTTGCCAGTACTATCTGGTCTCATATTCCCTAATGCTTAGCAGTCTGTGTTTAGTTGTATTTCAAAAATTATGTGACATATTGAATAAATATCTGTTGGTTTAATGTTACGGAAGCAAATAAGAATTATCACAAGAGCATCTCCTTTTGAAATACTTTTATCACTTAAATTCAAATTACCAACTTAGAGAAAAATGAACAAAAAAATCCAATTTCCTAAACAGATGTATCTCAGTGTGAAAGGAAAATTTCTTATCTGAGATGTAAATCTGAGCAAAGAGAGGACCCCCACGACCCTTCCTGTCCCAGGGTCTTCCTTTAACTCAAATATCACTGTGGGTCAGAATACAGGGGATAGAATCCTCTCTTCCTTGTTTACATGTTGAGTGACCTTGGACTGTACTAAACGTCTCTTGTCTCAATGTGTTTTATCTTTAAATAATTACGACTAATAATGTTTACAAAAATACCATTGTATCATATGGCTGTACTAAAATACAAATCATTCAATACAACAGTTGCTAGAGCATTCCATTTACTCCATATATATGTTAAGGATAATCATTTCCTCTGTCTTTTTTCCTCATGTATTCACTCCACATTTAATGAATACTTATTTATGTATGTACGTGTATAAAGGCCCAGTCTCCACATACAGTCACACAACAGCACCTCTTTGTCTTCTTGTTCTCTTTGGCCATATTTACATGGACTCTTTTACCATGTCTTTGATGATATTTTATACCCCTGGCTACCATTTGAAGTTCATGTAGACTCTTCTCATCTTCTAAGCCATATACTCTTTTTTCTTCATTTAGGTCCTGAATTTGTATCTATTTTCATTTTCGCTGGCTATCTATCCCTGGACTTTTCTTCTCATCTACTGATTTTTCTGTAAGAAACTGAATGGGAACAAGAGCTGAAATTGGGTGAAGAAATGGAAATGAAGGAAGTTGAAAATGTTAATTTTCCTTAATACCAGTGTCTCAGTATCATTGACCAACTTGAATCATCTTTGCCATTCTTTTACTAGATGGTCGAAGTAATTGCCTAAAATCTCTAGGAATTAAACTGTTGCACCTGAAGACTGAAACTTTCTGATACAAACATGAAGCCAAAGCTTATTTATTTATCTATGGATCATTGGAAACAATTATCTCCTTGCCTTAGCATTGAGCTGGTTCAGTGACTATGGCTTATTCAGGAAGTTTTCATGCTTTGTTAACAAGCCATTAACACCACTACCAGTTCATTAGTTCTGACTTTGAAAAATACTTCCTCAACTCTCACTACTGTTCAAGAGGATTGCAATCACAATAGGACATTTGAGAATATCCAGGTTGAAACAAAACTCACCCAAATCAGGCATTGTGGGGATATGCTTTATAGAAATGTTCCTATATATGACTAACACATCCTCAGAATGATCTAAGTAAGATAAGGTTACATGTACATATAGGAATATTGCAATATTTATATTGTAACTTATTTACTTTTTCTTTTCTTTCCTGAGCTATTCCAGCTCAGTTGTCATATCCTGTACTTTTATTAGTGGCGGTGATGATGATGATGATGCTGCTGCTGCTGCTGCTGCTGCTAATGTTAGATGCTGCTTGATCTTCTTTTATTTAAGATGAATATTCAAAGCCATCCTTTTCAAGTGATTGTTTCACTGCCATTGACTTTTCATACTGCTACCTCCTTCTGCTCTTTCTCCCCCTACTTCTGCTTCTTCTGTATAGACCTCCCCACAAAGCTATACTATACAAACGTAATATTCATATTAGTTTTCTTATGTACATTGCTTTTCTTTGACTAGAATCAGTAATTCCAAGTCCAGACAGCCAGCAA
Organism: Prionailurus bengalensis; assembly: GCF_016509475.1. Taxonomy (NCBI): domain Eukaryota; kingdom Metazoa; phylum Chordata; class Mammalia; order Carnivora; family Felidae; genus Prionailurus; species Prionailurus bengalensis. The sequence goes on from NC_057354.1 coordinate 112,414,305, forward strand.
TGGCTCAAGAAGACAAGGCTAAGAGACAGACATGATAAATTAGGGCTTGCCACTGTTTCAGTTAGGATACCACTTTCTCCTATCATTTCTGCCTCCTTTGGCATTTTCCATAAGGTCAGTATGGTTTAGTCTGATGTCATAAGCTGTTTGATGATGTGATACGTATTTATCTCTGCCTTAGCCAAAGTACCTATACTTGCTTTCCTTCTTTCTTCTAACTTTCCTCCTCTTGATATAATTCTCCTGGTTGGAACTCTGGATTAGAAACAAAACAAAGGTGACATATTTGTGCAGTTAATCCTCTAGCCCAACTACTCATGGTATTTGGTAGAATACAGGAATCACCATTGGGACATTCCTGTCTTTGCTTAATTCCTATAGATGTCTTTAGACTCTATTGATTAAAGCACAGGATAATTGGTGAGGTCTTTCAGGAGACATCTGTTCTCTGTTCTGATATTAGAATTAATCAGATCTGATTGCCCTCTTCAAACAGGACAAAATTACACTCTATTGGGCCCATACACTAATTTGGCTATGGTAGGAAGTTTTTTAAATTTCATGTGTTTTTAGAGATGTTATTTATTTTCTATGTGGCTTGTCTTATATTTTTAACTATATTTCTATATGGTGGCTTTAATCCACTAATTTTTGCATAAAGCTCCACCCAAGTCAAATTAACTATTGAATGCTTAAAAACTTATAAGCACACTAGACAAAGTAGATTTTTAATAGATGTATATTAATAAATATTAAAAATCAGAGGTTTGGCAACTATTTTAGGTTCATTTTATCCTAGTGATTTACCTACCATAGCACAGTCTCTCTTTCTTCCTTCTTATGCTCTTATGATTTCCATATATTGTCAGTCATGTTAAGAACCTGAGGTTGGATTCACACAGGATCAAGCTACAGTCATCCAACAAGAAGTAAGTTCTGTTAACCATCACTGGTAAATAATTAAGAATATCTCACTAATACTCCTGGTAATATCTTGATTATATGTTTCTCATTTATATTTTCAAAATTCTCTTACAATTTTGACATTTGATTCAATATTCCTCTGAGGCCAATAAGAATAGTGTAATGGTTGCCATTTATAAATCAGAAAACAGAGTCACATATTGTTTAAGTGATATACATAGGTCACAGAAACTGATAGCCAAAATACTTCTTTTTTGAGAATAATTCAAATAACCATACATAAATAGAAGTTACTTTTCTTTGTATTTTCTCCCAAGGATCTGTTACTAGAGAAGTAGTAAAATATTAGAAAAATGATTTCAAAGATACCATGGAAATACTCAGTATTTGAAATTACATCAATTTTATTCTTTAAAACATCATCTATAGGGCCTATTTAGTAAATCTGTATCTAGACAACTTTAGTAATATTTAAGAAATTGCATTACGTATTATCATACATAGGGAGAAGTTTTCAAAATTCAGTGAATTCTGTAAAAGACAATACAAAGTAAAATAATTCATGGAAGTAATTACATAATGCAGTATTTTATATGAAATATTTTATTCTCTGGCTTTATGTGTCACTAACAAAATTGCATATACTATTTCTCTAAGGGACATTTTTATATTTCACCTATTTTGTTGATATATTGTTATGCCCTCCCCTTTATAGATGGTACAGCAAGGGTCCTGATTAACTTCAATTGCTTCCAGCTTGGTTAGTGGTATCTGTTACTCTAACTGCAAAACAAACTTTCATCTTACCTTTGATACTATCTAGTTTCTCATCAGGAGGAATAAATTTGCGTGAACATATTACCCATGTAAATGCTTCCAAATTATTGCAAGTAAAAAAATAAAGCACTGAATCATTATTGAGCTCATTAGAAGAAAGATGTTATGTAAGTGCCAAATATTATCATTTTATCTGACAAATACCATTAGTTCATTATGAAATACAGCATTCAATTACCTACAACATGGAACAGAAATGAGCTTTGTTAGGTCCTGCTAAAGTGTTATTCTGAAATTGCTTTTTAAATTTATCTGGCACTACAGTTTTGTTATTAAAGAAAGAATGAGCTTCACTTAATTCAGAAAATTCATTGTTTCCTTTCAGAATAAGCTTATTAGAAGGCATAAACAGCATAGAGAATAGCAGCTTCCTTGAGTATAACTTCTATGATTCTGTAAGGCTACAATCATGAAAAAGTTAGGGTTCATGGTATGCCCAACATGAAATTATACATTATTAATAATAAGTGGCCTATGAAATATTAAGGATGTGTGGATGTATATTGTAATTGCTAGGAGAAACATTATTTTTAAAAATGGGAAAAATAGCTAAAAGCTAACAAAAAATAAAATTGAATTGTAGAAAAAAATTCAAATAATAAAAAAAAGAACAAAGACAGGAAATAAGGAACTGAAACAGAGAGGATAAGTAGAAAAAAATAAATTATAAACCCAAACCTAAACATGGTAATAATCACATTAAATATTAATGGACAAAACTCACCAATTAAAAGGAAGAGTTAGCAGAACAGATAACTTTAAAAATCCATATTCTATTCATAAATGCATGTTAGTTGAAGATAAATGAATAAAAAATGTCAAGCAAAGATTTTAAGCAAGCAGTTATATTAACATCCTACATGCAAGTAGGAGAAAAATCCTTACCAAATTATTAGCCAAATTCAATGATCTATAAAAAGACAATACATCATGACCAAATTGAACTTTTCCCAAGAATGCGATGATTTAGCATCTAAAAATCAAGTGAATATAATGTAGTAATAGTATAAAGGAGAAAAATCTAAGATAATTGTAATTGATGTAGAATAAACATCTGGAATAATGTACTCTTTTAGGATCAAAACTCCCATTAAACAAGGAATAGAAGTAAACTTTTTAATTTTAGAGTGAGAGTGTAAGTGGAGAAGAGGGTCAGAGACAGAGAATCTCAAGCAGCCTCCATGCTCAGTGCAGAGCCTAATGTGGGGTTCAGTCACATGACCCTGGGATCATGACCTGAGACAAAAATCAAGAGTCAGATGCATAACCAATTGAGCCACCCATGGCCCCATAGAAGTAAACTTTCACAACCTGATTAAGGACATCTGCAAAAAAGGCTACAGGTAACATTATATTCAATCCCTAAAGGCTCTAAGCCTTCTACTTCTGATGAGAAAGAAACAAGGGTAACCTTTCTTTAGCATCATACTGAAGTTTCTAACAAGTCCAGTAAGGAAAGAAAAGTTATAAAAGGCATACAAACAAGTAAAATTCATTTATACATGAATGATCATACATGTAGAAAATACTCCATGGGGGCGGGGGGGGGGGAGAAAAAAGAAGAGGTTAGAGAGGGCTGGAGCCAAACCATAAGAGACTCTTAAAAACTGAGAACAAACAAACTGAGGATTGATGGGGGGTGGGAGGGAGGGGAGGGTGGGTGATGGGTACTGAGGAGGGCGCCTGTTGGGATGAGTACTGGGTGTTGTATGGAAACCAATTTGACAATAAATTTCATATTAAAAAAAAAGAAAATACTAAGACATTCAAAAAAAGTTATTAGAACTAATAAATGAAACTAGCAAGGTTTCATATGTAATATTGATATGTAAAACCACTTATGTATTTTATACTAGGAACAACTAGAAAATTAAAGATTCACAATAGCATAAAAATACTTAGAGGGACACCTGGATGACTCAGTCAGTTAAGTATCTGACTCTTAATTTCGCCTCAGGTCATGATCTCCAGATTTGTGAGTTTGAGCCCCATGATGGGCATTGTGCTGATACTGTGGAACCTCTTGGAATTCTCTGTCTCCCTCTCTCTCTGCCCCTCCCCTGATCAAGCACACACACTCTCTCAAAATAAATAAACTTTAAAAAAGTACTTCAAAATAAATTTTAATAAAAGATAACCAGGAGTTAAGAGTTGAAGTGGGTAACTACAAAATAATTGCAGAGGGAAATTAAGTAAAACAAATAAATGGGATAATGCCCCACTTTCACATGCTGGAAGACACATTATTATTAAGATTAAAATACTCTCCAAATTGAATTATAGATCCAATATATTCTGAATCAGGGGACATATTGAGCATGTATTCTTGAGACCAACTCAGAACCCCTTCCAGATACTATCCTTCCAATCACCCAAATTCAAAGATGGAACTGTTCAATGGTAGAACTGAGACTTTGAGGGTAGCAGCACCTCTGGTGTCCTCTGAGGCACTGATAAAAAGCTATGAAAGAAGTAACAACTTTTTACGTTCCTTGGCTAATCCCCACTTGAGCATTCATACGTAGTTGTAGTAATCATAATTATAAATATGTGAATAGGTTTTTGTAATTTACAGATCACATACATAGGCATTATTTTATGTGATGGGTATATATGCCACTTGCTATGATTCTTCTGAGTGTTTTCCCTGGAGCTTTGAAAAGATGTAGCCCACCTGCATTAATGCACATAACAGATCATAAAAATACATGAAAGTATGAGAACTGTCAAGACAAATATTTCTTTTGAATTTAGTATTTACCATTTCAACAATAGACTCTGTGATGGGAACAGTGATGGGAAAATCCTGACTTTTTTGCTTCTTTCAAGGAGAAGTCTTTCTAGAGAAACCAACATAATTCAAATAACACTAATAAATATGTAACTACTAATTAACTATATTTCTAAAGGAGTTAACACAGAATAGTAAAAGAACTGTTTTCTAAGAAAATAAAGTTGTGAGATTTAAAGATGATTAGAAATTAACTGGACAAAGAGGACAGGGAAGTATACTCTACCCAGAGAGGACATGTGCAACAGCTCTGCAGTATAAGTGGTCCACATAGTATTATAAAATTGATACAAGGTCACACTGGCTGAAGCATGGTAAGGCAGAGGAGCATAAGCAAAAATGAGAATTATGTTCATAACAATTCACATAAGAATTTATAGTACAAATATTTTCCCCTTTATCCAAGAGTGGTAGTAGAATCATTAACATTGTTAAATATGAAATGCATTTGACTGGAGTTGTGTTTCAGATAAAAAATTAATTCTAGATGGGTTGTAAAGAAGGAAATCAATGGGAGAGAAGTAGGTAGAGGTATAGAGAAGTAGGTAGTGGTACTGGACTGGAGAGAAGAGCTACTGAAGGGACACCCCAGGGAAGATGGCGGCTTAGGAGGAGGCTGGGCTCACCGTGCATCCTGCTGATCACTTAGATTCCACCTACACCTGCCTAAATAACCCAGAAAACCACCAGAAGACTAGCAGAATGGAGTCTCTGGAGCCAAGCGCAGACGAGAGGCCCACAGAAGAGGGTAGGAAGGGCGGCGAGGCGGTGCATGCTCCACAGACTGGCAGGAGGGAGCCTGGGCGGAGGGGTGGCCGCCAGCCAAGCAGAGTCCCGAGGCTGGCTGGCAAAAGCAGAGGGGCCAGACAGAGTGTGTTCCAACAGCAAGCGGGACTTGACATCTGGAAGGTTATAAGCTAACAGCTCTGCTCAGAGAACAGGAGGGCTAGAGGACAATGGGAGGGAGAGTTGTTGAGCCCCAGATGACAGAGCTCAGCTTGGCGGGGAACAAAGGCGCTCACCAGCGTCATCTCCCTCGCCCATCCCCCAGCCAAAATCCCAAAGGGAAGCAGTTCCTGCCAGGGAACTTGCTTGCACCCCGCAAACACCCAACACTGTGCTTCTGTGGATCCACACCTCCGGCAGCTGGTCTGACTCACTCCTGCTGCCGCAGGGCCCATCCTAAAGCGGATCGCCTAAGGAAAAGCTAGCTGAGCCTGCCCCTCCAGCCCCTGTGCACATTGCCAATCCACCCCAGCTAATATGCCAGATCCCCAGCACCACAAGCCTGGCAGTGTGCAATTAGCCCAGACAGGCCACGCCACCCCACAGAGAATCCCGCCCCTAGGAGAGGGGTAGAGAAGGCACACACCAGTCTGACTGTGGCCCCAGCGGTGCGCTGGGGGCAGACATTAGGTCTGACTGCGGCCCCGCCCACCAACACAAGTTATTCAAGACAGCACAGGGGAAGTGCCCTAAACCCAGCAGAAGAAAAGAAATAATAAAGATCAGAGCAGAAGTAAACAACATAGAATCTAAAAAAACTGTAGAGCAGATCAACGAAACCAAGAGTTGGTTTTTTGAAAAAATAAACAAAATTGACAAACCTCTAGCCAGGCTTCTCAAAAAGAAAAGGGAGAGGACCCAAAGAGATAAAATCATGAATAAAAATGGAATTATTACAACCAATCCCTCAGAGATACAAGCAATTATCAGGGAATACTATGAAAAATTATATGCCAACAAACTGGACAACCTGGAAGAAATGGACAAATTCCTAAACACCCACACGCTTCCAAAACTCAATCAGGAGGAAATAGAAAGCTTGAGCACACCCATAACCAGGAAATTCAATCAGTCATCAAAAATTTCCCAACAAATAAGAGTCCAGGACCAGATGGCTTCCCAGGGGAGTTCTACCAGACGTTTAAAGCAGAGCTAATACCTATCCTTCTCAAGCCATTCCAAAAAATAGAAAGGGAAGGAAAACTTCCAGACTCATTCTATGAAGCCAGTATTTGATTCCTAAACCAGACAGAGACCCATTAAAAAAAAGAACTACAGGCCAATATCCCTGATGAATATGGATGCAAAAATTCTCAAAAGATACTACCAAATCGAGTTCAACAGCATATAAAAAGAATTATTCACCATGATCAAGTGGGATTCATTACTGGGATGCAGGGCTGGTTCAACATTCGCAAATCAATCAATGTGATACATCACATCAATAAAAGAAAAGAGAAGAACCATATGATCCTGTCAATCGATGCAGAAAAAGCATTTGACAAAATTCAGCATCCTTTCTTAATAAAAACCCTCGAGAAAGTCAGGATAGAAGGAACATACTTAAAGATCATAAAAGCCATTTATGAAAATCCCACAGCTAACATCATCCTCAATGGGGAAAAACTGAGAGCTTTTTCCCTGAGATCAGGAACACGACAAGGATGTCCACTCTCACCGCTGTTGTTTAACACAGTGTTGGAAGTTCTAGCGTCAGCAATCAGACAACAAAAGGAAATCAAAGGCATCAAAATTGGCAAAGATGAAGTTAAGCTTTCACTTTTTGCAGATGACATGATATTATACATGGAAAATCCGATAGACTCCACCAGAAGTCTGCTAGAACTGACACATGAATTTAGCAAAGTTGCAGGATACAAGATCAATGTACAGAAATCAGTTGCATTCTTATACACTAATAATGAAGCAACTGAAAGACAAATAAAGAAACTGATCCCATTCACAATTGCACCAAGAAGCATAAAATACCTAGGAATAAATCTAACCAAAGATGTAAAAGATCTGTATGCTGAAAACGATAGAAAGCTTATGAAGGAAACTGAAGATATAAAGAAATGGAAAAACATTCCATGCTCATGGATTGGAAGAATATTGTCAAAATGTCAATACTACGCAAAGCTATCTACACATTCAATGCAATCCTAATCAAAATTGCACCAGCATTCTTCTCGAAACTAGAACAAGCAATCCTAAAATTTGTATGGAACCACAAAATGCCCCGAATAGCCAAAGTAATATTGAAGAAGAAGACCAAAGCAGGAGGCATCACAATCCCAGACTTTAGCCTCTACGACAAAGCTGTAATCATCAAGACAGCATGGTATTGGCACAAAACAGACACATAGATCAATGGAATAGAATAGAAACCCCAGAACTAGACCCACAAACGTATGGCCAACTCATCTTTGATGAAGCAGGAAAGAACATCCAATGGAAAAAAGACAGTCTCTTTGACAAATGGTGCTGGGAGAACTGGACAGCAACATACAGAAGATTGAAACTAGACCACTCTCTTACACCATTCACAAAAATAAACTCAAAATGGATAAAGGACCTGAATATGAGACAGGAAACCATCAAAACCCTACAGGGGAAAGCAGGACAAAACTTCTCTGACCTCAGCCGTAGCAATTTCTTACTTGACACATCCCCAAAGGCAAGGGAATTAAAAGCAAAAATGAACTACTGGGACCTTATGAAGATACAAAGCTTCTGCACAGCAAAGGAAACAACCAACAAAACTAAAAGGCAACCAACAGAATGGGAAAAGATATTCGCAAATGACATATCGTACAAAGGGCTAGTATCCAAAATCTATACAGAGCTCACCAAACTCCACACCCGGAAAACAAATAACCCAGTGAAGAAATGGGCAGAAAACATGAATAGACACTTCTCTAAAGAAGACATCCGGATGACCAACAGGCACATGAAAAGATGCTCAACGTCGCTCCTCATCAGGGAAATACAAATCAAAACCACACTGAAATATCACCTCACGCCAGTCAGAGTGGCCAAAATGAATAAATCAGGAGACTATAGATGTGGCGAGGATGTGGAGAAACGGGAACCCTCTTGCACTGTTGGTGGGAATGCAAACTGGTGCAGCCACTCTGGAAAACAGTGTGGAGGTTCCTCAGAAAATTAAAAATAGACCTACCCTATGACCCAGCAGTAGCACTGCTGGGAATTTACCCAAGGGATACAGGATACTGATGCATAGGGGCACTTGTACCCCAATGTTTATAGCAGCACTCTCAACAATAGCCAAATTATGGAAAGAGCCTAAATGTCCATCAACTGATGAATGGATAAAGAAATTGTGGTTTATATACACAATTGAGTACTACGTGGCAACGAGAAAGAATGAAATATGGCCCTTCGTAGCAACATGGATGGAACTGGAGATTGTGATGCTAAGTGAAATAAGCCATACAGAGAAAGACAGATACCATATGGTTTCACTCTTATGTGGATCCTGAGAAACTTAACAGAAACCCATGGGAGAGGGGAAGGGAAAAAAAAAAGAGGGTAGCGTGGAAGAGAGCCAAAGCATAAGAGACTGTTAAAAACTGAGAACAAACTGAGGGTTGATGGCCGTTGGGAGGGAGGGGAGGGTGGGTGATGGGTATTGAGGAGAGCATCTTTTGGGATGAGCACTGGGTGTTGTATGAAACCAATTTGACAGTAAACTTCATATATTGAAAAAAAAAGAGCTAATGAAGAAATAATCAGAAGTGGTCAACCCAAGAGATGGGAAGTGTTTTTGAAAAAATTGGTAAGAATAAAAGTAAGCTTCAATTTGAGTGACGTGATGGCGATTGATAATGGTGAAAGACACTGAAATGAGAAGGGAGGTTCCTCAAAATAATCATTCAATAATTATTCAACAGAGACAACAAGACTTTGACTGAGCAAGATAACCTAAACAGTGTAAGGATACCAACATTGCTCCTAAGCAAATTTCAAAGTAAGGATCACTTCACTCTTTTCATATTGCACTAGGCTCTTCTATTTTGTTGACCCTAATAGGTGATTATCAAAAGTCAAAAGCACTGAACTTATTTCCTACCAGTAAAAGTTTATTTCCTACACTTTCCCTCAGTAGAAAGCCAGTTTAATGAAGACAAAGAATTTTTCTTTCTTGTTTGCTTAGCTATCCTCAACCACTAAACCAGAGCCTGGCCTATAGCAAGTACTCAGTAAACATCTGTCAAAGAAAGGATAACAACTCTTTCAAAGTGTCCTCAGTTACTTCACATTCTTATTTGCTCCCGGATAAAAAGGGAAGTGAGACAGTAAGACCATTGACAACTTGAGGTTCACTGTTTGTATATATAAACATAACTGATTTTTGTATGTTTATTTGAACCCTGCAAGTTTACTGAATTTATTTATTCTAATAGCTTTGTTTGTTTTTTGTCTTAATCTCTAGGGTTTTTCATATATAAGATCATGTAATCTGCAAATCTGCATGTAATTTGCAAATCTGCAAAACTTCTTCCTTTTCGATTTGGATACCTTTTATTTCTTTGCCTTGCCTAGCTGCCCTGGCTAGTACTTCCAGCACAATGTTGAATAAAGTGGTGAGAATAGGCACCTTTGCCTTGTTCCTGATCTTAGAAGAAAAGCTTTCAGAATATACAATGGGGAAAATATAGTCTCTTCAACAAATGGTGCTGGGAAAATTGAATATCCACATATAAAAATAAAATTGGACCCTCATCTTATTTTGTATACAAAAATCAACTCAAAATGGATTAAAGACTTCAATACAAAACCTGGAACAATCAAACTCATAAAAGAAAACAGCATATGGGAAAATCTTTATGCTTTTGGGCCTGGAAATGTTTTCATGGATATGACATCAAAAGCACAGACGACAAAAGAAAATAGACAAGTGGGATTATACCAAACTGAAACTCTCTGGCACCTCAAAGGAAGGAATCAACAGAGGGAAAAGGCAAACTACAGAATGGAAGAACATTTTTATCTGATAAGGAGTCAGTCTCCAAAATATATAAGACACTATACAACTTGATAGCAAGAAAAAAAAAGAATAACCCAATTAAAAAATGGGCTAAGGACTAAACTAGACATTTCTTCAAAGAAGACCTACAATCTCCATCAGATATATGAGAAAAATATGAACATCACTAAGCATCATGGAAATATCAAAACCACAATGAGATATCACCTCCTACCTGTAAGCATGGCTGTTAATTTAAAAAAAGACAATAATTATTGGGGAGAATGTGGATAAATTGGAACCTTTACATGCTGTTGGTTGGAATGCAAAGATTAAAACTACCATATGATCACACATGTACGCATAAGTACCATAAATCCCATTTCTGGGTATTTATCTAAAATAATTGAAATCAGGATCTCTAGAGATATTAGCCCTTCTCTGTTCATTGTAGCACTATTCACAAAAGCCAAGAAATGAAATAACCCAAGTGTCCATTAACAGATGAATAAATCGTGGCATACACATACAATGGAATAGTATTCAGCCTTTAAAAAGAAGAAAACTCTGCATTACGCAACATGACTAAACTTCAAAGATATGCTAGATGATTCCCGATCACACAAAGACAAATACTACATGACTCCACTTGTATGAGGTATCTAAACTAGTCAAATTCATAGAATCAAAGAGTGGAATGATGGTTACCAGAGACTAGAGGATGAACAGTTTCTCATCAGTGTGAATAAAGTTTCAGTTAAGCAAGAGAAATAAGTTCCAGAGATCTGTATAACATTGTACCTATAGTCAAAAATACAGTATTGGAGACTTAAAAAAATGTTTTTAAAGAGGGTGCATCTCATGTTAAGTGTCTTTACCACAATAAAATAACTTAAAAAAAACAGGAATAAGACACTTTCCTAGTAGCACCATGAACTGTAGAAAAGTAGAACCCTGTTCTTCTTCCATTAGGAATAGATTTTCTCTTTCCCTAAAAAAAATGAGCAAAGACTTCTGTCCATAACATGAACAAAAATGATATGTGCCTTGTTCAAGCGATGTAGATATTACAACTTATGTCCTAAGCAACATAGATTTCACAAATACAAGATTATCTAGATGATAAACAGACACAGAGATGATAGTTGGGTCTATGTTGGGCTGATTCATGATGAAAGGGCTAACATATTACAGACTGATCTATCCATAAGATGATATTACATTGGCTAAGCTCAGAATCTGACTACATTTTTCTGTATTCTTCTCCTCTGTTGTTTGGGTGTGTATACATTATCAACTTCTCAGTCAACCCACTAAGACTATTCCGGTGAAACAGCAGTACAATTATTTTTCTAAATGATTTCATCGATTTATTTTGACAAAGAAAGACTTTTTAACTAAAAAGCAGTAGTTTCTGAAATCTCCACATCAAAGTAAAATATCCAGAGGGGAGGGAGATAAGCTTCCCTTAGAGAAGGAATGAAGAACAATTCACATCCATTTTCCCAAATGCCATATGCTCTGTGGATTTGGTCTGCAATCTGGAGCTGAGGGCTATAACGGCCCCTGCTGGGTAAAACATCCGTTAAGAGCAGACATTTGTTGGTGTGCAACTGAGGAATGCAGACACTTGGCATTCACAGATCATAGTCTGAAATAACAGTGAGCGTGTTTTAGCAGGGGAAAAAAAATAAAAAGAAGTATCTTGGCAACTCTGCAGCCTTATGCAAAAAGTAGTTCTAGCCTTTGGAATTATGTTATCATTAAGGAGAGTCTAAGTGATTTTTTTTTTTATTCCTGAGCACCCCTCTGCCTTTCTCTCTCTCTTGGACTTTTTTTTTGTTATGGAAATGCTTCCATTTGTGAATATATGTGTACAGAAAGCGATTTGAAAATTAATTGATGCTATAAAATGAAAAATGAATTGTGTAGTCCATTCATACTCAAGAGCCCCTGTTATTAGAATCCACATATAGATAGATAATTATATAATTGTTATATAATTACAATTGTAAGATGGATGACTGGATGGATAGATTAGATAGATAGATAGATAGATAGATAGATAGATAGATAGATAGATAATTTTTACATGTTAGGTTTAGAGATACTTCTGTGACCTTTCATTTATGTACTCAGCAGACTTTGTCAATTTGTGAGTTTTTTGGAGGGATGGTGCTAAATGAGGACTCTTCGTGTTCTAAAGTGCATACTGATAGATACCAAAATGCATTTAAGTATTACTATTTTTTTGATTAAAGCTGTTTAGGTCATATGACAATATAATTATGCTACTAACCTTTCAAGAGTTTACAAAGTCGAAAATACTTTCATGATAATATTAAGACACTATTTTCACTCTTATTCTCTCACAAGTGTATAGTGGAGTTTTCCAGAAGCCATGTGATGTGTGTTGTTGGAACAGACTGAATGCAAAAATTTTTGTGTTCACTCTTTTCTCTCCCCTGCCCTCCTCTCCCCTCTCAGTCTCATTCATGGCAGGGATGCTCCTTACTTGGGCTCATCTTTGATTGTTGAGTGCTAATGGGATCAGAGTAGAGTGCAAGGAAATGCAGCATTTCTTTGTACTCGTTCTTCCCTTCTGTCTCCACTCTAAGGGGCTCAAGAAAAATTCCAGGAATGATGCCATTCATGGAAATACACATGTCTTATGTGCTGACTCAGAACCCTCAGCATATGATTCTAAGTTGAGAAGAGCAAGACACCTTTAATGAAGAGCACAACACAATATGCTATTACTAACTTTCAGTGTTTCATAACAACTTTCTTATTAAAATGGCTAAGCAAACATGGCCTCAAAGACAAATGCAAGAAATAAAATTATGAAAGAGAAGAAGAGAGTCAAACTATGAGGAATGAGAGATGTTTGGGTGAAATCATGGACACCCAGGGAAAACTGCTGAAACAGAACTGTAGGTAGCATTGGGTAACAGGGAGTGGGGGGCGGGGGGGAGGTGGGAATAGGAGAAAGGGCATAAAACAATTATAAAAAATGCCATTCTGCCTCCCTCACATGAGTTTACATAGGTTTATATACATTTAGAAATGGTCATGAAATAGTATGCACGAACTAATAAAGGGATAGTCTGGAGAGGTATATTTATAAATTCATTATCTGAATTAACTATTAACATATTTTAGGACATTGAACTAATGACCTAACCTCTCTAAACTTCAGTCTTCTCTTTGAAATAAGAGCAAAACTATTGGTCCTGACTAGCTCACGGAACGGTTAGAAAAGGCACCAAAATAGAAACTTGAGTGTGCTTGTGTATGCCTTAGAGCATTGTATAAATGTAAAATACTACCATTACTTTCCCTTGACTTTTTACCAGCAGTGCATTCCATATCTCATACCATCACGTTATTGAATATTTTCATTCTAGAAACTACATATACGATCACATTTAGTTTTATTTTAGATCTTTATTTAGTGATTATAGGGTGCTTCAAAAACCATACAAATGGCACTTCTAACTTAAACATTGGACTAGTTTACAGGTTGTCATTATTTCTACATTCTCTACCACAAATTTATGTTTTTCTCCTAGAGGGTGCATAGGTGATTGGCTCATCTGATTTATATACTTATTGATTAAACTTATGATTAAAAACTTATTTTTTGAAGTATAGCTCATAACGAAGACGGCAAATTTTAAGTAAATCTAGTATTTCCATACACATTCACCTATATAAGAACCACACAGATCAAGATTTAGAACTAGGGAAACAAGGCTCTTGTCTGTCCCCTCCCAGACAGTTGCCTTAAAGATAAACATTATCTAATAAAAGATAATGTTTTTAAATATCAAGTTTGTTTATGATAAAAAAATATGGACTTACTTGTGTGCATCAGATTCCCTGATGAAAAATTGTATATCTTACATATGTTAATCAACAAAACCATCCATCAGGCACCTATAATTAGCTCTGTTTTAGATACAAACTGTGATTTTTTGAAGTGTGAATTTATCTAGTTATAACAAAAGTAGCATAGCCCATACTTTACAAATTTAGAGTGTAGAAAGAGTAAAAAAAATAATGCATATTACACCAAAGAAATGATGCATTTTCACATTAACCATCCGTTAGGTAAACAAATACATGTTGAGGGAATTCAGGTGTCAGTATTTGAATGCAGTTACTATTATTATTTTTTTTTACCATTAGTTAATACTGATTCAGAGGGGACAGAGAGAAAGAAAACTTTGCGGAGTAGGAGACTATCACCCATGAACAAGGAAGTGTTGCATTGAAATTAGAAAGTGTGCTCATATTTGGGGAAGCAGAGAATAGAACACTTAGCAGTAAAGGAGAATTAAAATAGATCCAGAAGTGGTATGAGTTTATGAAACAGGATAAAAGAGTATATGAAATAAAACTGAATAGGCAGAAGTGAGAGAAAAATGCTGAGCACCCATAAAAATGAATGTTATATATGTAGAAACAGATAGCTTGGAGAAGACCTTGAAAGTAGGGCAAGGATTTTGAATGGTAGAAAAGTGAGAGCTGCTGGGAGGTTTTGAGATGAGAACTGGTGTTGTAAGAGCAGCATTTAAGGAATCTGGGTGTGCAGAGGCCACAGCTGAGGCTGTTCCAGTGAGATGATAAAAAAAATGTGGACTTTTGTGGATCAGATTCCCTGATGAAAAATTGTATAACTTATATATGTTAGTTATATGTGGCCCTATGGAGAGGAAGGTATGGAAGAAAAAGTAGCAGTATGATGTGGTGATAGACCTAACTAGACCATCAAGAAGAAGGCTGAAGAGAAGGTGATACCAAGCATTTTAATCTGGCTGTCTGGAATCATGAACTTCCCTCAGAAGAAAGGAAGGTAGGGAAGGTGAATTAGTCTGCATGAAGTCTGAGCTGACTGAACACAACTTGCACGTCAAGGCATCCCTCCATCATTTTGAAGTCCTATGCCAGAGCTCCTATGAGAGGATAAGGCAAGTGTTAAAAATTGGGTGATCATCAGAATATGGAGTGTGAATGACTCAAAGGCAGAGTTTACCAGGAAAGGGCATTGAAGCAACACAGAGGTCGAGATGGTGCTAGAGAATGCTCCATTAAAAAAAATGTTTTAAAGTTTATTTATTTTTGAGAGAGAGAGCACGTGAAGGAGGGGCCAAAAGAAAAGAAGACACAGAATCTTAAGCAGGCTCCAGTCTCTGAGCTGTCAGCACAGAGCCGGACAAGGGGCTCAAACTCATGAGTTGTGAGATCACAACCTGAGCTGAAGTTGGACGCTTAACTGACATGCTTAACTGGCACCCAGGTGCCCTGCAAATGCTTCATTTTAAAGGGAGAGATCAGACTGAGGGATGGTAAACCTGGATGAATAAAAGGTTATACCTCAAAAAAGTCACGTGATTCAGAGCAAGTAGGCTCATAAACACATCTTTCAAAGTTGTAACACAGTTGTCCCCAAGTTAAAGTGCTCCCAAAACAGAGAACTATTTTAATCCTAGGGCAGTTTATTCTTTGTCCTTTATTTTCCTTGCTGTGAGAAAGTGTCAAAGTCTTGAGGTATGCAGTAGATGAAAGGGGAGGGGATTAGATCAGTTTGCATTTCGTTAAATCAGAGTGAGAAGGAGAGAAGAGAGAACTTCTCTTAGATGTTTGAAAACATGATATTGAAAGAGTTCTCCAATTGGAGGATCGAAGACAGAGATAAAAGTGAGAGACTAAGAATGTTCTTAGTCAAGATACTCTTGACTTGGGTAATACCCACAGCTGTGTATGTTAAGAAGAGAAACAGAGTAAGGAATGACTGGAAATAGAAGAAAATTACTGGGGGCTCCTGCGTGGCTAAGTTGGTTTAGTGTCCAGCTCTTGATTTCGGCTCATGTCATGAGATCGAACCCCATGTCGGGTTCCATGCTGACAGCATGGAGCCTGCTTGGGATTCTCTCTCTCTCTGCCCCTCCCCGGCTTGCTTTCTCTCTGTCTCTGTCTCTCTCTGTCTGTCTCTCTCTCTCTCTCTGTTTCAAAAATAAATAAACATTTACAAAAAAGGAGGAAAATTGCTTGGAGTATAACATTATACATAAAAATGACAATAGTGATTAAAATATCACACACTTACTCTGTGCCAGTCACTCTTGTAGAATTTTACGTAAAGTCATTCATCCCAACAATAGGAAGCATTAATATTCTAATTTTACAGGTAGGAAAAATTAAGCATAAGAAAGGTAGGTGATGAGGCAGAAGTTACAGAACCAGGTTGTGAACAAGATAGCTGGATTCTATATGGAACAGAAATTACAAAATGGAACAAGTAACAATGTTATATAAAGCTCATATGATAAGGAGAATATGTTATAATATTTCCATTTATATGAGGGCCACATTTACAATTTTGTAGGTCTATTAGTTTTCTCAATAAATAGATCTTAAAGAGTCAAGATAGCGGCGTAGGAGGACGCTGGGCTCACCGTGCGTCCTGCTGATCACTTAGATTCCACCTACACCTGCCTAAATAACCCAGAAAACCACCAGAGGATTAGCAGAATGGAGTCGCCGGAGCCAAACGCAGACAAGAGGCCCACGGAAGAGGGTAGGAAGGGCGGCGAGGCGGTGCGCGCTCCAGGGACTGATGGGAGGGAGCCGGGGCAGAGGGGCGGCTCACCGGCCAAGCAGAGCCCCCGAGTCTGGCTTGCAAAAGCGGAGGGGCGGGCGGACTGTGTTCCGACAGCAAGCGCGACTTAGCCTCTGGGAGGACATAAGCTAGCAGACCTGCTGGGAAAGCGGGAAGGCTGGAGGACAAAGGGAGGGAGAGCTGCTGAGCCCCCGGACGACAGAGCTCAGTTTGGCGGGGAACAAAGGCGCTTGCCAGCGCCATCTCCCCCGCCCATCCCCCAGTCAAAATCCCAAAGAGAACCAGTTCCTGCCAGGGAACTTGCTCTCTCCTCGCAAACACCCAACTCTGTGCTTCTGCGGAGCCAAACCTCCGGCAGCGTATCTGACTCCTTCCCGCTGCCACAGGGCCCCTCCTGAAGTGGATCACCTAAGGAGAAGCGAGCTAACCCTGCCCCTCCTGCCCCCGTGCACCTTGCCTACCCACCCTGGCTAATACGCCAGATCCCCAGCATCACAAGCCTGGCAGGGTGCAAGTAGCCCAGACAGGCCACACCACCCCACAGTGAATCCCGCCCCTAGGAGAGGGGAAGAGAAGGCACACACCAGTCTGACTGTGGCCCCAGCGGTGGGCTGGGGGCAGACATCAGGTCTGACTGCGGCCCCGCCCACCAACTCCAGTTATACACCACAGCACAGGGGAAGTGCCCTGCAGGTCATCACCATGCCAGAGATATCCAAAATGACCAAGCAGAAGAATTTCCCTCAGAAGAATCTCCAGGAAATAACAACAGCTAATGAGCTGATCAAAAAGGACTTAAATAATATAACAGAAAGTGAATTTAGAATAATAGTCATAAAATTAATCGCTGGGCTTGAAAACAGTATAGAGGACAGCAGAGAATCTCTTGCTACAGAGATCAAGGGACTAAGGAACAGTCACGAGGAGCTGAAAAACGCTTTAAATGAAATGCAAAACAAAATGGAAACCACCACGGCTCGGATTGAAGAGGCAGAGGAGAGAATAGGTGAACTAGAAGATAAAGTTATGGAAAAAGAGGAAGCTGAGAAAAAGAGAGATAAAAAAATCCAGGAGTATGAGGGGAAAATTAGAGAACTAAGTGATACACTAAAAAGAAATAATATATGCATAATTGGTATCCCAGAGGAGGAAGAGAGAGGGAAAGGTGCTGAAGGGGTACTTGAAGAAATCATAGCTGAGAACTTCCCTGAACTGGGGAAGGAAAAAGGCATTGAAATCCAAGAGGCACAGAGAACTCCCTTCAGACGTAACTTGAATCGATCTTCTGCACGACATATCATAGTGAAACTGGCAAAATACAAGGATAAAGAGAAAATTCTGAACGCAGCAAGGAGTAAACGTGCCCTCACATATAAAGGGAGACCGATAAGACTCGTGACTGATCTCTCTTTTGAAACTTGGCAGGCCAGAAAGAATTGGCACGAGATTTTCAGGGTGCTAGACAGAAAAAATATGCAGCCGAGAATCCTTTATCCAGCAAGTCTGTCATTTAGAATAGAAGGAGAGATAAAGGTCTTCCCAAACAAACAAAAAACCAGCCCTACAAGAGATCCTAAGGGGGACCCTGTGAGACAAAGTACCAGAGGCATCACTACAAGCATAAAACATACAGACATTACAATGACTCTAAACCCGTATCTTTCTATAATAACACTGAATGTAAATGGATTAAATGCGCCAACCAAAAGACATAGGGTATCAGAATGGATAAAAAAACAAGACCCATCTATTTGCTGTCTACAAGAGACTCATTTTAGACCTGAGGACACCTTTAGATTGAGAGTGAGGGGATGAGGAACTATTTATCATGCCACTGGAAGCCAAAAGAAAGCTGGAGTAGCCATACTTATATCAGACAAACTAGACTTTAAATTAAAGGCTGTAACAAGAGATGAAGAAGGACATTATATAATATAACAATATATAATAATAAGGACATCTATCCATCAGGAAGAGCTAACAATTATAAATGTCTATGTGCTGAATACCGGAGCCCCCAAATATGTAAAACAATTACTCATAAACACAAGCAACCTTATTGATAAGAATGTGGTAATTGCAGGGGACTTTAACACCCCACTTACAGAAATGGATAGATCATCTAGACACACGGTCAATAAAGAAACAAGGGCCCTGAATGAGACGTTGGATCAGATGGATTTGACAGATATATTTAAAACTCTGCATCCCAAAGCAACAGAATATACTTTCTTCTCGAGTGCACATGGAACATTCTCCAAGATAGATCATATACTGGGTCACAAAACAGCCCTTCATAAGTTTATAAGAATTGAAATTATACCATGCATACTTTCAGACCACAATGCTATGAAGCTTGAAATCAACCACAGAAAAAAGTCTGGAAAACCTCCAAAAGCATGGAGGTTAAAGAACACCCTACTCAAGAATGAGTGGGTCAACCAGGCAATTAGAGAAGAAATTAAAAAATATATGGAAACAAACGAAAATGAAAATACAACAATCCAAACGCTTTGGGACGCAGCGAAGGCAGTCCTGAGAGGAAAATACATTGCAATCCAGGCCTATCTCAAGAAACAAGAAAAATCCCAAATACAAAATCTAACAGCACACCTAAAGGAACTAGAGGCAGAACAGCAAAGGCAGCCAAAACCCAGCAGAAGAAGAGAAATAATAAAGATCAGAGCAGAAGTAAACAACATAGAATCTAAAAAAACTGTAGAGCAGATCAACGAAACCAAGAGTTGGTTTTTTGAAAAAATAAACAAAATTGACAAACCTCTAGCCAGGCTTCTCAAAAAGAAAAGGGAGAGGACCCAAAGAGATAAAATCATGAATGAAAATGGAATTATTAGAACCAATCCCTCACATACAAACAATTATCAGAGCAGCCGCTCTGGAAAGCAGTGTGGAGGCTCCTCAGAAAATTAAAAATAGACCTACCCTATGACCCAGCAATAGCACTGCTAGGAATTTATCCAAGGGATACAGGAGCACTGATGCATAGGGCCACTTGTACCCCAATGTTCATAGCAGCACTCTCAACAATAGCCAAGTTATGGAAAGAGCCTAAATGTCCATCAACTGATGAATGGATAAAGAAATTGTGGTTTATATACACAATGGAATTCTACGTGGCAATGAGAAAAAATGAAATATGGCCTTTTGTAGCAACATGGATGGAACTGGAGAGTGTGATGCTAAGTGAAATAAGCCATACAGAGAAAGACAGATACCATATGGTTTCACTCTTATGTGGATCCTGAGAAACTTAACAGGAACCCATGGGGGAGGGGAAGGAAAAAAAAAAAAAGAGGTTAGAATGGGAGAGAGCCAAAGCATAAGAGACTGTTAAAAACTGAGAACAAACTGAGGGTTGATGGGGGGTGGGAGGGAGGAGAGGGTGGGTGATGGGTATTGAGGAGGGCACCTTTTGGGATGAGCACTGGGTGTTGTATGGAAACCAATTTGTCAATAAATTTCATAAAAAAAAGAAAAATAAAAAAATAAAGCTTCATTTTCCCAAAGGGGAAAATAAATAAATAAATAAATAAATAAATAAATAAATAAATAAATAAATAAGTAAATAGATCTTAAAGATGATCAAATAGTTTCAGATAACTGGAAATAGATGTTAGGGGTTTTTCTTAAGATTTATTTAAATTTTATTTATTTATTTTGAGAGAGAGAGTAAGAAAGCATGGGAGTGGTGGGGGGGGGGGGGAAGAGAATCACAAGCAGGCTCCTGTCAGTACAGAGCCCTATATGGGGCTTGAACTCATCAACTGTGAGATCACGACCTGAGCGGAAACCAAGAGACCAAGATACGGACGCTTAACTGACTAAGCCACCCAGGCATCCCAGATGTTAGTTTTTAAAGGGCAGTAAGAAAGTTGCTGTGTAAAAAATGCAATCAAGAAATTATAGAAATACTTTCTCGATCTGTAAAGAAAAATACTCTTTCATATTGGACACTCTGAAATTGAGTAGGCAAAGCTAAGTCTACATCAAAGCCCAGGCCAAAACTGAAAACTGGGTGCTGACCCTGCCTGCAGGCAGCTGAATGCCTAAACTGTAGATGGAACCAGCTTCTCCTTAAACTCTAAGAAAGTAATATGAAATTATCCCCATGTGATAGATTCTGCTGGCTTTTAATTCAATATTCAGGAATTCCTTATTCCTGGTCCTCCATGGAAAATCTTTTTTTCTTTTTCTTTTTTAAAAATTATGGTAAAATACACATAAAATTTACCATCATAATCAGGGCACATGAGCGGCTCAGTAGGTTAGGCGCCCAACTCTTGATTTCGGCTCAGATCATGATCTCATGGTTCATGAGATCAAGCCCCACGTCTGGCTCTGTGCTGACAGTGCAGAGCCTGCTTCGGATTCTCTCTCTCCATCTTCTTCTCTCTATGCCCCTCCAATGCATGCGCTCGCTCTCTCTCTCTCTCTCTCTCAAAAATAAACTTTCTATAAAACAGTTACTTTCTTAACCATTTTTAGGTATACAGTTAGGTGGCACTAAGTACGTTCATATTGTTGTGGAACGATTATCATCACCCGTGTCCATAAGTAAGGACATGATTAACATGAGGTTTAGGGTGATATTTACTTCTTGGGAAAGGAAAGGAACATGATACTGTTCTAGTTCATACTTTGGGTATAGTTCATTCATTTTCATTTTATATATTTTACATTTATATTTTATAATACTTGTTATTTTATTCATATATTCTTTGCATATATCAAATATTACTACTTTTTAAAATACTTGCTAAAAAGATATGTGTAGAGAGAAAAAAAGGGGGGGAATCCATGGAAAGCATGAAAGCTAAGGACTTTATTTCTTCTGGCTTTCCAGTAGTTTCAATTTCTAAAACATCTCAGTGTATCTTATCTCTGTTCTTGATGATATGTGAGTTTCCCTTTTTTAGTTAAACAAATTCCCTTTTTTAGTCTAATCTGAATGACTTTATGTTCTTTTCTATTTCTTGTTCACTTATTCTGATATTTAATCCTTTGGATATATCACTGAATTGTTTTGCATCATTGTTCAGGAGACAGGTTGATCTAAAATTTTACTGAGTTGTCCTTAGATTTTGTTATTGAGGTTATGCTGTTCTCCTAGAAGAAATTAGCATATTTCTCCCTTTTTATTTCTTCGAAGAATCTGGAAAAGTACATTTGAAGAAATTTGTCAGTGAAGACGTTTAAACTTGGCAAGAGATAAGTTTTCATTATAGATTAAAATTATGTAATAGATATTAGAGTGTTCAGAGTTTCTATTTCTTTTGAAATATATGATATTACCTTTTTAACCAATTTTTCCATTCAGTATAAAGTTATATATTATATCTCATTATCTTTTCAATATTTGGAAATATGTAGTGATGGTTACATTTTTTTTAATACCTGATATGGTCAACTTGATTTTTGCTATTTTTTTTAATGAAGGATTGATTATTTTCTGGGGGTTATCAATTTTCTTACTACCTTTATAAGAGCTTTCCTTAATTAGCATTTCAATAGAATATTCTTTTCCTTTCACTTTCAACCTTTCAGCATCCTTCTATTTAATATGTTTCTTACAAGTAGCATATAGCATTTAAAAAAAATTTATATCTAATCAGATTATATTTTATTCCACTTGCACTTATAGTTAATGTAACTAAAATGAGGATGAATTTATGTCTGTAATCTTACTATTTTAAGCATCTTCTTTAGTTTCCTTTCTCTCTGTTCTTTCCTTTCTTAATTTTTTAACAAATAAAAAAAGTTTCTTCAACTGCCCTGTATGACATTTTAAGAAATACATTATTTACTATTCATTTAGAGGTTTTTCATAAGACATACAGTGCTGATGTATTAAATTAGGATTTTTGCCATTTCTCACATGGTGAGAAAACTTCACAAAAATTTTACCTTTGCCACCCACCTGCTTTGCATACTACTGCTATCAGTTATTTTTATATTCAGGTCATCTTTATTAGAGTTTTTTTTAATTTTTTTAATGTTTATTTTTGAGAGAGAGAGAGAGAGAGAGAGAGAGAGAGAGAGAGAGAGAAGGAGGGAGAACGAGAATGCAAGCAGGGGAAGGCCAGAGAGAGGGAGACACAGAATCTGAAACAGGCTCCATACTCCTAGCTGTCAGCACAGAGCCCAACACATGGCTCGAACTCACAAAGTATGAGATCATGACCTGAGCCGAAGTTTGATGCATCAGTTGGAAGATAGTCTAGTTTCCACCTCCTTCTCATGGCTGGCTGTAGAACTGCTACAATGAGATGGTTGTTTTTACATACACCTTCTATAAGATGAATGAAATCCCCTGGATTTACTAGCTCGTGAATATTTTTAGTTAAAAATTGGAATCCAATTTTATCACTAGTGCATCTATTGACATGCTCAAAGGGTGTTTTATAATCTCTATTCTGCTCAGGTACATACTTGGGCTCAGAGTTTCCCTAGTATTAAGCCAGTTCCATTTTTAGGATGTAATTAAATTATCATGTAACATCTTTTTCTATACATGGCTAATTTCAGGTTTTTTTTGAAGTATATCCATATGCATGAATGAGATCAATGGTAATTTTCCTTCCTATTTCTGGTGTAGTTATTGTCAAGCGGTGGTATTACTGCCATTATCAAACATTGAAACCTCTTGTTTCCACTCCATGATGCAATAATCATTGACTATCTTTCCCCACCTGAATGAAACGGGATCTTTAAAATAGTTTAACTTCCCCACCTCCTCTCTTTCTTTCCCTCCACCTTTGGTGAAAACTTTGGAATTTTTTAAAACACCTCTCTGGCCTCCAAACTCCAATTCTAGTTCTAGCTAAGACAGATTAGTACTTATTTAAAATTTCCTTAAAATAATGTGCCTTCTATAAGTGTCTTTTCTATTAATACATTGGTAGTAATTTTCAGAAATTGTTAGCAGTTGGGAGAGAGGGCTCAAAAGTAGTCCTGACTGACTCCCAAATTTGGAGGCTTCCCAGTACTCAATGGCTTCTGTCCAATAAGGATACTAAGATTTAAGTCACAGAGTTTTTTGGAAGATTTATTAAGATAGAGAACATGAAATATCTGTCTCATGGTCATAAATCGAAATTTTGAAAGCAGCTCTGAGAGTTAAATATTCTGATTAGACACATAGAGAAATAAGGCTAACTGAGGTTAAGACATTTTCTCAAAGAGAGAGAGTCAACATGTAGACCTAGGATTCAAATATGCCCCTGTCTGATTCCAAAAGGAGGTTTTCAACCACAATGTTCTTCATTTTCACATGGCTTACACACCTTGGTCCAGTTCTGGTCACCCAGCAGGCCGAAGTAAATGAGGATAGGCTAAATGGTCCGGTAGTCCCTAAGCCAGTTTTATGGCATAATGGACATAACTTCAGATTGTTTGGATTTAAGAATGGTTAATTGTGGGTTTTTAACAAATAAGTAGATGTCAGTTTCTTTATCCATAAAATTTATCTATAAAGTCCAAATATTCCTTGAAATTTCTCCCTTCAACTCATTATTCTATGTACTCTTTTCTACAAAAAAAAAGGACTGTAGTATTTAGCACACACAGTAGGTATAATAATTTAAATGAGTTATGCAAAGGAAACTCTTGGCACTGTTTCTAGGCCATAGAAGTTAGTTAAGTGACTCTTCATTTAGTCTCAGGTCATAATATCACAGTTCATGGGATCTAGACTCGCATGAGACTCTGAGGTGACAGTAAACAGCCTGTTTGGGATTCTCATTCTCTCTCTTTCTCTGCCCCTCCCCTGCTCATTCCCCCCCCCCCTCACTCTCCCTCTCTCTCTCTCTCACTCTCACTCTCCCTCTCTCTCTCTCACTCTCACTCTCAAATAAAATAAGAATTTAAAAAAAGAGTGAAGAGGCTTATTTTGGGACCAGGGAGAGGCACACTCTGATTAGCGCTTGTGTCAGGGGAGAGAGTTGGGGCAAAATGGGATCATCAACTTTGTGATATTCAGCTCCTATGCTCTGAATTCCCATTGTTATAAAACAAATTGTGTGTGTGTACACACTATATAAATTATATTAAAATATATTTCATATTATAGTATGATATATAATAATTTGTGTATATGTTTACATTTTACAAAAACATGTAAAAGTTTTAGCCTGATGAAATTCTAAAATGTGATCAGAAAAAAGCCCCTTGCTGTGTACATCTGTTCATTACCTTCCAGTAAAGTTAGCAGCCATCCTCTTGAAGATACAGCACTCAAATGAACTATTCCCTTTTTCTGGTCTCATAAAGCTAACCGTAGATAAGTTAGGGATCATTAGCCCCCAAACAAACAGTGTGTGTTGGCAGCTCTTTCTCCATATATCATTCTTCCTGATTTATTTGATCTGGAAGCCCGTCCAAGTTCTCTGGGAAATGTCTGCTGTGAAACTAGACAAGCAATGCCTTCTAGGGCTTTAGATACCCTATACCTTTGGTTCCCCTTCTTAGTGAAAACAAGCTTACAAGCACAGGTCAGACGCTTTTTCAAATGAGTGAAGACAAGGGGTCAAGACAGTCCTTGGAAACGATAGCATTACATCTGCACTTAAAATCCAAAAGCTTATGTGAAACTTGATACAACCTGATGAGGAAGAATGCCTTTCTCTCTCTGCCTCACCACCTGTCTTCCTGCCATCTCATTCACAAATTGCTGAATCCAGGAGAAATCTTGATAGTTTTTCACAGGAGCTGTTGTGGATTCCTTATTTTTGTTTGCTGAGAATCCATTTTTCATTCAGAATCCACTCCAGAATATTCCCTTGGCTATTATTAGCGCTCTGCCTGCATTATTTTTCTACAAAGCACTTTTATAATTATCTGACATCACTTCTTGCTTGTATTTACCGTCTGCCCCTCCTGCTAGAATGTAAGCTATGCAAGAGTAATGACTGTTTTGTCTTTCTTTAGTTGGTGTTCTTTGATACCCAGCATTTGGAAAAATGCCAGTGCATAATAGGTACATTAAAAAGTTGAATGAATGAATAGATAAATGCATATATGTGAAAGGGCTTTCACTCTCTGCTTGATGTGGAGAAACTAGCAGCTTATATCAACATGTTTCTGCTCATTCTTTTTAGTTTGTTTTATATGTTTATGTTTAATTTGGATGTGAAGAAATTTACACAGTTCTCATATTATAAATGCAACCAGCCATTCATCTGGTAAACTGAACACCACTGGGCAATAATCATCCTGTAACTAGCTCTTCTTCTGTCTTCATAAAAAGTTGAGTAAGAGACTTCAAATATTATTGCAGAAAAATATAGTCTCCTCAAGGTAAGATCCTGATGTACTACGTGGGAAATTCAGCTAAGTTAGTATTCCTAGTGAAGGCCATGTTGGCAAGGGTTTTTTCTTAGGCTGTTACACGGGGTGCAGGCTTGCTCAGTGGTCATCTGCTTAGTAAGTAGTGTACCATCTGGCCAACTACAGTCATTGGGTTAGAAGCATAAATGTTACTAGCCAGCTTCCTGGAACTTTCCTTGGGCGACATCAGGAGTATACCTTTTGTCCTTTCTTAGTCTTCTCTCCTTCAGTCCTGCTCCATGGAAGATAACACCACCTGGCACATGAGGACAAAAGCTACACCTAAAGATAATAGAAAGTTGACAATAACAGGAGCCTAGAGCTGTGAGGATGATTTGAGCACACTCCTCAGCCTAGTTCTGAACTATGTAACACTAGAACCTTACAATAAAAAAGAAATGAACCTGTATCTTGTTTAAAACTTTACTACTTGAGGATTTTGTAATAACCATAAACAAAATTATTCCTAGCAAATACAGATTCAAATCCCAGCTCTGTCATTTGTTAACTTTATGAACATGCACATAAATTTCACACATGGTCCTTAGTTTTCCCATCTTTAAAATAAAAACAGAATACAAGTTTATTGTGAGAATTAAATAAGATGACTGATTTTAAAAAGCATTTAGCATTGTGTCTGATGCCACGTATATGTTCAGTTAAAGTAGCTATTACTTCTATTGTAGACATAATAACCCCTATATCACATGGCTTGAATAAAGAATCAGGGAGATTTTTAAGATTTCTAGTAAAATATAGACTATTATTTTGCTTTTAAAGCATATGTGCTATCTTTATATCTTAGAGAATTACAGTATCCATTTTATTGGAAGAAAACTTAAATTTTCTATATCTCATAGAAGATATGACTCTCTCTAGAAAGTTACCAATCTTATCCACACAGGTCTTATGACAAGAAACTGATTGAATATCTTAAGCAAATGCAGTTATTTCTGGTTTTGCACATTAAAGCACAGATACATGTCTTGAGATCCAATGTGTTTAGGATAAAAAAATTAGAGACATACTATTGATTGTTTGATTTAAAGCTACATCATTCTAAAACAAAACAGTGACTTAGGCATACTATCTAGAGCACTAAAAATAAGGTTAGAATAAAAGATAAGACCAAACAGGGAAAGTTAACATGCAGGCCATGAGATGCAGGTCAATTCAATATCTGGTGTTGGGGAGCAGATGTGTTTCCATGTTTCCTCGCGGGCAAATTAAAATGGGAAAAAATACTAGTCCATGGTAGAAAGTATACCAGTTTCTCTGGAGAAAGAAAAGAAAATTCTGCCACATAAGAAACTTATTTCATACTAAGAATTTTTAAAGATTTTTGTGACACCTGGGTGGCTCAGTCAGTTAAGCATCCGACTTCGGCTCAGGTCATAATCTCACAGTCCATGAGTTTGAGCCCCGTGTTGGGCTCTGTGCTGACAGTTCAGAGCCTGAAGCCTGCTTAAGATTCTGTGTCTCCCTCTCTCTCTGTTCCTCCCCTGCTCATGCTCTGTCTCTCCCTCACTCTCAAAAATAAACGAGCATTAAAAAAAAAGAAGTCTTGCATCTACATGGTGATGATGTTGTGAGCTATAACCAATTTCAGAAGAGTAAAGAATTAAGATTCACCTTGGGTGCTCTTTTATCATCTGACACTACCAACCTCAGTTATCCCTGCAAAAAAAAACACAATTTCCCGGGGCGCCTGGGTGGCTCAGTAGGTTGAGCATCCAACTTTGGCTCAAGTCATGATCTCACGGTCTCTGAGTTTGAGCCCCGCGTCAGGCTCTGTGCTGACAGCTCAGAGCTTGGAGCCTGCTTCAGATTCTGTGTCTCCCTCTCTCTCTGCCCCTACCCCACTTATGCGCTCTCTCTCTCTCTCTCTCTCTCTCTCTCTCTCTCTCTCTGTCAAAAATAAATAAACATTTAAGACAAAATTCCCCTTTTAACTAGTTAAAGCTTAATAGATATGCATACTCTAGGGGATGTTTATGTGTGTGTGTGTGTGCACATAAGTGTGTGTAGTATGAAAAGTAACCAGAGAACAAAGAAGGACTTTAGTTAAATGATGTCATATGTGTGGAGAATCCCCTTGCCAATACTATTTCTGAACACACATGCCACACACAATTCTTTACACCAAAACCAAACAACCAAACTTCTTTTTTCTGTGATTATCAGGAAAATTGAATTCAGGATAATCACAAATTGTAATTTACATTATGATAATCACGAGTTTGAGTTTACATTACATTACATTGAAATTATAAGAATTGAACCTTCCTCATCCCTAAGACATAGGCAATATAGTCAATGAAACTATAGGGAATAGCTAAACGAATCCAAGCTTCAAGATTCTGACTGAATTCAAGTAAATAAAAATTTGGAAGTTGTGTTCATTTAAAAAGCTCATATGTGTTATTTATGGATTTGGAATGTTTGAATATATATTGTTTATTAATATTCATCCATGCTATGTGAAAACAGCATACACAGGAGGATAACTTATTTATTATTTCCAAAAGTTATTTTTAATAAGGTGATTAACAATCCTAAAGGAAACTGAACTCGGTTATTTTATTTGAATTAGAGTTACATATTATGATTATTTAGACCTTTGTTTTTCTTCTGGGACTTATTTAATGCTTAGGATAAAATATATATGTCAATTCCTATATTCTTATTCACATTCAAAACTGGAAAATGAATTGGTTAGGGATATGTTTCTTCTCATCCCTTTCAAAAGGAACATACACTACACAAATCAGCATAAAATAATAAATCTGGTGCAAATCTTTTCTATTTACTCTCCCCCATCAGCAATTTTGGAAAAGCTTTCCACTGTATTCTCCATTTGACTTTGGCACAAGAAGCCAAAAAAATGTTGTTTGGGGAGAAGTCACAGAAATAATTCCAGAAACTTCTATTTATCTCATAAGGAAAACACGCATACACACATGCACACAGTAAATTAAGAGAAGGGAGCTTTTTCTTCTAGAAATAGTCATGTTCACCTGTACTAGTTAAACCTAAAAATGTACTTTTTCAACGAATTTTCCTTTTTTATATGTTGGGCTCATCCACTGAAAGACACAGGAAGCCATCTTTCCAGATTGTGTAATTGAAGGAGTCATCATTTGCTGACCTATTTAAATTCTGGAATTTCTCAAGAGATGCTTAAGACATGGAAGCATTCAGACAATCTTAAATCTTATGTTTCTATAAGTGTTACATTGGCTCATCTTTATCTTTACATTGAATCACAGCTCAAGGCACACTGGCAGCTACAGTTCTGGAAGAATTTAAATCTTTCTGAGGCATCCAAAGATCATGTAGACATCTGAGCACAAGCAGCCAGAATTATGCCTTCATGTTGTTCTATAGTTTTGGCGCCAGGCCACCTGGCCATTCATTTTTAAGAAACAAAAATATGTTTATCTATTGTCCATTAGGGTTCTGCTTCCACCAGCATGCTTGGGCTGGGCAGCAAAAAGATTTGAATACATGATGGCATGCTCATCTTGGAAAGTGTATGCTTCCCCATGTATTCCACTCCAAGTGTGTAGTATAACAGGGGAAGAAAGGAGATCAGGCATCCTGAGCATCATCCCCGAAAAGGTAGCTTGGTCAGTCTTGCTTCATGTTTGAGTGGTTGCATGAGAATGTTCTTAGCCCAAAATCTAACAAGCTTATTATGTCCACTGGATATACTCAAAGCACAAACAGAGGAAGAAAAAAAGTAGAGTATTCTAATAAATGGAGACCTAATTTGAAAGCTAAGTACAATTATGAGCTGTGAAATCTTAGACAAAGCACAATTTCTGTAAATACAATTTTTCCTCATCTGTAAAATGGTCAAATAATACTTGCCTTAATGGTGTCACCCAGTTGAGGACAAATAGTATTTAAAATTGGGTAACATATGGCCCAAGACTCTAGCTATTACGGAGATGATATAGCCTGTAATTTTGGACATAGTGAGTACTCAGTAAATATCTGCTACCTTAAATGGGAAGATGGGTGCGATGTGAAGCCTAAATTTAAGTCTCTATTATGTCCTGCTTGATGACTGGTAAGTATAAGGGGGCTACAAATGGCCTAATGACAAGTTCCCCTCCCCACTCTGCTCTGTTGATAAGGTCCCCGAGCCAAACAACCCTTCTTTTCATGGGGACCAGGTACAGTTCCTGCTTATCTCTGAGTGGCAGATTTCAGTTCTTTGCCAGCCCTTTGAATTATTCAAACAAGCTAATCCCATCCTCCTGTTGGGATCGGGAGCCACCTCACCCTCTTGATACTACAAAGCCTGCTTATTCACTCTGCTCCCAAGTGCAACCCCACGTGGCCCTGCATGGCAGTGGTGTCCTCTTCCTTGGAATGAGAGTATATATAATTAATACATTGGTGATTACTAGTGATTATGGTGATTAATAATTGGTATTGTGTGTGTGATAATGGCCACCCCCATAGCTATAGGGTGGGAATCCCTCCCTCATAGACAGGTTGAGTAGACAGTTATTAAAACAGTGGGTGAATAAAAGACAGTGGGCCAATGGCGGGGGGGAAGGGAGAAAAAGTAGAAGAATGCAAATAATGGGAGACAGAATAGAGTTAGACTCTAGGTGGAGTGGTATTATATGAACGGCCAAAAGTGACTCAAAAGTCGCCTCATCTGGAACACCTGATACATTCAAATGAAAAGGGACAGAGACCTAATAAAATTTTCCCACAAACGTCTGTAAATGGATTGATGGGAACATTTTCTAAAAAACACAATTGGAAGTTGGCAATTTTGTTTCTTCTTAGCTGAAAAGAAATAGAAGTAATGTCTTGTATGCATTTATTTTAAGACATATTTCATAAGATCAGCAATATAACTGGTGTCATTTGGTGTATCAGTGTGGGTTGGGGAATGTGGGCAGAGAGCCTGGTTCTCATGAAGAAATCTCACTTCTCTGGAAGCTGACATTTAGCGATTTTGTATTAGTTATGTCTTCTTTGAATTGCTCAGAGGACAGGAGGGCTTCATAAATACAAACTTAATTAAATGTGGAGTCTTGGTGGTGGATTTGAGATGAAGAGTGGGGAGAGCTCACACTGCCATGTTCATGAAAGAATCAGTGTGGTTAAATAAATGGGAAAGTCATCATAAATCCCCTGCTAAAGTTCACTGTCTATTTTAGGAAGGTGCTACATATAATTAAAGTACCTATTAAACAGTCCTATCTCTACAGAGAATAATCAGGACAGGAGCAGCAGAATTTTCTTTACTCTTGTTTTCCTAGAACTGAATTAAAGTAAATAACTTTTGGGCTTACAAAAATTTAGATTATTGCTTTAGTAAAATTACTGTCTGCTGAGTCAAAACCCCTTGCATTCGTATCCCAAATCTGCCATCGTGCCGGGGTATGATCATGGAGAAGCAGCAATCTCCTTCATGTAACTGAAGAAATAGGCAGCTTGTGGGGAGTCTCTGAATCCCCCTTAACTCAAATGTGCAATCACATCTCTAGAGTTAAATATTTTTCTCTTTTGGGTCATATGTATACGTATGTGTGTACTCATCAGTATCGTCTAGAACAGCTGATGTTCAATAAGTATTACTTCTTTCCCCTTCCTGTCATTAATTCCATCTGTGAAGGATTATAATAATGAATATTAAGTCTTGTCTATGTCCCAAAGGATCACCTTACTCTCCCCATACTAATCCTTTTCTCCAAGCTCCCCCAGGATATGAGATTTTCATCCTAATTTCATGAGGTTAGAGATACTACTTCTGTAAATGGTGTCTCATCAGAACTTACCTAGGCTGTGGAGTGATAGTACTTTTAATTGCTTCTGTCCTCTGAGTTAAGTTTAAAGGAAGCACTACCCACTCTCATTCCATTGCTCTTTGGTTGTTTATACATGACCAGTTTTAGTTTAAAGAGATTTTGCTAAAACATTTCAGTAGAAAGCAAGGCCTTGTGAGGAAATAGGATGTAAGCCAAGTGAGTTTTTATTATAAACATCAATGTGTGTGTGTGTGTGTGTGTGTGTGTGTACGTGCACATGTGTCTGTCAATCTCGAGGTGGAGCTGAATATAGTTTTGAAATAAAAGAAGGATAGAGAAAGGATGGAAAGGCATCAAAAGAAATACCATTTACAATGATGTTTTGCAGCAGGAGAGCTCTGGCTTTGAATTTTTGTGTGTATAGTTTATTTCTATACATTCTCCAGTGATTATATCAACACTCAGCATTGTCTCTATCACTGTCTGACCGCTCCTTGTCCTTACCAGAAGCATCCAGCAGCATATACTCCAGTCCTTATTTGTTTATGAACGTGATTGAAATCTGTTCAAAACAAAACAACAGTTAGAACACAATGCCTAGGTTACTGCACTGCTGCCCAACCTAAAACCAGTTTCGAGTCTGTTCAAAACAGTTCCGTTCATTTTATAATCTGGTCATGTATGTGAAAGGTCCAGAAAATGTCTCTCTTTTCTTCTCTTGTGTTAAATATAGATTTTAGAGAAGCCAGAAATTAGCAAAAGCCTAATAGGTAAGTGGCCCTAACGTAAATTGATGATACAGATAGAAGACAATAGAAAGGAAAATGAAAGTTTTGTTGTGAAATCCAGAAATGGAGACAATCTTTGATCTTTCTTTGTTATTGAACAAAAAGAAAACAAAATTTCTTTGACAGTAATATTTTTTTGATTTACCAACATTTCTTGAATTTGAATGTAACTGTAATGGAACAGGGAGGTTGTGTTCTTTGGGAGTCTCATGTTAGGGGAGGTGAGAGTGGAGGCCATTATTATTTGAATCAAGATGTAATGCTTGATAAAGGCAATTTTGTTTCATTCAGTGACATAGACATATATCAGAATTTCTCTTTTTTGAAAGGTAACTGGATACTCCTAGGGGATAAATCACACCTCCAAAGATCCATGTAGCCAAGATCCTAACCTCAGATTTGGGGAATACAGAGCCTTTATACCTCCTGCTATCCCATTACGAGACACTCAAAAGTCACTGTCACTGCTATCTGGTCCCCTCAATCGATTCTCATTAGCTTACTTCCAAAAGTAGATTTTCCTGAGAATACAAAGAAAGTAAACACTCGTCTTCCATTGCAGTATTACTGTAAGCAAAGCACTTACACTAATCTATTTCCTCTTGAGTTGGATTCTTCCCTAAACGGAGGCTAATTATTTGAGGATCTGGGTGGCCTCCTGAAAATGACCAAAGTAGGAACAGCTGACTATATGGTGGATGGCCTCATTCTTGCCTATGCTTATGCTTGGGCATCTCCATTGTCAAGATTCTCTTAAGCTGTCCTTGCATGGAAAAAGTTCCATCTTTGTTAATGCTTCTATTAGTAGAAATCACTTCTTCAATTCTATATTGAAACGGATGTGTGGAACTCTAATAAGCAAAATGGAGCATATAAAAATAAATAAGATTCAGGCTTTGCCTTCAAAGAGTTACATGGTGATGGTAGAGTTGTCTTGTACACAAACCCTACATATAATTTCCTGGGGATTCTGTTTTATATCATCCACATCCTTATTTCTTATCCCCAAAGTAAAACTTAACCATCCTCATAAATAATTCATTGTAATGCATCAACCCTCTATTGCAAGCTAACAATTGCTTTTTAATAAGAACTCTCTAGAGAAAATAATAACCCAAATGAATAAATCCAAAAAAATGAAATTCAGGAAAACTTGTACACTGCTTATGGATGTGGGGTATAGATAACTAACAACATAGCATCCCTCAAGTAACATCCACCTGTTTGGGTTTTTTTAACACTTATTATTTTGAGAGAGAGACAGAGTGCAAGCAGAGGAAGGGCAGAGAGCCATGAGATCATGACCAGAGCCAAAGCTGGATGCTTAACGGACTAAGCCACCCAGGAGCCCTGACATCCACCTGTTTTCATCTGTATATATGACTAACTCTGATATGAAATACATCATTTTCACATGCAATCAACTAGATTTTGATCCAGAAAACTTGACCCACTTCTTGGGTGAGACAGTGGCATTACTTTTAATATTCACTTTTTACATATAACTTACTGTGTTTGGTATCTTTTCAAGGTGGTATTTCAGGAGAAAAGTAGTCTTTATGTGGCCTGAATAATATCAGACTTTTCACATTAGTATGCAGGCTTTGGGTTAGGGAACAAGGTTGCCAGCCGACTTGAAGATGTGTTTAGAATACATGCAGTGCTAAGAGCCCTGCCAATGATTCACAGCAGTTACAATCTTTGCTTTTATTAAACTAGAGCAATTGAAGAGGAAAGATACTTTGCTTTTTTTTTTAGGGAGCAGGTGAGGGGATGCCTAATATCTTAACTCAAAACCAAAATATTGAGCATATGCAAATTTGCCCTTTAAGAGTATGAACCAAAATTGTTCGTCTCCACCCAGAGAAGAGAAAGGAACTCCCAAGTTCATGTTTCCCAAATGCCTTATTGTACAATGACAATTCAATGACCTTTTTGAAATACAGGTATATTAGGATTAACCTGATATAACTCAATGAAATGAAAAAGAAAAAAATAGATACCAATTCAACTATTTAAAATAAACTGTTATCAGCTCCATTTTAGCAAATTTCACATGAGTATCTACATAATCTTGTTTTTCCTTCAGTCTTCCCTTAGAAGTTAATGATTGACATATGATTAACTTCTGAAGACAAAATCATAAGATGAGGAAAATGGGCACCTGGGGGTGGCCGGTGAAGCGTCCAACTTTGGCTCAGGTCTTGATCTCACAGTTTGTGGGTTTGAGCTCCACGTTGGGCTCTTTGTTGACAGCTCAGAGCCTAGAATCTGCTTCGGATTCTGTATATCCCTCTCTGCCCCTCTGCCTCTTGCATTCTGTCTGTCTCTCTCTAAAAATAAATAAACATTCAAAAAATTTAAAAAAAAAGATGAGGAAAACAGATGTTTTCATGTCTACTTTTGAAAGTTAGTAAATCTGGCAGGCACTTCAAAGATAAAGAGAAATGGAATATGCTGTATAGAAAAACATGAATATTGCTGTTTATATTTTGGGGAAATTGTAAGTACAGTAAAACTTTGGTGTATAAGCATAATTTGTCCCGGAAGCATGCTTGTAATCCAAAGCACTTGTATATCAAAGTGAATTTCCCCATAAGAAATAATGGAAACTCAGATGATTTGTTCCACAACCCAAAATCATTCAATAAAAATGATTACAATACTGTAATATAATACAAAATAATAAAATACAAAATATAAAAAAAGAAATTAACCTCCACTTAGCTTGGAAAACCTTTGTGGCTGGTGTGAGGGAGAAAAGAAAGAAGAGGCTTATTGTGTAGGACGACTTATAAGAAAGAAGAGGCTTATTGTGTGTCACTAACGGATTTACTGCTATCCATCGGTCAATGGAATCTTCTTCTTCTTGCACAACTTTAACAAGGAGCTTACCCAATGACAGTTGCTGTCGCCTCCTTTTGAGTTTTCCGGAAACGTGACATTGCATTGTTGCTAAACACATTCATCGCTCGCACTGCTACAGCCTTACTCGGGTGGTCTTTTCTACAACATTTTGCGCTGTTTCCCACATTTTACACATCTCCCTAATCTTACTTGAAGTGAGGGATTCTTCCATCTTTTCTCCTCCTCCTCTGCAGATAAGATGCAAATGTAGACTTCTTATAAAATCTTGCAATTTTGGCTACTTGCATACCTCATTTGTACTTCTTGATGATCTCCTTCTTAACTTGCACCATAATCATCTCTTTCTTCCTACCGCCTTTGTTTTCAACCTTTTTCTGCATGGGGGCCATTGTATACACTCGCACGGATGTTGACTACAGAACTGTATGAATAAACTCTTGTCATATATTGTACTTAATGTACCTGGCAATAAGGCAGCAGAGGAAAGGGTCTGTATCTGCAGACAGCCTGACCTAGAATGAAGCAATGTATTCCTAAGCTTACTCTTGTATGGAAAAGCAAAGGCCGCTCCTTAGGTGCTTTCAAGTGACAAAAAAACACAGTAGTGCCAGTTGTGGGCACCTTCCAATGTTCGAAAAAATCACTGATTTCTTCTAAAGAGCACAGCCTGAGACCGAGCATCTGAGCATGGGAGATGATCACCCAGAATCCCACAGAGAATAAGGGAGGGAGGGAGGGAAGGAGGAAGGGAGGGAGGGAGGGGGAGAGAGAGAGAGAGAGAGAGAGAGAGAGAGAGAGAGAGAGAGAAAGAGACAGAGAGAGAAACCATCGGCTCACTTGTGATCATGTGATGTTTGACATCACGTACTGCCCATATTGCAAGATATTGCTTGTTTATCAGGTTAAAAATATTAGAAATGTTTTCTCATCTTGCAGAACACTTGCAGAACAAGTCACAATCCAAAGTTTTACTGTATATAATATATATGCATATATAATAGACTAAGACTAGTCAAGTTTTGTACTTAGGTATAGTTGAACTATAATTCTGAACAAATATCAGAGTAATTTTTTTTAAATTACCTTAATGAAAAACTTTCAGAAACAAGAATATTTGTGTCATAAACTTAGCTTTTAAACAGTAACATTTAGCATTTACACATAGTGAGGTTTCAGGAATGTTTACCTTTTAAGAGGGCATCAAGGAATTCCTTTGGTTCAGAAATCACTCAAAAGTCTGTAGCAAAGAGACAGCATTTCCTGAAAATGTGTGATGTGAGAATGTTTCCTTTGATTATAAGAGCAATAATATCTGTTTTGGAATATTTATGTATAGATTTAATTAAATATATTTCCTGAAACTAAAGATGGTCGTTATTAACAGTTTAATTTTATATTTTGAGGTCTTTGAACATAGTTATAATATATAAAACACTAGTGTATTTTAATCTAAATGCAAATAATCAATATTTCCTTATAAATGAAGGTTGTAATACAAAGAGATCTCTTATGTTTTATGTAAAGAACTTGAGAATAAAAAGTCACCCTCCATTTGGTTTAAACTCAAGCAGCTTCCTTGATCCTGATCACCAGAAGCTTAGAGGAGATCATTACCATTTCTGATTTTTTTTTAATAAGTAGAACTGAAAGATTGGAGGAAAGTGAGAAAGAAACTGGGGATAAATCCAAAAGCGTGTCATAATAATATACATCCATGTAGTAAAAGAGCTATTTTGGTTTGCATTTCGGCTCTCAGAAACTGGTT
The DNA here is from genome assembly GCF_016509475.1 of Prionailurus bengalensis. NCBI lineage: Eukaryota > Metazoa > Chordata > Mammalia > Carnivora > Felidae > Prionailurus > Prionailurus bengalensis. Next base: position 112,451,801 of record NC_057354.1, read on the forward strand.
AAAAACTATCCAACACAATAAAATAAAAGCAGGCTCACCCTTTGCTTCTTACAAATGAAAGGTCCATTTCAGTGAATGCTTCTACCATGTACTGTGGCAGAAAAATTTTTCTAATACAACTTGATTTAATCCTCAAACAACCCACATATGTAAAAATATCACTCCTAATATTAACACTGTCCCACCATAGTTAGTAATAAGAAGAAGAATAGTAGCCATTTTAGTACCTGCTAAAGTACTCAAGTACTAAATCAGGTACTTACAATGCATTTGAAATTATCTAATTTAAATTTTAATCTCAAAACAATATCATGGCGGGAGATATTTACTCCTGTTTTATAGAGCATTGACTCTTCAAAAGATTAAGTAATTTGTCTAGGGTTACACAGCTATTAGATGGAATTGTCAGGATCCAAACTCAGTCTGTCTGATATCAACATATGTACTTACTCCTTCAAAGCGTCCTGGTGCATCACTGTTCTGAAGTGTCAGCCGATTAGTATGGCTTTCTACACGATATGAGACTTATGCCTGAAAAACAAAGATCAATATACCTGCCTAAGGGGGCGCCTGGGTGGCTCAGTCAGTTAAGCACCTGACTCCGACTCATCATGATCTCACAGTTTGTGAGTTCGAGCCCCACATTGGGCTCTGTGCGGACAGCTCAGAGCCTGGAGCCTGCTTGGGATTCTGTGTCTCCTTCTCTCTCTGCCCCTCCCCCACTTGTGCTTTGTTTCTGTCTATCTCTCGAAAATAAATAAATGTAAATATATACCTGCCTATACCTGCCTGAAACCCCACTCTCCCAGCATGATCTCTTTTGTTGTTTTCTTGGCTCAAACACCTCTAATGCTAGTACAAATTACTTTAGAACATAAAAAAATCTTAACAAGCGACACTTGTTCCATGAAATGGAACCAGCAAAGGACATTACAAGTGCATGTGAGATTAAATAACATTGAGATACCACCACACACCTCTTGGAATAGCCAAAATCCAGAACACTGGCAACACCAAATGCTGGCAAGGATGTAAAAGCAACAGGATCTCCCATTCATTGCCAGTGGGAGTACAAAATGGTAGAGCCATTTTGGAAGGCATTTGAGTGGTTTCTTACTCAAAACTAAACATGCTGTTCCCATATCATTCAGTTGTCACACTCCTTGGTATTTATTCAGAGGAATTGAAAACTTATATCCACATGGATGTTTATAGCAGATTTATTCACAATTGTCAAAACTTGGGAGCAATCAACATGTCCTTCGGTAGATGAATGGATAAATAAACCACGGTATATTCAGATATTGAATATTATTCAGCTTTAAAAAGAAATGAGCTATAGAGCCATAAAAAGTCCTGAAGGAAATTTAAACATGTATTACTAAATGAAAGAAGCCCAAGTGAAGAGGCTACATACTGTATGATTCCAGCCATGTAACTTTCTAGTAAAGGCAAAACATGAAGACTGTAAAAAGATCAGAGCTGCCATGAGTTGAGATGGGAGGGGATGGAAAAAAAAAAAAAAACCTCATGAGTGCAAGAAAAAAAGAGGATGTCAGAAATGTACTTGCCCACTTTGCCTTGGCTTAGTCACATATATGTGTGTGCAGACAGATGAATCAAAATATAGACTATGAGCATTATTTAGCTATACAAAATTTGCCCAGTACATAAAATATTTATTTTGACTTGAGAATTTTCCAAGAGGCCATTTGCATGAATCTCATTTATTGGTTAATCATTCAATCATATCTTTCCTACTTTGCTTGAATGAGCACAGTCTGAAGCACTGGGACTGATGTGTAACTCTGAAAACAGAGCCAGTAATAAGAAACCACTGTGTGAGATTCTTTTATGGGTTGTTCATGCTACAAAGGCACCAGCAGAGTTTGATTTTTTTGTATCACTAAGTTAACATCTTTCTTTTCTTGCCATCACATTTTTTGTCAGTCTTGCCTTACAATTCCCTGTATCTGCCAACATTTGGCTGCATCAAATAAATTTATTGTTTTCCCTGCTATTCACTTTCTTGTCTACTTCCTTGATATTTCCAGACAATAATGTTATTTTTTCCTCAAAAAAAAAAAATATATATACTAATGGGTTTCTCCTCTGTTGGTGCTACAGATAGGTGCTGTCCATTTTACCCTCAAATTTACAGAACTGGATACATCGTGATTTTAAAGTTAGTCTCACATAAAAGCTTTTACACATTTCTTTTTCTCTGAGTAGTGTTGACTGTATATGTGCAGAACATGAAAAATCTGTCTGTCTATCTCTCCGTGATGGTTAATTTTATGTGGAAACTTGACTAAGGGGTGTCCAGATGGCTTGTAAAACACTATTTCTGGGTGGGTCTGTGAGAGTGTTTCTGGAAGAGATAAGCACCAGTGGCCCTCAGATTTGGGATGAATTATATTACTGGTTTTCTTTGTTCTCCAGCTTTCAGTAGACAGATTGTAGGACTACTCAGCTTTCATAAATATGTGGGCCTATTCCTGTAATAAGTCTCTTCATAGATACCTACATATATCCTTTGGTTCTGTTTCTCCAGAGACCTCTAATATACTGTCTACATGTTTATATCCACAGACATATTATTTTATGTGTATGTAAATATATGTATATTTAGTATATACAATGTATGTTATAACTATCTTGGAAATTAAAAATAAAAGTTCAGTGAGATTTTGTATGAGATATTAGGCAGTTCTTTTTAGTGAAGCACACAATATAAACCGGTATGTCTATTTTACTATAAAATAGTATATCTATTTTAGAAAAGACATATGAAGTTTTTTAAGTCTATTTATTTGTTTTAGGAGAGAGAGAGCACATGCAAGCAAGGGAGGGATGGAGGGGGGGGAGAGAGGGAGGGAGAGCGAGAGGGAGGGAAGGAGGGGGAGAGAATGAATCCCAAGCAGGCTCTGCACTGCCAGTGTGAAGCCTGACGTGGAGCTCGAACCCATGAGCCACAAGATCATGAACTGAGCCCAGGCTGCACACTTAACTGACTGAGCCACACAGGCACCCCTGAAAAAAGAGAGAGAGGGAGAGAGAAGGAGGGAAGGAAAGGGAAAGGGAACGGGAACAGAAAGGAAGATAAGAAAGTTGAAGCAAGATTTGTTCTCATTGTTGTTTTGGGTTATTGTTTTAAACTCAGTCTCCATTAGAATAGCCTAGGCAGGTATATTAGGGTTTTCTCAAACCATAGGATAGAGGGTTATATAAATATAAGTATAACTACTAAATATAAATATAAACATATACATTTGAGAGAGTTATTAGAAGGAATTGGCTCCTGTAATTACAGAGGTAGAGCAGTCCCAAGGTCTATGTGTAGCAAGCTGGACACTTGGTAGAATGAATGGTATAATTTCAACTGTCACCCGATGTCTTAAGAACCAGTTGTGTAAGCTGAGTTGGAGTGCAGAAGAACATGGATGTCCCAGCTCAATTAGTTAGGTAGGAGGATTTCCCTCTCAACCTTTTTGCTGTTTTCAGGTCTTCACTTGATTGGATGGGGTCCACCCACATTACGGAGGGCAAGGTGCTATGCTCAGTCTATTCAAACATTGATTTCATCCAATAACACTTTCACTAAGATACATGGGGAATTTTTGATCAGATATCTGCGTACTCCATGGCTTAGTCAAGTTGACATATAAAATTAGCTACTACAGTAGGCAAAATATTTCCGAGTAAATAAGGCTTATGAAGAAAGAAAGTAATCTGAACTGTATTGTCTTGAAAGCTTAACCATCATTATTAAATATATTAAATTCATTCTTGTTAAAGAACCATCAACTATTAATTTTTTATTCCTCAAAAACATTTATTGTGTACTTATTACACTCTTGGTCTTTATGTGTGTATTAGAGGAATAATTATAGTAGAAAAATAAATACAGTAGAGCTCCAGCTTTCAGGGGGCTCAAAGCCTAATTTATTTGGTAAAACATACTTCCTGAAGCCACCTATGTCAGAGTTCCTGAGTCCTGTGCAGGTTTCTGGTAGCGGTATAGGCTTATAGAATCAGAAAGTGGGAGGAGGTGTGCATGGAAAAGGAAAACGAACACTTTGGTTTTAGAAATCCCTGGCTTAGTAAGGAATTAATATAGACAAATAACTACCATATCATATGATTTGTGTTGTGGTAACACCAAAGAGTGAGTAACTGTTTCAAACAAGTAGAAGATACCCTAAGTCAAGATGCCCCATGTGTGTGAACAAAAAGACAGGGATCTGATATTTATTGCACTGATGACCTCACTATGATTAAATCTCTCTCAAAGACTAAATGTCCCCCATATTATACAGATTATGTGTTCAGAAGAGTTGTAAAGCCTTGCTTTACACTCAGATTAAGAACAATTTACTCCTGTTTTCTCCTAGTACTTGCATACTTTCATTTTTTTAATTTAAATCTCTAATTCATTCAGACGTGGTATGTGGTAGGGAAAACTCATATGTCTATTTCAGTACTATTTGAAATTACAAAATGTTGATAATTGATAACCTTCTAAATGTTCAAATTAAGAGATTATTTGAATCGACTATTGTATGTAGATACAATAAAGCGTGCTCCAGCCATAAAAATAAGGAAGTTCTCTATGAACTGTTATGAAGTGGTGTCTAAAAGCTACTAAGTAAAAAAGCAAACTTCAGAAGACTGTATGTATGCATATTTATGTATATACACATACAGCCACATACATGTATATATATGATTGCAGCAAAATTCAGAGAATGTTTCACCTTAGAGGTAAAATAGATCAAGCATGTATTTCACTCTTGAAGAAACTGGGACTCAGAGTCAGACAGTGGCTTGACCCCAAGGCCACACAGATCAAATCAGAAGCAGTAACTTCTACAACCCAACATCGATAGGCTTGGAATGAACCAGGAGAAAGCTAGCAGGAGTCTTCCTGGAGTACTCAGTACAGTGTCTTTGTTGTGCTAAAGTTCCAGGTGAAGTCTTTCCCCTGCTGGTGGCTGCCTTAGCAAGAGAGGGACTCAGCCCCCGAGTGATCTCATCACATCTCTTGCTTCAGAGAATAAACAAAATCAGGTAGGTGATTCCGAAAAGGTAAGTGGGAATGATTACTACACGCCGCTTCCCCTCCAAACCATGAAGAACAGAATCCTCATGACAAACGACGTTCTTTGGTGGCAGGTCATTGATCATTCTGCACACTGTGTCCACTTACAAGATTTTGCTTCTTATTCGAATTCAGAGATAAAATTGGAAATTACAGAGCTGTGGGAGTGGCTGAACACAGCTTTCAATTTAAAAGGAAGGTATATTGATTACTCCCTTGGATGCACATAGAAAATTATTCACAATACATCATAAACTAGTTTTTAAAAACCCTCAACAACGCTCAACATAATGCAATTCACAACACCAAGGTAGGCCTTGTCTCATTTTTTACTGTGTAGCGAAGGAGGACAAATAAATGAAGCCTCACAAAGATTAAGAGATAATATTAATTCACTCACTGTGGATGCGATTATAATAATTTTTCAGAATTTCATTCATCCCAACATGTTTACAGTGTCCTCCTTACTGACTCAGTATTTTCCTAATCCCAAACTAATTTCCCACGTAATAAATAAGAACACGAGGGGCATCTGGGTGGCTCAGTCAGTGAAGCGTCCGACTTCAGCTCAGGTTATGATCTTAGGGTTTGTGAGTTTGAGCCCCGCGTCAGGCTCTGCACTGGCAGCTCAGAGCCTGGAGCCTGCTTCAGATTCTGTGTCTCCCTCTCTCTCTCTCTCTGCCTTCCTCTGCTCGCACCATGTTTGTCTGTCTGTCTGTCTGCCTGTCTCTCTCTCTCAAAAATAACATTAAAAAAATTTTAAAAACACAAAATCGATGTATTAATTTTAAGGCATTCAGGTGGATAAAACTCATTTATGTAAGCATGAAGTTATGCCCGTAACACTTTGTGTGTTCGTACATGTATACATATGTGTTGGTATGTATATGTATAAGAGTGACAGATATGTTTTTCCCATTTTTTTTTCTCTTTATCCCTCAGGGGATATTGAACAAGGGAAGAATGAGGGCCCAGACATAACTACATACGTATTTGTGTCTCCTTTACTCCACCTTCTATAAATACATAGTTTCATTACTGGGATTCCATCTTCTTCTCTGTCCAACCAGGTTTATAGACCTCAATTCTCTAATCTATAGGTTTGAGACTTTTCCACAATTTCTTTCTCATAATTCATGGTAGGTAACGTGCTTTTGGCCATTCCCTCCCTATTTCTGCCCTTCAGAACACAAGATTTTGCAACCCATTTACTTGTTGAGAAACATATAGTTATCTCGCCATCAAATCCTTTAACCAACCCACCTGAGGGACCTGATCTCCCAATGAGAATATATAGCGTAAGAAGAAATGGTTCTTGCTTTCTAAGGTAAGCATGGCACTTCAGGACTATAAAACGACCATGCAAACTGAAACTGTATAAAATTAACTTAATAATCAATGAGAAAATGTAAATATCGTGTGACCTTCACAAGTATTTTTTTCCAAACATCACAAACTCTCATACTCTTTGTTATAAATTCATGGGAAAAGTTTTGAAAATATCAAAATTACATTTATTTAATGCACAGTACCTTTAAAAATTAGAAACATTGAGAACTTAATGTCTTATTGCTTTTCAAAAAGAAATGAACTGTCAAGGATGGTTAAAATAGTGTTTGCCTTCATCTTATTACACAGTTACAGTACAGAACAAACCTCTTTTCTATGGCTTGCACAATTAGCATGTTCTTTGCTAAGTTAGGATCAGCTTCTAGCACTTTATCCTTTGTGTATTCAGCATTGTGAGAGAGGTCTTTTACTGTAAAGTATTTTTCCAGTATTTCCTCCCCTGGGATAAGTCATCCTCATCACAACTGTGTTTCTCATTTCTGTGGATAAATGTGACTTCACTAATTTATCCAGCTCCCTTTACAATAGAAGCAGTAAGAACGTTTCCATAGCCAGCATTTCGTCTCCATAAAATCCATTTATGTTCTATTTGAGTTTCACTTTTGGCATTTCTTTTCATTTCTTGGTTGCCCTTCCACCAACACTGGCCGGTACCTTTTTCAATTGCCCATTTTTATAAGCATTTTATGTGAGTTTATCACTGGAAGACACAGAGGCAACCCAACTATGTGTCTGTGTGTATATGTAAACCGAATAACAAAAAAAATGGGCAGTAAATAGTGACAGCTCTGCAAGGAAATGATGTGATTAGTCACTGATCATGATGTATGCCTTTCATTCACATAATGATTTATGGACTTTAAGGGCCAGTAGTGAAGTTTGTACTTAATGTAATTAGTAACAGTTAATATACATTGGTAACTGAAATTTGGACTGTACTGTTGCAAGAGTGGTATTATTTCACTACACTGTGGAAATTCATGCATATTAAAACATGCAAAACAAGGATTTTCTATATATTTCATATCAATATGCATGTATTTATGCAAGTTTCTTTAAATATGACAAAACTTGTTTTAAAATAATTTAAGGCAGATGGTCCTAAAAATTAGTTTTGATCTTTAAGATTCCTTATTCATTCTCCCTTGAAAACTGCCATAACAGGTGTGGTGAGACAGCAATCTGGAACTTTTGAGCATCTGACAGGAACCACCTTTCCCGGCCAACTGCTCCTTGGCCACTATCAACATTAAATAAAGACGTTCTGCATAAGCTAGGGCGAAGGTATATATATTTTTTTCTGTAAAATACACATGTCAATGGCCTCTAAGTCTGTAAAATTCCATTTGACAGTTAAATTTATTTCACACAAAAGTGGAGTTAACAACCATCAATGCACATAACAGCTATCATTAAATAATTGAATGTTACTATATGGCATTGGACCTCATGTTCTTACCACAGCAAAATGTAACAAGATGATTGCTTGCTGTTTAGTAACACCTTCACAAATCTCTCTGATTAATCACCAGAGCAACTACAGAATACTGGGGAAAACTCAGAGATGGGCTCTGAGATACCCCTTGCTCAGAGGTAAGGGGGTCATCGATGTATGATTTTTCAACAGCCCTGAAAAGTACTGCTGCTTGTTCACTGTCCTTTCATTCTTGTCCTCTTCCTTTTGATATCACTAAAGCATCCCTGAATCACAGAGCAATTATCTGTTAGCTTAGCTATGTCAACAATAGGTGTTGATGAAAAGATCATCTGTGTCAGAGAGTGGTAATTTTGGCCACTCTAGGAAAGGTGAGCCTGAGCTAGCAGTTTGGGAGGAATTGAAAGGTTATAAACAGATCTGTCTGATTCCTCTGGAATCAGTGTAAGAGAATAATAGAAGAACATTGCCACTATAAGCTCAATACTTAAAGTCTGAGGCTGGAGATGATAGAGCTTCTAAGGTCAATAAAGGTGGTCTAATGGAGAAGGAAAATGCTTGTTTCAACAGATTAGTTAGTAGCAGTACCTTACCATGGTGGCCTCAAAATGGGAGATGGGTTTAGTGCACTGGTAATATCCAGCAATGGGATCCAGACACCACCCTCAAAGAATGCAACTAAAAACTACCTGAGGAGTGGAGAGAGCAGCAAAGTCACCTTAGAGCCAGCCACAAAACTAGGTTGTGCTTGAGAACAACTGGAGCCTAACTCCCCACTTCCTAATGTTGTAGATTAGTCTTAGATTTGAATATGGAGAGAAATCCACCAAGGAAGATAGGCTACGTTTGGAGTAGGCATGAGGAGCAAATGGTAATAGCTGTCTAGTTTGCTATAATGAAAATCGTGAGGCTGTGCACCCACTTTAGTGGAAAATTGAAGTGTGATAGAATTAGACATAAATTGTACTCTGATTGAGAATATTCATCATAGGCATCAGAAGCGTGAGTTGTCCCACATATATAGCTTCCAGTCCCAAGTTCTCCCTGTAGTGGAGAATGGAGAGAAGGTGGTATTCTCAAAGTCAGCCAGTTAGAGGTATAGAAATCAGGTAAGATTATAATTAATCTTAATCAAAGATCTCACTCTGACAGTGCTTCCTTTTGGCCTTTCTTTTGCAATGGGGCATTATAACTATTTTAGCTGTAAGTGGACGACTTTAGAAACACTATGTCTGGGGTGAGTTAGAAGCTATTTCTAAGATGCCAAGATGACCAAAATAACAGCACTTGTGTATAAGGAAATCTTATTTGCTTTTCTCTCTAGACTTAGAATAACAGGGTGCAAGTGCCCTGGGTGTGTTTAATTATTTATATAAGGGTTATTAGTGTGTGGTTAGTGAGTCCTTACTGAAAGTTATACATGCCAGCAACCTGCAGTGAAGTTTTGTAAGACAGTGTTCTTGCTAAATTATTAAGATACAAAATGAATAATGAAGGGCATTTTAGTGGAAACTTACCTGAAAAAAATAGCTGCTCAAGGTAGGGAAAGAAAAGTGAGAGAGTACGGGTAATGAGTCATTCTGTCCCTTATGGGAAAGTAAAGCAATCTTTCTCATAAATTAGTGATGATGGATATATCCATAGATGATGACACAAAAACAGCAATATTTGGGCTTTGTGCACCCTGAACTTTTAAGGATGGCATTGTGGAGGGCACTGATATCCTTCCTCAGAGTACCTGAGTGTTTTATTCGATCATAGTATTGTTTTGCTTCTCTTCTATACCCATAAACCTTACCTTGATTTAGGTATATTGATTACCTTATCCTTGTCTTATCCATGGGAAGGAAAAACATAGGCATCTTGCCACAATTAAGGGGACAGAACATTTTTTATTAATTTCTCCTTAGACCTACTGTCCAGACCCTACTGTACCTGGTTCCTATCTTCTAATTACCTCATGCAAATATGTGATTTTCCATCTTTATTATCTGTGTCTCCCTGCCTGCTTCTCTGACTCATGTTACATCATGCCTATTATTTCCAATTGCACAATTTCTATTGTATTATTGCATTCATTTCCAATTGCTACCTGTGGTAATAAATTAATACACAAAGCCTTGAAGCAACACAAATGTTTAATCTTTCTGTTCTAGAGATCAGAAGGCTAAAATGGTTTGGCAGAGCTATGTTCCTTCTGGAGGTGCTAGGGAGGGATCCACTTACTTGCCCCTTTTTAGCTTCAAGAGGCTCCCCATATTCCTTGGCTTGTGGCCTTCCGTAATCCTTACCCCTGTTTCTATCATCATATATCTTTTTTTCCCTCTCCTTCCATAGTCACATCATCTCCTCTGACTCTGATCCTCTGCCTCCTTCTTATAAGACCTTTATGGTTACCCAGAATAATCCAGGATGATGTCCCCATCTCAAAATCTTTAACTTAAGTCCCATCTTCAATGTACCTTTTACCAAGTAAGGGAATATACTGGCAGATTCTGGGGATTAAGATACAGACATCTTTGAGGAACATTTTCAGCCTCTCATGTCTGTGAATCTACAGGTACTGTCATTTGCTTTATCCTACCCCATGTCTGGGATCTTGTTAATTTCAACTAACTCTTAGACCTGATTTTCCTTCACATGGTATCTGTTTCCCACAATTGAATTAGGCTTACCAGTTTGTATCTTCTTTCACCTGTGCTGTTTAGCTTGAGTCCTTAAGTCAAATCTTTTGGCTGGAAACAATTTTTTTTTAAATTTTTTGTGTGTGTGTTCAGCTTTGAGCCTTCGGGCCAGTGTACTTACAAACAAGTGTCCTTCTCAGAATAAAATGTACAAATTCTTCATCAATTCAGTTTCTGAGACCTTCGTCCTCCCCCATGCTCCCCACTTGCAATCTTCTACATCCCTATAGAAAGAGCATATCCTTCTACTGTAAATGTAACTTAATCTGAACCTTGAGCCATGTATGTTGTATGGTGGCCCCAGCAATTACAACCTGGACATGGCCCAGAGCTGAAAGCTTGTCTGAGACACTTTGAGGTGACATTGTGGACAAGTGGAATTTCTCAGATGCTTATACTGTAATGTAAACCAGTCAGACTCCCAAAAAAATAGAAGAGAAAAAAAAAGAAGACCTCTGCCTTATTTGATCCAGGTGTTTTGTTTAGTTCTTCTCCATTTTTATTCTTACTGCTTTGTGTCTGTGCCTGTAGTACAACAGGTAATAGAGGTGCTCTGTAAATGTTTTATTTGTCCCTGTAGATTCATATGATTTCAGATAAGCCTGTGATTATTAAGCTTACTACTTGGCTGTTGATATGGCTTCAGTTTGCCCCAAGTTTGTAAAATCTCCCTACAGATCTGATGTTCTGATTTAAAACACTTGGTAAACCATTTCAAATATTTCTTTGAAATGCCCACAGGAGAATTTCTAAATGGTAGTTTCATGAACCCACATAGGGAAAAAGAATTTTTGCTTGTTGTTATAACATTTGGTGTAGTGCTTCTTCCTTGAGGAAGGGCATTGTGATCCCTTGAAGGACATATTAAATTGAGGAAAAGGTTAGAAGAAAGTCTTGAATGAGTAGAAAATACACATTATACATTAAAAATTAGGTGTATAATATTTGTTTTCATTACACCAGATAAGCTGTATTCTGAAATGTTAACATTAAAGAAAGGCTCATAGTCTTATGTTTACTTAAGGAGCATGTGAACTAAAGAGGTTGAGGCACACCATTCCATCTAGAATTTGGCCTCACTTTATAAACTCAAATGCAACTTTTCTCCTTTATTTTAGAGGAATTTCTTATGTTTTCTATTTAGTCTCAATCTTTTGTGGTTTCCATGTTAGGAGGTATACACATAGAAAGGAAGTAGTAAAAAAGGGAGAAAGTGAAATTTATTTTTTGAGTTTTATTTTTTGTCTTTTTATTATTAAATATAATTTACTGTCAAATTGGTTTCCTTACAACATCCAGTGCTCATCCCAATAGGTAACTTCCTTGATGCCCATCACCCACTTTCCCCTCTCCCCTACCTCCCATCAATCCTCACTTTGTTCTCAGTAGTTAAGAGTCTCTTATGGTTTGCCTCCCTCCCTCTCTATAACCTTTTTTTCTCTCCTTCCCCTCCCCCATGGTCTTCTGTTAAGTTTGTCAGGATCCACATATGAGTGAAAACATATGGTATCTGTCTTTCTCTGCCTGACTTATTTCACTTAGCATAATACCCTCCAGTTCCACCCACATTGCTGCAAATGGCCATATTTCATTCTTTCTCACTGCCAAGTAGTATTTCATTGTATATGTAAACCACATCTTCCTTATCCACTCGTCAGTTTATAGACATGGGGCTCATTCCATAGTTTGGCTATTGCTGATAACACTGCTATAAACACTGGGGTGCATGTGCCCCTTCGAATCAGCATTTTTGTATCCTTCGGATGAATACCTACTAGTGCAATTGCTGGGTCATAGGGTAGTTCATTTTTAATTTTTTAAGAAACCTCTTTATTATTTTCCTGAATGGCTGCACCAGTTTGCATCACTGGGTTCTACTGCTGAAACCAACACTGCATTGTATGTGAACTAACTTGGATTTAACTAACTAATTAACTAACAAGAGTGAATAGTTTTTTGTGTGTTAAATCTCATATTTCTCAAATCCCTATATTTCTGCTCTCCTCTATTTCCAGACTTTCTTGACTTTATGTGATTCAAAATATTCATCTGGAAATTATTTAAAATTTTTTAACGTTTATTTATTTTTGAGACAGAGAGAGACAGAGCACGAATGGGGGAGGGTCAGAGAGAGGAAGACACAGAATCTGAAACAGGCTCCAGGCTCTGAGCTGTCAGCACAGAGCCCGACGCGGGCCCAAACTCACGGACTGCGAAATCATGACCGGAGCCGAAGTCGGCCGCTTAACCCACTGAGCCACCCAGGCGCCCCTCATCTGGAAATTAAACCATGGAGACCTTTGAAATACTTTTGTTTAAAATTCATTAAAGGCAAAACAAACAAAACAACAACAACAACAAAAATCTTCAGTGATTTAATTTTATGTTTTTAAATTGCTATCTTTCATATTTTTTTAAGGAAGGAAGCAAATGAAAATTTGAGGAGATAAAATTAGTTGATTGTTTTGCCATGTTCTGTTTGTCTACTGAAATAGATACATAACAGTTCATATTCCTGGGATTGGTCCACTTTTCAGGGCTTAGGTGTTGAGTATTATTTAAACAGATAACGTTATGGGCATGAATTAATATTTTCATTTTGGAAAATCTTTCCATGAGTATTCAAGACGCTTCTGACATTCTTAAATAATATATTAAAAAGAAAATCATGGGCAATGGTTCTCTCCCTGGGCTTTTAATCCAGTATGTTAGAGATGAAATTGTTACGGTTTGTTCTGCCTCTGCAATGGGGTTCCTCTGGGATTCTCCAGGACAGGCAGTCATCTAGAGCGCAATCATCTTCATGGGATCCAGCCCTTTCCCATTCATCCACAGGTCTTTTCAACTCTGTTCTAAAAAGCCTCTTGACAAGAGATTGTGACTTTACAGAGGAATGATCTGAAATAACTAGCCTTTTCCTTAGCAGAACTGTCTTGGGAATTGCCCACAGATGTAATAAAAGTTGCAGACATTTTAGATTACTAACCCCATTGGCATTTGTCTCTTTTCTCACTATAATCTCATTAATTCTCCACCTCTTTCTCGAGTCTGCTATCATATCAGTCAATAGCTTTTGTTCGCAGTTTGCATTTAAATATTTGCTTATTATATTGCTTTCTGAAATTAAAAAGAAGTTTTGTCATGTAATAGGACACAGTGAAGCCACAGTTGAAGATTATTCAGAGAGTGGGTTTGGCTTAAGGTGAGATTTAAAAAGTGTCAAAGTTAGACAAAGAAAACTTAATCTGTAACTCACACTTATCCAAGGCATCCGTTGACAGGTACTTCTACACCTTTTTTTAGGTCTGGCAACTAATGTTTGTTTGTATTTTGTTTTCTGCAGTCAATATTATCTCTTTCTTCTTTAAAAGTACATAATATTTGATCCATATTTAGATATCTCTGATCAACTCCCTAATTAATGGCTATCATTCTGCAGACCAATCATAATATCCTAGTGCTTTTGGTACCTATGATTGAGCTATTGCTATGTCAGAAGTAGTGCTATCACCTTGAAACAGTCTTCCACAAAATAATGGAAGCCACTCTTCCACAAAATAATGAACCTTATATAATGACATCTACTTGTCTGAGTTGATTAGGATATTCATACTGTATTATTTCATTTGTTGATTCAGCAAATATATAACAAGTACCAAATATTTGCCAGATATACTAGGCTTTAGCCTGTGTGTGTATGGGGGATTAAATGAATTTCAGGATCTCCTTTTCAACCCCATGAATGATTAATTTTGGATATGGAATCACATTCGCATGAAACATCATTAGTTATTTAAACAATTTTTTCCAAATTAATAAAATAAGGGCCTGTACATTGTAGTACCTCTAAGTCCTATGGTCAAAGTTCAAACCCCACTGCTACCCTTTGCCAGTTAGGTGACCGTTGGAAAATTACTTAATGTCTCTCTGCCTCAATTTTCGTATTGATAAATATTTAAAAATCGGGTTGTTATTAAAGAAGTAACACTTCTAAAACATTGATCGTAGGTATTGGCACATGGTTTATGTGTTAAATATATAAAAAAAGATAAGGATATAATGAAATAAATCCTTGATTGGGGTAATTGGTTTCCTTGAACAGGTAACAAACTGATTGACAACATTATTCACTTGTTATCCTGCCCTTATATGTTAATGCCTTTTGAAGTTGGGATCCTAATAAGAAAGGTTATTTGCTGAGATGGGGATCTGCAGGCTCATGTAGTGTAGGAAATCTTAAGTTACCAGGTTTTACCTTAGCCATGACTTGAAAGAAGTCAGAACAATCTGTCCACTAGTACAGCACAGACAAGCTGCTGTAATCACTTACTTGGAACACGTTTATTTTTCTCAGTTACTATTTCAGCCACAGACGTCTATGTTCTAACAGAGATAGCAGCATGGGCAGACAGCAAGAGAGAATACACAAAATTTTCAATAAACATATAAGGAATTATACCCTCTCTTTGGATTTTTCTTCCCCTAATATGAATAAAAATACTCTCGCCTTTGGAATCACCAGTGTTGATTCCATCAGGTATCTCTTAATGAAGTATAGGGTATGAAATTGACTGTTGCTTATTTGTTTTATACCTAGATGCTATTTCCATTATTACAGAAAACAGAGGGATGTTTGAATTTGTTGAATTGCTCCCTTGCTCTCAAAATTCATGGTTATTTGTGTTTCCTACTTGGCCTTGTTTGTTGTTGTCACAGACAAAATAGCAAAATCAAAATTTGAATTAATGTATCTATATGTTTCATAGTTATGAAATATAATTACCTACATACTACACATGGAGATGTCTGGTTTGCAGTGTGTGTGTGTGTGTGTGTGTGTGTGTGTAACTTATAACTGTGGATATCGTTCCATTGTTTACTTTTTATAATATATGATTGAGTGGGGTATTGATATTACCCACAGTTTATAATTCACTTAGTCTTTCCTGGTATTGTGTTCAAATATTACAGAATATATATAACTTGTAATTCAAATATCAAATATCTTTGCTGGACAAACTGATTATTCCATTTTAGATTGTGAGTTTCTTTGTTCCACTAACTTTGATATAAATATATGATTTCGTATATGTTTCTATTTTTCTTAATTATAATGTATTTTTAGTGATAAGTCCATTTATCTGTCAGTCCACACTCACCTAATGACACTATTCTGATCAATGATGCTTCCTTTACCATAGATGGTTCCTCACAGACTACACGTGCCCCTGTGTTACTTACATCTTGTTGATTCTACACTTGTTTTTCTAAGCAAGGTATTGTTGAACAAATAAGCCAATTAGGTGGAGAAATTGCTTATGCCTATTATGTTTAACCTAGAATGAATGTGGCTGGAAGTCATTATCTTGTGAGTCCAAGTCCTCTGGCCTGGGGAGAAAAACTTGTATTACCTGAAAAATGCGGTTTGCCTGTGTTCCATTCTTTTGAAGTCAGTACCAATAGTCTATCAGAATGACACGCAAATATCAAAATACAAATCACCATTATCTGTCATATCATTTTTAAAAACTTTTTTTATTACATTTCTTTTTTTTTTTTTTTTGAGAGGCAGAGAGAGACAGAGCATGAGTTGGGGAGGGGCAGAGAGACACACACACACAGAATCTGAAGCAGGATCCAAGCTCTGAGCTGTCAGCCCAGAGCCCGGCGTGGGGCTCAAACCCACAAACCATAAGATCATGACCTGAGACAAAGTTGGACACTCGACTGACTGAGCCACCCAGGCATCCCTATCTGTTATATAATTTTCTTAATTTGTCTATGTCAGTTTTATGTACATGTTTTTGGCTTATTTCAATGTGCCACAAAAAACATGCCATAAAACTTGTTGGTGGCAACAATCATCAGTACCAGACTAAACAATGTAAATACTAACAATGAAGAAATGTTGAGATTTGCTCAAGTCTGTTGTGAATGCATTATGAAGCTGTCTTTTTTTAAGTGACCATTCCAAATGACTTACATTATTTCCCATACAGTAGGTACAGGCAATTATCTTTTTTCTAATTTTATTCCCTTCAAGAGGCCTTTTCTCCACCCTTCCACTTTCTTGGCTCTCTTCACCTTGTATGGATGGAAGAGTATGTTTCTATTACCTTTGCAGTCTTTTTTACTCCTCTTAAAACAATTAAATTTGGTCTACTGTTCTAGACATGAAGTGTTGGCCCAACAGAGTTATTTAAGCTCAGTAAAGTACAGGGGTTTTTATTACTCCAGTTCAAGCTTTACACATGACAAGTGTGTAAAAAATGGAAACCCAGGATTATTTTTAAAAAAGGAAATGGTTCTTTTGTGTTTGTGACTTTGGGATAATGCATACAGTAGAATTGATAATCACCTACACCACTGACTCCTATGATCTCCCAGATCATCTAACAGCTGTTAATTAACCATGGTATATTAGCTGTGTAAAAATTTTACCATATATAATTCCTTTAATCTTAACCTTACATTAAATGTTTTATGCAATGTAAATATTGGAACTATTTAAAAACAAATAGTCTATTAAAAAGTACATGTTATAAAGTTATTTTAGTACAGACAGTGCAGTTTTTACCTTCACGTCTATTACTAAGATGATTCATTACCTCAAATCTTGGTAGGCAAAATGGTTAGTAGTTTAGATTTTGGGTGGATGTCAGTTGTAGGTAACATTCTTAGGTTTAGCTTTGCTATCTGGAAAATCCAGAGAATCAGTGACAGCTGAAAATTCAATTTGCATTATGCATAAATCCATTCTAAAGCTGGAATATATTGAGGTACATATTTGTCAAAAAAGAAAAAACAGTGGTTATTACATGTGACAAATATTTTATATTATTTTATATAATATTTTATGAGTTTTAGTTGTTTTATGTATTGTACTCAATTAAGATAAAAAGGAGCAATTTCCATTCCAGAATATAAAAAGTAGGAATTGTTTTGACACATATCTGTGTTGTATGTGTCAATACTTTCTTTCTTTTATTACAAAGAGTGTTTAATTGCATGGATGTACCACAGTTTGTATCCATTCACCCAAGAAAGAATATTTAGATTGTGTCAAAACATTATGCTAAATGAAAGAAAACAGTCTCAAAATGTTCTTTACCATGAAATTCTGGGGGAAAAAGTACTGTAGGGATAAGGAACAAGTTGATGGTTGCCTGATTAGTCTTGGGGGAGGTTTGATTTACAAATGGGCAGTCCAGTACAAGAGTTTTTTAGGGTGATAGAACTGTTATGCATCCTAATTGTAGTGGTGATTGCATAGATTTACATATGTGTTAAAGTGCATAAAATTTAGCAGAAAATAAAGTCAACTTAAGTAAATTTAAAATCAATAACAAAAATCTTTCATTATATATAAAGAGGAGGAGTTGTTGGTAGATTTAGGGATCTTTACCAGTTCCATTTATTTTTATGTGATTTATTTAAATTTCAAATAAAATTTATTTTCAGAGTGCAGTTGTAATATATGTCCATAATTTTAAAAAGATAAAATATTTAAAAGTATAATAAAAAGGAAGAAAAAGCATGAGAGAACTCAGATAAAGCCACCTAAATGTTTAATATGCTTAGCACTAGTCCCCTTTTGCATATTTTGTTTAATTTAACACAGTTATACCATAAATATATTTCATATTCCTGAATGTTTTAATTATTATAGCAAAAGCATTCCTTATAACATAAGCTTAGAGAAAAGATTATTTATTGGCTGTATAAATGCCTTGGTCATTGCCTACTATTTACTGTATTGTTTTATGATCCTTTAGTATACTTAACCTCATAACATAATTTTAACATCATTTGCATACGCCAATTTATTTTAATATGCTTCAGATATTTTCCTTGAGAGATGTCCTAGCAGTAAAATTACCTTTCCAGTGAATAAGGCTCATCCTTGTCATCCACAATTATCCTGAATTTAAAGTGTATTTATTTGCAGAGAAATGTTTTAGAAAATGTTCTATCACAATTATTTGTCACCATATGAAACTTTATGTTAATGTTGCTTTAACAGTACAATATTTTGCATTATAAATTGGCTACTTGTTATCACACTCCTTAGTTTAAGATCCTTGTGGGTTGCAATTCAGAATATCAGAATCTTCCCAATAATCCAGTTTTCACGAGAGAGGGGGAGTATAAGTTGGTGTCCTTAAGAGAACAATATACTTAAAGACCAAACATTTAGACATTTAACTTATGTCATATTATGTTTGATTATCTCTTCTTCCTATATCCCACCCTCAGTAAAAATGTAAAATTTCCTTAGTACAACATTCATGCCTTATACCTTTGGTGTTTTGTCTGATTCTAAAGCTAATATTCATTGTAAATATGAAATGAGTTAAATTAAATAAAAGCAAAGTGATATCCACATACATACTTAGATATCAGTGCTTGTTTCCAGGGACTTAACATTGGGTTTTTGAGTGACCAAACTAATGCTAATGAATTAATACAACATGCACAAATACATGTTGCTATTTCCAAAGGGGTTTTTAAAAACCAGTAATAATCATAAATCCCCATAGGATTATCGCTTCTTACCAAAAAGTAGTATTAGATGGAATCATAGCGGGGCGCCTGGGTGGCTCAGTCGGTTAAGCGTCCGACTTCGGCTCAGGTCATGATCTTGCGGTTTGTGAGTTCGAGCCCTCCGTCGGGCTCTGTGCTGACAGCTCGGAGCCTGGAGCCTGTTTCGGATTCTGTGTCTCCCTCTCTCTTTCTCTGCTTCTCCCCCACTTGTGCTCTGTCTCTCCCTCTATCAAAAATAAATTAAAAATGTAATAAAAAATTTAGGTGGAATCATAGCTATACATATAATCTGTAAAATGTAAGAAAGAAAAAATTAAAAAGATGCTCAGAGCATCTCTAATGATGGTGGGAACTGGCTTTCTATCTTCGTAATGATGCTATAGGCAGCTTATTTTTTTTTTAACTCCTTTGTTAGAGAAACAGGCAACATATTCTCTCCTTGAGAATGTGATCCCTGTGTATGTTCATAACTGCGTTCCCCTGACAGCTAAGTACTGTCTTCAGGTGTTGGAATGAATGCCTTCTGACAATGCATAACTCAGCACAGGTTTTCCAAGAAATCTTACAATTTTGAATATCTAGCTATTCACAGAATCCACAAACTACCTATGTTTAAAGAATATTATCCCTATGAGGGCTAGTTCTCATTTTTTAGACCACTTGGAAATAGGCAATAACAGAAACATGAAGGGGGTGATAGAATGTAATTACCTTTTCCAAGTAAGATCAAATAGAAGTTTTTTTTTCTATATTCTTTTCAATTTATATCTTTATTCAGCAAATACAGATTTACCACCTAATATTTATCAGACTAAATAGTAAATGCAAACATATTTATCAAACTAGTAAATGCAAAATTAAATTTTAATTTATTTAAAAGTAATTGATTTTGAGAACAACGTGTTGTATAAGAGTAGTGTTGCACAAAGCAAGGGCTTGTGACCCTTGACTGGGGCTTAGGATTTTTTGAAGGCTCTGTTCAGCTCAATGTTCTGTCAAAGATGAAAGAAGAAAAATATGGGGAAGAGAGAGGCATATTTCAGGCAGAAGGAACATCACATGCGCAGTACGCAGATGTAAAACATGAGAAAGAAGTTGGAATTGTGGGCAGCTCCAAACCTTGGAGGGACTTCTGTACCACAATTTTACCCTGAAAGAAATCCTAAAGGTACTTTGGGAAACTTTTCATGGGAATGACATGATCCAATTTGCAACAATGCAAAGAATGGGCAATGTGTCTACCTGTGGGGCTGGAATGTGGGGATTCAGTCAGAACCAGGAGATACAGGAGGCTCTTTCCTTATGTCCTATGAGAAATTCCAGCAGTCTGGACTAAGAGACTAGCAGAGGAAATGTATAAAACACACGTGATTATGTCCATTAACTGACGAATGGATAAAGAAATTGTGGTTTATATACACAACGGAATACTACGTGGCAATGAGAAAGAATGAAATATGGCCCTTTGTAGCAAGTGGATGGAACTGGAGAGTGTTATGTTAAGTGAAATAAGTCATAAGAGAAAGACAGATACCATATGTTTTCATTCTTATGTGGATCCTGACAAACTTAACAGAAGTCCATGGGGGAGGGGAAGGAGAAAAAAGGTTAGAGAGGGAGAGCGCCAAAGCATAAGAGACTCTTAAAAACTGAGAACAAACTAAGGGTTGATGGGGGTTGGGAAGGAGAGGAGGGTGGGTGATGGGTATTGAGGAGGGCACCTTTTGGGATGAGCACTGGGTGTTGTATGGAAACCAATTTGACATTAAATTTCATATTAAAAAAAAAAATAAAACACACGTGATTCAAGAGATTGAAGCTGTTGGTTGTTGATTGTAGAATCAAGAATATTTGATGGCCTATTAGAAGGGGCATAGTGGGGTTCAGTACTGTTAAGGGTACAAGCACAAATTTGCCTTAAGTGACTACATCTAATTTAGGATGTCATTTAAAAAACTAAACATGGGGGCGCCTGGGTGGCGCAGTCGGTTAAGCGTCCGACTTCAGCCAGGTCACGATCTCGCGGTCCGGGAGTTCGAGCCCCACGTCAGGCTCTGGGCTGATGGCTCGGAGCCTGGAGCCAGTTTCCGATTCTGTGTCTCCCTCTCTCTCTGCCCCTCCCCCGTTCATGCTCTGTCTCTCTCTGTCCCAAAAATAAATAAACGTTGAAAAAAAATTTTTAAAAAACTAAACATGTAAAAAGGCTAGACTTGTTACTTTATTTTGTTTGTCTGATTTGTTTCTATTTTGAATAGGAGACATGAAGGTGGCTATATCTGTCAGGCTGCTAGAGCTATAGATCTGGATTACAAAAGAGATCGGTCTACTGTTGATTAGCAAACATGTACTTGAAGTGAGAATAGGGTTGTTTGGAGAAATTGTGGATTCAGAAGAGCACAGGGCTGAGGAGAGAAGCAAAAAGGCAGGGGGAAAGGTAGAGAAACTGAAGAATATCTAGAAAAATTAGGAAAGAACATAAAGCGGTGTCACAAAGCCCAGAGGAGGAGAAATATAATGTCTGGTGGAAAAAAAAAAAATGAACGCGTTAAAGATTGAGGTCACGGTTGCTAAGTGTGCTGATTTAGCCTGTCTGAGGGAGTAGGCATGGACTGGGGTCAGTTATAAGGGCCAGAGGTTACTTACGAATGTATATAATCTACCCAGATGGTGGTGGTTTCAGTCTTTACAGATGGTAGCCAGAAGTGACTGTATGATATAACAGTGTTTCAGATTATAGATAGATATAGATATAGATATAGATATAGATATAGATATAGATATAGATGTAGATATAGATACACACACACATACACACACACACATCTATATCTATATTCATTCAAGCCTATATAAAATCAAGCCCATACATACACAGGCTAGCAGAAACTCCAGAATCTCTGTATAAAGAGAGCTTATAGATACCATTCCAGTTGAAACACAAGGAAAAGAAACATGTCTTGAGGTTGTATTTCCATAACCAGTACTTGGCTTTTACTTGGAGATTGACTTTTAGGGGTAACTGTATGGAGGGTTGGATGATGGTGGTTGTGGTGGTAGGTTTATACTACCTGACTTGATACCGCATTAGATATGCGGAATCGTATGTAGATTACCCTTCAGGCTCTCCCTTGACAATCTAAAGTAGGCTTTACTGAGGATGAAATGATTTTCCATTCCAGGTATGTTTCTCCCTTCCAGGTATGATAACCCGCTTGGATATAGTGTTCTCTAGAAAGCAAATGCTACATGTGATGCTCTTTTGAAATATTTTGCAATGCCATTAATCACTACTTTCTATAATCAAAGCCCAATGTAGTTATGATTTTTCTAAAAAGCCAAACGGTCGGCAAAGGTAAAGAAATGTGTTACCGAGTTTTAAAACGGTACATTTGGATCTCTGGAGCTTAGAGCACCTCGCATTTGCTGACAGAAAAGTGTTGTTCAAACTCACAAAGGAGTTTGAACTGAAGCCAAGCGTATGCATTTAAAAAGTTTATTCTAGTCCTACTCTAGACTCTTTCAATAAAGCAATGCTATTTGTTCCACTCAATTGTCATATCTTAACATAGCTGACACTGCTGAGGTGTTTCAAAGTTGACATCACTGCTATAATTTCTGCAAAAGTTTCATGTCTAATTGAAATATGAGGATCTTTAGAAACAGCAAACCATTCTTTCTTATCTTAAAAAAATGTTTATATCTGCAAATGACCTCTCAAAGGAAGCCTTCTCAAACGTTATCTTTTTATGAGCAAAGAGAGTAAAATCACTTCATCCAAGTGTAAGTTGTGTGAATATGAAAATTCTCATTATAAAAATTTGCTAGGGTCCTTTTATTTAGCTCAATAGCACTCAAATGGCTATAGTGATAAACTTCAAAGTTGGAAGTAGTGGAATATTCTTCCATTTAACATTAAGCCAATGCTAAGGAAAATTGCTGCCATATTTTCTAAGTTATTAACCTTTACATTGAGATACATTTTCGATGCATAGAGAAAAATTTCCTCCTCTATGTTAATATGAGCTTAAGGTAGAGAGACTAATCAAATAAATAAATGGAAATTAGGCCATACAGAACTGCTTTATGTTATCCTTTCTACATTTGTGTCTAAGATACGTATTGGAACAATAGTTGTAAAAACGTTGGAATGTCTTTTATTGATCACAAGAACGGCATTTTATTATATCAGTAAAAGAGAAGATACGAGTTAAAGATTATGCCTTTTTCTTAAAAGTGGGCTATAGGATCCTGTTGTTTTTACCACTCCTCAGAAATCTTTATCTCTGCCTGAATTCCTTCATCCAAACCCCCTGTTCCTTCACTGTAGTTCCAGCCAATTTCCTGGCAAATGTAATCAAAAACACTTTTATCCATTCATTTCCCTTCTGCCTTACAGCATTCGCCATAGTAATGCATGCCTAAATGGCCCAAATTCCCTCTTTTAATTTTTTTCACGACTGAGTCTTCCACAAATGGTTCCATCATTTAACTTCCCCCCAAAAGCATTGCTCACAGTTATCGAGGTACGCTTGAGTACTTCTTACCCTACTAGATAGAACACTTTTTCAGCTACACTCTGAGCCCACTCAGTGTATACGTTTGTCCTCCCTAAAACCTGCCTTTGTAAATAATTTAGCCCAGACTTTCCTTTGAGAGTTCTTCATCCTATTTACATTTACTGTAACAGTGGAACACGCATTTAGAGTAAGACATCCAGGACATAAAAGTGAGTTTTGCTACTAACTATTTCTGGTCATGTGACTTGTTTCTCTGAAGCTCAGTTTTTGCATTTGTGTCATAGAACCAATAATAACATTCACTACAGAATAATGTTGTCAATATTAAATTACATACATATAAAACACTTAGTTAAGTGTCTGATGCATTGGAACAATTGAATAGGTATTAACGGTTATCATTCTCATTATTCCTATTACTTTGATTTCTTAATACATCTCCAGGTAATGTACAATAAAGTGAGATTCAGTGAAACAAGTATGACATTTGAAGTTAAACAGATCTGTGTTAATGTGACTGATAACTTATTAACTATGAGACTTTAAGTGTCTTACCCTCTTTAAGAACTGTAGTGATGGGGGTGTCTGGGTGGCTCAGTCAGTTGAGAATCTGACTGCAGCTCAGGTCATGAACTCACTCACAGTTCTTGGGTTCAAGCCCCACGTCGGTCTCTGTGCTGACATCTCAAAGCCTGGAGCCTGCTTTGGATTCTGTGTCTCCTTCCTCTCTGTTCCTCCCCCACTTGCATTCTCTCTCTCTCTCAAACATAGATAAAAATTTTTTAAAAAACCCTGTAGTGATGGTTAAACATCTGTATACAGCAGCAGACATAAAATTTGTTCTATCAAATGCCTGTTGAATAACTAAATGAGTGACATACATTTGTGTATGTACATCGTAGTATTGGTCTTACCAGTTTAAGAAAATATCTTCATTAAATCACTCAGCAAAGATTTATTTATCACATATGAAAAGCATACTGTGCTAGGCTCTAGAAATAATTTCTAAAGGCATGGTAAAGATCATTACTTATTTCTGTGGTACATAATATAACACTGCTTACCATTAATTTGGTTAATAATTCTTGGGAAGCAGGAGCAGGTATCTCTGCTCAAGCCTAAACTATATATACATCTCGTATGTCTGGAAAACGGATGAGGCAAGCCTTCCCAAATTGACTTCCACAACACCGTTTTCCCCTCATCAACCTTCTAGTCACCTGAGACAGTGATAGGTGTGGCGGTAAGAACAATACAGTCTAAAGTAAGATATTTAGGAGAAGGCATTCAGGGTCAGCAATGAGAATGCACGCAGGATGGACTTTGAAATAAGGCCCAGGGAAACAGTGGCTTTGGAGGTAAGTGGGGTGGCTGGAAAAGTATCCATAATTCAGACAGAGCACCAGGGAACAAGCACTGGGCACAGCTTTGCGGCCTTAGTGGGGACATAGAGAATTTCGAATACCCAAGAAATAATGATTGAGAAAAACCCAGCCAGTTAACCTAGAAAAAAAATTCCCCCATTGAAACTGTTAGTAAGAAGAAAAAATTATTTAGGGTTTACATATTAGTCACTCAATGACAACTGTGAAAACAGTAATAGTTTATTTTAATGTTTATTGTATCAAGCGTGCATTTCAAAAATCAAGTTCTCATTACTTACTGACTTCTCAAGGGGTAGTATTTAAATGAATTTTATAAAGTCAATAGAAATATGCATTATAACCATTTAAACGCTAATTGCAATAATAAATTTTCTCTGTGTCCTTAGATATATGATCCCTTCAATAGTTTTTAATATTTTTCCCAAACCATGTAGTGATAAAATGACCCATAAACAAGAAGTGGCAATACATTTGATTGTATAAGGTGCTACCTTGAAACTAGCTTATAAAAGTTAATGGTCAATAAAACTTTTTTTCAGTTCATAAAATGTGTTTATTTAACTTGCTCTTGAAGTATCTGACAATTAGAAGCATGCTATTACCATATTGGAATAAAATCCAATTAAATTACAAAGCCATCCCTTCTTCCAGAAATCCTCAGAGAAACAAGAAACAATTCTTGAATAGAGGTTACATCCAGATTTTAAAGAACATATTTGCAGTAGAATCATGGTGAGAATATGATGGATAAGAATTAATTGGAGAAGCAAACTGAAACATTGTAGTATTATTTCCAAAAACAGATACAATGATTGACACGTGCCCATGAACTTTCCAAAGGAAAATAGATGGAGATCTCTTGCCGCTTGACATTAAAATTCCAATAGCAAATGTCTTTGGCTATATCCCAAGCTGAGTAATTATATTTGGTTCACAGCATAAGCATTTGATGATTTTATGCTTCTCAGTATGCCCTGCTTTTATAATTTCACCAAGGATTGCATGTAAAAAACACTAATATTAAATGCTAAAAATCAATGCAAGTCGGGGGAGGGAGAGAAGGTGACCAAATAAAACAGACAAGACTAGATACACCTAAGAAAGACAGGCAGAGGAAGAGAGAGAGAGAGAGAGAGAGAGAGATGTTGTTAATCATAAACACGTAAGCCTTGACCTTGAATGATCTTTGAATTCTATATAAAGGTTTACACCTATTTCAGAGGAAAAAAATCCTCCAGTGTGGGCTTTGGGCTCAATGATTTCTATGATTTGTATGCTCACAGGTAGTGAAAAGGAGAGGGGAATAAATCTGCTGCACTGATAAGTGATGGGTGGGCCGATGGCCAGTGTTATATTCTATCTTTTCACAAAATCCTTGCCTAACTTGACGGGACAAAATATATGGGTCCATGCTCTCTTGGAATCTCTTTGATTCCGTAAGTTTGGTATTGACTGCTAGGCATGAAGTTTAATGATTCCTGCTAACTTACTAATTCAGCATCAAAAAGAAAGTATGGCCAAATCGTTTTTACTCATTTAATCAGTATCGCTAGTTTGTTTTAATGTACAATGCTGAAAAAATGGCTTTTAGAACTGGGGGGCTAAGAGTAAGGAACATGATTCAGACAGATGAGTATACCAGAAAAACTTGAGGACATCATCCATGAGCTTCAAGCCTTGAATACATACTCAAGAGAAAGTGCCCAGCAGTTGGTATTTATCATTAATTTCTAATAATGGTACAGCTGGATCTACTAGAGAAACTGATGCTGTCATCCTAACTACAAAGGGTTAGGTTGTGGGCAAGTGCTTAAACTGGAAGTCACAATCTGCAAGCTGGACACAGATTGTTAAGGGGTACATTCTGCCTGATAGAGGTGTTGCACACAGAGTGGCATCCTATTAATACTCTCTTTTGGATGCTCAGTCAGCAAGGAAAGTAGGCCACTGTGTCTCATTGTATTATTCTTAGCACATTACGTGCTCTGGAATAACTAGGATGAGAGAATGATGTAATTTGTGATCTAACTCCCCTTTGCCCTCGTTCTTGTGGGTCCTTGCAGTAAACCACCATTGGGGAAGATAATCTTTGTAACCCTAGAAACCTTAAAGCATTTGATCTCTTATAGGAGACAAGTACAGAAATGTTAAGCACCCCGATGCAGAAACTGCTATAGTATTAAAGGCTATTGCAAAAACTGTTAGTAGAATTTGGGGTTGAATTTAGAGCAGTTTTCTTAAATGAAGTTCTAATGAACAATGTATTTTAATTTTGAAAAGAAGTTTACTGTATGGAACTCTATATACAGATGTGACTTCATTTGATCCTCAAAATAGTGCCAGTGAAGAAATAGGTATTATGTTTAATAATACCTATTTAACCCTGCAGAGATTAAAAGATTTATTTTACATATTTTATTAGAAGGGATCAGCAGAGTTAGCACTGGCACACCGGTGTTCTGAATCTAATCCCAGTTATGTATACATGGGCATACTATACACTGACTTAAAATGGGTCTCGTCAAGTGGTACCATCCACTTAAATGTCTACTCATAAATAATTCACCATGACAATGGACATTACCATATAATTGATAGGAGTTAGAAGCCCTGGTAAAGCCATATATAGCATCAAGAGGTTTTCATTTTAATTTGTAAATCAAATCTGCAAGGCTATTATGGGATGACTGAAATTCCATTTGACTTGCAGTGTTCCAATTTAAACCAAGAACTGGACTATTGTGTCATGCAAAGTGAACAGAGGTATATTTGATGCATTCACACCACCTCTATACACCCATTGATTTTACTCCCGTGGCTCTTCTCTTGATGCAAGAGCAAGGAAAAGAACAGCAGTGGGTAACACCACAGGAGTGCTAATTACACCAGGCCTTGTCCTAAGTGCTTTATGTATACTGACTTTAAACCTCACACCACCCTTGTAAAGGAGCAATTATTATCCCCTTCTGTAGACTATAAAACGGAAACATGAGGAATAGAAGAACTTGTTAAAGGTTGCATAGCAGGTCAGCAGCAGAGTTGGGTTTTGCCTCTGACTCCGAACTGCATGCATTTAAAGAGGAAAGTGGACCACCTCTCATAAAAGTGATTACTTAATGGAAGAGAACCAACAAAGGACTTTGGAGTCACACAGAATGGTTAGATCTCTGACTCCATCGCTGTCCAGCTAACGGTGTTACTCTGAACAAGATGTTTCCTCAGGCTCGAGTAAGAAGGCACTACTTCATTGCATATTAGATAGTGACTAAATGGTAATTATAGAAGATGAGCAGAAATTACACTTTTCAAATAACTTACTCAAAGTCATTAATAAAAAAAAAATGTCTAAAGGGGTTGGATGGCTAGTTTTCTATAATTCAGGAGCAGGAGAAGAAGCCACACCTCTCAACTCTGTTCAGCGTTCTTTGAACCACAAAGGAGGAAATAAAGGACTCTTATCTAACTTACAATTTTTTTTCAGTTTAAAAAGTTAACTTTGAAGTGTCTTCAATTCTTTTCATCTGTTTAAAGACATATCTACTGAAAGTGTTATCAGACCATCCTCTCAATGTTGGATATATGTCACAATTAAATACACATAACTGTAAATGTTCCCCCTCTTCTCAAATACTGAAATACAATTAATGAATCATCTTGGAAAAAGAAAAATAAAAGTAGCAAGCATAGTCCTATCTGTGTCCTCAAACCGATCGAATCAGAGGAATCATTTGTCTTGCTTCTTAGAACTAGGATGTCTGCTTATTTATGTATTTGACAGCGGCTGTAGATTGAAGTAAGAGGTCAGGGGAACCACAAAATATTATAAAAAATAAAATCAAACCCAAGCAAATCCAAAGAAAACTTTGAAATCCAGGGAACCTGCAACCTTGGCTCACTTACCCATTAGCAAAATCCCTGAGCCAATCACTTGGTACATTTTAATCAAGACAATGAAAATACAAGCTGTCAAGCAAATCATGCTGGTCTTAATGAACAGTTCTCAAATAAAGCAATCCTTGCTACCTGCACTGGCATTGGTAGGACAGGACGAAAATGGACCCTGTCATATTTTATTGTTTTTGTACAGGAACGATGTGTGCTCAATGAGAATGCAAGATTTAAAGGGAGGAGTTTTAAAAATCTTTTCGGAGTACCTAGCATATGACTGAACACAGAGTTATAAAAACAGTAAAAGTCTCACAGCTGAACTGAATTGAAATATGGCTCCTAAGACCATTAACAACAAACAAAGGTAAAGGGATTTGTTCATTTGATAGTATAGAGTCACTGTCTTATAGAAGTGAGATCTACAGATAGATTAAAGAAATGTGCAGAATTATAAAGATTGCATGTAGTGAGGATCCGTCTTCATGAAAAATGACAGAATTCTCCCTCCATGTAGCACATGATGAAAACACTTTAATTCACCATTCTTTCATTTTTTTAATTTGAATAATGGATGTCACCTGAAAACAAGCCTTGACCACCTGTGTAATTTTTTTTTTCTTATTAATGCAGTATTTATTTGTCTTCCCTCTGTCAGACCCCGAGCCAACCACTTTCTCCAGGTTGTCTGAGGTTTAGGAAAAGAAAGCTACAGGGTAGATGAAACATGGGAGAAAGCCATATATGAGGTGGAGAAGGCTCCTTCACATGGTGAAGAGTTTCAGAAAGGCCGCCATCAGGCAAAAGAGTCCCATGGCCTCCAAGAGGGCAAAGCCCGAAAAGGAGCTATTGCTTCAGAGAGGGGTTCCTGGCATAACAAATGATGAGGCTCCCAAACACAGTCCCAATTCCAATACTCCTACCGTGGCAGCCTAAAGTCCCAATGAACTTGGCTGCTGTGTTGATGTCTATTGAAACGCCACTGGTTCGGAAGCTGCAGCTAGGCATAAGTCAGGTCAAGGGATTTGGGGCTGCCAAGTTGCTGATGCTCTCATCTGTCAGTTTCTCTGATGGTTTTAGATAGTGATCAGCTCAACAGCTGAGAGGTGCTACTGACCAATAAAGGGGTGGGAACAGACTTCCTACAGGGGTACACTTTTGGGGGATGAGGGGCTATGACAGGACAGCTGCTCCCAGCGCAGAGAAGACAGACCTATACTTAATCTTTTTCAAGATGTCCCAGCTCTGAAGTTACAGCAGCAGAAACTGAACATTTAGCCTGGAAAGAAAGGAATTGATATTTAGCAGTCCAAGATACCAACAGTGTTTTGACGATGTTTTCTTTAACAGCATAGTATCTGAGACTCATGATAGTATACAAAATGAGCAAACGACAGAAATCTAGACAATTTTTTTAATGTAACAAGACTGTGTGTAATGAACACCAAAAGTGACAGTACAGACAAGGGCTGTGGGAGCTCAGAGAAAGGACAACAGCAAGGGCTGCCCTGGGGCGGGGATACCCCGTCTCAGAAACTTGGTCCTTGCTAAGAACTCACACTGCCTCACTGTCCCCTGCAGAGCCTCTCAGAGAATTCTTTGGATTTCACTTGGATAAATATGAAATAGATAAAATTACAACAGTGAACAGATTATGGATATTCTCTTTACTTGCCTTTACTTATCTACATGCCAAGCTGAACAAAAGACAAAGTAAATGAGACGTGCAAAGAAAGACTGAGGAAAAAAAATGCAAATAACTTAGAAATAAATACACATAATTGTGATCATAAGCTTCTACTTTCTACCTCTACTTTTCTTCTTTTTCACCTGTGTCTTGCTATACTTTTGTTTATCCTCTTAAACCAGCTTCAATCCTTTCTAGAATGTGGCATAACATACATTTAAAATAAGAAAACACACATCATCAAAGACCACTGTATTGAAAAAATATACTATTCTACGTGTTGGTGTTTCTCAAGCTTAATTTAACTCCTAGAGCTCTATTAATGCACATCTATCCACATCCATTTGTAGTGCTTTTAGGGATGCAAGTGCGTATGCGGATAAGTGCACTTATAAGTTCACAGCTCAATAAATTTGTATAAAATAAACATTTCTATTAACAGCACCAACATCAAGAAAAGAGAAATTACCAGAATCTGGAGAAGCTCTCCTGTTCTACCTCTCTGTTTCTGCTTTAACGATGGTACCCACTGTCCTGACTTTTATCACCATAGTACAAGATGGTCTTTTTTTGTATATTATAAAAATGGGATCATACCATATGTATTTTTCTGTGTTTTTTGTCCAAATTTGTGTCCATATAATCATATTTATGTTACTCATTGTATAAACTTAAATTAATAAATTCCCTGGATAAATGACCATTCAGATCATTTGCCAATTTTTTAATTGGGTTATTTGTCTTTTTGTTGTTGAATTATAGGAGTCTTTATATATTCTAGATACAAGTCCCTTATCTCCCAATCTATGGGCTGTCTTTTAGCTTTTTTTTAAATTCTAATATAATTAACATACAGTGTTATATTACTTTCAGGTGTACAATATAGTGATTCAACATGTCTATATATTACTCAGTGCTCATCATAATAAATGTACTCTTAGTTTTTACATTTAGGTTTTTTATTCAAGTTAATTTTGCCCGTGAAGTGAAGGTCCAACTTCCTTCCTTTGCATGTGGCTATCTTGTCATCTCTATAGCATTTGTTGAGAATACTATTCTTTCCCTACTTTTGATGTTTTTGTCACTGTTGTCAAAAATAAGTTGACCATAGATGTATGGATTTAAATACAGTCTTTCAACTGTATTCCATAGATCTATATGTCTATCCTTAAGCAAGTACTGTAATGCCTTGGTTTTTGTTCCTGTAAAGTATGCTTTGAAATCAAGATGTTTAAGTTGTCTTACTTTGTTCTTTTTCAGGATCATTTTGGCTATTCTGGGTCCTTTGTACTTCCATACAAATCTTAGAATCATCTGTTAATTTATACAAAGAAGTCAGGTGAAATTTTGATAGAGATCTCAATGAACCTGTAGATCAGTTTGGGGAGTTCTGCCATTTAACAATGTTAAGCCTTTTAATCCATGAATATAGCATGTTTTTCTATTCATTTCGATCTTTCTAGATTTATTGAACAAAGTTCTGTAGTTTCCAGAGTACAAACTTTGCACTTCTTTTGTTAAATGTATACCTAAGTATTTCATTCTTTTTTACACTTCATAAATGGTATTGTTTTCTAAATTTAATTTTTATATTTTTATTGCAAGTATATAAAATATAATTGAGCTTTATATAATGATCTTATATCCTGAAACATTGCCAAAATGATTTATTAGTTTTAACAGTTATTTATTGGATTCCTTTCTATATATATAAGATCATATCATCTGGAAATAGAAATATTTTTATTTATTCCTTTCCAATCTGGAGACCTTTTATTTAT
Source organism: Prionailurus bengalensis (assembly GCF_016509475.1). Classification (NCBI taxonomy): domain Eukaryota; kingdom Metazoa; phylum Chordata; class Mammalia; order Carnivora; family Felidae; genus Prionailurus; species Prionailurus bengalensis. The sequence continues at coordinate 112,484,170 of NC_057354.1, forward strand.
TTTTCTTGCCTAGTTTCCCTGGCTAGAATCTCATGTACAGTGTTGAATACAAGTGGCAAGAGTTTCCTAATTTTAGTCATTCACCATTAAGTATGATGTTACCTGTGGAATTTGAGTAGGTAACACAAAGTTGGGGAAGTGTCTTGTATTCGATGATCATAGGAGTTTTGCTTCTTCTTTCTGTAGACATGATGTATTACATCAGTTGATTTTTGGATGTTAAAACTAATTGCATTCTTGGGATATGTACCACTTGGTCATGGTGTATAATTATTTTTGTGTGCTTCTGGATGTGGTTTGCTAATTTTCTTGAGGATTTTTACATCCATAAGAGATACTAGTACACACTTTTGTTATTTCAAGGTGTCCTTGTCTAGTTTTGATATGACAGTGGTACTGGCGCTATAAAAATAAGTTGGAAAATGTTCCTCTCCCTTATCTACTTTGGAAGAGCTTGTGAAAGATCAGTATTAATTGGCAATTAATTTAGAATCATTAATGTTTTACAAGATAGAGGTTAGGAAGTACTGTTTCTGATAAGCTAGTTTCTAGACAGAATAACATAACAATCTAATATTTTTCTTTTTATCTTGAGATTCCTTTTGATTTTCTTAAACACTTTTGGAGAAATGACTTTGCAGATAGTAGCCAGAATTTATTTTATTTTATTTTCAGTTAAAATTTCCTGATGCCTAGTGATATGGAATGTTGAAGTATGCTAGAAACACTTTGCTCAACACTGATGAGAACTTAATAACCAGGTATTAGCCTTGAATTAGTTAAGTAATTTGATATTGATGCTGTTATTTGGTTGCTGTTTCTCTGTTTTGTTTTTTTGTTTTGTTTTGGTTTTTTTGTTTGTTTGTTTTTTTCTGTAGCTTTTTTGGTTTAGGATATAAGGCAAGGTTACAATGAACTCGTCACAGTGTCCTCTAGAAGAAGATATCCAGAAACATAGTAGTAACACAACTTGGGTTGCATTATGAATACAGGAAGGGAAAGTGCACACCATGAGGAAGAATGGAGCATCTCATTATCCTCATGGAGGATCTTACAAAGAACTTATTACAATTTGGGCTTTGAGTAGGTGTTTTACAAGAGCATTCAATCACGTGAGGCTTTGGTCTAAATTAGATGCTCTCAGGAACTGTAAATAGTTCTATAATTGAGTGAAAACCTATCTCATTTACAAAGGGAGAAGACCAGAGTAAAGAGTAAAGCTAAATCTGGGATAGGGTGATGTTAGATATTTTAGGGTTGGCACCGTGATGTTTTTCTTTTAATCCACATCAAGAATTGTTCGTGTTTTTGTATCACTTCATTACAGTCACAGAGTAATGCTGTCTAGCTGTTGGTCAGGTCAGCTCCTAACAATATCAAGGCCTACCTGTCAGAGTCCAGCAAGTCCTGAATTTTTAGGGGCTAATTTTCCTTTCCTCATGGATGAACTATATGATAAAAAGCACATAGTCATAATAAACAGCACATTAAAATAAAATCAAAGAACCATGGTGATATAATTAAATTTACAACATTACATTTTGTACATTAAAACAAAGCAACTCTTCTATGCTATTTTTTTCCCTTGGTGTTGTCCACAATATAAAGATATATAAAGTACTGTATGATCTAGCAGAGAATGCTGGGGGAAAATTTTATAGTAAGATTGTGACTAGATCTCATGTTTGAACAATCAATACAATCCAAAGTGTGGTCTAATGATCACAGCCCCTCATGAAAAACAATTTATCATTGAAAAGTAATAGCTTTCTAATAATGTGACAAATATTATTCCTAAATCTCAAAGTCAGCAATAAAGTTTGAAGTCCTCTATTTATATTCTAATCTTTCACTAGGTTCTACACTATCAATTTACTAAGTTTCATGTTAACCTTGGAGAGTTAAAGGACGCTCTTTGGAGTAAATCAGCTGTTTGTCCTTCAGAACAGTGAATTCAAGTGAAATACAAACCCATGAGAAGACCTACTTTTAAAACAGAGCCACTGGATTATAATTTGCATATTCCTTTATTTTTTAAAGAAATTTGCTTATTTCCATTCATATTATTTTATTAAAGTAACCTGACATCACCATTACTGATGAATTTGTGTCACTGGTGAGAAACATATATATGCCAGTGTAGGCTTAGACTTCAGTTCACTTCAAAAAATAATTCTACATGCAAGTTACACAACAACGTGTGTAATGAAGCATATCCATGTTGTTGAAATGATGTCAGAATAGCCTGAGCATTGTTTTCCCTCACTAAAGTTGCATTGGATAACATATATGTTTTACACACTAAATAACACTAAAAGACTGCTTAATAGTCTTTTAGTGTTTACATTGTCAAATTCATTCTAAATAATACATAAAATTAATTAAAAAATTTATTAACATTTTTGAAAGTATAAGTACATGTATGTGAGCTAATGTTACTAAGCCAATATCCCATAATATGTATGTTTTGTAATATTAATTCTCTTAGAGCAAATACCTCTGCTTTACCCTTACTTATGTAAGGTTGACTTAGCTATTAATAAATTATTCTTCCATATAAGTTGTAGACACATTATGTTAGGTTTATATTTCAAATTGGAAATGTCACTGGAGGACAATGAGTCATCCAGGATAACTGACTGATTTATAATGGTTAGCCATTTCTTCTAAAAACAGGGAATGTTTCTGGAAAAATTAAGATCTTCTTTTACTTCCTTAATTATTTCTATAGTTTTTTTCCATATTGTACACTAGATAAATTACCACATAACTTGAAGTTTTTGTTGTGAGTGTGATGGTGTCCTATTTTGAATTTTCTAGTTGGTGCAAAGAATATGAAGGGTCTAAGATTTTTACCCAGTATACAAGCTAACAAGTTAGCCTACCACACTTTAATGGATGCCCGCAGGAAAAACCTGATTCTTGGTTCAGAGACCAAGGGTAATTTATTACTCACAGCAATAACATTAGCCAGAATATTAGTTTTTTGCCCCGGTTCTCTGAGCTCCAATTACCATGGAGAAATGAGAAGAGGACCAGAGGAAGGAACTTTGAGGACAGAGAACGCACACCTTTTATAATGGAAAATAAACAAGTCTGTCCTATTCTAAGTACAAATATCCTTAAAAAGATAGCCTAGAACAAAGGCAGCCTTGCCTTTGCCCACAATATAGATGAGAGAGCCATAGAGAGGCGCCTCTCTTTATTTGGTTATTTCTGCAGTACACAAATATTACTGCTTCTCAAAGGTTGATTGTGTGTCCAGGCAACTTACAAGACTCTCATTTGTTCCTATAGTTTGTATGCTGATTCTGTTGCTTGCTTTCCCTTAGGTAGATGATTAAACATCTATATATACCGACAATTGTATGCTTTCTTTTCTAATCCTTGCAACTCTTAATTCATTTTCCCTCTTTTAACATTAGGCAGAACTTCCAGGGGTCTATTAAATGTGGCTTTGTCACTGATGTTAAAAAAAAAAAAAATCTACAGGTGTCTAAAATTTCTCTGTCAGATATAATGTTTGTTATTGGGCTTCTTGTACCATTTTTATTAAGTTAAGGAAGTTTTCTTCCAGCCTTCATTTATTGAATTTTTTAAATTAATAGATGCTATGTTTTGTAATATTAATTCCAAAAGAATGTTTTTCTTTTAATAGACTGAATATTGTCGATAGATTTTTCTGATACTGAACCATTCTTATATTCATATGCAATCATGTGATTAAATAAAACTGTAGGATTTGGTAAGCTTATGCATTATTTTAAAATCTATATTCCTAAGTGAAATGGGCCTGTATTATTTTGTCATTACCCTTATGGTAATCAGGAGTACACTAGCTTCATAAAATGAACTGGGCATCTTTACCTCTTATTCTAGTTTGTGAAGCAATTTGTATAATGTAGGAATTTAATATTATTTGAAAGTTTGTATGAATTCACTTCAAAGCCTTCTGAGACCGGCTTTTTGATTTGTTTATGTCTAGGGGCAATCTTGGCTATTTTAATTTTGTTTAAAATTTATTGTTATGTTTTGGAACAGGACATTTTGACAGCATGTATTTTTCCATAATTTATACACTTTTCAAAGTTTTAAAATTTGTTAGTGTATATCGGAACTTATATATGACCATGGAACTATCAAAAGTAGTAAGAATAGGACAAATTAGCAGAAGGGGTTAAATAAACTCCTTCAAGGAGGAAAAATGAAAATGGATGTGTACTTAACAGTACATTCAAAAGTGACTGAAAAGATTAATGGTCTACATGTGAAAGATAAACTATAAGACAATAGAAGAAAACAAAACTGGGTATCTTTATGATCTGTAGGCAGGAAAGTACTTTGAAAACAAAACTTCAGAGTCAGAAATCATAACACAAAACTTTGATGAATGTTATTACATCAAAAGTAAGGATAGTTCTTCAGGGGAGGACACAAGAAACAAAATGAATAGATGGATGACATAGTGGGAGAAGGTGTATAAATGAAAGAGAGATTTAATGAGGGGGCGCCTGGGTGGCGCAGTCGGTTAAGCGTCCGACTTCGGCCAGGTCACGATCTCGCGGTCCGGGATTTCGAGCCCCGCGTCAGGCTCTGGGCTGATGGCTCAGAGCCTGGAGCCTGTTTCCGATTCTGTGTCTCCCTCTCTCTCTCTCTGCCCCTCCCCCGTTCATGCTCTGTCTCTCTCTGTCCCAAAAATAAATAAACGTTGAAAAAAAAATTAAAAAAAAAAAAGACACGCATGTTAACATAAAGAGAAGCAAAGAGAAGCTATCAAAAACCCACAGCAAACATAATGTTTACTGAGAAATGTTAGAAGCATTTTCTTTTTTAAATGAGAGTTGAGCAATGATGCCTGCAAGTTGTGTTTGGGTTTGCAGGCACACAACATTGAATGCATCAAAGTAAAATCCCAGTCCTCATGCGGTTTTTGTCACTTTGGGTCTTTCATTAATGGATATTGTCGCTTGAACTTGTACCAGATGGGGAGATGTTGGTCAAAGGGTGCAAACTTTCACTTATAAAATGAATAGCTTTGGGGGATTTAATGTACAGTATGGTGATTATAGTTAACCATAGTGCGTTGTATCCTTGAAACTTGCTAAGAGAGTATATCTTAAGTGTTCTCACCCCAAGAAAAAAGGTACCTGTAAGAAGTGATGAAGGTGTTAATTAGCTTGACTGTGGCAATCATGTCACAATTCATGTGTATATTAAATCATAACATTGTACACTTTAAGACAAAAACAGCATATTGTACAACCTAAATGTATACAATTTTTACTTGTCCATCATGCCTCACTAAAGCTGAGGGGGAAAATGAAAAATATATATAGAGATTTTTAAAACATTTGTTTAAATAGTTCAGGAAACCCTGGATTTTATTATTTATACCTAGCAAGATTCAGGGAGGGTTTTTTTTTTCAAAAATTAACCATATTTTTAATAAGCTTGTATACAAGGAAATCATGAAATAAGCACACATGATGGAACACTGGGTAAAGAGTCCACTGACTAACTTAGATTATTGAGTTGACTTAAAGTAGTATTCCATTACAGAATCTATTATAATTTAGGTGTTTTTTTTTTCTTGACTATTCATTCTGCCTTTTCTGACCGTAGCCTAATGTAGTGTCACCATGGGATTCTGAGTAAGAAGCTGATTTTCAGAAGAGTTATGAATCAAGGAAACAAGTTTTCTATAAATTAGTTAATTTAAATTCCATAAGATTCAGTAAGTCAGAAAACGTTAATGGATATTTTTGTTAAATACAGTGCTGTTATACATTGGGTCAACTAATAACAAAACCTGTATCAAAGTGATTTTTGTGAGTGATAAACATCCAGATCCTCTGAGACTGTATATTATCATCTAGAAATAGAGGTAGCACTTTGTTCTTTTAAATAAGCTTCAAATAATAGTCCCTAATGAGTAATGAACAGAGGAGATAAAACAATTAGATTTTTATCTTTTTACCACTGAATTAAACTTACATTGTAAATTTTGACTTTTAGGCATAGAAGAGTAGAAAATAAGGCAAAAGTTAAAAAAAATAATATAAATGAGTCACCAAAAATTAGATTTCATCAACTGACTAAAGTAGTTTATCATCTTTAGTATGTTTATAACAAGCTAAAGAAAAACTGTTCTTCCATCAGGGAAAAATTTTTGTTACTGGCATTGTTTGTTTCTATTTATTTTTGAACCTCAAAAAACAACATTCACTGTATTGGTTGAATTAATTGAATAATTACTAGTAGGTGACGTTCATGTTTCTGTGATCAGAAAGACAAGAATGTACTGATTTTTTTTTTATCTAATTGAGTTCTGTTTTCATTACCCTGATATTTTAGGAAAGGCCTATTGGAGATAATCAGAATCTGTACTGACTTGTGTTGAGATCTGAAGTCTAATAAACTTATCTGAAGTTACTGGTAAATCCCAGTGACTTAAAATATATGATCACCTTTAATTTAGTGTTTACAATGTACATGCTAGTTTTTTAGTCAAATCTTGGGTCAGAGCGCATCTGATTATTTTTTAGCAGAAGCTTTCTGGTATATTTTGTCTTTAACATTTCCTGCATATGTATTTTTTTATAGTTCACTGGAATGGTTGACACTGATTTTTCCCACCTGGTTACAAAAGAATGGGAAAAGTGAGATCAACAGAGATTACGTGAAGAAAAACAAAAAGCTACAATGTATCACATTGTCAGTTAAAGATCATTTGTATCCTTAAATGAGATCCAGAGAAACAGAGTGCAGAGAATCAATACCAGACAGTTATTATATCAATATTATAGAACCGGCTGGATGGCTTATAGGATCTATAGTTTAATATACAGCAGAGAAATTTAAATGATTAAGGACTCTGACATCACTTTCTTGCCCTCAACAAGGGACGTTAACAAAAAAGGTCAAGTTGAGGTGTGATAAAAACAGATGGTACTTTCCTGGCAGTCCAAAGTACACTGGTTTACCATTATATATGGATATGGAAAATTCTAATTTACTGGAGTGGATATGAAAGTAAGACAATATATGAGACCTGACAATCTGGAAAAAGTCCTTTTGTTCACCTCCTCCACTGTTCTAGCATCTTCTCCTTCCTCCCTTGCATCCATATTGTTCCTATGGGAGGTGTCACACTTTTATATAATCAGGTTACTTTAGGCAAAATTGATGAATTCAGTGGAGGGCATCAGATCCAACCTTTCCCTTAGAGTAATAATTCCTTTCTCTAGGATTTGTAAACTCAGACTTTTAAAAGATCCGAGGCATTCTCTTGGATAACTGAAGTTAAGAAGATATAAGATCTGTAAGTCGAAAGCTGTTAGAGGTCATGTGGATAGAGTAGGTATGTGTAGATAGCAAAAGAAATAATGCCAACATGCACAGTGGAAAAGACTTTACTCCCTAGGAGCAGTTCTCTTGGCCAAGGATGCTTATCTAGACTTCTACTTCCAGAGAATAGAAGCATGTCATTCCTCTACTGGTATCCAAAATTATCAATGAAAAGAAGTTTTAATGATTGTATCCTTTTCCAGTAAACCAGCAGGGGTACATCTGAATGTATTTCTAGTTCAATAGAAGTGAAAACTCCATCGCTGGATTTTGCCTCCACCAAAGTCTTATGAACAAATTCAGGATGATCTAATGTATACGAATAAATGTAGAAGGTCTCAGGTGGTCCTTTTTTTTCTTTAAAGGAATAGTGCTATTGTTGAAATTAGAGTCAGCAGGGAGCTGGTGCTGATATGGGGTTAAAAGCATCATCCAATACTGGGTAATCAATGGGTATTAGGTCAAGTTATGGTCTAACAGTGTTTTGCTGGCTTGAAAGTACTGTAGGTGAAAGAAACACAGGACAGCTTAGTTACAAATTGCACTTTATACAATACGTAAAGAAAATCCTTACAAGGAGACTTTAGAGTTGCCTGGCTTTTCCTAATTTAGTACTCAAAAACACTTAGAGGCTATATTGACAATTGAAAACATGGACTGGGAAGCAATCCAATGCTTAATTGTAGTTTCACATTAAATTTTATTAGATCTAGTGAGTATTTCAGTTAAATCAGTATGATAATATTATAAAGACTGGACAGTTCAGATGACTTCCTATGCATGGTAATCTAGGGGAAAAAACAAACAATGTACTCATAGGAAGAAGAAAAAAAAGCTTTAAAAAACAAGCAATTTTGCCACTAAATGTGGAACAGCATTTAACATTTCCTTCTTAAAACCCTACAGTTTTTGAGGAAGAAAAAATCAGGAAAATGAAACAAAGGTTTTTCCTGGCATAAAATTTCTTTCTCTCTTATTGTAAGTTTTCACAATTAACATAGATCAGAACTGTTCCAGATCTATTTAACCTGTAAAAATGCTCACCTAAAACTCTATTATAATTATCTAGTTGTGAAAAATATTTATTTCCAATAGATATCAAAAAATTGACTCAAATTTGTATGTGAAGAAAATACTCAAGAGGTATGAATTCTTGGCAGGCTTAATGTTTAAAGTAGTAATACCTCTGTATGCATCAAAAAGAACAACAAGATCTTGTTATGCAAGTGAATATTTTTAATACAGATCATCAGAGCTACCATCGAGGAAAGTTCCTTTAATGTCCATTGTCTAACTTAATTCTCACAAGCATAAAAAGTACAACTCCCATGTTACAGAATAGTACATATAAAGTTAAAAAAAAACCACTTGCTTTACAACCCACTTTTTCAATAAGCATTTTTTAATGTTTTTGTTTTATATGAACTGCGCTATAGATTAAATAACAAAATTAATAACTGTTCTTTCCATTGAAGGTCCCTAAAAGTGGTACAGCATGTATCTCTGGCAAGAATTGAACCTGGTTGTCTATGACCCAACATCCTTGATCCTTGCGCAGTGTTCTAAAATCTTCCTCCTACTTGCTCCCCTCCCCTGACACCAAAAAAATTAAAACACAAAGTGTGACATGGAGTAAGTGAAATCAGACCTAATTCTAAAGGAAGTTTTCCCATTTTGCTATATCAGTATGTGGGATTCTTGGGTTTTAAGAGAATAAAAGGTCAGCAGTAAGGCCAATGAATCGAAAATCTTCTGTCAGATAAGATGAGCAGTGTGCAATGGGACCTCTGATAGATGGGAATAAATAGAAGGCATTAGATCATTTGCTCTCTGAGCACTTTCCAAAATATCTTTCTCCTAAGTTCTTAACCTGGTGTTTGCAATTCAAAAGGCACCATGATCTTGTAGACCTTTTCCAATTACAGATCTCATTTTTAGTCCTTGAATCATGAAAAAAAAAAAAAAAACCTTTTTTTATTTCCTGACCAATTCTCTACCATATCCAAACTCCCTGTAAGGTGCTATATCATCTAAAAGGCTATATTCTTTCTGAAATAAATTTTCTTTGAGGTCTCGTTAATTTTCTTCCCTAGACCAAATCCCATTTATTAAAAGTGTTCCAACAGTGTGAAAGCTTTTCTGAGAGATCCTGAAGAAGATAATTTTCATACAGATAAAATGGCTAAAGGAGAGAAAAATAGAACCCTAGTTTGGTTGCCTCTTCAATTAGGTTGGCATGGTCTCCTTAGTTGTAATCTATTTAACTGCTTGCAAAGCTGTTATAAACCCAAACACCATAAATGAACCTACAATTTGCAGAATTCTGTGACTTAAACTATGCTCTGTATCTAGAATGTCCTTAATGTGGGTTATACTGTAAGTGTCAAAGCAAAGGTAATATATAAAAATGCACTAGCTTTCAATAAGTGAAAGTAACAGTGTTCTATTTTGTATATTAGTTTAACCTTTGAAAAATCCTAGGAGATCTTATTATTATCCATATTTCATAAGTAAGGAAAATGAGATAACATGCCAGACTCTCATAGTTAAAAAGTTGTACAATTATTTAGTCTAAATAAATATTCATCATGTGATAATACTGTTTCAAAAAAAAAAGATAATGTGATAATTTATATGACCCAGTATAAGGCTATAAAAAACTAAAGTCTGTTGAGGTCATGTCTAGGTGCCCATCTGCTTTCACTATTTTGGCTGAAATAACTGCCAACCTCTTATATATTAGCCCACCATGCTATCTGGTTTGCCAGTTTTAAAAATGCACTAATTTTAATTAACCTACTATTTCATCCACTTATTTCTTAATTTATTCAGGCCATAAATATGATTTATGCTACAAGTTTAGTATTTAGAAAGCATTGCCTTGAATTATTAAATTAAATTTAATACTACCTAACTTGTCTCCTGCATTTTATGACTTTTAATTAACTGCCCATTATTTTTTAAAATTTTATTTCACCAAAAATAAAATCTTTCCTTTTGAACATATAAAGTCAGCCCAGTTCCTGTTACCTCTGCATGTAAGTGCTTTTTGATTTATAACCTCAGTAACCTAAATGAATCTGGATCACTTAATAAATTCTGTTTTTAAATTTAATCATGCTTTTAGATAATACTCTGACATATAGGAACTTCTAGCAAATTTTGTTCTTTAAATTGAGAAAATGTTGTGACAGCTCTCTTCAAAACACTACCCTTATAAAGAGAAGTAAGATTCTTATCCCTGGCTTTTCTCTTTTAGAGACTGTAGCTTTTAAAACAATGTGAGGGTCTACATAGGCGACTGCCTTAGTCAAACGTGCTTTATTGATATGATACATTTTTCAGGGGAGCCATTCAATTCCTTTCTGGTTTTAAAAAAATTAAAGGAAATCACTAGTGACCACACCGATCCGTTCTATTTTCAAATACCTGCACTGTGATTTGGGACAGCTCTCTGTACTGATAGTAGAAAGTTCTCATCCCTTTCCCTCATGCCATACCCACACAAACAAACATACACAAATACACGGGTACAAACACAAATGCAACTTTGTGTGTGTGTATGTATGTATATATTCAGTCACTGAATATATATACATAGCAGTGAATATATACACATACACACACATATGTATATATATGTGTATATATATTTATACATATATATATCTTTCCCACTTTATGCATGTGTGTATGTAAGTACATATGCATATATGTAAATAAAACTAAATTTAATAGATTCACAAATACACATTAAATGGTATTCAATGGTGAGAAGAATTTTACATCTGAAACATCATAAGCCACATCGATTCATATATTTGGTTACGCAGTCTTGCACTCACACTTCCTCCAAAGCTATTGTTTGTAAAGCCACATTTCAACTCTGTAAGCACGTGGGGTGAGAGAAAAAGTAGAGCCTGCAAAACTGCAATAATTATAATTTTATAATGTTGGCTTCCCTGAGCCTGTCTCTAAGAACCATAATTAATGCAATACATCCGTTAGCTTCTCTCAGGGGTAAAAGCAAGGATCTAATTGAAACCGTGTAAAGCGGTTTCACAAGTGAAATGGAAAGAATATGGGCATTTTACTTCCAGCCCCACCTTTACACAGTCACAGATTATTAATATTTCATAAAAATGTTGTAAACCTTCACGCTAATATCACTACAACTGATGAATTTAGGTCAATAATAACAACTGAATCTTTAATTGGTAATGTTTAATAGAATTTCTTTTCTGGAACGAGGAGCTACAGATTCTGGAAATGATTCTATAATTAGTAACAGTCATTTTATGATTCTGGAGAACTTCTAGATCAGTATATATAAATTTAAGACAAAAGAAATAGTCCATATTCTAGTAAGTAACAAGCTGATTCATATAAAGCTGGTACTGACAGCCTACCTAGATAAAATAAGCTAGGCTTATTATTCCAAAATAATCCATAGGTCAAAAAAGAAGTCATGGATATTAGACAATAAACTGAATGATTATGAAGATAAGCTCTTTATGCGAAAGGCCAGTGTACTTGTCTATACACTGAAGCCTGATCATCAAACAGGTACCGTTTGGCATATGGTAGATGCTGGGTAAATACTTTGCAGTTAATGAAAATAAGCCAGGCTTCCCCTACATTTACTGTGTCTGGCCTCACTCTTTGAACACTGTAAACAATGCAGGTAGGAGTCTCAGTTTTAATTATGAAAAACAGTACCTATTTCTTCAGCTGCCCCCTCCAGTTTTCCTCCTCCTCCTCCTACCCGTGCTGCAAAAATAGGAAACCTGAATGCTGAGCTCTGCTTGTAATCTCTTTTTGAAGAATCTTTACCTGTTCTTGAGGTTTTTGGCACAGGTTTAAATCTTTCATACCCAGTAGGTGCTATCATCAAAGGAATTACATTCAGTTACTGTCGGATTCATTTACTGCGAAGTATTTACCCAGCATCTACCATACGCCAAACAGTACATGTTCAATGATTAGGCTTCAGCGTATAGACAAGAACACTGGCTTTTCGCATAAAGAGCTTATCTTCATAATCATTCAGTTTATTGTCTAATATCCATATGACTTCTTTTTTGACCTTTGGATTATTTTGGAATACAGTTCCAAATTTCCAAATACATGGGAATTTTCTAGTCATTTTTTCTTTGTTACTGATTTCTAGTTTAATTTTATTGTGGTTAAGAGGATCTACCCTCTTTGATTTTAATGTTTTAAAGATGAAATTTACTCAAAACGTGGTCAACTTTGTTAAATAATCCATGTGCGCTTGAATGTTTACATAATTGTATCAAGCAGTGTTTTAATATTTCCATTAGGTCAAGTTTGTCAGTATTATTTCTCAAATTTTCCATATTTTTTACTGTTTTCATCTTTTTCTACTTGTTTGAGCAGTTGCTGAGGGAGGTATATTAACTCTCCTACTCCAATTATTGTCAATTTCTTCTTGGGATTCTGTCCTTTTTTTCTTTATTTGATAATGTGTTATTAGGTCTGTACAAATTTAGAATTACAATTCCCAAGTGAATTTAACCATTTATTATTATAAAATATCTCTCTTATTAATACTAATATCTTTTGAATAAAATCTACTTAAACTGATATAAATATATTAACGGAGCTAAACCAGCTTTCTTTTGTTTAGTGGCACATATTAACTTATTGTGTTATGTAACTTTGGTATCTTTCTAAGTGTATCTTTTACATGCACAATGTAGTTAGATTTTGTTGAAATTTAAATCCCTTTTATCTTGAATTGATTAGCTCATTTGAATTTGGTAAAATTACCATTGTAGTGCATTTAAATCTACCATTTTATAATTTGCCTGAACTATGTTTCTTTTTCTTTCTTTTCTTCTCTCATGTTGATTAAATTTCATTACCCTGTTTTTCCATTCTGTGCTTGCCAGTTACTCATTTTCTGTATGTTTTTTTTTATTGTTATCCTAGAAATTACATTATAAACTTTGACTTACTGCATTCGTATATAAATTTGTACTTTAATTGGGGATTATGATGTGATTTTAGAGAGCATTTAACATACAAATATAATAGGTTTTACTTTTATATAAGAATTTTAATATGTTTTAGCTATATTTAGTATAAAATCTTTGAATGTTAGGAATGGACTATTTACTTAAAGCATGAGATAGCTATATGCAAGAGTAAATTAACAGTACACAAATTATTGTGAAAGCCAGGATTAGATCTACTTTTTGTCACTTAGCAGGATACTGTGACCTTTGTTTATTAGCTGTCACATATCCAAAAAATGACCTTAATTTTCATGTTTCATATGAATGTTCAGTATCCTGTTAGAAGTTGCAAGGTAAATAATAAAATCCCAAAATACTTAAAAGTAAATAAAATAATTATAACTTTAAAGAGTATAATAAGAAAATATTCTTATCTGGTCATAAAGAAAATGTTTTTAAAGTGCTCTCAGTTAAAGAAAAATAAAAAAAAAACTTTGGTAAGAATTTGGTTATTAACCTACAGCTTTCCACTACACTGATACTAGGAAACTTCCAGAAATAATACCATGTATTGCAGTGTATCATTGAGGGTATAGTTTTTAATTTTCCCTGAAAGATTTCCTTAATATAATATTATCTGTGGAGAAAGGCAATAGTATAGTGTGGCAGGTGCTGCTGATGCTCAGTCTGTATCCTCTCCACCTTGTCATTTCGGTAGATTTCTACACACTTTCAATAACCAGTATCTGAATCTCTTTGCCTCAAGGCGAATCTCTGTGGAAGCTTAAATTGCCGTACTGCAGACCTGGTGTCACAGAGAAGTCATGGCTCATCAAAACAATATCTACCAAAAATTGATCTCAGGTGGTACATAAATACCCCAACTCCCTCACCCAATAGGGACCATGACTTTGAGATTTCCTCATGTAGTTTAGGCTCTAGTTGCCTATTATGGTAATTTGTTTGGTAATGCATCCTTCATTAACTTATCCCCTTCTCTATCTCAATGTCCACTTAATTGCTTGTATTTTCTGAAATATCTCACAAACAAACTACTGACACGTGCATCATTCTCTCAGTGTCAGTTTCTGGGGGAACCCAGATTAAGGCACTTCGTACTAGAAGTGGTTTTAGGAAGCAGATCTTCAAGATAAAATTTTGAAATTTTGTCACTCAGTGAGTAGATGTTTCTAGGACCCCATTACTAGTAGTAAGTACGGTAATGAAAATTCCAGAGATGCTATAGCATTATAATAACCAAGCCATTTAGCTGTGGTGAATTGGGATATAAATGAAATAAAAGGCACTGGCTTGTGTAGTATCTCTTGTGATAGGAGACAATAATTATTGCAGGAGTGGTCAAATTTTTTGATCACTAAGTAATTAAAGTACCCTGAAGGTCATGTCATCTGGTATGAAGAGGCAAGCCACATGCTTTAGCAGCATTAAAGACTCACCCACACTGTATCTAGTGAGCACACCGAGCTCAATATCAGGCCCCAAAACAAAGGTATAAAGAAAGTGAAATTCACATCCTGGCAAGTCTTCTATATTCAAGTCAGAGCCATGATAAGGGAAGGAGGGGACTTTAAGACCCTAAATGAGATACCTAGGTAAAATGTTTGAGAACTCTGACTGCTGATATTTCCTAGAACCCCCTGGGCTAGCAGAAATGGCACACTCTTCTTACCAGACAATAACAGTGTCCCTTCCTCTGGAGACCATGCAAAGACTTCAGCTGAGGCAGATCTTGTACAGCCAGAGCCGCTCCTAATTTCCCTCATTGTTTCTACACTAGTAATTGTGATTACAGCTCAGCAGGCCCCAGCTGGAGGAGTACTGGAACTGGCATATCAGGTAGCTATTGCTGCATAACAAATTCCTACAAACTTAGTGGCTTAAAATAACATATAATAACATAGTTTCTGTGAGTCAGTCTAGACATAGCTTAGTTGGATCACATTTGGTCTCTCACACAGCTGCTATCAAAATGTCAGCCCAGGCTTTGGTATCACCTGAGGCCTAACTGGGGAAGCAGCTTCTTCCAAGCTCATGTATTATGGGTAGCATTCAGATCCCGCAGGCTGCTGGACCATGATACTGCCTGCCTTGTACAATAAAAACAACAACACACACATACAACACAAAAACCTTAAAAACATGTGATCAAAAGGCTGATGTCAGCTACCACAATGCAACATCATAACCATAAAACCAATTTCCAGGGAGCCTGTTCCAGAAGAGGCTGCATCCTCTCAAGGAATACTCTATAAAACAAAACAAGTGTACCTAATACCAAATTTCATAATCTTTCCTCAAAGGGACCTAAAGGGCCCACTTTTATAATTTGAAACGTGTTATAAACTCTGGGCTAACAATATGCTAGGGAGTCCAAAATGTCATCACAGACCCCTAGTTAGGATGCAAGCATGTGGAGGTCGGATGATAGATGGAATACTGGCCTTTAGTCGTATCATTGTGGATCCAGTGATTCCACAGCGCCCTCACCTCTGACATTTCTCACTCCGTGAATGCATAATCAGGATGCATTTACTTGGTTCACAGGGTTCCTATATCTGCATCCTGACCTGTAAAGGAGGGCAATAATGGTAGGAAAGTTCAAATGAAAGCCTTCCAAGCAGGTTAGTAAAGTAACGGCAATGCTATATCCCAGGTAGAAGAAAATGGCAATGGCAAAAGCCTAAAGGATGTAATGGTGGAAGTTTTTATTTTAATGTCTAAATAGAATTGATGGGTCTACGTGTTGTCTCCCTTAAAAAAAAAAAAAAGAGCACGGCGAATGATAGCAAGTAGCACACACTTAACCAGGTGTTATTTCCAATCACAGCTGTGGTGCCAGATGTGGAACTTTACTAGAACAGATCAATACAGCCTTGAGCATTTGATATACAGTTATCGATCTGGCAAATGTGCTTTTTACCTCCAATACTAATCAGGAAAGAGGATTAGAAGCATTTTACATTCAGCTGGAATAGACATCAGTATACACTGATGGTCTTGCCCCAAAATAGCATTAACTCTACTAATTTTACCCAAATATCATCGGAAGGAGTCTAGGTCTTTTAACCATTAAATAGACTGTATAGCTGGCTCTCCGTATCAATATCATATTAAAGAATTAATAATTAGGAGTTTTCTAAAGTAATTAAGAAAAGTGAGGTCATGGCCCATAGTCAGGAAGAATCCTGTTAAAGGATTAGTCAGACTGAGGGGAACATTAAACCTGTCTTGGTCAGGGCTCACAGACTGAATGGGCAGTGCATCTCATGTAATATCACCTTGGATCTAAAGAACCCATTTTCAGAAAATGAAATGAACAATGAACATGTGAGTACGTAATTCTCTAGTGCCGGATATACCTCATCACTTAGAAGCTCTAAGCCTAATAGAAATGTTAGCATGGCCTCTTTAAATGCAGAGCTGAGATACCAGGTTGGGGATGATGCCATTCATGATTGAGTTGAGTGCTGCCCTTCAAGGTGTGGGATGTAGTTGAACCAATGACATTATATGGTGTTATAGCTCTCATAGAATAAATACATCTGAGCAACAGAAGATAGAAACTGGTTCTCCTCACCACACAGGAGCATGTGTCCTGTGCTCGCATTAGGACTTTGTACTTCCTATGCCTATTACTTTAAGCTCTAGGTCCTGGTTCCCTGGGAGGACTCTTCTAATAGGGAACACAGTAAAAGTTACAGAAAACCTAAATGCCCAACTGCTACCTGATCATTGGGGTTTCTCCTAACTGAAGACTAGAAAGCATAATGAGCAAAATGTTACTATGTTAGCAGAAATAATAGAATCTAAATATCATGAGGAGATGGGATTGCTGCTACAGGATGGAGGCAGGAGAATTATGACTAGAATTCAAGATATTCCCTGGGCAGTCTTCAGGTGCTTTTATGATGAGTGATATTCATTAATGGATAATTACAACAAGGATGCCTCACAAGGTCATGTTATCCAGGGACACAGATCCCTATGGGATGAAGGACTATGTTTACTTATGGGGCAAGACCAGTGAAGAGGCTGGCTGAGAGTGAAGGCAATATAGAAAATCGTAGTTGGTGAGGGGGAGGGAATGTATTTGTCTCACTTCTCCTTTTATTATATTTTTTCAATGAAACTGTGACTGGCCACCATGAAAAACATTGATAATATTGAGATCTCCAGTGAATTTAACATGGGACATAGGGGGATGTGTCAAGGGCAAGTAAAGAATTACAGATGGCCTTGGTGCTCCATCCATGTTCCTTGGAGTCTTGTCATTTAAGTGCATACTAAGTGATTTCCAACTGTAAGCATTATGTCTTTGCCTAAAGTTTTATCTGGAACCTTCTCTGCTCATGTTCACAGCAGTCAGATAGTAACAGAAAAATAACACTTCTAGGATCAGTCCTGTACCATTAACTCCAAGAATTAATTTAAAAATACCCCAGCTCCCATGGTCCCAAAAGGAGATGTCTCTGAGCCCTATAATCTTCAGTGGTTCTAGACTTCTAGTTGTCTGCAGTGGCAACTTGCTTGATTGAATCTTTGTCTCCAGGTCTGTCCCTCAGAAAATCTAATACAGATGGGTTTTTGTCAAACAGAAGTTCTAAATTTCATTTGGAAACATCTCTTTGTAGTATCTTTCCCTTCTCTTTTCTTCTTCCCATTTTTCCCTCCTTCATTTTGCAAACAAAGTTTATGTTAGAACATAATTTATTTTTGCAACTTAATAGTGATAAATTTTTAATAAAATTATCTACCAAAATTGTATAGTAATATTCATTTTACAGAGTATTTATCAGTAATAACTAGATAAGGTATCTAGTTTTATATTTGGAATGTACTAGACTCTTTAAAGAAAGAATTAAACATAATTAAATTATATTTAATTATAAGTATCTTGCTTTAATAGATAGCTTAAAGAAATGTATTTTATACTGACACCTGAAAAATAGATATAGTTTACATTAATTGTGTAATTTTACATGATAATTTACACAGCACATGCTAAGAGTAGTTGGTGTTAAAATACATTCACTAAAAGACATGTATTTGAATTTTCACAGCAGTCTTATTTATAATAGCACCAAACTGAAGTTACCCAAATTGTCATTAAGACTAGAATAGATAAATACATGGTAGAATATTTGTCTAATATAATACCCTGCAGCAATAAAAATTAACAATATACAACTATTAGCAACAATATGAATTATTCCCACAAACATGGTTTGAAACCTCATTTAAAATGGAGTTAGGGGGCCGGGAGGAGGAGCTCTCATGCCCTATCACTCATTGTCAGGTGCAGACCCCAACACCAAAAGACATACTTTGCATTTCCAACAGAAGAAGTCTACTTTGCTACTCCAACAGGAGGCAGGAAGAATTTCTCCTTGCCCAGCAACAAGCTCAGCCAATAAGAAAAATATCACAATTCAGCCAATGAGAAACCATCACCACCCTGAACTCTCACTCTCCTCTGATGGACCTGCATTCAAAGCAGCCCCTTCTAACTTCCTTCTTTTCTCTATAAAGTAACATTCCTCTCCTTTGATCTCTGGACTTGCCTACAGTTTGCCGTAGCTTGTATGTCCCAAACTTCGATCCCTATTCTATTCCTGAATAATCCATTTTGCTGGTAAAATAACTGGTCATTCTACTTTTAAGGTCAACAGTGTTGAACACAAGAAGCCAGCCACACACACAAAAACACATAGTATCTTTTTTGTTCCAAATAATCAATGTTGTCAGCACTCAGAATAGTAATTACTTGGGGAGGCAGGTAGAGATAGGAAGAGGGCATAACGAGGGCTTTTGGTATGTTGACAATGTTTTGTTTTTTGATGTAGTTATTGGTTATACAGGGGTGTTAAGTTTCTGAATGTTTAGTGAGCCTTATACTTATGCTATGTATACTTATGATATGTGTATGTGTGTACACACAGTAATAAAAGGTTAAGAAAAATTAGAGTTAAAATCAAAGATCTTATTCTATAGGGTATCTGGCACAGCTAGCTTTTACAAACAGTAGAGTTCATTATTTAAATACATCAAAATATTTCCTTTGACATTCATCATGATTTCAACTGAAGTACTTTATTACTCCCAGGTAATTGAGTTCTATTGTATCATCATCTCTTGGGTAGTTTTGTGGTATTTGAAACTCCAACATCCATACAATATGCATCAGAATACTTTTTTTACTCAGTTAAAATTCATGACAGGCTTGACGGATTCTGATTCAAAACATTAAATGTATCCTTCAAATTAATTTCTCTGATATTACTTTGAAATGCTTTAAAATTGGCTTTCAACTTTTTAATTTCATTACATAAATCATAACAGACAGACAATATTTCCTGGATACTTACGATCTCATTATATCCTCTTTCTCTCTCTTTCTTCTTTTGACTTTTTTCTTATAGTTCAGAAAACTTCTTATCATTATACCTTAACATAAAATGATAAACTTTATAATAGCTAATATTCTGCCTTGATAGAGATTTGAATGGTTTTAACAATGGGGGAAAGGTGACTATAGTAGACAATAAAAGATGACTTTCTCCACATTCATAATCAAAGTCAGGCACACTTTGTTTACTGAAAGTTATGTTTACCAATAACATAAAAAAAAGTTTATATTTAATCAAAAATCTATCTTGATTAATCCATCTTCTCAGTCATCATATACAAAGAAACTATCACAACCAAGTAATTGGATACTGCTCTCAAAGAGCTCATTGTCTAGTGGTAGATAGAGCAAAAATATGTCAACTGTGTCTCAACTGTCTTATTAGAAGTATTAACTAGAGGGGTGCCTGGGTGGCTCAGTTGGTTAAGCGTCTGACTCTTGGTTTCAGCTCAGCTCATGATCTCATGGTTCTTGAGTTCAAGCCCCACGTCAGGCTCTGTGCTGACAGCTGAAGGCCTGGAGCCTGCTTCAGATTCTGTGTCTCCCTCTCTCGTTCTGCCCTTACCCCGCTCGTACTCTGTCTTTCTCTCTCAAAAATAAACATTAAAAAAATAAACATTAAAAAAAAGAAGTATTAACTAGAGTTTTGAGGACTTTCCAGGCAAGTACTGTTAAGCCTTTCAAGGGTAGTGAGAAATTTTATCAGAATTTATTTAGATATTGTAACCAAGTTAGTGATTAGGGTCATTTTCTACTCATTCATTCATTCATTCATTCAAGTCCCGGGTTTTCTCTTCCACCCAAGGTCAGCTCCTAAAGCATTTTGTTTCCACCTGGAGAAGGCCACAGTAAATTTATGCTGCTTTCTGCACTTGCGATAAACACACATTCGCTGACACAAGATCCAAGATTTATTTCCTCCATTAGTATAACAAAGCCTTGATCTCCAATATTTTAAGTAATATGTCATGCTCCTAATAAAGATGAAGGGGAAGCAAACAAGTAAATACTTTCCAAACAAAATGATAGGAGTTAAAACTGAGCTATATAGAAAAGTTCCTGAAGAGATGAATGGGTGCTGATGGCAGAGTAGAGAAGAGGGTGGTGTTGGGGAAAGAGATCTGGGAAATTTTCACTGCAGTGACAAATTACTTGGCCCTGGACTTCTTTCCTAAGTGGTAGGGACCTCTCAAAGAATAGCCCATGTAATACAGAGACGCATAAAGTGAGCTTTTTATGCCACTTGACCCTTTTGGCCCGAAGGAATGCACTTTGCTTTGCATCAGAGGATGCCTATAATTGTTTATATCCCATCACGTCCATTTGTCACTCTGGGAACCCAGCCACCATATTAGGAGACACAGAGACCAGTGGATGATATTCTGGTCAATGGTTTCAGCGAAGGTCTTGGCTAACAGCCATTAGCACCCATCAAATAAGTGAGTGAGCAAGTCTTTGGATGATATCAGAGCCACTCCAGCTGACACCCAGAAGAACAAGAATGAGCTATCCCCATTGAGTCCTGCCCAAACTACAGATTGCTGAGTATAACAAATATTTTGGGTGATTTAAAAAAAATCTGGCTATAGTAACTAGAATGATCAATATGACTATGTGAGGCAACGTAATTCTAAAATGAGACTCTGAAATATCTCCTGAAAGAGCTTACAGATTAAGAGGTCAATATAAGATAAGCACATGAATTTCTTTTTTTTTTTCAATATATGAAGTTTATTGTCAAATTGGTTTCCATACAACACCCAGTGCTCATCCCAAAAGGTGCTCTCCTCAATACCCATCACCCACCCTCCCCTCCCTCCCAAC
This sequence comes from Prionailurus bengalensis, assembly GCF_016509475.1. Classification (NCBI taxonomy): domain Eukaryota; kingdom Metazoa; phylum Chordata; class Mammalia; order Carnivora; family Felidae; genus Prionailurus; species Prionailurus bengalensis. The sequence continues at coordinate 112,505,749 of NC_057354.1, forward strand.
CCCCATCAACCCTCAGTTTGTTCTCAGTTTTTAACAGTCTCTTATGCTTTGGCTCTCTCGCACTCTAGCCTCTTTTTTTTTTTTCCTTCCCCTCCCCCATGGGTTCCTGTTAAGTTTCTCAGGATACACATAAGAGTGAAACCATATGGTATCTGTCTTTCTCTGTATGGCTTATTTCACTTAGCATCACACTCTCCAGTTCCATCCATGTTGCTACAAAGGGCCATATTTCATTCTTTCTCATTGCCACGTAGTACTCCATTGTGTATATAAACCACAATTTCTTTATCCATTCATCAGTTGATGGACATTTAGGCTCTTTCCATAATTTGGCTATTGTTGAGAGTGCTGCTATAAACATTGGGGTACAAGTGCCCCTATGCATCAGTACTCTTGTATCCCTTGGGTAAATTCCTAGCAGAAGCACATGAATTTCTATAAGACAGAATATTATTTTTTAAATGTGTAATCATAAAAGCACAATGGTCATGAGGGTTGTTAGGCTGAGAAGGGAAACGTACCCATTTTGGAGTCAGGAAATACTTTGTAGCAGAGGTAGTATCTGAGATGTGTTACAAAGCATTTATTTCCAGGAAATGTGTGTTTTAATTCATGTACAAATTTTGTACTTTCATGGTAATTTGCTTTAGTACTGTAGTGTAAGCCTGACAAAGGTAGTTATAAAAATGTTTCCTCATTCTCTGCACTCTGTTCATATATGCAGACTAGAAAGTGTGGCATAAGAATCCCTCCATACGGGTTCTGTGGTAAAATCTGTAGAGTATATGCAAAGAGATAAACAAGGTGTATTTCTTCACATCTTCACTTAGGAGACATTTGGGGTCAGGAGACACTTAGGGGACCTGAAAGCACATATGCAGTTGAACCAGAGTCCTATTGGAACAATAAGCTGCCTAATTGTGGGTATTTAAAATACCAAGTTAACTTACATAACATGGCAACTATAACTTGAAACTTTAACCCACGTGTATGAAATATCCCCACTAGAGAACTGTGGGCTGACTAGTTAAGGAAAGGTAGAAGCCAAAGTTCCTCACAATTAGAAATACAGATATTATTCATCTCTTTTCCACCATCCAGTTAAGTTCTTCTCAATTGCTTGTGAATGTCCCAGTGTGAATGCCTGTAGGAGAATTAGCTTCTGCTACCTAACTGGAGTCATTATTATGAATAGCCTTAAGTGGCTAAGATGTTTTAATTCAACATTGTAGAAGCTTCCAAGTAGTGAAGTAGCCTCCAGGCTAGCTGGGACCCAGGCTATAGGAGTTTCGGAATTTAGGTATTTCTCAAAAACCTCACAAACCTAAACCTGAGATCTATACAGACTGTGTAATGCTTTTTTTAGCCCAAATTTATTGTCAAAATTTTTGCATGACTGAAATTCATCAGATAAATGTTCATTTTTCAATACTGAATAAAAACAAAATTGAAATATCTAAAGAATAATCTTAAATATTCTAGCATTCAGATATAACTAAGGTATATGACTCTTAAATTTAGTATTTAGTTGTTTGTCCCCAGCCCACCCATTCTAATAGCGAAACACTAAGACATTCACTGACTCAATTTGTACTATCATAATTTGTTGACACTTCAGCATTTAAAAAGGCTAAGCCACACTAAAAACCTTATCGTTTCTCCTGCATTATGAAAGCTAAAACCAATGAATTAGCCTAGACTCTCATTCACTATAGACTTGCCTAAAGTCCCATATTGATTAACAGCTGTATAAACATGTAAACATTTCTGCCTCTGGATGGTGAATTGTCAGGATGAGGAGTGTGGTATTTCATCAACAGTTAAGCGCATATGTGTGAATATTTGCCATATTTGCAATTAAAATAAAGTTAACCATAATGCCCAGTGGTCTTCAACTGAAGCAACTTGCCTTCCACCAGCATTACATTTCACAGGATATGGAGACAATTGAGATTGTCCCAGCTGGGTGGCATCTCCTAGGGAGAGGCCGGGAATCCTGCTAAATATCCTACAATATAAGAACAGCTTCCCACACCAAAGAATTATCTATCCAAAATGTCAGTGCCCAGGTGAAAAACTGTTAAATGTCTTTTGTTAAAAAAAAAAACAAAACAAAACAAAAACAAAAACAAAACAATCGGGGGCGCCTGGGTGGCTCAGTCGGTTGAGCATGTGACTTCGGCTCAGGTCATGATCTCCCCGTCTATGGGTTCGAGCCTCGCATCGGGCTCTGTGCTGACAGCTCAGAGCCTGGAGCCTGCTTCAGATTCTGTGTTTCCCTGTCTCTGCACCTCCCCAACTCATGCTCTGTCTCTCTCTCTGTCAAAAATAAATAAACATTAAAAAAAATTTATAAAAACATTAAAAAAAAGTTTTTATTTTAGATTATAAACATTCAGATACCAATTATATTTACTTCTCATACTTTCAGTTTTTAGATGACATTTTATTTTTATTTAAGGAAATCTATAATATTAATGAATTTGAATAATGTTTCTTAAATCAAAAATTATTGATCCATTGAAGTTCAAAGGGCACTTGAAAAAAAAAACACGGACAACAGTAGTTTAGGTGACTAGAGTTGAATGCTATCTATCTAGGAAAGATGAACTCCGAGGCATAAAACTAACGGGAGGGATACTGGGAAGATTAATCTGATATGCTTGTAAAGTGGTTTCAGCTTAACTCCTCTTGGGTGTATGGGGGAATTCACCTCAGAAATGGAGGAATGAAGGTGGTAGTTTTAGCAGCTTTGTGGAGGCATCACTAATTCTTGGAGGCCAAGATTCTTACTTAGGTGAAAGCATGCTCTTGGCTTCCACTCCCATCATTTCAGCCAGTAAATTAAGAACTCACTGGAAGAAGCAATCTGGAGATGATAAAATTGGGGAAAAAAAGAAAAGAAGAAGGAAGAGAGAGAAATAGGAGCTTATACATGTTAATATTTGAAATAGTCTCTATCTGGAGATACGGTTTTCTAAGTGATGGTACTGGAAAAAGATTATGGCCATGGCATTCTTTGTATTCTGCACTTGGCATCTCTCTCCTCTAGGACTTATAGGAACTTACCTTGACGATAGATGACTCTTGCATAAAAGACTAGAAACTGAATAGAAAGAGAAGTTGTATATAAATTCCTAATTTTAAAAAGACAGCTACCTTCCCATGACTATGCAAAATGGCTCTTGAATGCTGAACATTTGAATTCTGAGAAAGCCCATAATTTAAGGTGTACAATACAGCCTTATATTTTAAATGTAATTTTAATAGAATTGATAAATCCTGTATAATTATTCCATTAACCTCTGTAAACATTCTCACTTTCTCCTGCAACTCAGTAGCTGAATGAAAACAGACCCCCAGGACCTCATTTACTTGTTATACCTGTCTCATTTACAAGCCAATTAATTTACATTTTCAGCATTTCAATTACAGGGCTCCATTAACGCCCCAAATAATCTATAGCGAATAGCTTTTGAAATTCAAACTATTATGAAACTCTAAAATTCTATGTTTTCTGTCATTTGATATAAACCAAAAAGTACATGCTAATAAGACATATGACATAAACCCAAATGGAGAAGTTTATTATTAAAAAAAAAATTAACGTTTATTTGTTATTGAGAGACAGAGAGACACAGAGCGTGAACAGGGGAGGGGCCGAGAGATGGAGAGACACAGAATCTGAAGCAGGCTCCAGGCTCCGAGCTGTCAGCATAGAGCCCGACATGGGACTCGAACTCACAAACCGCGAGATCATGACCTGAGCCAAAGTCAGACGCTCAACTGACTGAGCCACCCAGGCGCCCCTGGAGCAGTTTATTATTATCAAAAGTCATACAATTAATATTCTGTTTTGGGATCCTCAAAAAACACAATATGCAAATGTATGTGTGTCAGTGTCTAAAATAATGCTTTGCTTATGCACGTAGAAGGTCAGCATGCATGTTGGGTAAGACGTCCTGCCTCTTCTCAAAGCTGTGTTCCTCTCCTACCTGCGTATATAGCTGGGCAGGTGAGTCTAGCCATGCAATGGAGATCTAGCTAATGGAATATGAGCAAAAGAGAAATGTGCCCTTTGGGGCCTGGCCCCTGAAAAGCTCTTCAGGCGTCATCTTCCTGGTATGTTTGTTTCTCTTCCAGTAGCCTAGAATGGAGATGATCCCAGGGTCATGTAGACCTTTAAATTTCTGCCATGAAGGAGAACGATCTGGCTATCAGCACCGGCTTTGGTCTGTTACATGAGTAAGAAATGAACTTGCAGAGTGCAAATCATAACATGTGAGGTTTTATCTGCTTTTATCTGTAAAAACATTCAGTCTTCTGTGTTACCCTAGCATCTTTAGAAAAAAACTCCAAGCAAATTTTCTCTGACATATGGAATCACAGAAATAAGCTGTTTGGGAATATATGTGTGTCCTTTACACACACACACACACACACACACACACACACACACACCCCAAAACATAAATACATGTTTTGATAACTTTCTTCAACAAATACTCTTTTTATGGCATGTATTATTGTTCATTGTAAGAAATTTAAAAATCTGAATTCAACAAGCTAAGGATGAAAAGCCGCTTTCACCTTATTGATCTTTCCACTATGAATTCTCAAATATCCTCGTTCACATAAATCTTGGACTGGCATTGTAAGCAAAACTTCCTTTTTCATCACTACACTGTTTTGTTCTCTCTATTCTGATTTTCCTTCATTCTTCATGACTCAACTTCTAGCCATTCCACTTGGTTTCACTTTTTATTCCAAATTTATCTTTTCTGCCCTTGACTTTTCTGCCATTAGTATTCAGCTGCCATAAAACTTTTACCTCAAAAGTACCAAGTAGTTGACTTATTCCAAATATTACATAAACCTGGACCATATTCATTTTGAATGGTCTCTTTTGATTAGATCAATAGGCGATATTTCAGATTGCTCACCTGATATTCACTTTTATAGAGAACGTTTTTTTTTTTCTCATTTTGAGCAGTTGAGCTGAACAAAATGATTGTGTCTTTTATTGTCTCAGAACTGTTAACCCAGGTAGCATATATAAAAAATATAGGTAAGAATTTCAAAATTATATGCACATGGTGACATTTCTCTTCATGATGTGAACATCGCTGCATGTTCTTTTCCACTATGATAGCTTTTACAAGGTACACCATGTCATTGGCCTTTTATTTCACTGAGATGCTTGCCATGTTCACAAAAGTCTGACAGCTCTACTCCAACTACTGAGATTTTAGAGGTGATGGTGACAGTGTGGCTAAACCAGGCTTCACAATGGGTCGTCTTTGCAGTGTTAACATGAAAAGTCAGAGAGCGAAAGGAAGACTGAATAGAGTCCCAGATAAAAAGGAAATAAAGACCTAAGGACCTGTCACATAACACTTATTTTCCTGAGAAAAAGTAGCTTAGATATAATAAAGAACAATGGCTTTGAAGTCAGGAAAACCTATATTCACATATTTTAACCTCTCTCAGTTTCAATGTCTTCATCTTTTAAAAAGGAGACAGAAGTATCTGCATAATAGGAGTATTATGAAGATTAAGTGAAATGTATAAAATGTCCAACTCTGCATCTACTACTCAGAAGTACTTCTAAAAGTATATATATATATTTTTTTATTTTAATATGAAATTTACTGTCAAATTGGTTTCCATACAACACCCAGTGCTCATCCCAACAGGTACCCTCCTCAATACCCATCACCCACTTTCCCCTGCCTCCCACCCCCCATCAGCCCTCAGTTTAGTCTCAGCTTTTAAGAGTCTCTTATGGTTTGCCTCCCTCTCTTTTTTTTCTTCCCCTCCCCCATGGCCTTCTGTTAAGTTTCTCAGGATCTACATAAGAGTGAAAACATATGGTATCTGTCTTTCTCTGTATGACTTATTTCACTTAGCATAACACTCTCCAGTTCCATCCACGTTGCAACAAAAGACCATATTTCATTCTTTCTCATTGCCACATGGTGTTCCATTGTGTATATAAACCACAATTTCTTGATCCATCCATCAATTGATGGACATTTAGGCTCTTTCCATAATTTGGCTGTTGTTGAAAATGCTGCTATAAAACATTGGAATACAGGTGCCCCTATGCATCAGTACTCCTGTATCCCTTGGGTAAATTCCTAGCAATGCTATTGCTGGGTCATAGGATAGATCCATTTTTAATTTTTTGAGGAACCTCCACACTGTTTTCCAGAGTGGCTGCACCAGTTTGCATTCCCACCAACAGTGCAAGAGGGTTCCCGTTTCTCCACATCCACTCCAGCATCTATGGTCTCCTGATTTGTTCATTTTAGCCACTCTGACTGGCATGAGGTGATATCTCGTGTGGTTTTGATTTGTATTTCCCTGATGAGGAGTGATGTTGAGCATCTTTTCATGTGCCTGTTAGTCATCGGGATGTCTTATTTAGAGAAGTGTCTATTCACGTCTTCGGCCCAATTCTTCACTGGATTATTTGTTTTTCGGGTGTGGAGTTTGGTGAGTTCTTCATGGATTTTGGATACTAGTCCTTTGTCTGATAGGTCATTTGCAAATATCTTTTCCCATTCCATAGGTTGCCTTTTAGTTTTGTTGATTGTTTCCTTTGTGGTGCAAAAGCTTTTTATGTTAATGAGGTCCCAATAGTTCATTTTTGCTTTTAATTCCCTAGCCTTTGGAGATGTGTCAAGTAAGAAATTGCTGCGGCTGAGGTCAGAGGGGTTTTTTCCTGCTTTCCCCTCTAGGGTTTTGATGGTTTCCTGTCTCCCATTCAGGTCCTTCATCCATCTTGAGTTTATTTTTGTACATGGTGTAAGAAAGTGGTCTAATTTCATTCTTCTGCATGTTGCTGTCCAGTTCTCCCAGCACCATTTTAGAAGTATATTTATTGAACACTGTTAAGTGCCAAGCACCGCCCTTGGCACATAGACAAAAATCCTTGCCCCATGACGCATACTTTGTGTGGGAGAAACTGAGAATAAAGAAGACACATCAATGAAGTGTGGAGTACATCAGGTAGTGAAAAAGAAGGAGAAAAATAATGTAGAAAAGAGGGATGGGAAGGGTTGCATTTGGAATAATAGGATGACCTGATGGGTCAAGACAGTCTAATGAAAAGGCAACACTGCAGTAAAGTGAGAGAGTAAGCCATGTGGATACCCGAAGACAATCATTCTAAGGAGATGAAAGAACAAATACAAAAACACTAAGGCAAAAGCCTGCCTGAACTACTCCTAGAACTTCAAGGAAGTGGAGTGGTCAAGGGTGGAAGTATTGGGGAGTAAGGGCCAGAAATATCACGTATGGCCTTTTAGTCTTTGGTAGGGCTTTGGCGTTGACTCTGATGGAGAAGACATGCCTGAAGGACAGTAAGCAGAAGATTGACATGATCTGACTACCTTTTAAGAGGATTGTTCTGGCTGTTCTTTCGTAAATAGATAGAAGAGAGACAAGTATAAAAACAAGTAGGCCAGTTTTAAAGCTTGTATTAATCCCAGTAAGCGATGAGGGTCGCTTAGCCCAGAGTGGCAGCAGTAGAGATGATAAGAAGTGGATAGGAGTGCCTGGGTGTCTCAGTTGGTTAAGCATCTGACTTCCACTCAGGTCATGACCTCATGGTTCATGGGTTTTGAGCCCCACATCAGACTCTATGTTGACAGCTCAGAGCCTGGAACCTGCTTTGGATTCTGTGTCTCCCTCTCTCTCTCTACCCTTCCCCTGCTCGTGCTCTGTCTCTCTCTCTGTCTCTCAAAAATAAATAAATGTTAAAGGAAATTGAAGAAGTGGTTAAATTCTGCATATAATTTGAAGGCTGACTAGGCAGGACTATGCGGGATTGGATGTGGAGTGTGAGAGACAGAAAGGAGTAATGGATGACTCCCAGGTTTTTACATGAACAACTGAAAGAATGTTCTTTTCTCTTTCCTTTGTTCTTTCTGTCTTTTTCATATTTGGGGGCTTGTTGGTTAATAATACATAATCCTATATCTTCTAAAAACTGGATTCCCAACAATTTTATGAATGAAGAGTCTTCTAATCGGTGACTGACATAATCGGTCCACATAAGACTCTGTGGAAATTGAAGGAAGATGGCCTCAATCATATTCCAAGAATACTATTTAAGGAATATTCATTACTATGCTGAAGTATTATAGAAGTCAAATAAGACAATGTTAATAAAAGGAACTCATCCTCGATCAGATCAAGAACCCATTTTACAATAACCTCTATATTGGCATTGCCTGGGTGACAGTCAGTTAAGCATCCAACTTCCACTCAGGTCACGATCTTGAGGTCCGTGGATTCCAGCCCCATGTCAGGCTCTGTGCTGACAGCTCAGAGCCTGAAGCCTGCTTCAGATTCTGTGTCTCCCCCTCTCTGCCCCTTCTCCACTAGTGCTCTGACTCTCTTTCTTTCAAAAGTAAATAAATATTAAAAAAGAAAAGACAATAATACTCTGTCTATACTATGTAAGGCATTATGTCTTGTAGATTAAATTGTTACCTCATTTGTTGATGTATTTGTTCCCGTATTGGGTTAAAATAGGTCCTGGTAATAAATAATAAAGCTGTTTTAGTGCAACAAGTTTATTTCTTACTTATGAAGTCGAGTGACCTCACCAGGCAGTGGCCCAGAGATTTAGGTTCCAACCATGTCAGAAATAACTTGTGGAGACAACAAGGAAGAAGAAGTGAGAGCTGCAAAGGATGTATATATGCTTTTAAAAATTATGGTCCTAGAAATAGCACACTCCTTTCCATTCACATTCCTTTGGCTGCAACAATGAAACCCTCTTATTATAAGGAATCTAAGAAGTAAAGGGAAATACAGAGAACTTTTGAGAAACACTATTTTGTCTGCCACTGGTAACTTATCCAGAACTTTGATCTTCCCACCTTATGTATACAGCATATAGTTGGACCATATGCTTCTTATCTGTTCTTTCAATCTCTGTCTTTGATTACAGTGTTTAGTACCTTCACCTATCCTTTCTAATAAGGTAGTATTTATGTGTCCGAAGTTGCTCATTGTTTTTTGTATATTTTGCCTTTTTTTTTTGTTTCCTTATTCCTCCAATACTCCCTTCTTTTTTTTAATGTTTACTTATTTATTTTTGAGAGACAGACAGAGAGAGAGAGAGAGCGCACAAGCAGGGGAGGGGCAGAGAAAGAGGGAGACATGGAATCTGAAGCAGGCTCCAGGCTCTGAGTTGTCAGCACAGAGCCCGAAATGTGGGCTTAAACTCATGAACCGTGGGATCACGACCTGAGCCAAGTCAGACCCTCAACCAACTGAGCCACCCAGGTGACCCCCCTCTTTTGTTTTAAGTAGATATTTTCCACTATCCTATTGATTTCCTTGTTGTTGTTGTTTCCTTAAGTTTTTATTTTTGGATTGTTTCCTGGTGGTTACCCTAGGAATTACATTTGGCATCTTAAAACAAGCTCATTCATATTAAAATCAGATTAACTTCCATAGTAAACAGACTTTTCTTTCTTACTAGTAGCTCTATAACATTCTCCCTCTCATTGTACTTACTCCAAGACAAACTGCATCTTTATACATTGTAAGTGCATCCCTAATTAAGATCTATGTAAGAAGTTATTTACACCAAAGTAGATTTCAGAAAATATTTTGACCTGTAAGGCCATGAAGAACATGATGAAGTCTCAGAAATACGTTAGTTCAGTTCTAATCTGTCCCAAAGAAAACAACAGATTTTAGTCTGATTTAACATACACTAAGAATCAACATTTAACCTAAAAGTAGAGGTTAGTGTCAAGCTCACATAAGTTATCATCAAAGGTCCAGAAAATTCCACAGCAGGTCAGCAGAAGGGACTGTTATACTGAAGCCATGCAATGCAGTTTGCAAACCATGGCCTCCTCCTGCAGGGGAAATAAGGTGTTTTAAGATAAAGACAGATCAGAAGTTTCTCTATACTGTCCTTTTGATGCTCAGATTCTGCATTTGAATGTTCAAAAGACCTCACTCAGTTTCAGTGATTTGCTAGAGGAACTCACAGAGCTCAGGAAAGCTATTATCTCAGAGATGAAGTTTATTACACCAAAAAGGAAAAGGTGCTTAGGGCAGGTTCCAGGAGATCCCAGACACGAGCTTCCAGTTTCTTTCTCATAGTGGGGTCACATGTGTAACACTTCTTTCTCCCAGCACCAACACAGAGCCCTGCCAACCAGGAATGTTCACCTCAACGTTGGTGTGTACCATCACGTTGGCATGGCTGACCATCTGTGTGGCTAACCTTGGTGTCCAGCTCCTCCAAGGGCCGAGGCCGCAAGGGCTCCACCATAAATCACAATGTTGACCTAGACTGGGGTACGGCCCAGGGCCCAGGCTTCAAAACACTCTTATCAGGGAGCTTATCTCAAGGGCTTAGAAGTTACCTCTGAGAAGCAGAGCAGGGTCTATACCTTGCACAGACTGTGAACAACACAGCTGTTCTGAGTTAATCTTTTATCACACAGGACCCCAACATGAGAAGCCCTGGGATAGATCTGAGTCTTATGTGAAGGACCCACACTTTTCCAGAGCTCGATCTCATAATACAGACCCAAAAGAAATATTCATCATCTCTCTAGAACCAAAACACCCCACAGGTTTTCACAGTCAAGACAAAGATTTATTCTTTTTTTCTTTAATGTTTATTTTTGAGAGAGAGAGAGTGAGAAAGAGAGAGCACAAGCAGGGGAGGGGAGAGATAGAGACAGGGACAGAGGATTCAAACCTGGCTCTGCAATGAAGCAGTGACCAGCTCATGAACTGCAAGATCATGACTTGAGCTGAAGTCAGATGACCAGCTGACTGGGCCACCCAGGTGCCCTGAAAAAGATTTATTTCTCTGGGCACTTACCTCTCTACAACTGAACAGCCCTCTGGTAAACTCCATAAGCCCTTCTATACAATAAATGTTTATTGTGTATCTACTCTTTGGATGTCTGGAAATGGACAGCAACACAGTAGATCTCGTCAAGGAAGTCACAGTTAAGTGTAGAGTATACCAAGAAAAAGTGTTTCAATTTGGTAAATTAGGTACTATGGAAAGGACAAGCATAGGACTTAATGATGCACAAGGAAGGGGCCCCTAACTCAGCTACCGCAGGCAAGGATCACTGCCAATAGGAAGAGACCTTGAATCTGAGTTTTAGAGACAAATAGGAGAGAAGCAGGAAAGCAGACTATTGTCAGAAATCAGCCCCTCCACACTCTTGGAGTTATGAGATAAGATGCAGTGCTTGGGTAAACTCCAGGAAAGTTAGTTTGGGTGAGCAAGAGTGCTGGGGCCACATAAAGCACGATGACCATGGAAACGTGTAGAAGAGACAGACCCACCCAATAATATTCAAGGCTGATCTACTCTCTGACATACTAATCTTTTTAGCTATTTTTTTGAATAAATGTCAACACTGAAGTTTTAACTGAATACTAATTGAATATTCTAATGTTTTTTAAGCACATTCTTTTACCTTCCTCTTAATATAGTCCAGGATTTTTATTGTGGAGTATTGCATTTTCTGTTTGTATACACATAAATATCAGACAGTCTCTGTAGGCATTAGTAATGAATTTATTAAACGAGTGATAAAATTTCAATTAAATTAAAGAAGTTAAAGCTCAGGGGAGTACAGTAATATTTAAAAAGCCATACCAGGGGCGCCTGGGTGGCGCAGTCGGTTAAGCGTCTGACTTCAGCCAGGTCATGATCTCATGGTCCGCGAGTTCGAGCCCCGCGTCAGGCTCTGGGCTGATGGCCCGGAGCCTGGAGCCTGTTTCCGATTCTGTGTCTCCCTCTCTCTCTGCCCCTCCCCTGTTCATGCTCTGTCTCTCTCTGTCCCAAAAATAAATAAATAAAAAATGTTGAAAAAAAAATTTAAAAAGCCATACCGAACTATTAGAGGGATCTTTGAAAAACAATGTCAGATGGAAAATCTCATTTCATAGCTCTTTCTGCTGTTATTTCATTCCCATTAAGAGAAAGATAAGTCTTTTTTGCAGCACTTTGCAACTGCTGCATCCAATAGGAGCACAGAAATGCAGAAATAATTGAACTTCATTCAGATCTTAGTCCTTGTGAATGCATTTTTTAGCTGTTTGCATCTTAGAAATGGCCAAATATGCCTCCTGGTGGCAAATTGCAGGTACATTTCAATCGTAGCCTCCGCTTCACAGACATCATAAGGGTGAAGTCAATTTCAAAATTGTCCCTGAGGCCTCTACTCTTCAAAGACTTTCCCATAATGCTGTGAAAGGAAAGTTAGAACTCAGAAGATGCTACACTGGGCATGAGGTAAATCACATGTCACTACCATGAAGCAATGATCATTTTTGCATATGAACCATAGAAATATTAAAAAGCATCTACCAATTAAAAAAAAAACCTCTAAAAATATAATGGGATTCTTAAGAGGGCTTTGTAGATGTTCAGTAGGTACAAAATTTGAGATACTGTGCCTTTGGTTTAATACCCTTTTTCTCTTTTGTTTTTTAATATGAAATTTATTGTCAGATTGGTTTCCATACAACACCCAGTGCTCATCCCAACAGGTGCCCTCCTCAATGCCCATCACCCACTTTCTCCTCCCTCCCAACCCCCATCAACCCTCAGTTTATTCTCAGTTTTTAAGAGTCTTTTAAGAGACTCAAAAATTACACGATAAAATAGATTCTTTTAAATCTGCATAGTAATTTGAGAGATGCTGACAATATTCTTGGCATGATTAAAAAGGGACAGCAAAGGAAACATTTTTCTTGGGTAATGAATCTAGAGAGTAGAGGATAAGCCTCTAGAATCACTCCTCCCTCGTGTTCTCAAATTTTACTTTGTGAAGCCCTGTTTCCCATTTCTATCCTTACCTCATGTATTTGAGCCCATTACAGTCAAAATCCTAATTTAAACGCTGAGTAAAGAGACATCTCCAAATCTGGTCCCACCAAACACTGAAGGCTTTTCAAATTTATTTCCTTAGCAAAAAAAGTTAAATAACATCTGTTGCAAGATTATGTTCTAACCAAAATGAAGCTAAAATGATTTCCAGAATGTATTTTGGAAATTTTCTCAATGCCTCAACTTTAGATAACAATTAAAACAAGTTAGTTGGTCTTGTGTACTCCAATCCAACTCCAGCAATAGGTCTGAAAAGATCTAAACATGATGACAAATACATTTTAACTAATGTGGATAATACTTCTTATTAGTCTTTAAATAAATATGTCCTGTCAGCTGGATTCAGTGGCTCTTTGCCATTTGTGGAAGCCAGAGATTAATAATAGCTTGCTTGAAAGAACAGATTCATTCTCTGGCTTCACTGGCAGAATAAAAAATGTTAAAGGCTGAATGTTGAATTCATTGCTAACAATTAATTCCCCCGGATAATGCATGTGTTATGGGCATGTTGTGAGTGCAAGTGGTGAGTGTTCATATTAGTCTGATATATCAGCCCTGTAAGTGATGTTAGAGCTTGGCTCAAAACAGCCACAATGTACACAGCTGACTGAGTAGGAGACAGTGCTGGTTAATGGAGATGGGAACAGTTCTTTAATAGTCGTCACCCAGCTCTGATTTATAGGGAAAGAAGTGAATGGTTTAAATGACTCTATTTGCTCCCTTATCTGTCAAAATTATTTCCTCTCAGTCCTATGAACTACCTAATCCTTAGAATAAGCAACAACAGATGATCTTTATGGGAAAGCAATGAATAGCACAAGATTTACTATGAAAAGTAACATAACAAAAAAGATATCAAGCTTTAATGAAAACTCCTCAAGGCTGGTTTGTAGCAATGTGTGCTAAATTGTTTTGAAGTTACAGGACTCTCTAAAACAAATAGTTAGTATAAATAAAGTTGATGGAGGGTCATCACTGTATTCTTTCCACACAAACAAATGTCTGTATTCTTTGCAAATAATATAGCTGGGAGATGCTGTTATAGCAGAGCAGAGGGATCGAATGGAACAGTTAAAACTGTAGTCTCTGTCAGATTTTAAAATATTTAATGAAGAAATTACTGTCTAGAACAGGCTCTGGCAAACTGTGGCTCACTGATCAGATCTGTCCCAGTGTCTGCTTTTGTAAATAGCTTCATTAGAACATAGCCTCACTTGTTCATTTTGTGTTTTATCTACAGCTGTTTCCATACTACAAAGGCAACAGAGAGTAAAAGGTCTCCAAAGCCTAAAATATTTGCTATATGGTATCTGGCCTTTTTAAGAGGAAGTTTGTTGGCCCTGGGCTAGAACTTATAGATAGCACTGAAATGTACCCACCTGTCACCCCACTACCCATCGACAGTAATGGGCCCTGTGAAATTGACTCCCTGTATTTCTGGGAATCACTATAGACTAGAGGTCTCTCTCAGGGTCTCTCTAAGACGAGATGTGCTGTCTCCAGCATTACTGATTGCCTAGGATGATTCTGACATCAGGCGTAGTGCCTGAGCTAGAAGAAATCCACAGTCCTTATGTCATGGACTTACATGCTTGTGGGAAGACATACCTGAAGGGTGAGTAGGGGGTCCAATGAACAGTGTATTAGAGAAGGTCCCTGTGTGAGACCCTGAGACAGGAGTTTGATAGTTCAGAGAAGAAAGGCCATGTAATGTACACTCACAAAAAGAGAGATGTATTAGAAGACATGGAGGTAGGTCTAAACAACTGTCTCTAAAAATGTACCCTCTTGGTGGGGGTCACAGGTTTTAGCCTCTAAGTGTTCAAGGTAAAGCCTCACTATGCATTCTGGTTCATACTAGAAGAAGGTACAGCAATCTGAAAAACCGTGTGCCAAGAGAGATAGAAATCAAGATGTGATGACCACTCACCTCTGAAGATGCATTTGCCAGCATCTTTAAGAGAAATCTTATGGGGCTGTTGAAGCAAAGGAAATGAGCAGTGAGTGACTGCTGGTCATTTTGATCCTCTTTGTGCTCTTGTTGGTGATTCCTAGCAGAGCTGTCTTCACTGATTTAACATGAACAGAAGCCCTTTATGTCTGTGGAGAAGGGTGTAGGCCTAAAATTCCCTATGGCCTTCTCGATAAATACTGGAAACTAACTGCATGCAGAGGAATCATCTTGCCTAGTTCACTTTCCAACCTTCAAGGATATTCAGAAACAAAAACAGTGCTGCCTTGAATCAAATGGTTTTTTAGCACCCACCAGTTTTCCTCTTTCACCTTATACAGATGAGCTGCCAGAAATAGTTCATTGCAATGGTTCAACAGGAAAGTTCCTAAATACCCTCTCAGAATCCTATGAGGAACCGGGAAAAAGTAACTATAGTAAGTAACTCAAGCAATGTGTCTTTAATTGGTCTTAACTTTCAGAACAAGCAGTTATCTTTACTTGGAGGGGAAGCTTCCAGAAAAGAGGTAAGATTATTCAGGCAACGACTGCTCTGATCTAATTAGAGAGGTTGTATTCCTTTGTCATTCTCCTGGCACCAGAGCCCTCCGTGCCTAGAATAAGGAGCTGGCCCAGGTTGTCTCCTTCAAGCGGGCAGGGTGGGCCAGCAAAAGCTGAGGCTTGGTAACAGGATAGTATTTCTGTCCCTATCCCATAACTGGAGGATCTAAAGCCATGAAAAACCAGCAAAACGAACACCAATGAAATAGAAAGAAGTCATCCATTCCCTTTGGCTGCATAAGGAATCAAAGTCTGTTTTTCCTGTGTTGGGACATGTCTTCTCCCCAGCCTTGCTCATTTACCCATCAAACTGCTAAAGGTTTCTCAGCAAACCCTTAGTCAACCTTTACTACCAAACATCTGGTTTCTCACTTGCATCTTCTCCTTCCCCAAGCTCTTCATCTCCACATACTCCTTTAAAATTATACATCCTATTGTTTTTCTCCATTCATCCCATTTTTAGTGTATATCACAATGCAAAAAAAATAGGTCACAATGGCTCAGATCATTAAATGACCTTCCACATGGTCTTTGAAAAAGGCATCATTTTTTTTTTAGTTTAGAAATATGTCTTCTTTTCATAACCTCAATTTTGAGATTGCAGCTAGACCATTGCCTCAAGTTTCTGGTGGCAGAGTTCCAAACCATCTTCTTCTTATTTTGTTGCAGAATTATCAAACAGACCTTGATCTAAAGACTGAGTCCAAGAAGTGGGCTGGGGAGGCTGTTGGTGTTCTGTGATATGGTTGTATGTGGTCTGCCATCTCTGACCTGCTATTCCCTTGGTGTCTTGGTCTGGGGCTGTTGTACAGGGTTTAGAGGCTGTTTAGAGGCTGATATTCAAGGTGTTCCTCAAGGCCAGTTACTCAATGGTCCAAGTTCTAACAATAAAGAAGCAAAGTAAGCTATCACTTGAATTCTAAACAAAGAAAGTATGGAATTTGCAGCCACCATTTGTAAATGGTTCTCTTCACAAGTGGATGTAGGGAGCAGAGGATTAAGAATAAAAGACACTCTAGCACATATAGAGATAAAAAAAATACTTGCTTTATATATTTTTCTCAGATTTTCTTACAAGCTTATATTTGGACTTATTAATAACCAGAGCTGGGTCCCTTTTTATATGCTCCTCCCTAGGATCAGAACAGCAGATGTGAATAGTGTGTGTATGTGTGTATAAGTGTGGTTCTCTCTGTGAGCATGTATGTACTCTCTTGTACTAAATGTCTGTAGCTGACCTTGCTGACTACTATCTGACCTTTCCCCGTTCACTCAAGCAGGAAACCCAGGTTCAGAAGCTGTGATGTCTATCACTTCACACAGAAACACATATAAAACATGCCCTTCAGCTCTCTCCATATCCACTATTCTTGGTACTCTCATGCCTTCAGAAAACATTTGATGTAAATTACCATAGAATATCTTTTTTAAAACTGCTGGTTGGGGGCACCTGGGTGGGTTAAGTGTCAGAATTCAGCTCAGGTCATGATCTCATGGTTCGTGAGTTGGAGCCCCTCATTGGGCTCTGTGCTGACAGCTCTGAGCCTAGAGCCTTCTTCAGATTATGTCTGTCCCTCCCTCCCTCTGCTCGCTTGCT
This sequence comes from Prionailurus bengalensis, assembly GCF_016509475.1. Taxonomy (NCBI): domain Eukaryota; kingdom Metazoa; phylum Chordata; class Mammalia; order Carnivora; family Felidae; genus Prionailurus; species Prionailurus bengalensis. Next base: position 112,522,759 of record NC_057354.1, read on the forward strand.
CTCTCTTTCTCTCTCTGTTTCAAAAACAAACATGAAACAAAACAAAACAAAATATTGCTGTTTGATCTCAGGAGCTCCTGGAATACATGAAATTTCCTGGCACTACTTTTCATATACCTGAAAGAGCATTCCAAGAATGAGTCTATGGCTGACCACTTTCTCTTACAACTTGTGGGCAAAGAGAACCTAACAGAATTTAGCTGTTCTTTCTCAACTACTTTATCACACAGAGCAAGCAAGCAAAAAAAAAAAAAATTAATATTTTCACATACTCCCATGCTCACTTGTGTTGCAGTGTTATTTAGGGAAATGGAGCAAGGCACAAAGAGAAGAAAAGAAAAAAATGAAGCAAAAAGTGAAAGGAATCATTAAAAATAACAGAGTAACCTCAGAGTTGATGTAGGTCCAATAAGAGTCCAAAATTGGGAGAATCCAAAGTGAGGAGAAAATGTGACTTAGAATATCTCTCTCTCTCTCTCTCTCTCTCTCTCTCTCTCTCTCTCTCTCTCTTTTAATTTAGAATGTTTCTGTCTTTCAAATGTGGAGGGGCTATGCTCAAAATCTGATACATTTATGAAAGTTACAATGAGGATACAGATCGACTCGGTCATTACATCCCAAGATATCACAACTGGGAAATAAGCCTTGAATATGGTGTATATTTGGGGAAGATAAGAGGATGCTCAAAACTTATTTACTCACATTTAATAAATATATTGAGTGACTAAAAAATAAATCAGAATAGACATTGGAAAAAAAATAATGATCTACATTGTCATGGTTTAGACGGTGTCCTCTACCACATAGGGTAGTCATTTTTTTTTCTTTTCAAAATCATATATTCTTGTTGAAATCAGTGAACTTAATTAAGCATCTTAAATCTCTTATTAAAATAATTTAAATTAACCTTGTTACTTAAATTTCTGGCAAGCCCACAGGGAGAATTTGCAAATTCCCACAGTTGCAACAAAAGCCTGAAAGACAAGACTTTTCCAATTGTACATCTTTTGTTAGCAGAATGAAAACTCATCAGGAGAAAAAATAAAGTGTTAATATGGTTAAAATAAATCAAATTTATAAACATTGCATAAGCAAGAGAACATGACTTAATGAGAGACAATGAATAAGAGATTTTAATTTGATGGATTCTGAAGGGCATAGCCTCTTCCTTGAGATGATGAGCCTAAACAATGAACAATGAAGCCCTTATTTCATGCTTCAGATGATATAGTATGATCTGTGTATTCACACGTAAAAGCAGGAATGCTGTCACAACCGCAGAAGGAAATTGATAATGTTTGAGAAACTTCTTCTAAAGCTGTGGAAGTAGAAATATGCAAGTGCGATATACCTGTTGAAATTCTTGTTAGAAAAAGATAAATTATAAATCAAATAGTTCTGACATACCATATTAGTGAGTGTGCAATCTTCTTAAAGAATAAGTGAATATTTTCCTGATTTGTCAAAATGTATTCAAACTACTAATTTTTCTTGTGCTTCACATGGGAAAAATTAACAGGAGTAATATTAAAAATTCAAACTAAGTTTTTCAGTGCCAACTCTATACTGAACACATTGAGGGCATTTGGGGGCCACAAACAAAAGCCACTGCATTTGTTCCCAAGAAGATTACAATATGCTAAGGAAACGTGCATTTAGATAAAGCAAGATGAGTAGACACATTACCTGTTGGAATGGAGTCAAAGACAGGAAGTAATGAGAGCATAGTGGATGGAGCTCCTAGCTAGGTTTGGTCAAGACTCAGGGAGTATTTCCAAAAGGAGTGGAGTAGAAGCACAGTGTGGGCTTTTGAGAAGAAATGAATAGACAAGTGGCATTATTATACAAGTACATTTCTAGCCACATAAGTAGAGGAAAGACATGGATGATAATTTTCTAGAACAAGTTGAAAATTGATTTTGAGGTCCGGCATCAAATTTTATGTAGAAGTGAAATATCTGTTATATTCCAAAAATGAATGAAATAGATAAAATTCAAGCAAATCTTCTCAAAGAGAGAAACTTGTCTCCCCCACACACAAGATGTACACATTTATGGATTATATATGTACTATGCCTATACACATATATATGTACTATAGGGTATACATGTGTGCATGTATGTGAATGTGTGCATATATTTTTACATATATCATATACTATAATAGAATAGTATTTTTGAAATTATAAATACAATGAACGATTTAATACCTATAAATTATAAAATGTCTATACAATAGAAATTTGTTAAAAATAAATAAGCATGTGACTAACTCATTTTAAGAATTTGTAACCCTGAATGGGTCAGTGGGCAACAGGTAGTCAAAATTACCTCCTGTTCTCCACTCTCCAATGATACCAAGTCTAGATGCTATTATAGGAAACGTTAGGAAACCTTCCCAAATGGTTTATCCCTGACCTTCACAAACTTTTCCAGAGAATACAATAGAGGGAAAGTAATCCATTTTATGATATTTATCTAACTAAAGTGCCAAAAATAGACAAGGACAGTACACAAAAGAAATATAAGTCAACCTCACAGAGTCAAAAGCTTAGATACATTAAATTGCATTGGAAAATTGATTTCAACAATGCACAAAAATTTACATACTAGGAATGCAAAACAGAAAATGCTAAATATGCAATTAATGCTAGAAATTATAGAATTATAGAATGTGCCCACTACAGTGGACAAAATCTCATATTTTCAAAATCTTTGTAAGATGGAAAGAAAAACACAAAATCACAAGTGAGTCCTAAAAAAGTGGCATGATTCAGAAGAAGTCGTTCAGGAAAAGTATGCCAGAATGAGCTGAAGTCTCAAGAAAGGTGCTAACAAATATATATATTTTCCATGATGTGGAAGAGAAATAGAAAGTCAGAATCCCAGTGCTTAAGGAAAATGATCAAATGCTAGCAGCTCAAGAGAGAAGGCACTCCTACTCAGATCCAATTTTAGTTCAGTCTTCTAGAGTCAGGAAAATAATCTTTATAATAGAAATATATTGGAGGTCCCAAACAAGTGATAAAATAATCTAAGATTTCTACTTAGCAAGTGAAGAATTGGCACATAACCAGATACTAAAGAGACTGCAAGTGTAGTGTGATAATCTGAACAATGATGAAAACGAGGAAAGAGTACACTCAGAAAATGGGGGATTAAGCAAGTGTTCTAAGGTTTCAAAAGGAGAAAAAAAGATAGGTTATTTGAGAAAACTACAATCTGGCGGGGGGGAGTAGAAATTATTCCAACAAAATTTTAAATAATCAAAGAGCGTCTGAATGGATTATTTTTAAAGTATATGAAAATCCCCATGATCCAGCTGGGCTCATCAGCAATACACATAATAACAAGACTGTCTTAGTCACATTTTAGATGAATCTGTTAGGAGGCTCTCAGGTAGTGGCAAATCCACTGTGTTAACATTAAGACACATGGAAATAATGGAAACTTATTTTGTAAAAACCAAAATGGGTGATTTTAAGAAGCCTACTTTAATGGTGAGAAGTTCTGTTGAAACCTGAGGAAGCTGTTGTTGGAATGTCCTGTGGCTCTTTTTCAGCCTTTGTAAAGGTGCTTTGGGCTTTTGTTTGGTTTCCTTGCTTTGTGAATTTTTTCCCAATTTAAAAATACTGATGGGGCACCTGGGTGGCTCAGTTGGTTGAGAAACTGACTCTTGATTTCAGCTCAGGTCATGATCCCACTCACAGGTTTGTGGCATTGAGCCCCGCATTGGGCTCTGTGCTGACAGCAAGGAGCCTGCTTGAGATTCTCTCTCTCTCCCTCTCTCTCTGCCCCTCCCCCCTCTCAAACAAACTTTTTAAAAAATAAAAATAATGAAGACAGTTATCAAATTTTCTTAATTGAAGTACAGTTAACACACACTGTTATGTTAGCTTCAGGTGTACAACAATGATTTGGCAAGTCTATCCGTTATGCTGTGCTCAGGACAAATGTAGCTCCCACCTGTCACCCTACAACATCACAGCATCATTGATTATATTCTCTATGCTGTACCCTTTAATCCCATAACTTATTCATTCCATAACTGGAAGCCGATACCTCCCACTCTTTTGCCCCTTTCCCCATCCCCTTCACCTCTGGCAACTGTTAGTTCTCTGTATTTATGGGTCTGTTTCTGGGTTTTGTTTATTTTTTAAATTCCACATATAAATGAAATCTTACGGTATCTGTCTTTGTCTGAATTATTTAAGTTAGCATAATACCTTCTAGGTCCATCCATGTTGTTGCAAATGTCAAGAGAGAAAATGAGAAAAGATCAGGAAAACCTTCTCGTAGATCTCCAAGCATATACTAGTGCAGGATACCTGCCTTATACTTCACTGATCAAAATACAGGTTCAGCATAAGCCGACAAAATAATGATGCTGCTGGCACTAACTCTAATGCTAGCCTAACATGTGAGAGAATAAATACTCTGACCCAGGGAACAAAGTCTGGCTGCAACGAACACAGCAAATCTGATGGAGTGGGTTTATATGTGGTGGTTCACATTAATAGGAACCCTGATGAACTAGAGAATAGTCACAGATAGGGTAAAAAGGTAGATATTGGTATTTGTTAAATCAAAAATGGATGCCACACACAATATTTAAGGAATTATTTGAGTTTGTTATTTTGTCTAAAAAGAAGAAGGTCAAGATAATTTTTACACATTAAAAGAAATCATGTGGATTAAGGAAAATAAGTCGTTAGGATTAGTAGAAAATGTCTGTGTTCCCGCTTTCATAATTTGCCATTATTTACAGTCCTTGCCAATGAGCTTGTCCTCTGAAGCCCTATCCTACAATTCTAGCAATATGCCTCTCTAAACAGGTTTTCTGGACTCCTCCGCTATGATTTGTTCACATGTGTACTGGTCTCATGTGTGTATGGTTGTATTCCTCTGCAGGGTTGAGAGCAGAGACCACATTTTATTCAAATTTACAGAAAGTCAAATTTCATTTTAACTTAAGCCAGAACTTGGAAGCAATTAGAGTTCTTCAATGGAATGAAATGTGGTATTTTGAGATAAAGTGCTCGTTTGTAACTGTTTCTAAAGTGAAAATTCATCTTTCCAGCAGCTCTTGAGAGGGCCTTCCATCAGGTTGGACTGGGACAGAAGTAGAGACGGACAAGTTGATCACAAGGTTTTCTTTCAACACTCATATTCGGTATTTTCCTTTCCATGTCTTCCTCTTTGCCTTCTTTTCTGCAGCATTTCTGGTGCCAGGTTTCCTTCCCACCACCTAAATCATTGCTCTGGGCTGGGATTCTTTATAGATAAGATCCTCACTGGTAGCTCAAAGATTACTTTATCTACTTCAGTAAAACCCCCATTATGGGGGCCTGTCTTCTACTTAGAGGCTCAAAGATTTTTAACAAGTGAAGACAACAGCCAAAAATGGCACAAATTTACAAGATTCATGTTCGGTATTTACCTTAACTTACTATGACCTTTTACAATGCATTTAGGTTCTTGAATCTAATGTTGAATTTACTAGACCTCAGTTAGGATCTTTATTGTGAGAGAATCTATAAGTATCATGTAATATAAGTAGTAGTAGTATTTTCAGGCTACTCTATCATCATTGCCCTCAGTGTATGTGGGCTGGAGTTTTTCTGTGTGGATCGGATGTGCCTGCGGCATAATGGCTATATCTAATACCCAGCTTCTCTTCCTTCATCACCCTCTCCTAGAAAAACATAAGACAAAGTTTAGTATCATTTAATGCACATATTCTAACAGTCCTTACTCTTGGTATCACAGAAAACTATACATTTCTACCAAAGATTACTCCCACCACTCTACATTCAGTGAAGTGACTTGATGGCACATTGTTCTGAAGAAGCCTGGTTCTATCAGTCCTAACTGTCTTGTCAAAATAGTCACATGTGCACAAGTGCGAGAGACCCTAGTGTCTTTGGATATCATCCAGAACCTTGAGAACTTACTCTACGTCTATAATGCTAGAACCAGCCATGCCATTTGTGGGACCCAGTGCAAAATGAAAACACAGGGTCCCTTTTTGAATAATTACTAAGAATCTCAAAGTGGTGGCAATAAAGGATTAAATCAAACATGGGGCTTTTCGGAGCACTGGGCCCAGTGCAGCTGCACAGGTCGCATACCCATGAAGCCTACCCTGCCACACGTCAATGTAAATGAAGGTCAGTTAGTTGTAAACCACCATCAAAGGCAAGTGAGCATTTTACCAATTGTGTAAACACTGGAATTAACGCAAAGAGGTTTCTGAATAGACAGTCTTTAAAGAATTTCCTACACAATTCAACATAGAGTTATAGCTATGAGAAATTCTGCTTTAACTCTCTTTTAAGGGAAAAGTGAGTATCTTCATTCTCTCTTTCAGTTGTAGGCCCAAACACCAGAAATGGTGTTAGTTACTCTGGTAAAAAAGTTTTGATATTAATATATTAAGTGGGAACTTTTAGGTAAAAAAAGAAAACAAGCCTATTCCCTATCATATAGAGCAAACAAAAATTGCTTTACCCTACTATCATCATTTCTACCACATTCATATGGGCTGAAGGTTTAACAGAAATAGTTTGAAATGTCTAAGTTAATTGAAGCCTGTCAAAATATTAACTTGCATAAGAAATACATTAGATGAATTTTAGCCAAGTAAACAGAGCTTGTGGTAATAATTCTTTAATTTTTAAGAAATAGGATAATTCTCTTCCGGTTGCAGCACAGATTTACTTATTTGTCTGTTTATAGGTCAATTCCCCACACCTCCAACCAATTCAGCCAACTGGTGGATGAGTCATATCTATTCAAATACCAGGAAATGATTAGTGACATCTATTGTTGATGACTGGAGACATCTGTGAACTTTAGATAATTTTCTAACTTCCCTTCTAACACTTTATGTTCAAAAGTAACAGCTGTTGTCTCTGAAGCTTCTCACTTTCATTTCTGAAATAAAACATAAGACTTTTAAGCTAAAATAACTTCTGCTAACCAATTTCAAACTGTCTTTACAGACTGTGCTTTAAAATATTTTTGGAATTGAATTCATTGTTTGTGTCTTCAGAAATTAATTAATTGTAGCTAGTATTCACTTATTCATTCTGGGCTTTGTTTGTACCTAGCCCTTTAGACATTTGAAAACACAGGATATGACTTCACAGACATCTTCACAAGTCTGGCTTCATTATCTAGAGCCAGAACACTTAGTATCCGTACATCCGTGGTGACTGGGACAAACATCAAGATTCTAAATAATACCTCAGGCAGCCTGGCTTCAGAGAAAGAAACAGCTTTTGAAAAGTCTAAAATCTGCCTGTGACGGTATTTTTCCCTAAGCAAAGCTAGTAGCAAAAGAAACATTCTGTAATCGGTGACCCCTCCCTTTCCCATTCATTTCTCCCTTTCTTTTTCTCCAGACTTCCAGAATCATGACATTCCTACTGCCTTTCCAGTCCCCTTGTGGTTCTCTTAATGTAACTGCCTGTTTTCTAGAGAGCTTTACTCTCTGACTCCTATATCCTCAACAGTATCTGTTCATCCTCCCTTCTCTTAGAACCCAGCTTTTTACTACATTAATAACCAGATGAATTATCTTAAGCTTAGAACTTAAGCCTTCTGAAGGTTTCTGTTCCCCTCCCACCCGTGATCCATATGTGGAAGCCCTAATCCCCAATATGCTGCTATTTGGAGATGGCGCTTTTGGGAAATAATTAGGGTTAGAGTAGGTCATGAGGATGGGGGATTAATCCACTTATAAAAAGAAGCTTCAATTACATCGAACTCAACTGCATTTTAACTACATGGTATTAGGGCATCATGATATGACCATTGGAGGAATTTGGAAAAAAAGGGCCTTTGAAAACTACCTCATTTAAAAGCAGAGAACAGCAAAAGTTACTTTTTAAAAATTTTTCGTATATTTTATTCATTTTATTTTTTTAATATAATTTATTGTCAAATTGGCTGACATACAGTGTATACAGTGTGCTCTTGGTTTTGGGGGTAGATTCCCATGATTCAATACTTACATACAACACCCAATGCTCATCTCAGCTGCCTTCCTCAGTGCCCATCACCCATTTAAAAAAAATTACTTTTTTAAAAAAAGTCCTCCTCACGCACACTAAAGAGTGTTTTGTATATGCATATGCATATACGTATAAACTTATATGTATACACTAGACACCCTGGTTTTCTCAGACCATCTCATCAGTGTTGTCTTCATTCATTGTTTCAGTCTACCTAACATATATTTTTGTTAGGAACTAATTTGTCATCTCTTGGACTTTACCTTGGAAACAATTTTTCTCTTTTTATAATACAATTTTTAAAATTTTTCTGTGGATATCATAAAAATAGTTTAAAAATCATATCTTCCACCTCCCTCATAAGAATGCATCTGGGATAAATTTTTATTATTTTTAAAAAGATCTATATTTTCTGAAGCAGTTAGTTGTGGCTGCCAGGGTAAGTCATATACCAGCCTGAAGAGAAGGCATCACTGCCTGAAGAGCCCTGGCAGCAGAAGAGGTTAAACTGATCATTTGACATAGCCTGTCGATGTTTATCAGCAAATTTTCAGAAATACTGAATCACGCCTTTTCTCATTTAATGTCTCATTCTCCTGATGGCAGTTTCTTACCTGCAGCAAATCTTGCCATGGGTATTCATATAAATTTCCTTTTTTCCTGGCCACACAAAAGAGACAGTCATACTATGCTAAGGCCATTGATGCTGGGCTTCCTGCCTTCATCCTTCCTCCCTTGTGTTCTGGGATTCCAGTGAGTGGAAAATCCATGTGGGGATTAGAGTCACTGCCGCACAGCCCAAAGCTACCTGAGCCTTGAAGGGCCTAGCCTGGTAATGGCCCATGAGAAAAGAATTTCTCATCTTGGCAGAGACCGGGATATAATTCCTTACCATGAAATACCACCTTCTATTATTTTAGATATTTGTTGAGTGGCTTCCACATGGAAATTATAAATATAGAGATTCATATATTATCATTGCTTCAAAAAGCTTAGTATCTCATTTCCTTTTGGCAGGGGGGGCTCTCCTATGGTTTATTTTTTAAAACATTTTTATTTATTTTTAAAAAAAAATTTTAATATGGGGCGCCTGGGTGGCGCAGTCGGTTAAGCGTCCGACTTCAGCCAGGTCACGATCTCGCGGTCCGTGAGTTCGAGCCCCGCGTCAGGCTCTGGGCTGATGGCTCAGAGCCTGGAGCCTGTTTCTGATTCTGTGTCTCCCTCTCTCTCTGCCCCTCCCCCGCTCATGCTCTGTCTCTCTCTGTCCCAAAAATAAATAAACGTTGAAAAAAAAATTTAAAAAAAATTTTTAATATGAAATTTATTGTCAAATTTGTTTCTATACACCACCCAGTGCTCATCCCAACAGGTGCCCTCCTCAATGCCTATCACCCACTTTCCCTTCCCTCCCACCCCCCATCAACCCTTCATTTATTCTCAGTTTTTAAGAGTCTCTTATGGTTTGCCTCTCCCTCTCTAAAATTTTTTTCCCTATGACCCAGCAATAGCACTGCTAGGAATTTACCCAAGGGACACAGGAGTGCTGATGTATAGGGACACTTGTACCGCAATGTTTATAGCAGCACTTTCAACAATAGTCAAATTATGGAAAAAGCCTAAATGTCCATCTACTGATGAATGGATAAAGAAATTGTGGTTTATATATGCAATGGAATACTGCTTGGCAATGAGAAAGAATGAAATATGGCCTTTTGTAGCAACATGGATGGAACTGGAGAGTGTTATGCTAAGTATCTCATTTATTGTGAGCAAGTCTCTCCTTGCCCACTCTTGAATATCAGTTCTACAGTATATTGCAATGACAACTGATATGTACTAAGGACTTCACCAAACTCTCCATCTGTGTTTTCTCCTACCACATCTACCAGAAAAGTTCCAAGGGTTTTAGGGGCACCTGGCTGAGGATGCAGCTCTTGATCTTGGGGTCATGAGTTTGAACCCCACATTGGAGGTAGAGGTTACTTACAAAAATAAGAGATCCAAGGTTAGAGTTTTACCTAGTGAAACTTTACATGCTGACTTTTAAAAGGAAGGTCAAGAGGCATCTGGGTGACTCAGTTTGGTTAAGCATCCAAGTCTTGATTTTGGCTCAGGTCATGATCTCACAGTTGTGGGATCGAGCCCTGCATTGGGCTCTGCACTGAGCATGGAGCCTGCTTGGGATTCTCTCTCCCCCTCTTTCTGCTCCTTCCCCACTCACACTCTTTCTCTTTCTCTCTCTCTCTCAAAAATAAATAAGCATTTTTTTAAAAAAGCTAAATAATATATAAGCTATTGGAAGTTGAAGTGAACATAATGGAAAACAACTCCTGGATAACAGAAAAAATTGTAAATCTTTTAAGTCTATTTATATGGCTTCATTAGAAAAAATGTTCTGCTGAAGCACAAACCTGAAGGATCTCTTAACAATTCGCTGAAGAAGAAAAATAAGCAGAACAGTTTATAACTCATTAGTCAATGGAGACTATAAAGACTAGATGTACATTAAGCCATTGGTTGATTCCTGAAAAGCATTGCGGAGGACAGTAGTGAAAATAAGTCAGATTCTCCTGATTTCTTCTTAAATGTCAATGGTAGGGAAAAAATGAGATGGTCACAAATTGTTGAGCTATTCCTAAAAATTTTCTCATTAGTTATGCATCTGATGGTGGGGGTATTTTGTTTTTAAATTGCCTAGAAGTAATGTTCAATTGGCTATTCTCACAACACAGTTGGCCTAACACAGAGGCCTCACTGGTGTATTTCATCAGGAATGGAGAAAACTTCAGCCTGAAAATACTTCCTTTGCTAATGCCACAAATTGCTGTTAGTAATTTCCTACCCTTGCTTTTTAGTTCATTGCCCTTTCTCAACTCATTTTTATTGATAAATCACAGAGGATTTTTAAATGCCATCCCATTAAATGACAGTCTGAATGGAGTCTGCACAGACTCCTAGGTAACAACATTTAATTTTTTTTCATTCTTCTTTCGAACTCAGAGTTACAGACCTGGGGAGAGACAGAGCCCAAGAGCCAGATCTAACCTTTCTCTAATTTTACTCAGTTGCTGATGTGACTTTTTAATGAAAGAGGGCCCTGTACATCTTGTTAGGAAAGTTTTCTCAGCGTTGAAAAGATGGAAATATTTCATAAAATTCTATTTGCTGAGTTTTTACTTATCTTTGTGTATCTACCTTATATTATCATTGAGATGAATGGACTATATTCACTTTTTCATTTCTTTTTCTGTATCTTCTATTGTTTTTTAGCTTCCCCCTGTTTTCTTCTGTGTTTATGTTCTAGAATAACGTAAACAAGAAGTATGCTTTATTTATTGAAAAGAATTTATCTGTGTTTATTCTTTTTGTAAACATCATATTTTGGGCCATTAGATGTCTCTTGAACCTAAATTGCTTGTTACCTACAACAGCCCATGTTTGTTTGAGGTATTGTACAGTTAGTGATAAGGAACATGCTGGCTTTCTTACTTCTTACCCACAGGCATCGTGTGAAGATTCCCACAGGCATGTGTAAGGAATTGTGTAAGGATTCTTCTTACCTCCTATAGGTCAAAAGTTCAAAAACTATACAACTTTCAAACGGACATTCTATCTCACCTGCTTTATTTAATCCTATTAAGGATTTGACATTATTTCAGATATGTTTTTACAGACTTAAGATACAATTGAAATACAATTAATGACTCAGCACATATTTAACAAACAGTCTGATAAGGTTTGATCTTTCTATATAATGTCTGTGAAACCATCACAGCAATCTATACACATTAACTTACCCATTACTGACCAAATTTTGCTTGTGGCCCCTTTTAATGCCTCCTTTCTGTCCACTCCACTCCCTGCTACCAGTCAATCACTGATCCGCTTTTTATGTAGTTACAGATATTTTTTTTCTAGAATGTTATAAAATAGAATCTTGCAGTGTGTATTCTTCTTTGGTGATGAAGGGGTCTGGCTTCTTTTTTTCAGCAAAACTAATAAGATACATCCATGACGTTGCATTATCAGTAGTATTCATGTTTTATTGCTGAGAAAATACTCCATTATACAAGAATACCATGATCTGTCTATTCACTCATCTGTTGATGTAGATTTTGGTTTTTTTCTCCATATTACTTTAAAACTTAGTCAAATATGCATTGATCTACCCAGTATAGGTCATTCTTCAGATGCATAAACTGCTTTACATCATCTTTGTCAGGCAAAAGAGTCTCCTCATCTTGCTTTCTAAACAAAACTTTTACAAAAATTATGTAGAGAAATAAATTAGGTGTGCATCAGAATTTCATACTTCAAAATAAGGAGGATGTCTATGAATATGGTTTCAGAACAAACTTACATATTTTATGAAATTATCACGTGAATAGCATAAGACCACTATCTGTATAATTAATTTCTTTAAAATAGGAGTTGGGTGGGACTGAATGAGTCAGGTGATGTTGTAGAAAGAAAGGTGTATAATCTAGCAAAACTGATAAACAAAAATAGCTTCAACAGAGGGGACACCCTCCCTTTTTAAGTCCTGTTAGGTATCATTAGCCAAAAGACAATCACTGTAGGAATCCAACATTTATTTCAATAACCTGATTTGTTGCATTGGGAGAGCCCTTAAGAGATCAACAGAGCAAAGCTCTATGTGATGGTGGCAGGGCAGAGCATAAAAGATCCCATTTTGATGATAGCTTGAGTCTGATGCATATTGGTTCTGCCTCATCCCTCCTCCACCCTCCCCACTTCCCACCTACCCTGGTCCTGCCACCCCCTCTAGATGTGCCAGGTCAAGCAAAGCAAAGGTCAGGGGAAAGAATCTAGCAACAAAATGGCAAATCTCCTGACTCTGAGCCTGGAGAAATTGCAGAAGATATGCCTATTTATCAGAAGTGTAACCTGTCACCTATACCTTCCATGGAATCAAATGGCATTTGCCCTGAGGCAGCTGTGTATGTGTTTTCTTTGTTTTTTCTCTTCACAAGAATCACATAGGAGAAGCCAACAACTGTGTGCCTGAAGAGCTGTAGGGTAACCTGGGAGTTATATTCCAGTGAGATATAACACAGAGCCATGATCTTCCCTAAATATATGGTCTGATAGCGGAAGAGAGTTATTCCTTTTAAAGCTAGAAGGGCTTCTGAAACATATTCTCCTTTACTTCCCTGTAACAACTTTCCTTTAGGTAGTCCAGAAATGGTGCTTTGGATAAGCAGAGTAATTACATTTACTCATGTGAATGATATACTATCCATGCCTTATTAACTACCGTACGCTAAGTAGTATGCATGTTGACTTAATATAAATCAGCATATTTTTGGTCCTCTTCAACTTTCAGCCATTTCTCTGATCATGTGCATTTAGTTTTATCTTCATAGTCTTTAACTTACATAGCATGGTTACTGGCTTACAACCTAAGAAAAAAAGTAAGAAAATATTGACAGACATATAACAGCACACCCATTCAGTGTTCCCCAAGAGATCAACAGTTCACGTGGTGCTTTCTGACAAGGTTTTCTACTTAAAAAAAAAAAGAGACTATTTTTTCCATTTCACTGACAAAATACCTATTGTTTGTCCAGCAATCTCTGGTGCCGTGGAAGTGCACACCTGGGCAGTTAGGTATTAATTACTAAATCCTAGGTAATGGAACAGGGCTGCCCTGCTTGCCCTTGACTGCATCAGAACACATCAGGAAGACCTTGTTCCTTTTTAGTGAGACTTATTCTTTGTTTCTTTTCTTGCTCTGCATCTTGTCAAATTGAAGAAACACAGTGTTTCCTTGATTGGATCTGCACTGTGGGGATGCCCTGATCCGCAGTCATGGGAATAGTTGAAGATACAAAGAAATCCAGACACAAAATACTGCTACTTTCACAGAATATATCCTGTGGAGCAACAGCATTGATTATTCCTGGGGACATTTTAAGAAGGCTTAATTACGGCTCTTGGAACAACTTTCTTTCTCATTTTGTGTTGTACATGAATGGAAGTGAAAGATGCTTTCACACAGCAAACCCAATGTGAGAGACAGACAGGACTGAATTGAATAACTGTGGTTCAGTTAAGATCATTGATTATGTTGCTGTATGGCAAAGGATACTTGTCACCTACTATGTGCAAAATCCATAATAGAATATAATCACGATATGATTTGTAATAGCCTGGATATTAAAGTCAACTAGGGAGACAGGCATATACTCATATAACCATAATTAAAAGCAAATGTATGAAAGACACTATAATAGAATCAAAACCATTCTATTGAATGTTGAATGCTGGATCCACAAATATCTGCCAAAACAGCATCTACCAAAACAACCTATTGATGATACAAAGCTGAGTTTAGTGCAGGTGAGAATACTTCCTCCATGGAGTTTTAGTCCTGTCTTTAAGAGGGGAAGACAAGGCTGGAATTTACTGAGAATTGAAAGTTCTGTTTAAAGGAGGACTTTCGGGGCGCCTGGGTGGCGCAGTAGGTTAAGCGTCCGACTTCAGCCAGGTCACGATCTCGCGGTCCGGGAGTTCGAGCCCCGCGTCAGGCTCTGGGCTGATGGCTCAGAGCCTGGAGCCTGTTTCCGATTCTGTGTCTCCCTCTCTCTCTGCCCCTCCCCTGTTCATGCTCCGTCTCTCTCTGTCCGAAAAATAAATAAACGTTGAAAAAAAAATTTTAAAGGAGGACTTTCACCGGGAGCGGGGGGCCAGGGGATGGGAGCTTGATTAGAATTGGGTAAGGATCATAACATAACCATTTAGGATTGGTACAAAAAGCAAGGTAAGGAATTTAGAGACAAAGCATTCATAGAATCTTAGGGTGTAAACTATTGATTTCCACTGAAGAATTCTTGGTTCTTTTGGAAGGTCCATTCCTGGAATAGCGAAATCATGCTAATGAAGACAATAGCATAGTCAAGTTATGTTAATGTAGACCAGGGATCTTCAAATTGTTTCTAGGTATCCAGCCCTATAAACAAAGCTGAAAAAATGCTTCACATTTTTTAAAGATTGAAAGAAAAAAAAATGTAACAAAGATGTGATGTGGCCTGAAAATCCTACAATATATACTATCTGGCCCTTCTCAGAAAATGTTTGCCAACCCCTAATGGAGAGAGTAAGTTGGGTGGATGGAGAGGTAGTTTCAATTTCAGCTTTTAAGCATTATATAGGGATAGACAGTTTTGGTTCCCAATACTCAAGCCTACTACAGAGAAGAAAGTCATTCCTACAGATAACGGGTTGTGAGAGATTTGGGTGTGGCCTGGGAATTTTGACATGGAAATTGGGAGATGAAGTAGAGAAGAGTATATTTTAAAAAGCAAAAGGAACAAACTGCACAAAGTCAGACCTCGGGGAGTACAGCAATTTTCTCTCTGTCTTTTTCTTTCCCTAATCACTGCCTCAAGAAGCACTTATTCAGATCCCAATTTTTAACAAGTGGTATACTAAGCAGGCCAATCAGCTTCATCCTTGCTCTGTGTGAACCAATTATGAAAGACAACAAAGAGTGACAAGAACTGAACTATTAAGGATGTAAATCCTCAGGGAAAACAATTTGTACATATGTCACAGTTACCAATGTCTATCACTTTTTCTTTCATTTTTATTGTTTAAACACTGAATTCCAAACAAGTCTTTTCCTTTAGGAAATCTTTTTATTGCATTTTCTTCTCATGAAAAAGTATAAAACTAACTAGAATTAAATAACCTAATGGCCCATTTGGAATCTATTAGAGGAGTTAAGGCCACTTGATACGATGTAAATTGCTAATTAGTGAAGTGATGCAAATAAATCCTTAGCAGCATAAGAAACGGATTATTTTTGGCTTGAGTAGTAGATTATACATGAATTTTTCATACAGTCCAGAAAAAACGTATATTGCTTTATTCCACAGTCTTTTCTGTTCTTTGAAACTATCACAAAGTGCGCATAGCCAAATACCAGTATATCATAATATGTCATATTGAATGCAATATTGTGTAGAGAAATATGTGACAATTCTCTCTGGGTCCAAGTAAGATGTACATAGCCTAGAACATTTTCATTCATTTTTCCAGAATATCCAACAGCAATATATGAACATTATAACCAAGAAAAACTAATATTCAGATAAGGCCAGAAGTCAGTGTTTACCAACCAATCATAAAGGTAGTATCTCTAGGTTCTTGAAGTAAAGTTAAAATAAACAAACATACAAACAAACAAACAGGTGGCTTTTTCCAACAGTGTTGGAAAATTAAAGAGAGGAGAGGGAAAGAAGGAGAGCAAAAGAATGAGGGAGAGAAAGATGGAGGAAGCCTTCAGTCATACAGAATAAAGAGATTTAACCAAGACCCTGGAAGTAGAATGTTCAGCATTTATCAGAATGAAAATTCAAAGCTCAAAATTTTCATTTAAATAATTTTCTTGCACCTTTAGGAAAATAGAAGGTGCACAGGGTACACCCCCCCCCTATTTATTTCTATAAAGGATATGAGTCCATTTTGTTTTCAGGAAAATATTAGAGGAAAAACAGACATTTGCATGATGACTGAGTCCATCTGTTATAGACCATTAAGAGTTTGATCTGTTTTGTGTTATCTGAAATCTCGCACTGCACCAGAATTTGTCCCACTCATCAAATAAAGTAAAATAAACAAAATAAAGGAAAATAAAGGAAAACTAACAAAATTAATGTCTTTATATGATTGAAGTCTATTGATTATAGACATCAGACAAACTAGGTCATTTGTAGATCATTTGCCTGACTAAGCAAATTCTGTCTTTGGGATTAATTCTATTTCAGTGGTAATTGCAACAATGAGGCAAAAGAGGAAAGTAATAAAAAGTAACCCTAATACCTGTTAGGTAGTGTTTTATATTGACATATGGAATGATATGTTAAAAGCTCATTTTATATTCTTCCAAGTAAACTCTGTACAATGATTCTAGGAATAGATAATACTACAGATAATTCAAAATTTTTAGAGAGAGAGGAAAATGAGTCTCAGAAAGGTCAAGTGTGTTTTTCAGATTTCCATGGAGATCTCGTGGGCCTCCATGTCTGTGCTTTCTACCAAATCCTAGTCATGGTAAATGGTATTCCCCCTGCCATGTTTTTCTATGATATCACACTACAGTAATCTGTTGAGTAATTTTAAGAGGGGATTTGGAATGTCAGAGTGTTCACTTCAGTGTCAAGGATTGCTGGAAGGCACATTATATGCAAATAGGAAAGGACATGGTTATTATTCTAAGTACCCTTCCCACCTTAGCACTCTGCTGAATCCTGTTTACTGATCCTTTAATCCTTAAAGAAACATATAGGACCTCAGTCCCTTCATTTTTCTTAGTCTTTGTATCATACTTCGCCATCATCGCTTACATCTTGGTTCTGGATGCCTTATTAATTACCTGATTTACTTCTTCATCAGTCCCTTCAATCCCACTCAAATTTCTGCATTTCTGTCACACAATTTAGACTGACCCTCAATGTAGTTGGATAATACATATTTTCAACTCCTTCAAAATGGATGCTAAGTGTCTCTGGAGAGAAGAGTATTATCTTCTGATAGGGTGACAATTCAGTGCTAGAAAAGCCCTTAAACTGCTAGACAATCACTTAATGTATTTTTGTTGATCCTTCTCTTCTGCCCCTCAATGACTGTTCAAATATTAACAGCTTTCCTCATGTTTTCACACAACCCACCACGTACTCTCCCATTTTCAATTGCAAATCCCACCACCCAAAATACTAAATTGTGGCACTTTATTACAACTCAATCTTGCTGATCTGTCTCCACCATTTGATTTTAAATTGTTTATGAAGTGGTTATTTCTTAAATAACTTTTATTTCCAGTGGCTACTATACAGAAAGATCTAACATAAGTAAATAGATAAATATTGATGCAGTCCCCTGTTTGTTCACACTATTCTTGTTGGAATTTCTTCTTCCTACCCTCTCTTCCTTCTTTCCCACCATCTTTCCAATTTGTTGCTGAATTACTTACTTCTAAACTCATTTTATTATGTACCATTTATGTATCTCCTCTCAGAAGACTTAGTTGAATATTTCTAGTCTGGGCTACCTGTCCTGACTCTTGGCTCATAAAATACCAGTGCATAACTTCATTGTAGTTATTATTATATTACCTCTACTAGTTAAATTATATACACAGTACAAAAAAATCAAATAGCATGGAACTATACTAAATTAAAATAACTTTTCTCTCCATTCCCTTGAAGAACAATATCAGAGTCAAATTGCTTATCTTTTTCTCAAATAACACCAATTATTTGAAGTTGAAATCGTGAATTAGTTAAGTTTGTCTTAAATTTATTTATGATTCTTAACTTTCTTTTTCTTCTTCTTTTTTTTTTTTTTTTGGTCTTCCTGTAGATGTGAATTTCCTTTTGCTCACCTATAAATGAAGCATATACCTTTAGCCTGACTCTACAATCATACAAGTTCTTCATCATAACGTTGGTGAATTGAAGGCTCTGACTTCTTGTTTCAGTTAGGGTTAGTTGGTCTCTACACAATTATGCAGAATAGCTCTCATTCTGGAATTCTGAATTAAATGCAATTTTAAAATACTGTGCAGTTTTTTTCCCCTTGGTTTTTATCTCATTTCTTTTTTTTTCAGTGTACCTTACAAATCTTAAAAAAAGAACTCTATTTTGTCTTCACACATTATGAATAGTTGGCAAGAAAGTACAATTTTCTCTTACAGCTTCCAGTTTTCTAATGCAAATCTGATTTCTGTTCATTTATTTGTCTATAAACTGGAATGTTTCCATAATTACTGTTAAGACCATCTTTTCATCTTTGCAATTCTGAAATTTCATGAAATGTATCTTAATGGGAGAACTTTATCCATCTACCATTCCGGGAAGTCTGTGGGTCTTCTTAATCTGATATTTTTTGGTCTGAAATACTGTGATATAATCTCAATTAGTTCTTTGACTAGTGTCTTGTCTCCTTTTTTCCTGTTAACTCTTTCTAAAATACTTATTAGTTGGATGATGGAATTTGAGCCTCCATATCTCTGATGTTGTTCTCAGAATTTCATCCTTTTTTGACTTTTTGTTCTGTCTTTTGATTTATAACTTTCGTTTTATTTTCTAATTGTTTCTAAATGATTTTTCTTTCCAGAAATACTTTCTTATTCTCTGATAAGTTTTTGTTTTTAGTGAAATCTTGATTTTTTTTAATGCAGAAGCTTCTGGAATTTAAGAATTTCACTATAGATTTTAAAAGGCATTTTTCTGATCCTTGAATTCTTTTTCTTTTGGCATTATTTTTTTCCTATTTGTTCATCATGGTGCTTCTCTATTTTTGCTCTTGGCTTCCTGAAAATTTCTGATCGTATTTTCTCCTCAATTCATATCCATGAATTAAAAAAATGTGTGTTAATATTAGCTATTGACCCCAATTTCCTATAGCACTATGTAGGTCTCTGTTCCCCCATATAGAAGACATGACTAGGAGTTCTATTTCATGGATGGGGACATGTCAACTGACACACTTCTGTTTGTCCTGAATGAGCACAGAGCATGCAGGCATCCTGTGACCATCAAATCACCTGTCTTATGCCAAAATAAGATGTTTACTTTAAGGTCTTGTCTCCCATAAGTACATTGTTCATTTTCTTTAGAAAGCAGGTCTTGGTGCTAATCTCTCTAAATATGCACTGTGGGAAGATGTGGTCATTTACTCTTGACATAAATTCCTTTCTCTGGTCTATAGCCTACTCCCGTTCTATATGTTTAAGGACTCCCTAAGGTTCAGTTGGAGTATGTTTTCTCTCTGCTACAGTCTCCTCCTATCCATGTCTATGGATTGCTACTAGATTCCTCTACTATTCTGTATAGTCTAAATTTACATACATATTTCAAAGTCTCTAATCCAATGATGAAACCCCTCTCATTATAAAAACCATTTATGAATTCATTTACTTTTATGCAACTTCACTGTCTTTTCCTGAAATTTGAAGTGAAAAGTGGCATAAATGTATACCCTTAGCCTCATTCAACAGCATACAACCAACACACAGCCTTAATAATATATATTTGCCAAGGGTGCAGTCGGTAAGGGCTAGCATTCCCATGATGCATGGATAACAAACTTTCCAATTTCCTGCTTAAAATCCACTCATCTTTTTGCCAACAATAAAAATAAGTTGTGGCACTGTTAAAATGTGCACACATTTTTGTATATATCTCACCGTGCTCAAGAGTTGAATCCATAAGTACGTAGATCACATCCTCTTCATCTTTAATTTGATAGTAACTGTCTCCCAAACATTCGTTCCAGTAGCTGCTCAGTGTGCATACTTCCCAGGTTGAAAAGCCATTTAGTGATCAAAACTTATTCTCTGGTGTCACACAAGAGATGAAGCCCCTTTGTAAGGAACACATTCTATAATAAGCACGATAATATCAGTTCACCAAAGGTTTCCCTTGCTTTAAACCTAGTTTCTTTTAGTATTTTCTTAATTTATTCAACACTGACTCTGATTTGCCAGGCCAGAGAGGATAGATTTGAAGTATAACAATTATGAGTAAAGCGATGTTAATTAAAAGCAAAAATAATTATACATTTTTGTGCAACCTCATTTCTACTCTCCTTACAAAGGAATTCAAAGCAGTTTAGAACCATTATAAACTGCATGTCTGATCTTTTGTTTTATAGATCTCTTTATTCATTCTTCCATATTTATATTGTCCTTTTATAATCATGAGACAAATTTCTAAGCCGAGATGCAGGATACCGTCTGGTGTTAGCAACAACAGTAATAATAATGTCTGTGCAATGTCTCCTCTGTGCTAGCGTTAGTGTCCGTAAATTCAAATACCTACAGGGTGCTATCAGGTAAAGGGAGTGCTTGGGGTTGCTATTAAAATATAAACTAGCTTTTAAAAATAAATATTTTATTCTCTCCTTAGTATTATGTTAGGGAAAAGCAACAATCTATGTTTTCTCATTCAACTCACTGTCAAAGCGGGGAACAGTGGTTTTGTGGTGAATCACAGAGTTAAAGCTTTGTGTGTGCCGTTGTTTTAAAATTAATTGTGAAATAATGTGGATATACTAGAGGGAGTAAGCAATACTAAGGTAAATACTTGTGTATCCATTTTTTGGTTTTAGAAATAAAACATTACACATGCTTTTGGAGCCTCCTGAGTATCGAAGCTTCCCTTCTTATCCACCTATCCCTCCTCATCCACTGACCCCCAGAAACATTTATTATATCAATTTTGGTTGTTACTAGTTTCTTGCGTTTCTGTATTTATTACATAATTATGGTTTTTTTTCAATGTTTATTTATTTTTGGGACAGAGAGAGACAGAGCATGAACGGGGGAGGGGCAGAGAGAGAGGGAGACACAGAATCGGAAACAGGCTCCAGCCTCCGAGCTATCAGCCCAGAGCCTGACGCGGGGCTCGAACTCACGGACCGCGAGATCGTGACCTGGCTGAAGTCGGACGCTTAAACCGACTGCGCCACCCAGGTGCCCCTTTAATTATGTATCTTTAATATATAGTTGTTCATATTTTCAAATCTATGTACCTGGAGTGGTATTGTGTGTGTATTCTCTTGCCAATTGTTTGGCAATCAATTATTTGACATTTGTTGACAGTTTATAGTCTAATACATAGTAACTTTTCTCAAATGTTCCATGTGCATATTTAAATATGGTGTACCCTTCAATTACTGAATATAGATTTTATATGTTATTTATTTATTTATTTATTTATTTATTTATTTATTTTTCTTAATTTACATTCAAGTTAGTTAGCATATGGTGCAACAATGATTTCAGGAGTAGATTCCTTAATGCCCCTTATTCGTTGATCCCATCCCCCCCCCACAACCCCTCCAGTAACCCTCTCTTTGTCCATATCTAAGAGTCCTTTATGTTTTGTCCCCCTCTCTGTTTTTATATTATTGTTGCTTCCTTTCCCTTGTGTTCATCTGTTCTGTGTCTTAAAGTCCTCATATGAGTGAAGTCATATGATGTTTGTCTTCCTCTGACTGAAACACTTCATTTAGCATAATACCCTCTAGTTCTATCCACGTAGTTGAAAAATGGCAAGATTTCTTTCCTTTTGATTGCTGAGTAATATTCCATTATTTATATGTGTCTTTTAAACCAAGCTTACTAATTAGGTTGTTCAAATAGTCTCTTTCCTCATATTTATCTGTTTAATTTATCACTTACAGAAACAGATGCAAATAAACAAAAACAAAATCTCCTCCTCTGACAGGGTATTTGTAAAAATTTCTCATTGTGGGATTTTTTTCAAATACTCTTTATGTATGTTTATGTATGTCCATAAAATTTAGAATTTCAGAAGTTATTATACACTCCAGGGAAGTTGCAAAAATGTACAGGGAAGTCTTGTGCTCCCTTTACCCAGCCTCCCCTAATAGTAACCTCTTGCATTACTATACATAGTATTGTATACTATACTAAAGTATTTATATGACTATAGTACTATTGCTATAGTACTACTGCATTACTATACATAGTATCATATACACAGCATACTATATATACATATCTTGTTATGTACTATGCTACTTGCATTGCTACAGCACTATTTAGTACCATTGCATTGCTATACATAGTATATTACATATACATAGTATATATACATAGTACACTATGCTGTACTACTTGCATTACTATACTATTACTATAGTACTATTATGTTACTGTACATAGTATCATATACATGTATATTATGTATACATAGTATATACACATATTACACTATAGTATACTACTTGCATTACTTTAGCACACTATCAAAACCAGGAAAACATCGGTATAATCCACAGAGCTTATTCAGCTTTTACCAGTTTTACAACCTCTTATTTGAGTGTGGGTATACAATTGTTATACAATTTTTAAATTTTATACCATTTTATCTTATGTGTAGATTTGTGTAAACACCACCACATGCAAGATGAAGAATTGTTCCATTACCATGGGGCTCTCCCTTGCACTATCCCTTTATTTTTCTTATATATTTTTAATAAGTCACTTATATAAGTAACTGACTTTTATATAAAATATCCTATTTTATCCATTGTTCAAAAATAAGCCAAAGTGTTTAGGCTACAATCTCATCCAACACTATGCAGACCTAGGAAAGCATGTCTATTGCCTGAAATCAACCTAGAGGTGCCTGCTTGCCATCTGGTATACATTACAATTCAGCTAAATATAACTGCGTATCTGATGATACACATCAGATATGTCTTAATCTAGTGTTTGGTATTTGTTTATATGGCCATGTAGATATTTGCATTCTATACTCTCTATTATTTAGACATTTTGAAGAAAAGGCTGAGATTGTTTATTTCTCAGACCGTTGATCATTTACTATGTAGAATATTCTGAGTTAAACACAGTAAGTCAGGGGTCATTCTTTCCTTCTAGCAATCAGCACATGCCATCCATAAATCTCTTCTCTTATGCTCCTGACTCTTGTCAATGCATCAATGTATATGAATTTCAACTGTGATTCCCCACTAAGGATACCCAATATTTATTATTCCCACTATGGTCAGCACAACCTCAGGCCTAAAAGTCTATCCTGGGTCTGTGGAGCAAGTTCAAAAGCCTGTGTGTATTTATTAACTTATTACCCTATGTTAAACATACTTCCTGGGGAAACAATGTTGTGTTTACTTTTCTGGCTCTCATTCTCTGAAGAACCATCATAATCCTTTGTGTAGGGATCTCACTTCACATTTCTAAGATAATAATAACAAACCTGATAGAAAATGTGTCCTTGGCCCCTCCTGTATCTGTGGAACTCTGCAACGTACTTAACAGGGATTGTTTACTATATCCTAACAGCAACTCTGTGGGGTAGGTAATATTATTTTTTACTGATGTGAAAATTGAGGCTTTGGAAGGCTAATGAGCAAAGTGAAGGTGGGGCTCAATTTTAAGTGAAATGTGAATTTAATAGTCTCACACCCTGTTCTGCTCTAGTGAACTAGTTTTTAGATGATATATATATTCAAAATGGTGAGGGGGAATGATAGAATATATGATAAAATAGCAAGAATCAGGCCACATTGAGTGTGGAAGATGAGTACTACACATTCTTTCTGGGCAAGTTCATACAGTGTTTTTCAATTAAAAAACAATAAAAAGCTACAGACCAAATGGTCTTTGAAGTGTTACTGTTTGGAAAAATGAGCCACATGCAACATATTCCTCCTGTGTGAAATCAAAGTATAGACACGGGTCACGTATCCTACTGTATGTTAGGAAGGTTTAGCATCACTCCACTACTGGATCACTGGACTGGACAAAAGTTGACAGAGATGAGATCAGAGTCCTTTAAAAGAACAACTCCGAGAAATGTAACTGATTTATTTTTAACAGGGAATTAAAGAAAGCAAATTTCTTATTAAATCCAACAAAGGTGTGAGGAAGGAACAAGTTAATGAACAACCTGATGGCCGACTAATAGATTATTTCATGAGATCAGAGATGAGGCCAGGCTCATTATGAGGTGTCTGTTTAGAGTCCATTTTTAAAGATATGGGACTTGGCAGGCAGTGTTCCTGCTCGAAACATTCGTTGCTATTCCTGGTCACGTAGGATGAATGGAGTGTCTGACAATGATGGACTGTGCAGTAGCAGCCTTGCTGCTTGGAAATTAATTTGAAGTCCTCTTCTAGAGAACTGCTATCTTCTGTTACTACACAGAAACTTGATTGTACTAATAATGTGTGCCCAACTCCAGCAGAGGCACAGTGCAAGGCAGAAGCCTAGGATTTCCAAAGAAAAACAAAAACATTGCAGAAAATAAAGAGGAATTTTGTAGGGAAATGTCTAAATTCTTATTATCAGGGTGTTTAGTGGCCATGCTTCAAACTGCAATGTCAGCTTTAAGCCACACACAATATGCAATATAGGCACATATATCCTGTATCAGAAAAAGTTCAATGTGTGTTTGATTTAATACTACAACTAAGACTAATACTGGGGCGCCTGGGTGGCTCAGTGGGTTAAGCATCTGACTTTGGCTCAGGTCATGATCTTGTGGTTTATGGGTTTGAGCCCCACATCCCGGCTCTGTGCGGACGGCTCAGAGCCAGGAGCCTGCTTCAGATTCTGTGTCTCCCTCTCTCCCTGACCCTCCCCCACTCGCTCTCTGTCTCTGTCTCTCTCAAAAATAAACATTAAAAAAAAGACTAATACTACTAATAACAGGTCAAATACTTACTGAAATTGGTTTAATAATAACATTAATAATGATAAAATAAACATAGTTATTGAGCTCTTGGTATATGCCAAGTATTATGTCAGATAATTTATAAGTATTAGATCACTTAATCTTTGTCATGGCCTTGAAAATAGTATTTTCTCAGTTTCACAGGTGAGGTAGAAAAGTCTTGTAAAGGTTAAATAAATTGCCCAAGGTAATTTTACTTCAGAATCTATACATCACTATGCAATATGTTCCCTATCTCTCTCTATTTGTATCATGAGCTCATTGACAGTGAGGGATAGTGAACTAATAATAATAGCAGACACTTACTTAGTACTTACATGTATATGTGCAAGACATTCTTTAAGATATATGTATATATCTTAAAGAGTATATATACAAATGTACACATGTGCATATATATTTTACTGTAAGTGTATATAATATGTATCACACACACATATATAATTTATATACATATATAAAAATATGTATTCATATGATTCTCAACCACTATTGAGGCAGGAATAATAATAAAATTATATATTACATATTAATATATGATATATATTATAATTATTGTTATTAATTATTAATATTATTTACATGTTGCAGATAAAAACACTGAAGCACTGAAAGTTGGATCACTTGGCCAAGTTGGCCCAAGGACTTCTCTCAGATCTAGGCCAGCTGGGTCCAGTGCTGTATTCTTACCTACAATGCTCTACTATCTATGCTAATGATAAGGATATAGAAATAGAATGTGAAGGAATCCAAGGCATCAGTGAGAGAGGTTTTTAAACCAAGGCCTCTGACAGCCTTTCTCTCTCCCATCTCCACATTTTCATGAAGAAATCTGTTATCAGATGCTACATTCTGAAGGTCTGTGTCCCTGCAAAGTTTATATATTGAAACCCTAATGCCCGGTGTGATGGTATTAGGAGGGTGGGGTCTTTGGGAGGTGCTTTGGTCATGAGGGTGTAGCCCACATGAATGGAATGAGTGCCTTTTTGAAACAGACCCCAGAAACCTCCCTCACCCCTTCCACTATGTGAGGATACAGCAAGAAGGCACATGTTACAAACTGGAGAATAGATTCTCACCAGAACACAAAGATGGTAGTGCCTTGATCTTGGACTTCGAGCCTCCAGAGTTGCAAAAATAAATTTCTGTTGTTTATAAACCACCCAATCTGTGGTAGTTTTTTACAAAATCTAGAAAAGACTAAGAAATAGCATTAACAGAGAAAAAGCCCATGTGACTGACATGTAATCAAGGCTCATCCCAGATCAATGAAACATAGCAAGGTACTTTAGAGAGAAAGCAAGCAATAGCACCTTTTGGATGAAGAAGACCACCATCACAACCTTAGATCACTGACTTGAGTTTTTAGGCCATGTATGCTTTTTAGAGAGATAATACAAAATAACTTTTAAAAATAAGAGTAAAGATATATCTATACATTCTTGGGATTTTTGGCAATAAATTTCACCTCTATTTATATTTTGTTTGTAGAAAAACTATGATAGATTGAGGAGCTTAGGAAATGCAACTGTTTGAGATATTCAGATTATCCATTTACAAATAACATCAGTTCTGGATTAATATTAGCACCCAGCTTCTCTTTACTGTGCTATATTAGTGTAACCAAAGTAGTGTCTAGGACCAAAACAGACTAGCTAACCTGAAAGTACTGTATTTTACTAACATGATGCCATGAACTTTGTCACTGGGATCCAAATAGATTTAAAAAAAAAAAAAGTGGAGAGGAAGGCCAAGCATTTTATTATTATATCTGGTAGTATTTGCTGATAGAGGTTTTAATGATTAAGATAATAATTAAGATAGCAAGTTTCCTTGCCATTCTCCATCATGTATCTGCTTTGTGGACTTACATATACTTAACTGTGTCTCAGCTTCTTTGAGAGATATAAATAATAGTTTCTACATCACAGAGTTGTGATAAGGATTAAATCAGTTAATATCTGTGAAGCTCTCAAAACATGTTCGCGCACGATATGTAATACATATGCCCCCCCAAATAAATTGATGGAAAATTCCAGCCCTTCATTGGTATTTAAAAACATAAAGAACATTAGCAATATTTTTTAAGAGATTAAAGGCTTAAGGTATTTCCTCTTCTAGAAATGATGACAGGTAACGCATGAACCTGTAGAACTCTATATGCAAAGTTATAGGGAGGTTTGGTCTGGTTTTCCCAGAAATGATGACAGGTGGGGGCAGATGTGATATACTACACCATAAAGAGCCTGTTACAAACTTTAATGAAACAAAATAGGTATATTTTGTTTACAGGATGCATGAGCCACCAAAATCTGCATCCTCTCTCTTGTTGATTACCCCATCTTCCTGGGACTGACAGCTGCCCAGGGCTGCCCAACACTCCTCTCCAAACCCTTTCACCTGGATCTGCTCTCCTGAGTGCATGACAAATGTATCTCTTCATCCTAAACCTCATCAAAGTATATTTTACCTTAGAGTCCTCTTTTGGCTGGCTGAGGAAGAACATGATCTGTTTGTAAAGACTGCCAACAACTTAGTACATAATAAGTATTTCTATTTTCCCCAAATGCTCCTAGCACCATCACTGCTCTTGCCCAGAGGGTAAGTGTCTAATGTTTATTCCAGGAACAAAAAAATTAACGTGAATGCAGTATGAGATAGAAGTGGGAGGTGAGCAAGTGGTTTCCATCACATCACACCACCACCCCTTTTCTTTGATGGCTGCTACAATCTTGTTTCCTGATAAGTACTAGAGCATAATATTTATTTATTTTTGTTTTAATATGAAATGTATTGTCAAATTGGTTTCCATACAACACCCAGTGCTCATCCCAAAACGTGCTCTCCTCACCCCCCATCAACCCTCAGTTTGTTCTCAGTTTTTAAGAGTCTCCCATGCCTTGGCTCTCTCCCTCCCTAACCTCTTTTTAGAGCATAATATTTAAAACAGGGGTTACTATTGCTTGTACTAACTGCACACCTCTTTTACATTCTCACAACTTAGCCCCTGAAGTAGGAAGGAGGAGTAACTATTAAGCTTATTGCCCAGGAAACAGGTTTACAACAATTAAGGATTTCATCAAAGGCAAACAGCTTATAAATTGAGGAGCCCGGAATTCAATCCAAACTGTTGTATTCAAAAACTTTTATGTATCACAACAGCATGGGTTCTGTTATCTCCTTGGTTGGAAAAGAAGGTGTTTTCAAAAGATACCTAATTTTCTTATTCAAAACATGCCCTTTATGTATAGAAGACTAACTTGGTGGATGTCATGGATCATGTTACTGTGCAAAACAATAGCTTCAGACCTTTCTGGAAAAGAGGTAATTTGCTATCAAGGTATACATTATGATTATTTAAATGCCAAAAAAGTCATATTTATGTATATATAGTCACATGTATTTTCTATGTGCTTAACTTCCAGAGTGAAGAAATAATATTCTGTCTGAGGGAATCCCCGAGCTACATTGCTGTCCCTGTGTTCTGCCCCTAGGTTTCCAATCTCCCCCAATTCGGCTTGCAGACTCTTCACTGTATTTGCCTGTGTCCCTGTCTCCCTTTGTTCAACAACGCCCCTGTCCTCCAAGGCTTCCCTCCATGTAGACTTCTCTGCTTTCTTCATTGAGAAACAAACAGAAAACCTCTCTCTCTTATCTGAACTCCCAAAGCAGCTAACTGATGTCAGGCATAGTAGTCAGCAGGGGCTGCCTTAACAAAATACCACAGCCTGGGTGACTTAAACAACAGGAATTGGTTTTCTCACAGTTTTGGGGGCTGGAAGTTCAAGATTAAGGAGCTGGTGGGTTGGTTTCTCTTGAGGCTGTCTTCAGGGAGCTGTCTTCTCCCTGTGTCCTCACACGGCCTTTCCTCTGTGTGTACACACTCCTGGTGTCTCCTCTTCTTATAAGGACATCAGTCCTATTGGATTAAGGTCCCACCCTTATGACCTCATTTAACCTTAATTACTTCCTTACAAGCCCTGTTTTCAAATACAGTTACATTGGGAGTTAGAGGATAACAATTCAGTCTATAACTTCAGATTGGACATGATATTCAAGTTAACTCACCACTAGCCAATAGAGAAAATCTGTGTACCAAATTCATCTCTTTAACTCCCGCAACAGTGCTCTACCAATACTACTACTAAGCTACCATTCACTGAACTGTAGCATATTTTGCAGTCTTAGGCATTTCGTATACACATGTTAATCCCAGCAGTAACATTTTGAGATAAATAATATTGCTTCCACATTAGAGATGAAATAAAAGTCTGTACAGATCAGGCATCCTGATACAAGTTCTCATGATTAGTAAAGGACAGAACTAAAACAAACCTAGATCTATTTTAAAGGAAACCTTAAGTTCTTTTTCTTCTAAATCTGCTCTCATGACATTTGTTAAAACAAGTCAGTGTCACTAGGGCAGGGCCACCAGATGGCCATTGGTGGTGCCATTTTCTGTTTCCTATTCCCTATGAGCAGGAGAATTGAAAAGACTTTCTCTGATCACACTTTTGTTTGGGCAGGCATAAGAAGGGATAAAAAGTTTGGAAATTTAAATGTAGCGGGAGCAAAAAGGAATACTCTTCTAGACTTTTACAGGAGCAACATTGAAGTGATTAATAAAGGCAGGAGAGGTGAGGACGGTATAAAGAAGGTGGCTGACATAATAATGACAGTGTATTTCAACCCAGAGTAAAATAGGAAAACATAAAACACTGGCTGAATTTAACAGCCATCCAACTTTATGCATGGCATCACAGGAGGTGTGTTTTATAGGCAATAAGAGGTCCACCTGCTCCACAATTGTCCCTCATTATCCATCCACAGTGCCTGAAATTACCATGGTATTGTAACTCCAGTGGTTTTAGAAGATACCAGTCCCAGTTGCAGCTTAATCCCAATTAAAATGTAAAGAGCAAAACTGTAGATAATGACTTAACCCATTAATGTATTAACATCACATTTAATGCAAGCTACAAGATAAACATCCTTCCTTTGTTTTTTAATGTGGCAGTGAATTGTGTGTCATGACAAACCAAGTATATACCATAATTCACAGACCCAGACATGCAGGCAAAACCAAGTCTTGGGAGGCTAGGGAAGGGCAAGTACCACTGGATGCTTAGAAATGGGTGAGAAAGGAGACAAAGGGAGAGGAACCTGGAGGAATGACAGAAAGGAACACAAACCACCTGCTGATTTTCTACAAGAATAGATTTCTGAAACACTGCACTAGATAGTGGTTGAGAGTTTTGTGGCTCTTGGCATTCTTAGAGGCAAAGCAGAGGTTGAGAGTTGACTGCGGCAAAAAGTTTGAGGCTGGTAGGTTTGAATCAAGCAGGATAAACGAGTGGCATTTAGGTACCTTCTAGCTCTTCACCATTTATACTCAGGGACACCATTTGTACAAACCTTCTGCAAAGCAAGAGCTGAATTGTGATGAGAATTGGTGCTTTCCATTTTTCATGCGTTAATTTTCTATTTGGCTGATATGTCCAGAAACCTTTACCTCTCTTTCCCTAAATGGTCTGGATAATTGCTTCCATTCCCAGCTTTGCTTTGACTGTGGGAACGTAGCCCATTTAAGGTATTTTTCTTTCAACTCACACGCATTGGGCTTAAAAAAGGTGCTGCTACTGAAGCAAGGAGGTCAAGATGGGCAGTTAGACCTGACAATTCACATTGCCCAAACACCTGACTCCGTTAGTTGAGGTTTGTAAGAGGGAGAGAAAAAAAAAAGTGGCTTCTAAGCTATTTTAAAGTGTAAATAATTAACCACATGTCAAAGTCAGCTGCAACTAGCTCCCTCTTTCTGCCCACCTCTTCCTTTCCAATGGATTGCCTCATGATAGCTGAATCTGTAGGTGGGAAGATTTCTGTAGGTGTGGTACATCTTCTAATACTCTCATACCTAATCCTCTCCACAGCTGTGCAGTGGCTTAGTGTCAATATCCTGTTGTTTTTCCAAATGCAGGATGGTTATTTTAGAGAATGAATTAAAATTATACAGCAGATTAGAGTACCAGGATGGAGACTTACAGCAGAATCTTGTATAGGGGCACATACCATTGATTTCAGACTTATTTGGAGTCTGTGCTCCTGCCATCCAAAAAAGTATTACCAGTAAAGGGATTGTGACCTGCATGAAACCAAGGGGGAAATGATAAAGCTTTGCCTCACCTGCCTTCTTCAACACTGAAGATAATCTTATTTTTAGTAGTGAAAATACAGTGCCCAAACTTAAATATCCTTGCATATGAATTAAATCTTTAAAGTTTGGGGCGCCTGGGTGGCGCAGTCGGTTAAACGTCCGACTTCAGCCAGGTCACGATCTCGCGGTCCGTGAGTTCGAGCCCCGCGTCGGGCTCTGGGCTGATGGCTCAGAGCCTGGAGCCTGTTTCCGATTCTGTGTCTCCCTCTCTCTCTGCCCCTCCCCCGTTCATGCTCTGTCTCTCTCTGTCCCAAAAATAAATAAAAAACGTTGAAAAAAAAATTTTTAAAAAATAAATAAATAAATAAATAAAGTTAGAAACTTTTTCACAGAATATAATGTTTGGGATGTCTGGGTGGCTCAGTTGGTTAAGTATCCAACTTCGGCTTCGGTCATGATCTCACAGTTCATGGGTTCGAGTCCTGCATCTGGGCCTGGAGCCTGATTCAGATTCTGTGTTTCCCCCTCTCTCTGCCCCTCCCCCATTCATGCTCTGTCTCTCTCTCTCTCAAAAATAAACATTTTAAAAAAAGAATATAAGGTTTAAAAAAATAAGGCTATCAGAAGGTATTTTTAGGAAGTCTGTTTATTGACAAGCAACTTTCTGGATTCAGAAATTTTAAATCAAAAGTTATGGATATACTCATATAAATCTGTTACTGGGTTAGAAGCCCTTTAGTAATATTTTAATTGTGTAAAACTCGTGAAAGATCCATATAAATTAGATAAATATAAAAATTATCTCAGAGAATTAGAGATAATTTTAAAATTTCATAAAATTTTGGACTTCAAGAATGAGAAGCATTTCAGCTTTTGAAGATGTTCAACAGAAACTTCCAATCTGAGAATGCTGCATGAGGAAAATGTCCAAATGTAGAAAAGCTGAATTTGCCCTTTTGGCTGAAGCATCTTTGAGTAGCAATGAGACTACAGCTTAGCAAGGTGGACAACAGTCCAATCTAGATGGCTGTATGATGGCAAAGCACTTACAGGTATAACTTCCTTCATCTCTGTTAAAATGCTATCACAATCATTGATAGCATTGTACTATTTGGTTATTGTTGTTTTCTCTGGATTTAGAAATATTTCAATATGTGGTGCTATGGTTTAAATGTTTGTATCCTCTCAAAATTGATGTTGAAATCCTAACACTTAAAGTAAGGGTATTAGGAGATGGGGCCTTTAAGAGGTGATTAGGTCATGAAGACAGAGCCTTCATAAACAGGAATAGTGCAATTATAAAAGAGGCTTCAGAGAGATCCTTTCTTTTTTCTACCATGTTAGGATAGCAAAAAGACAGCTCTCTGTGGATGAGGAAGCACTCACCAAATACTGAATCTGCCAATGCCTTGATCCTAGGTCTCCCAGCTTCCAGAACTGTGAGAAACCAATGTTTATTGTTTATAATCCACTCATTCTATGATATTCTGTTACAGTAGCCTAAACCAATGAAGACACATGGAATCTAGAAGCATTCTGTAATTTAGAAAAGGCATTAGTTGATAAACCATCCTGAGAGACCACAATTACAGATCAAAAAAAAAAATTAGCATTCCAAAATTTGGAGGAAATTTCATAGAAGTTTCAATAAATAAAAGCACATCCATGAAATAAATTATCACCTATTTAAATAGAAGAAAATATTTAACATGTTTCAAGGAAGCTCATATGTTTTCCATAAGTAAAAAAGATACATTATAAGGCAGATAGTACAGTATAATTTCTTGATTTAGAAAATGTATGTATACACAAACACACAAAAGGCTAAAAGAATATAAATGATGTAAACCAAATGCTATCGATGATTTTCTCCACATGATAGGATTATTGGATTTATTTTATGTAAAAAAAATTATATGTATTTAAACTTATTTTATAGAAAATATTTTATAATATGAATTTATTTAATAAAATATAATAAAAATATCTCAGACTGTTTGCAGTAGTCATGTAGGTTAAGTCTGTGAACAGAGTTCACTCTTCAATCCTAGACTCATCATGAAAGTCCTTTAAAATAAAAAAAATTGAGAAAAAAACAGTAGGCACTCAGAGACTTTTAGCAACTTGAAGCTGTATCTCATTTTCATCATCTATTAAAGAGGGGCTAACACTTAATTTTCCACGTTTCCTGATGGTTAAACATGCCTTATCTTCAAATTATCTGCTGCAATTAAATCATTTTAAAATCTGTTATTCATTCAAAATCATGCATTGGGTATCTGTTAACAAACTAGATGAGAGGTTCACAAGTAAACGCTAAAATTAAACTATTCGGTTTGGTTGAATTTTAAAATGAAAGCATTATTTATACACATACACCTCAATTTGTGTATAAAATATTCTTGCCTAGGGGCGCCTGGGTGGTGCAGTCGGTTAAGCGTCCGACTTCAGCCAGGTCACGATCTCGCGGTCCCTGAGATCTCACGGGTCCATCCCGCGTCAGGCTCTGGGCTGATGGCTCAGAGCCTGGAGCCTGTTTCCGATTCTGTGTCTCCCTCTCTCTCTACCCCTCGCCCGTTCATGCTCTGTCTCTCTCTGTCCCAAAAATAAATAAACGTTGAAAAAAAATTTAAAAAAAATATTCTTGCCTAAAATGAAAAATGTGCCACAAATATAAGAAAGAATAATTACAATCTGTATACATATTTATAAGTCTGGCTATAATAATTACTAAGGTTTAGGAAAAGCATATTTGGAATCAATTTGGACTTTGATTTGAAAGATTTATTTTTCTGTATCATTGTGGTTTTATTTTTTATGAAAGTAATGCATGTACATTATAATAAGTTCAAATTATAGTGAAAAATGAAAAAGCAGTTATGATCCTATAACATAGAATCACAGAACACTTTTCCAAACAGTTATGTATGCATATATAGTTATTTGTTATATATATGAAAATATAAGTAAGTATAATGGGGTTACTCAAAGCCAATATTCTCTCTACCATGCTCTGAGACCCTAAAATTAAACTGAAATAAGAAATTCCCACATATATGAAAATAAACATCAGTTTACAAAATTACTAAATTCTTTTTGTAATGCTTTTTAACATTGACAGACCACAAATTCTTTTCATGTTACTAAATATAAATTTATATAATAAGTATAATGATTGCCAGTATCCAGTTACATTATAAAAGACCATAAAGTGATAGGACAATTAAATGAAGAAAGGATACAATTCTCAACTTGTAGGTCCCTCTATTATATAAAATTGGGGGCTATAGTAATATGAGCTAAAACACACAAAAATATTTTTATTTCTGTGTTTGCCTAAACTCTGCTAGTAGAAATCCAAATTCTTTGCCAGTACATTTTATTCTTATACATCATGGGAAGATATTTAAAATGCATGTGTCTTATTTTGCCAAGACCTATAAGGTCTGGAGTGTTTTAGAGATAGTGAAGTTCAAAGCTAGTAGTGCTGGGGTGGTACGGGGAAAGCCTTGAAGTTCTGAGAAAAGTGCTCTCTCATTCTGAGCACTAAAATCAAGGGCTATTAGATCAGAAGTCATCTTAGAAAAGTGCATATTCAACCCAATATCATATGTGGCAATAGCAGGCTATGGAGGTTAGGTAGCTTGTTTATGTCCAGACAAGAAGAGGAACATGGAGGGTCACAACCAGAATTTTCTGCTTGAAGTACAAGAACTGTTTAAGGACATCACACTACACGTGATCTTTTAGCTTCCTTTTGCTTATGATCTGTAATTTATTTTGTCCTTGATACTTGTAACATAAATTCAAAATAAGATTATTAAAAGATGATGACTATTTTCCCTTGACCTGATAATGTTTACTTGGACAAGGGCATTTATAAGAGGTAACGCATCAATCTATGTGCAAGGCATTTATGGACATTTTTAGCACATCTGTTTTTTTTTTTATAATGCTAATCGAACATTCCCAGCTCATCAGATTGAAAACTTTTGCTCTATCAGGAGGCAGTGAATGCTGCTACCTGAATCTGTCTGCTTTGATTGAGGAGGTTATTTGTGTAACCATGGAGTAAGACACTGTGGTTTTCTGCAGCCTACAATAAGCCTCATCAGAAAGCAAAATTGCCTGTGCTAGTAGGATAGATCTAGGGGGAGGCAGATATGGTTCTGTGGTAGTTGGTGACAAGCTATGCTGGCACTAGTGATGTAAGATGTCACTTAAGGTAATGAAAACCTCTAGTAGTAGCATGGTTAAAATGCTTGCCACTGCTTATAACAGGCATGCCAAGCTGCAAGAAAGCTTTTTATGATATTGTTCTTGTCACAGGGGAAATGAATCCATAGCTCACCACTGCCTCCCACAAGGATCGGCTGCTATGATTGCAAGAACTGAGAAAAGCCTTTAGTTGACAGAGTATCTTGCCCTGCTTTTAGAGAAGATGCTGAACAGCATAGTGACAAGAAAGTCCTGATAGGCACATGTGACTTCTTTATGATGAATTACACATTTATTGGAACTTTGAGATCACCTAGTTATACCTCTCAGGTTATCTAGTTGTACAGTCTCAAAGAGACTAAGAGCCAGAGAATTAAAATACTACTCCAATCCTATACCTAAACCTAACACCTATGCCTCCTAAATCTCAAAGCCAATATTCTCTCCACCATGCTCTGAGACCCTAAAATTAACCTAAAATAAGAAATTCCCACATATATGAAAATAACCATCAGTTTACAACTAGGAACTTAAAAAGCTGCTTTCTCCAAATCACTGGGCCTATAATCTGGAGACATGGCTATTAGGTTATTAGTGGTACCAGAGAAATAGCTTAGTAGCCTTATTTGTTTATTCACCTACGATAATGGTTATCTGAACAGTGTACTTTTAGCATTATCTTTTTGTTTGTGAAATAGCATGTTTAAAATATTTTAACAAAAAATGTAAAATTTTATAATCAATGTATTTTATTAAATATAGTAGACAATTTGACAATCTAGAAAAATCAAATGATTCCATGAAATTGGATAAATTGAGTTGTTTCTCTCAATATAACCCTCAGTTTCTCAGCACTTGGTTAGAAAATAGGATGGGATTTATCCTGCAACTGTCCAAGGTGCTGAAATTCTTCTAAGGCTATTATGGGGGGAATCATTGCAGTATTAGGGCAGACTCCTCTTTAAGTAATTTTTTCCAGGTTTATTGAGATAGTAGTGTTGACGTATAACATGTACATTTTGGTGTACAATGAGATTAATTGATACACATATATATTTTAAAATACTACCAGACTAAGATTAGTTAATACCTCCATCCCCTCACATAATTACCTTTTTTGTGTGTGTTGTGATAACATTTAAAATCTACTCTCTTAGCAACTTTCAATTTTATAATGCAGTATTGCTAATTATAGACACCATGATGTACACTAGATACTCTTACCTTATTCACCTTATAACTGAAAGTCTGTATTTAAAAAAAAAAAGTTTATTTTTATTTTTTATTTTTTTTTTAATTTTTTTTTCAATGTTTATTTATTTTTGGGACAGAGAGAGACAGGGCATGAATGGGGGAGGGGCAGAGAGAGAGGGAGACACAGAATCAGAAACAGGCTCCAGGCTCTGAGCCATCAGCCCAGAGCCCCACGCGGGGCTCGAACTCACGGACCGCGAGATCGTGACCTGGCTGAAGTCGGACGCTTAACCGACTGCGCCACCCAGGCGCCCCCAAAAAAAGTTTATTTTTGAGACAGATCGCGCGTGCAAGAGTGAATGAGTACCTGAGTGGGCGGGGATGGGGGGGTTGGTGCAGAGAGGGAGACACAGAATCAAAGGAGGCTCCAGGTAGGGTTCAAACTCACAACGGTGAGATCATGATCTGAGCCAAAGTCAGATGCTTAATCTACTGAGCCACCTAGGCGCCCCAAGTCTGTATCTTTTGATTAATATCTCCCTAATTTCCCTACCCCCTAGTCTGTGGCAACCAACACTGTAATCTCTATTTCTAGGAGTTAGGACTTTTTTATATTCCACAAATAAGTGAAAACATAAAGTGTTTGTCTTTGTTTGACTTTTTTTCACTTGGCATAATGTCCTTAAGATCCATCCATGTTGTCCCAAATGGCAGGACTTCCTTTATTCTCATGATTGAATAAAATAAAGTGCTAGAATATTTACACAAGAGATGGCTTTCTTATTTATCATCTAAACTGGCACTATTTTGTGAATAAACTGGAATTCTATTAAAAACTAAGCTTTGACCATAGATGTGAACTTAGACTACCCCAGGTAAATGGGAATATAAGGTTATGTACTGTTATGAGCCAAATATTTGTGTTCCCTGCAAAAATAATATATTGAAGCCCTAACTCCCAATGTGCCTGTATTTGGAGATAGGGCCAATGAGTAAGTGAAAGATTAAATGAGATCATAAGGATGGGGCCCTAATCTGATAGGGTTGGTGCCCTCATAAGAAGAGAAGACACCAAGCTCACTCGCTTGCTCTCTCTCTCTCTTTCCCTCCACCTCCCTCCCTCTCTCCCTCCTTCTCTTTCCATTACGTAAGAAAAAAGTCAGAAGTCAGCTGTCCAAATTAATCAACACCTTGACCTTGGACTTAACAGCCCCCAGAAATTTGAGAAATAAATTTCTATTGTTAAGACCACCTAGTCTGTGGTCTTTTTTTATAGCAGCCCTGGCAGACTAATAAACCTACTTATATAAAACTCTCAAGAAAGGCATTACAAAGCTACCTCTGCCAACATTAGAACATCATCTGCCTATAAGATATAACAGAAAAAGTCAGTTTGGAGATTATTTTGAGTTCATTATTTGATTATTTGGAAAAAGTTGTCCATGTGCTGTGGTTTTCAACAACATGAGGTGTAATTGGGTTCTTGAGATGCTATACCTTGACCTGAGGAAAGAGAGAGAATGAGAAACACATGTGCGCGCGCACACACACACACACACACACACACACACACACACAAGAGAAGGCTGCAGTGCTATTAGTTTGCACTATCGCAAAAGACAGAGGAAGAGGTGACTTCAGCAGAAAGTACCTTGAAGTGTCACTGGATGCAAAAGCTTGGTGGAAGGGAGAATTTGGGAAAGAGTAGAGATTTATGCCAGCCTAATGAGGATTTGCTCCTCTATTTATCTTCTTTTACTGACCTACCAACTCTACAAGTTCCCAAATTGGAGTTGCCTAATTGGAGAGGAGGCAAAGCAAGGAGGAGAGAAGAAATCTATAATATCTCTATTACTCGCTGTAGTCCTTCAAGGATAATAAGGCCTGAATTAGGGGAGAGAATATTTAAATGGTATGATTAAAAAAAAAAGCTCTTGATAACCTAGACTCAAGTTTTTATTACCTACACAAAGGCTATATGTTTATTCATGTAATTGACTAAAAAAAAGTCCTCTGAATCCTGCCAGAGATTACAAACAGCATTAAGGAAGAATATCAAGAAAGTGGTTTTAAAAGGAAATTTTTAGGGAAAAATAAAGATTTTAATGCTTGTTCAATACAAATACATTTACATTTTACATATTTATAAATTGATTTTTTTGTCACTATTTGATTAATTTTCTCTGTCCTCCTGAATTACAAGTCAGAGCAGGGACATTATCTGATTTGCCATAACACTGTCCCTGGAATGTGACTGGTATACATAAGTATATTTGAATGGTTGTATGCGAAGGCCCCAATTGTCCTTCCTTGCAACTCATTACTAAATTGCCTTTGGTGAACTAAGCATTGTTGTCTTCCCATTATCTAGGTTAAAATGAATTTATGTGCCATTTCAAAACTATGTGGGTTTTTTTCATATATACTTTTTTTTATGTAGCAAAGTATATATAACATAAAGTATATTCAGTGGTATTAAGCACATCCATATTGTTATGCAACAATCAATTCAGTCATCAGTGCACACCTGGGTTACACTTACCTTTTGACTATTGTGTACAATGCTGCTGTGAACATGGGTGCACAAATATCTGAGTCCCTGCTTTCGCTTCTTTTGAGTAACATTCACAAGTGGAATCGCGGATCTTATCATAATTCCATGTTTAATTTTTTTAGCAATTGTCACAATGGTTCTCAAAGCAGCTTCACCATTTTCATTCCCACCAGCAACGCACAAAGGATCAAATTTGTCCATATCCTCACCAATACATTTTTTTCCATAATAGCCATCCTAATGGGCATGAAGTAATATCTCCTTGTAACTTCAATTTGCATTTTATAATGATTAGTGATGTTGAACACCTTATTACTTGCTTATTGGCACTTTGTATATCTTCTTTAGAGAAGCGCCTATTTCTTTACCTATGTTTTATATTGGGTTGTTTGTTTTTTGTCGTTATGTTGTACAAGTTCCTTATATTTTGGATATTAATCCCTTATCAGAATATAATTTGCACATATTCCCTCCCATTCTGTGAGTTGCCTTTTCACTTTCTAGATAGTATCCTTTGATGCAAAAAAAAAAAAAAAGCTTTTAACTTTGATGAAGTCCAATTTATCTATGTTTTTTCTTTTCCTTTTACTGCCTGTGTTTTTTTCTGTCATATCCAAGAAATTATTACCAAGTCCAATACCATAAAGCTCTCCCCTTATTTTTTCTTCTAAGGGTTCAAGTTTTTGCTCTTACATTTTGATCTTTGATCCATATTGAGGTAACTTTTATACATAATATAAATAAATTAAGTGCCAAATTTTGTTTCTGTGTTGATATCCAGTTTTATCAATATCATTTGTTGAAAATACTGTCTTTCCCCTATTGAATAGTCTCGGCACCATGTCATTTGACCATGTATGTGGGTGCTTATTTCTGGGATCTCTATTTTACCAAAACATGTCTTTCTTTTAAAGTTAGAGTGTATCTTCCTTTAAGCAAAATAATCACCAACACTAAGGTGAAGATGTTTCTTTCACTTTTCCCTGAAACAGGAGAAATGAGGAAAGCACCAAAGGGATTTAGTTCCTGAGGAACAAGGGAGAAAAACTGAAAAATTTTAAAAACAAAAAAAGGAAGGGGATATTTCTGGGGTGGGTGTCCCTCATCCACATCTTGACTTGAGAAGGCAAACTCTCCTTATATTCTTATGTTTTCTCCAGTACAAAGTCCCTCTCTTCTTTCTGTTTTATTATTGCTATGTCCATGCTGAAGTTGGAACCAGGGACTGCTCCACGCTAGCTAACAATGTGGATTAATTAGGTCTTTCTGCTCTCCTGCTTCTCATTTTAGATGCAATCTCTCATCCTCTCCTTGCATTCCAAACTCATATATATATATATATTATATATATATATATATATATAATATATATATATATGTGTGTGTGTGTGTGTGTGTGATATGTGATATATATGTGATATATATGTGATATATATATATACATATATATATATATATATATATATATATATATATCCCTATATGTGTAAACTAAAGAGCAAATGACCTGGTACTCTTCTTTGAAGGGAAAGTAGAAGTTTGTAAGATGATATGATGAGCTTTGTGAGAATCATTCAGTGACGTTTGTGTTGTTGTATATGAATGCAAACTGCTTTGAAATCTGTTGAAAGCTAGGTAGCTGCATTTTGTGTAGGACTCTGTTCTTCTTCAGTCTACTTGTGCTAATCAGGGTTTCACTCATGCACTTGGTCACAATCATGAGAATTGGTAGAGAAAGACAATAGAAAAGTAGTTGGCAGTTGAGATGCCTTAGATTGGAATAGTGTCCCACATGATGACAATGATAGAGTTCTAGCTGTCAGCAGGGTATCACCATCCCCATTAAGGGGATAAGGAAAGCATGTGAAGCAGATGGCTGAGGGAACAGCAGGAATGCATCTGAAAAGATGAAAAAGACAAGTTCCTAAAATAGAGCCTGAATAATTTCTATGAGTACTTTATATTGAGTTTATTTTTCTTTGTTGATGTGATTTTGACCATTAGAAGCTCTATGGCTTGAGTCAATTTTAAGGAAACAGAAATTAGAGATAAGAGGTTTTGAAAAAAAGTCTAGCAGAGTCCTGATTAAATATATAATGATAAAATTGAGGAAAATACATCTTGTTAATAAGGAACAATTAGAGCTCAAATAGGTGAAGTTTTAACATATTTTATTTAAATGCATAAATAAATCTCTTCTTTTATAATTTTTTTCCAGTAAGAACACAGGGTAAACTCACTTGACCTTAAAGATAATACAGTAATTGGGGTGCCTGGGTGCTCAGTCAGTTAATCATCTGACTCTTGATTTTGGCTCAGGTCATGATCTCATGGTTTGTGGGCCCACATGGGGCTCTGCACTGGGATTCTCTCTCTCTCCTTCTCTCTGCCCCAATCCTGCTCATGCCCTCTCTTTCTCAAAACAAATAAACTTAAAAAAGAGATAATACAATATAATTTTACACAGTGTGAGGTAATTTTTTCTCAGATAGCAGGTCACACATATGCATTTATTTCCCTCCTCTCTTAATGCACATTACAATGATGCTAAAGGAATGTAGATGTTGTAAATCACTATTAAAAAGGAGTAAGACAGTACATTAATTTCCACATAGTAGGAGAAAAATAGAAAGCAGAATAGGCTGTATCCTAGAACCTGTGGAAGGCCAGCAGAGAAAATAAGCCCAGTGGAGCTCTAGGACTGAGTGAGCCTTCAGAGTGCACAGAGGACACAGGAGCAGGAGAGGCTGACAGTGAACAATCCATTGAAGTCTACTTTCTGTTCTCACTACAAGAAGAAAGGAATGCAGTTCGCAGACCCAGAGCTTTGGTCAAAATCTGTCAAAGAAATTGTGGTTTAAATATATTAATTAAGACTTGATTTCAGGAAATTATTGGGAGGTAAGGGAGAACTGTAAACAGAGCTCCTTTCCTTTCATAATAAGAGATCATGAAAACAAGAATTCCAGGGAGGCGAAATAATTAAGGCCATGAAGGTAGTAAGAAAAATCACAGTCTTTGAGGTAAAAAAGGCAATTCCAAAAATGATATATAAAGCAAATGCTAAAATTCATCAATTACTAGAATTGAGATAAAATTTTGAAAGGAAAAAAAGCATGGAAAAGTTAGACAACAAGTGGGAACTTAGGTGAAAATATCTGCAACATTTATGAAGCAAAGAGTTACTATCCAAAATTTATTCAGAGCTCCTGTAAATCAATAAAATAATGCAGATAACCAATTAAAATTATGGCAAAGGATATAAACAGGCAACTTGTACAAGATGGGTATTGAAGTTGTTTCCAGTATCCCCTCGCATAACACTGCAGTAAACAGCCTCATACGCTTCTCCGTGGTCACGTGTGAAGGTGCTTGTGCACAGGATACAGTGCAGTGGAACGTTGGTTACAGAACGTGCAGAGGTTCTGTTTGTTTTAGTAGATGCTACCAAATTGCCCTGCAAAATGGCTGTGCTATTTACACATCTTCCAACACTGCCTGGCTCTAGTTCCCTGCATCCTCACACTATTACAAGTTTTGCCTTTTACCAGTCATTAGATTGAATCATTAGGTTCTTGCTAATAGAAAATGGGATCTTGCTAATAGATGTTGATTTCTTAGATTACTAGTTGTGATTAGAATAGTTTCTGTGTTCAGTGGACAACTGTGTTTCCTCTTCTAAGAATCGTTTTTTGTTTTTGTTTTTCTATTGGGTTATTTGCTACATGGATTTATCTTATCCTTCTTTTAAATTTTTTTCAACATTTTTTATTTATTTTTGGGACAGAGAGAGACAGAGCATGAACAGGGGAGGGGCAGAGAGAGAGGGAGACACAGAATCGGAAACAGGCTCCAGGCTCTGGGCCATCAGCCCAGAGCCTGACGCAGGGCTCAAACTCACGGACCGCGAGATCGTGACCTGGCTGAAGTTGGACGCTTAACCG
This sequence comes from Prionailurus bengalensis, assembly GCF_016509475.1. Taxonomy (NCBI): domain Eukaryota; kingdom Metazoa; phylum Chordata; class Mammalia; order Carnivora; family Felidae; genus Prionailurus; species Prionailurus bengalensis. The sequence goes on from NC_057354.1 coordinate 112,566,096, forward strand.
ACTGCACCACCCAGGCGCCCCTCTTATCCTTCTTTTATAATATCCTGTAATTTAGCCTTTTAAAAAATTATTTGCAAAAGAATCCCTGTCTATTCCTTACAATCCATCAAGAGAATGTATGTAGCATATGCATATTACATAGAAAATGCAGTTAACCACCAGAGTAGGTCCAAAAAGAAATGATTATAGGTGGCTGCCTCTGAGATAATGAAGGTTAGAGCAGAATTACTGCTCATTTTTATGAGGAAGCCCATTGGCTTGATATTTTTAAAACCATATATGTTCATTATTTCAGATGTAAAAAGTTGTCAGTTAATGGAAAAAGCAGTCTTTAATATGTGACAATTTCTGTATCTTTTATCTCCTTTAAGAAATTAACTCCATCCAAGCCTCAGTTTCCTCATGTGTAAAATAACAATGCCCATCTCATAGCTGTGTTCTAAGAATTAATTTTTTACAAATGTCTAGTGATTATTGGACTGTTTTTCTCCTTCCCCCTTTCAGCAACTTTATCCTTTTCTTTTAAATAATCTGTTAGATTGCTATTAAACTTTATTAAATCAAGGTTGCATCAACACATTCTTTCATTATCTACTATGTATAAGTTAATAATTTGAAATGCTATGTGTAATTCCCCATCATGGATATTACAATAAGTTTGGAGATAATTGATATAATTTCATTAGATTAAATCCTGTACTTTGAATCGACAATAAGAAAAATGGCATAGAAAAATAACTATACCTATATTTATTAATCACTGCAATTAGGGACTCATGTTCAACTTTAGAAAGTATGCAGAGATGAGTAAAACATGCATGCCATCAAAGCACTTACATTTCATTAAAAAATATAGAAAGCAGACTTTGAAAAGTGCTGTTGAAGGTAAGCAAAAGGAAATGCTTAGAAAAAACAAAAGGAAGTGGAAATGACTTGTCAGTAAAGATCTTGAAACAATCATGACAAAGTATCAGTTGCACAGAGCCTAGAAGGATAGTAAGTCTTTTGTTAAAGGCATGGGAAAGGCAAATATTCCAGAAAACAGGGGCCTAAAAGGCTAATAGCATGTATGGAGAATGGTGAGGATTTCAGGGTTGCATAACTTGGAAGAGGGAGTTGGTAATGATGCTGAAAAAGGCTGTGGTTCCATTGGAGCACCTACAGGCCTTGCATATGGACACTTGTCCTTTACACCCGTGAGTGCCTCTGCTCCCTTCTTTAGGAAATAGAGTACTTTTCTTTAGGGGTGCTCCCATTCTTCCTGCCATCTACTACAATTGGGATTAACAATATCATCACTATTACCCTTCCTCCTCTATCACCTACCACCAGGTAGACATGTAACCCAATATGGGCCAATGCATCTGCCCCTAAGGAATTTGAGACTTAATCAAGGAGGCACATGAAGATGAGTCCGTTGATTACAGCACCTTCACACAAAGATTCATGAGTCCCACTATCAGAATCTGCCCACTTTCTTATTCTTCCCAAGGCCCTGCTTCTTTACTTTAGTGAGCTCTTCAGTATCCTACCAATAAACTGCCTGTGTGTGTACGTGTGTGTGTGTGTGTGAACGCGCGTGTGTGGTGTGTTTATGAAGTTTTGTTTTTTTCATTTTGTTTTGCCTAACTTAATCAGAATCAGTTTCTGCTGAGTACAAGCAAAGAGTTCTAACTGAATAACCTGTCAAAGGGGTCTGTACATAATTTGCAAACAATGGGGGAATAGTTAAAATTTATGGAAGAGTCATATGACAAAGATGTCATTTAGGAAAAATAGAAGTAATGAGAAGTAAGAGTCAGAGTGCAGGCAAGAGGAAGTGTCATGTGATGTGGATTTAAGAGAACTGGGGAGAAGAGGGATGTGAGACATTAAGGAAATAAAAGTGATAGAGTTTGGTGGAAAGAACACAAAATATTATTGTAAAAAAAACAAACAAAAACTGGGTTTGAACCCCAGGTCCTGTCTAGTTTCTGACTAGGTAAGTTACTTATACACACTGAACCCTTATTTCCAAATTTTTATAATGTGGACAGTGATACTCCTTCACTGTCATGTTTTGAGGATTTAAATCATCATATATGCAAAGTGCTAAAAGCCATTTCTCATAGAGTAGGTGCCGAATAAATGTACTGTATTAGTTTATAAAATCAATAGTACTTGCAAGTGACTAAATCTTACACATGAGCTAAGTGGCAAAATCAACAGTGACCTCAAGCTTTGACTCAGGGACATGTAGTAGATGATGATAACATCAGACAAGGAAGAGAAGTTGGTTTAGAAGTGCGTGGGTGAGACAACTGCATGATTGGTTTAGAAGTGCGTGGGTGAGACAACTGCATGAATTTTTTTAAAATTGAATTTTTAGCATGTAGGTTTGTGGGGTTATAAGGAAATATTTTTTTAAGATTTAAAATAATGCTGAGACATGAATAAAACAAATTTTGACTCATCCTCATAACTATGGGAAATTGAAAGATGTGATATCCGGGTGAGCAACTATAGATAAAGGAAATACTGATGACAAATTCTAGTACATGTTTACGGAAAGGGTGGGTGAGAAAGGAGAGTCATGAAGTAGACAGAAGGGAACACAACAGCACAGAAGCTAAGAGAAAAGACATCCAGACACAGGGTTTTCTTACTCCACTGCCTCAAATGTCTCATATCCTGCAGAAAGGACACGAAGTATAGGGGTTAAAAAGAATCCATTAAATTGTCTCATTAGTGAGGCTTCTCAGAGATTTGTTTTGGCGAAGTCATACAAGTGGAACTAGATGTAAGAGACTTTGAGAATAATGCCTCATTATGTTTTAGAATGGCTCGTATTTGTTTTAGAAGTTGTTTTGGGAGTGGTAGAGGGTATAGTAAACAAAGGAAAATTTTCTAATAATCACTACTGGAATAATTAGAACTGATTTGAGAGTATAATAGCAATTATACAGTTTAATGTAATCATCCAAATTAATGTGTGAACAAATCGTTTTACAAAAAGAAAGGGCATTTAGAAGCTACATACTCCAAATGCCAACACAGTGATTCTGTTATATCTCTGATAATAGTCACAATATTGCAAATGTTTGTGATATTTTTTACAACAAAAACATTCATCTTAGTAGTAAATTCAGAATCATAGTCTTTATTATTGGCATTTTCTTATTTTAATAAACACTGAAATTTAAAGACCTATTTTGACAAAGTTTTTAGGATGGTTAATTTCTTTCGCATGTCAGCTTTCTCTAGAAATTCCTTTATCCTTCCAAAGAACACATCAGTATTTCTTTTCATCATGCTAGCTCATTTTTTGCATATATATATATATATATATATATATATATATATTTAGTTTTCTGTATGCATGATACATTTAATAATGAGGGTCATTTCCTAAAACTCCTTTAAATATTGCACTATATATTTAGCTCATTATAAACTCCCAAATGAGCTGAAATGTAAAGGAAAACACATTACCAGTCATCTCTTTGTGAACCTGGGGAAACAGTAACCACAAGAGTTCTTACACACAACTTCTTGGCATACTTGTTGGGGGAGCTTGAACCAAACCTCAGAACTGGAGAAGGTCTTAGGTTGACTTGTATATCCCTCCGTGAATAACCATGGACTGAACATAATTTGTATTATATGATCTATACCCGTCTATTTTTTTTCCCTGATTAGTATTCAGGAAAGACAGACACTCAAAAAGTTACTAACACAGAGAAAAATATCCAGCCCCATTATCATCCTAGTCACATCCAGTCATTTGCATGAGCAGTTACTAATTTTTTTCTGAAACAAAAGGAATGTTGGATTTTTGGATAAGTTATGAAATTTCCTAGAGAAAAGGACTATTTTTAAATATTTTTCCATTTTTATCTGAGAGGAAAAAAGAGAGTGCAGGGGGAGAGGGGCAACAGGAGAGAGAGAGAGAGAGAGAGAGGGAGGAAGAGAGAGTGTGTATCAATCAGGATTCAAGCGTAGCACAGAGCCTGAGGCAGGACTCCATCCCAACAACCCTGGGATCATGACCTGAGCTGAAATAAAGAGTTGGAAGCTCAACCTTTTGAGCCACCCAGGTGCCCTGAAAAGGATTATTCTAAATGATGCTCTAAAGCTTAAAGGATTTCTATTTGTTTGCTTTCTTCCTTTTCTTTTCCTTCTTTCTTGTAGCTAAATCTCAATACTCTTGGTGAACTGAAATCTAAGGTATTTACAGGGAATGTGATGGTAAAGTTTCACACTAAGGTCAAGTTTAAGCTAACAAAACAAAAGACTTAAGTATTAGCTGATTCAAATATAGACAAAAGCTTTTGATTCTATCTCTGGGTATTTTGAGCCAAAACAAAATGTTTGTATTAATGACAGTCAACAAAATCAAATTAACAGAAATACCTACCTGATCTGATTAATTGTATTTTCTCCTTAACTTCTTTCATTCACTTATCTATTCACTGATATAGCACACATTTATTTCGCATTTAAAATAGTCTACATGAAGGGCGCCTGGGTGGCTTAGTCAGTTAAGCGGCCGACTTCAGCTCTGGTCATGATCTCACGGTCTGCGAGTTCGAGCCCCACGTCGGGCTCTGTGCTGACAGCTCAGAGCCTGGAGCCTGTGTCAGATTCTGTGTCTCCCTCTCTCTGACCCTCCCCTGTTCATGCTCTGTCTCTCCCTGTCTCAAAAATAAATAAAATGTTAAAAAAAATAAAAAAAAATAAGATAGTCTACATGACTTGGAAGGTACAGAGAAACTTATGGCTTTATCTACAGCAGCATATTGTTAAGAAGAGTTTCACAGAGAAGAGCACAGTGAAACCATGTCTTGAAGAAAAAAAAAATTACATATCCTCTTCCTTGCCAGTGCCCCTATCTCCAAAATTCTGATGGAAAAAAAGTAACAAGAATTCTTCCTGAATTTTTCATGAATAGTTGTAGTATGCCAATGTATGGTTTGGTCACTCTGGTCTACTGCACTAACGTTTGTGATAAAAATGTATTTATAAACAACATTTTGAGCAAACACCTTTGGTAGAGGGCCTCTACTATGGTTCCACCAGCTTGTGGTGATACCACACTTGTTGATTCATCAGGCATTTTGATTCCATAAGGAAACCATAATTATATGTATGTTTAACCTAAGACCTAGACAATTATCTTTTATCACTGAAAAGCTTTTAAAACTTGAAAATGTGAAATTAAGAGCTTAAGTTTGACACGCACTTCCCCATCTCTGCTCACCTACCTCCCCACTTCTGTTTCACCTTGAGGACAATGAAAAACAAAGAGTTTAAACTGGATATATATGAAAAGAGATGAACAGGAAGGAGAAATGGGGTTGGAGGGACAGATGTGCAACAGAAGCTGGTGTTGTGCAGTGAGAGATGATTTTCAGGGAGGAACGTGGCTCACAGCTCCGTCAGGGTCCTTCCCCACAGCAGCTTTGTCAAAGTGAGGTGCAGGTAGAGATGGGCTCCCTGCATGGCTGGTGGGGTCTGTGAGTAAGCCTCGCTCACTACCCCCCATTCTCTGTGCAGTCTGATGATAGTAGGCCTTGGCTTTTGGTTTTCAGAATCAGAGCTCTGGGCTCATCTCGGCTTACTAATGAGTATCCATTGTTTCAACTTTTACAAACACATTTGTATTCAGTTCTCATCCAGGGAGAACAAAATCTGTGCTGGTAGGAAGACAGCTGAAGAACAGGTAAACCATAGTCTTCCATTCTTCTGACACATGGGTGGGAATTCACAGCATGGACTTCTAATGTGCTCTTCTGTTCTAAGCAACTGGGAAAAGACATACTCTTAATTTTCTAGTTTGTCTTAATTTTATATGGGTTTTGTTTACTTAATCCCAACATAGATATACATGGATGATCTTAAAAAAAAAATTAATGGAGAGGAGCAAATGGGTGGTTAAAGGCAGTTAAGCACCCAACTCTTGATTTTTGGCTCAGGTCATGATCTCACGGCTCATAACTTCGAGCCCTGCATCCAGCTCTTTGCTGACAGTGTGGAGCCTGCTTGGGGTTCTCTCTCTCCCTCTTGCTGCCCCTTCCCCATGCATCCTTTCAAAATAAACATTTTAAAAATACTTTAAGGAAAATTGAGGAGAAACAAACTTCACTGAATAAAATGTTTTCAATTTAGGAGGTTCCAGATCAGAAACATCTTAGTATGAAGTCTTGTGAGCTATAATCTAGCTGTTTACGGAGTACAGGAGTGAGTAGTATGTATTAGACACCCATTTCCCTCCTTTTTCCTACTGGGTGTTTCAGGATCCATTCCTGACATGGAAGTAAATCAGAAAGTAGAAAAGGCATTAAAAATATATAACTCCATGAAATGGAATTACTTATTTCCAGCATATGAAGTACATTTTGAAAGCAAACGTTATTTCATCTTCAGGTGTATGTGAAGGATAAAGGGAATATTTTCCATAGGATAGTGGGGAAATAAAATAACCTGTAATATTAAAGAAAAGGTATAGTATGTTTAGATAGCTAATCAATAACCCCAAAGCTATAATTTCATCAAATACATAACAATGTTCCTATCACTTATGGTTTATAAAAAAAAAACCTATTTCCTGGTAATGTGTTAAAATTCTCAGAAAAACAGGAATGGTGGCATACTATCATTTAATCATCAAACTGTTACCATTAAGATCAAAGCAATAGGTTACCAATTATCATTTTTCCTCTCTTATTTTATGTGATGTACTGAGTTCTTTAATAAATTCAACCAAGTGTGCCTGAAATGAATGAATGATTTCATTTAGATGGAAGTGTAAGAGTGCTCTCATACACCGAACACCTCAAATCATAAGATCTTGTCCCTGTAACCCCCTACTGTAATATTTTTCAAACTATAGTTTGTAACCTATTAGTAGACTTAAACATAAATTTCATGAAGTGGAACAAGCTTTTATTTTTTATGAAAATAAATTAGTACTAAGAAATAGAAAGTAGTAGGGTACATTACACATAGAAAGGTAGATAGAGTTTCCAGGATCTTCTGTTCAGACACACGTGCCTGTGTATGTACTAGATCTCAGTGTAAAATATGTGTCTCACTGTGAATCTCCAGTTGGTTTGAAAGCTGTTTATACCACATTTTGCCCTTTGGTTGAGTACCTAATTACGACTCTCATTTACTTTATATGAGGAAACTGAATCTCTTGAAAGAGAGAGGAATTGTTCCAGATCTCCCAGGTATTACGTGGAAGAACAGAAATTCTATTTGTATTGTTAAAATAAAGAATAATAGCTCTTTTGAAAAAATAGACCTATCTTATCAGGTATGCCTTGGTCACACATACTGGGGTATGTATTTGTGTATGCCTTTCTCTAAGAAGAAAACCAAACAGATCCTAAGCATTCCTACCATAATTAGCTTCTAATTAATATTGTTACTCCTGAAATTGATGCAAACTTATTTGTCCACTGTTTTTCATTGATTTTTTTAATATTGCAGTCAGTCTAATGAATCTTCAGATAATCTCAATATTAGACTCACAGAGTTCTTAGTATCACTTGTTTCAAAATTAAGAGACCCTGTGAAGATCAAGTCTCACTTTTGATATTTCAGCTTTGGACCTTTTGGAAATTTAGCAAACCACTGTGATAAGTACAGCTTAAGTTTGGTTATTCATATAAAACTCATGACATTTAGAATTTCTTTCATTCTTGTTGAATGACTTAAACTGCTTTTGCATTCTTGTTCACCCATTCTAAGCTCCTCTTTTTTGCAACCTTTTATCCATTCAGTTAAGTTTCCAAATACTTCAATTAAGCATTCCTTCTGGAAAGACACTGATACAAATACCCAAATAACCAAAAAGTTCTGGTTTTGTAGAACTTTTTGTATGATGGTTAGAATACTCAGTTTTTGACAATGAAAACAAAGATCTGCAAATAAAAGTTTGTGATCATTTATTTTTCTATTTTAGAAAAGTCACTGATGACACGTATGCCATACATGGATAGCCAGTATGTACCCCATCATTCTTTCCTTCCTTTTAATGGTAGGACAATCTCCAAAATGTAGTTTCTTAGTTAAAACTGTTGAATCTTTATTAAGAAACTTATCAGCATAATGTAAAATATACTACTAGAGGAAAATAAAATGAGACATAACTAGAATAAAAACAATACTCTTGTAGGAAACGTATATATCATTATTAATTTGTAGGAACAATGTTCCTCTATGACAGATCACAATAGATTGGGGACTAAAAGACTTATACTGTTTTATTATCACTTGATATTTGGAAAACTGAAAGCCATTTATTTATTTAAGATCATCCCATGGCTTCATCCTTTCCTTCCAACATGTGCAGCCTCCTAAAACCTAGAAAGAACTGAGCTAGTTGCTAAGCAACAATTCAGGTATTATGAAGCAGCTCTTGAATCAAGTATTAATCAACAGGTTTCAAAAACAAAGAAGTGTAATAGTGAAATCACCTAGTAAGTCATATGGTTTAGAAAAAGGTCAAAGTGAAATTCTAGTTGAGATATAGGATGATTTGCATGCAGTTTTTTTTCTTTAAAATATTAGGTTCTTGAAAATAAAATCAACTTAATGAATCTTCAAGAAATACTAATGCTTTGTAAGTGACTTGTGAACATAAAGCAGTGTTTGAAGTAGATTTTTTACACAGCCAAAGAGACATCAGCAGATCAGAGAAAAAAATCCAATGAAGAATGTGTATTTCAAAAATTGTGTGTGGAAGTTGAAGAAATTGCGAATGAGTATTACAAATGGCAGTATCTCCAAGGGAGCATATTCTTAATTTTTGAAACTTACATAGTGCCAGATAGCATACCTGAATAAACTATAAATTTATCAATCAAGCACGTGTTCAAAATTGTGGGCAAATTGGACCTACTTTCCCATTTTAAGTTTTGAGCCTCATACATTCTAGGTTTATAGGATTAAACTTTAAAATGGCCCAAATGGAAACACATAATTTGCTTGCCATCTGATGTATCGGTGGCAGTAGGATACAGCAGGAAAATATGGAGAGAGGCTGGGTGGAGCCTTCAGTCCAGGGTGCCCATGACTGACTTCAGAAAGTGAGAAATAACTATGATGATTGAAAAAGGGGAGACTAGGTGAGATTGTGAAGTTTCTGACCCTTTTTTTGTGTACAAGTGTCAATCCATCAAGGGAGATAGGTTGGCTAAGAGGTCACTCGATGTGGGGTTCAGGGCGATATGGGTTCTAACCCTGGCTCTTTACTCTCTGGTTTTGTATATTTGTACATTATTTAAGCTTTCTCCTTAAAATTTAGCTATATTTGGTGTGTTTATTATTATGTTGCTATTTTTTTAAACTGAAGTAGGTTGACACACAGGTTACGTTAGTTTTAGGTGTGTAACATGGTGAGTAGATAACTCTGCCTTATGCTATGCTCACTCACAAGTACAGCTACCATCTGGGACCATACAGCACTTAAACAATACCATTGACTGTGTTCACTATTTTATACCCTTCATCCCCCCAATTTATACATTCCATAACTGAAAGCCTGTACCTTCCAATCCCCTTCACCCATTTTGCCAATCTCCCTACCCCCAAACACTTCTGGCACCTACCAGTTTGTTCTCTGCATTTATAAACTTGTTTCTGCTTTTTATGTTTATTCATTTGTTTTTCAGATGCCACATATAAGTGAAATCATATGGTATTTGCCTTTCTCTGTCTGAATTATTTCACTTAGCTTAATACTTTCAAGGTCCATCCATTTTGTCCCAAATAGCAAGATCTCATTCTTTTTATGGCTGAGTAATATTCCCTTGTGTACATATAACACAACTTCCTTATCCATTCATCTATCGATGGACAGTTGAGTTGCTTCCATGTTTTAGCTATTGTAAATAATGCTAAAATAAGCATAGGGGTACGAATATATTTTCAAGTGAGTGTTTTCATTCTCATCAATGGAATGGAATTATTGGATCGTACACCAATTCTATTTTTAATGTTTTTAGAAACTGCCAAACTGTTTTCCACAGTGACTGCACCAATTTACATTCCTACTAATAGTGTTCAATGGTTCCTTTTTCTCCACACCCTTCTCGATGCTTGGTATTTCTTGTTTTTTTTTTTTTTTTTTTTTTTTTTTTTTTTTTGATTCTGATCATTCCGACAAGTGTAAGGGCGTATCTCATGGTGGTTTTAATTTGCCTTTCCCTGATGATTAGTAATGTTGAGTACCTTTTCATGTGTCTGCTGGCCTTCTGTATGTCTTCTTTGAAAAATATCTATGTACATTCTCTGCCCGTTTTCATCATCAAATTATTTGGTGTATTTTTTTTAGTTGTATAAGTTCTTTGACTTGTAAAATTTCCTTCTATATTTTAGAGATTAACCTTTTATCTGATATATCATTTACAAGTATCTTCTCCTGTCCAGTAGTTCCCTTTTTGTGTTGTTGATGGTTTCCTTTGCTGTGGAAAAGCTTTTTATTTTGGTGTAGTCCCAGTTGCTTATTTTTGCTTCTGTTTTCTTTGTCTAAAGAGACGTATCTAGAAAAATGTTGCTAAGGCCAATGTTTAAGATGTATAAGAGATGCTTATATTTTCCTCAAGAATTTTAATGGTTTCACGTCTCACATTTAGGTTTTTAATTCATTTTGAGGTGTGGTGTTTTTGTTTTGTTTGCATATGGTATAAGAGAGTAGTACAGTTTCATTCTTTTGCAGGTAACTGTCTAGTTTTCCCAGCACTACTTACTGAGGAGATTATCTTTCTCCCATTTTATATTCATGCCTCCTTTATTATAGTTTAATTGACCATATAAGTGTAGGTTTATTACTGAATTCTCTTTTCTGTTCTATCGATCTTTGTGTCTATTTTTGTGCCAGTACAGTATTGTTTTGACTATAGTTTTGTGGTTTATCTTGAAATCCAGCTTTGTTTTTTCTCAAGATTGCTTTGGCTATTTGAAGTTTTTTTGTAGTTTCATACCAATTTTAGTATTTGTTCTACCACTTTGAAAAATGCTGTCAGTATTTTGATAGAGATTGCCTTCAATCTGTAGATTATTTTAGGTAGTATGGACATTTTAACAATATTAATTCTTCCAATTCATGAACATGATAAGTCTTTCCATTTGTGTCTTTAATTTATTTCATCCATGTTTTCTAGTTTTCAGAGTACAGGTCTTTCACCTCTTTAAATTTATTCTTAGGTAGTTTATTCTTTGTAGTACATTGTAAATGGAATTGTTTTCTTTCTTTCTGCTACTTCATTATTGGTGTGTAGAAACCTAAATGATTTCTATATATTTTGTATCCTATAACATTACTGAATTTATTCTAATAGTGTTTTGGTAGAGTCTTTAGGGTTTTCTCTGTATAGTACCATGTCATCTTCAAATAGTGACAGTTTACTTCTTCCTTGACAATACAGTTGCATTTTATTTATTTTTCTTGTCTAATGCTGTGTCTAACATTTTCAGTATTATGTTGAGTAAAAGTAGTGAGAGTGGACATCCTTGTCCTTTTCCTGATCTTAGAGGGAAATCTCCAAGCTAACAATTGATGTTAGCTCAATCTGTTGATACTTTTTATCATGAGATAAAAACTCTTGAGAGTTGAATTTGCCCAATAGTTTTTCTGCATCTTTTGAGATGATATGATTTTTATCTTTCATTTTGTTAATGTGGTGTATCACATTGACATTTTGTGAATATCGACCCATCCTACATGTCCAGAATAAATCCCACTTGATCATGGTAAATGATCCTTTTAATGAAGAGCTGACTGTGGTTTACTAGTATTTTGTTGACAATTTTTGCATCTATGTTCATCAAGGGTAATAGCCTGTAGTTTTCTTTTGTAGTGTCTTTATCTGGCTTTGGTATTTGGGTAATGTTGGCCTCATAGAATGAGCTTGGAAGTTTTCCTGTCCCTTCTTTTTTTTTTTTTTTTTTTTTTTGAGTTTGAGTTTGAGGAGAATAGGTATTAACTCTAAACGTTTGGAAGAATGCATGTGTGAATCCATTTGGTCCTGGACTTTTGTTTGCTGATTTAATTTTATTGCTGGTAATTAGTCTGTACAAATTTTCTATTTCTTCCTGCTTTGGTTTTGGTAGGTTACATGTTGCTAAGAATTTATCCATTTCTTCTAGGTTGTCCAATTTGTTAGCATATAATTTTTCATAATATTCTCTTACAATGCTTTGTAGTTCTGTGGTGTCACTTGTTATTTCTCTTTCATTTCTGGTTTTATTTGAGCCCACTTTATTTACTTATTGATTGATTGATGAGTCTGGCTAGAGGTTTATCAATTCTCTTCATCCTTTCAAAGAACCAGCTCATGGTTTCATTGATCTGGTTTATTGTGGGACTTTTAAGTTTCTATATCATTTATTTCTGCTCTAATCTTTATTATTTCCTTCCTTTTGCTGGCTTTATGCTTCATTCATTCTTCCTCTAGCTCTTTAGGTATGAGGTTAGGTTGTTTGAGATTTTTCTTGTTGAGGTAGGCCTGTATTGCTATATCCTCTTACAACCACTTTTGTTGCATCCCAAAGATTTTGGACTATTGTGTTTTCACTTTAATTTGTCTCCATGTATTTTTTAACTTCCCCTTTGATGTCTTAGCTGACCCATTCATTGTTTAGTAGAATGTTATTTAACCTCCATGTATGTGTTCTTTCCAGATTTTTTTCTTATGGTTGATTTTTTTTTTAATTTTTTTTTCAACGTTTATTTATTTTTGGGACAGAAAGAGACAGAGCATGAACGGGGGAGGGGCAGAGAGAGAGGGAGACACAGAATCGGAAACAGGCTCCAGGCTCTGAGCCATCATCAGCCCAGAGCCCGACGCGGGGCTCGAACTCCCGGACCGCGAGATCGTGACCTGGCTGAAGTCGGACGCTTAACCGACTGCGCCACCCAGGCGCCCCTTATGGTTGATTTTTAGTTTTACACTGTTGTGGTCAGAAAAGATACATGGGTATGACTGATCTTTTTTAATTTGTTGAGACTTGTTTTGTGCCCTAACATGTGATCTGTCCTGGAGAATTCTCCATTTGCACTTGAAAAGAATGTATATTCTGCTGTTTAGAATGGAGTGTTCTGAATATATCTGTTAAATACACCTGGTCCAGCGTATCATTCAAAGTCACTATTTCTTTGTTGATTTTCTGTTTGGATGATCTGTCCATTGATGTAAGTGGGGTTTTAAAAGTCCCCAACTATTACTGTATTAGCATCAATTACTTCCTTTATGTTTGTTATTGTTTTATGTGTTTGGGTGCTCCTGTGTTAGTTGCATATTTATAATTTGTAATATTTTCTTGTTGGATTGTCCCCTTTATTATTATATAGTGTCCTTCCTTGTCTCTTGTTACAGTCTATGTTTTAAAGTCTATTTTATCTGATATGAGTATTGCTACCCATGCTTTCTTTGCACATCCATTTGCATGACAAATATTTCTCCATCCCCTCACTTTCAATCTGCATGTGTCTTTGGGTTTGAAGAGAGTCTCTTGTAGGCAGCATATAGATGGGTCTTGTTTTTTAATCCAATCGCATATGTGTCTTTCGATTGGAACGTCTAGTCCACTTCAACATAATTACTGATAGGTATGCATTTGCCATTTTTTAAAACTTATTTTATGGTTGTATTTGTAGTTCTTCTCTGTTCCTTTCTTCCCTTGCTCTCTTCTATTAAAGCTGGCTTTCTTTGGTGAGATACTGAGATTCCTTTCTCTTTACTTTTTGCATATCTATGACTGGGTTTTGATTTGAGGTTATCATTAGGTTTGTATATAACATCTTGTTCTTTTGGTAGAAGCATGGTCCTTTGTCTCCTCCTTTAGTTTTGAATTTCTGTGTTTGTTTCTATGAATTAGAACATCCATTTCTCCTAAACTTGAAGAAACTGTCTTGTGTATAGTCATTTGCTGTATAGATTGTGTGTGCCTGGTGACTTCTGGTTGGATCTGTGGCTGGGGTAGGTTGAGTGTCCAGGGGTGGGGGGCTCTCTGTGCAGATAGTGTCCTAGCAGGGTAGCTGGAGCTGAGGCTGGCATGGGCCAGGGTATCCTGGGGTGCTCTATATCAGGGGGTACTCTGGCAGAGTTGCTGGAGCCAAAGCAGGAATGAGTCAGAAGGTCCTAGAGCACTCTATGCTGGGGTTGCCCTAACAAGCCATATGAAGTCAAAGTGGTGTGGACCCGAGTGTTCTGGCTACTTTGCACCTGTGTCACTTTGGCACTATGCCTGGAACTCTAGTAAGCACTGACTAGGGGTATCCCAGTATGCACTGCCCTGAGGCTGTCTTGGTAGGAATGCTTAGGCTAATGTAGTCTAGGGGCTTGGTGTTCATTGAAGCGGTAGGCCAGCTAGGATGCCTGGATCCTGTTCCCATCTATACTATTGAGGTGGGATGGAAACAAAATGTGATATTCACCAGCCCCTCTGACCCAGAGAAAGTTCCAACATCTCCCCTGCCATTTGGCAGAGTTCAGAGCTGACTCCTTTAGATTCCAGTTGCTCTTATAAACTAACTTTTTTTTTCCATGTCCCAGGGTGTCCTAGACTGGTGTGGGTTGGAGTCTCAGGACTCACTGAGGCAGCAGGCCAGCTATGACATCCAGACCCTTTTCCCATCAGCTCTGTCAAGGTGGAAGGAGTAGACTGTGGTGTTTGCCAGCCCATATGACCTGGAGAGAGTTCCAGCAACTTCTCTGCTGCTTGTCAGTGTTCTAGGCCTGGTTCCTTTACATTCTAGTTGTCCTTCTAAACCATGACTTTTTTTTTCTGTGCCCCTGGGTAGACAAATCTCATATTACTATCCCTCCAATGGTGGTGTTGGCTGTAGGGATTCCCTTGTTACAGTGTCTCTGTCTTTTTTGCTCTTCTCTGTGTGGTCTCCTTATCATTTGTTATGCAGAAACTATTCAGTCAGTCCTTGGTTGTTCTTCAGAAGGAACCACTCTAAAAATAGGTATTGATTTGGTGTATTTGTGGAGGAGGAGAATTCAGGGTCTTCCTATGTTGCTATCTTGGACCAGAACTGGATCATATCTTGTTTCTTCACTTCATATGGCTCTTGGGAAAATAATCACACTGTACTGAGTTTCCTCATGTATAAAATATAGGTAATATTTCCCACATCATGGAGCTTCTGTGAGAAAATACATGTAAATTCCTTAACAAAATACCAACACATGGTAATTGCTCAATAAATGTTAAGTATTATTACTTAATACTATTATTCTTTTCATTCCCTAAGGGACTTGGCTTGTAACACATAGAAGTGGGTGGGTTACTATTCATATAATTAATCAAATAAGTCATAATCCTGCCATAATTTCAATGCCCAGGAAGCCTTTTCAAGCCAGAGAGGTTGAATGAGCCACTGATGTAAATATTCTGCTGGAATTTGACTTGTTTATAATGTAGTTTGAAAGGAATCATGAGCCAGGTTCTGCAGTGCAGAGGGAGGAGGACAACAGAGTACAAAGATGTCCTGATGGTGCTTATGAATTCTATAGATTATCTACTTCTTACTTACCTCTCAAAAGCCTCTTTACTAAAGATAAGTGTCATTATGTATGCAAATAAGAGAAACCACGCCATGAAAATTAATTCTTATTCTGCTCATAGTCTTAAGTCTTTTAATAAATGAATCATGTGAAGTATACACAAAGGCCTACTTAAAAGAAAAAAATATAAAAACAACAAGAGTAGAAAAAGTTACATACTTAGTAATTAACGTCTTACTTTTTTAATATTCCCCTTGACTGAAATCAAAGCACTACTCAAAAATGATAAAGAGGCATTATTCTGAGTTAAATTTTTGAAAGGCAAAATTATATTTTCTGTTCATTTTTCTCATTTTGTTTTGTACTAAAGATAATACTATTGAATGAATGTATTGCTTGTGTCCCAATACATGTCTGAAACAAGGCCTATCCTCGGTTTATATCCCATTGAGAGAATTACAGCCTGATTTTCTCTTTCACATTATTTAATATTTGGCTGCAGCCACTCTCTGGCAGTAGGTAGAGTATTTGATAATTCTTCTGTGTTGCATAAACATTTTTACTTCAAAGAGATTGCCTGTCTGTATCCCACTGGAATTATTTCAAGCCAGATGTCTAATTCTGTCCAACATCTTTAATGTTTTCAAAATCATCTTGGGTGTTGTTAATGGAGTATCATTAGGTACAATTTGAAACTTTTTAATGGGCGGTACATGCATTCAGACCATTTGTGCAACATGTGCTCTTGCTTCTGAAGTCTTTGGGGGATTTTCTTTTATAGACCATTCTCCTAACATCTTATTTTCTTCTCCAGTTGACTTAATTATGTAGTCATGGTAAATATTATCTTTGAATTTGACAAATATTTATTAAAACTATAACAGGATCCAAACATTGTACAAATCACTGGGATAAGATGTGAGGCCTGCATCACAGAAGCTATGGTCCAAGTTACCAGGGAAAGGGAAATATGGAAATTTAGAAACATATTCTAGTCTGAAAGAAACCAGATATAATGTGCCGTGAAAGTCCATATCTGCACCTCTTAATATTGTTTGATGAGAGAGGACACATTTTAATCAAGGCCTCAGTTTCCCAGAAGCATAAGGAAAATAACCCTAAAAAGAAGGCATACTTCAGAAAAAATACACATGGATGTGGTTTGTTCCCAAAACAGAAAGTAGTTCTACATCAACTGAAGGAAGTTTGGGAGAGAACAATATTTACTATGATGATATAGCTGGCTTTGTCCTATAGAAAAAGTAAACTATTACAATCTTAAAAGTGGGTAGAGCATGGTCAGATTTATATTTGACGCAAAAAAATCTGAGGGTCACATGTTGGATGACAGATTGTATGGGAGATAACCTTTAGTAGCCATAGCGGTTAGAAAGTTCTTGAACCACTACCCATGAAGGATTGAACTAGTACTAGAAATGGAGAAAATAAAAATAATTCAAGAATAGAATATTTAGAAGCACTTCAATTTGACATCTAACACATAAGCCTAAGAAGGACACAGTGAGGATCTCCTGAATAGAAGAACAAAAAATTAATTAAAATTTCAAATGTGAAATTGTCCGATCAGTGAAAATGAGGAAATCATTTCATACTTGTATAAATATGTTTCCACTTTTTCCCTCTGTATTGAAAGCAAGGATATTTCAAACCACATCCAGAGTATTCATATTCATAGATTTGTGACAGATTGGTATGTTTTCTGTTTTACAATGTCTATATTTAGGGAAATGTCCCTCAGGATACCTCAGGATCATGCTGCTTGGCCTGATTACTGGTGGGCACAGGATTTAAGTCTTCCCTTTCACTGATGAGTCCAACCACTCCAATTTGGTGAAGATGCCAGAACATTTTTACATTCCAGATTCAGGCCATAATAGGAACAAGAAACTGTCTCCATTACATAGCTGCCCCATATCACCAAATGAGTGTATCAAGGGATGGAAGCAAACCAGAAATTCTAGGAATTCTTAAAATATATATTCAAGAGTAAGAGTTTACTCACTCTACCACCAATGTGGTAGCACCAGTAATGTAGAAGTGTCTACATTACCTTCCTTTTACTGTTCTCTGCAGCTCCTTACTTTCAGGGATAAAATACAACTTACTTATTTTTCAACTTCAGGAAATTTAACTTTGATACAATACTTCTATCTAAACTACAGGCCATTTCCCTCTTATCTCAATAATATTTTTTATTGAATGTGTCTTCTAGCTCAAGACAGATCCAGGAACTCTTACTGCATTCAGTTGATGTATCTTTTTACTCTCCTGTAATTTGGAAGAGTTAGTCTGTATTTTTCATAACATTGATACATTTCAAAAATAAGGGCAGTATTTTATTTTTTTTTTAATTTTTTTTTAACGTTTATTTATTTTTGAGACAGAGAGAGACAGAGCATGAACGGGGGAGGGTCAGAGAGAGGGAGACACAGAATCTGAAACAGGTTCCTGGCTCTGAGCTGTCAGCACAGAGCCCGACGTGGGGCTCGAACTCACGGACCGTGAGATCATGACCCGAGCCGAAGTCGGCCGCTTAACTGACTGAGCCACCCAGGCGCCCCAAGGGCAGTATTTTAGAGAGTGTCCCTCAATTAAAATTGGTCTTTAAGGTATCACATTCCAAATCACAACTTATATGTTTGTACTTCATTAAGGCATTATCCAGTTTCTGCACAGTATAGTTTGCATGCATTAATATAATTTTACTATATAAATTATATAGTAATTCTAAGACTGTCAATATCCTGTCCTCATCAAACCTGATCATCCCCCAGGAGGCTAACTTTAATGAATAATTCTTGCCTGCATCAATTTTTATTATGATAGTTGTAAAAATGCAATTTTCTACATTATTTCTTTCATATTAGTTGACATTTCATCATATGAAAGCTTTCTCTCATCTCCTCTGCCTATCTATCATTTATCTTAATACCTATTGATCTAAATATCTCTCAGTGTGGATTCATGGATTCTTATTATATCTTGCCTAGATATTCATAACTGTTAACTCTTCACTGTAAATCATGACTTTTAGCAATAAAAAGCATCCTTTATCTCAGTGAATTTTTTCTCTTTTTGGCTTACTTCTCCTTCATCTAGTTTCTTTACTTCTTTCAGTTACCTAGGATATTTTTAACCATCTCTTATTTTTTTTTTTAGCCTTTGACTCAATTGACTTCAGATGCACCACATACACAATTAGATTTTTCTTTTTGAGATCAGTTTGAAAATCCTTTTCTTTAGTGAGTTAAGCTCATTCATAATTACTGATACAACTGATATGCTTTGTCTCAGCTTTGCTGTATTTTTTTATATCATAACTACTGTGCATATTATATTTGTGTTTCCTCTCACTGTTATGTGTTTGCTTGGTATTTAGGAAAGTATACATTTTAAAATAGCAATTACTTTTGTAATCTTACCTTTAATATACCTCTTTTTAAATCAAATTTTTTTTCTAAATGCACTGCCAATTTTACATGGCATTCTTTGATACTCAACTGTTACTTACATAACAATTAATGTTCATATTCTACTTTTCCCTTTCTCTCTTTTCCTCCTGTTTGTTAGTTGCATTCTTCTTATCTTTCAGAAATAGGTTTATATATTATTTTTCCACCATGTCGTTGCTCCTTTTTTAATCTTAGATCTAAAATTAAATATATTAAATATTTTTTATTGAGTTTTCCCAGGGTGGAGTGCATCCTCTAACAAACTTCTTTTCTTGAGTTTTTTGAAAATCCTTCGCTACTGCCAATTTGTTACAGCTGATGTGCTCTTGAAATTTCTGGTGCCCAACTTGCTTTCTTATTCTTTTAAATAATTTGGTCATTTTACCTGTAGGCACAAAGGTTATATTTGTCTTTAAATCCTCTAATTTTACCTTAGTATGTCATGGAGTGATTGCTCTGACTCCAGTCTTTCCAGATGCACAATGAGTTTTTTCAATCATGTTGATCTAGAGATTTAATTTTTGCTTGAAAATGTTTTGCACTAGTGCTGTGAATATTAGCTTTCATTGTTTTGTTATTCGTCTTAATAGATATCAGTTACATTTTGTTTGCATGTCCTACATTTTAACCACGTTTTTTCTAGCAATATTCTTTTTCTTTTTTCTTTTTTGTAATGTTTACATTCATTTCCTGCTTTCTTTCAATGTCCCTAATTATTAGATTTTCATTTTTATTCTCCCTTGGGCACTTTGAAATCTATCCTTCATTTTTGCTATTTAAAAATGTCTTTCTTTAATTTCATTCCTGAATTCTATCAACTATCCCTGAACTTCACATCTTTTTGTATTTGTAGATTTTGTTCGTAATTCTTGAATTCAGAGTCTATTTTTTTAAACAACCTGATTATAAGACTACCTAATTTATATAAGACTGTTTTGTTCTTCTTTTGACTGGATACATAGGAAACTTTATAACAGATAAAATGCCTCTGTTTTCTTTTTTGAGTAGTTTGATAGGGAATTTCTCTGATTTTTTTTTCCTGTTTTGAGGCATTTGTGGACAGAGTTCCTATCTTAAGAGCGTGCTCTTTTGCTCATATAGTCACATAAAGTTTCAATAATGGTTGGCATTAATGATGGAGGATGAGGGTAGATTGGCTTATTTTGTGGCTCTGTGTTGTTTTGGGAAGACTTGTAGTTTTATCTCTTACTTCTATTTTTTCCCCCATTACTACCAGGTAGAGGCAGGCTACCTCTTCTCCCCGAGTAGTAATGTTACAAACTACACTATGAACAACATTTTGAACTACAGTAAATATGAACTACGTTATACATAGTGAACAACCAGTGTGATGAACTACAAGTTTCTAATTTGTGTTCAGTATTTTGGTACTTGGTTGTTGGACTTTCTGGGATTGATTTTTTTTTTTCCATGAGCTTTGCCCGTTCTCATCTTCCTTGTTCTCTTCACTACCTGTGCTCTATTTAGATTCTTCCTTCTTGGAACTAATCTCTGCATTCATAAACTTGCAGTCTTAAAAGGGAGTTCCATCAGTAACTATTAGAATTCTGTGTTTATTTCCCTACTTAACAAGTAACTTGAAATTCATAGTATTCTCCAACTTCAATTAATACTGATGACATTATTATTTTGAAGGTACCGTTACCACATGCATACATTTACTTATCCTTTATATATTTGTAACAGTAATGCATACTGAATATTTATTCTGCTTTTTTACTTGGCCTTATATCAATTATTGCAGGTTTCCATAGGTGTTATATTACCTATTCAAGTTTTAAACATTTTAAATACAATCTTCTATTTTTGTAAGTAATACTGATTTAGAAGTTTTACAAAGTACAAAAAGTAACAATGAAACTGGAAAAGTAATTTCACCTCCCAATTTCACCCCCCAGAGTCAAACACCAATAATATTAAAGTTTTTCCCTTCCAGGATGTTTTTCTACACATATTGATAGAGATGATACAGCACCTATAATGTGGCATCCTGCTTTTTTGTCACTTAACTGTGTTTCATAATCATTTCTCTATCTAATTTAAATTATTCACAAACATAATTCTCCATGTCTTCCTAGTATTCCACCATATGGATACCCTCCTAATGTTGACTGCAATTTTCATTATTAACAAAAAATCTACAGTGAACACTTTTGTGCATAAATTTGCATCATATTTCAGATAATTTTCTTAGGATATATTTCTAGAAGGGGAGTATAAAACCACAACATCATCTTTACTGAATACTAAATTTTGATTCAATTTCAATTACTTGGAAGCATGACTTTAAGTGTCCTCTTTTAAAGGCAGGGTGGCAGTATAATACTTTATAGTTTGCACATATCTGGAATTGCTTATTCTTTCCTTCATGTATGATGGTAGTTTGATATTCTATCAATTACTGCCTCACAACTTTTTCATTTCCGTACTCTACAGATACTCCTCTATTAGATTCTGTTAATAATGCAGAGACTCTTAGACTCTTTTACTCACTTGCAGATTGTGTATTTTTCCTGATTGAACTTTCATCTATTAACACTCACAAATCTATATTTCTAGTCCAGAGAGCTCCTTTGAACACTAAAGACTTACATGCAATAGTTAATTTACTCTTTCCACTCTGGTATCTCATAGGCATCTAAATTTTAAATGGATCCCAAACTTAACCAGTCTCAAAAACAGCACCCCTGGTCTCCTTCCCCACTGCACAGAAATGCTTAACCCTATGCTGGAGCCTAGGATAACCTAGATGTGTTGACTTCTCTCCATCTCTACTAACACACATTATATCCTACCTAGAATATTTCAGTAACTTCTTTCAAAACCTCATAGATATTTCCCTATGTTCCATTCTTCCACCAAAGCTAAACTGATCTTTTGTTAAAAATTCAACCTTATTTTTGCCAATCCTGATCTTAAAAATCTTTCAGTGGTTTCCAGTAGTAATGACAATAGTACAATTAAATCCCAAGTCCTCACCCTGGCTAACAGAGTCCTAGATAATCTGCTTCTGTTTTTCTGATACTCCTTTTCTCTTACTTAGAATCATTAAAATATAGAGTCTTCTCTCAGTTCCTAGAATATACCAGCTTGTTCTGGTCTTAGGATCTTTCCAACAGTTACCATTTCTTTCAGAATGTTCCTGACTAAACCAAGGCACGAGCAATCAACAGAAAATGGTCAGAGACAGGAATAAATGCTGTCTTCTCAGACAGGTGTCCCTGGCCACCCAATATTAAGTGACCTCTGGTCACTTTGTCCTGCATCCCATCACTTGTATTGTGCTCATCACAGCACTTAATATTGATGATTTCCTTTTTAAAAAATATTTTCATTTATTTCTGTCCTTATCATAAAAGTAAACATTCCTATATTCTTTACCTCTGTATCCCCAGGGGTAAATCCAGAACAGTATTCTATAAATAAATTTAAATACAGGAATTCATATTTTCTTTATTTTTTAGTATGAAATTTATTTTCAAATTGGTTTCCATACAACACCCAGGACTCATCCCAACAGGGGCCCTCCTCAGTGCCCATCACCTACCCTTCTCTCTCTCCCACCCCCATCAACCCTCAGGTTATTCTTAGTTTTTAAGAGTCTCTTATGGTTTGGCTCCCTCACTCTGTAACTTTTGTTTTTCCTTCCCCTCCCCATGGTCTTCTGTTAAGTTTCTCAGGATCCACGTAAGAGTGAAAACATATGGTACCTGTCTTTCTCTGTATGACTTATTTCACTTAGCCTAACACTCTCCAGTTCCATCCACATTGCTACAAAAGGCCATATTTCATTCTTTCTCTTTCCCAAGTAGTATTCCATTGTGTATATAAACCACACTTTCTTTCCATCAACTGATGAATGCATATTTTCTTTATACTGCAATGTTATTTATGTTGACAAAATTTATCTACATATGTTCCCTGACCTCCACATTTCTTAGCTGCTCCATCAACATTTCATCTTCTTGACTTTTTCTCTTCTTGCTGAGGGACAATTTTGTCTTCTAAAATGTCCCTATCCATAATGTAACTTTTAATCTTTTCTACCTCTTACATAGATAGTAATCTTACAATTCCATTTTCAGGCTCCCATCAACCTGATAGCTCCTTCTCTCATCCCTCTCCTTTTCTTATCTTGAATTTCAGCTTGCTCTCTCAATATTTATTTCTACACCTGTTGCACCCAAGTTATTTTTCATCCAACTACCAAAGGAACATTATTTTTTCCATCTTTGGAATAATCTTAGCTTGTTTTGCAGTATTTTTTCAGGCCTCATGGTGTATATTTACATGACTTTACTTATTCTGAAATTGGGGAGCCATTTAATTACTTGCTTTTTGTGAGTTTATTAATTGGATAGCAGATTAGAATGGGTAATGCCTTGCCCACTTCTCACTCACAAACTACCCCTGGTACAGATGAGCTGAGCTTTGAACTGATGAAAAGGAAAAGTTAATTTCCCAGTATATACAGCTTTGCTCCCAGACCTCTTTCTCTTTATGTTTCCCTCCTCAGTACCTGACTGTGAGGATTGCTCTTCCCAACATGCACTGTATCACTGACCCTACTCCTTTCCCCGCTGGCTGCCCATTCATTTGTTTTATGTATATTAAAATGTAATTACACAAAGTAAAAAACTGGTCTTTGAGTATATTGTACTCTGGTTACCTGAAA
Source organism: Prionailurus bengalensis (assembly GCF_016509475.1). Taxonomy (NCBI): domain Eukaryota; kingdom Metazoa; phylum Chordata; class Mammalia; order Carnivora; family Felidae; genus Prionailurus; species Prionailurus bengalensis. Next base: position 112,589,768 of record NC_057354.1, read on the forward strand.
GGAAAGCATACACTCCTAGCATAATGGCTGCTCATATTTCTTGAACGTAGGGCCCTTTATTCTGCGTGGGGGGGGGGGGGGGATGACAGTGCTGGGCAGGGGGAAGGCAGAGGATAGAGGAGTAATAAAAATTGTCCTCAATCTTAACAATTTCACATGAGGCAATCAAATGTGGGGCACTTATAATCCAGTTCTTCCCTCAGCCCTGTAGTTAGGGGGGAATCCTCCAAATTTTGGAAACGGGTTGCCTCTTTGTCCTAATTTTAAGTGTTGTGAGTTTGAATATTTTGTTTTCACGTGTATTTTTTTTTTTCATCCATCCCTCCACCCACCTCCCCTCTGGCAACTACCAGTTTTTTTTCTCTGTATTTAAGAATCTTTGTTTTGCTTTGTTTTTTAATTTGCCCAGGTGTTTTGTTTCCTAAATTAATGGTTTTTTCTCTCTCTGATCTCATTTAGCATTATACCCTGTAGGTGCATGCATGTTGTTTCAAACGGCATGATTTTATTCTGTCTCTCTATAGGATATATACCTATACCACATCCTCTTTACCCATTAGTCTATCAGTGGACACGGGTTGCTTCCATACCTTGGCTATTAAAAATAAAGGTGCAATAAACATAGGGGTGCATATATCTTTTTGAATTAGTATTTTCATTTTCTTTGTGTAAATACCCAGGAGTGGACTTACTGGATCATATGGTATTTCTATTTTAAGTTTTTGAGAAACCTCCATACCATTTTCCACTGTGGCTGTACCAATTAACATCCCTACCAACAGTGCATGAGAGTTCTTCTTTCTCCACATCGTCACCAACACTTGTTTCTTGTGTTTTTTTATTTTTAGCCATTCTGACAGGTGTAAGGTAATATCTCATTGTCATTTTGATTTGCATTTCCATGATAATGAGTGATGTTGAGCATCTTTTCATGTGTCTGTTAGCCATCAGTCTGTGTTCTATGGGAAAATAACTGTTTAGGTGTTCTGCCCATATTTTGAATAGTTTTTTGGTTTTGAATTGTATAAGTTCTTTATATATTTTGGGGATTAACCCCTTATCAGATGGATGACTTGCAAATATCTTCTCCCCATAAGTAATCAGTAGGTTGTCCTTTTGTTTTGTTGATGGTTTCCTTCGCTGTGCAGAAGCTTTTTATTCTGGTGCAGTCCCAATAGTTTAATTTTGCTTCAGCTCCCCTTACCAGAGGAGACATATCTAGAAAAATGTTTAAACGTTTAAATAAGTTATTAAAATAATTTAAATAAAATTAAGAATCCCGTTCCTCTAACTAGGCATATTACAAGTGCTCAATAATTAAAAGTAGTTAGCAGCTACTAGATAGGGCAATGCAGTAAGAATATTTCTATCATTGCGGAAAGTTTTGTTAGAACTCTTCCAGAATAAAATATAATTATAGTTTTTAAGTACACTTAATGGAACAGTGGTTTTACATACTATTGCCATTTCAATCAGAGGTCTGGAATCTCCTGAGATTATGTGCAGTAGATACCTTTGAAATAATCCCCTTTCTTGAAGAGGTTATAATTTTTCTGTCTTCTTTCTCCTGTCTACACATTGCCAGGTTTTTCATTCATGATAAGGTTTGGTTTCCAGATATAACAAAGTCACACTATGTGGAACACAAATCACTCCAGAGGTATGCTGTTCAGTACAAAGTTGTAGCTAACTTAATAAATTTGGCACTAAGACAAAGTTACTATAAATTTAGTAAAACAGCATATTAATTTAGGGAATATTTATATATTTATCTATTTATTGATTACTAGATGTCCTTTGAAGGTGTTTCTACAGGCCTGACATTGACCTGTACTACATCACTGAAATATGAAATGTAGCTGCATAGCACTGACTCTTGATCAAGGCTTAAAACAGACTAATAGTGTTTGGTAATCATGATTACAAGGAGTTTCAGGGTGGTTTGTATCAGCCTGTCAGCATTGTTTATTGGTAACAGTGAGAATGATGATTTATACCTCATGTCATTGAGGCCCCTGAAAGGTTCTGCCCTTTTGGAATTGGTTCTATGCAAGAAATATCTCCTGCTGTTCATGTAGGCCTAAGGAACCATAGCTGAAACTCTGTTTTTATCTTCTTGGTTCCACGATGTTCCAGTGCACACATTCCTGATCCAAAATAAAAGGTTCAGTCTAGTAGAAGGAAGATAACTAAAGTCTGTCATTGCTTTCTCTAGACAGCCTGTTGGAGGCTGCCTTTGGCCATAATGGCCTTACCTTTTGATGTTGTTGCACATAGTTGTAGTTTATTGATCTTTGTTGCTAAAAAATATTTTGTATTATAATCACATCACCATTTATTTATCCATTCCATGGTTGAAAGACATTTGGGTCGTTTCTAGTTTTAAGCTACTGCGCATAATGTTGCCTAAACATTCTTAATTTGTATTGTACATATCTACACGTTTCTGTTGAGAATTGATAAGTTCTGTTGGGAATGTCCTGCTGACAGCTCAGAGCCTAGAGCCTGCTTTGGATTCTGTCTCCCTCCCTGCTCATGCTCTGTATCTCTCTCTCTCAAAAATAAATAAACATTAAAAAGGGGGGGATAGCCTGGGTGGCTCCGTCAGTCAAGCATCCAATTTCGGCTCAGGTCATGATGTCATGGTTTGTGACTTCAAGCCCCAGGTTGGGCTCTGTGCTGACAGCCCTCTTTGGATTCTGTGTCTCCCTCACTCTCTGCCCCTCCCCCATTCAGACACTAATTATTTTGCAAGGAGAGACAAGTATTACAATTAAAAAAAATTTTTTTTCAACGTTTATTTATTTTTGGGACAGAGAGAGACAGAGCATGAACGGGGGAGGGGCAGAGAGAGAGGGAGACACAGAATCGGAAACAGGCTCCAGGCTCTGAGCCATCAGCCCAGAGCCTGACGTGGGGCTCGAACTCACGGACCGGGAGATCGTGACCTGGCTGAAGTCGGATGCTCAACCGACTGTGCCACCCAGGCGCCCCTACAATTTTTTTTTTTTTAAAAAGAACACAATAAGATAGATTAAACTAGAACCTATCACAGCATATCACAATTAGTAAGAGCAAATATCGTTTGGGGAATCATTTAGACTATACTGTTTATGTAAGTGTGCACATGTGTGTGCACATGTATGTATAGGAGTGTGTTCTCTGTGGTGATGTATGTGTTCCTAGTAATAATGTAAAATAACTTTCTTACCATAGATCACAGTTATCAATATTTGAATATAGTGCTCTAGGGACCCTGTGTTCAAGGGGTAAAGAAAGCATTCACCTACTTGCCATTTCCAGCCTACTTCAATTTACATCCTAGGCAAAATCCCATCCTTTGTCAAAACCCACGCAGCTTTCTACCAATGTTCCAATACCTTACCCAGATCCATGAGGGACTTCACAATCTCTGTCCACACTCCAAATCCAGTCCTCATGGAGGAACATCTAACAAACTGTTCCTTAGCACCATTACCTTTCATGATTTTAACCTCCAGTATTGCTTATCTATTTCCAAGGTCATGCTTTTGTCGCAATTCTTGCTTTCTCGTTTTCTTTAGCTGTTTCTTTCTCTAACTCAGTCTCTTACTCTCGAATTCCTCACTCTCATTCTCATTAAACATACTCTGAGACTCTACTCTCCAGTGCTTCAATTTCCCCTCTTTTCTAAGTGTATAATCACCCTCTATATTCCTCTTCCTCATTTAGCCAGCCAAGACTCCAATGGCATCTCTTCCATCTATCACTTGCCAATACCATCTTCACCTTTCTGTCCATTTGCCTCATCTTTCTGCAAAAGCCTAAACACTTTGTACCTGAACTGGTGAGTGTTGCTAAAGAGAATTAAAAAAATTTAATTGTGCTAACTGAAATCACTAAAGTGTATCCCATCTAAGCAATGACCCCCAAATAAAATTTTAATCCTAGCACCCATCCCTAGTCAGATCGTTCACTTTGGCAGAGGATGATATAGAGACCTCTATTCTTAAAACAGCCCTGGCTTACTGGTAGTGGCCATCTGGATGGGCTATGTGGAGAGAAAGACTCTAAAGATGCAGTTGGGCTCAGTTGGATAAAGTACTTTGAACAATGAGCTCTATCATGTGTGAAAGACTATTAACAGTGATTCTAAAGTTGCATTTCAAGCCTATAACCCCACCCCTACCAATTCTCTATAGGACACAACACATCAGCTTCACCTCTGTCAATACCCTACTTAATGACACAACGTGCTTAGAACCCAATGCATGTATTTCTTACTTGATGAAGCAAAGAAGTGCTTTTCCCCAACCTGCAAATTTTATCTCCACCCCTTTGTCCCCTCTCTTCCTGCCTGAAGAAATTTTATTTTTGAAGTAACCTGTCATTTGCTGTGTATTTATTTTGTTCTTCTATACTGTCTATTCTGCATCATATAACCATGCTCAAGTTTACCATACCTTTTAAAAACAAACAAGCAAAAAATATAAGACAATTTTTGCTTCAAAGTCCAAGCTGCTTTTACCACTCAACTGATATATAACTCATTTACATTATAAAACAATTACAAATTTGTCAAATCTAGTCAACTTCTTTTCAGTTATCTTTGACTTAGCTCATGAATCTGACAAAGGGAGCCATGCATCTTCTCCTTCTTGAGATTGGCTACTTCCCAGATTTCTCTAACTCCATGGTCTTCCATGTTTTCTTCCCATACCGCTAGTCACTCAGTTTTCAAAGTGTTTTCAGGATTCCTTTCTATATATACCTAAGGATTGAAATAATTAAGTATTCCAATAGGTTTTATTTTCAGGCTTTACTTCTACCTCAACATGGTAACTATGGCTTTTTTTTTTTTTGCTATTACCTGAGACCATAATTTATATTCCCAGTCCAGATATCTCTTCTGAGCTTCAGAATCACGAATCCAGGAGATTAGTTTGAATAATATGGGATTTCTGTTGACTCTTTTGAGCTAAACAAGACAGTTTAACTTGGTTCAATCCAAAACCTAGTTATTACGTAGGCTTATCACATTTAACTATATAACTATATAACTATAAAACTATATATATGTGTGTGTGTGTGTATACACACACACACACACACACGCTTGTAATCTTCCTTTATTCAGAAATATGTTTTTATATCTTGGTGAATATATATTTGTTTCCCAAGCCAAAATCCAATAACGCATTTTAAAATACCCCCTCTACTGACCATATGCAATTACTTACTAAATTCTGACAGTTTTCTTCCTAAGTGATTCTTATTCTCCTCTCTCCATTTCTAAGACACTTCCTTACTTTAGGCTGTCAGTATTCTCACAAAGATTTTCCACTTTTGGTCATGTTTAATGCTTTCTGATCACAAATATCTCAGTATTTTTTTTTCAATCTGATTTGGTAAATGTATTATACAAAAATTGTCCAGAATTCTTCCTTTGTTTGGCATGTAAAAATCTTCACATTTGATCCCTGCAAAGCCTCCAAACTTATCTATTACTTCCCTTGATACAAAAAAGAAAAAAAAAGAAAGCAATGGGGGAACTACTTTTCTCATTCTATATATACCATGCTTAGTAAATGACACTATGCCCTTATATATTCTGTTCCCTCTCCCTGGAATACACTGCCTTGGATTGCAAAAGGAAAATTCATGCTTTTAAGCTTACCTCCTTTGAAAGTCATCTTTTTGACCTCTACCACCAGATTTAGGCTGCCTTTACTATATTTTAATCTCGGAGTTGTTATATCCCTCCACAGGAGCAATTATATTGCAGTCCCTGAAATCTCTCTTGGCATATAATGGATATTTAGTGAATACAGGCTAACAGAACAAACGGATGATTCTCAAGTATAACACAGAAATCATCTGGGCTAGAGTAGTCCTTATTTTCTGCCATCTCGCAATATGACATCATGTTCCCATCTTCCCCAAGTTCTAGCTGTGAATATAGATTTTTAAAATTTTTTTTAATGTTTATTTTTTTTTTGATACCGAGAGAGACAGAGCATGAACGGGGTAGGGTCAGAGAGAGAGGGAGACACGGAATCTGTAACAGGCTCCAGGCTCTGAGGTGTCAGCACAGAGTCCGACGTGGGGCTCATACTTGCAGACGGTGAGATCATGACCTGAGCCGAAGTCGGACGCTCAACTGACTGAGCCACCTAGGCGCCCCAAAGATTTTTAAAGTATGCTTATATTTTTAGTAATTTTTAAAGGTCTAAGATGTTTTTTAAACTGGGGAAAGAGGAAGAATATTTAGAGTTATTTAGTATGGAGTAAAGACAGACAAGTGGACAAAAATGTATACAGCAATACTTAGGAGCACTTGGGAATGAACAAGAAAACTTCTGTGAAATTATTTCTTAAGGTACTTAAAGGCATAAGGTAAAAGTAATCTATTCTTAATCACACAGTACACACATACAAGTTATATAATACATGTTAACAATGATAATGTGGGCTTATAAAAGTAGGCCGACACAGCATGGAAAAATATTTGGGGAGTGAGTTTGTTTTTAAATGGGTATTTTTGAGCAAAATATGGTCAGAAATTGGCAAATAAATCAATGATTGGTTCACTAGATTTAAAGGGCAGCCGTCTGCTCCAAATGCAGGATGGCCTCAGGACTCAGCGTTTCCTTGAAGAAAGCAGCCAAGCTATAATGTGCAGTTTGAAATGTCTGGATAGTACCAAGCTTTGGCTGAAAGCAGAAGTGATTCTTTGCAAATAAACAATGTAGTTTCCTAGTATGTACCAGAGAAACATGATGTTATTACTTGTACTTCCACAGCAATTTGTTTGTTTCCCAATGCAAGAGAGATCCCTTCCCTCATGCTTACCAAAAAGAGATAAGAGAAATAAAGATGGCTTCTGCTTTCTAGACACAGTATTGATTGTACAACTAACCAGTAAGGACGAGTAAGTACTAAATGGAAATCATAATAGCACTATGATGATCTCTGTGGACAAAAATCAATAGAAAGGGAATGGTTTTATAAGAGATATACAATGTTATTATTCTAATATCTCAGGTCATAAAGCTGAGGCATTTGAGTGTGACATGACATATTAGTTGAACGGACTGGGAAACTATGGTGACTATATAATATCAGCCATTTCTGAGTGTGCATATCTCATGTCTCCCCATCCACGTGCACACAGCAATGAGCTCCAGCTACACGTCCTTTCAATACCTGAAATTCCTTTTCACCTCAGGCCCTTTAACCTTGCTGCTGCTTCTGCCTGAAACATTCTTCAACCAGAACTGTCGGTGACTGGTTCTTTCTCATCATTCAGGTTTCTGCTCAAAAGCCTTTCCTAGGAGAGGACTTGCCAGACCATCGTATCCACAGAAAGCTACACTTTACCACCTGCCATTGTCAGGACCATTGCCTTCTTTGCATTTATTCATAACTGCACCTCTCTCTGTAGTTGTTTCTGTCTTTATTGTTTGTCTCCTGCCTCAGTAGAATGTAAGCTCTATTTTCTAGCTTGTTCAGTATTGTCTTCCCCAGACACTAAACCTTTATTTGGAATATAGTGGGTACAAAAATCTATGTTTGTTAAATATCTTCTAATAACTGATTTTTCTAGTATATATGTCTGTGTCACCTTTTCCTCACAAGCTTGGTAACTTCTTGCTGGCAGAAATAGAACAATGTTCCCTTCTCTTGCATTTTCTCCGTACAGAAAGCTATACAGTCTAGTTCATCCCTTTAGATCTTTTCCATGTTTAATTCTTTGAATAAATATTAACAGTTCATGTCAGAAGAGGCTTGCTATTTAGAAGTGTTCATTGTTTATGTTCTTGTTTGCTTGGCCATCGGTCAGCCATATTTCTCTGTTGGAATAAGACAGACGTAAGGCATTGTTACTATTTCTCTAAAATAGTAAGTTACTATTTTACTTTATCTGTGGTTCGAGAAACAGTTACCATGCGAAAGTTATCTCCCCCCCTCCTCCCCGCCAAGCAGAAAACACTATATATGTGGAAAAGATTCTTTTCAACTGAACATAGAACCAGGAGAAAGGAGAAAGAGAGAGTCAGCATGTTGAAGCCTTTAGAGATGCAAGATATTCAACTAACTGGTTCTTAGGCTTTAGTTACTGCCTCATTAACTATAAAAGAGAAATTATCTTGAGTTCATAGGAAAAGATAAACCATAGCTTTTATTCCATAAGGCAAAGTCTAATTATAGCTTAAAGAGTCTATGTGAGTAATATTGATATAAAATGTAGAAGAGAACTATTAAATTGCTACACTAAAGTATTAGTAATATATTTCTTCTAGGTCAGTAACATTTTCTCCCATTTTTCTGGAGTATTCATTATTTATTCATTAGGTTCCTTTGGTAACTATGAAATTATTACCTTTTAGTTCAATCTGTACATTTTCTATATTTTTCATTCTTGTCTCATTTTAGAACATTTTTCTGAAACAAAAACTTGCCCTCTAGTGCTTGAGTGTATTTGTGGGTTCAAGATTAAAATTTAGATGCTACCTACATACACTTGAGAACTCAACATCTAAATTATGGCTTGCAAGAAAACTTATTAGCATTTTAAACAATTTTCCCAAGTGTAAATTCAGAGAAAAATCAATTTACTTTCTCTTTTTTTAATCTCAGGCTTAGGTTGTAATTTTGCAGTTCCCAATATCTCTCTGAAGCCCATGGTATATATTCTTCTACTTCTTTTCTAACTATGCATTTCATACCTATTCTCTTGAGTTGATCTTGAACGAAAATTAATGGGCTCCTTATTCAGTATTGCAGTGTTTCAGGTAGCAAATGCATGACAGGTACTTAACCAATTCCTGAGTAGCCAACCAGTGAGTATGGCATTAATGATTTTGGAGAAAGTTAACTAAGTACATCTATCACTTTGTCATGTGTGGTAAAAGACTGCATCAATCAGAGCATAAGAGGGAACTGTCTTTGCCTCTGTCTGTGGTACTACTGAAATCTGCTACAGAAATCAATACAATAGGTAAGGTAAGCTGCATTTATGTTGATTAAATAAAACAAATGGAAAAATGGAAGGTAGTAGACTGGTAATATAACTCTTAGAATAAGCAGAGGTCAGTTTCCTGAGATAGGAACCATCTTCATGAATTTGACATTCCTGAGGTTTTTCCAATATCAGTGTCTTTATAAACATTATCTAAATGGTTGAGTATTAAATTTTTCCAATGTCCTATTTAACATGATACAAGAAGAAGCAAATTGATAATCCAGTCAGGGGTGTTTTACTCCATTTTTTTATGAAATTTATTGACAAATTGGTTTCCATACAACACCCAGTGCTCATCCCAAAAGGTGCCCTCCTCAATACCCATCACCCACCCTCTCCTCCCTCCCACCCCCCATCAACCCTCAGTTTGTTCTCAGTTTTTAACAGTCTCTTATGCTTTGGCTCTCTCACACTCTAACCTCTTTTTTTTTTTAATTCTAGTCTATATGGATTTATTTGGGAGGTTCCATTAAACCTAATGGCTGTCTTTACAACAGGGTCCTTCCTATACCTTTACCTTTTCACTATTGGAATATATCTCACTACATCCTGCCATCTGGAATTTCATTATCAAAAGTATGAGGAGAAAAGGACTGAAAGAGATGAGGGGGAAAAAATAAGCATTTGCTGAATTAATGATATAAATGAAAGAACTGAGGGAGTAGATAAGAGGTCCAAGATGACAGTCCTTAAGGCATGCATGGAAATTATATGAGCAAGGAAATAATATAATTTTGAAATAAAGCTGAAAGTTTAATGCTGAAGGAAGCAAGAATTGATCTTTATTCACAGAAAGATGAAACAATGATTCAGTTATGAGAAAATGAGACTTCAGGCCTACCTTCAACTCACAAATGCATACAAAATTCTAAACAAATGTTATGACATACTCTCTGAATATCTAATAAAGTGCAAGTGGATGTACTTTATTCTTGGGGAAAATTTACTAATAAATAGATTTAAAGTTGTTAATATCCTTTGACTCAGCAATTCCCACTCAACAACTGTATCTGAAGCAAATATTCTGAATTAAGGAACTGCACAAGAGACACAATAATGGCATTAATTGTAACAATCAAAATATTGAGCGAACTTTAATTTTCAACAATAGAATATTTTAATAAATATGCTATATTTATTCAAATATTTTTGGACAATAATATATAGAAAATGATTCACTATAAAATGTTAGGGAAACTACACATAATCCCCTGTATATGATTACTACCATTTTTATATATATTTACCTCCATGAGATAGAAGCTTTCATTTGCTACAGGAATATGGAAAAGTAACTGCATTATTGACTCAAAGGGAAACTCTCCTGAAGAAAGCATAGTATGGTATGAAAAGAAGTTTGGAAGTTTAATAATATGAATTCAACTTGTTCCATTACAAGGCAAAAACATTTAGTGCTTATTGAAGTTTCCATGGACCTAACCTCCCTTTGACTTGGAGTATGAAAATAGTTCTAGCTGCCATCTTTCTTTGCCATGGTGTCCTTCCAGGCTCTATATTCCAGATAGTGCAGCCCTAAGATGGACAGTCCAACTTGGACTTTCCTCCATGAGTGAGAAATAGATTTACTGTTTTAAACCAGTGAGGTTTCAGGGATTGTCTGTTCCTGCCTCAGAACTTAACCTATTCCAACTAATACATGTTACTTAATAGCACCTATGAATTAGAGCTATAGACTCAGAAGAATTTAATTACTATTTTCTCACTTGTAAATCTAGGATTAAGGGTACTAAAACATACCTCCTAGGGCTGCTTTAAGGGATACAAAGTTTTACTCATACAACAGGAGTAAGTTCTAGAGATCTACCACACAGTGTATAAAGTTGATAATGAATTATATACTTAATAATTTGCAGTTCGGGAAAGATGGCAGACTCAGAGGATCCGGAACTCACCTCATCCCGTGGACACACTGAGATAACAGCTAACACACTGAGATATGCAACTACCTCTGAAAAGGACCTGAGCACTAGTGAGTAGACCTTCAACAGTTAATTGTAGACAGGAAGCTATATTGAAAATGGTAGGATGGGTGGAGACATAGTTGGGAACAAAATTCTTGGTAAGAATAACCACAAAGGGGAAGGACACCACAAGGGTGGAGAAACAAAAGGATCAGACCCCCATACCAGGCACCCCCAGCATTGAGGATCTGCACTGGGAAGATAAATTCCCATAACATCTGGCTTTGAAAATCAGTGGTTTAACTCTTGGAGAGCCAGAGTATGACAGGAAACAAGATCCTACCCTTGAAGAGCCAATAATAATAAATAAATCAGCATGAGATACAGGAGAAAAGCAGCAGTTTAAAACATCACCTGGGGTATACATAAAGATTTCTCTAAGAACCAAAGTACTGGCAGATATTCTTCTTCCCCTCCCTGAGCCGACATAGCACTGGCTCCCAGAAGCATCCAGCTAACACTCCAGGGTTCCCCTGCAGACTCACCTGCCTAAATAGCCATTCCTCCAAAGCAGCTCTGGCCCTGCCACACACTACAGGTGTTCCCAGCAGGGACCAGCAGCATTGCAAAGTGATTTCTGCCTTGGGGAAAGGGGAAGATAACCCCTTTCACAAGCATGCCCACAGATATAGCAACACAGCCATTTAGCTGGCAAGACAAGGAGAAAGCAAGGCTTGCCATTTGGTGAGCCCACAACTGTGACAGACTAGTGGCAGACAGCTAGCCTGACTGCAGGTCCTCCCCACCAACAAACCCAAAAATTGCCTCATACAGGCCTCTCAACAGCATTGGGAACAAACCCTGCCTGGTATACCCACAACAGGCAAAGTGAATCACTGTGGCTTGGTGGGCTGGAAGTAAATATAGCTCATCCACAGCAGTAAGGTGCCCTCAGCTCACAAAGGAGACACCACTGGAGCACATGAATCTAGTGACTAGGAGGCACTGTGCCACAGAGGCACCACAGGAGCTCTTCTATATAAGGCCTCTACTTTCAAGACCATGAGGCATAGCTAAACTCCCTAATACATGAAAACAAGTACAGAGGGTTAGACAAAATGAGGAGACAGAGAAATATGTCCCAAATTTTAAAAAAAAGGCAAAATCACAGCAACAACAACAAAAAAGAACTAAATGAAATGGAGGTAAGCAATATGCCTGATAAATAATTCAAAGTAATGTCTATAAAGACATTCACTTTACTTGAGAAAAGAGTGGATGAACTTACTTAGAAAAATTCAATAACTGAAATAAAAAATACACTAGAGGGAGTCAACAGCAGATTAGAGTATGCAGAAGGATGAATCAGTGATCTGGAAAACAGAGAAGTGGAAAGCAACTAACCTGAAAAGCAAAAAGAGTAATATGGATTAGAATAGAAAGCATTTTTATAGAAATAATAGCTGAAAATCTGGAGGAACAGACATCTAGATCCAGAAATCACAGAGAACCCCTGACACAATTAACCCAAGGAAGTCTATATCAAAACACATAATAATTAAAATGGAATAAATTAATAATATAGACTTTTAAAAATAGAATAAAAGGAAACAGTTATATATAATGAAAACTTCATAAAACTATCAGCTGATTTCCCAGAACAAACTATGCAGGCCAGTGGGAGTGGCATAACATATTCAAAATGCTAAATGGAAAACATCTATCACCAAAAATACTCTACCCAGGAAGGTAGAGTATTCAGAATTGAAGGGGCAATCGTTTTCCAGACAAGCAAAAGTTATAGGAACTCAATACCATTAAACCAGTTTAAATCAAAACTGTAGCAAGAGACAAAGAAGGGTACTATATAATGATAAATCATCCAACAAGAGGATATAGCAATTGTAAATATCTATGCCCCCAACACAGCAAAGTCTCTAAATACAGAAAGCAAATATTAACAGACATAAAGGGAGAAAATAACAGTAATACAATAATAGTATTTTATGGGACTTTTAACACCCCAGTTACATCAATCAAAAGATCATCCAAACAGAAAATCAACAGGGAAATAATAGCTTCCAACAACATATTACACCAGATTAACCCAATAGATATATTCAGAAAATTCCTTTCAAACACACATAGAAGATACTCCAGAATAAATCACATTAGGCTACAAACAGGTCTCAATAAATTTAAGAAGACTGCAATTGAATCAAGCATCTTTTCTGACCACAACACTATGAGACTAGAAATCAATTTCAAGAAAACATTTGGAAAATACATGGAGGCTAAACAATTGGTACCAAACGATGAGTGGGTCAACCAAGAAATCAAACAGTAAATATAAATAGAAACACAATGGTCCAAAATCTTAGAAGCCCAGGAAAAGCAGTTCTAAGAGGCTAGAAAAAGAACAAACAAAATCCAGAGCTAGTAGATGGAAGGGAATAATAAATCTACATGCAAAAGAATGAAACTGGACCACTTTCTTACACCATACACAAAAATAAACTAAAAATGGATTAAAGACCCAAATGTGAGATTTGAAACCATAAACTTTTAAAAGAAAACATAGACAAGAATCTCTTGGATTTCAGCTGTAGAAACATTTTTCTAGATAGTTCTCCTGTGGCAAGGGAAAGAAAAGCAAAATTAAACTATCAGGAATACACCAAAATGAAAACTTTTGCACAGCAAAGCAACTGAATGGGAGAAGATATTTCCAAATGTTCTGATAAGGGGTTAAGGTCAAAAATACATAGAGAATTTATAAAACTCGATGTCAAAAGTCAATCTGATTAAAAAATGGGCAGAGGGCCTGAATAGATACATTTTCAAAGAAGACATTCAGATGTCTAATAGACACATGAAAAGATGCTCAACATCACTCATTGTCAGGGAAATCAAAAGAATGAGGTATCACCTCACACCTGTCTGAATGGGTAAAATTAAAAACACAAGAAACAAGCGTTACTGAGGATGAGAGGAAAAAGAAACCCTCCTGCACTGTTGGTAGGAATGCAAACTGGTGCAGCTGCCACTGAAAGCAGTGTAGAGGGTCCTCAATAAACTAAAAATAGAAATATCATATGATCCACTAATTCCACTAATTGCTATTTATCTGACAAAAAAGGATAACACTAAAAAAGCATATGCACTCCTACGTTTATCACAGCATCATTTACAATATATACAATATGGAAGCAACCTAAGTGTCTCTTGACAAATGAATGGATAAAGATGTGGTAGGTATACATAATGGATTATAACTCAGCCATATACAAGAAAGAGATCTTGTCATTTGTGACAACATGGATTGATGTAAAGGATATTATGCTAAGTGAAATAAATCAGAGAAAGACAAATACCATATGATTTCACTTACATGTGCAATCTAAAAAACAAAACAATTTACAAACAAAACCAGACTCTTAAACTCAGAGAACTAACCAGTGGTTGCCACCAGGGAGAGGAGTGGGGGGAAAGGCAAAATAAAGGGGATTTGAGGTACAAACTTTCAGTTATAAAGAAGTCACAGAAGTGAAAAGTAAAGCATAAGGAACATAGTCAAAAATATTGTATGATGACAGATGGTGACTACACTTATTGTGGTAAGCATTTAGTATAGAATTTTCAGATCAAAATTTTGTACACCTGAAACTAACACTGTATATTAATCATACTTCATTGCTAAGAGGTTAATATAACATGTTCTTCTCTCTCATACATACTTGAATAATTCTAAGCATGGCAAGAGGCAACTTTGGGAATCATAGATTGTGGTGATGGTTTCATGGATATATATACTTATCTCCAACTTGTATACATTAAATATGTATAGCTTTTTGTATGTCAATCATACCTCAATAAAGTGTTTTTTAAATAAAAGAGTTTAGTGAAAAATACATTAAAAGTGTACAATAGTTTTGACTGAATTTGAATTTAATTCAGGCAATATTATCAAATCTCATATTTTACCTGATTCTTACTGTATTTTATTCCCCTGTACAAATGATTCCTTACAATGGATAGCATCACTCTATGTTCAATAATTTGTTATTGATCAGAATATAGAAAAAGCATAAAAAAGGGAAAGTCTCAGACTTGGGAGTGGCTGAGGAAAGGGAAGATAAAGAGATTAGGATGGAAGTGAAGGTGGTGTTACCTTTGAGTGCAGAGTTTAGTAAAGCCTCACATTAATGTAAAAAATAAAATCTCACATTGTTTCAAGGTTCACCTAAAAATAATTATATACTTTAAATGAATTAAACACTGACTTCTTGTTTGTCAGAATTATTAAATGAATCACTCTAGGTACTTATCCAAAGGATATAAAAATGCTGATTCAAAGGGGCACATGCACCCCAATGTTTATAGTAGCATTATCAACAACAGCCAAACTGTGGAGAGAGCCTGAACATCCATCGACAGATAAATGGATAAAGAAGTTGTGGTATGTATTTACAATGTAATACTACTCAGCCATCAAAAAGAGTGAAATCTTGCCATTTGCAATAATGTGGAGGGAACTAGAGTGTATTATGCTAAGTGAAATAAGTCAGAGAAAGAGAAATATCGTATGATTTCACTCATATGTGGAATTTAAGAAATAAAACAGAAGAACACGGGAAGGGAAGGAAAAATAAGATAAAAACAGAGAGGGAGGCAAACCAGAAGATACTCTTAAATACAAAGAACAAACATGGTTACTGGAGGGTAAGTTGCAGGGAGATGGTCTAGATGGGTGATGGGCATTAAGGAAGGTTGTTGGTGGGGTCCTTGGTGGCTCAGTCAGTTGAACGTCTGACTTTGGCTCAGGTCATCATCTCCTGGTTCATGAGTTTGAGCCCTGTGTTGGGCTCTGTGCTGACAGCTCACATCCTGGAGCCTGCTTCAGATTCTGTGTCTTCCTCTCTGCCCCTCCCCTACTTGAGCACGCTCGCTCTCTCTCAAAAATAAATAAACATTATTTTTTTAAAGGAGGGCACTTGTTGGGATGAGCACTGGGTGTTATATACAAGTGATGATGAATCATTGGGTTCTACTCCTGAAACCAATACTACCCTGCATGTTAACTAACTTGAGTTTAAATAAATTTTTAAAAATAATAAGTGAATTAACTCACATTATACATAAAAAATAACATAAGATGTTATCAACAAGAACGTTTTTGTGTAGTAGCAGTGAGAATTAGCAAAATTAAAAAAGGTAGAGAAGAATTACAGGATTTAGAGAGAAGAAAAACAACTACCACCACCATAGCCACAGAACTCATTACTGCACTTTTGCAAGCTCGCCCAAACTGTTTTAATGGTACGTTTTTCTCTAGGGTTATAAGCTCCATTAACAGAAACTATGATATAACTTTCAAACTATCTGTATTAGCTCCAGTAAATTATTTCCTTTCCCCAAACTGCACTACATAAAACAGCAAGCCCCTGGTTGGTTAAGTAAGCACTAAAATTTTGGAAATGTAATAAATGCATCTGTAAGATTTCCAAGATTCCAACAATAATCCCAAAGGGAAAATATACTGATCCAATCACTTCGGTACTGCATCACAAGGCAGTGAACAGAAAAGTCAATAAAAGCATCTGAGCACAGAGAGGCAAGCTGTAGTCAATATCTGATTTTGAAGGGAATTGTCAGATAAAAAATCATTCAGGTTTACCAAAATTTACTTCCTAATATTTGGAGTTTAGACTGCATGGAATTCAGATCGTGCATCCAATTTGATTTTAGTCTCTTTTTATTTTATGCTCTCCTCAAGCTTCTCCATTCACAATAAACTCTCATGAGTGCGCGCTCTCTCTCTCTCTCTCTCTCTCTCTCTCTCTATATATATATATTCCAAGAAAAACTTTGCCAGTCTTGAGTTTTCACTGACCACTTCATAACATAATGAAAATTTATAGAAAAAAATCACCAAATTCATCCATTAACATCTAGTCATGCTTAAACAAAACAACTTTATAGAAAATAAGTAGAAATACCTGTTTCTTCTGCTAACTCTATATTCCTAGCTCTAATTCTTATCTGAAAATTCTAATGCTTCCCAATATCTATCCAAAAAAGAAAGACTAGTTAACCCCATCATGTATGTACAGGTGATGTTATCTGAATAAAAGACCCTTGTCCTTAAATCATGGTAAAATATTGATAGGCCTTGGTGTTTGGAATCAGGTGGAACTTCATATTCAGGTTTGAGTGAGATCCTGTAAACAAGTCCCTTTACCACTCATGACATAGGCATGATGATGTCACTGATTGCTGTGAAACACAGCTCTTGATACAGTTACTACAAATAACTCAGAATAACTGTTATTATCAAAAAATGTACAACCTTATCTCTCAATCATTTCCCTCTCAATATAGAATGTCACTTCTATAGACATGGGCTTTTCTCCCCCCACCTCAAAATGTCAATGTTAGCTCAGCTCTACACTGGATATCACAGATTAAGTTTGAGAAAAAACATGGATCTTTTTATTCCTTCAGATAGTCCCACATTCATTTAAAAATCACTTTTTGAAAGCACTTTGAAAGTGCTTTTGAAAGCACATTGTGTATGTGTAAACATACAACAACATTTAGAGTACACCCCCCCACCCAACCACACACACAGTTTATAATCTTCTGAGGTGACAAGCCCAAAACACACAGAAGAACTAAGAAATTGAGTGAATCCATTTTGAAGTAAACAACTAAGGAGGAATCAGAATGAGCTGAGGTCAGGTGCTAAGACAGCCTTCCTGGGGAAGGCGAATCTTGATAAATGTGTCTCCCTCACTAGACTAATTCTTTGCATAGCTATATTGCATTTCCCATTTCTATAAATTGCGAAGAAGAAATAGTGAATTTTATCCATCCCTGAGACATCTTCTAGGTACAAAAAAAAAGAAAAGAAAAAGAAATCCTGTGCCATACTATTTGAGCTAACCAAATACATGCTTCCAACTGCTTCATGTTAAACACTAAATATCAAAGCAGATATTAAGCATGGAGGTTATAAAGCATATTTTTTTCCAATATATAAGAAATACCAGAAATATCTGGGGAGCCTGGATGGCTCAGTTGGTTAAATGTCCTACTCTTGATTTTGTTTTCGATAATGATCTCACAGTTCATGAGTTTGAGCACCCAGTAGGGCCCTGCACAGACTGCATAGAACCTCCTAGGGATTCTGTCTCTCCCCACTCTCTCTGCCCCTGCTCTATATCTCTCCCTCCCTCCCTCTCTCTCTCTCAGAATAAACTTTAAAAAATATATTAGAAATATTTAATAGGAATAAGAATGAAAATGGTGTCTATGATGAGATGCTTAAAAAAAAGACAAAATAACCAGAAAAATATGTTCCCCCAAATTGAGCCATGAATACTGACATTACATATAACTGATGTCAAAGGAAAAAATTCAAAAACAATAGTAGCTTAAAAAATAGTTTATTTTAATCCTTGAAGTCTGGAGACTTTAACAAGTAAAAAAAACTAACAAAATAAAGAAATTTTAAAAACTTTCTTAAAATTACCATTTTTGAATTGTGAATCTACATTCCTAAAACCTCTAAACTCCATTAAAAAAGGCTATTGTCTCATAGGTTTGAGAATGTGTGTTCTCTTTTATTTTTTAATGCTTATTTATTTATTTTTGAGAAAGAATGAGCATGCAGGGGAGGGGCCAAGAGAGAGGGGGAGAGAAAATCCCAATCAGGCTCTGTGCAGTCAGTGTAGAGCCCTACTGGGGGCTCAAATAGGGGATGAACTCAGGAACCATGAGATCATGACCTGAGGCAAAATCAAGGGTCAGACATTTAACCAATTGAGGCACCCTGAGATTGTGTGCTTTCGTAACTGCACCACTTTTCAGAAACTTACAAATTCCTAGAAACATATAAACTACCAAAACTGAAACAGGAAGAAATAGAAAATTTGAACACACCCATAACCAATAAAGAAATTGGATCATTAATAAAAAATCTCCCAACAAACAAGTGTCCCGGCTGGATGGCTTTCCAGGGGAATTCTACCAAATACTTAAAGAAAAGTTAACACCTATTCTTTTGAAGCTGTTCCAAAAAATACAAATGGAAGGCGAACTTCCAAACTTGTTCTACAAGGCCACCATTACCTTGATGCCAAAACCAGACAAAGACTGCACTAAAAAGGAGAACTACAGACTAATTTCCGTGATGAACATGGATGCAAAAATTCTCAACAAGATACTAGCAAACCAGATCCAACAATACATTGAAGAATTATTCACCATGATTTGGGATTTATTCCTGGGATGGAGGGCTGGTTCAATATGTGAAAATCAATCAATGTTATACATAACATTAATAAAAGAAAAGCTAAAAACCACATCCTCTCAATAGATGCAGAGAAAGCATTTGACAAAATATAGCATCCTTTCTTGATAAAAACCCTCAAGAAAATAGGGATAGAAAAACATGCCTTGGGGTACCTGGGTTAAGTGTCCAACTTCAGCTCAGGTCATGAATTTGGGACTCATGAGTTTGAGCCCCACGTCAGGCTCTGTGCTGACAGCTCAGAGCTTCTAGCCTGCTTTGAATTCTGTGTCTCCCTCTCTCTGCCTCTCCCAACTTGCACTCTCTCCTTTAAAAATAAACATTAAGAAAAATTTTAATAAAGGAGCATACCTCAACATCATAAAGACCATATACAAAAGGCCCACAGCTAATATCATCCTCAATGGGGAAAAAACTGAGAGCTTTCCCCCTAAGGTCAGGAACATGACAGGGCTGTCCACTCTCACCAATGTTATTCAACACAGTGTTGCAAGTTCTAGCCTCAGCAATAAGACAACAATATGAAATAAAAGGCATCCAAATCAGCAAGGTAGAAGTTAAACTTTCACTCTTCACAGATGACAGAATACTCTACATGGAAAACCCAAAAGACTCCAGCAAAATTCTGCCTGAACTGATACATAAATTCAGCAAAGTCACAGGATATAAAATCAACATGCAGAAATTGGTTGCATTTCTATACACCAATAATAAAGCAGCAGAAAGAAATCAAGGAATTGATCCCATTTATAATTGCACCGAAAAAATAAAATACTTAGTAATAAATCCAACCAAAGAGGTAAAAGATCTATACACTAAAAACTATAGAAAGCTTATGAAAGAAATTGAAAAGGACACAAAGAAATAGAAAAACATTCCAATCTCATGGATTGAAATCTCATTCATCCTCATGAACAGGAATTGTTAAAACATCTCTACTACCAAAAGCAATCCACATATTCAACACAATACCTATCAAAATAACATCAGTATTTTTCAGAGGTAGAAAAAACAATCTTGAAATTTGTAAGGAACCAGAAAAGACCTGAAATAACCAAAGTAATGTTGAAAAAGAAAACCAAAGCTGGAAGCATCACAATTCCAGACTTCAAGCTGTATTACAAAGCTATAATCATCTAAACAGTATGGTACTGACACAAAAACAGACACACAGATCAATGGAACAGAATAAAGAACCCAGAAATGGACCCACAGACATATGGCCAACTAATCTTTGACAAAGTAGGAAAGAATATCCAGTGGGGTAAAAAAAGTTTCTTTAGTAGATAGTGTTGGGAAAACTGGACAGCGACATCCTAAGAATGAACCTAGATCACTTTCTTACACCATACACAAAAATACTCAAAATAGATGAAAGACCTAAATGTAAGACAGGAAGTCATCAAAATCCTAGAGGAGAAAACAGGCAAACAGTTGGCTGCAGCAACTTCTTATTTGACATGTCTCCAGAGGCAAGGGAAACAAAAGCAGAAATGAACTATGAGACCTCATCAAGATAAAAAGCTTTTTCATGGTGAAGGAAACAATCAGAAAAACTAAAAGGCACCTGATGGAATGGAAGAAGATATTTTCAAGTGACGTATCAGACAAAGGGTTAGAATCCAAAATATATAAAGAACTTATCAAACCCAACATTATCAAAAACAAATAATCCAGTGAAGAAATGGGCAAAAAAAATGACTAGAAACTTTTCCAAAGAAGACATCCAGATGGCTAATAGACACATGAGAAGATGCTCAACATTACTCATCATCATGGAAAAACAAATCAAAACCAAAATGAGATACCACCCACAGCTGTCAGAATGGGTAAAATTAATAACTCAGGAAACAACAGATGTTGGCTAGGATGGAGAAAGGAGAAACCTTTTGCACTGCTGGTGGGAATGCAAACTGGTGCAGTCACTCTAGAAAACAGTATGGAGGTTCCTCAAGAAATTAAAAATAGAGCTATCCTACAACCCAGCAATTGCACTACTCACTACTAGGTATTTATCCAAAGGGTATAAAAATGCTGATTCAAATATGCACATGCACCCCAATGTTTATAGTAGTACTATTGAGTATAGCCAAAGTATGGAAAGAGCCCAAAAATCCATCAACTAATAGATAAAGATGTGGTGTGTGTGTATGTGTGTGTGTGTGTATAATTTAATATATACAATGTAATATTCCTTGGCAATCAAAAAAGAAAATGCAATCTTGCCATTTGCAACAATGTGGAAGGAACTAGAGGATATTATGCTAAGCTAACTAAGTCAGAGAAAGACAAATATCATATGACTTCATTCATTGGTGCTATTTAAGAAACACCATCACCCTGTTAAGAAACATCATCACAGGGAAAGGGAAGAAAAAATAAGATAAAAACAAACAGGGAGGCAAACCATAAGAGACTCTTAAATACAGAGAACAAACCAGTGGTTGCTGGAGGTCTGTTGGGTGGGGTATGGGCTAAATGGGTGGTGGGCACTAAGAAAGACACTTGTTAGGATGAGCACTGGGTATATTAATGATAAATCACTAAATTCTACAACCAAAATTTAAAAACTGAATCCAAATGTTGATCTAGTATAAAGTTTTTCCAGTGGATATTTGGCCACAGAATTCTCTTCCACCCTAAAGAAAGTATTTAGGAACATTTGCTGAACAGTAGTATTCTTTGGAACATGGTTTGGGAAATACACCACTTAACACATGAGTAAGTCAAAGCCTATCATACAGCAAGTTCATATTGGCTGTGTAAGCTGCTGAAAAGGGGTTCTTCATTGCTAAATGGCAATCACATAACTAAATTGTTCTCTGTCCCGATAATGTGCTTTAAATTTGCTTTCTGTGAAGAATACAATTGAATTTCTCCTAAGCCCCTGTCCACTTTTTGAGGTTCCAGGTAACTTAGCACAACTGGTAAAATGACTTTTCTAGAGTCTGACAGTCAATTAATTGGTGGAAACCTTTCTTTCATCCAGTCTGATACATGCCTTGAACAAGAGAAAATCAAAACAACTCTTTAGGGACAGAGAAAAAGGAAAGGAAAGGAAAGGGAAAGGGAAAGGGAAGGGAAAGGGAAAGGAAAGGAAAAAGAGAAAAGAGGAAAGGAAAGAAAAGGAGAGAGAGAGAAAGAGGGAGGAAGGAAGAGAGAGGGAGAGAGAGAGAGAGGAAGGAATAAAGAGGAAATAAAGGGAGAAGGAAAGAAAGAAAACAATAGTATATTTGTTTTGCATTTAAACTGGTCTTTAATAAACCTAAAGAGGAAAAATGAATGGACTGTGATTATTCTATTTTTTCTCACCTATTCCCCCCAAACCATCCTGACATCTAGCAAATTCCTTTATATCCAATGGCTTCTTATGAAATCTCTCTTAATTAAATGACTGTGAGCATCTGAATTCAGAGACCACGAAATGAATAAAGTGGTTCTTTTTAAATGATTCTGCCCATAATAAGACTTGCACCCTGAATCTCTTTTGCCTTCATCTTGCCTAATGTGCTGCAAAAAGAAAAACCCATGTACTGAGAGCTAATTCTTGGGGCCACAGCCAGGCCAGGGCAGTATTTCCTCTGGCCACTGCATTAAAACTTCTAGGTAGGACTTCCCATAAACTCCTACCACTGAGTAAAAGTAATTTGCACTTGAGCCTGAAAGACAGAATGAAATTGATGAGAAACATTTTACTGATCCTAAGCAATTTCTGGATTGCAAGGAACTCTTAAAAAATAAGTTAGAAGGGGAAGAGATTTTGAGCATATACAAAACGTACACGAGCTTGACAGATAGGTTTTGTTTGGCTTTTTTTTTTTAGTGCTAAATTTAGTGTTGTAAAACTGTCTTTAACGTTTGAAAGCTGAAGATTGAATATATGTCATGTGAACGTTGTTCAGCACTTAGAACTTTTTGAGTTAAAACTGAAAATGCCTTTTTCCACTTGGATACATTTTTCTAAATGGATTTTCTGTTCAAATGTTCTAGAAATTTCATCCACATATTGAAATATCTGCCATAACTTTACATCAAGAAGACAAAAAGCTCAAGTAAATGACAAGACAATGAAATGGAAATCTGCTTGTTAATTTGAATTTAGCATGTTTTGAGTGTAATGTGATTACCTCAACTCTTTCAATGCTATAGTTATTAGAAGACTGCCCTCAAGAAAACTGGAAACTCCTGGCAATTCAACAAACATTTATTGAACAACTTTTCTGTTATGTTCTGTATATACTATTTTGCTGGAAATTATGATGTAATACAAGCATGGGATGTGTTTTCTACCCCTAAGAACAATTATTACATAGCATATATACATGTATTTATGTAATTATGAAGTGATGTAAAAATTATATGCACATTAATAAGATGAAAAAACCATGAGTGACATGGATAATACAAATTATTATGGTGTACAGATCTTGAAAGAGGGTGATCTAAAGATATGGCTAGAAAGGTGGATAGAATTTCATTTGGTGAAGTGAATAAAGTAGCAGGATAAGAGTTAGAAATAGTCCAGTAATATATGAGAGTAATAAAGATTGTATTTATATACAAAAATCAACTCATATGCACTATAGTAATAAGAACAGAAATTGCATTTCAATGTTTCAGAAAAAGTATTTGAAAAAATCTAAAACACTTTCATGATAAAAATACTCAACAAAAGAGGAATAAAGAAAATTTCCTCAATCTGATAAAACATCTACTTCTGCCACTTCTCTTCCATATTGTACCTGAGGTTCTAGCTGGGATAATTTGGCAAAAAAAAAAAAAAAAAAAAAAAAGAAAGAAACAAGAGGAATCTAGATTGGAAAGAAAGAAATCTATTTGTAAATGAGATGATCTTATATATAGAAAATACCAAAATATCTTCCCCAAAACCATTAGAATTAATGATTATTAGAATAAACAAGTTCAGTATGGTTGCAAGATATAAGATCAATATTCAAAAACAAATTCTATTTCTATACACTGGCAATGAAAAGAATTCTATTTACAGTAGTACCAAAAATAATAAAATACTTAGGAATAGATTTCTTAAAAGCGCTAGAATTGTACATTGGAAACTTAAAATATCATTGAAAGAAATTTAAAAAGATAAAGATGTCATACAATCATAGGTATTATAATCACTATATTAAATTGACTTGTTAAGCTGTTAATATTCCCCATATCAATCTACAGATTGAGCACAATTCCTATCAAATACCAGCTAGCTTGTTTTGTTTTGTTTTGTTTTTCGCAGAAAATGACCAGCTCATCCAAAAATTCCTAAGAAAATGTAAAGGACTCAGAATAGCCAACAGAGTAAGTGTAAGTACAACTTACAACAGAGTAAGTGTAAGTACAGAGTAATGTGCTCACATGTCCTGTTTTCAAAACCTACTGCAAGGCCCAATAATCAACACAGTATATTGCTGACATAAGAACAGACACAGATCCATGGAAGAGAAAGGAGCCAAAATAATTCAATGGGGGAAAAAGTCTTTTTAATAAATGGTTCTGGGCAATGGAGTATTCACATTAAAAAAACAAAAAAAGAAAGAAGTAAAAGAAGTTGAACCCATTCATTGACCCATGCATAAAAATTAAAAATTTTCAAAACCTACTGGCACCTGGGTGGTTTAGTTGGTTGAGCATCTGACGTCAACTCAGGTCATGATCTCACATCCTGAGTTCAAGCCCTGCAGCAGGCTCTGTGCTGACAGCTCAGAGCCTGGATCCTGCTTCAGATTCTGTGTCTCCTCTCTCTCTCTGCCCCTCCCCTGCTCATGCTCTGTCTTTCTCTCTCCCTCTCTCCCTCTCTGTCAAAAAAAATTTTTTTAATTAAAATATATCATAGTTAAATATAAGAGCTAAAACTATAAAGTTCTTACCAAAAAACCACAGGAGTAAACCTTTGTCACCACAGGTTGTGTTGGGCAATGATTTCTTAGCACAAGCAATCAAGGAGAAGATTGTTATGTTGTAATTCATCAAAATTTAAAACATTTGTATTTCAAAGGACATCATCAGGAAAGTGATAAGACAACCCACAGACTGGGAGAAAATATTTGCAGATCATATATCAAGTAAGGAATTTGTATTTAGAATTTATTAAAAACTCTTAAAGTTCAACAATAAAAGGATAACAATTTTAAATGACCAAAGGATTTAAATAGACATTTTTTTTCCAAAGATTATATACAGATGGCTAATAAGCACATTAAAATATGTTCAACATTATTAGTTATTTGGAAAATGTAACTGAAGACCACAAGTGATACCACTTTGCATTTGCAAGAATGTCTAAAATTCAAAATTTCAAATAAAAAGCAATAAAGTTAATTCCCAGTTAACTTGTAGAGAAATCGGAATTTTCATACATTGCTAGTGGGAATGTTAAGATGTTGCAGCCGTTTTGGAAAACAGTTGG
The DNA here is from genome assembly GCF_016509475.1 of Prionailurus bengalensis. Taxonomy (NCBI): domain Eukaryota; kingdom Metazoa; phylum Chordata; class Mammalia; order Carnivora; family Felidae; genus Prionailurus; species Prionailurus bengalensis. Next base: position 112,615,432 of record NC_057354.1, read on the forward strand.
ACTACTCCTCAAAATGTTAAATATAGAATTATCATATGATCCATCAGTTCCACTCCTAGGTAGATAGATAAGAGAAACGAAAACATATGCCCACAAAAAAACTGCACTTGACTGTTCATAGCAGTATTTAGCTATTATGAATAATAGCTACAAAGTGGAAACAATTAAAATGCTGGCCAACTGATAAATGGATAAAAGAATATAATACATCTATACAATAGGATATAATTGGGCCTTAAGAAAGAATCAAGTGCTGATATGTGGCACAACATAGATAAACCTCAAAATCACTATGCTGCTAATGAAAGTCGTAAAAGAAACCAGTCACAAAAATCACATATTCTTTGATACTACCTATGTGAAATGTCCATAATAGGTACATCCATAGAGACAGAAAGTAGATTAGTGTTGGCCTATGACTAGAAGTTAGGGAGTAGAGGAAGAGATGGAGAATAATTACTAAAAGGTACAAGGTTTCTTCTTTGCATTTGATAAAATGTTCTACAACTGGAATATAGTGATGGTTGCACACTTCTGTAAATACACTAAAAACTAATTACACACTTGTAAGTGGATGAACTGTATGGTATATAAATTATAACTCAGCAGAGGTTAAAGAAAAGTAGAGGTTACATTTAAAACTCACTTTCAGGGCACCTGGGTGGCTCAGTTGGCTAAGCAGCTGACTCTTGATCTCAGCTCAGGTCATGATCCTGTGGTTTGTGAGAGCAAGCCCCACTCTGGGCTCCATGCTGACAGTGCAGAGTCTGCTTGGGATTCTTTCTCTCCCTCTCTGTCTGCCCCTCCCCCAGATCATGCGCATGAGCTCGCTCTCTCTCTCTCTCTCTCTCTCTCTCTCTCTCTCTCAAATGAACTTAAAAATAATTAAGCCTCACTTTCAGCAGTTACTAGTGTGTGACCAGACAGCCTCTCTGATCTACAATTTCCTTGTGTGATAAATTGGGGGTAAAAATACCTATATTACAGAACATTAAAATAAAAGCATAAAATCTTTGTAAAAACTTTAAAAAATGTAAAGTTGGGAAAGTTGGGCAATTTCCTCTAGGTAATCCACTATAGCTGGAAGATAAATGATTAAAGACACAATGCCAAAGCAATTTATTAATCTCCTATTATGTGCTAGGGCTCTGTTTATGCTGGGCAAAAGAAAATGGTCAGCAAAGAAGATATAGTTGTTGTATTCTTACAGCTTATAATTTATTGGAAGATACAGACATTTTCCAAATAAATGGTAAGAATAGAAAATTTCATGTTAATGCTTCTGAACTGACCCAGAAAAGGCATCCCCAAAATGTGTCACTTTGGCACTGGACTATTTTGAGTTAAAGGTAATCAAGACCCAGCAGATTCAAGAAGAATTTCTACCTATTCTTAAACTACCTAACAGAATTTAGATCGGAGGCCTGGCCCAGAACTGTTACCAAGAGATAACATTTTAAAAATCTGTATGGCAGTACAAACATTTAATTACCAAATGTCTGCTCTTATCATCCTGTTCTTCTTTTCACCCACCCACCCTCTTTAGCCCCAGGCACCTATTCCATCCCTTATTATAAAACAGCATATAAGCCTCAGTTGCCCAGGTTGTCTTTGGGTCTTATATTTTCATGGGTGCCCCTATACATATGTAATTGATTTATTATTCTATTAATCTTCCCTATGTTAATTTGATTAGACAAAGAACTACAAAGCGTACAGGAAGAGTGTTTTTTTTTTCCTCCCCACACTTTAAAGGAAAGAGACAAGTTTATATCAAAGTATTTAATATAGGGATGTAATTTAGTTTAGGGATTGTTGCAGGAGTGTATGATTAGGGGTAGTGTTAATGAAGACCATTCTGGGGAAAGGGGCTGAGTTGAAATCTGAAGCATGAATCCACACACAACAGTTTAACAGTGGGTAAGATTCACACAACCATACATACACAAGTATAAAGATGTCTAAGTTCTACAATTTTCTGTGTAAAAACTAACAGTTTGACAGTGTAAAGAAGACAGGCTTTGGATTCTAATGGACCTGTGCTTAAAAACTAGTTTGTCAGTGGTTATGTAACCTGGACAATATTAACTTGTTTGACCTTTGGCTTTCTTAGTGTAAAAGAAGAAGAAGAACTTCTACCTTTTAGAAATGTTGTAGTAAACTAGATAAATTACATAAAATTGTGAAAATGATTAGACACAAGATTCTCAATAAATGCTAGCTGCCACTACTACTGTTATTGTTGTTGATTTTACTGACAGTCTTCAGTGAATGGTGACTTGATTTGCTCCTAATCGTTGAGCCTGTAAAACTCAGCCTGCTAAGATTCAGCCTTTAAGACCTATGTTATTAATTTATAGCACTTACTGAAAGTAAGGAATACAAGGGCAAAAATGAAGCCATATCAGCCCATCTGCTTACAGGATGCTCCAGATAAAGCTTCTGTCTGTGGTTATAGTTGTATTTCCTCCTTCCTTGTTAGCCCTCAGCAATCTTTGGTTGTTCCTAATAGCAAAAGATGTAACTGAGTAACAGAGCTAAACTTTAGAGGCAGAAGAAAGAACAAAGAAGATAAGGAGGGAAAAAAATCATGATTTAAAAATAGAATGGGTAGGTAAGGTAGGATGTTATGATTGTAAAGCCTTAACACTAAGATTATTTTTTGTATTATGGATGGTTGTCCCATTGTCCCACATCACCATCTCTCCTACCTCTACAACTTGCTAGTCAACTACTATCGTAATTCTTCTTCCTCATCATGACCAATGATAATTCTGCCTTCTTCCTGCATATTTTATTCCCCTCTCATCTTCACTGTGCTCACTTTGCAGTTTTGAATCTATGGTGCATCATTTATATATACCTCTTAGAAATCTAAATTCCCCTGTTACTCAATATTTTTAACACTTCCATTTTACAACATACCAAGTACATCACTTTTCTTTGCCTGCATCGCTGCAGCAGATGAACAATGCCAAAGAAATGTATTATGAAGGGGAGAATATAGCACCCCAAAATATGCCTCTGGCATGAGGATGATCTTAGGCTATTTTTAAGAAACAACTGGCACAGGAAAACTCTAAAAAATGGAGGAGACGTTACCCTTTTACAAAAGGGTATTTAACTTTTATAAAATTTTAGAAAATGAGAAAAAGAAAATTTACCTTTAGAAGGGAAATCTCCATTTGTAAGGGTGTCACCCTCTCTGTTCCAAGAAGAAAAGAATGACTCTAAATCTCTAGAAAATTTTGTCCATGGAGAAGGCAACAATATAAATCTACACAGCAACAGTACCCTTGTTTATGTGTTTTCCTAGTAACCTCCCATAACTGGGCTTCCCCTTGCCCCCAAACATCTTTTGTCTTTAACTGGAGATGTTATTTAAGATGGTGGCTTGGGCCATTTGGGTGGGTTACTGTTTTCCTGGGTATTTCCCATGTATAGACGTATACATGTTATTAAACTTATGTTTGTTTCTCTCTTGTTAACCTGTCTTTTATTATAGGTTGGTCTCAGCCAAACACCTAGAATGTTAGAGGGCAAATTATTTTTCCTCCCCTACTACTATCAGGAAAGCCAGCACTATGAATTGGGAGTGACTGCACTCTAATGGGAAGTCAACCTCACATAGAATGCTTACTATGTTTTCCTGTAGTGACTATTTTAATTGTATGTGATTCTCCTCAAATTTCTAACCTTATCACCTCCATCCCATTCTTGATATGGGATGTTACCTTTCTCTTACTAAATTAAATAGAAGCCTTTAAATAATAAGTTACTGAAATTCCTGATGCCAAACTACACATTTCCTCTGCTCTGATTATCTTTCTCTGATCTCCTGCTTGTTTCTCCCCATTTCAGGAAGTCATACTATTGTGTATCTTCAATCTCTATTTCTCAGCTGGATCTTTTTCATTATCATTTATATATGCTCAAGGGTCTCCTATCTTTAATATATTACAAAAACAATTTCTTTAAGCTAACTTCTTTATCTTTCTTCCGTCACAACCAGAGTAATCAATACTGTATAAACTGAGCTCATTTCTCATTTCTTCAATCTATTCCATTCTGATTTGTGACCCAGAAAATTCATAGAAATAGAAGGTAGGATCAACTATTATTTGCATATTGTTAAATCTGTTTGGGTATTTTTCAGGCTTCCACCTGATAGAACTCCTAGAAGAAACAAACAATATTGAAACCATTCCTTTTACTGAACACTACTTTTCATTTCCATGACACCAAATTCTCCTTGTTATTTTTTTTCTCTCCTATTCCTTTTCATTGGCTCTTACTAGATTACTGTGGTCTATATACACTAATTTAACTTTCTTCAGGTCTTTGATTGCTCCATGTTTTTTTATATTTTTTTTGTTAATGTTTTTATTTATTTTTGAGAAGAGACAGACAGAACATGAGCGGGGGAGGGGAGAGAGAAAGAGGGAGACACAGAATCCAAAGCAGGCTCCAGACTCTGAGCTGTCAGCACAGAGCCCGACGTGGGGCTTGAACTCACAAGATGTGAGATCATGACTTGAGCTGAAGTTGGACACTTAACCGACTGAGCCACTCAGGTGCCCCTCCATGTTTTTTTTTTCCATTTTAGGCTTTGAATAAACATAAAAAACATCACTGATAAGAAAACTAGTTATTTATTCTTTTGATATATGGAGACAGAGAGGCACAAAGGTGTTTAAGCAATATTAATTGATATTTTATTACAACTCTCCCAAAACAAGAGAATTGGATTAAAAATGCTTATCACATAAACTGAATTACTTTATTCTAAAATTTTACGAGTAAAATCTCACTATAGTAATCTACCATTACAGATGTAAAGAAGAGAAGTAAACTGAATGCAAAAATTTATCCAGAGATGTGCAGTCCAAAAATACAAAATATCATTGTGAAACTCACTGAATAAATTTCACTCATAAGAAAATGAGGGTATGAATAGTCTTTACTCTAGATTCGTAATTATGCCAAGCCATACATTTTCTTAAACCCTCTTCAGATTTGTTTAATTTTTAAAATGTGCTCTTCTAAGAATTGCTTCAGGGAGAAATAGCTAACAAAGGCATTAAAAAGAGATTCTTCATGACATTGCAATTTATATTGCATGTTTTACAAAGTCAGCTATAAAATCTGAAGATGCCACCCGAAAATCTGAAAACCATAGGCCTCACACCAACTATTGGGAGATCAAATATTGGTTTTCCAGACAGAGACAGATAAGATCTTCCTTACATGAAGTCACAAAAATAAATGTCTAAGCTGTGACTCTCCAAAGGTGAATTATGGGTAATATCAGTATTGCCTAATCTCCCTTATTTTGAAAGAGCAGTTGGGAACAATAATTTCTAATATAATGAGAATGGCAAACGCTTAGAGGTTTTAAAGCAATGTCAGCACCTTAAATTATATTCAGGAACAAGGCAGTGCCCAGTGCAATCTGGCTTACTATGTATTATGTGATATAATTATTCATGTAAATCTTTTATGAGACACTAAAGAACAGAAAATCAATGAATAACTCTTCCAAAGTATAAGGAACGTACTTGAGACAACTGCAGTATATCAGCTTCAAAAATTTAGAGAAATATTATTTTTAAAAATTATTAGTCAATAAAGCATTAACTGAAATATAGTAAAATTATTTAATCAACATTTCAGGCTATAATAAGTATACAGATTTTCTCTCTACAAAATTCAAGTGTTTTTGGAAGAATGTAGGATATGCATTATAAATGAACTAGTTATAAAATATTTCTGTATCACATTTACCTGATGATCCATTCCTCTTATAAGATATGGATATAACTGTAACAAAGCAAGTTATGATATTAAAGTCGTTTTCACAGAACATTATGTCCAATGGCAAGCCTACCTGCAGACATCATCTAACACATTTTGTAGAGTATCTGTGATATCTGGTCTACTAGCTTTGAATACAAAGCAATGTCACCCAATATTGGCCCCTTAAAAACCCCAATTCTGACCTTCTATTACACAATTTAACAATAAAGTCAGTTATTCCCTTACACTGTCACTATACCCTCCTTCCTGAGTATATAATTCTGGCTAAAATTATTCTTATCCGTGCAAGAGGAAACCTAGAATGCCATTTTATGAGAGAAACTCTCAGGAAACTAGGATTAGAAGGGAAATTCCTTTATGTGATAATCTGTTTCAAAAGAAAACACACTTTTAACTCCCATACTTAATAGTAAAAAGACTAAATATGTTTCTTCTCAAATTGAGAACAAAAGAAGGATATTCATTCTCACCACATCAATTCAATATTGTGCTGGAAGTACTAGCCAGTGCAATAAAAGAAGAAATATAATAGGCCTACAGACTGTAAAGCATGAAATGACACTGTTCATATTCACACCCATGACCATCTATGTAACAAATCCCAAGTAATTTTGAAAAAATTTCCTAGAACTAATAAGTGAGTTCACAATGTTTGCTGGATATATATCAATACATCAATATATATTTGTGCCAAAAATAATGAAACACGTATAATTCTAACTTAATGTGTAGAAGATCTATTTGCTAAAAACACGAAAAGAAAATGGAGACCTAAATAAAGGGAAAATAAAGGGAACACATTGTGTTCCCTGAAGTGGAAGATTCTTACTACCTGGTTTTACTATAAAGCCTTATTAATCAAGACAGAGGCACTGGTGAAGAGAGAGGCACATAGATCAATGGAACAGAATTGAGTCCAGAAACAGACCTACAGAAATATGATTGCTCTTTGACAAGATTCAAATACAGGGAAGGTGTTTGGTTTTCTTCTCAGAAAGTTGAATAATTGGGCATCTTTATCTGCCATAAATAAATAAATAAATCTCAGTCCAAACTACATAATTCATAGAAAAGCTAGCTCAAAATGGATCACAGCTATACATGTAAAAGGTAAAACTATAGAAAGAAATCATGGGAGAAAATTTGTGTGACCTAAGCTTTGGCAAAAAACTCTTACATATGACACAAAATAACATGATATAGAAAGAAAAAGTTAATAAAATAGATTTTAAAATTAAACAAATAGGGACACCAGACTGGCTCAGTTGGTAGATCGTGTGATTCTTGATCTCATGGTTGTGAGTGCAATACCTACATTGGGCATGGAGCCTACTTAAAATAAATTAATTTCTTTTTTGCTGTATGAAAGCTTAATGGAGAATTAAAAGATAAGCTACAGACTAGAGAAAAAATATTTGTAAGTAATATTCACAAGACTTTTATGTAGTGTATATAAAGAATTCTCATAACTCAACGACAAACAACCCAATTAAAAATGAACAAAAGATTTCAATACTTTACAAGAAAATAAAAAATATGCACAGATGGAAAAGGAGATTAAAAGATGGTCAGTATCATTTAGAGATTAGAAACATGCAAATTAAAACTACAATAAGATTCCCCTATATAATTATTTAGAATGGGTGTGGAAAAAAAAACTCGACAATTCCAAGTGCTGACACCAATACAGGATGATTGGAACACCCACATAAAAATGCAAATGGTTCATTTCTTATAAAGATGCACAGCTGGTCCTTGAACAACATGAGTATGAACTGTGTGTTTCCACTTATATATGGATTTTTTACAGTATAGTACTATAAATATATTTTCCTTATAATTTTCTTAATAACATTTTCTCTAGCTTTTTTGTAAGAATCTATCATATAATAATATACAAAATATGTGCTAATCAACTGTTTATGTTATTGGTAGCTTTCAGGTCAACAGTAGGCAAGTAGTAGTTAAGTTTTGGGGGAGTCAAAGGTTATATTCAGATTTCCAACTGCATGGGGTTATGTCAGTGCTCCTAATCCCCACATTGTTCAAGGATCAACTGAATATCTTAATAGATTAACTTTATAAGAAATTTACACATTATATGTAACATATAATTATATATGTAAAATATATGTATACATATTATATATAATTAAAATATTTATAAATATGTAAAAATATATTAATTTATAGATGAATATATAAATTTTGTACAAAGTTAAAGACATTATATAACCCAGAAATTTTACCACTAAATATTTTCACTAGATAACAGAAATTTATGTTTACACCAAACCTTAGTACACATGCTTACTACAGCTATTCACAGTAGCCTCAAATGAGAAATAATCCAAATAACTTTTAATAGGTAAGTGAATAAAAAAAATGTGGTATATTCATACAATGGGATAGTACCCAAAAATAAAAAGGAAGGGGATATTGATACAATAACATTGATATCTCAAAAGCATTAAGCTATGTCAAAGAAGCCAGCCTCAAAAGATTCCATTTATCCAACTTTCTGGAAAGGCAAAACTATAGGGATAGAGAACAGCACAGGTTATGGATGGGGGAAGAATTTGACCCCAAAGGCAGCTGAAGGAGTTTTGGGGAAGACAGATATGTTCAGCATCCTAACTGTGGTAACCACTTAACACAGTCTCTTCAGCTCTTAAACTCACAGTACTGTATACTAATATAAATAATAAGAATATTAATGATAATAACGACCTTGTTAAAAAAAAGGAGAAATATTGTACCAATATATGCTTACTACCTAAAGAAAAAAGAAACTTTTTGTTTCAGCCTCTGTTTACCAAATGTTTTTTTTTTAAAAACCATTAAAGAAAAAAAAAAGATTTCAAGTAAAGAAAAGAAAAATTCCCTTTCAGGGCTTCATGGCAGATGCCTAGGATTCTGGTGGCAAAGGAGTAAAGAACCTTTGGCCCCAAAGTAGTGTTGCCATGTAGTGAAACAGCCCTTGCTCTGGCCATCATGACTTAATGCCTCTTACGTCCTCTAAATATGACCTACTTTGACAGTATTGCCATTGCTGAATACAGCGTTGAGATTCAGTGTGCCAGAACACTGGCATCCCCAGGTCCAGGGCACTGTCAGCATCCCCTGGTTGAGTCACCCCCCGGGCCACTGATGCTCCTGACACTATTACTACTACAGTTACTGTCTGGAAAAGAGTGGTTCCTCTAGCTCAAATATAGGCTCCTGTCCTCAGAAACAAGTTTACTCAGTGTGGTTGCATATCAAATTAGCCATACTCCCAATGTTTGAACTCCTGGATTCATATAACAAGCCAATTCTACCATGAAGGGTAGGGAGGGAGAAAATCTAATCTCCAAAACCCCCAAGAATGAAAGCAAATGTTCCTTTCCTCTGTGAACCTTGATGCAGAGATCAAAGTCTATGATAAATTATCTTTCAGGTGTCCGTTCTCTCTTGGACATCTGGTCATGGTCAAAGTTATGTGCATATGTCTATTAGTAGGTAAAAGGGCTTTGCCCAAACCCTCCTGAAAGTATCTGAAAATATGTACTAATAGATATATCAATTGAGGAATGTCTACATGCCATGTAACTAAAACACAGATGAAAGCCTTGGTTCTGTCAAACCACATGGCTATATCAATACCATGGATTTAGTAATTGGGAAGAACCTTAGACATCATTTCACTGCCTATACAGAATTTTCCAGAAAGAGGGTCAGGGAAATACAAATCAAAATCACACTCAGGTATCACCTCACGCCAGTCAGAGTGGCCAAAATGAACAAATCAGGAGACTATAGATGCTGGTGAGGATGTGGAGAAACGGGAACCCTCTTGCACTGTTGGTGGGAATGCAAATTGGTGCAGCCACTCTGGAAAGCAGTGTGGAGGTTCCTCAGAAAATTAAAAATAGACCTACCCTATGACTCAGCAATAGCACTGCTAGGAATTTATCCAAGGGATACAGGAGTACTGATGCATAGGGCCACTTGTACCCCAATGTTCATAGCAGCACTCTCAACAATAGCCAAATTATGGAAAGAGCCTAAATGTCCATCAACTGATGAATGGATAAAGAAATTGTGGTTTATATACACAATGGAATACTACGTGGCAATGAGAAAAAATGAAATATGGCCTTTTGTAGCAACGTGGATGGAACTGGAGAGTGTGATGCTAAGTGAAATAAGCCATACAGAGAAAGACAGATACCATATGGTTTCACTCTTATGTGGATCCTGAGAAACTTAACAGGAACCCATGGGGGAGGGGAAGGAACAAAAAAAAGAGGTTAGAGTTGGAGAGAGCCAAAGCATAAGAGACTGTTAAAAACTGAGAACAAACTGAGGGCTGATGGGGGGTGGGAGGGAGGAGAGGGTGGGTGATGGGTATTGAGGAGGGCACCTTTTGGGATGAGGACTGGGTGTTGTATGGAAACCAATTTGACAATAAATTTCATATATTAAAAATAAATAAATAAATAAATAAATAAATAAATAAATCAAAAGAGGGTCATCTATGTTCTGTTTAAATAGTTGGTGTGTTGGGGTGTTCTGTTCCTGTACTATAAGGCTAATTCTTTTTTTTAATGTTTATTTATTTTTGCTTGCATGTGTGAGCAAATAGGGGAGGGGTAGAGAGAGGAGGGAGGGGCAGAGAGAATCCCAAGCAGGCTCCGCACTGCCACACAGCGCCCAAGGCTGGGCTTCAACTCAGACTGTGAGATCATGACCTGAGATCAAGAGTGGGATGCTTAATCGATTGAGACATCCAGGTGCCCCAAGGCTGACTAATTCACTCTGTGTCTGCTTTAATTGTTAGAAAGCATTTAACACAATTTACTTTTCAGACTGAAACACAGAGTTTTTATTTACCTGTGTAAATTGTTGTTGGTTTTGCCTCATTCTTCCAGCTTATTGATATTATATGGGACCTTGGTTCCATTGTATAGAATATTAACATACCATTCATGTTCATTCCATTTCAGGAGGATAAATCTTTTTATTCAATTCAGTTGCAACAACTATTGGGACAAGAATCTACCCTTGGGTATTCTCTTTCCAAATGTATATTCCCATTTCTTCCTTACTATGAAAAAATTTCCATCGAAATCCATTCAGAGGATTGTTTTCTTTTTAAACCATTATTTGGTTATCCACTGGCTTTTAATTCTGAATAAGTACCTTTAGTAAATTAGCAGCAGATAATTTTCTTTCCCTACAACAGTGGATTCAAGTTGAAACTCATGTTGGAAACACACTGGCTATTCAGGAGTGATAAATGCAATGGTTATTTTTTTCAAAGGCCAGAATATTTTCAGATGTTAAGACAATTTTCCTGCATCATGACCATTGAAAATGTCAGAATGCTTATCATTGCTCCTTTAAATGGAGAAAAACTATAGAGCATGTGAGCAGAAGAATGATTAATTTATGTAAATGATGATGTTTAAAATGTTGCATATCTAATTGTGTCTTTTTTTAAGTGTTTTCATTTATTCTGATGCTTTGAAATTTCTTCCAAATGAGGCCAATTAAAGTGGCTTTTAAATGGCTCCCAGGAATCCAGTGCCAATACACTGGCTGTAGGGTCATAGAGCCTAGATTCAGATCCCAGCTCTACCATCTACCTGCAGTGCAACTTTGGGCTTAGTTTCTCTTCTGCAAAATGGGAATAAGAATACACCAAACCTCACAAAGTTGCAGTGAAGATCATGTTAGTTACAGGCAATGTGCTTCCTGAGAGCCTCCCAGAAGAGCAAAGATGTTTATAAGCTTTTGATAAGGCAAAGCTGAGTTTATGGCTTATCTGGGATAATAAAACTTCTACACTGTCTGATAGCATGCTGGGGTTCAATTTATTGAAATTTTAAAGTGTAGTTGAAAGCATGTTTTTCAGTACATCTCTTAATGAGTACTGGGTAAAGATCATGATAATTTGGTATTGGTGGAAATATCAAGAGGAGTATTTTGAGGTGAAGAATTCAAGGAGTCTTAAGTAGTACACTGTTGACACTTTCTACTGGAGAGGTAATAGGTCTTGGGAATTCCTGAAATGAGTAATGCAGTTATTCGCAAATTTTATCTTCCTGGGCAAGTCTTCTGGAATAGAAAAGCTATGCTAATGAGATTATGAGATAGTAAAATCATGTTAAGATTGTTTTAGGGCACCTGGGTGGCTGAGTCTGTTAAGCATTCCACTTCAGTTCATGACCTCACGGTTCATGAGTTCAAGCCCCGCATCAGGCTCTGTGCTGACAGCTTGGAGCCTGGAGCCTGCTTTGGATTCTGTCTCTGTCTCTCTCTGTCTCTCTGTCTCTCTGTCTCTCTCTGCCCCTCCTCTGCTTGTGCTATGTCTCTCTTTGTCTCTCAACAGTAAATAAATGTTAATTTTTTTTTAAGATTGTTTTAGATTTTAGTGTCCAAGTGATGTGAAGGCATCTTAAAAGAGTACCTGGAACATAATAAACACTTTACATTTGTTTTTATATTCATTGACATCATTATTAAAATAGAGTATGTCGAATTTTCTATAAGCCCTTTCAAACTACTAACATGGCACATTTTCCTCCCTGTGCTGTAGGTGCTGATGAGTATTTGTTTCAAAAAAGATAAGCCTCTGTTCTTTAGTGCTCATTTGCTGTCCACAACAATTTTCCCCCATCCAGTTTTACCCATGGTAACTGTCCAAGTACCTGTCTGTATCAAGTAAGTAAGTAAGTAACTGTCTGTACCAAGAATGGCACAAAGTGATGAGATACACATTCTACCTATGGGGAAGAACACACACAGCCATGAAAACTTATAATAAATTAAGTGTCCTAAAAGAGGTATGATTAAAGAATTTAAAAGGCACAAAAGACAATGAGGCCAAATGTGCATGAGGGAGAGTGCTTCACACAACTAATAGCTACAAGAAGGGACCAGGTCTTAAGTCAGCTAAACAAAATGATAGGTGACAGTGTCACTAAGTTTGATTTCTCAGGGAGCACCCAAGGTACTCTTACCAATCTTTGCATGAGTTCTATCTTGGAATTTAACTGCTACAATGCACTTCCCAGAGAGTTACCTTTTTTTCTTAAATCCCAAATACCTTATATACTGGGATGAGTACTTTTAACTATAATGTTCAAAATTCAACTTAAAGAAATGTGGTGAGAATCTCCCTAGACCATTCTTACTTGTACCTTATGTCCTACTGTGACAGAACAATCTTGGCTTATGCCTTTTTTCCAGTGTATTTATGAGTAGTGCCTCATTTCCCGCTTTAAAATGGCCTAGATTTTTAACAATTAATTATATGTTTACCCTATTTGTACTACCTTTTACTACTATTCCAGTGAAAAATGGACTGGGAACTAGAAGTGTTACTTATCTTGGACAAATGACATAATCTATCTGAAATTATGATGATTAAATATGATAATAGAAGTAAAAATGTAGAATGCATAAAGGGTAATCTACAAATGTTTGGTTAATCTAAATAATGTCATACACAATTAGCATCATAAGGGTTATAAGTATGAAATATTTTAAGACAAATGCAAATATGCTTTCACAAATGTCTTCCTGATACAATTAGCTAGAGTTGATTGAGTTACCAATGCTTATGTGTCTGTCTTAGGGTCCAGTTGTCCTTCTATCCAACAGGAAATAAAGAATGGTTAAGAACTAGAGCATCTGGGTCCAGAATTAACTCACTGTGTCAATGGGGATAAGTCTTAGCTTAGAGGTGCAATGTCTTCATCTCTAAAACAATATGAGCTAAGGGTTCTCCTCTGAGGTGTGGAACCCTTCTTCCTGAGTGACAAATGTGGGGTCATAGTTTGTGGGTTAGGTGAGGAAATTTACTCACAGCCTAGAATCAGTTTCATCCATGCATCAACCTATTCTGACCTTGTTCCAGTTCTTCTGGAAGATACAAGGAATGCAACAAGTGCATGCTAGCTCTCTGAAATCTAGCATCCTCAAGTTTTATCAACACTGGGCTGGTTTGCCCTCCAAGCGTTTAATACCTAAAATGTAGATGGAGAGGTCATATAAATGAAAATCAATGTGTTTTGTTTAAATAATAATTGAAGAGGGCATCAAAATCCGTATTCATTTCCTAGAATTTAAAACAACAGAAATAGGGGCACCTGGGTGGCTCAGTCAGTTAAGCATCTGACTTGGGCTCAGGTCATGATCTCATGGTTCATGAGTTTGAGCCCCACGTCAGGCTCTCTAAAGTCAGTGCATAGCCTGCTTCAGATTCTCTGTCTCCCTCTATGTCTGCTACTCCCTCACCACCCCCCACCCCTGTCAAAAATAAATAAACATTAATACAACAGAAATATATTCTGAGTTGCAAAGCTTGCAAATCCCAAATCAACGTGTCCTGGTGTTATCAGGGCCAAGTTCCCTCTGAAGGCTCCAGATGAGAACACTTCCTTGTCCTTTGCAGCTTCTGGTGGACCCAGGGGTCACCTAGTTTGTGAAATTATTTCTTTGCTTCAGCCTCAGAAATGGTAACTCATAGTTACATCATCATTATGTCTAAATCTGAGTAATTTATATAAAGAGTGGTGCCTGGTGACTATGGAAAATTCAATGTGTCTTTAATGGTGAGAAAAAGGTTATTTTTCTACTATGTTCTTGCATTCAGAAGAATAGAACAAGTAATAATTAGGAATAAAACATTTAGAATTTAACAAGTTAAACAAAGAGAAGCTAGGAAATGTTCAAGATGAAATTTTAATGTTGACATCAACTGACTCATGATGAATGGTATAAACAGTGAGTAATTGCACGCTATACTAAATATATTGCTATGAAACTCTATTACATTTCCTGAATAGTTACATTTATGACAATGAACTCATTATATTTTATCATCTAATGATAAGAACTAAATGAACTACATTCAAAGGCCACAGCTTTCTTGTGCAATATATATCTTAGATCTTTTAATGTTTTCTTCAAGTAAGAAGGAATCTGAGTATGTTACCAGACACTAACAGGATGCTTAAGCTTGTTCTCTTTGCAACTGAGCTTTAGTAAGCATTTTGGAAATAATTTTTATGTAATATTATTTTCCATTAATTTTTTCCAGATTTTTGTATATAAGGTTTTTAAGTGCACAGTGATATGCTAATGATATTTTTAAAAATCTAAGTCCTTTGTTAATGAGAAAAATAAATAATTGCCTATTGAAAGCTTTGTTATAATTTTTTAGAAACAGAGCCAATCACATTTAAAACTAAGAACTGAATATGCAGATCAATGCTATCCATTGGTTACATCACGGTAGCTGCATTTTTATACTTAATGAAGGAAAGACTAATACAACCTACTTTTACTACCCTGGGGTGCTTATCCTATCTTCCCCTGATTCATGAGCCTGAATCCCAAATCCACTCCCTTTGAAAAACATTAGTTTGGTTCAGTAAGCAAAAGATGTAAACAAATAGTCACTGTACAAAATGTTAAATTCTATAATTGAAGTCTGAGAAGAAGGCATGAATATTTCTGGCCTAGTAGATGTCATGGGGTGCTACATGCCTACACCTCCTCAGCCCCTCCTTAAAGACTGAAGTACTCATTCTATCACCTGTTAAAGAATGAGTTATCCACAGCTCTCAGCAAAGTCCCACAGCTCTCAGCAAAGTCTCTCTCTAGGACTTTCCCAGGCTCTGCTCAGGTCACCCCACTTCCTGGACAATTCACATACAGTAACATGAACCCTGAGGTATGAAGGTCCAGCCCCCTTGCCTTCATTCAGGACAACTCTGAAGAGTCATGCCAGCTAGGAGTTCCCCATAACATTGTCTGAGGCCTTTGTTGTGACTGCAGCACAGTTCAGCTTCCCTCTCTGGACAATCCTGTTTCCTTCCCACCCCCACAAATAACTGATTCAAAGACTATACTCTCAACAAAATTCCTCCATGCAAACCTCTGTCTTAGGGTCTGCTTCCTAAGGAAATGAACCTGATAATATCTAGTCCAGGGAGGTCAAAGAAGACGTGTGAGATATGTTACAATTTGAGCTTTATCCCTCAGTATCAAATATGAATTTGTCTAATGGAGAAGAAACAAGTGCATTCCCTGCAAAAGGAACAAAGCAAGAAAAAAAATAGAAATATGAAAGAATACATTATTCAGGTAAGTTGTGTGGTTTGTTGGAAAATTAAAGAGGTAGAGTAGGGTAGAGTAGGGCCCCGACTCTAAAGGGTCTTGGTTGTCAATCTGAGAAGTTTGGATTTTTCTCCATAGGGAATAGGTTATCATTTGTGAATTGTATGTATGGGATGGCATAATGAGAGTTCTTTGCAAAAGAAAACCCCAAATAATACAGAAGGTAAATTAGAAGGGAATTAAAAGAGAAACGCAGTAGAGAAACTAAATGGAAAGCAGCCTTAATTTTAGAAGCAGAAGTTTCCAAGGGTGAAACTAAAGAAGAGATGGCAAATAGGAAAGGGATATGGTACATGCAATGGAGGCAGAAACAACTTGGTCAAGAAATAGGATGTCAGAAATAAAGATGAAGGAGGGATGGAGGTTCCTTACTTGGGTCCATGAAGATGGCTCTGGTTGTAAATGGTTGACAGCATAACAGGTGCAAGGGCTGTGGCTGAGACTGTGGCATCAGGGGAGACAGGGCATCAGAAGAGGCCACTGGGGTACACTAATGAAGAGATCTTTAGTTGCAGACACTTTGCATTGCAAAAGAAGAAATGGTATTCCCCTCCAAACAGTGATTGAGAAGCTATTAGCATATCGAGAGTTGTATTAAGTTTTGTAGCAGCGAGAAAAAGTCTTATTTCCCAAAAATAACTTCATGCAGGAATCAATGTGGCATGACCTAAGAAAAGGTCAAAAGTTAGCCGACCACTCACCAGAGAGAAACAACATGTAGCATCCGAGTGAAGCAACAGGCACCATTGAAAATGCTCTCTAGCAGCACCATGGAGAAGTTATAACTTGCTTATTTTCTCTGACAGCAGGGATCCTAGAAGCAGTTATCTGCTACAATACTTTCTTTTGTGGGACACTGAAGCCGACTACATGCTGTAATTGTGGAGGCATACTCCTTGACAATGCAGCCAACAAGCCTGTCAGACTTGACTAGACAGTGAGGGTGTTAACCCTGGCTTGCTTCCTGCCAGTAATAATAAGTCATGCTGGTGCTCTGTGAAGCTCATTTTAAGCATTTCAGATCAACAAGAATCATACACATTGGTACAAAATACTGAACGTTTTAATTGAACATTTATATGCATAATAATTTTTCATGTAATTGAATCACATAGAAATAATTATTCAAAGACAAGTATGCTTCTTTGAGACTCCAAGAATCATCTGTATCAGATCAGAGAGAGGACATGTTAAAAATGCAAAATCCGGGGCATGTGGGTGGCTCAGTCTGTTGAAGGTCTGACTTCAGCTTAGGTCATGATCTCATGATTTGGTTCGTAACTTCAAGCCCAGCATGGGGCTTGCTGCTGTCAGGGCACAGTCCACTTCAGATCCTCTGCCCCCCTCTCTCTCTTAAAAATAAATAAACTTTTTTTAAAAATGCAAAATCCAAGGTCCCAGTTTACCTACTGAATTAGAGTCCAAAGCAGGGTTTCTCAGTCTTGACCCTATTTACATTTAGGGCTGGAAAATTCCATGTTGTGAGGCTGTCCTACGTTTCATGGGATATTTAGCAGCATCTCTAGCCTCCACTCACTTGATGCCTACTACCACCACCACACACCCACACTGTTGTGACAGTCAAAAAGTGTCTATAGTTATTGCCAAATGTTCTTTCCCTCTGGGGCAGTATCACTCCTGGTTGACAACCACTGCTCTAGAGAGATGGGTCTGAGGATCAGCTTTTCTCCTTTATATTTGATGAAACGTGGAAAAAGCATAATCTAGGTCATTATCAGGGACACAACTCCAGCACCCTGAAGACCTACTTCTTCTAGTCTTTTGCTACTTTCTGTCTAATAAATTAATGTGTGGGAGGAAAGGCGAAAGTGTGTGTGTGTGTGTGTGTGTGTGTGTGTGTGTGTGTAGGGGAGATTCTTTTCCCTCTCCCTTGTCGATGTTGATCAGTTTGTGTAAGTCTTGAATGTTACCCAGTGCCAGCTGCACGACTTGGCTTATAAGCCATCTACTAAATATGTAGATAAGGAGAGGGCAAGCTATTATCCTCTTGTGCACTGAAAAAAAGAATGAAAGAATAAATATTGCACCCAAACTATGTAAGCAAAACTACTAGGCATTGAGGATTCAGAAAGGAATAAAGCATAAATCCTGGGCTCCACACTGTACACACTAATGGAGAAAAACAATCATTAACACAGGGTGTAGAACCTTTCTTGTGACTATAAGAATCTGATTAAAAGATCTTGAATGCAGCATATACATAATGTAACCCCTCCCACCCCCGTGCCCCTCTGGGTCACTGCATCTCAACTCTCACATAAGATGGGCTTTCTACTTTTGTCATGTTTTGTTCCTCAGTAAGTTTATCTTCCCTGGGTACAATCAGTTAGGAAAAGCCTTAATAATTGCTCCATTTAGAAGAAAGAGAGGGAATGGATAGAGCTTAAAGAAGGCTTTGCCTGGGATTAAAAGACAAGACACTGGAACAATAATGTTTATGTTTGTCTATCATATATTTTAGGCTTTGATCTACTGCCAAACTAATTGAAGATGATTAATGGATTTTATTTGTTTTTGGTTTATCGAGTACCTAAAACTGTTACAAACCACCAATGAAGAATTATCACCATGCATAATCTCGTTAATGATCTTCAAAAGTACATATAGCTTATCAATATAAATAATTTGCATTAATAATTTATTTTTATATGCAACAAATCAACTGTTTATTGAGTACCTAAAATGTTCTGAATTGTTGAAACTGCAAGAAGAGATAAGACATAATCCCTGATAATAAGCACTTTATAAATTAGTTGGGAAGATGGGAAATACATGGATATAAAGGACAATAAAGTTTTAAGACATTATATGCAAAAGGCCAAATACTTACTTTTCTTACTAAAGAAAAACAGAGACAAGGCACAGTTTCATTCTGGATGGTCAGTGATGACTTACACAGAATATGGGAAATAAAATGAACTGAAGGATTCATGGAGTTCCTATTATGTGGTAAGAAGGAGATAACTCATCCATTGGGGAAACAGCATGGATAAAGTCATAAAACCAAGACTGGGCAAAATGTTTACCTAGGAGAAACTATAAACCTGAAACTGGGATATAATTTGAAGTTAATAAGTGTCAGAAAGGGACATCATAGGCAGACTTGTCAGGCTTTTGACACATTGAGAGATTATTGACCATTTTTGATCATGGTTGCAACTAGTAATAGCCATGTTTTAGAAAATAAATCTGACAGCAATGAAAATAGAGGACCTGATGGTGGCAATGTAAATAAAAACATGTAAACAAAAGTAACTGCAATTTAAAGATAAAATTTTCAGGTCTTAGAAGCTGATTAAATATGTTATAAAAAGGAAAGGGTGATTAAAGTAACTTGAAACTTGAGTTTTACACCTAAGAGATTGAGGATAGTACCAACAGAAATAGACAGTATCTTGCTGAGTGAAATAAATTTAAGAGTAAAATGAGATATTCCATTTTTAAAATACCAAAATATCAGTTATAGTAAGAAAGATAATTTTATCTAGCAGATATTTTGGTGAATTGGGTTTGAAAGAGAATTTGAACCTTAAATGTGTAATTTAGGAAGTCATTCATAATGGATGACTGATAGAATCATGAACATAGATATACTATCAGAAGATGAGATCAGAGAAGGGATAAGAATAGAACTTCCAGGTATTGCTACATTTGAAAGCATGAGAAAAAATAGAGACAACGGGAGATAGGAAAATAATGAGACAATGCAGGGTTACAGAATTTAAGGGAAGTGAGAATGTCAAGAGAGAAAAAGTGGTCAAGTGTGTCAAATGCTACACAGAGGTTAGGAAAATACTCTGGAAAGCTGTAGCTCCTCTTTCTCCTATAAACTACTATGGAAATGCTTCATATATTTACTGACCTCCTCCAAAAACAGAGGAGAAAAAAGGCTATGAAATACATGAGAATAAATTAGTGAAGGTAATTAGGTATCGAGTTTTTAAAAGAGAAGCAAGGTGATACTAATGATGAAGAGATATTCTGACTTGCCTCTGCCTTTATACTGAGCATGAGAGAGCCAGACAGAATTGTAGCATGAACCAGAAGAAGCAAAGGAGACGATTACTGTTTCTTTTATGAAATGGTTTTTATTCTACTGGTGTCTCTTTAAAAATAAAAATCAACGAATAAATGTCCATTTAAATTGATCTCCAGTTGCAATATGCTATTGGTCTGACATATAAATTAGTTTTTCTTAGATTTAACTATCCCTCTGGGATAAGACTGAGAAACAACAATAATATTTTATGGAGAGTGTCAAATAGCTTGCCTTTACAACAATTCCTTTCTCTGGTATTTATTTTTTTATAAGATGGACGAAGGAGATAGCCATAATCAGAAAGATACTAATACTAATTTGGGGCTCTGATAAAGCAAATAAATATCTTTAGTCACATGTTGCTATGGGAATTTAAGGGCCATTTTTTGTAGATCAGTTTTAAATGAAAATTCCTCTTACTCTCTGCCCTAAGTCTTCCCCTTATTAGCTGTGACCTTGAGAAACTCACTTTACCTCTAAGCCATTTTCCTTCTCTGTTAAGTGGGAATGTTAATACCCACTCTTGTTACTCTCAGAGTGCTAAGAGGATCAAATGAGATAGTAAAAGTACAAGTGTTTGGTTAACTATGAAATGCCACATAAGTGCTGTTATTACGAATTCTTTCTAGATGGTATCACCATGTTGTTCCTATGGAACCACAGTAATTACCATAGCGCCTGACATGAAGTAAAAAATCAATAAATATTTGTTGAATTTAATGAATCCTTGTGAAGAATAAGCATGGAAATAGTTGTGTATAAAAGTACCAATACAATATATAATGAACCACAAAACAGAAAACTATTATGAAAACCAAGGTGGGCTTAGCACCCACAAGAATGCTAATCCCTTTATGTGAACATGATGGGATGTGAACCAGCCTACACCTGTCTTGTACACTGAACGCTTTCCAGGAAAAGAGCATACTTTTCAATGTGCTTTTTATTTCATGTCTAGCCATATCACAAACTAGAGATATTCCTTAGTAAAAGTGGCAAATATAGCCAGAGGGATGGATAACATCCACAGAATAGAGTTCACAAAAATTCCACAAAAGACTGAGAATGAGGAACAGAAAACTAAATGTGAAAAGAAGGCAACACCAAACAGTGTAGAGGCGAAAAACTGTAAAAGAAAATGTTCCATGGAAATGTCTCTTTTCACTGGATTTCATGGGTACACTTTAAGATACCAGAAGTATATCCCAATAGGTTTGACCTCAGAATAAAAAGCAATACTCTACAATATTATTTCACTGGGACTCTTAACATAGTAGCATTTACAAATGGGGACAGGGAAGGTGACTAGCCAGCAGTGAAAGCAGTGACAGGCTAGCTAATAAAGGGAAAATGTAAAACACAGCAACATGATGAATCCCTGATCCCTCCTCACCCCAAACTTCTTCAAACAAGTCTCTTCGGGTTGCCATTTTCAGGGTTTATATTTCAATATTGTTCTTGACTATCAAATAATGCCTGCTTTAACATTAGTAATTTATTCCCTGGTAATATATTTTTATTTGACCCTCACTCCCACATTTCCAACAATAAAAATGGTGGCATGATGGGCAAGTGAACTGACTAGGAAGAGGGCACAGCTAAAAAAAAAAACTCATTGGTAGGATGCCCCTTACCCAACATAAATCTTAGCTAGGCGTATTCTCACCTCTCCTACCAGTTTTCTCTTAGCAAGATACCAAAGGGAACCCTATGGTATCATTTACACTATCCAGGTGCAAGGGCCCAGTGGTAGCATGTGGCTGCAAACTGGGTCTAGGCCAATCAGAGTCAGGTCACTAAGGCCAAGTCTAAAATATGAGGAGACAAGCAACAAGTCAACAGAGGAGTTTTGACAGAAGTAATTAGGCTGCATATGTGAGATGCACAGATATGTTCATTACGGCATCCCTGCTGAACACCAGAAAACCTTCGCCCAGGGCATCACTCCCTGTGTATCATGGGAGCCAGTCGCATTTATAGCTTGACACTTTGTCTAAAACATCTTCATGGGAAGATGACATCAGACACAAAAGACTTGGAGAGCTGTCCTCATGGTTGCTGAAACTCTGTCAACTCTGTGGGCCAATGGTAATCAGGCATTCTCACTGAAAAGGAAAGGCCTGGAGCACTTCTGCCTGCAGCAGCTCTCAGATGAGAGGGACAGGGACAGCATGCCTGCAAGAAGACTAACCCCATCTTACGTCCAAAGAGGGCTGTTTATCTACTTCTCCCAGAGGGGTAGGGGGGATTGAACTGAGAAGCCTCTGGGATCATATCCTTGCTGTTTTCCTCAGGACAAGAAAACGACTGCTCTCAGAAAACAGATGGACAAAATCAAAGGTAAATCATTGTCCACAACTGTATTACATGCGTCATTAGCTTCCTTCCTCTTACACAGACTATAGACATGAAAGACAGGAGCTTATTTTTTGTTTCCCTAGCAGCATTCTGGATCATAAATAATATAACAAAAGATCATGTTTTATTGCTCCCCCAATTTCAAATGGTTTTGAAGCATACAACTTTTATTTTTCTGGGTATGAGGGGGGAGCTGAATAGTGAGCTGAAGTGATGATTCCTGGGAGCCATAAAATATTTTATTAAGTAATAGTACAATGTCATTACATGCACCAGAGACCAGTGTAACATTAAACACAAGTTTTAAATGAGGGTTGGGGTGAGGTAGGGAGGAAGTGGCACACCTAAATAAACTCACAGGTCAGAGATCACAAAATATGGTATAAAAACTCTCTGTCACCTACATCCAGCATTAGCATTCAGTCCTAGAAGGCATGGAACAGATGTTTGTTCTAGTTCGTGTGAAATTCAAAAACCTCTTATTTTCTACTCTTGGTTTCAGTGTGAGCATTTTGGGTAACAAAACTACACATAAACAATACATATTCTTTCCAGCAGTTCTTTTTCTCACAGACATATCTCTGTTTTATTGATTTGTTGCATTTTGAATTATCTTTCAATCCCAGGAAAATTACAATTTTTCCACAAATTTCCCCTTTCCTCTCTTTGTTATTCATAAACATCCCCCTGAAGCCTGTTTCAAGAAATTGAATTTATAATAAGAAGTGCTGCAAGACTGCCTTTATTCTCATAATATGGAAGCACTAAGAAAAAGCAGCATTTCTGTCCACTTTTGAGAATGGGAAGGAGGTGGGGAAGAGAGAGACAAGGGAGAACATTCTGAACAAATATCCCCACCCACTTATGTCCTGCCATGAGTTGTACATCAAATAGATAATCAACCTCAAAAAAGATATGAATTCTTCTGGAAAAGTGTATTAATGATTCATTGTCTGACACTTATGACTTTTATCACAGAATTGGGCTTAAATCATTGACCTGATAGGGAACTGTAGGGCAACATCCTGTATTTTAGAAAGGCAATGCAATAATGATGCCAAATATGTGGCAACTTAAAGAAGTTTTAGTAAAAAATTTAAAAAATAAAGAAGTTTTAGTAAACTCAAAAGTCCCTTTATCAGAATACCATGGCAAAATCAGCGGGGGGGGGGGGGGCAGGGGGGTGGGTGCAGGGAGGGAATGCCAATATGCTTCAAATTATCCAGGCAAAGTGCTAACACATATCCTTTTACAAAACTCCTGGTCTTGTCTCACTGCTAAAACATGGTAGGTTATTCTTGAATCAGTATTAAAACCTATGGCCAATTTTCTTCTTTTTGCACTAGAAATGGTTAAGCCAAATAATACTGATTGAAATAAAGTCCTAGAAATTATTAAGTACAATGGTTATGTGAAGTGTTACATGATGGTGGGAAAGAATGGGGAACAGGAAGAGAGAAAATGTACTGACTGTAGCAGGTTTCATTTATTTAATATCAGTTTATCCCACTAGTACTTTTTAGACAATTGAATGAGCACGCCTTCAAAAAAGAGTATCTTGGAAACTGCTTCTGGGTTTAGTAATTTAAGAATAATTAGAAATGTATGGGGGGCTATGCCAAAGACTAAGGAACAGAATCTAATTCTAAAGTTTAAAAATGTTACAATCTATCTCCTGTAACAATGATAATTGAATTCAAAATGTACTTATTGATTTTATTCATGTACTTGATGTGATGAGTAGCACAAAGATGATTAAATCAGATTTCTGTCCCTGTGAAACTTGCCAACATGGGTATAATTCAAGTGCCATCAAGTAAATGTCTTAAGTGAAGCCCATAAAGTTTTAGTTAGTTAGGTAATTCCCAAGGAATGACACATTATGTCAAATCGATAAATCAAATCAAGGAAGTTTTTCGAGGGAAAAGTTATTGACATAGATTTTGTACACGTATAAAATTTACTGAAACTGAAATAGAAAACCTGAATAACCCTCTACCAAAGAAATTAAAATTGTGATTTAAAACCTTCCTACAAAGAAAATTTCAGTCCCCAAAAGGTTCATTGGTGAACTGAATTCAAAATTTAAGGAAATAATTAAAGTAGTCCCATGGAAACTCTTGTAAAAATAGAGAATTGAGCAATGAGGTCAGCATTGGTGGTTGGTTTGAGTGATTCATGAGGCAACACAAGATGGAGGAAAATAAAGTACCAGAAATGGTTAAGTTGAACAATATTGGTGGAAATAATAGTACTAGAAATGCTTAAGTAGAAATTATTAAGTAGAATGGTTATTTGTGGAGTGAGGGGAGAACAAATGGACTCAGTATAGAGTGACAGAGGGTAGAGAGGTCATGGTGAGGATAAAGGAAAGTGATGGTGTGTGAGGTGAAATCATGGTGGTCAGAAAGAATAATTTCAAATTTTAAGATCTAAAACCATTGGTGGGAATGCAAACTGGTGCAGTCAATCTGGAA
Source organism: Prionailurus bengalensis (assembly GCF_016509475.1). Taxonomy (NCBI): domain Eukaryota; kingdom Metazoa; phylum Chordata; class Mammalia; order Carnivora; family Felidae; genus Prionailurus; species Prionailurus bengalensis. Next base: position 112,640,317 of record NC_057354.1, read on the forward strand.
AACAGCATGCAGTTTCTTCCAAAAGTTGAAAATAGAACTACCCTACAACCCAGCAATTGCACTATTAGGTATTTACTCAAAAGATCTTAAAACAATTGTTAATGGGATTGGAGGGGAAGATGGCGGCACAGGAGGATGCTGGGCTCACCTCCTCCTGCTGATCACTCAGATTCCACCCACACCTGCCTAAATAACCCAGAAAACCACCAGAAGACTAGCAGAACAGAAACTCTGGAGCCAAGCATAGACAAGAGGCCCACGGAAGAGGGTAGGAAGGGCAGAGAGGCAGTGAGCCCTACATGGACTGGCGGGAGGGAGCCAGGCAGGTAGAGGGGCAGCCCATCTGGCAAGGCAGAGCCCACGAGTCTGGCTTGCAAAAGCAGAGGGTCCCGACTCTGTGAGTTCTGACAGCCAGCAGGACTTATTATCTGGAATGTTAAAAGTCAAAAGCTCTCCTCAGAGAATGGGAGGGTGAGATGACACCAGGAGGGAGAGTTATTGAGCCCCAGGAGACAGAGCTCAGCTCCGCGGGGAACAAAGGCGCTGGCCAGCGCCATCTCCCCCTCCCGTCCTCCAGCCAAAATCCCAAAGGGAATCATTTCCCGTCACCGAACTTGCTTGCACCGTGCAAACACCCAACACTGTGCTCCTGTGGATCCATCCCTCCGACGGGTCTGCCTCCTTCCCGGTGCTGCAGGGCCCCTCCTTCAGGGGACGACCTATGGCAAAGCAAGCTAAGCCTGCCCCTCCTGCCCCTGTGCATCTTGCAGATCTACCCCAGCTAATATGCCAGATCCCATCAAAGCAGCACCACAAGCCTGGAAGTGTGCAAGTAGCGTGGACAGGGGCCACACCACTCCACAGTAAGTCCTGCCCCTGGAAGAGGGGAAGGTACATACCAGTCTGACTGTGGCCCCAGCGGTGGGCTGGGGACAGACATTGGGTCTGATTTCAGCCCCGCCCGCCAACACAAGTTACTCCAGACAGCACAGGGGAAGTGCCCTGCAGTTCTGCGCCACCCCAGGGACTACCCAAAATGACAAAACGGAAGAACTCTCCTCAAAAGAAACTCCAGGAAGTAGTGACAGCTAATGATTGATCAAAAATGATTTAAGCAATATAACAGAACAAGAATTTAGAATAATAGTCATAAAATTAATCGATGGGCTTGAAAAAGTATAGAGGACAGCAGAGAATCTATTGCTACAGAGATCAAGGGACTAAGAAATAGTCACGAGGAGCTAAAAAATGCTATAAATGAAGTGCAAAATAAAATGGAGGTGACCACAGCTCAGATTGAAGAGGCGAAGAGAGAATAGGTGAATTAGAAGATAAAATTATGGAAAAAGAGGAAGCTGAGAAAAAGAGAGATAAAAAAATCCAGGAGTATGAGAGGAGAATTAGAGAACTAAGTGATGCAATCAAACAGAACAATATCCGTACCATAGGAATTCTCGAAGTGGAAGAGAGAGAGAAAGGGGCTGAGGGTGTACTAGAACAAATCACAGTTGAGAACTTCCCTCATCTAGGGAAGGAAAAAGGCACTGAAATCCAAGAGGCATAGAGAACTCCCTTCAGACATAACTTGAATCAATCTTTTGTACGACTTATCATAGTGAAACTGGCAAAATACAAGGATAAAGAGAAAATTCTGAAAGCAGCTAGGGATAAACACGCTTTAACTTATAAAGGGAGACCCATAAGACTAGTGGCAGACCTATCTACTGAAACTTGGCAGGCCAGAAAGAAATGACAGGAAATCTTCAATGTGATGAACAGAAAAAATATGCAGCCAAGAATCCTTTATCCAGCAAGTCTGTCATTCAGAATAGAAGGAGAGATAAAGGTCTTCCCAAACAAACAAAAACTGAAGGAATTCATCACCACTAAACCAGCCCTACAAGAGATCCTAAGGGGGATTCTGTGAGTGAAATGTTACAAGGACCACAAAGTACCAGAGACATCACTAGAGGCATGAAATCTACAGACATCACAATGACTCTAAACCCACATCTTTCTATAACACTGAATGTAAATGGACTAAATGCACCAACCAAAAGACATAGGGTATCAGAATGGATAAAAAAAACAAGACCCATCTATTTGCTGTCTACAAGAGACTCATTTTAGACCTGAGGACACCTTCAGATTGAAAGTGAGGCAATGGAGAACTATCTATCATGCTACTGGAAGTCAAAAGAAAGCTGGAGTAGCCATACTTATATCAGACAAACTAGACTTTAAATTAAAGGCTGTAACAAGAGATGAAGAAGGGCATTATATAATAATTACAGGGTCTGTCTATCAGGAAGAACTAACAATTATAAATGTCTATGTGCTGAATACGGGAGCCCCCAAATATACAAAACAATCACAAACATAAGCAACCTTATTGATAAGAATGTGGTAATTGCAGGGGACTTTAATACTCCACTTACAACAATGGATAGATCATCTAGACACAAGATCAATAAAGAAACAAGGGCCCTGAATGATACATTGGATCAGATGGACTTGACAGATATATTTAGAATTCTGCATCCCAAAGCAACAGAATATACTTTCTTCTCAAGTGCACATGGAACATTCTCCAAGATAGATCACATACTGGGTCACAAAACAACCCTTCATAATTATAAAAGAACTGAGATCATACCATGCACACTTTCAGACCACAATGCTATGAAACTTGAAATCAACCACAGGAAAAAGTCTGGAAAACCTCCAAAAGCATGGAGGTTAAAGAACACCCTACTAAAGAATGAATGGGTCAACCAGGCAATTTGAGAAGAAATTTAAAAATATATGGAAACAAATGAAAATGAAAATACAACAATCCAAATGCTTTGGGATGCAGCAAAGGCAGTCCTGAGAGGAAAATACATTGCAATCCAGGCCTATCTCAAGAAACAAGAAAAATCCCAAATACAAAATCTAACAGCACACCTAAAGGAAATAGAAGCAGAACAGCAAAGACACCCCAAACCCAGAAGAAGAAGAGAAATAATAAAGATCAGAGCAGAAATAAATAATATAGAATCTAAAAAAAACTGTAGAGCAGATCAATGAAACAAAGAGTTGTTTTTTTTTTTTAATAAACAAAACTGATAAACCTCTAGCCAGGTTTCTCAAAAAGAAAAGGGAGAGGACCCAAATAGATAAAATCATGAATGAAAATGGAATTATTACAACTAATCTCTCAGAAATAGAAGCAATTATCAGAATACCATGAAAAATTATATGCCAACAAACTGGACAACCTGGAAGAAATGGACAAATTCCTAAGCACCTACACACTTCCAAAACTCAAATAGGAAGAAATAGAAAACTTGAACAGACCCATAACCAGCAAAGAAATTGAATCAGTTATCAAAAATCTCCCAACAAGTAAGAGTCCAGGACCAGATGGCTTCCCTGGGGAATTCTACCAGACATTTAAAGCAGAGATAATACCTATTCTTCTCAAGTTGTTCCAAAAAATACAAAGGAAAGGAAAACTTCCAGACTCATTCTATGAAGCCAATATTACTTTGATTCCTAAACCAGACAGAGCCAGCAAAAAAAGAGAACTACAGGCCAATATCCCTGATGAATATGGATGCAAAAATTCCTAATAAGATACTAGCAAATCGAATTCAACAGCATATAAAAAAAATTATTCACCATGATCAAGTGGGATTCATTCCTGAGATGCAGGGCTGGTTCAACATTCACAAATCAATCAATGTGATACATCACATCAATAAAAGAAAAGAGAAGAACCATGTGATCCTGTCAATGGATGCAGAAAAAGCATTTGACAAAATTCAGTATGCTTTCTCAATAAAAATCCTCGAGAAAGTCGGGATAGAAGGAACATACTTAAAGATCATAAAAGCCATTTATGAAAAGTCCACAGCTAATATCATCCTCAATGGGGAAAAACTGAGAGCTTTCTCCCTGAGATCAGGAACATGACAGGGATGTCCACTCTCACTGCTGTTGTTTAACATAGTGTTCGAAGTGCTAGCATCAGCAATCAGACAACAAAAGGAAATCAAAGGCATCAAAATTGGCAAAGATGAAGTCAAGCTTTCACTTTTTGCAGATGACATGATATTACACATGGAAAACCCGATAGACTCCACCAAAAGTCTGCTAGAACTGATACATGAATTCAGCAAAGTTGCAGGATACAAAATCAATGTACAGAAATCAGTTGCATTCTTATACACTAACAATGAAGCAACAGAAAGACAAATAAAGAAACTGATCCCTTTCACAATTGCACCAAGAAACATAAAATACCTAGGAATAAATCTAACCAAAGATGTAAAAGATCTGTATGCTGAAAACTATAGAAAGATGATGAAGGAAATTGAAGAAGATATAAAGAAATGGAAAAACATTCCATGCTCATGTATTGGAAGAATAAATATTGTTAAAATGTCAATACTACCCAAAGCTATCTACACATTCAATGCAATCCCAACCAAAATTGCACCAGCATTCTTCTTGAAGCTAGAACAAGCAATCCTAAAATTTGTATGGAACCACAAAAGGCCCCGAATAGCCAAAGTAATTTTGAAGAAGAAGACCAAAGCAGGAGGCATCACAATCCCAGACTTTAGCCTCTACTAAAAAGCTGTAATCATCAAGACAGCATGGTATTGGCACAAAAACAGACACATAGACCAATGGAATAGAATAGAAACCCCAGAATTAGACCCACACAATTATGGCCAACTAATCTTTGACAAAGCAGGAAAGAACATCCAATGGAAAAAAGACAGTCTCTTTAACAAATAGTGCTAGGAGAGCTGGACAGCAACATGCAGAAGAATGAAACTAAACTAATTTCTTACACCATTCACAAAAATAAACTCAAAATGGATGAAGGACCTGAATGTGAGACAGGAAACCATCAAAACCCTAGAGGGGAAAGCAGGAAAAAACCTCTCTGATCTCAGCTGCAGCAATTTCTTACTTGACACATCTCCAAAGGCAAGGGAATTAAAAGCAAAAATGAACTACTGGGACCTCATGAAGATAAAAAGCTTTTGCACTGCAAAGGAAACAATCAACAAAACTAAAAGGCAACCAACGGAATGGGAAAAGATATTTGCAAATGACATATCGGACAAAGGGCTAGTATCCAAAATCTATAAAGAACTCACCAAATTCCACACCTGAAAAACAAATAATCCAGTGAAGAAATGGGCCGAAGACATGAATAGACACTTCTCTAAAGAAGACATTCAGATGGCCAGCAGGCACATGAAAAGATGCTCAATGTTACTCATCAGGGAAATACAAACCAAAACCACATTCAGATACCACCTCATGCCAGTCAGAGTGGCTAAAATGAACAAATCAGGAGACTATAGATGCTGGAGAGGATGTGGAGATACGCGAACCCTCTTGCATTGTTGGTGGGAATGCAAACTAGTGCAGCCGCTCTGGAAAACAGTGTGGAGGTTCCTCAAAAAATTAAAAATTGATCTACCCTATGACCCAGCAATAGCACTGCTAGGAATTTCCCCAAGGGATACATGAGTGCTGATGTGTAAGGGCACTTGTACCCCAATGTTTACAGCAGCACTTTCAACAATAGCCAAATTATGGAAGAGCCTAAATGTCCATCAACTGATGAATGGATAAAGGAATTATGGTTTATATACACAATGGAATACTACGTGGCAATTGGAAAGAATGAAATATGGCCTTTTGTAGCAACATGGATGGAACTGGAGAGTGGTATGGTAAGTGAAATAAGTCATACAGAGAAAAATAGATACCATATGTTTTCACTCCTATGTGGATCCTGAGAAACTTAACAGAAGACCATGGGGGAGGGGAAGGGAAAAAAAAAGGTTAGAGAGGGAGGGAGGCAAACCATAAGAGACTCTTAATAACTGATAATAAACTGAGGGTTGATTGGGGGGGGGGGTTGAATGGAGGGGAGGGGAGGGGAGGGGTACTGAGGAGGGCACCTGTTGGGATGAGCACTGGGTGTTGAATGGAAACCAATTTGACAATAAATTTCATATAAAAAAAAAAACAATTGTTAATGGTAAAATCCTGGTCCCATGGGATGGATATCACAAGGAATGTCAGGGTAATTTTAAAATTATCTAAAATGATGATGGAACAAAGAGAAAAGGGGAATTAGTGGGTTGGTATGGCATAGAGAAGGCTATCCGCAGGTTTGTCCTAAGACAACAAAAATTGGAGGAGAATTCTGTTTCTAGGCCATGTTTATCATTTGAGAAGAAATTACTAATATGTCAGCCATTATTTTTGTCACATACCTTCATTATGACATTTTATCCTCCCAGTGGAGTTCAAGTAGGTAGTCATAACTTCAGTTTATAGATGATCATACTGAAACACCAAGATTAATAGATTATCCAAGCTCTCTCATCCACACAGTAGTAGAGGCAGAACATAAACACAGATGTCTGTGCCTTAAAAGCTCATATCCTTTCTACCAAACCATCAGCCTCACCACACAAAAAATATCCAAAAGCACAACAGGGTGACAAAAGTTGTATGGTAACGATTACTGAGTTCTTACTATATGCCATAAGCAGTGCTAATGATTTTACGGACTATCACTTAACATTCACAGGAACCAAAACAAGCCAAGGTTATACATTTCCATTTTAGGGGAGAAAGGAATTTATACTTAAAGAAATTTTTCAAATTTTCAAGGTCCTCAAGCTAGTGAGGTAGGATTCATAATAAGGTTTGCCTGACTCCTCAAAGCCACTATGTTTACACTCCTTCCGGGTGCCTGAGTTTCAATAAACAATGTGTTATGGAGCCAAGGTAAAAATATACTCATCTGGAGATAGAAGCAGAAATTAAGAATAACGTTTACCCTTTTGAAATGATACATGAAGCGAATCCAGGTATTAATGAAGGCAAAAACAAGAATGGAAAGATGAAGGGAAAAGGCTGGTGTAAAAAATAAGGGAACAAAGGGAACACAGATTGTGGGTCAGTTGTGGAACAGACTGAGAAAAATCAGCATTGGAGAGCTGTTTGAGAGGCTTATCAAGGAACTGCCTCTAGGTAGAAGCTGAGCATTGCCTAAGAGCTGGATAAGACTTTAGGACAAAGAACATCCTACAGGATTGCCAGCTCCCTGAATGCCTTGAGACAACTGAAAATGTGTCACTATTCCTAGTGTACAGCCTTCCTATTGAAAGTTGAGGAGTGTTCTGATATTCACCCAAGGCGTTCTTGCTTTTTTTTTTCAATCTATTACAAGCAGAGGAGCACATGTTTATGGAGGCTGGAACAAAGTAATTCAGAAGCAGTGTCTCCACTGACTTCGGTGATGTGACTAGATGCAAACATTCCTGATGGAGAAGAAAGGAATAAAAAGAATAAAAGAAATAAAAGGAAAGAAGGAAGGAAGGCGGCGGGGTGGGGGGGGGGGAGAAGGAGGGAGGTAAAGGGGAGGAGGGTGGGAGGGCAGCCCAGTAATCTCTTTGATCTTGCTGACACAGAATGTGTTAAACTGCACTTCTATTTGTTACAGAAACAGAACTATTTGTTTCTATCCAGAAAGACAGTCATAAAATCAGCTGTGGGATCCAAATGTAAAATTCTGGCACAAACGTTGATTTCTACTGCTTTAAGTTAAGAGTAATTATTTATCTGTCAACCCATAAGCTCAACATGTATAGTGCCGTAGTCCATCTTGGTTGTAGCTACAACAAATCAAATATTTTAAGGCACCGTAGAAATCATTACCATTGTGTATTCACATTAAACTGAAAAAATGATATGACAAATGAAAAAATATGGTATCTGATTTAGCTAGAAAAGTTTTTGTGTAACTTTTTTATAGCATTCAAAATATGTGCAGATACAGTATTCCTTTAAGTGTTTGTTTATTTTTGCGAGACAGAGAGACAGCACGAGCAAGGGAGGAGCAGAGAGAGAGGGAGACACAGGCTCCAGGCTCTGCGCTGTCAGTACAGAGCCCGATGCGAGGTTCAAACTCATGAACCATGAGATCATGACCTGAACCAAAGTCGGAGCCTTAACCAACTGGGCCACCCAGGTGTCTCCCTCCTCCCCTTTTTTAGATAAAGCATTCCTAAGATGATCAATAGCAATTGGACATATGATGTTGACAAATGTGATAATATTGGTGAACATGAATCTTTATTTTCCATTAATCAGTAGCCACCAGTTTATTAGGTTATTGGAATGGTAAAGGATATACAAGCCAAATAATGTGTGTTAGAATTTTGAGTAATTTCATTAAAAGTATTCTAATAAACACTGTTTTGGGGCGCCGAAGGTGGCACATCTCCTTCAAGATGAAACAAGCTGAACCTTGAAGATAATGTTCCTACAGTTTGCCATTCTAGTCACACAAAGAATTAACAGATGAAGCTAAAAGACGTTTTCCCAGGCTTATGGGCTCAAGGCCAGCGTATAAAGGGCTCGGAATTGCACTACCCAGTATCACTTAGTTCAGGCTAGAAGTTTCAGGCAGGGGTCAGGAGACACGTGAATCCTCCTATTTCCGGACATCCTTTAAAAAGAGACTTGCTCCAGCCACAGCACACCTGGATACACGCGGGCCTAGTCTCCAGGAGGGGCACCTAGCCCCTGCTGTTCTCCATTTTTTTTTAGGTCAAAAGTGAAAACAGACTTTTAAGTGGAAGATAATCATCCTGAACTTCCTTTCCATTCTGTTCAGGAAGTGCTGAAAATGCACTTTTATTTCTTTCCCCTACCCAGAAGCTGCAGGTAAAAAGAAAAAAGAAAAAGCCAGCGTTTGAAGATTCCTCCCATACTGACCTCCTCTTAAGGTTCACCCTTTGTTTTTTCTTTCTTTTTCCTTTTTCCTTTCAGATTCCTTCAGGCCAGTTCTTCTTAATCCCCACAGAGAGTCATCAGCACACCTTTGCATACAGGCTACTGCTTCCTCGCCATCTCTTCTGCAATTTCCTTCTGACCCTTTCTGGAATGTCCTCACCTCCTCTTTCATAATCCACAATGCTGCCTCTTCTTAAAACCCATCCTTAAAATTCCAGATGAAATTAACCCCTGTTCCTCTAACTTGTAAAGTGGGGACTTCGAAAGGGTTCTTAAAGTGTAAATGTAGTTTGGTTCCTTCTTGCCCTGGAAGAGTCCTTTTGTGTGAATCTCGGGAGGGCAAGGACATTCCTTCTGAGAAGGAAGTTGAAAGACAGTCTGAGCTGAGAGAGAGCTGAAAAGCATGCCCATGGTTATTCTTTGCAAAGCCTGCAGAACTCAAGAGTCTAAAATTATTAATGGAGAAAAACAAATGGCAAATATTTTATTTCCCCAGCGTTGTATCAAGCCAAACATTATTGTGAGGAGTGCTTTCGACATATGATGCTGTCAGTGCTACTATCTCGCCAAGATGGCAGCTCTATAACTCACTTTTGTATGAAGTGGATTAATTCGTTCAGCATGCATTTTGTGAGCATTCATTCTGCTCTCAGCACAGGACAATCTCAGAAGGTGAGAGAGCAGGAAGGGACCTCAGGGATGATCTCACAGCCCCTGCCCCGGCCCCCATAACTTTTCTCTAAAAATTACTGTACGTGTGTGACCAGTAAAATAGTTGTCCAACTTCTCATTCACTGCCATGTAATACGTGAAGACATAAACATGTCACTACTTATATTGAGCCTACACCACAACCTGCAGTCATTTTAAAAGTGGGGGGCTGGGGCACCCGAGTGACTTGTCCATTAAACATTGACTCTCAAGCTCAGCTCAGGTCTTAATCTTAAGGATGTTCAAGCCTATGTTGGACTCCACGCTGGGCATGGAGCTTAAAGAAAAAGTGTGGGGGTCAATTGGAGTTGAGGATTTTTCGAAAATCAGTGAAAGACACTGAACATATCCTCTCCCTAACCCAGTTCATTCTTCTTAGGAGAAATTGCAATGGCTTATGAGGCAGAAGGCCTGAGCACACCTGGCCACATCTGGCTATGTATGGAAACTTGGCAATTCATTATACAGTACTGAGCTCAGATTTTTCCAGCTGTAAATCAGAGAAAATGGTACTTGTCCCCACAGAGCTAAGAGATCAAAAGAGATGCACTTTGTAAATTCCAATGTGATTTACAAATATAATAACATTAGTTCACTGTTCCTGCTCTTAGGTGCTTCCTGGGGTAAATATAGCAATAACTGCATTTTTCCATGGATAAATTGAAAAATCTTCACTTGCATGAATAGCACATTTCAACAATGAGGATGAAAATATTGGTTATTCTTTTCCACTGAGCTTGTATTAGACACTTGCATATGAAACTCTGCTACTGCCCACTGTCAATTCTGTTTTTATATTATTTTTTAAATGTTTGTTTATTTTTGAGAGTGAGAAAGAGCATGAGCAGGGGAGGGTCAGAGATAGAGGGAAACACATAATCCGAAACAGGCTCCAGGCTCTGAGCTGTCAGCACAGAGCTTGAAGTAGGACTCAAACCCACGGACCAGGAGATCTGAAGTCAGATGCTTAACCAACGAAGCCACCCAGGTGTTCCCCCTGACCAACTGTAATTCTTAAACATAGTTCTGCTTAAAAATGTAAATCAAGGTTGGTACCAAATCTCTTTTGGTAACCCTCTACTTAATTATAGATTAATCACTGTTTTATTTATATGACACAAGTTTAATTATGCCTTACTGTATACAATGTCTAAGTGAAAGGATGAACTGAAAAAATATCAGAATACATCTTTGCCCTTGTAAATGCTAATTGATTGCTATAGTGAAATTCGTGTCACAATTTAAATTTAAATTGCCTTCTGAGAAAATCCTTTCTTATTTCTTTATAGTGTCTCCTTGGGTTTTGACAATAGATTGAGGGGACTTTATGTGAAAAGAAAGATTTTTTAAAAATCATTTAAACCACTCTAATTTTTATTTTTCTCTGGAAAAATTAAATTTCTTTTATTCCTGGGAATGTAGTTAATTGACCAGATAAAAAGGCCTCTCCTGAAACTGATGGCCATGCCTTGAGAGAACCAAAATGTCTGAGGCAAAGAGGATACAATTTGTTAAATTAGGGAATGGAAAAAAGAAATGACCAAGATAGGATATTAAAGGAACAAGCAAGAAACAATAAGAAAAGGGACATTTTTTATAAGGAAGAAACAATAAGAAAAGGGACAGTACTTTTTTCTATTAATAAAAGAACTGTAACTTTTACTGTCATTTAGCAAACTGAAGGATGTAGCAGTTAGCTGTGGTTTCTGAATCCATCTGACTATAACATGCTGATGACATTTTCAGAGACTTTGGAAATAGCCTGCATGATCAACGATTTCAGTTTTCACCTCCCTACTGTTTATAATGCTAAGAAAGTAATTTCTAAAAAAAAATCCATCCCCCACCCCCCCAACTTTGGTCTATACCTAACCATGTAATATCTCCAGACAGGAGTTGGGCTTTGAGCACTAAAACCTAATTCCAAAGTATCAGACCTACGTAGCTGCCAACAGCACAGAGCCTGGCCCAAAACAGTGGAACTGCAGGCCTTCTCTGGGGCAATTCTATTCAAACACACAACTTAGAGCTATTGATTTCATTTTTAAAAATGTTTGGGAAATGTAATATTTTGTCAGAAAGTTAAGTTATATTCTGAGATAGATGGGGAGGAATGGCTTGGCTTTGTACTAGTTGTTGATCCTAAAGAGGCATTTTCCTTCCTGGTTTAGTTTTCTATTCTGTAAACTAGGTCTGGTGAATAGCATCCAGTAGATTACAGAAATGCCAAGGCAAGACAATGAAAAAACCCACAGGGAAGTACAGTAGAGGGGGATTCAGGACACTGTTAGAGGGTGCCCCCTATAAGGACAGCTTATGTCTTAACGTGCGATTCCACTGGAGTCTCAAATACAGGTGTTCTCATTTTATCTCCAACTCTTACAGAAAGTGGGTAACACATCTGATTCCTCCCTAAATACAGGAAAAGTAAAAACTTGGGAGTCCATTGCCCATCCTACCCTCAGGCTGCTCCTCAGATATAAAGATCATGCTTTAAACACAAGGTCTAATACTAACTCCTTTGATTCTTAGAGCTAATACAAAGTGGCAAAGAAATGTAAATGCTCTGCTGGTGTGTCCCTGTAGGAAATGAATTCCTGAGTCAGGGTTGGGGGCACTATCCTTGATCTTAGGAGTAATCACACTAGAAACATTGTGCTCTTGTCTTTGTAGAGCTCCTGCATCATGAGAATCCTGAGAGTCCAGTGTTAAATACTATTAAACAGAGATCCCAAATCAGTTGGTGGCTACCGACTGGCTCATGGCTTTTTAGTGAGGCAAAGGTTTTGCCTAGTTGCCTTATGCTCTGCTGCTCTCTCCCTAGAAAAAAAACTCCATTCTCCCCATATATTCCTCTATTCCTTTCCACATACTTCTCTACTGCTCCAAAGCCTCATAAGGATATAGCTAGTTCCTATCAAACTTCTTAGTTAGCGACTCTTAATTTCAACAATGACCACACACTATGGAAAGAAGGTGAATGTCCCCTTATCTAGTACATCACAATTTTCTAGAAGTATTTCTGCAGTTGACATTATATATTGAGCATTTAATTACTTAATTACATTTCTACATATGAATTGTATTGAGGACTTTAACAATTTGACTAAATATATTCTATATAATAACAGCATCACAGAAAAAACAATCTTTCTACGATAAGTATATTTTGATCTTTATTCTCAATCTCTTTAAAATATTTTTAAAAGCATTTTTTGCTTGAATGGCACTTTTGTAATTGTCCATTACCTAAAGAGTAAAAACAGAAAGATTGCAGTCTTGGGAATATATAAAGAAGGAATTAAATTTGTGCAATTAGAAAGCATATTGTAGCTTTCCCATCAGAATGTATCAAAACCCTCATTTTCCTGTCATTTTTGCCAATGCAGCACACAGTTACTTTGCCTAACTATTGTTACCAGACTAAGGCTTGTGCTATTATCTACACCATCAATGAGAAGTCAACTGCCAATGTTGATGAAGCCTGCCATTCCTTGTGCTTTTATGCAGCACGTTCACAGTGACATATTTAACTCTGATACCACAGGTATGTTTGTCAAAAAGCCCTCTAGCAACAATAATGTTAGCTTAAGGAAGATGAAGAGAAAGACTAGGAAGAGTCAGTCATTTAGCAAACTCTTAGGTATATTTACCTAAAAGAAGAGTCAATCCAAGAGGTAGATACCATGAATACAGCACATTCACATATGAGGTGATAAATGAATGCTCGGTGCCAACATAGGGATCAGTATTAAGATACTTCAGAGTTGTATGAAAGTTGTAGACATGTTAAAATTTAAAGCCCACATGGCAGTATTTCTCTAACGAAGCAATGATAAATGCCAGATATTAGAAGACACTGTATTCCACCACAAAGGGCAGCTCAAAATGGTTCAAACTGGAAAACAATCCCTGAAGAGAAAGGCTGTCAAGTGGTCTTCATCTTCCTGAATATTGTGTATACAACATGTATTTCAAGAAAACCAACCAACAAGTAATGAAAATGAGAGGTAGAGAAGGTGCTTAGTGGAAGAAAGCAACTGAGATTGGATGAAAAAGACATCACAGAGTAACAGAATGCAAAAAGCCTCCTCAGCTGCCTTGTGCCCCCATAAACGTAGCCACTTCCAAAACACCTCATCTGCATTCCATCCAACATCAATACCTCTGGTCAATATGCCCTTCTAGTTTACAGACGCTTTGTTGTCTACTTTTTCTCCTTGAGACATCAACCATGCATAGCAGGCACTGGGCCTCATTTTCTTTCAGAGGAACAAAACCTGATTAAATTATTAAACTTCTCTGTGCCTACATCAAAATGTCTCTGAGCTAGGTGATGTCCCTTATCTCTATACATTCCAGTATGGATACACCTTTGACCTTTGGTCTTAATTGCTAATCAGAGGCAAAGCACTACTGAAAATAAGACAATACAATTTAAAACTTTCTATTCCCTATAGTTTCAGACATATGCATTTCAAATTAGTGGACTTTAGAAAATAAACTGTTTCCTTTGATATATAATTCACAGGAACAGCCACACAAAGCTCTATATGTATTGTGTACATGAGAGGTTTTCTCTAGAATTTATCAGTGCAGAACCAGCTCACCATGGCTAGCTCATTCCTCTCTCTATATATAAAGAAGTGTTCAGGAATAATAATAGGAATCATCACAGTTATGATTGACCAAACACCTCCATGTCCTATGTATTGTATTCTGTAATCACTTTTACCTCAGTGGGATTTTCTTATTTTTGGTTCCCACAGAAGTCAGTTAGTGATTATACCCAATTTCCACTAATCCGTTCCTTACAGGTTGTGGCTTTTGATCCTCACACAATTGGGCTTCTTTCCCCTATTTATTATTATTCTCTCTTATGAATGAAGGACAAAGGTAGTCTATTCCAGGGAAAGATTTTGCTGATGCCTGGCGGTTCCTTTTTCTCACTGCACACCCTCACATTCTCTTTAACGTTCTAGTGAGAGTTTTCTGTTTAAAAGAAATTATTATACATGGGGTGAATGGCTATCGGGCATTTATTGTTTGCAATGGGTTGGAATCCTTCAACTGGTGACACACATGTGGGTTTTCATCATTATTTAAGAAGAAACAGGAGGGACATGGTGTGTTTTGCTGACTCTGTTTGTGGGGGATTCTGTGCCTCAAATTCCAGACAGAAACCATTGGTCTCAGAGGGTAAATAGACCAGTTCCTCTAAACATCTTCCCCTGGAATAAGAGAAAGTTAAGGAGCACACACTGCCCTTTCTTGTTTCCTACATTTTTCACTGCTCCCAGGTGTCCCTAGAAATGATGCTTGGGGCTTATAAATTAGAAACTCTGTTTTCCTCTCCTGTGTAGGGAAAACCCTAGTTCTTCCCTAGTGTGTCTTTCTTTTACTCAAGTGTCTCCTTTACTACTCACAGAACACTTCATTTCTGACACTCTGGTTACTTAATGTGTGGAGGTTTTTCTTCACACCAAGTAATTCTCAGACACCTGCAAGGTGTCCAAGAATTCAACTCAATTCTGACATTATCTACCTAGAGACAGCATCAGATCACACAGGTAAGGACTCAGTCCCACAACACTGCCCCCATTCACACACACAAATTTCAGAGGCCAGGCCCACCCTCTGCTTATCACTTGTGCTCCTGACCAAGCAGCTTAGACTGGAGATTCCAATGACCCCTCCTTGTGTTCAATTAATTTCCAAGAGCAGCTCACAGAATACAGGGAAACACTTACTTACATTTACCAGTTTATTAAAGGATATAACAAAGGATTGAGATGAGCAACCAGATGAAGAGATATCACAGAGCAAGGTTTGGGAGGGTCCCAAGCTCAGAGGCTCTGTCCCTGTGGTGTTGGGGTACATCACCCTCTTGGTATGGATGTGTTTGACCAACTTGGAAGCTCCGTGAACCCTGTATTATGGTGATTTTATGGAAGCTTCCTCATGTAAGCATGACTAATTATTAATTCCTTTCCAGCCCCTCTCCCCCCTCTATGGAAGACAAGGGGTGAGGATGAAAATTCCAAGGTTCTAATCATGGCTTGTTCCTTCTGGTGACCAGGCCCCATCCAGCAGCCATTCAGGAGCCCACCCATTAGAACAAAATATACTCCTGGTTCTCATATCACTTAGAAACTCACAAGGGTTTTTGAGCCCTGTGTCAGGGACAGGGTCAAAGACAAATATTAGAACAAAAGATGTCCCTGCTGTTCTTATCACTTAGGAAATTACAAGGGCTTTATAGGAGCTCTGTGCCAGAAACTTGGGGCAGAGACCCATGTATATGTTTTCATTATCTCACAGGGCTATTCAAACTATTTACTAATTTCAGGAGGCAACATGGCAGGTGGAAAAATGTGATTTATAGGACACAGACTTGGGCTTACATCATGTTGTCAATCCCTACTAGTTTTGTGACATTGACAGTTTATTAACCTAAGCACCTGACCTCTCTCATCTATAAAATGGAGATTTTAATACATACCCTGCAAGGTAATTATAAAAATACAATGAAACGGCATAAGTACTTAATACAGTTCTTGGAACATAAATGACTTTCAAAACCTATTTAGCCCCTATTCCCAATCATTTTATACATGATACTTACAGTTTTTATACTTCATTATCATGCAATACAAGAATATCACAGAATACCTTCGATACTCTCATTGGGCTAAGTTAGATTGTTTTGTTAATAATACACCTGGAATTCTTTTCACATATGGAAAGATTTTAGAGTTGGTTGCTGACACGCTGTTAATGCTAGATCATAACTTTAAACTACTTAAAGAGAGTTGATGGACATAAAAGGTGAACTCAAGAAGGGCAGTGGCAGTGGCAGAAGTTATTTGGAGGCTCAGACTCTGTGGCAGTCCCCACCCCAACCCCCACCAACCTGGTTAAGGCCTAATTCATCGATGCTTAAGGTTAGCTCTGACAATGAGAATCAGTGAAAGGAAAGATACCACTGAGAAAAACTATCTACTGAATGTGAAGTCTTGTGTTTCAGGACATGGGCTGTTTTCAAACCTTCCCTAAAGAGATGCTTCCTTAAATTTATGAAATGGTAGGAGAATGTGCTGCTTTTTAGCCTAGGAGAAGTACCCAAATTTCTCTCCCTTAAACAACTCTGAAGAATTTGCTGTTCTACTCTGCAGGTATGAGAATTAGTAGCAAGCTGAGTGATTCAGATTCTAATGTAGAAAATTCAAGATTCAACTGTCAATCACAGTATTTGTTTAAATGCCAGCTGTTGCTAAATGGAGCTGGTTAGTACTCTAAGTGCTTGTGACAGAGAAGGCACATCTTAACATCACCAATGCTTCCTCTATCCTTCTCCCTCCTTCCCATACCTCTTCACTCCCTCTCCTTTCCCTCTTTCCCCCAGACATGAAGAAAAACCATTGAATGGATTCTGGAACTAGGCAAGAGTTCACCACCACCACTCTCCTCCTTCCACTTCAGTGGCATTGCAAGAGTCTCAGTTCTTGCCACTTTCCCTTTTGTGCCTTCATATTTTTTTCTGATATGGAGGGATAAGAGTTTGCTTGGCTCAAGAGAGAAATTCCCCAATTCCTACTCTACAAGGAGACTCCCAGATATGTCCAGAAGAGGATAGCTAGGTGCTTGATGCTTCTAGATAGACAAAGACAAAGATAACCTCAGAGATGCCAGACTGTGGTGAAGAGACTTTAGGCAGGTCCTGTGGTCCCCACCTCCTGTGTTCATGCCTCCTGATCTTCTCCCACTGAGTGAGGGCAGGAAGTGTGACTTGCTTCTGACCAATGAATACAGCAAAGGTGATGGAATATCACTTTCACAATAACTTAAGATTAAAACACATCTCACTAAGAGACTCTTTACTGGCTTTGAAGAAGGGGTCATGTCAAGAAGACCTACTTTAAGTTGCTTAAAATGACCTCCAGATGACAGTGGACAAAACTGTCCAACAGCCATAAGGACATAGATGCTGTCAACAACCAAGTGACCTTGGAAGTGGCTCCCTTCCCAGCTGAGCCTTGGCTCAGGTTGCAGCCCTAACTGACACCTTGATTGTAACATTGTGAGACTTTCAATCAGAGGGTCCAACTAAGCTGGGAAAGACTCCTGATTTATGGAAACTTGAGATAATAAACACATGTTGTTTTAAGCTACTAAGTTTTTAGACACTGTTATGCAGCCATATGATACATTATTAACACAAACAGAAGTTGGAAGCAAACCTCAGAGAGCGAGGGGACAGGGAGGAGGGACAGACCTATCGGCTACAACTGGTTACTGAGAAGTAAGTAGGACCAAAGATATTTTTGCAAGTAGTGATCCCTTGGAATCAGGCTCTGAAATGGAGTTGAGTGTGCAGGAAGTTTATTAGAAAGTGCCCTCGAGATCAACACCTGTAGAAGGGAGGCAGGAGAACTAGTCAACACAGAGGGAGAACTGGGACAGAGGGCCAGGAAGGCATCAGCCAACTCAAGCGATGCTACAACTAGAAAGGCCTCTCAGTTGTCATGCACTGGAGGAGGTGTCTGAGTCTTTGTATCACCATAGTGAACTGTCAGTGGAGAAGTGCAGCCCCAGGAAGGTCATAACCTTGAGTACCATGGCATCACGGGAAGGCTGTCTTCTGTAATCTCAGCAACTGAGACTACATGCCCTTCATTGAGGAGGGATCTGGGTCTGGCCTCACCATTCCCATTACAGACATGCAACTATCTAGACTAGACTGATAACCAACACACAGGTTGCTCTGCCACTTTACCAGGCTACAGAGGACACTCTAAAACTAACTGTTTTGAGAGTGGGATGATCTCAAATGGATGATTAACTTCCTGTCACAAAGCTGGAATACAAAAATAAAAATAAAAACAAAGCTGAGTTATAGAAAAATTGTTGTATTATCTGTATAATTACACTAAGAGCATAAGAATAAAAATATATTGCAAACAGAAAGCTAAGAAAGATTTCATGTATGAGAAGGAACTGATCGTACTCTCAAAAAAGAAAGATTGAAAAACATCTAATGAACAGACTTGTGCAAATGTGCAGGGCAGGGTCGGGGTACAAGTGAGGGGTGGTATAGCATTCTGGGGCCAACAAGAGCATGATGTCCTCACCTATTTTAGGCTGTTAGAGTCAAGGTGTGGGAGCCATAACTGTAACTCAAACAAATGATGATTACAATAGAGAACCTGACTGCCAAAACACAACAAAACTCTTTATCTTTCCCTTCCCACTCTCCGATCTCCTGCCATTACCTCTCATTGGCCAACTCAATGGGAAGCCAGCAGGCAATATGTCCAGGAGATGTAGCCCAAAGTGGCTAGCCACCCAGCTTACTGAGGGAGAAGGAGAAGAAGATGATCTGGGAAGGGTAAAGAATGACCATCAAATGGGTGGGAAGTGAAGAAGAAAACCATAAGCTAAGGAAATTAGGATGAATAAAGACAGAGACATAGAAAATTCCAGAACCTGTTTAAATAACACTCAGTCAGCTGATGTGTTTGGAGTATAAGCACCTTGAGGTGGTAGTTTGAAATGGAACAGACTTAGTTCAGGAAGGAAGGAGGGAGAAGGGATTGAAAGGATCCTGTCCAAAGGCTCCCATCAGGAAATCCAGCATACCCTGGTAAAATAGGACAGGACTGATTTATGTGTCATAATCCAACAGTCTTATCCCATATATTTACTCTAGGGAGTCAGATGGAGAATGTGACTGGGCTGGGGATTTTCTGACTATGTAATAGTGAGTCCAGTTATAACAAGCTTGTATTGATTTGCATCTGGTTATCCACATCAAGTTCTAGATACACTGTTGCTTCATTTTTTTCATTACAGAATTGCCTACCAAGACCCTTAATCATTGCTCTTGATCACTTTGATTTTCCTTCAGTGTTGAGGGACTGAAGAGGCCCTGTTAAATGTGATATGCCAGGTGCATTCACATCATTTCACGTGGGACAAATCTCTTGTGTGGTGTAAAACCACACAGGCATGTGTTGCAGCTAATTAATTGGATGACAACCAATCTCTCAAGTCTTTTCCAACATTATTACTTTCCCTGCTTTTCACACCCATCATGTCAACACATGTTTCCTCAGTCTGTTAGCTCATCCTTTTGCTAGCAGTCTAACTTAATTTACCAACAGATTGTTTAACCTTTCTCCATTCTTTTTGGTTGTTTTGCCTCCATTGATATTTGTAACATCTCCTGGGGCAGTATCTCCTTGGAATTCTATTGACATACAACTTCCTCCATCTTCTGGAAGAATTTGCCAGTACACAACAAGTTACATTTCTAAATGGTTACATTTTTCTCCCGAAATATGCCATGTCATTTTTTACATTTTCCTCTCTCTTCAAGTTGGAAAACAACTTATACTGAGCAAGTATTTGGTGCCAAGCACTCTCCAAAGCATAATGCTATGTGCCTTTCATTTGTTCAATTGTTCCTCATAAAAACAGTGTCTTATCACTTCTCTTCAAGCAATGTATGGTTCCAAGTGACCATGTAATTTGTACAGCATCACATAACCAAAATCAGAGCCAGGATTTAAACTCAGGTCTCAATGACACCAGAAACCATAAACTTTCCCCCTAAGCCACACTTTTTAGAGCCATCTACCATTCTCCTTTGTTCTCCACAGGTAGCCAATATGGTTATTCTTAGAAAAATATAAAATCAAATGAGCCATTAACTTTTTAGAGTGACTGAATTAGTGTTAACTCTTCAAAAAGTATTCACATTTTATAAGAAGTCTTAAGAAGAGAACTCCAAAAAAGGCCTCTAAGAATGTTTTTTAGGATCACAATTGGTTGTGGCAGTTACTTTTGGATAAAGAAGTCTTTGGCCACATTCACAATTTAGTAGGCAGCTCTCTCAATCTTCCCTATGAGGCTCATTTGTCTCATCAGTAAGAATTGACAAAGACTGAACATTTTGTTTTGTACAGCAAGGTACATTTTTACTTTCCTGAACAGGATGCTACTCAGCCCTCAATTTTTCACTATAGCATTGATTCAGTGCTACAGTGGAGTGCCGTGACCTACCACCACCAGCAGTGATGCTCCCATCTCCTTATACACACAGTGACATGTGACTTGAGAGGTTCCAGATTCTAGAATGTTAGGTTGCCTTCCAGGAACCTTAATAGGCGTGAGACTAAGACCGTGATTCTTAATCACTTTGGCCTGGAAGAAACTCCATTCACTGTAGAGATTTCTTTTCATATCATGCCTCCAGCCAGAAACATTTCGAAATTGGATAATGGTGCCTCATAGACCATTTAGGTAATGCTTTCCATCTCTAGATGTCCTTGGAGGAGATCTAGATACTAGGGATCTCTTGGGAATTTTTTTGCTTTTAAGCTTCATAATTTTAGTGATGCGTGATTAAACAAGAAAAAAAATGGTCTCTGGGAGAGTAGCTATCTTTAATCAATCCATGAGATCAGCAGCTTATTCTATCCTGATCATTGATTGGAATGTCAAAATATAAGAGTAAATAGTAGGTGATGAAAAAATATGAGGTAAATGAATGGATTCTCAACATTTGTTGAGAATACTAGGATATGTGAGACACTATATAAAATTAAGGATACAAATATTAAATAAAACATCTTAGCTGCTGAAATGGAGTTCATGGTTTCAAAAAGAAATACATAACTGAGTTTAAGTACAAGGTTTATGTCCATTAAGCATCTAACCAAGTCCATATTCTAAGCACAACGTTCATATTGTAAAGTATACAAGGTCAGACTCTATCCATTAGTTGGCAACTGCTTTATGAAAGCATAAGCTTCATTTTCTATGAAAAATAAAAACAGAAAAGTAGAAAATTATGATGAAGAGCGCTTGACAAAACAATGAATGTACTTATTTATTGTAAAAAAAAAATCTGTATTCTCTTTGGTGTGCTATATTAAAAACAAACTTGTTTGGTGGCGCTTGGGTGGCTCAGTCAGTTAAACATCAAACTCTTGATTTCTGTTCAGGTCAAGAGCTCATGGTTTGTGGAACTGAGCCCCGGGTCAGGCTCTACGCTGACAACATGGAGCCTGCTTGGGAAGCTCTCTGTGCCCCTCCCCCACACACTGGAGCTAAAAGTTTTATCTGGAATTCTCTCTTTGCCCCTCCTCCCATGCATGTGGGAGCTAAAATTTTAGCTGAGAAAAGAATGCTAAGACTTAGACCAAAGACTCCATACTGAATTCTGAAATGAGGGGGAAAAAAAAGGATAATAAGCTAAATAATTGACATTAGAATGGACAGTCAGGGCACCTAGGTGGCTCAGGTGGTTGAGCATTTGACTCGATTTCAGCTCAGGTCATGATCCCAGGGTTGTGAGATAAAGCCTCACATTGGATTCCATGCTGAGCATGGATCCTGCTTAAGATTCTCCCTTTCTCTCTCACTCACTCTCTCTCTCTCTCTCTCTCTCTCTCTGCCCCTTTCCCCCACTTGCACTCTCTCTAAAATAAAATTAAAAAAAAAAAGAATAAACTGTCATTCACGGTAGCAGTGGAAACTGTTCAGAACTAGAAGCGTGATCAAAAATATAATGTACATGTTTGTTTATTTGGCTCCAGGGATGGGATGAGGACAAGGGACAATGTAGGGCTGAAAGCCTCTAAAAAATATAGTAAAGACCTTTGTGCTGAGATTGGGTAAGCAGTGTTAAGTACCACCCCTTACTGAGTGCTATGAAATAGTTTTTATCCTTTTATAAATACATATGTCATCAGTATGATTCTCTTTCCAAATTCAATGGTACCTTCCTTGTGAGATAACCACCACCTATATACTTTCCTGAATATCAGAAATTATGTGAATATTTCCCAGTTTGGAATAAGTAATCTGAATTTTAAATGTCTTATTTTTAAAATAAGCTAGGAACTTAATTAAAATAAATATTCTATTTTAAAAGGCTCCTAGGATATAAGCTGAAATGTTTTTGGCATGTTCCCCTGACTTTCTCCCTGTAAAACAGAACATACTAAACCTCAGGATTAATTCACTATGCCTTCTCCAACAGTTTCGGCACCAGGGAGAGTTGTGTATTTCAGTAACTATAGGTCATGTTACTTGGGCATTTTATTTTTTAGAAGCACGCTTTGGCCAGGGATGTAAACCCAACTGATATTGTCTTAACCCAGTTAGGTTTATTAATAATACATGTGACTTAATAACCATCCATCAATAAGAGGAATCTAAAATAAGCAATATTTCCAATAACAACAAAACTATATTAAATTGTCTAAACATTCTGTGTATTTTCTTAAGAATTCATTACTAATAACAGCTTTCTGTAGGATAGATCTTTTAAGTCATCCCTTTGTCTGGCATCTCTACTTCTACTCACTAATGATATTTTGTGTTCCACAGTTTTCTTTAGGGGCCTTAGCTAACATTTTAGTTTTAGCTACTCTTTATACTGGACTTTTCTCAGCCAATCTGGTTTGGAGAAGGTAAGATATTCATGGTTTCCTGAACCTTTGTCCGTTCCTCTGCAAACACTTATCTGTATAAGCAATTGCTATGCTCCTTATTGGTCTATTTGACTTTTTGTTCCAATTAAGAGAATGTTGAAGTAGATCCAGTTGTAGTTCTAACCCTAGTAAATATTCATGGTCTAGGCAAAATGCAGGCAATTTTTGGTATTCCATTCATAATATAATGGGTCACTTCTTTGGATACCTTAGCTTTTCTATAATCTGACAGGAAAAAGTAATGGTTGTCAGGCAAGAATGATTTCTCATAACCAATACATATAATAAAAAATGACATAAACAGATATAATGTAATCTATCTTGTATTTACCTTTTTTTTTCTTACTGCTGTAAACCCTCTATAATGAATGCCTGAACATGTAATATGTGTAATTTCCATTATAATGTATTGGCACCATATTATGGGTGACAGTTTTTAAAAATTGCTTCTCTGCTTTTACTTTGTGTTCAGTTTGAACAGTAAAAAGTTATTCCTTGATGTTTACTGCCATGGAGAGTTAAAGCAAGTGAAACATGTCATAAAAGATGTGTGCAATGTAAGCTCAGCCGTATATCATCACTGTGTCACTTGGTTTTCATGTTTAAGCCATTTACATGCATTACTAGGAACACATTTTAAAATGATGGAAGCACTAAGAATATGGTGCATGATTCACAATACATATTTTGTGGCCTAAACAAAACTTTTCTAATAGAAAAAAAGGTTGACTTATGATATTAAGAAATAGTGTATGCTTTTTTTTCTAGAGTAATGTATTTTATTTTTTTAAATCTAACATATATTGACTTACTCTTGTGTGAATGTCAACGCTGGGGTTCTATTTTTCATTTGCCAGACTGCAGGCTTACATTTTGAGATGTTGTATGTATTTAATATATTTTAGTTCATGAAAGTTGCTCTTTTTATTAATTACCTGGAATAGCCACCAGGATGTGGTTTCTATGAGGTGATTGTGCAACACTGTATAACAAGGGGGGGATGCAATGCTATTCATGAGTTCTCATCTGGTCCTTAGTCCTTTTTATTGCGAAACCAGCAGCCTTCAACATGGTTCGTTTCTGGCAATTTCCCAAGAGATCTCTCCCTATACATCTCACTTCCCATTTTGGACTTGCTGCTCTGGGCTGTCTTCCTAATTCTCATTATCTCTGACCTCTGGTTCTCCTAGTAGGCCCTTGATTTGGGATTTTATAACCTTCTTTGTCTTGGATACCATCATATTCTTATGACTCTGTATCTTCCCTAGCAAATGATATTTCCTAAATGTCGAACAAGACTTCTAGTGTCAGCCATGGGTTTCCAGGATCTTACTTGTTTGGACTAACTTCTGGCTAGGGGAAAAAAAAATGACTTAGATATTTGACACTCAAAAGTGATGCTATACAAAATAAATGAATTTGTAAGCTAAAGTCACCTAGATATCCTTGAGCAATGTTTTCATATTCATTACATGGGGCAGGCTGGTTGTCCACGGGTCAGAATGTGCCCATATGGGCTCCCTCTGAGAGGAGAAGAAAGATAAGCAGAAAGGGCAGGATTCCCAGTAACTAATAAATGAAAGGGTCATTACTAATAAATTTATGTTCACAATTAATGCTCCAGGTGGGAAGACTTAAGATTTAGAAATAAGGGTTGCTTAGCAGGACCTACTGAAATAGGATTCAACACCGGAAGCTTAGAATCAGGAACACAGCAAGTGGAAAGTGCTGGCCAAGGAGTGGGTGAACCAAGTGTGGATGGAATGAGCTATGGAGAGGAAAGCAGATTCACCCACATATCTACAAATGGGGGAGCCCCTTTGGGAAATTTATTTACAAGTCTCTGAAAGGCCTGGGTAGGCTGTATTTTTCTAGAAGCAAAGATAAGTCAGATTTTTGTTAAGCCTTTTCACTAGCTATACATCAGAACCATCAGGTACAAGTCTCATGCTAGCTACTTGACAGTATACACAAGCCTGTCACTTAACTTCCTAGAGTGTTCGTTTCCTTCTGGGTAAGTGGAAACAACAAAACCATTCCTTTGCTCCTCACAGAACCATTGTGAGGATCAAGTAAAACAAAAGAAGTGTAGTGCTTTGAGAAGGATCAAGAGATTTTGTAAGCAGGAGCCACTATCATTACACAAGCAAAATTATGTCATCAAGAATTCCTTTTTGAGTTTATCCACCTTTGGAAGGTATTGAGAGGCTGATACCTGACTGTTTGCAGAATACAGCAATATCCTCTGAGAAACACAAGGACCAACATCAGGAAATGCAATCATTACTGTCCATTTACCTTTGCAGAACAGAAAATCAATAAAGCTATGCATATAAAAGCCAAGTTTCCTGCTAAAACTCTCAAGCAGTGAGGAAACTGTGTTGAACAAATGATTATGTATATCATGTCTTTTTCTTGTTCACAGTCCCATAATCAAGTTTTAATTTTATATTATATAGTAGAGGTATATATAGATGTATTTATAAGTTATGTATAAAATATGTTGAATATATTTTTAATATTTTTATTTTTAAAAGTATTATTTGTAATATTTATATGTATAGTCTGGGTGTTATTTCATAAAACGTAGTACCTTTGAAAAACAATACATTTGCACTAACATTTATATATATATCTACAGAGTTTGAAAATTTTCTCAAATCCCTGGTTAATATTTTCAAGTACATTTAAGATCCAACTATCATTTATGGTGTAGATGTATAACATATGTCCAGTTGACATCAGTGTGTGGAGATATGCATATGTATAGAGAAATTTTAATTTAAGAGTGCTTTAATGCTTTCTCTCTAGAGAGAAAGCAACTTAGATTAACAGTACCATAAACAAGGTACGTCAGCCCTTTTTCTCGTGGTTTCCTCATCTAAAAATCAAAGATAATAATTACTTACTTTAAAAGAGTTCCTTTGGATTAAATGCATTAACCCGCATAAGCAATTAGAAGTGTGGCAAGACCATTACTTGAGCAGTTTAAGACTTTCTGAGATCTTAACAATGCAGTATTGATGTGGGGACTGTAGCTAGAGTAGTAACCAAATGGAGGTTTTAAAAAAATGTATCATTTTAGGGGTGCCTAAGGTGGCTCAGTCGGCTAAGTGTCTGACTCTTGACTTTGGCTCAGGTCATGATCTCATTGTTTGTGCGATTGAGCCCTACATCGGCCTCTGCACTGACAGAGCCTGCTTGGGATTCTTTCTCTCTCTCTCCCTGCCCCTCCCCTACGTGTGTGCACACACACTCACTCTCTCTCAAAATAAACGTTAAAAAATTTTTTTAAATGTATCTTTTTAAGAGGCATCCATTATTCATGGATATGAGCAATTATGATACTGAGTTTGATAAATGCTGCAACCTTAAGATATAATGGCAGGCAGTGGGAAGAGTCATGAAGTCAAATTGCTCAAGGTCTAGGATTTATGAGAAGCACCATGAAAATCTGAATGAAGTTTTGGGTTAGAAATACTCTTATCTTAGAAGACCTAACACAGCTAAAATCATGCCTCACTAGGTCTCTCCTGTCAAAGAAGTTCCTAATTGATATAAAGGAGATTTCATTCTCTTCTGCTGGAGAGGCTTCAATGTGGAAAAGAAGGGATAACTTAGGTCTTGGCCATATCTGAAATATAGGCGGGGGGGGGGGGGGAGCGGGTCCTGATGATAATCTAGTAGAGTCATAGCAGGTGTGATTTGGAGCCTCTTCTGAGCAGGGCAGCAGGTGAAGCCGACTGTGGGTCAGCAGACACGGCCAAGTTGCAGATACGGACGACATGATATAAGAACTAAAGACATGAGGGAGATAAATGACATATCATATGTGTTAGAAAAACTACTCTGGGAGCCATGTGAATAACAGAACGATGAGGGGCATCTGGGTGGCTCAGTTGATTAAGTGTCCAACTTTGGCTGAGGTCATGATCTCATGGTTCATGGGTTTCAGCCCCATGTCCAACTCTGTGCTGACAGCTCAGAGCCTGGAACCTGCTTCGATTCTGTCTCCCTTGCTTTCTACACTTCCCCTGCTTGTGTGTGTGTGTGTGTGTGTGTGTGTGTGTGTGTGTGTGTAAAGAAACAATGAGAACTCAACTAGAGACACTGAAGACAAGGGACTAGGTAGGAGCCTGTGTAAGACACTGAGGACCAGAACCAGGACAGCAGCAATGCTTTTCCAGTTCAGAGGTCAGCAAACTATGGCCCACCGGCCAAATTCAGCACATCACGTTTTTAAAAATCAGGTTTTACTGGAATGCAACCACACCAGCTTATGCTTTGTCTCTGGCTGCTTTCATGCTGCAAGGGCAGACTTCAGTAGTTAGGAACAAAACCATATGGCCAGCAAAGCCTGAAAATGTATTATCTGGACTGTATGGAAAAGGTTTGCTGATCCCTGCTCAAGATGGATGCCCCAGAAGGGAGGTCACCTGCTTCACCTCAGGCCACTTTCTGGACAGTCTACAAGAATTAATGCCTCAGTAAAATATCTCAAAGTTCTGAACAGCTCTGGTGTTGTAGCTGGTGAGTACCACAAAACACTCACCATGGAAGAGTAGACTGTAACATGAACTCTTTTATGTAAGAGAAAAAAGAGAGAAAGGACACAGACACAGATCACCAAATGGAACCAAAAGCAAAGCAATGGAGATGTGTTTCGTGTGCTTTTGCTCATGTTGAGGGACCAAGGCTACGGGTACAGTATGGTTTCTTGTCCAGGACTTGTTTCTACCTGCTCTAAAGATTATCACATTTTTCGCGTTATTAAAAGAAGTTTCTCTCCAATAGAGTTCCCTCTGAGCACCCTAACATATGGCTACACATGAACTATTCCCACACTTTCCTCAAAGAGCAGGGGTTAATACACACTTAGCAAGGCTTTCTAGCACTACCAAACAAACAAATCCTGTTCCCATGAAGGGGAGGGGAGGTATCATATTATATTTCATCAATGCATTATATTTTTATCCCAAATATCCTATATTTGTACCTTGCATTTTTATTTTGTACATACGTATGTACACGTGTGTTTATATATGTATTTTGGTGGTATTTCAAAGCGTTCAAGCAGGGACAAGATCCCTCCAGCTTAACACAGGATGCATCCGGGCTTCTTGGCCTTTCAATGTATCTTGAATCTGAGTTGGAAAACATCCATGACCAGCAAGTGTAAAGGCCCTCCTTAAGTAACTTCTTTCTCTTTATACTCTCTCTCTCTTTCCTGACCACCATCCTTAAAATAGCAAATCTCACCTGCACCAACATTCCCTACGAGCATCCACATCCGCACCCTCCCTCATTGCTTTATTTTATTCCAAAGCATTTACTACAACCTAACACATTTTATTTACTTGTTATAAATAAACAAGTCTACCTGTGTTTCCTCAACACTACACATACTCCATAAAAACAAAGCTTTCTCTTCATCGTATCTCCCATTCGTTTTTAGGTGTTTGCCCATGTAAGAAGTGTGCAATAGACATTTGTTGAATGAATGAACTACTGCAGTATCTGTCAATTCTCATATGATATCCATCACTCTGGAAGCTTCTTTTTCAATTATTTATCTACATGTCTTTTCTGATATCAGAAAGTAAGCACCTTGAAGACAAGAATCAGATGATTTTCATCTTTATGCCCCCATTATCCAAAAAATCTCATGCAACTCATAGATGCTCAGTTAATCTTTTAATAAATGAATCAATAAAATTTTCTAAGTTAATCTGAGTATGTTCTTAGTTTTTTCTTTATTGGAAAATAGGTTATAGAAGAATTTTTTTTTGAGAGAGAGAGAGGGCACAAGTGAGCAAGGGGCAAAGAGAGAGAATCCTATAAGAGGCAGAGAGAGCAGCGGGAGAGAGAAAGAAGTGGGTGGGTCTCACTCAAAGTGGGGGACAAGCTTACCCAATGCAGGGCTTGAGCTCACCCGAAGTGATGCTCGAACTCACAAACCATGAGATCATGACCTGACCCAAACTCAGATGCTTAACCGATTGAGCCACCCAGGAACCCCTATAGAAGAATAAATGTAATTGGAAATGGATCACCTGCAGTATATTTCATCCTTGATATGTATTTTTTTTTCCATTCAGAATTTTGCATTCTGATCCTCTTCCATTGAGAGCCTACCAAATTAACAGGCCAAAATGATGCTTCCCAAACCCCATCTTGAAAGGAACAGCTGGTCTAAGCTGCACCATCCTTGCCATATTAGGTGCCCTTAAGTACGAAGGATGAGACGGTCCTGTCTTGTGGGAAAGCAGGTCTAATGTCTTCTCATCTGCCTGCCTCTGAGGTTCTGCTGCTCCTGTATCTAAATATTTATTCTCAGCACTTTTCTGCCCTTCACTTTTTTTTTTTACTTTTACTGTCAACAGTATTACATTTTCTTTCTTACTTGTTAATTTTCCACTTATGTATTACCAAAACTTTGCCTTTAACTATACACTGGTGAAAGAGTATTCCTCTAAAAAGCTCTGTGTTGGTCGGGAAAATACACTCCCTGTGCCCAACTATGTTTGTGAATACTGACTAATAAGGGCCACTTGGAAGTGATGAATATGACATTTCTTTAAACCACTGCTCCTTTAGCAGGTTTTACCATAAATGCCTTAAACCATTTGGCCACTTTTCAGACAACAGAAATGAGCCTAATATGTATTATCTAACAGCTGATTCTTCTTATGCAAAACTGAATAATTAGCCCTATAAACATGCCACAAGATTCATTTTTGTGAATATTATGCACAAACATCAATACAATTATTGACTTTTCATCATTTTGTCTTTTTCATCTTTTTTGAAAATTTGGCTCCTAATAGCTAGCAGGGAAATAAGAGAAAAGTAATAAGCATTTTTACTCACTGATAATATTTTGGGTTTTTATTTTTTACATTAAATCTCGAGTCAGTGACAGAGGTAATGATTAAAGATGTGTGTGTGTGGGGGGGTGTGGGTGTGATATTCCTGGATTTCAATCTAACTAGAGGTTATAAAAATAATTAGAAATTAAAGGAGGGATTGTTAGCATTATGTTTTTGCAGCAAATAGCTCTTTTCCAATATAGGTTTTATTCATCAAGCAATTTTGTTAGAGAGACTGTCCTATAGAGGTTAAATGCCCTTTTAAGTGAGAAAGAACTATCAGATAATCAAAATTAGCTGCTTCTCACTAAAATCACCTTGAAATTGCCATGGTTTCTGCCCAAATTGGTTCCTTTTTCCACTTCCAAACTGTCTTATTTGAGGCATGTCATTTAACCTCTCTGGCTTATATTGTCCTGAAAATAGGATATCAGGATTATCTAGGAGGACTAGATACTCTCTAATAACCTCCCTAGCTCTAAAATGTTACCCTTCTTTCACTGTTAGCCATTTTTTTACCTTGTTGTTTATGTGTGTTATAGACACCCACATGCACTCACACACATAGGAAGAAGGGGGCAGTGAACTTGAGAAGACTCATTTCAATGAGGTAGGCATCAATGAGAGTCACTTCCTACTGAGCTTCTATCAGTTCCTCCTAATTATTTTAATCTTTTGTTAACTTCTACTTGCTTTTCTCTTCATTTATCTTTCTCTAGTGACTATATAAAACTTGTATAGAATTCTAAGGTTTTCAGTTTTTATTCCTCATATTTTATTAAAACAGCAAACATGAATAGTATGAACTGTAAAAGACCCTCACTCAGGTCACTGTGGTGTTTCCCCTCAAATATTTAGCATATAAAATAGTAATTGAATTTATTATTATCAAAATTAATTCATCCCTATGATTTTGTTTGGCAGGATAAAACATTAATTATTATTTTGCACACTCTTATTTTACATTGGATGGTGAGCCATAACCTAGGTCAGAGGCGAAAGAAAGAAAGAAAGAAAGAAAGAAAGAAAGAAAGAAAGAAAGGGCAAAGAAGAAATTATATCACCATTGCTGTCAGCACTTGATTTTTAGAAACAAGTGAGAAAACACAGAGCAGGGGGAAGGTGGTAACCGGAAGGCAATAATCTGTCATTTCCTAGCTGAAAGGTGACCCTTTTAATGATGTATTTGTTAACTTAAGTGACAGAGGCCACAGAGCAAAGACTGGTTGTAATGACATATTAAGCTGACTAATGGTCCACCTGGCTCCTTACCCCTTGCTCCTTTTAAACCTAGCAGATGTGGCCACTAAACCACTCTTTTTATGTTCAACCTCTACCCCATGCACTGAATAAAATCTATTTGGGAAGTAGAGAATATTAAAAGCTTTACTGAAATATTTATCCAGTTTAGTGTCAAGTCAAACTTGCTTTTTTCTTGGTCATCCAATTGTTAGATTCCTACTTTCTTGCCGTAGCATCCCATCCTTGTATCCTACCTCTTGCTGTCCTACCATTTCTAAGATTTTGACATATTAGTGAATTTCCTTGATAAGACCTCTGATGCCCATTTATTTTGGTATGTGCCTCTTTCCTCTTTAGATCTATGTTCACATACCTCCACTGATTCTTTCCCTTTTATCTACACGTTAAATCTGTCAACTCATAACTTATCACATCCTCAGCCCATGCCTGGAGACAAGCCTATGCTGGCTTCAGCTTATGGTATTTTATTTATCCATGTTGCCCCAAGTCTCTAAAAAGCTTTGGCTGTATTTATACCCTAGGACTCCAAATGACCCAACATCTGTGATAGGAAGCCTGGTTATTTTTCCTGATTCCTGATTGGCTGATTCTGCCAAAACTAAATGAAATCAGCTATGGTACCAAAAATGGGCACATGTGGTTGGACGCTTGCGAGAGATTAAAGCTGGGTAAGAAGACAGTAATCACTCTTGAACCCTAGAAGTTTCCAAGGGCTGGTATTTTCAGGATCTCCCTTCTTTTCTCCACTGTATCTTTCCCCTTTTATGATCTCTATCGACAGTCAAGTTCTAGCTGATTTTCTCTCTTGATTTCAATGACTCCAACTCTTCTACTTACTCACGATATGAATTTAGGCATGTTATTCAAACTCTCTGTGCCCCATAATCTATAAAATACAATAAAATTCATACCATCATAAGGTTTCTGTGAGAACTCAATAAATGGATTCAGGTAAAGTATTTAGAAAGGTGCCTAGAACATAGCATCACCTGGTGAGTATTAACTGTTGTTAATATGGGAGAGAGGCACATTTGTTTTTGCCACAGTAAAATATTTGGGTTTCAAACTCATCGAAACTCTTAGACACTTACATTATCTCTAATTATCTCATTGTTTAAGACGAATCCCCCATTTCAATCTATCATAATGTGTAAGCTCATAAAGACTAGATGTACATAGTTCAGTTTCAGACTGGTATCACAATTAAAGAAATAGAATAGTTTAACCTCCCAAAGAGGTGGACAAGCCAATGGAGAATACCTAAAACAATATGTCAAGTACACATTTAAAATATATTATGCTGGAGTATAAGGAAAACAAAATAAATAAATAAATAAAATCCTTTGGACTCTAGAAGTGACTAGAAAGCCTGAATTCAGAGAAGTACGCCTCGAATACCATATTTCTCCATTTGAATGTGCTGACGCCTCATGTTTTGAAGGTTGGGTTTTGACTGATGTCACAGGAGACAGGAGGTAAAACTAGTGTCCTTGAAATGTGGGAATCACAAAAAGGGACATAAATGTATAAATTATTTTTTAAAAATCCTCACCAGGAGTCTACCCCTGCTACAAATTTTCATGAAAAATGAAAATTACAGAATATTAATTGCTATAATGTTATTTAAAGTAACTAGGCTTTATGTTTTTAAGGATACATAAATATGCAGTATAACTGTAAAGTAATCAAGGAAATGATTAATCATTCAGGGCAGTGGTTTCCTGCAAGGTGTATGCGTGTAGAAGGTGATGTAGGCAGAGCAGGGCATACGATTCTCCCTGGTCGAACAGATCAGTCAAATGTTCTAGTTCTTAAACTGAGTAATCAGTACACAGTTGTTTGCTTCAGTATCACTGTTCAAAATTTTTAATATATGTTACACTTGTTCTTTTTATAAAATAATAATAAAGCAGCAAAATAAAGGCCTATGCTCTAACAACACAAGAAATTGCAATATTGCTCAAAGCCTTTCAGTGTTTTTCAAAAATCCTAAAAGTCATAGACCACACTCATGTGAACCCCTTGCCCTTGAATGTATAGAACTTATTGTGTTAGCTTATGGGGGTTGTGATAAGACCATGAACATTGCCAGATTGAATGACTATTTCTCACATCCAAATGTGGTCATTAATTCATGTATTTAATAAATGTTTACTAACCACTTACCACATGTCAGATACTGTTATATATGCTAGGGATAGAGTGGTAAACAAGATACAGTTCTGTCTCTTGTATTTTGTAATCTAGTAGCTAAGATGG
Organism: Prionailurus bengalensis; assembly: GCF_016509475.1. Taxonomy (NCBI): domain Eukaryota; kingdom Metazoa; phylum Chordata; class Mammalia; order Carnivora; family Felidae; genus Prionailurus; species Prionailurus bengalensis. Next base: position 112,673,744 of record NC_057354.1, read on the forward strand.
ATAAGAAGTAAAGGGAAAACAATACCTCATGACTACATATGTGTTTTTGAATGAAAACTAGCCACAGTAAGGGGATGAAGACCAATGGGGGCAGCTACTGTAAATATCCTGGTAAGGAAATCATTTTCTTTTCTGGGGAGGAGACTTTTAGACCAAAACCTGAATAAAATGAGGGGGCAATTTAAGTGTTCTAGACTCAGGGAATACAAACTGTACATGCCCTAGGAAAGGAACTTGCTCAGTCTATTCAGGAAGTAGTAAGAAAACCAGTATTGCTGCAGGTGTGAAAGCAAAGGGCAGAAAGCCAGGAGAAGAAGCCATCGTGCTCTCAGGGGCTAGACTTTGCAGGGCATTGTAGCACACGGCAAGGACCCCAAAGTTTATAATGCATGTGATGAGAAGCCACTGAATAATTTTGAGAAAAGAAGTTACAGATCATGTTTTATATTTCAGAGGCTGATGTGTGGGGAATAAAATGAAGTCTTGGAGAAGCAGCAGGGAGATGATGTTAGCAGTGATAGCAGAAATCCAGACAAGAAAGAATAGCACCTTGGGCAATCGTGTAGCAGTGGACTTGTTAGACTTGGTCTGGTTTGGGATCTATTTTGAAGGTGGCACATATAAGATGTGTTGGTACGGGATACCAACCAACCAAAAAGAGGAAGCAAGGAAAAAGGTGAGATTCTGTCATGAGTATCAGGGTTACTAGTAGTACAATTTGCTGAAAAAAGGAACACTCAGGGAGAAACAGGCTGAAGGGCAGGGCCAGGAGATCAGCTGTGACATGTGAAGTTTGAGCCCAGTGGGGCTCTCATGACACAAGCCTGAAGCTCGAGGTAGAATTTGGGCTAGAGACAGAATTTGGGGCATACTGAGAACTGAACTATACGAGCAGCCAGATTCAGACCTGGATGAGATCATCTAAGAGGGAATACAAATGCATAAGGACACGACAACATGCACAGGTCTGGAGAACAAGAGTGATACCACAAAAGATATTAGGAACAAGTGGACAGTAGGTCAGACTTAAATCAAAACGGGGCAGAGGCTGAAGCCAAGTGAAGAAGTTTCCAGATGGTTCCATGATGTCAAATACATCTTAAAGCTTAAGGGAGATAAAGGCTGATAACTGACCCCCAACTGTGACGAGGATAAAATTACTGGGGACACTGACAGATGGGTTTCTGTTGTATGTATGGACAAGTGTCTGAGGGGAAAAGGGCTCTCGCAGTGAGCTCAGTCCCTGCTGCTGCTGCTGACCCTGTGGAGGATTTGGGGGTGATGACCCAGTAGAGGAAAGGAAGTACTCCAGGAGCAACAGCTTTAGTTAAGAGAAAGGGGATGGGTACCATGGCACAAGTGGAAGTCTTGGCCTCACACAGGAGTAGAATGTTCATGCAATGTGAAAGGAAGATGGAGTCTGTGGGGACAGACATGCACACAGGGGTGAGGGAGTGATGCAGAAATGAAAAAGGGCTTGTCTGATTGTTGCTATGTTCTCAGTCAAAGAAAAATGAAGGCTGTCAGCTGGAAGGGAAACTAGGTGGATGGGATGATGGGATTTGAAAGGGGAGAATAAGACAAAATAGACAGAGGGAGAAACATTAAATAGAGAAATGCAGTAGGACGGCCAGACAGCGTAAGAGTCCCCATTTCAGAATCATGGCCATAAATTTAGGGTGAGGCCAGTCAGCATATCTCTGTGTTGTTCTCTGACAAGTAAAGGGCCAATGAGGGAAGAGCTGAAACTGGACTTAACCAGAGCAGCATTTGACAGGCAAGTGTGATGGGAAAGAGAAAGGCAAGAAAGCTGAGTGTGGAAACAAAGGAGGGAAATGGAAAATGGGGCTTAATCTGGGAAAGGAAAGAAGTAAAGATGTTAAAAGAGCCACAGATACTCAAAGGAGGGCCGAAAAGTTAGAGAGCCCACTTCTCGCTAACTCATGTTTGTAATTTTGATTTTACATCTTTTGGAAACTTTTCACTCAGGTAAGTGTCTTTTCTCTTCTGTGAAAAAGAAAAAAATGCCTTTAATTGCTTCACTTCGTGTTTCCATATTCATTCCATCTGTCTGCGCCCAAACTGGAAAGTAGCACAGTCTTAAGCCTGTCAAGGAGTTTGATGAAATCAACTATGGCATTTGGGATAATACAAAGATTAAAATGGGGTATGTGTGTAAGGTAAAATGTGAAACTAAATGAGATTCTGACAATCCCGAATATGCATGAAAACTAATGGTTAAGATCACTCAAAAGGTAATTTGCACGAAGCTTTCAGGACCCTCTGGGAAATGATTTTCCTCAGGGAAGAAGAAGCCAGGCAATGATGACTAGACTTAACCCTTGGAGTGGACAAAAAATAAATTAAGTATAGCATGGCATCTATATTTACTTATTTGGATTGGTCATTCAATCCAACCCTTTTGGACTCTTATTTGAGTCTGACAGTGAGGCAGTGTAGACATATATCAAACCAAGAAATAAACAAAAGGGAAAAATATCTGATAGAACAGAACTACTTAGGATACCTCCAACACTGTATTGCCACAGAGCCACAGTGAATACCAGGAAATAAACAACACCTGGAAGAGTGAGTGCGTACAAGAATTCTCTATGGGACTGTTAGACATAATCATGTGGGTGTTAACTCGAAGGGAGCCTGAGGTTGAGGCATGAACTGGTACAAGTGGAAATAATTACTGCAAGTCCTTGAGAAATCAAGGTTATGTTAGAACTATAAATGAAAATCTGGATTGAATAATGTTTGTGGTAAGTTACAGAAAGAGGTAAGTTAAAGCAAACAGAAACATTACAGGTGTTAGATGTGGAGGACAAGATGTGCTGGGTTGGTGGAATGTGGCGTAGGGAAGAAGTTCAAGGACATATACTATGTATGAGTTATTGAACTGTGTTGGAGAGATGAGCTGGGTAGGCTGTTTTAAGAGGTAAGTTATGTAAATTATATATTTAGAAATGGTTCAGGTATATCAGAAGGACACTGGCTCAAAGCAAGATAAATGGGCTATTTGAATGGAAATTACCAAACCTCGACTTGAGTTCACCTCTTAGCTATAGAGAAGTATCTGTATATGTCCTGTTGACATATCAGTATTTTCTATATATCCTGTTGACATACCAGGAATACATGTGGATTTCTAGTATTGACCATAAATGGTTTTTGAGTAAATAAGTTTGTTCACAGGGTGAATATTCAAATCTATAGATATATTTTTTTCTAAGGTATTCAGATATCCAAATATATTGCTGCATAACCTTAATATTATACATTTACTGCTGTTTTTTTACTTATAAAAATACACAAACAAAAATGATTGTTTAATCCCCATGACAAATCTGTGAAATAAATAGCAGTGATGTTGTTATGACTGTTTTTATAGTTTAGATGACTTGGATCATCTAAAGTCTAACACAATTGACCCAAGCATTATGCCAGTCCCATTACCCTGCATGGTTTTCTGTTTACAATTCTAAAATTACAGCTGGATTTTTAAGGTTTATATGCTCTAAAATTTCAACCATGTTATAAGCTTAGAGAGCCTTAGCAGCATTAATCCTAATAAAGGAGATGTGTTAGTTAAAAATTAAATAAGAGTTCAAAAATTCTTGTCTTCAGGATGCACCAAAAGAAATGTGGGATATTCATCAAAACACATGCAAAAAAATTTTCATAGCATCATTATCCAAATGCCTGATCAAGTGTCAGAGGTATAAATAAATTGTGATGTATTCACGAAATGCAACATTATACAGCAATGAGAATGAATAAAAACTACAACCCATGCAACAATGTGGAATCATTCACACATAAAATGTTGAGAAGATGCTAGATACAAGAGAGTGAATTCATCTGTATAAAATTCAGATTTAGTCAAAACTCATCCATGCTACTAAAAGTAAAAACAGTTGTTATCTTTCGTGGGGGAGAGCGACTTGAAAGGATCCATGGGAGTGGGGAACCTGTGAGGTGCTGGTAATGCATATTCTGTGAAAATTCATTCAGTGTGTGTATGTGTATATGAGGGGGGGGGAGGGGGGAGGGAGGGAGAGGGAAGAAAGTGGTAAAGTTACAACTGTATACTTTTTTTTTGTATGTATATTAGGCTTCAGTAAAGAGTTAAAAAAAAAAAAGAGTTCTGATGAATTGGTAAATAGTGGCCTGTCCTGCAGAAAAGTTAGGACATGTTCTGATGTAGGCCCACAGACTGCTCCAGAGAACGCCCATGGACAAAGGGAGTGGGGAAACTAGATCTTCCAAACCAAACCAAACCAAAAGTAAGATCTTACCACCCAGTTATAAACGCATAGGTTGTTTAATCAAACATTTTTAAAATATGCTGAATCAGAACTGTGGTAAACGATTCTCCAGAAATGAAAACACTGAAACAAACTAACTTGAACCACTGGTAGTCCTGCAGTGATGTTATCCAAATGAAACAAGAATCTGCTGAAGAAAGGCTGACCCAGCTACAGTGAGGGTATGTGTGGAGTGAGAGTTTACTGAGAAGAAGATATACCCGTCAGTTTGTGTGATGTGTGCTTTTTCACATACTTGATAAGACGACTCATTTATGAAGGAACAAGCACAAGAGAAGGCCCCTCAGAGGCTAATAAGAGATGGATAAACTGTGAGATGGGCACTGATCCAAGTGTCCTTAGTAAATGCCTCTGGTTTACTGATTCCATTCTAGAGAATGTCTGGTAAACTAAAGAACCTTTACAGAAAGACTAAAGTGAATTATAGGATTATAATAAATTTCTAAGTGCCCACTGTATTGATGCCATTTTTAATCAATTGAGGCCAATAAATATTCTTTTAAGAATCTCTGTGGTAGGGGGGCACCTGGGTGGATCAGTCGGTTAAGCGTCTGACTTCGGCTCAGGTCATGATCTCCCAGTTTGTGAGTTCGAGCTCCGCGTCAGGCTCTGGGCTGACAGCTCGGAGCCTGGAGCCTGCTTTGGATTCTGTATCTCCCTCTCTCTATGCCCCTCCCCCACTTGTCCTCTATCTCTATCAAAAATAAATAAAATGTAAAAAAATAATAATAATAATCTCTGTGGTAGGATTTCCTTTATACAGGACAGCCATGTTATAGCAAAACAAGACTTCTTAGGGAAGAAGTCGCTGTCCTTTATGGTTTCCATGGACTATAAAGAGTGCACATAAGCAAAACATATATTTTGGAGTTCAGTTTTAGTACACTGATACATCACACATACACACACATGTATACACACCTCAAGCAAAACACACTGAGTAAATAGGTGAACAAAAACTTCATGTTGCAATACCCAATAAATGATGACTCAGAAATAGTGGCAATTCTTTACTCATGTTTATGATGAGCATCTCATCGCATGATGAGACCATAGTTCCTCGAAGGCCAATGAAACTAATCTTGTGCCAGCATGTGATCCTCCCCATGTTACATAAGATTCCATAACATGAATGGCCTTTCTCAGTGTGATGGAACCAGGCAAATGCTTCCAACTTGACTGTGTTGAAGAGAAGGGTTGCCAGAGAAATACAGAATGCCCAGTTAAATTCAAAGTGCAGAAAAATAATTGTTAGAAGTGTGTCCTGTACAATATTTGGGATATAGTGATAATTTTAAAACTTCAAGTCAAATTTAGCTGTGCAACCTGTATTTTTATTTGCTGTATCTGTCAACTCTACTGAGAAAGAGTTTAGGCAAATTCATACCTGAGAAACAACCAACCACATCAGGGACATAAGGGAGGAAAACAGGAGATCTAGCCCACACTTAGGTCCATTCCCTACCAGCTACAGGTGGAAATGGCATTTAAAGCTAAGCTCCTGTTAAGTACATGTCATTTGGTAAAACATTTTTCTCATGCGCATTCATTATTTATTGGCAAATTAAATGGAAAGAATAGATGAACTGTCCTCTGAGCCACCCAGGTGTCCCTGCCATCTTTCCTCAGATATAAATTTTCAAAACGGGGGCACCTGGGTGGCTCAGTCAAGTAAGCATCCAACTCTTGATCCTGGCTCAGGTCATGAACTCATGGTTGGTTCATAAGTTCAAGCCCCGCGTCAGGTTCCACGCTGACAGTGTGGCGCCTGCTTGGGATTCTCTCTCTCCCTCTTTCTCTGCCCTTCCTGCACTCTCTCTCTCAAAATAAAGACATTAAAAAGAATTTTTTTTTCCAAAACAGATCAAAAATTGTCACCAATACTGGTGAAAATTTTGGAGAGAAATTTCCTATACTGCTAAATACCTGATAATTTTTTAAATTAATGAAAAAACTGATGGAGGTTAGGTGGAATTTGTATATTTGGGTCTTCAGAAATAAACCAAAGTAGGGGGAGGCACTAGGAAACACCTGAATAGTATAGGTGTGTTAACATCAATGTCTCTTTAAGTTTTTAAACATTAAAATTTGTGCTTTATTTTAAACATTTTATTATTATTTCTAGCATCATTTCTCACGTGAAAAAAAACTAGCTGGAGAAAAACACTTTTCCCCCCTAGGAGTTCTTGATTTTTATAACTTTTTATTATGATAGGAATAGAAAGAAAAGAGCATGATTTTAACAAGCCAACCCAGTAACATACAAATGAGTGTCATTTCCTTCAAATAAAGGAAAATGAAGTGCATTTTAATAGTGCTCCCATTATTCAAAGCAGTTTGGAATTTTTCATGTAGAATCACCAGAGGACCCCATCTGAAGTTCTTTTGATTAGTCTCAGAATTTTCTCCATTTAAGACTACAGTTCATTTAAGGAATGACTATATTATTTAGAATTATGCCTGGAAAATGAAGTGTTTAATCTAGCTATGTTTGGGAAAAAATATTTAGTTAAAAAGAAATGATACTGACTAGGAACCTGACTCAAAACACCAATGCTAAGATATGGGTGTATGATATCAAGATACTTGTGATACTAGTTCATGACGAACTTTGAAGAAATGTGCATATATGATTTTCCAGGTATCTCATATATATGTTAGTCTATAACTGTAAGAACATTTATTTTGGCTATCACTGAAACAAGCAGAAATCACCTGAGAATCTTGAAAATCATCTGTGGAGGGCCACAGTGAGAGGCAGTCAATAAGGTAGTTGACATAAGACCCAGGTAGAAGTGGCTCTTTATAAAGGAAATGTCACCTTCTCCCTGGGCTAGTTTCCTCAGTCTTGGGAGGTAAATGGTACTGGATGCCATGGTAATATCTAGAAGTGCATACTATGTATGATAGGCAGAACAAATATTTGCAGGATTTTGACAAAAGAACTTCAGGGTCTGAAGAAGAAAGATCTAAATACAGTTTTGCAAAATCTAAAGAATTCATCAATCAGGACTAAAATCCTGCAGGGACAAATACTAATTTATTAGCTGAACTCTTCTGTAGAATATTATTCTCGATCTGATGAGAAATATTGGACTTAACTATGAGGCTCAGATGAGTTTTTGATCCATGTTAAAAAAAAAAAGGCAAAAGGAAAGTTGGGAGATCTTCTGTTTAAGTATAGTTTGTGTGTCAAAGAGCCTGTGACCAAAGACTTTCGTATCTTGAATAAAAGCGAATATTGTTCTGACTTGATTTCTTTGGAGGAGAGGGTTGTTTCCTAATAAACTACAGTTTTTAGAGAAGTTTTGATTTACAGAAAATTGCACATGAAGAACAGAGTTCCATATTCCCCCACATGTCCCCCTGCATAAAGTTTCCCTTACCATTATTATCTTTTTTAAGAATTGTTTTGTTTATTTATTGTGAGAGAGACACAGAGAGCAAGTAGGGGAGGAGCAGAGAGAGAAGGAGAGAAAGAATCCCAAGCAGACACTACACTGTCAGTGCAGAGCCAGACACAGGGCTCGAACACACGAACCTTGAGATCATGACCTGAGCCAAAACCAAACGTTGAGTGGTTAACCGACTGAGCCACCCTGGCACCCCTATCATTAACACCTTTCATTAGTGTGGTATATTTGGTATAAGTGAGGAACCAATAGTGATACATTATTATCAACTGAAAAGTCCATAGTTTGTACAAAGGTTTACTTTTGTGTTGTGCAGTTCTATGGATTTTTACAAATGCATAATGCCACATATCCATCATTACAGTATCTAACAGAATATTTTCACTGTCCCCAAAATGTACTGTGTTCCATTTGTTTATCTCTCTCCTTTTCCCTCTGAACCCCTCACAACCACTGATCTTGTTACTGTCTCTATCATTTTAACCTTTTCCAGAATGTCATATAGTTGGAGTCATGCAGTATATGGGCTTTGCAAACTGGTTTCTTTCACTTAGCAATATGCATTTAAGTCTCCATTGTATCTTTTCGTAGCCTGCCAGGTCACTCCCTTTTATTGGTGACTAACGATGTACTACACTTCCTTTATCAATTTAGCTATTGGAGGACATCGTGGTTGCTTGAGAGTTCTTTTTTAACAACAAAATTATGGTGATTTATTTTAAAACATCATCTCAATAATTCATCTCCCGTTCTTTAACTTCTAATGTATTTCTTTCCTTGAATATCATTTCTGTCTGGCTCTGCTTTATAAGGAATTTTAATGGTCCAGAACAGAAGCCTGAAACTTCTAGTATTGAGAGATTTTATTACATTCAGTTTCTGCCACACTCTCAGCATCTACCAAACTCTCACAAATGTATTAGTTGGTAATGAAATCTTTCCTTGTTTTCTTCTTTATTTCTTGATTCTGTCCGGCTTCCCCATCCTCACCATCTCTCAGGTGTACTATTGCTATTGCATCCTAATTGCTTTTCTCACTCTGGCTTTGCCTTCTTCAAACTATTCACCACACCTCTGCCAGTGTCCTAACATGCCCATCACTACACTTCTGGTGTAAAATTCTACAGAGAAATCCCACTGCCCTCTGGGTAAAATCTTGAGTGTAAATAATATCAAAGCCCTTTCTTATCTGAAAAAGCCAATGCCTCCTCACCATCTTATTATCCTCTGCTTCTGAAATTCTGAACTACATTTGGTTCTTCAACTGAGCTTCTGGGTTTTTTTTTTTATTATTTTACTTAACTGCTTCTGCTCCCTGAATATTCCCCCTCTCCCTCATCTCTTTACTTTCTAGCACTTATTACCAACACAGGCGTCTCCACCAGGAATCACACTCTTTGGAGCCAACACAGTGTTTACACTGTATTGTAAAATTTTATTTATCTTTAGCCCTAATAAACCTAATTCCTTGAGAGAAGAAACTATGAAATGTTTACATTCCCAGTGCCTCGCCAATAAATGTGACCCCTATGCATCGTCTTTTAAACAAATCTTCATGCTTCAGAAATTCTGTGCAGGAGTGTACTATTCACCAAAACAACGACAAAAACAATAACTAGATGCCTAAGCGATGCAAACTATTTTGTGGCATTCATGCATACCTGCAATTTATATTTCCATTCAGTTCTCATAACACCACCAGCAACGTATGTACCAGCTGCCTGGCTCACAAACCTGCTTGTACCGTCTTCAGCAAATAAAGTTTTACCTTTTGTCCCATGACAAGAAGCCCAGATGTCAGTTGTCTTACAATACCACAGTGACTCAAGTCATTAAAAAAGCTATTGCTAAAATTTTTGGAACAGTAGAATTTATTTTTAGTCATTTCAGTACCCTCCTTCCAATCAGGAAAGTCTTTTTCAACTCGTTTTTCAACTTAATACACCGATCTCAAGATCATATAATGGAAAGAGCTGAAATGCCTGAAAGTTAATGAAGAATACAGTAAGCATACCACAGAATGAACATTTTTACAGCTCCTGTGCAGAAAGCACTTGAGGCTAATTATTTTCAGACCAGCCAGTGAATGAAAAGTTGTCCTGAGAGAATGCTTACTTCTATGACCTACGGTGATCCCTCCTTATTCAGAATCTGTGGAACCACCTCAGAGCTACTCTCATAGGCTTTTCAACCTTTGTGGCTCAGCGAGGAATCTAATGAATTAATTTTAAGTTTTCACTGAACCGTGTCCTTTCACTACCTGATCTTACAACATCCAAGGCCAGGACAGGGATGACATGAAAGTTAATTTTCCAGAACTGCCTGGCATGGTTATTCATAGAACTAAGGGCAGTCCCAGGCGTGAACACTTTGGACCAACCAAAGAAAGCTAAAGGATTTCAGATTCAGTTTCGGTCCAAAATCTCGTTGTGGGGCCAAGAGAAGACAAGAGAGGTGGATGAGTGACTTAATACCTTCTACAAGTGATGCCTGATTTCCCCTAACACATTCACATACCTATACAGAGTTTTGTCTTTTTTTTTCCCCCTCAAAGCTTGTTATGCACTGGCTGGCATTTTTTGTAAAGAGATAGTAAATTTACAGGGCTAGCCTTTTCTTGACATTTAATCACATTAATTTTCCAAGGAAAAAATGAATGTGAGTTTGAGTTTATAGCCTTATGTAATGATGGTACAAATTCATTTGTATCTTAATTTTATAGAGGTCATTAGGAGTTAAAAACACCCATTTTCATTCTGTGTGACAATTCTGTTGGTAAAAAAAGCCTTGGATATTTTAAGTTTTGATTCCTGGTTTAGGAATACAGATAGGATCTGATGGTAATATTTATTAGTCATTACTGGATGTGTCATTTGTCTGAGATTAGAGTCCTTTCTCCTCTATGAGCCCACTGAGGGCATGTTTTGTTCTAACTTGTATCTACAGAAATCAATATGCTTGGCCTACAGTATGTCAGTAGCTTATTTTTTTTTTAATTTTTTTTTTCAACGTTTATTTTTATTTTTGGGACAGAGAGAGACAGAGCATGAACGGGGGAGGGGCAGAGAGAGAGGGAGGCACAGAATCGGAAACGGGCTCCAGGCTCTGAGCCATCAGCCCAGAGCCTGACGCCGGGCTCGAACTCACGGACCGCGAGATCGTGACCTGGCTGAAATCCGAAGCTCAACCGACTGTGCCACCCAGGCGCCCCATGTCAGTAGCTTATTAAATGTCATCAAATAAAATGCAGCTAAAGTCTTTCTGTGAAATAGTATATATGAAGAGTGGAAAGTAGTGGCATCACAGACAAATGTTCCAACTCTTTGTGTGACTCAGAGTATTTAATCACTCTGAGCCTGGTTTCCTTATGTGCAGGATGGGAATAGTAATAGCTAGGTCACAGGGCTATCCTGAGTATTAAATGAGATAATGTACATACTCTCACTTTTCAGTAACTCACTGAAGTTTTATTTGTAAAATTTCATTATAATGTTTATTTTTATGTTTTATGATTACAATTTACTACTAAGTCAAAATCTGTGTGTGTAAAAATTTAATGAAAGGTTTTCCCTACAGAATAAATAAAAGTAAACAAAATAAATCAAACACAGTTATAACCCACATGTTGCAATAATCTGAACTGGACATTTTATTGGTGGACAACTTTGATCAAATTATCCTCTTTAGAAAAAATTATCCTCTTTATATCTTCGGGTCTCTCCTGTATCTCATATGACTTTTCCTCTCCCTTGAGAAAAACTGAATTTCATAAAATTAGTCCCAGTAAAATATATATGTAACCTTTTGAAGAAATAAATTTCACATATTAGCACAAGTAGAATTTAATGCATACAAAACTTTGTTATGATAACTCTCTCTTCACAGTTGTGCCTCCTGGCTATTAACGCTGCTATTAAGAGTTAGAGACGGGGCGCCTGGGTGGCTCAGTTGGTTGAGTTACCGACTTCGGCTCAGGTCATGATCTCAGTTCATGAGTTCGAGCCCCGTGTCGGGCTCTGGGCTGACAGTTCAGAGCCTGGAGCCTGCTGCAGATTCTGTGTCTCCCTCTCTCTCTACCCCTCCCCCACTCATGCTCTGTCTCTGTCAGAAATAAATAAACATTAAAAAAAAAGAGTTAGAAACATATCTGATTAACCCTCTTCAAATAAGATACAAAATCTATAGTTGGAGGTTAGCCCCACCTATCATTTCTACCATAAGAGATCTTAAAAAAGACTTTAACATCTCCCTCCTTGAAGCTTAGGCCAAATTATAGGCAAAACACTCTGTCCAATCTTAATATGGTATCAGCCCCAAGTCTTCTTGACCACTTGAAGAACACACACACACACACACACACACACACAGTTATAAGAACAAAGTTGCAGTACATGAATGGTTGGTAATGCTGTCTTGAGAGTAACAGCAGTTAAAAAAAAAACTTTTGAAACATATCAAAATTTGAGTGGTACTATTAGAGTAGTAAACAGGAGGGAATTTAAAGTATCAAATGCTTATGTTAGAAAAAGGGGAGGTCTCAGTGACCTTAGCATCTAATGAAGAAATCTGAGAGAAAAGAGCAAATAAAATTCAAAGTGGAAGAAAGAAAATAATGAAGACCTTAATGCATAAGGAATATAAATTAATGAAAGAGAAAACAGAAAAAATAATTAAAATTTTAAAAAACTAGGGTTTTGATAAGATCAGTACAACTGGGGGCGCCTGGGTGGCTCAGTCGGTTAAGCGGCCTACTTTGGCTCAGGTCATGATCTCATGGTCCGTGAGTTCGAGCCCCATGTCGGGCTCTGTGCTAACAGCTCAGAGCCTGGAGCCTGTTTCGGATTCTGTGTCTCCCTCTCTCTGACCCTCCCCCGTTCATGCTCTGTCTCTTTCTGTCTCAAAAATAAACGTTAAAAAAAAATTAAAAAAAAAATCAGTACAACTGATGAGCTTCTAGTCAGACTAATTAGATAAAGATATAAGACACAAATTACCAGTATTAGAACTGAGAGATAGACATCACTATAAATTATATAAAGGTTAAAATATAAGGAACTCTTATGAATGACTTTTGTCAATAAATGTGACAAATGGACAAATTCCTTGGAAGATACAAATTAACAAAACCCACTCATGAAGATACTGATACCCTAAGCCTCCTACGTCTACTAAAGTCATTGCATTTATAGTTACAAAACTTTCCACAAAGAAAACTCAAGGCCTAGATGGCTTCACTAGTGAACTCTAGTAAACATTTAAGAAATAGAACCAATTCTACGAAAACTTTTCCAGAAAATAGAAGCAAAGAGAATACTTCTAAAACTTCCTAACCTCTTCAACTGTTACCCTGAACACAAAACCTGATATGTGGAAAGACAGTTGGATACTAACGTACTTCCAATACAGGTAAATAAAATAACAGACCGACATCCCTGATAAGGATAAATGCAATAATATTAAACAAAAGTTTAACAAATCAAATCCAAAAATATATAATATGAATAATCCATCACGACTCAATGAAATTTATCCCTGAAACGTAAAATTTGGTTTACCATGTAAAAATCAATCACTGGGTAGGGGGGTCGCCTGGGTGGCTCAGTCGGTTAAGCGTCCGACTTTGGCTCAGGTCATGATCTCACGGTTCGTGAGTTTGAGCCCCGTGTCAGGCTCTGTGCTGACAGCTCAGAGCCTGGAGCCTGCTTTGGATTCTGTGTCTCTCTCTTTCTCTGCCTCTACCCTGCACGCACTCTGTATCTGTCTATCAAAAGTAAATAAACATCAAAATTTTTTTAAATCAATCACTGGGGGCACCGGAGAGGCTCATGTGGTTAGGTGCCCAACTTAATCTCAGCTCAGATCGTGATCTCACAGTTATGAGTTCAAGCCTCACAATGGGCATGAAGCCTACTGGAAAAAAAAAGTCAATCATTGAACTTTACCGTATTCACAAATGAAAATTATAAAAACTATACAAACATTCCAATAAATGAATAAAAAGCACTTCAAAAAATCCAACATCTTTGTTTGAAAAAAGTCTGTGAATATTTATCTTATCAAACAAAAACCTATGCAGATAGAATTTGGATAGAGAAAGAGGAAATACAGCATACAAGCTAGGGAAGAGAATCTGCTAAGTGGAGTGCACCGCATGTGGAAAAGGAAAGAAGGTTGGCTGGGTAGACTAAACCTGGAATATGGAAGGTCTAGCTCCTTAACCAGACAGCTTTCTGTAATGTAAGAGGCATCTACTGAAGCATCTGAGCTCTAGTTTAATGAGGAAAAGACTGCATCAAAAGGTCCAGTCACCCTAAGACTCACCCCTTTCCTGGATTAGTTAACAGTTGGTTTTATAATGTTTTGTATTTTCTCTAGCCCTCCAGCCTGACACAACCTAAAAGAAACTGGCTTCCAATGTGAGGCAACAGATTTTGCTCAACAGAATCCCTAAACCCATCTGTCTGGCCTTCTCCTTAGCTAACTTTCCCTCAGACTTTGGGTTTTAGACAATCTTTCACTAAGACGCAAGCTCACATCTCTCTTTTTTCTCTTTTGAGAAACAATCCTGGCCAATTCTAGTCATCTAGTGATTACACTAACACAATGAGGAAAACAACAACTCAGCTGATCATACATTCTGGTTTGCCCAAGACAGTCCTAGTTTGTTCTTGCTGTTCTGGCATTTGGTGCAGTCAAATTTTTGTCCTGGATTTTTGCGTTGTTTAAATAAGTATTACTGTTAATTGCTTTACAATAAGCCAGGATGGATTTGGGGTGATGTCAGCTAGTCGTGTTTGAGATAGAACTTTTATTTTCATGTATGGTTAAATTTGAAATACAAACAATGTCCCTCTTTCCCTGACCCTGTCAGGCGCAATGTAACTTATATACCACTTCCAAATGGTGCATGCAGAGAAATCACCGATAAAATTGAGTGCACTGGGACGTAAGAGTTATAGGCTCCTTCCGTCTCAATAGCAGTGGGAGAGGCATTCATCTCTGGTATGTCTGTTAGCTCCTTGGTTCACCAGCCAGTGATGCCATGGGCTGTGCCATGGCCTGTGAAGTGCACAAAGCCAATAGGCCACCAAGGGGCAAGATCAGGAGGAACCATGGGAAGTGGGAGATTAGGTACACACCAAATATGTGTGGAAAGTAGAGGCAAAGTAGTTTTGCGGTGGAGCTCAGTGAGAATGGCCTAAATGTTCTTACTACTATATGGGATTGTGTGCATAATCGATAACCATTAATTGTATTGTTTGGAGACACTATTTATTTTGCAACAAACCCTTTCCGCAGTAAGGGATTGCTTCAAAAAATACATAGTAAAAATTAGGTACTAAATTCCATTTCTCATGAAAATTGATGATCGTGTCATGTGCACATGATGTTTCTAGACATTTACTTTCCACTATAGAGTCCTATAGGGATTGTAGCAGCATTAAAGACCACATAAAAGTCAGAAAACATTCATCTGCTAAGGAGCATCAACACCTACTTCAAGAGTTAGTGGATATTTTCAGAGGACTATGCTCAAAGTTAACAACTGAACACATGTGGCTACAGAAGGTGTGTTTACATACCAGTCTGTGAAGTAGGATTTTCACTTATACCAAATGACCGCTCTTCCAAATTAATGTTGCTCATTTCAAGTTATTCGGTGGATATGCAAAAAGTGACTTTTTTTTCCTATATAGGCTCTATTAGCAAAAAACAATTTCACAAATTTTGCCAGTTTTGTATCACTGTCATTAGATACATGACAGAAAATTGATGAAAATATTATTTTTATCCAACTTATGAATTAAAGAAAGATTTTGTGTTAAGTTCATTCTCTTGAAGGTCAAACATCTGCAATTATTATGGATGCTACACTTCAGTTTAAAAGTTCAACATGAGGGGCACCTGGGTGGCTCAAGTGGTTAAGTGTCTGACTTCAGCTCAGGTCATGATCTCACAGTCTGTGAGTTTGAGCCCCACATCAGGCTCTGTGCTGACAGCTCAGAGCCTGGAGCCTGCTTCAGATTCTGTATCTCCCTCTCTCTCTGCCACTCACCCACTCACGCTCTGTCCCTCTCTTCTTCCTCAAAAAAAAAAACCACACACACACACAAAAACAAGAACAAAAGTTCAACATGAAAGATGAATCAATTTTCTTATGATACTAAAAATAAATATTTTGGTCAATAAAACATGGTTAAACAATGTTTTAAGCAGTTTGTAATGCAGAAAATTAATTAGGATTTGTTATGGTGTGCATAATTATAATCATGTGCACGCAATTTGTCTTATTCTCATCAGTGAGAAAAGAATCTGAAGGTGTGAAGATATATATCCACCTTTAAAGTAATGAAAGGACAAGTTTTTTTGGACAAAGCAGATGTTGAATAAAAAAATCTGGAGCAGAGAGGTACACACTTTCTCTCTTTGCTTCCTGTCATCCACAGAATCTTAGAATATGGGAAAGTTTGAGCATTTGAGGAGCTAATTTGCAAATTAACAAAACTATCTTACACTATTATGGGAAGTTTTCTGAAAAGAGTGTTCGGTAGTTTAACTGAAAGTTACTTTAAAATATTTAGTGAAAGTACTCATGACTAGAGCACCAAAAATCTTCAGTGTTTGAAGTTTTAGTTAATTGCAGTTACTGAATTTTAAAAAGCTTCTAAACAGAGGAACGTTGAAATCTATTGTTATAATATGAGGGAGGAACTAGCTCAAATTGCATGTAAGGTATAATTTTGAAATTCTCTAATTTTCCACTGCAATATTTTGACTCTTGGAGCAACCTATTTTAAATCAAATAAACTTACATTCTGCAGTGAAAATGAATAAAATTAACTTGACTATGATTTAGGAACATCTAATTTTGGCATTCAAAAAATTATAGATTAGATAATTTATTTGACAAGTTTTGTTTTGTTGAAATATTACAAAAGAAAAAAATGAATAGAGGCAAAAGAGAGTAAACTATGAAAATAACTACGTTGAAATACCTATACATTTCAATATAACAATTAGGGGCACCTGGGTGGCTCAGTTGGTTAGGCGTCCAACTGGATTTTGGCTCAGGTCATGATCTCAAGGTTGTGGGATTGAGCCCTGCATTGGGCTCCGCACTAGACTGGAGCCTACTTGGGATTCTCTTTCTCCCTTCCTCTGCCTCTCCACTATGTGCATGTGTGCTCTCTCTCAAAAAAAGAAAAACAATATATATGCACACACACACACACACACACACACACACACATATGAATTTATATAACAACTATATATATTTATATGACAATTAGACTTGAGTCTTTGCTCCATTTGGCAGAATTTACTGTGCACTTACTGGGAATCTTAGTATCACCAATGAATGCATTCTCAAAAGTTAAGAATATCAAAACAGTTAATTAAAATTATAAACAACTTAAATGTATTCAACATAAAATGTGACTTTGAAGAAGACTTCAGCAATTACAAAAATCACGTTTTCTTCAGAAAACGTTTTCTTCAGAAAAATGTTTTCTTCAGAAATATTTTTTTCTTTCAGAAAAAATGTTTTCTTCAGAAAAATATAAGTGACATAGTGTCAGAGACCTATAAAGCTAAAGAACTGATTAAAGTATATGACTATGCACCAAGAATACCTTTTTGTTTATACAAATTTTTAAAATGTTGCTTTAATGTTTGTGTGTGTGTGTGTGTGTGTGTGTATGCATACATATATGTTTTATATTTTGGAAGCAATTTAATTTTGAAAGCTGTTTTTGAATGGGTCCACCTGGACCTATGAATTAATTTGTCTATGAATTAATATTTCAAAAATTTTATAATTTAAATTGTGTTAGCACTTCCTTTATTCTCAAAAATATCCCAGTTTAACTGATATGATCACCTCATAATCACAGATAATATTAGCTGCTCTACACTTTCTACATATGTCCCTGTATCATTGGCTTGTTATCTCTGTGAACAGCATATTATCATTACTATTTTATAATGAGGATACAGGAGAGCAGGGAGGTTAGGACCTGAGATCACACATCTAGTTAGTGGTCCCATCTATCTTATTTCAAAGCTTTGGATTTTAGACATTTTTTTAAGAATAGAATTCTTACCATTTTACTAAGATCATCTTTCAAAGACCCTCTGATACCATAATAATGAACGGATATCCAAAAATTAAAATACTTTCTTAAACAATTCAACTTAAATGTATTATGATTCATAGGAAAGTGTTCCTGAAACTTCCATAAATTTTTAGTTGACTTACAAAATAATCACTAAGTCATTAATGATAATAATTATATATACGAGCTCTAAGATAAGCAACTGTTGACAAATAAAATTACAGTAAAAAAAAACCGTAACTGCAAAGTTTTATTAAAGAACAAACCTCAGAATGCGTAAGACCTTCCCAAATGCTATTTTGCTTTATTCACTTCTAATCAATAGTTTTAATTTTGTGTAGCCATTGTGCTGTTTTTGTTTATTTATTTATTTATTTATTTATTTATTTATTTATTTTTTCTCAACGTTTATTTATTTTGGGGACAGAGAGAGACAGAGCATGAACGGGGGAGGGGCAGAGAGAGAGGGAGACAAAGAATGGGAAACAGGCTCCAGGCTCCGAGCCATCAGCCCAGAGCCTGACGCGGGGCTCGAACTCCCGGACCGCGAGATCGTGACCTGGCTAAAGTCGGACGCTTAACCGACTGCGCCACCCAGGCGCCCCGCCATTGTGCTGTTTTAATTAGAGTTTTAAATACTGTAGAAGAAATCTTCAACACTTGTCTCACCATATTCAAGTAATTATTATAACCAACTTTGATATTTTCCCTGAGGAAGTTAAGGCAATGTAGGAGTTTAATACTATCCATGAAGAAATATGTGTCTAACTAAAGTCTGAGATCAAATGGTAAAATAAGAATGGCCCAGGAACTCACAGTATTCCCAATTGAGTGTGTATAATGTGCTGCTAAAACTTCTTTAAAATGAGGATATTAAGGTTAATTAACCTACAAAATGTTGAACACAGGATATGGTACTAATGTAAGAGACTTTGTGTTTTATGTTATACATGGTTCTGACTTTTAATCTAAAAATCCTCATCTGATCTTTTTTTTTAAGATGCATAGAACTGGATCTACGTATAGAACATAGAACTGGATGGATCTTTGATCCATCACTTACCAGTTACACACATAAGAACACTTTACTCACCTTAGATTCCTAACCTATATGAGTACAATATCAACGCTACAGGATTATTGTAAAGATTAATACTCAGCATTTGGCACCTGCTCATCACTAACAAAAGAGTAGTTGTTATTTTCATTATTGTACATGCAGGGTTTTATTATGACACCTGCTTTATGAAATAGAATTGCAGCAGTCCTCAGACCAATCTCTAGACTGATGTAGAATTTTTTTTCCACAGCATGTTTTGAAGGAAAAACGTATAGGGGCGCCTGGGTGGTGCAGTCGGTTAAGCGTCCGACTTCAGCCAGGTCACGATCTCACGGTCCGTGAGTTCGAGCCCCGCGTCAGGCTCTGGGCTGATGGCTCAGAGCCTGGAGCCTGTTTCCGATTGTGTGTCTCCCTCTCTCTCTGCCCCTCCCCCATTCATGCTCTGCCTCTCTCTGTCCCAAAAATAAATAAACGTTGAAAAAAAAATTAAAATCTGAAGGAAAAACGTATTTTACAAGAAGTTGTCATGTGGAAGGAGAATGTTTGTTTTACTTTACTTGAGAGAAAACTAGGAAGTACTAGGTAAAATTTCACAAACTATAATTCCACTTCAAACAAATAAAAAATAAGCAGACAACCATAGCTGGCTAAGAGTGAATGGAGTATTTTTGGAAAATAGTGAGTTCCGTATCGCACTAATCACTTAGTGATTATTTTGTAAGTCAACTAAAAATTTATGGAAGTTTCAGGAACACTTTCCTATTGGAAAATAGTGAGAAGCTATCTGGTATTAGGGCAGGACTGTAGAAAGGGATTTAAAGTTCTGTCATCAAAAGTGATACAAGATGACAAAGACATTATTCTACTTAGTTTTGGTTTTCTTTTCCTTGCTGAAATACATGGGCAAACTCACTAAGATTGAGTCTCCTGACTTAATCTCTTATGAAATAAAGTCTACACAGCTTTGTAATAATGTAACCTCTACTTCCTTCTCCACACTTTTATCCTTGTAATATCACTCCTTGAATATGCTGCTCCAGTCACCATGACCTGTTTAAAATTCCCCAAATAAATCAGACTATTTGACCCCTCTGTGTGTTTACAGGGATTTTTCCTACCTATATCTGCTTTGCCCTTCCTTCTCTGTTTGCCTGACAATATCCACCAGTGCACCTCCACTGAAAGTTCATCCTAAATATGAAGCCTTTCTTGACTCCTGACCAAGGAGAAATGAGCTTTCAGGAAAGGGGCAGCAACTGAAGAAAACAAACAGTTTTGAAAAGGCAGTCAGAAGCATAATCCGGAGAAATGTCCCAAGTTAGTCACTACATAAAAGCAACTTGTCCTATAGAGTCTAAGGACTTGAGCGACCTATGTATTTTGTACCTATAGAATTCTAGCACAGTGTTTAACACATTAATAAAGACTAACAAATCACTTTCAAGGTATCTCACCTTTCAAATAGGGGTGAGACACTTCAAAAAATTTTTACAAGTTTTTTTTTTATTATCATTTGTTGGGGAGATTAATTTTAATTAGCGTGACTAAAAGAGAGAGCTGAAGCAACACAGTAGTTGACATCCCTTTTGTCTCAGAAATAAATGTTTTGTTCTCATGAACATGAATTTTTTATTTAGTAGAGGAATATTTCCTGAGAAATATTATTTTTTACTTTATCCTATGTCTACCTGAATATACACACTAAGTTTTATTGAAGCAAGTGTTGGCCTGCACAAAAGAATCGTGGTTCCTTGGGTGTCCAGGACCAGTTCTAAGAACACCATTACCATCAAGTCCATTGAGAAAAGGGCTCCTTTTAGAAGAAGTCACACAGGCTCAGAATCCAGGTTCCTTTACCTTCAGGGCATGAGAAAGGTGCCAGGAACTCATTAGTCAAGTGTGTGTTGTACTAGGCATGGGTGTGTGTGTTCTTGGAGGCTGCTGGGATGGGGAAACTATCTCCGGGGGAAAGGCAGTATTAGGGAAGAAAAATAATTTTCCCTCTATCCTTCTTGATTATGGGATAGGCCCCTGTAATAAAAGACAGGAGCACATGAGAAAGAGAGAATTTTAACAATACGTATACCTCCTGGATACAGAAGAGATATCCAGAAAAACCAAGTAACTACAAAAATGGCCAAGCCATCACCTTAAATACCATCTCCAGCTAAAAACAAAAGATGCTGGGCAGGAGGGAAGCCAGTTATGGAATGTCATCAAGAAAAGCACAGCAAACAAGGGTATGGTTGTTATGAAGATTTAAGTCTGTTGCCTTTAGCACTGATAAGCCTTTACAGAGATTTCACCATCCTCTTCTTGGGGCTGTAGAGGAGACACCCTTAGAAATGGAGATTTCCATTATAAATGTACATGTTCTTTCAAAAGGGTAATTCTATCCAGTTTACAGAGCTTTTTCCATGTCTGCTGTTTTTTATAAATGATTATTATAAAATAACCCTATGCCAAAGAGACATATTTTGGAAGGACTTTCTGTTCTCCTTCAGGATGCTTTACTCTTTACAATTTCTGTTTTAGGTTCCAAGGTGTCATATGGGAGAATTATTTATTTTTTAAGTTAATGTGTATTTTTATTTTATTTATAAGGTTAATTGATTTGCAAGGGAAAAAGAAATCAAACATTATTTTCAGGGACAAGCAGAGTCATTAGTGTTTACTCACTTCCTCGCTCATTCGTACAAATCCCGAGTGCCTTTTATAGACCAGGCACCACCTGAGTCACTGGAAACACAGTGGAGAACAAAACAGGACTCTTCCTTTCTGAGGTGACAAACATAATGAGAGGGAGACAGGTCAATAAACTAATCTTTGTTCACTTCACTCTTGTATTTATTCAAAAAGAATTCACTAGGTGGCTGCTAATATTTTCTACATACTAAACTCTATGGCCTACTCCTACCGTTCTTGGGTTATCCTGAGAGAGAACTGAGAGACACAGTCAGCCTTAGATGAGCAGAATGGTTTCCTCTCATTTAATATTCTGTAGTTGAATTATTTGTGTAAATTTTGCTAGCCTGGATGCTAAGGAAAGTTAGATCAGAGGGTTGAAGGCTATCAGAGGAAGGAAGAAAGAGAGAGGGACAAAAGCAGGGAAGGAATATGTTTTTGTTTTACAGAACCAGCAGAGAATTCTAGCCAAGGAGATGCCCAGCTAGGTATTTCACCTGAGAACCCCTTACATGAGCTAGTCTGAGCCAGAATGGAGCTGAAGACCTGTGAAGTCCCACTTAGTTGTCCTGAGGTCGTTTTTAGCTCATTGCAATACTAATATCTCCTCCTACAGGTGAGGTTTTCTGCCATTTTTTGAACATTCAGTGTATGCATTAGCTGTTGAAATGTTGAGCAAGCACACTTGAACCAAAATGCCTAAGAGAGTATATATAAGTTCTTAACGTATAAGCAAGCTCCCAGCCCACTAATAACCAGCATAAAAGCCTCTGGCACTAAACCCACAGGGAGACAGTGCTTTGGGAGCTGTCTCCTGGAAAGAAGACTTTACCTCTATTTTGACCTCACTCGGTACTTTTTAACTGATCAAGTTCTTTACAGTTTATCATTTTTTTTAATGTTTTAATGTATTTGTTTTGAGAGAGCACATGCACATGTGCCTGCTTTCCAGGGGGGAGGGGCAGAGAGAGAGAGTGAGAGACAGAAGCCCAAGCAGGCTCCATGCTGCCAGTGCAGAGCCAGATGCAGGGCTCGAACTCACAACCATGAGTTCATGACCTAAGCCTACATCAAGAGTCCTACACTTAACCCACTGAGCCACCCAAGCGCCCCTCCAGTTTATCTTTTACCTCAGGGAAAAGACCCTGTGAGCAAAATATCCTGTGATGAAAACCAGTATTACCTCCTCTGGCGATAATAACTGCCCTGATACCAGCAAGACCTCACATGACTGGCCCCAAGACAGTGATTGCCTGTCCTTTACTGTCCTACTGCATGTACCCACTGACTTGGGTCCCACATTCTCCTTATATAAATCTAGAAGCATTTTCAGCACTTTGGAGACAACTGTCTTCCCAGTGTCAGCCTCACTGAAATAAATTCCTTTCTTGTTTCACCACTGCTCCTCTCTCTGCCTTTGGATTTGTCAGTGGCGAGTAGCTGAACCTGTTCTGTTTGGGACCCCAGGAGGTAGGTGCTCTCACACCCTTGGGCCGAAGGTACATCTTTACTTGTAGCAGGTAATAAAAAGTTCTTTGTTTCTAACATTGCCTTGAATTGTGTTCAATTTAACGCACCAGAAGGAGACTGGGAAGCCAGTGGAATAGGAGGACTCCACTGGGAGGAAGTAAGCAGATAGCACTCACATCACGGCAAAGAACCCAGAAAATGATCCTAAGACTGGCAGAACTAACTCCACAACTAATGGTAGAGAAGAGGCCACATCAAAGAAGGCAGGAAGGGCAAAGATGTGGTTTAGGAGGGAAACAGCCCATAGCCTTCCATGTGGGGAGGGAGCTGGTGGTGCAGATAAGGGTGAAAAACAGACTATCACACTGGGGGGGGTCACTTGCTTGGGAAGAGGAATCCCCACAACATTTGGCTTTGAAAGCAAGAGGGGCCAGATTTCCTGATTTCTTACAACCAGTGGGACTTAAAGCCAGGAAATGTAAAAATCAGCAAGCTCAGCTCTGAGAAACCCCAGAGTGCATTAGGAAGCAGAGTTCAAGCCCCTAAAGAGACAGCATGACAAACAGCCTGTGGAGATCCAGTTTGGAAGAAGTTTGCAAAATGACTGGGACACAGAAGAGGGAGAGTGATTTATTCATTTCAGAGCTTGTTCTGGAGAGGCAGGGATCGTAGGGAGATGCCTCCAGGAACAAAGGAGCTGGCAGGTGCCATTTTCTTCCCCTACCCCTCAGCATAAGCACATGGCCACCTACTAACACCCACCCAGGCGTAGACACTGGCTATCTAACTTGCTTACAGCAAGCCCCAGCCCATGCTTGGGGCAGATCTGCCCTTTCTAGTCATGTTCCCCTCAGATCTGGTGCCGCAGGGCCCTTCCCCCAGAAGACCAGTGCAAACCTCACCAGCACCACATCTCCAACCATTACCTTTAGTGGGGCTTTGGTTCCCACGGTGGTGGGGGCAGGTCTAGTTTCACAAGGAGACCGGCTCACACCTTGTTAAAATGTACCTCACCCCACCAGGGACCAACACTGCCCCCAAGCAGCACAGAGAGCCTCTACAGACAACAGGACTGAAGGAAAAAGAGGCCAAGACTCAAGAGCAGGGCATGGGCAGCACACATAGGAGACACTCCCTCAAATCCCAGGTCCCAAAGAATAGGGGACACTGCACTGCAGGGTATACAGAACCTCTTCTTCATAAAGCCATCATCTCGAAGACCAAGAGACTTACCTGACTTTCCTAACACACAGAAACAGCCACAGAAAGTCAGACAAAATGAAGAGACAGAGGAATATATCCCAAATAAAAGAGCAGGACCAAACCACAGCAAGAAACCAACATGAAACAGATTTAAGTAATATGCCTGATAGAGGATTTAAAGTAATAACCACAAAGATATTCAATTTCATGTTCCCCAACAGTAAACCTTTGAATTCATTACAATATTAGGCAGGCCTGGTTTTTAATTCTACTCATGCTGCTTCAGGCTTGTTCCATATCCAACCTTTCATACTCCACCAACCTCGTTTCATACCACTCTCCTCCTCACTATGCTTCTGTCACACAGCACTAACCATTTTTCAGTTCCCAGTGAAGCCTTCAAACACTCAGGAGCCTTGAGATATTCTGTCCCTGTGTAGTGTGCCACTGAAATAAACATCCTCCAACACACAACAGTAATGCAAAAACAGCTTAAGAGTTTATTGAATTTACAAGAACACCAGAGGATTGGTCCCTTGATAACTCATGGCAAAACTTAGATATAACTCTCTCCATCTTTTCATATACATATGCACACCTGCACCAACAAACCCCAGGGTTATTGGCCTACAAGTTTCTCTTTTCTATTAACCACAACTCTGTTCCAGGTCCTCCTCAGCCAGCCTGTTCATGACATGTCCTCGTTCACTGTCCACACACGCTGATAAATTATTATTCTCCTCTTTGCTGAGGACTTGACTTTAACAGTAAAAAACACACTGGGAGACTCTGGGTTTCATCCCCAACCATTCACTGTTGCTGCCTGACAGTAGCCATGAAACTCAGCTTGAACTAGGGTGGGCTGGTGGAAAAATACTGGAAAACATGAGGGGAGGAGGGAGGTTGGTTAAAGTCATTGGGCCTTCTGTGTTTGCTAATTGGCACCCACGGAAGTCAGGCTCCTACCTTGCAACAGAGACTGGAAGGCAGAGGATTTAGCCTTCCTGATGATTAGATTTCAAGGGATGGCTCCTGTATAACACGATGTCTGAACCTAATAGTCAGTAAATGTTGAATTCATGAGTGGGTCCATTTACATTAAGGATGGCAATAATAACCACCACCTGGGGCGCCTGGGTGGCGCAGTCGGTTAAGCGTCCGACTTCAGCCAGGTCACGATCTCGCAGTCCGTGAGTTCGAGCCCCGCGTCGGGCTCTGGGCTGATGGCTCTGAGCCTGGAGCCTGTTTCCGATTCTGTGTCTCCCTCTCTCTGCCCCTCCCCCGTTCATGCTCTGTCTCTCTCTGTCCCAAAAATAAATAAACGTTGAAAAAAAAATTAAAAAAAAAATAATAACCACCACCTAATATTGCTGAGTCCTATTTGGATACTGCATGTAAAGAAGTCAGCATAAAGCCCTGACAATTTCAGGACAACCCTCCCCCCCGCCCCCATCCCCTTGAATGATCCACTGTAGCATCTGGATTATTTTGAACTGAAGACACTTGAGACCACAGACGCTTAAGAGAAACTTTTGCTGCTCCCTTAACTACCAAGAAGAATCTAAATTAGGAGCCCTTCCCAAATTTTATCTGAGTGACCCATCTATGTGACAAGGCAAATATCTAATTACCAAACATATGCTCTTATCACCCTGTGAAGTACATTCCTTTCCTCTGAATTACCAGACCCCTCCCCACTGCTCCTTATTTCAGAATGGCACATATACCTCATTTTGCCTGTCTTCAGAATTTCCATGTCTGTGTGGATTCCCTGTGGGTACGCCTATTAAATTTGATTTTCTCCAGCTAGATATGATTCTTAGCCCACTTAGAAGGACCTTTGAGGGGACAGGATTCTTGCTCCTCAACAGGCCTAGAAAGCTCTCAGTAAAAGTTACAGCAAAACAACCTTAAAAACATGAAGTTGTGGGGCGCCTGGGTGGCTCAGTCGGTTGAGTGTCAGACTTCAGCTCAGGTCATGATCTCACAGTCCGTGAGTTCTAGCCCCGCGTCAGGCTCTGTGATGACAGCTCAGAGCCTGGAGCCTGCTTTGGATTCTGTGTCTCCCTCTCTCTCTGCCCCTAATCGACTCGCATTCTGTCTCTGTCTCTCTCAAAAATAAACATTTTTTTTTAAATGAAGTTGAGGGGTGCCTTGGTGGCTCATTTGGTTAAGCTTCTGACTCTTGATTTTGGTTCTCAAGCTGGAGCCCCACACTGGGCTCTGTGTTGACACTTCAGAGCCTACTTGGGTTTCTCTGTCTCCTCTCTCTGTGTCTCCCCCGTGGGCACTCACTCCCTCTCAAATGGATATATTAATATTTTTAAAAAATGAAGTTGATGCGGTTTATGAGTTCAACCCCTGTGTTGGGCTCTGTGCTGACAGCTCAGAGCCTGGAGCCTGCTTTGGATTCTCTGTCTCCCTCTCTCTCTGACCCTCCCCAACTCGCACTCTCTCTCAAGAATAAACATTAAAAAAGAAATTTAAATTAAAAAAATGAAGCTGAAAAACTGAAATTTCCTAGTCTAGACTCCACCCACTTTCCTTTCCCGTCCCTTTCAAACAAGGGGTTTAATATAGATCGCATTTTAAATTATCTTGAGAAGATCATTAAAACATATTTCATTCACTGAAAGAAATCCAAAAACAAAATGTGTTATTACAGCAAGTATGTATTAAGGGGAGGGGGGTGGATGGTGGGAATCTAGATATTTCCAGAGGAAAAAACACAATAGTGTTTTTCAAGCAAAGGCCAAAGGGCTTGTTTTTAATTAAATTATAGGATTCGTAGCTGAGATTGAGGGCTGAGCTACAGACATGATATGTCTTCCATTTAGCCAAATGTCTGATTCATTAGCTCATGAAATGTTAATTACTCATTTATTTTAAATTAGCTTAAATATGAGCTCCCCATGGGCTGACAGTTGTCTAAATTCTACAGCAAGTACTAAAATATGCCATGTGTACCCTGCAACATTCCCACCACGCTGCTTAGTGAAGGCATTTAAAGATTTCTTTTACTAATTACCATTGGTCCTAAAGGAGTTTCCCTGATGCAGTAGGAAGTGGTTTGTGCAGCTACAACCTTATTTTTACAAATATGATTAAAGGCACATGATCATACTGAAGCAGTTTCCAGGTCCAGGCTAATGGTCACTGTACCACACACTGCCTTGTAACGTGTCCACTGTTAAAGTGACAGTCAGCATCGTGGGTCTGTACCTAGGTTCCAATTCCAGTTCTATCCTTCACAAGCAATGTGACACCAAGCAAGTACTAACCTACCTGTGACTCCATTTCCTCCACCCTAAATAACAGATAATAACAGTGCCAACTTCACAGAAGTGTTGGAGGGGTTAAGAAGATACTTCCAGTGTTGCCTGGAATATAGAGATTTTCCAGAAAGTGTCCACTATTTTCTTTTTCTTTTTTAATGTTTGTTTATTTTTGAGAGAGGGAGAGAGAGAATGGAAGGGGCAGAGAGGGGGGAAGAGAGAGAATCCCAAGCAGATTTCATCCTATCTGTCCAGAGCACAGGGCTTAAATCCACAAACCATGATATCATGACCTGAGCCAAGACCAAGGTCAGAAGCTTAACTGAATGAGCCACCCAGGCGCCCCGAGTATTTCTGGCTCAAGGAATTCTAGCATTGCATAGACTTGTTCTCCCACCTCATGCACTAAGGAATTGGATATAGGATTGTTTACCATAGAGTTATCCTTTGGGAGATAGGCATTCTCATGAAAACTTAATGCTCTGGTTCTTTGATCAAATGATGGGCTGCTAGGTTTTCTTTGTGGTGTCCCTTCATTCCTTCCTAGGACGTGTTTGGTTTCTTTTTAAGAAGACGTGCCTATGTAGAATGTTTTAGCAGCAAAACAGCCTGTGTAACCACAGGTATCAAGAGCCAAGTCCTTGTGCTAATAGCCTCACTGAATTCTCTGATTACTCCAACCCATGGTAAATTCTCCCTCTTATCAACTCTAGTACGTGGCCCATTATGTTTTTTTTAATGTTTTATTTTTTTTATTTTTTTTTTTTAAATTTTTTTTTCAACATTTACTTATTTTTGGGACAGAGAGAGACAGAGCATGAACGGGGGAGGGGCAGAGAGAGAGGGAGACACAGAATCGGAAACAGGCTCCAGGCTCCGAGCCATCAGCCCAGAGCCCGACGCGGGGCTCGAACTCACGGACCGCGAGATCGTGACCTGGCTGAAGCCGGACGCTTAACCGACTGCGCCACCCAGGCGCCCCTAATGTTTTATTTTTGAAAGAGAGGCACAGAGGGTCAAGGACAGGGGCAGAGGCAGAGACACAGGAGACAAAGAATTTGAAGCAGGTTCCAGGCTCTGAGGTGTCAGCACAGAGACTGACTCGGGTCTCAAACTCACAAACCACAAGATCATGATCTGATCATGACTCAATCCAATACTTAACCCAGGAGCCACCCAGGTGCCCTAAGAAACACATGCAGTTTAAATAATGAGCCACAAGGGGTGCCTGGTTGGCTCCATAAGTTAAGCGTCTGACTTCAGCTCTGGTCATGATCTTGTGGTTTGTGAGCTTGAGCCTCGAGTCAGGCTCTGCTGTGCTGACAGCTCATAGCCTGACTGGAGCCTGCTTCAGATTCTGTGTCTCCCTCGCTCTATGCCCTTCCCCCGCTCATTCATTCTCTCTCTCTCTCTCTCTCTCTCTCTCTCTCACTCTCTCTCTCTCTCTCAAAAACAAATGAACATTAAATTTTTTTTCATTTAAAAAAATAAACTGCATTTGTTTCTCAACTATGTCCTGGCTTATGCCAGTGTTTGCATTGGTTTATTCTAAAGTTGCAGTAGTTTAAGTGCACACGACTTGTCTCTCCAGCTGTACTTTGAGCTCTCTCAAAAGTGGGACTGAGAGATACACTTCTTCCAACTTGCACAACACCTGACACAGATCTATATAGGAAAAGCTTAAGAAGGTGGGAAGGGAGAGGAGGGTAACCAACCAGCTAGAAAGCACAAGTGTGAGAACCCCAGCCAGTAAGGAGATGCCAACTTCTAACCCAAGATTACTGAGGATGCCAATTTTTATAATAACATAACTGGAGCCAGAATAAAAAAAGAGTAGGAGATAAAAGATAACTTCTGAGACCAAAACCAGGAACTGATATTTTTTTTTCCTATGATGTGCATATAATGGGCAGAGATCCAATGATTTTTATTAGTCAATTTATTTACACATAAGGCAATAAATATTTTTAAATAAACTCATATGTGCGATCATGCCATACATGTTTTTATTTAGGGGCAGCATTTTTGTTTTCTCTCTTTTCTGCATGGCTTTCCCCTCTCATTTTCCTCTCTCCTTTGCATGGATCACAGTATGATACCTACATAGGTGTTCTTTGTTTACAACTCAGTGTGAAAGTCGGTGAAATCTTTGCGTTCTTTCTCCAATAGTCACTGTTACCAGTCAATGTAAAGTGAAACTGTTCGTATATACTTATTCCACCCATGTTTCTTCATTTATTCATTCAACTTTATAAGAAAGTATACATTAAGTCATATATAAGTTAAAATATATGGCAACTCCTCTAACTCCCTGTTTCATCTGACATGTATTCCTTGCTGAGAGCAAGAAATCACCCATTTTCTTATAGAGAGGCATCCATTTCATTTCCTTTTTTTTTTTTTTGTCATTGCCAATAGTACTGTAGTGAACATTCCTATTCCCCTGAAACTCAAATACCAATGCCTTCTCCTTTATATAAGTTTTTTTTTCCTTTTTCAGTTTATTTATTTGAGAGAAAGACAGCTGATAACCATGAGATCATCATGACTTGATCCAAAAGCAAGAGTCGGATGCTTAACCGACTGAGTCATTCAGGTACCTCCATAGAAAGATTTCCATGAATGAGCTTGATGGGTCAAAAGATCTTTGAAAGTTCATTTTTGTTTGTTTATTTATTTATCCTTGAGACAGAGAGAGAGAGACGCAGAGGCTCTACGCTGTCAGCGCAGAACCCAATGTGGGGTTCAAACTCACAAACTCTAAGATCATGATCTGAGCAGAAACCAAGAGTCAGATGCTCAACCAACTGAGCCACCCAGGTTCCCCTCATTTTTTTTTAAATAGGGTCCACATCCAGCATGGGGTCCAGTGCAGAGCTTGAACTCATTACCCTGAGATCAAGACCTGAGCTGAGATCAAGGGTCAGACGCTTAAGTGACTGAGCCACCTAGGCGCCCCTGAAAGTTCAATTTAATAGAGGCTGCCCAATTGTTTTTCCAAATTCTTATAATGCTTTATTTTCTGCCAGTAACCTATAACATTCCTTACTCCACGACCCCTTCATCAGATGTTAAACTATTTTTTTAATCAATTTCCTCTTCCTAATGTCTTTATTTTGCTATTCTTGTGGTCATTCAATTTGCCTAATTCTAAGAATACGGAAGTCTTCCATTGTAATATTTCCAATGTCTGCATTTCCTTGTGGTTTTTAGCTATTATGTTTGTGAGATACAAATTATTACAATATGCATTTGTTTATCCTGTTCGGTGACTTTAAACTTAAATTCTCAATAGTTTGATACTGATTTTCCACTGTTACTTTTTTCTTTTAACCTTTTTAATATTTTGTTTCCCTTTCTCCAGTATCCTTTTGTTTTCTTTAATTATTCATTTTAAATGTGTTTCTTAAAAATAGCTTATAGCTATATTTTGCTTTATAACCTACTATAATAAAAATAAAATCATTGATGTGGAAAAGAAAACAAAATGTGTAAAATATTTGTACCCACAGGCACATGATTCTAATGGGGAAAGGTTTTATTATAATTGTTGTTACTTTCCAGGTCAGCTCAAAGGTCTTGTTTATTTTGGAAAACATATGTAATGGGCAAAGTGAAAAGGGAAGTAGAAGATTGCAAAAAAAAAAAAAAAAAGATTTGGAGACATGACAGGAACTGAACTGCTTTCTTCCATCTCTCAAGATCAAACCATCTGCCCTTTCTGCATCAACCTTCTGCATGACCTTACAGACCACTGTGTGCAAGATGTCCTTTACCTCTATGGTCAAGTGGTCAGATCCAGCAAAGAAAAATAAGTTAAGTTTGAATTTTAGGGGCACCTGAGTGTCTCAGTCAGTTAAGCACCCAACTTCAGCACAGGTCATGATCTAATAGTTGGTGGGTTAGAGCTCTGCATTGGGCTCTGTGCTGCTTTGGATTCTGTAACTCCCTCTCTCTCTGCCCCTCCCTATTTGTATGCTCTCTCTCTCTCAACAAATAAACAAACATTAAAATGTTTTTAATTTGAATTTCCAGTAAACAATGAATACTATCTAAATGTATGTGTGCTTCATGCAATATTTAGGATATATATATATGTATATACATATACATATATATATACATACACACATATGTATATATATACACACATACATATATATACATACATACATATATGTGTATATATATGTATATATATGTGTGTGTATATACATATGTGTGTGTGTATATATATACACACACACATATATATATCTTAACTGAAATTCAGATTAAACTGGGTATCCTGTATGTTACCAGAATCTCATTACAGATGACTGGTGCAGTCCTTTATGGTGGGCGGGGTCAGCATGTGGAGGCATTGTTCAGGAGCTCCCAGTGCACTAGCCAGTGAGTAGCATATATCCTCTTCAGGGTGGGGAAACATTACCTTCTGACATTGACCCTGTGTACATCTGACTGGTCCCTGGAGCCCCCAAATTCCTAGAGGAACCAGAAAATGGGCCATGTCTTCCACGACTTCCTCGAGCTGTTGCAGCTGCAAACTGGTAGCATGCCCAACTCTACATGTGAGGCCAGGCCTCAGGGGAGAAGAAGCCCACTGGAAATCTACCAGTGGCACACTCCAACCACACTCTCCAACTATTACACTGGAGCCCTAAAAAGCTGAAAATAGAGAACTAGTCACTCTCTTAGCACCTGAGAATGTCAGAACACATGTAAGGAAAACCAGAAAATCCACACTTAATGTAATAACAGCAGACCTTAAGAAAACTGAAATACAGCACACTAACACGGTTTAACATAACCGTTGAACCGTTGTTCATAGTTGAACAATTCAGGGGAAAACTGAAGTGGACAGTGTTGAAACCTGCATTAATGGCCTAAAAGGTAAAATAGGAGAAAAATATCTCAGAGTGGAGGCAAAGGATAGAGAGAAAAGAATAACGAGGAAGAAAGAATTTGACAATGAATAACGAGAGGTGGTAAAGGATAAAAAGGATGGAGAAGAGGCATTAACTGTGTAACAAATGACCAGACCCCTAAACTGAAGAAAATGCTAAGTTCACAGATGCAAAGATGTCACAGGATTGCAAATGAAGAAGACATATCTAGGTATCACATTATAACCCATGCAAAGGAGAGAGTGGCGACACTGACATTAGATATCTACCTCATTTGCAGCACTAGAGGCTAGAAGGAGTGGACTGGCATTTATTACCTGTGAGCCTCTGGGAAAATCAGACTAAAGCTCCTAGCAGATTGCATGTAGATCTCCAACTCCACCCACACCAGGACTTTGACTTGTAGGAGACCAGAATATGCCATCCCAAAATATGCCTCTTTGGCAGGAAGATAATTTTTTGCTGATTATTTTGAATAACAGCAGACACAGGAGAAGCTCTGAGGACAGAACAGAGTGTCCCTTTGTAAGGAAAATTTACATTTTTAAAGCAAATCTCCATTTGTAAAGGAGTTTCTCTCTATGTATCAGGAAGAGAAGGAGGACTCTTAATCACAGAAGACACCATTCAAATCTGCCTGACAAACCTTACCCTTGATCCCTATACTTTTACTGGTTACCTTCCCATATTTTGCCTCCCTGTCCTTAACCTAAGATGTATGTGCCTAAGTTCTAAACATCCCTTTGAGTTACTCATGCCTGAATTTCTCCCATGTATATATAAGACGTACATATTACATACATATTAATAATTTCGTTTTTTTTTTTCATTTGCTAACCTGTATTTTATTACAGAAACCCAGCAGAGAATCTAGAAAGATAGAAGGAAAAAAGATTTTTTCCTTCTCTGAATACTCAATCAAGGACCTCCACCTGTGTCTACCTTAGCGCCTACAAATGAGACCCCTGTTTCTCTTAGGGCCCTTTGTCTAGACCATTCTCTAAACCTCTGACTCGAACTGGAGACTTAAAGTGTGCCTGCATTAAAGCCACTTTGCATGTGATGTCTGTTTAAAATTTAGGAAGAATTCATCCTGCAACACCACCCATCCCAGCCAATTTTGGCCATCCTCCATATCGTAACTGCATCCCAATGCTGCCCTACTCATCCTTTCCAATCCGAATGTACCACTATTCACCTATTTTCCATTTTCTGGAAACTATTCACAGAATATTCCCTCCTCAAGCTTTTGTTTGAGGATACTATTTCCCCAGAAGCTCTATTATGATAAATGCTGCTGATTTTCTAAAACCTCTGGCTTGGGAGATGATCAAAAACCTTGCTCCTAGTGCTTTTCTAGTCCATTACATTTCTACTCTCCTGTATCCATACCCACTCCTCTGCCCCGAGCCATCTGGCCACACTACCCATCTCTCCCACCTGGTCTCTTTCACATGCTGACCTCCTGGTCACTTCTCCCAAATTAACTGAAAGTATTAGCATCTAGCTCACATTTCCCTATAATGACTAAATATTTAAACCAAAATGGTCGTTTCTGAGAAAACATTTTATTTGATGCCCGTATTATTTTTGAGGTTTTTCAGAAGACATATAACTATTTTAATGGTTTAGCACTCCATAAACTCAAGAGGGAGAGCAAATAAACCACTCAGAGCCAATACTTTAAGCATTATTATAAGACAGAGAAATGCAACTTTACAATTACCTGCAAGCAGAGAAAATAAAAAATAAAAAAAATCCAATGGCATTCTCACTACCAGCTCTATGCTGCAATCCTGTGGGTGCAGAGAGTGGAGGAAGGAAGACTAACAATACTCCATGATTAAGACTAGAGGAGAGCAAAAGACTGAGATAAAAGCACAGACAAAACCATTCCCAGAAAGAAAATGCTCAACAATAAGTGGTAACATACTCAACGTATGTCAGAATGGTGGTTCATAGAACTGACCACAGAAAAGGAACTTGAAAGTGTACAGAACCTGAAGTGGCAGCCTTGAAGATGTATTGCTTCTGAAACAGAACCAGATATATTAAGAAGGGTATCACTTTTAGAGATGAAACAGTAAAGGAAAGTGGAAAAGAGGGCAAAAATAGGATCTTGAGAAAGGAAAGAGAAACATGACAGTCTACTCAAGGATGAGATTCATCCAACCAAAGATGACTGTGAAAATACTGACAAAGCAACTAGTAGTAACTTCCATGATGATGTCACACTTCCATTCATAAGTATTTCAAATGGTCTAGCTATGGTAAAGCAAGAATGAACTTATAGGTAGAATCAATATGGATATGCCTATGTGTATGGATGCATGTTTTGTGTCCATGTGTTTATATACATCCACGTATTTCCTAGTTCTGTCTGCTGAAAAGTACAAGAAACAATGACACTCCAGTAGAAATGAGCATATCTCATACTCACATCTTGGTCTCTAATGTCATTTTCCACTAAAAGGAACCAGGGTATCTTAGGCTATTTTTAGGGCTGAGGCAGGCTAAGTACAAGATAAACATAAGCTTGGAACATCCTGCTATAATAGAGAGCAAATAAATAATTAAATTACATATATATGTATGTATATATAATACATAATATATACATAAAATATACATATCATAATTATATATTAATATAATGTAATATATATGTTATTAATATATTAATATTATAATATAATATATAATTAATGTTAATAATATATTAATATGATAATATAATACATAATATATATACATACATATATAGGTACAATATAAAAATAAATATATATAAATTGTATATGTATATATGGAGAAAGAAGAACAAAGAATACAATATAAAGCAAATGGTAAAATTAGACAAACTTGGATAAGAGGTATATAGGTATTCTTTGTGCTAGCCTTATTCATGCAAGTCTTTTCTAACTTTGAAAACACTTCCAAATAAAAGTTTATACTTTTAAGGGGTACCTGGGTGGCTCAGCCAGTTGGGCGTCCGACTTTGGCTCAGGTCATGATCTCGCGGTCTGTGAGTTTGAGCCCAGCATAGGGCTCTGTGCTGACAGCTCGAAGCCTGGAGCCTGCTTCAGATTCTGTGTCTCCCTCGCTCTCTGCCCCTCCCCCACTCATGCTCGCTCACACTCTCTCTTTCTCTCTCTGTCTCAGAAATAAACATTAAAAAAATTTTTATTTTAATGTTTATACTTTTAAAAAGAAACAAACCTGTTAAAGTTCACCAAGGACCTCAACTTCCTATGGAGAGAAGGAGTTAATGTTTTTAAAAGCTGAAGACATTCATGCTCCTATATGACCTCTGATATTTGCATGATAATGTGTTTGTACGTTAACTGAGAAGATGATGAAGAAAAATAACATCAGACATTATATGCTATTTGAGGACTTGTTTGATTGGAAGGATTCTGTAAATGATTGTAAGGAATACTAAAAATTAAGGTCTCTGAAGACAGTTTCTTCATCGATGTCTCTTTTGCCATCTACTTTGTTCAGGGCCAATGGTGACAGTCCCAAGACCATGAAAAAGATGACAGGGATGCAGTCAGAAAATTTCACTAATTTCTCTGACACTAGAATGTAGGTTTGAAAAACAAAAGTTTTCTTCAGTATCTTGCTCTGAAAGATGTACAAGAAATGTCCTTGTAGTTCCGAAATCCTTTTTTCAAAGTCAGTTCAGATAAATCAGAACTCAATTCATTTATATTTCAGTGTTATTCTGTCAACTTTCCTTTTAATGATAAACAGCATTTTATTTTCTTGCAGAATACTAAATCCTTCAAAGATTCTTGATGAACTATTTTAAAACCACTCAGCATATTACGCAGCCACAGTGTAGCTTTTTCAGAATTTTGTATATACAAAAAGTTGTTCCTTCTCAGATCTGAATGCCAAAGGGTTCCTTAACCTCAGAACTGCAAGCATGCTCTGTCATGTTAGAATAGCTAGAATCATGTAACCACTGAGTAAGAGTTTTCCCACGACAGCAATTTCACTTTATGATTAATCAACTTTTGTATATCACAGTGATTATAATTAGAATGGGCAGGCACAGTGTCACGTATACACCCAGATCAAATATTGTAATTCTAATTCTCCTGAGTTGTTCTTTACAACTGCTTTGATGTCATTTACTGGTTCCTTTTATCTGATGTGTTTGAACTTCAAGATAACATTGACTTACGTGGTTCAGTACATCTAGTAATAAATCACTTTGGAGACACCATAATTCTAAAGGATCTTGAAGCAATGAAAGATTTCTGCAGGGTAGGATTCTTTAGAGTACTTTTTCTTTCTATTAAAGTGATATCACATGTTATGTATTCCCTATAATTTACAAGACAAATCTTGAAGAGCACAGAGACTGCTTCCCCATCCAAAACTCCTCTTGCAATGGTCTCCCAGTCCCTAGGGCTTAAACTGGTCACTGATGAGGATTCAGTTACTAGTCCAGATTTTTAATAATTAAAAAACTACATGTAGTCACTAAATAATGTTTTACAAAAAGAAATAACTTCTTCAAACTCTACGCAAATACTAGGGGCTAGAACATAGTATGTTCCTAGTAATGTACAAAGCCTTCTGAGATATTTAAACTGATCATCTTAGAAACAAACCAAAAGGCAATTAGAGGTCATTGCCAGATGTCATTTTAAAAAGGGACAACTGACAAAGGTTCAGGTACCAATGCTAAGATGTGCAGGCTATTAATAACAACTTTTATCTTCTGGACATGCATTAAAAAATGCTTTAAAACCAGGGGCACCTGCATCAAATGTGAAGATTTTTATAACACATGTTAATGCCCATCAGAAAATACCCACCATGGGGGCACCCAGGGAGCTCGGGTGGTTCAAGTGTCAGACTCTTGATTTCGGCTCAGGTCATGATCTTATGGTTTGTGAGTTGGAGCCCCGCATCAGGCTCTGTGCTGACAGAGAAAATACCCACCACGGAAGAGACACGGAACAATCAACTGATAGTGGCACAAGAGACTAAGGCAGGTGGCAAGCTATGAACCTCTGACCTCAGACTGGCTTGAGGACAACCAGACGACCTTGCCAAACCTTCCATAGACGGCTCAGCAGTCAGCAGTGTTAGCACTCGACCTTCCTTCCCTCTCCTTCCCTCAGGGTCAGATCTCCATTGTAGTCCCTAAGTTCTTCTGGCCTTCTCAGGCTCCTGTCATAGATTCTCTAGCAGCTGCTTCAGCTAATACCATGTTTGCATGTTTAATCCTATCTTGGCATCAGCTCTTGGCATCAGATCTAGTTTATCACAGTTACCCTTTTCTTTTGCACTTTTAATCTCAGTTAAAAAAAAATCCCTCATCTATCCTACAATTAAATGTTTTTCTCTTATTATGCATGTTGATTTTCTCTGGTCCCTCTGCAATTTTAACAAACCAACTTAAATTTCACCAGGTTTGGCTAGGCTCCTTCCCAGCTTCCTGGGGGAAAAAAAGAAAAAACAAAAAACAACATTCAGCGAGAAGTCCATACCATAGCTGAATATCATTTTTACCCATCTTGGAAAAAAAAAATGACCTAACAAGATTTCTATTAATTCATGAGATCTTGAAATATTCTTGTGCTGTTTGTATTCTTTTTCCTCTTCGTCCTCTCCTTCTCCTTCATATTTTTAACTGGCAAATTCCTGCCTGCATCTTTAAGCTACGCCTTCCCAGTGAAAACTGTTCTTTCAGAATCATTCAATAAGAATTTTTAAGCAGCATTCCTAGTCTTGTTAACTATTTAAAAACAAATCAGCAATGTGGCAAACAAACAAACAAACAAGGTAGTTAGGAAAAAAATTGTTTCCACAGTCCTGGCTCTCCCACCCCACACTGTTCCTTTCACTGTCAATCCTTCTCATTGCCTTTTTTTTTTTTTTTAACAATGTAATGTTTGTTGATGTTAAAAAAAAAAAAAGGATGCAGCTTTAAGGTAGAAAGTCAGTTTTAAAGAAAAGCTGGATTAAAGTTACCACACTTATGTCTGATACTTAAAATACTCTGTTATCTCTGAACTTTCAAATGATCCTTAGTGGAAAAAGACATACCTCAAGTAAGTGTACTTATCGGTGCAAAGGAAGAGAATTCCCTTGAAGCTGTAAAACCACTGTAGTCCCCTGTTCTCTTCAAAGTTAGCTACTACAAGGGAGTGAGCGATCTATGGTGGTCAGGTAGAGCCCACACATTGCTGAGGATGAACTCTTAACAGTCAGAGAGTCCTTTGAAATATTTTCTACTAGGAAAGATGGCAAAATGAAAACTGTTCACCCAGCTTCTCCGTGAAATGTATTGGACTGACTTGCTTTCTGCTAATAGTGTGCTTGTCTTCATCAATGATGACAATTAATTACGGGTAACAGATGTTAACTCTGAATCTGAAAGGCTATTCAGCATTTAATTTGTTAAAAAGAAGCTATTTTCCAAGAAGCTAAATTCCCTACAATGTTCTGACTGTAAAAGGGAAAAAAAAAAATTCAGGAGAACAAAAATGTAATGGAGAAGCTCAGGTGCAACACAACTATCTTGGAAATAGCAGTCTTCTGTAATTATATAAATATACTGCTTATAGTAGAGTCTTCTATTACTTCAAACTGGTATTTTGTGGCATGTTTAATCTATGATCCACGAAGTTTATCTAACAATAACTTGCATTAAGGGAACCTCCTACCACATGGCCAAAACAGCACATGATTTGATACCATTTCCTATTTGCTTAGAATGCTAAAACGATGTATTTTTGAAATTGGGTTAAATTATTTTTCTTTCTTTTTTTTAGTGCATATTTAGTTACGGTAAGAGTGGCTCTGCTAAAGAAGACAGATATAAAGCTTCCAACTTCTCAAGGAAGCTTTCAGTTGATTGGTAACTGTATCATTTATCTCAGATCATAATTGATCAGTACAGTGACTCAACTGCTATTTCAGTAGGAGGGGAAGATAAAAAACATAGGTTTTGTTTAACCACATTACACATGCTTACTCAGTTTGGGGGTTGGCTGCCATTTTGCTGATGCCATTGGTAAATGGCATTCCTGTGTGCCTGCCTCTGACATGTGAAAATTGTCATCTGCTATGTCTAGAAGGAAAGTAAATTTCTTGATGGATTGTGACTATAGCTTTTTTCTTTTCCATGTCCAGCACTTTGGAATTCTCAGAAAACCTTGCCAGGTGAAGATAGAGCCAAAGAGAAAAGAATAAAAATTTAAGGGGCGCCTGGGTGGCGCAGTCGGTTAAGTGTCCGACTTCAGCCAGGTCACGATCTCACGGTCCGTGAGTTCGAGCCCCGCGTCAGGCTCTGGGCTGATGGCTCAGAGCCTGGAGCCTGTTTCCGATTCTGTGTCTCCCTCTCTCTGTGCCCCTCCCCCGTTCATGCTCTGTCTCTCTCTGTCCCAAAAATAAAAAATAAACGTTGAAAAAAAATTAAAAAAAAAAAAAAATTTAATAAAAAGTCTGCAAGGGAATATTATCTGTAGTATCCCAGGCAGTGTGGTAGAATTAGTGCCTTTAATAAAGAATAAGTAACATTGTATGTAACAAATCTATAAAGAGGTTTCAAATGTAAACTGGAGAAGATAGTATCTATTTCAGTTTATTTTATTCCCTTGAGTCCAAAACAGTTTGTAGGAACTTTATAAATATTTTAAATGACCAATATGTAAACATAACTAAAGAACTTGAAATGGAGAATATAAAAATCCCCCCTTCAATTTGTGTAATGGTTTCATTTTTTCTGGTGTACTGTTAGTGGCTGGAAAGGAATTTTAATTTTTATTGTTTTATTTTCTTTTATTATTTGGGTTTTTGTTTGTTCTTGTTTTTACTTTTTTTAGAGAGAAAGATCTCACATGCATGCATGTGAGTGGGGGAGGAGGAGAGGGGAGGGAGAGAGGGAGAGAGGGAGAGAAGGAGAGAGGGAGGTGGTGGGGGTGGGGGAGGGAGAATCCCAAGCAGGCTCCATACCCAGAGCAGAGCTTGACGTGGGGCTCCATCTCACAACCATGAGATCATGACCTGAGCACGAATCAAGAGTCGGACACTTTAACCAACTGAGCCAACCAGGTGCCCCTTTTTTATTATTTACTAATAAAAAGTGGATTACTTGGTATTCAGTTTGAGGTAGATCATAGAAATCTTGCCAAAAAGCTACCCTGACCTACAGCTTTTTCCCCAAATCTATCTTCTAGATTCTCAGAATGCATCTCATCTCACCCCAGTCTGTTCCAGTCTCAATGAAACTTTCCCTCCAGGATCAACTTTCCTTTCACTTGGGAAGCCATCCTAGTTGGTAGCCACCATCATGATCAAAGGCCCTCCTATCTCCTACACTGCACTGTCCCCTGCACAAACCTCCACCCAGACTTTTTCAGATGATTATCATTCATCTTTAATAACCAGGACAGATCTGGTGACCTCTGTTTATCCTTCTCAGGTCTGGAGTTACATGAAATAAACATTCCAGAGATTAACTTGATATCTGAGGACAAAGGGTGTTTTAAGGTTAAGTTTAAAATATATTTTAGCAACTGATATACTTTTTGATGCTTTTATAAAAACTGGTAAGTAAGTCTGAAAATTTTCCTTTTTCTATCTAGATTTGCTACTTTTAATTCCCCTGTTTGGCTTTCACACAACAAGAAACAAAATTTGCATCCTTGGGAGAGAAAATTAGGTAACAGGTACACAGTATCTGTGAAACTAAGTGTCACATGATTTCACAATTTTTTAATTACAAAATAATTTGGTGAGTCATTCCTCCCTTTTTTAAAAGGAAGGAGGGGGCAGAAAAGCATCCTAAAAGGGCACAATTCATGGCAACACTTTTAAGAATTGAATTATATGTAGTGCTAGGCAATTTTTTAAAAGATTTTATTTTTAAGTAATCTCTATACCCAACATGTGGCTTGAACTCACAACCCTGAGATCAAGAGTTGCATGCTCCAGGGGCGCCATGTATGACTTTGGAATATCCATTCACATTTGTAGAGCTATAACTAGATGTTGAGTGACACTTTATAGGAATTGGCTGGTGAGATCCAAAGGCAGGAACAAAGAGGCTCAAAGTATCTTCTATCTTTTTTAAAAATTTTTTAACATTTTATTTATGTCTGAGAGATAGAGTATGAGCCGAGGAAGGGCAGAGAGAGGGGGAGACACGGAATCTGAAGCAGGCTCCAGGCTCTGAGCTGTCAACACAGAGCCAGACACAGGGCCTGAACCCACGAACTGTGCCAACATGACCTGAGCCGATGTGGGACACTTAACCGACTGAGCCACCCAGTCGCCTCTCAAATTATCTTCTATTTTAAAGGAATCTATAAACATTTTGGTCCAGACTTTGCCAAAACTAGTCAACTCCACTGCTTCTTGCTAGTC
Source organism: Prionailurus bengalensis (assembly GCF_016509475.1). Lineage (NCBI taxonomy): Eukaryota > Metazoa > Chordata > Mammalia > Carnivora > Felidae > Prionailurus > Prionailurus bengalensis. The sequence continues at coordinate 112,715,602 of NC_057354.1, forward strand.
TCTATAAAGACAAGTGGGGACAGTAAGGGTAAGAATAATAACAATCCTGAGTTTGAGGCTTAGAAGCTATTGTTCCCCTCCTTAGAAATAATACTTCCCTAAGTGAGGGGAGCTCCCAGAGAACCACCTGAGAGACTGAGAATAGCTGCAGGAGGGAAAAACAAGAGATCTTTCATATTCCTTGTCTTGAGAAGCGGCAACGCTATTTACACTTTCGCCACTGCCATAGTGTTATGGACTCAATGTTCCTATCTCCCCAAAATTCTTATGTTGAAGCTTGATGATATTTGAAAGTAGAGCCTTTGGGTGATAATTAAGGTTAGATGAGGTCATAAGAGTGACCCTCCATGATGAGATTAGTGAAGAGAAAAAGATCAGAGCTCTCTTCTCCTCTCTCTCCTCACTTTGCCCTCTTCCCTGATTCCCCCTCTGCCATTTGAGGACACAGCAAGAAGGTAGATTTCTATAAGCCATGAAGAGAGCCCTCACCAGGGAACTAAACTGGCTACCACCTTGATTTTGGACTTCCCAGCCTCCAGAATTGTAAGAAATAAATTCTAGTTGTGGAATGGTGTGGAAGTCACACCATTAATAGTATTTTTTTCATGCAGCATGAGCTGATTAAGACACATGGCAAGGGCACATTTACATCCAGGGCCACATGTATCTAAAGAACTTAGCTAGGCTTGATTCAACTAGCTATCAACTCTTCCAAGAGTCCTAACTTCTAGGCAAAGAGAGCTCCAAAAAAAAAAAAAAAAAGATACTGTGTAGTATATAATAGTATACAGTCAAGGGATGGAGTTGAAGTTAGGAATTGTGGTTGAAGAGATTGCACTCATAATGAGAGAACAGAGGCATCCATGTTGGATGTTTTGTCTAAAAGTAGATAAAAGTACTTTTACACAAAAGTAGATGAAGTAAAAAATACAGGTAGATACACTGCAGAGACAGTATGTCCCTAGACAAAAGAAAAGGAAAGAGTTGTTGCCTTGGTTCTTGACAATGTATACCCCAGCATTCTTTGAACAAAAATCAACCAAGCATCCAAAAGAGAACAAGCATTTATATACCTGCTTCACAAAAGCTGTCAAAGAATGGCTGGTGTCAGCCAGAGAAAGAGGAAGAAACAACAAAAGAGGACGGAACCAGAGCAAGTATGCAACCAAGCCCTATTCAGGTCCCACTAATCAGAAAGGAGCCAGTGACCAGGAAGAAGTGGAAGAAAGATTTTATTACATCATGAACTGGTCATTCACGGAGTTGTGAAGTTCTTCCAAAGTTGACATTTTTCATTATAAGTGTGTTGAGGGTTCCTAAGAGCACCCTCAGGCTTCAATTCACTAGAAAGAGTCACACAGGGACCTCTTTAATTCTATCAGTGACAACATAACTCAAGTATTGCCAACCAGACAGAGTAGCTCACCTGAGCTCTGAGTCCAGTAACGGCTTGAGGTTCGTCATGTAGACATACTGCTCTCAAGACTGGTTTTGGCCACTCAATCTTCAGCTCCTCAGAGGCCAAATACAGCAAGGTACAGGAACTCCATGTACAAAACACTCTTATCAGGAAAGATATTACAAGGCTCAGATGTTATGTACCATGAACTAATCAAGAGCCAATCTGTTCTTTGGAATGTGCAGAATCTGAACAATGTAAGACTGCTGAGTTAACTCTTTACCTCACAATATAGCAAAATATCACCTTTAATATCACCACCAATCTTATCACAAAAAATTGCCCAGTATCAGGAAGCATAAAGCTCTTACTGATAGGTATTTTCCAACATTTCCATTTTTCCCATGAAAGCTCAAATTTTATCACTGCCAACAAATACTGTTCATTGTTTACCTTGACATGATAGGCTCAGTTCCTTTACTTTTGAACAAATATCTGGCAATTTCCCCAAGCCTAAATAATCAAGGTTTCTCTCATAGTTATTCTTCAAACACTGAAAATGGTACTTCATGAAAAAAAGTGGCTAATTTGCCTTCAAACCAAACAATTCCACAATTTCTCTCTAAAGCATCATACTTTGGTTTGAATTAGAAGTACTTTATACATATTTCTTACTTTATCACATAAAATTTTAATAAGATATGTATCCTAGGGTTGAGCTTTAGTAAAATTAGTTTCAATGTCTTATGTTCCTAAGTGAAATTTTTTTTTTCTTTTAAGTTCACAGCAGTGAAGAACACAGTCATTACTAGTATAGTTTGGTGCCACTGCCTTTACTCATGCTAAGGCACCCACAGTTTTACTCACCATGGATTTGGCATAATTAGTGCAATGTTAACACAGTAAAAATGATAAAATATATAATATTATTATTAAAATGGTTTTGACTTCATATCCCTTCTAAAATTGTCTCAGGGACTCCCAGGGTTCAGCGGATCACCTCGAGAACTAAACAATAGTCGACTTAAAACAACAGTTCATTTTTCCCTATGTGATAAATGGTGTTACAGTCTTAGCAAATCCTAGTTGAAGACACACTTTCAATAGAACTTTCTTTAAACCTATATAAAAATTTTATTACTTTTGATTCCACTACAAGTTTATGTATTTCAAAGCATTGAATCAACTGGCACAGGAGGTTTCTGAAAGTCAAAGCCAAAGAGTATAAAAAAATCTCCTTTGGGCCAAAATAATTTTTATTCACATATGGCACATGTGAGGATGTATGAAACTAAGGGAAAGTGTCAGCACTATAATATGAACAAAATGACCATTAGCCCCAGCATTATCAAATATTTTATTTTCTGAAATTGATAATGTAAACTAGTCTATGCTGTTAAGTCATATAGAAGAATTCCCTGTGATCACAGTCTGATTTTCACTCCTCTTTCTTCATACGTGTTAAACATTCATTTCTGATTTCTAGGAGTTAAAAATGTTTCTAATATTTTTTCTGCCTTTCTCTGCCTGCCTCTTTTTAATGAATCATAATTTGGACAGGAGCCATTTTTCTATCACACACTTACTACCTTCTCCCAGGAAATGGGATTCTACAAAGTTGATTGCATAAAGCTGTTGTTTTCATGTGATGGAGAAACATGACCAATCCATTCCCATTGCGTTCACACTGTCAGTAAATCCAAAGTAAATTATATACGGTCATTAATCAAAAGGTAAAAAAAACATTTATCTCTTAGAATTTTCTTCTTCTATTTTTTGGTTCTATAATTAAAATCTAGAAGATTTTTCTCCAAAATTAGTGTTTAGTTACATTATTTAAATTTGCATTTTTAAAACAGTCTGTGTTTATAATGAGCATATTTGATTATGAAAGGTTAAAATATTTTTAGGGACTACTCTTCTACTTGAGCATCATATTCATTACGTGGAAAGAAGGTTGCCTATTTTCACTGTCATCTCTGATAAATATTGTATCTCACAATTAATCCACTATGTAAATATTAAGCTGCTACACATAAAAATTATCTTATCTGTCTTCTTGGAAGACCTATATAAAGTTACATGAAGACTCCCTTGTTAGCATCTATGTTACATGCTTAGTTTAAAATATTAAAAGGAAATCTTATGTTCTCATCTTATAGTGTGTGGAAAGTGAAGTTACTTGTTGTGATGTATATCATGCCTAGGATGGGTATTTGGCTCAAAGAGCTTTCACATTAGTAGGATAAAATAACAAGAGTATAAACAACTAAGGCAAAACAGAATATCCAGACAAAAAAGAGAGGATAAGAAAGAGCTTAAGAGTGATACATTTCAGATGTGGGTCACTAGGAAAGATTCCTCAATGAAAGTGGCATTTGAGTTAGACCTTAATGCATGGGAAAAAAAAAAAAAAAAAGCAAGTGGATGTGTGCTTAAAAGCAAAGCAAATGAAAAGAATGACCTAACATCAGAAGTAGAAGCAGAAATGTAGTTTGAAAGAGAAAAGAACAGTAAAAGATTTGTATAGAGTATGGAATGAGCTGATGTGCAAGAGAATGGGTGAGGGAAAGAAAAAGGGGATCCCAAGACAACTCTGAGCCTGGGTAATGAGAAAGTATTAGTACTTTTTACACCAAAAAAAAAAACATGCAAACATAAAAACAATAACAAAAACATAAGCAAACAAGCAAGCAAAACAAATGAATGAAAGTTGTCTTGGTCCAGAAAAAAACAAGTTCAAATTTGAAAACACGTTTTTATCAATGGTTCCTAACAGTTTGCCTGTCTATGCTCAATCCCTTGTCTGCTTCTCTTTCCATTAAACACAGCTCCTCACCTTTCTCCCTATCTCTCTGTCTGGGATCTTTTATTGCTCATGAACTACAGACCCAGTGTCCTCAGGGTGTCATCATTCTACAATGCCAAAGACCCTTAGGAGCCTTGGGATGGGTTACCTTGGATGTAAATGGAATATTTGAAATTCCATACTGTGTTTTTTCGCTTGATTTTGTGCACCTGAGTCAAAGTTGCTCAGGAGAAGGCAAGCAGCAGAGGTCAATGACAAGTAACCCAGCAAAGACCCCTAGTTGGTTCCAAGACTGAACTCCTACCACAAAGTCAAAAGAAGGAAAGGGAAGACGGAGTGATGGCCAATGACAACATCATAAAATGTGCCTGTGAATCTTAGACAAGTGGACCATGCACTAAAGAAGCATTGGACCCACCTCTCGGGGGTGTTTCTCAGCCTGAAAGAACAAGTCAACTTGAAATAAACTATGTGTTATCAAAAGAGGAGACAAGGTCAAAGAAAAGTGTCCTTTGTGACTTCTGGTGTGGTATTTGTACAAAGCCTGAAGTGCAAAGAGGACTGAGTTCTGTGCAGGCTGCCTGCTCAGGTTATATGGCTGATTCCTACTGTAATAAGTTTTCTGAGAAAGTGACATCTTTGATAAAGGAGTTCTATATTTCTCTTTGTTAATATTCCTTGACTTTGTTCCAAAATAGTGTGTCATACTTATTGTAAATGGTTTCTACAATACTTTATTTCATTAAATCTTTGAGAAGTGCTTTATTAACCCAATACTACCATCTCTTAAAGCTAAAAATCGTATTGTCAATAATATTAGAAAAAATTCTACCTTTGCTTTTAGAATTGGGTCCTACAAAAGAAAATATACTAGTCATCTAATTTTATATTTCATCTAATTGATTTTTAAGTGGAAGAAGGTTGGTTTGTTTATTTATTTACTTTTATTATTATTTGAGACGGGGCGGGGGGGGGGAGACAGGAAAGGGGCAGAGGGAGACAGAGAGAGAATTTTAAGCTAAACATAGAGCATGATGCACAGATCAATCCCATGACCCTGGGATCATGACCTGAGCTAAAATCAAGAGTCAGACCCTCAACAGACTGAGCCACCCAGGCACCCCAAGGGCAGTTCATTTAGAGTTCAAGAACTGATTTGCTCAAAACTGATTAATAAGAGTTCAGGAGATATATTCTATTATGACATTTAAATAGAGTTTGTTTGGTTATGATAGCAAACCAAACTTGTAAAACATTAAACATGTTTAATTAAAATAAAGTAATTTTTGCAGAGCTATATTTGAACAGGCAATACAGTACCAACAATTATCTATAATTATGCAGGTCCAATCACAGAATAAAAGAAGTTTCAATGTCACTAAGCACAATAAGGATAATTATTCATCTATTATTCTGATGGGCATGTAATTAACAACTTAAAAAAAAACCCTTTCATAGGGATGTAACAGACACTGTTTCAATAAAGATTTACAGTGTAAGCAGCTGGATTAATGGTAGTGTATTTAAAACTGACCTTTTTCATTGTAGGTTTAAATCACATGCTAGCGGTTTTTCAACGAATGCCTGCTTTTCCTTTTCAAACACTGGCAAAAGTTCCCATTACTAGAATATATACAGTGTGCTTGAAGACCTTCTGGTTTGCCTCAGAAGCCTTATCTTGATGCACAGAATGACATCTACTTTCCTTCAATTAAAAAGCTCATCTTTAATGTATTAAAACAGAAACTGGAAAAAAAAAGATAAAATGAAGCATATTAGTTTTTTTTTTTTTTTTTTAGCTTAAGCAAATATCAGTTCTGACCAAGCAGTGCTAAATAGGGAAATAGAAGTCTCCTTGGATAGAAGCTAGGAGCAAGGTTTTTACAGAAAAGACCCTGAAGCAGAGCAAGGAAATTATTTGATTTGCTACAGCATAATCAGTTGTATTATTTAGGAAAGCCTAGCTGGCTGTTTGTGGTTGGCTGCTGTTCTTAATTAGAGGCATTTACAGGAAATGACGTATTGCTTTCCATTTGCTTATACAGTCTACCAAGGAGGCTTAGAGCCTCCTTACTTGATTATGTTAACAGTATTAACTTTTTTATAAATACAAAATAATATGACAAGTTTATAAAAGCTTGATTTTTTTTTCATGTTTATTCACTTTGAGGGAAAAAGAGACAGAGCGAGCACGAGTGGGAGAATGGGACGAGAGAGAGGGAGACACAGAATCCAAAGCAGGCTCCAGGCTCTGAGCTGTCAGCACAGAGCCCAGTGAGGGGCTCGAACTCAAGAACTGTGAGATCATGATCTGAGCCGAAGTCAGACATTTAATGAACTGAGCCACCCAGGTGCTCTGTGAAAAGCTTGATCTCAAAATGTCCATAATCTTAGTATCTGAATATTATTAGTAAGAGTATTTTGTCCCCACCACAGGCAGATATTTAAAGATATTTATAATTATAAGGAACATAGGTTTAGTGAATTTCTCAGTTACTTTCCAAGGCTACTACGTTGTCTGTAGGAGTAAAGTTTGAATACTATTTTTCCAAATAGAATTACTTTAATTTATTTAACTATTCCCTCAGTGTTTGGACTGTAAGTTCTTTCTAATTATCCATTTCTATAAATAATTGTATTAAATTCTGACCTCAGAAATCAACAAAATAACATTAAAGTGTAAAGATGAATGTGCTGCAAATGTGCAGTCTTAATCATATGGTTATTGAGATTTTAAAAAACTAAATATACAGGTATATAGATGCATTATAAACATTCTTGTATTAAAAGGCAAAACAAACTATAATTAAATTATCTTAATTCAATCATTGAGGCTTCACTGCATCCAGCATTTTCTTCCTGAGATTTTTGAAATGTTTTGACACATCGCATTTCTAATTATATATTTTGCTTTCTTAATGTAACCTCATTTCAAATTTGAGACTTCTCATTATTTTACAGCATTCACTTTAAAAGCCACAAGGTGGGGCGCCTGGGTGGCGCCGTCGGTTAAGTGTCCGACTTCAGCCAGGTCACGATCTCACGGTCCGTGAGTTCGAGCCCCGCGTCAGGCTCTGGGCTGATGGCTCAGAGCCTGGAGCCTGTTTCCGATTCTGTGTCTCCCTCTCTCTCTGCCCCTCCCCCGTTCATGCTCTGTCTCTCTCTGTCCCAAAAATAAATAAACGTTGAAAAAAAAAAAAAGCCACAAGGTAACTTTATCAAACTTCCTAAATATTCTCCAATAATTGGATATTAAGTTTTCTTCAGTGTTTCATGGTACAAATAATGTGATAAGTATACTGAATATATATACAAATAAAAATATATAATAATATTAATATATATATAGCCATGAATGTAGATAAACATTAATATCTATGTAATAACTATAGCTACACAGATGTTTATGTTTAAATACAAATCCTTTGGCCCAGTAATTCTCTTCTGGGACTATATATCTCAAGCGTGTGTGTGTGTGTGTGTGTGTGTGTGTGTGTGTGTGTGTGTGTTTGTATGTATTATTTCTTTCCTTTGCTCTGGACAGTATCTCCAATTCATTTTCAAAAGAGTTGTACTAGTTAGCATTACCCAAAATGTAGGAAATTTCCACTTTTATCCTGCCTTGGGCAACAGTGAATATTTAAAAATAAATTTCCAATTTAGTAGCAGAAAATGTGTTCTTTTTTGTGTTAATATTTATTTGTTTACTTGATAGAGACTGGATGTTTTCACATTAATATCAATTATTTGTGTTTAATCATCTTTGTGAACTTGGAATTTGGTCCATTTACTCATGAAGTTTTTAATATTCTTCTTACAGATTTTCTGAGATATTTATATAAGAACGATAATGACACTCACATATATGGTATACATATATGACCAATATATGCTTTCTATGTATCAATATATTGCTTTCTAATAGGATTTTTTTGCCTTTTACATGCAGAGCCCTTGTCAAATCTATTAAATTTTAATTTTGAAGCTCTTTATTATACTTCTAAACTTAGAAATTCATGCTGTCTCCAAAATTTTGCTAAAAATTTAATTGTTATCTCTCTGTAAAACATATTTAAATATGTTACATATTTTGCTTATAGTCTAAATTAAAAACCAAAATTGTTTTTTTTTTCAAGTGGCTGACTTGTTTGCCCCAACATGTTGAAGGAAATGTAAATTTTAAATAAAAACTAGTGCCGTGGTTGAATACTCCTTGTATACAAGTAACAAAAACATATTAAATTTCCTTAAACAAAACCAACCAAAATAAATGGGTGAAAGTGATTTAAGGGAAAGGATAGAGAGTAAAAGAGCATATTTTGGAATTTAGGGTCAGTGAAGGTAGTCAGATACCACAGGGATTGGAAATAGAAATGAAAACATGGTCATGAACCAAAACAACTACTCTTTCCACTTATCTTCCTCTGGGGTCACATGTCCTCAATCTGTTCCTCTGAGCAGGTCTGCCTGATTCTTCTGCTCCATCTATACTGTGCCCTGACCTAGCTACCCCTGCCCTATCCTAGGTTCAGTTTCTGTGATTAAATAACCCAACCTCTTCCTTATCCCCTTGATTTCAGGGTCAGTGGAACAACAATTCTTTGAAAAGGCTCCACTTAATGAGGCATTTATTTACTCCTGGTCCAATCAGAAATGGTTGGGGCCAGAGTAGCACAGAGTAGCAGCTCTTACTGTGGGAACACTTGTCAGAGCAGAAGGTAGGGGTGAGGCAGGCACCCTACACAATCCATCTATTACAACACTGAGGAGGTGATTAAAGGTATGATTGAAAGGGTGCTTCAAAAACCATGGTTTACACTGTTTTTAGGACAGTACCTAACAAATAATGTTTTAATATACATTGGATGAACTAGTAATATGCCTACCACGTACATATTTGTGTTTGTTCATTATCTCAGTTGCCTTATTTTGACATGAATGCTAACTTCTATCATCCTTTGTAAACTGGTAGAGAAAGAGCACCATTTTATTAGTTTAGCATGTTAATCTCACATTATTTGCTTCTCGTTTTCATTTCAAGTCAGATTTAGACCAACTTCTAATAATGTTGTAGATCTCCTATTCTTTACCTATTTCTTCCCCAATATCCTGCTTCTCTCCTAAAAGATCTCTTCATCCTCTACCTTTCAATATACTTTTAATATGCGAATTAAAGAGAGAAAACAGGGGCGCCTGGGTGGCGCAGTCGGTTAAGCATCCGACTTCAGCCAGGTCACGATCTCGCGGTCCGTGAGTTTGAGCCCCGTGTCAGGCTCTGGGCTGATGGCTTGGAGCCTGGAGCCTGTTTCCGATTCTGTGTCTCCCTCTCTTTCTGCCCCTCCCCTGTTCATGCTCTGTCTCTCTCTGTCCCAAAAATAAATAAAAACGTTGAAAAAAAAATTTAAAGAGAGAAAACACTTGCAGATTTAACTGTTTTATCAATCTCTGCTATTTGCATACTTTATAAGTTAGGTCCAATTTGAAATAAAACCACAGGAATATTTAATAAACAACTTCTAAGAAATTTTTTGGTAAAATATTTTTTTATTCTAGATCTACACTTCATCATCTTGCTACATGTTAAATTACTTCTTCTTAGGTACTAACAAACCAAGAGGATGTATTACTGTCTTTACTGCTGATTAGCCAAATAGGTCATATTAATTTCCATTAAAGTATTAAATTTAGTGTCTACTTACATATTTTTCTTTCTTCTTTTTTGAGTAATAAGGAAAAATCTTTTCTCTCTGCTTTTTTTTTTTTTTTTTTTGCATGGAGAGACAGACCAAAAGAGACATTTGCAAATGGGTTTCTGAAAATACGTATATTGTTTTGTCAATGAATACCAAAGGAATTGCCTGGGATTTATTCTAAGATGTGTAATATCAAACTTTCAAAGAATTCCATTTGAAAGATATAGAAGGACAAGTGATTTGTTTTATAGTATTGAAGTGGCTTGTTGAAATAAAAATATTTTAGTCTTTAACCTCTTGCTGTTTATTTCATAGTTTCTAATGTAACATATAGGATTTATAACTTTTCCCTTTGTCTTTAAATTTTTTGCTGTAGAGTATTTCACCCTTCAAACACTCAGTATCTTTCTTAGAATAGGTAGGCATAGTTTATCATACTGTACTAAAATCAGATTTGAGAAATGCGATTTCTACAAACTTACAGTATGTTAGTGACTATAAGAAGAACAGGTCTGGCCCTTTTGTTTATTGACAACTTGAATGTTCCTGAAACATTTCTCTAAGAAGCCATCATATGCAAATGGAAAGAAACATTAGCCACCAACAATGAACCCTTCCTATGGGCTATCAACATGTGTTAAAGTCCACACAAAATACAAACAAACAAACAAACAACAACAAAAAAAACAGTGGATGGCACTGGCACTATAGAGTTTTTTGCTAGGTTAATCTAATTTCGTTAAAATATTTATGTCAATATATTACTTCTGGCCCATAAGCAAGAGAGTTTTGAATTATTTATTATGTTTAGTTCTTTTTTGTAACCATCAATATTTTCATATTTTCTCTGTCCACCCCCCCTCCCGTGACCTGTGTCTGACTGATACTAGGTAGTAAATTTAGGAAATTTTCAGCTTCATTTTTATTGGGCCCATATATAGAAGTTAACTCATCTATATTGGTATTTGATTAAAGAATGTACAATGAAGGAAGTCAGAAACAGATTCTAAAACCAAATTATACTAGTTAATTGTGACAGTGCTAGCATCTAGCATTGGCTGAGAGTAGTCCTTAAAGTCAGACTCTTTCAAAAGCATTAGGAGCAGAATTTAAGGGGGAGCCTGGGTGGCTCAATTAGTTAGCAGCTGACTTCAGCTCAGGTCATGATCTCACTGCTCCTAAGCTCGAGCCCCGCAGTGGGCTCTGTGCTGACCACTCAGGGCCTGGAGCCTGCTTCAGCTTCTGTGTCTCTCTCTCTCTTGCCCTTCCCCCACTTGCATTCTGTCTCACTCTGTCTCTCTAAAATAAGTAAACATTAAAAAAAATTTTTTTAAGTAGAATTTAAGAACTATAACTAACTCTGTGTAAGCCAAAGACCTATACAAAACTACTGGGAGACTCAAAGAGAGTATTTGCCCATCAGGAAATTCCAAGCAACCAACTCCAGCCAGGGGTGCATAGACATAAGTGCAAAAAATGAATGAGGCACCAAAGTCAGCATGTTCAAGTGGTCAGATGTGCTGAAATTCTGCACTGCAAAGGAAACAATCAACAAAACTAAAAGGCAACCAATGGAATGGGAAAAGATATTTGCAAATGACATATCAGACAAAGGGCTAGTATCCAAAATCTATAAAGAGCTCACCAAACTCCACACCCGAAAAACAAATAATCCAGTGAAGAAATGGGCAGAAGACATGAATAGACACTTCTCTAAAGAAGACATCCGGATGGCCAACAGGCACATGAAAAGATATTCAACGTCACTCCTCATCAGGGAAATACAAATCAAAACCACACTCAGATATCACCTCACACCAGTCAGAGTGGCTAAAATGAACAAATCAGGAGACTACAGATGCCGGAGAGGATGTGGAAAAACGGGAACCCCCTTGCACGTTGGTGGGAATGCAAACTGGTGCAGCCGCTCTGGAAAACAGTGTGGAGGTTCCTCAAAAAATTAAAAATAGACCTATCTTATGACCCAGCAATAGCACTGCTAGGAATTTACCCAAGGGATACAGGAGTACTGATGCATAGAGGCACTTGTACCCCAATGTTTATACCAGCACTTTCAACAATAGCCAAATTATGAAGAGCCTAAATGTCCTTCAATTGATGAATGGATAAAGAAGATGTGGTTTATATATGCAATGGAATACTACTTGGCAATGAAAAAGAATGAAATCTGGCCATTTGTAGCAACGTGGATGGAACTGGAGGGTATTATGCTAAGCGAAATAAGTCAGGCAGAGAAAGATATCATATGTTTTTCACTCATATGTGGACCTTGAAAAACTTAACAGAAGACCATGGGGGAGGGGGAAAAAGGAAAAAAAAAAGTTACAGAGAGAGAGGGAGGCAAACCATAAGGGACTCTTAAATACACAGAACAAACTGAGGGTTGATGGAGGGTGGGGGAGAGGGGAAAGTGGGTGATGGGCATTGAGGAGGGCACCTGTTGGGATGAGCACTAGGTGTTGTATGGAAACCAATTTGACAATAAATTATATTTAATATAAAAAGTCATGGAAATTGAAATGTGAACTACAATGCCATAGTACTGTACACCAATTAGGATGGCTAAAATAAAAAAGTATTTAGCAAAGAAAAATAAGTAAAAAATAAAGCTACCATCTGTAATCAAGACAGTGTGGTATTGGTGAAAGAACAGACAAGTAGATCAATGGATCAGGACAGACAGCCCAGAAATAGACCCACATAAATCTAGTCAAATGAATTTTGACAAAGGAGAAAAGGCAATATAATGAGACACTGATAGTCTTTTCAATAAATTGGAGTAACTAGACATTCACATGCAAAAAAAATATATAGGCACTGACTCTACTTTCTTCACCACCTGAAACTAGACATAATTAAAATTAAATTTCTTTTTTCTCTGTGAAAGACACTTCAAGAGAATGAAAAGACAAGCCACAGAATGGGAGAAAATATTTGCCAAACACATACTGATAAAGGCTGCTATCCAAACTATACAAAAAACTCTTAAAACTCAACAGTAAGAAAAACCACTCAATTTAAAAAATTGGCCAAAGACCTTACAAGACACTTCAATGAAGATATCAGTTGGCAAACAAGCACATGCAAAGACACTTCACATTATATGTCACTGGGAAAATACAAATTAAAACAACAATGAGATACCAGTACATACCGGTTAGAATGGCCAAAACCCAAACCACTGACAATATGGAACAATAGGAACTCACAGTCACTGCTGGTAGGAATGCAAAAAGTACAACTACTTTGGCAGACAGTTTGACAGTTTCCTACCAAACTAAACATATCTTACCATATGATCCAGCAATCGTGTTCCTTGGTTTTTGCCCAAATGAGTTGATAACTTATGTCTACAAAAATAAAAAAGAATATTCATAGCTGCTTTTTTTATAATTGCCAAAAATTGGAAGCAACCAAAATGTCCCTCTGTAGGTGCATAAACATCCAAACAATGGAATATTATTCAGTGCTAAAAAGAAATGAGCTACCAAGTCACAAAAATACATGGAGGAAATTTAAATGAATATTACTAAGTGAAAGAAGCCAATTTAATATACAGCAAGTCTACATACTATGTGATTCTATAGGGAAGGAAAAAATATCTTTTCCTTCTACCCTTGGAAATTCTCAAAATTCTCGGTGGGGGTCCCTGTAACAAAGACTGAATAACAAGAGAAAAGGATATAATATATCCTTTAAATACAACATATAGGAGCACCTGGGTGGCTCAGTCTGTTAAGTGTCTGACTTCAGCTCAGGTCATGATCTCACAGTCCATGAGTTCGAGCCCTGCATCAGGCTCTGTGCTGACAGTTCAGAGCCAGGAGCCTGCTTCAGATTCTGTGTCTCCCTCTCTCTCTGCCCCTCCCCTGCTCATGGTCTGTCTCTCTCTGTCTCAAAAAACAAATAAATTTTAAAAAAACATTAAAAAAATTTTTTTAAATACAATGTATAATTAAATATAGTATTTATATTTAATATAAATATTATGTGACATGGAAAATGAAAACCTGAGCATTTTTATACTACAGCATTTTATACTATTTTATACTGTGTTTGATGAAGAGTAGAAAGTTGTGGGAAATGTTAAAAGATGAAGGATATGAGCTAATTGCAGTAAACTGGGGAAACTTAGCAAGGCCAATTCTATTCCTGTCTGTATTCCTCCAGCTTCAGAGATAAGAATTTTCCTGAGAAAATTCTGAGGGAGGCCACCTCTCACATGAAGGTCTCATAACCTGCTTCAGGCGAAAGTCAAAAAGTACTTCTCGCATCTGCCATTTTTCGAATTCCTTCAGTTTCAAATATTCAATTGGTCAGCATGCCATATTTCAGACTGGGACGTCCTACTATATTTATCAACACTTACTATATGACATTCTGGAAAAGGCAAAACTATAAAGACAGTAAAATAATCAGTAGTTGCCAGGGAGTAGTGGGGAGACAGGGATGAATGGGCAGAATACTGAGCATTTTTAGGGTTATGAAAATGTACTGTATGATACTACAATGGTGGATTTATCTTTTCAAAACCCACAGAATGTAGAACACCAAGAGTGAAGTGTAACAGAAACTATGATCTCTGGGGATGTGTTAATGGAGGCTCAATCATAAAGGTACCATTCTGCTACAGGATGTTGATGGTGGGGGAGCTGGTGCCTGCCAGGGGACAGTGGGTATGTAGAACCTCTCTGTACTTGCTGCCCAGTCTTGCTGTGAACCTAAAACACCTTTTAGAAAAGTGGTTTGATTATTTTTTAAAAAAAAAAGACAGCACACATAAAGAAAGGTGTTTAAACAGAATGCTTAAGTCATGAGCACACTAAAGAATTAGAACAAATGTGCAAAAAGCAAAAGTAAGCTTGAGGCTAAGAAGTCAGTAATATTTCATCAAGACTCACCTTGACCATGGTTCTTGGAGGTGAGGACTAAATGACCAAAACCACTGAGTGTGAAGTGAAACAGCTGAATCTTATCTCAGCTGTAAGTTAAAAAAAAAAAAAGTTCAATTTTTACCTTTCTATTGTAACAATCTCGGGGCTAGTCAGAATTGATATTATTTTATACAGCAGGGTCAGATACACAGCAATTCAGTGGAGCTAGGGGGAAGGAGAATGGCTCAAGTCCACCCTGGAAGGAGAGTGGCTCAAGTTCGGCCCGGGGTTCAGCCCTTGTCACCTGTGTTTTGAAGACTGTCACCCTCACATTTTATCTGCCTCCATTGTTCTGCAGCCCTCCACACCAAACCACCTTTGTTCTTCTGTCAGGAATATCCTCTAAAAGCACAGATCACTCTCCTCTATTTGCCACAGACTGAACTAGCACAAGAGAGAAGCTTCTGGACAGGGTTTGAACTGGGCAGCTGCCTGGGAGAGGCTAAGAATCTGCTCCCAAACCCAGGACTTGGAAGGAAACTCTCCTCTCAATTCAGGAGGGACTTCTGTGTGAGTATGGTGTACAATCCAACTCAAAAGAGCCAATAATGAGGGAATTTCACTCATTTACATTTAGACTAATAGGCCCTATAAGCATTTTCATTCAGTATCCTTGATCACAGGACCATTTGCAATTGGTTGCCTCCCAGGAGTTACAATTAGATGCTAATACATCATGATGCTTCTCTCTGGGACAGGTCACTCATCATCCCTTCCCCTATCTGTTTGTCTGTGGCTGTCCGTGTTTGTACCTCAGGATTTAGTCATTTGTGTATCCTCATCTTCCTGCCTCTTTACCAATCCACTGATTCCTTACATACATTTTTGCTATTTCTCCCTTCCTGAGAGATGGAATAAATTCTAAGTTTACTTTTCTCCATTTTCCTTTATCATTCCCATGGGCTTCACAGAAGAAAAAGCACTATGTTTCTATGATTGACATCTCTGTTCTGTTCCCATATTTTCCCTTCCTTCTTGTTCATCTTATTATTTTTTTAAAGTGACAACCTTTTTTTAACACCAGATAGGAACTTCTTATAGATGCTAAAAGAATATACCACTATAAGTTCATGAATTCTTGACTTCTGTAAGAAACTGTAGTCACAGAGGGATCACTGTGGTTTTCAGTGATGTGTCATTCCTCTCAGACATAAAAGAACATCAGATGGAGGAAGGGGCAAGGCAGTAGAAGCAGAGAAAACGCCTGGAGCAAGTCCTATTTGAGGAAATACAGGGATTCCAAAGATAACAAACAAAGTATGAGGGGTGCCTGGGTGGCTCAGTCTGCTAAGCATCCGACTTCAGCTCAGGTCATGATCTCAGGGCTCATGAGTTCAAGCCCCACATCAGTCTCTGTACTGACAGCTCATAGCCTGGAGCCTGCTTCGGATTCTGTGTGTGTCTCTCTCTCTGCCCCTCCCCCACTCGTTCTCATTCTCTCTCTCTCTCTCTCTCTCTCTCTCTCTCTCTCTCTCTCTCTCAAAAATAAAGAAACGTTTAAAAAAATTAAGAAAGAATGAAATTAACCTAGAATCCTTAGGCTCATGACAGATACTGAGGCCTTGCATATTAAGCAAAGGATCTGGGGCTTATGCTTTTGGAGATGAGAAACCAACAAGGATTTGTATGAATACAGATTGTTAAGAGTTTTTTATTTCATTTTTTATTTCATTTCATTTGCTCCTGATCTTAGAATCTCTATCCTTGTTTCTCATCAAAGATTTATAATTGTCCAATTGTAAGGTTTTGTATATGGATGTTTTCAGTAACATTATCACCATATTTAGGGAAGGAATTTGAAGGGAGTATTTTGATCTATTCTTAACTTCCTGCTCTTTTCAAGGGAAAAAGTGTTCGATAAACCATTAGAGTCATATTAAAACTTTGTTTGTATCCTGACATGAACAAGCCGCTGTAAAAATAAAGATTTGTTTGTAAAGCAATCTGGGGAATGTGAATGTAGCCTGTACATTACATGACAGTGAGGAATTTTTATTGCTCTGACGTCTGATAATGGCAAAGTTGTTACTTTAAAAATCTCTGTATCAGTTAGACATCATAATAAAGCTTTTATAGGTAAGACACATGATATCAAAAATATACTTTAAAGCTCTATAACTCCTCCAAAGCTAAACAGAGGAATCTATAAAGCTGCAAAAAATAATAATAATAGTAAAATCAATCATTGTTGAATATGATTGGTAGGGGTGCCTCTTCTCTGCTTTTATGTGTTACAAAATTTCCAAATATAACATGAAAAAATAAAACCAAATTCATCTGAAGTAGTCGAAGAACTAAATACAAAACAAAAATAAATTTTGGCCACCGGGTGAACAAGAAAAACTAGAAATTAAGCTTATTTTTAATGCTTTCTAAAGAGTTAAATACAGATGTTCCAAAATCATTTAAAATGAAGCAAAAAAAAAAGATAACCTTAAAAGTCTCATAAAATTTAGTTATTCAGAATTAAGACCCTAGGCAAAGCATCAAAATAAACATGATGTGTGGGAGATAATTAGTGTCTACAAGAATAGCCATTGCTCTTTTCTCATATGCTTTCCAAGTTCAGTCACATTTGATAAGAACCTTGATGTATTCATTTGCATAGAACCACTAAATGTGAGACCAGGAGGGAGACTTCGAGATTACTCTAATCTCACCTGTGTTCTACACGATATTATTTTGAGCTACCATTACAAATTGTCAAGCCCTCAAATTTCAAGATGAGTAGATTAACAATATACTCTAATTTCAAATTATGCAAGGGACTGATATTTGTTTTAAAAACCATGCCCTTCTTTGCAAAATAATAACCACTAATAATAACCAGTAGCTTACACTTGAACACTTCCACCTAAGGAGTTGAAGTAATCGCGAACTTTATTTTGGCCTCAGACATTTCCAAACCATACAAATCTTACAAAATGTATTGCTACTCTACTACCAATCATTCCTATTATTCTACAAATTAATTAGGAGTTTGAATATGCTACCTTAATACTGGAAATGCTTTTGACATATAATTTAGTTCCTAGTAAAGGCCAACATCTATGCTGAATATATCTCATGTCTAATGTGGAACTTTTAAGGAGCTGCCAAACTGCTGCCTGTAGGCCAAATCTGACCGACCATCTGTTTTTGTAGAGAAAGTTTTACTGGAACACAGCCACACATATTCACTTATCTGTTATCTCTGGCTGCTTTTACACTACAACGACATAGTTGAGGAGTTAACAGAGACCAGGGCCACAAGCCTAGTAGGTATCATTTAGCTTTCTATAGGCAAAGTTTGCCAAACTCTGGTTTAAAGCATAACTCTCAAATGCCAATGTCACAGACAATTCCTCCTCCCCACCCCGCCCCCAAAACATGTTGCTAATAAAGAGATAGAGAAATCCTCGTTGAGTTGCATAAATATGAGGATAATAACCATACTGGTATGGTTCATCATGATAATTCTATTAGTATATTTTGTGGGAAGAAGTTTTTAGTTCTTCTCTTACTAAATAAAATAGGTAGTACCAGCAAGTCAGCCACGATGATTATTTCTAGGAAAATATTCCTATTTGTCCATGATTTCACCACAATATTGGTAGTGCACTTGTCAATTGGGCTAATCCAGAAGTCCTTGTATTCTCAGTCTGAAGCCTACTACTGCCATAACTGTTGTTCCCAAGTCATAAAGAGATAGAAAGTGGAGTATTTCTCAAGGATATTGTTTATGTCTAGTTGGGCAAAAGAACTTGATTTCTGAGATGAAAGTGGAAGAATCACTCTCTTTAACCCTTTTCTCCTGGTCATATCATCACTCTTAACATGCAATCTTGAACATTATGCTTTGCTCACAGCAATCCTCTTACACTTCATATAGGGGGATCAAGGATGTTTAAACAGAACTAAAGATACATTTCTCATGGATTTGTTTGCTCAAAAGAAATGGATGAAATCTAAAGATCACAAAATTTATGATAGACAGTTTTCAAATTTCAACCTTAAACCATCCATGGAGTGTGGGATTTCAATAACATCATGGCAGTCACAAGAAACATGGCCGGGCCATGATGACATTGAGATCCATGAAGGGTATGATTTTATTATAGCAGAAACTTGAGTCTGTCTGGATTTGGGGTTTTCTTGAAAAGATCTGTTATAAGAATGTATCATGTTGGCTATATGTTACAGAGGAAAACAAGACTTCCTCTGGAGATAAAGAATCAGTCAAATCTTGTGAAATAGAATAAGATTCATGAAAGAAATATGAACAAGTTCCTCATAAAAAGAGGGTTTTTTTTTTCCCTAAAACTTAAAGGATGAGCCACGATGTCTTAGAACCTGTCAAAAGAAACCTTCAAAGCTAATTTCATATAGGACTTGTTTCATCAGCGAGTCAGTTAGTAAAGGCTCTAGTCCATCATCAGTGTTTCTGTGGTAAATAAAAGAAGCACAGAGTTCTTGTGATAGAAGCTATGGTGCTAACCAGGAAAATAACTGATGCATTAAATCTCATTCTAAATTTATATTTAGAGCAAAAACGCAATGATCATAATGATGATCTTTTTTTTAATCTTTTTTGAAGAGATGTGTCCAAAATTCTATGTTTTGTTTTCCTGTACTTGTGACAACTTCCTTAGCTACGACACTAAAGGTTCTTTTTACTACTGCAATGATGAGTAAACCTCATGAGAAGACACACTCTGGAGTTTGCCACTTCAATGCTTTTTATAAAGAAAAATCGGTAGATAGTCAACATTTTCCCCCCAAAAGAAGTAACGTGGATTTCCCAGATGTCCAGGAACCTACTTTTTTTTTAATGTGTTATAAAAAATCAGGGTTGTTTCATTTTTATTTTTTCTTTGTTTTTGTTTTTTCCAAACAAACAAACAAAAAAGCCAGTAGTGTGGTTAATACATTAAAAAAAAAAAAGGTTTACCTATTGACTAGCTCATATGACAGATATATTCTAAATTTGGAGAGCATATCTAAACAGGAACTTGTGCCTCTGGTTATTACCAGATATTACTTATCTGCTTTTATATAGAAACCTTTAATTTGCAGAAGAGTATTGAACTTTTTTGATAATTTTATTTTCTGAAAACATAAAATATGTGTTTTTAATATACTAGAGATGTTGTGGCAATAAATGTTTGACTTTATTTCTTTTTAATCTATATTTCATCACTAACAGTGACTGATGGAATATTCTTAACAGATAAAAGATGAGACAATGGCCAAGAAAAGAAGAGTTGGAGACAATAGTCTTGGAACTGATCTTGTGCTTAACTAGCACAGTTTCAACAAGTAGCATAAAGAGGGCTAGAGATCCTTGTGTATTTAAAAACGTACTGGTGACAGTCCTAATGGATTGTCAGCTGGCTGGAAATATACAGTCAAATCCTGGAAGCAGGAATATGAAGTGAGGGACATAGAGTTAAGCCCACTAAGCCTATCTCATGTGTGAGAGATAAGGTTTCATTTGTTGTTTTACATCAAAAAATAATCAGAAACAACTTGGATTTGAGTTATAGCTTGCTGAAGGCTACTTTTAAAAAACAATTGTCCTCATTAATAAAATCTACAAAGTTTAGTATGTGGATGTGTTAAAAGTATAAAGCTTATTTGTGTAATATTGTGAAATGAAAGTATTTTTTCACTTCCATTCTATAGTTATATTATATATGAACTATTCAAAGATTTAGGCTAGTAATTTCTGAGAACGGAGGAACTGTAATTTGCTATACAATTAAAACCCATTATTTCAGAAACAAAGCAATCTAAAACTGGATCTGAATCTCTTCAAGCCTTCTCTACATGGCAGAGGTATGATGCAAATATTCTGCAAGAGGCAAGGAAAAATTTGATCCTAGGTCTGGCAGTGCCCGTTGTTTCAGATGTGTTTAATATTTGTAGTTTCCAACTATCAGCATATCATGATTTTGCCATTTATCACAAACAACAAAACATTCAAATGACCACAACTTTCTAATAACTTAGCTGGCTTGTTAGAAATTGCAGAAAGCATCAACTCATTTTACTACTAAGCAAAACAGCAAATAGCAAAATCTCTGGATTTTAAAAAACAAAAGTATGAGTATATTTCATTATGGGAGCAGTCTCCAAGATATTAATCAACTAATGCTAAGTTGCATCACATGAATAAACATTGGTGATGCTGATAAGTTGATACATACCTACCTGCCAAAATACCTGAGATTACAGAGAATCTTTTATTGTAGGTAGACAGTAAGGTTTGTCAATACTCTGAAATTTTCATTTTAGCCATTTGTGTAAAATTGTTCCTTTACCAAAGTATTCAGTGTTACTTCTAGGGAGCTATGAAGCTGATTGATTGGATTAACACCTCCCTTCCTTTCCCCGCCTTTTGGGTGACAGTGTTAATGGACTATCAGATGGCTGGAAATGAATAGTCAAATCCTGGCAACAGAAATATGAAGGAGATGTGAGGGGCACAGAGTTAAGCCTATTATGTTATCTGTGTTTGTTTGTTTTTTTTTAATTAATTAAGAAGTGAATGTAATGAGCTTTTGCTTAATTTGGGACATGCTCAATTTTTATTGTCTGGATCGTATGCCTCATATAACTGGCACACAAAAAAGCATCAGCTGTAACAGAAGCAATTCTGTTGGCACTTTAACTGTCTAAATATAACCCATTAATCTTAGTATTTACCTGAAAAGGATATGTTACAGGGAAAAGTCATTGATCAGCTCCAGAAATCTTCATTAAAGGACTGTCAACACATTCTCGGTTCTGGTGTCAAAAGTAGAATTTCTTTAAGCTCTAACTACATTCTTTGGCAAAGCTTGGTAGGCAGATGCCAAGTCTACATTTGATTCCTCTAACTGGAAAAATAACATGGAAAAATACTTGCTTCCGTTTGTCTTGATCAAATATCACTCATTTTTGACAAAATGAAGCATAAATCTTCTCCAAAAGAAAAACTAAAGGACTTTGAGAGACATGTTAGAAATCAGAATTTTAAACAAAAATCCCTTCAACAACAGAGCACACTAATAAGGAGTGTTTAGGACAATATTCCAAAGAGCCATCATTGAAGATGTATGGAAGTAATTTGATCACATCAAGTTAAGTTCTACTAGTGCAGGCTAATGAACTTACAGACTATTGGGTTTGGGGCTGCTGAAAGCTGAGTGGCATAGGAGTTCCAAAGCATAGGATAGATAAGAATTGAAGGAGGCTTAGCCTACATAATTTAAGAATGGCATTAATTTAAAAACAAGAATTCTGGGGCGCCTGGGTGGCTCAGTTGGTTAAGCGGCCGACTTCGGCTCAGGTCATGATCTCGCAGTCCATGAGTTCTAGGCCCGCGTCGGGCTCTGTGCTGACAGCTCAGAGCCTGGAGCCTGCTTCAGATTCTGTGTCTCCCTCTCTCTGACCCTCCCTTGCTCATGCTGTGTTTCTCCCTGTCTCAAAAATAAATAAACGTTAAAAATTTTTTTTAAAATAAATTAAAATAAGAAAAAATAAAAACAAGAATTCTGTCTGGGTACAGGGTGACCATGCAATTATTAACAAAATAGAAGTGAAACATTTTCTGGGAAGTGCTTTCCCAGAATTTCTCAGGACCCTGTAATGACTTTGAACTCCTCAGGTCTTACTGTTTTCACATCTGGTATTTCTTTTGGGGGGTTACTTCTTGTCTTGTCCTTTTCATTGTTTACTTCACTGACAGATTACTGCTTACCCCCACTGATACCTTCATCTTTGGTGATCTACTTACTCAATTCTCCTTCTTCTCTGGTCCCATTAGCTGCCACTGATATTATCTTGCCCACTGTTATCTGTTTCATAGTTGTTTCCATCATGCCACGAGGCGGTCCCACCCCTCTGTCTGGTAGGAGTATTTATGATCAGTGGCTAAACTGCTATACAACACTCTAGCCACCTTTACATAATATATTGTATCCTATCTTCAGCTCAAAGTTAGGTTGTCCATAGGCACTGCTTCTTAAGTCAGTGTAGTAAATCTCTTCCTGTCCTGTCTTTCTGCTCATGTCAATTTACTACATTGTGGGCACTGTCCTCTGAATTTGGTACCACACAGGATGATGAACATTAGAGATGTCAAAAGGTTCTCAGTGACTATATCTACCTAAGTTGAGTGAGGCTTGGGGTAGAAAAAAGAAACAGTTGAACAGTAGCTTCAGTCCAGCAAATGCAGGTATGGGAGAGATAAGTAACTCAGATTGGGCCCTGGCCGTTATGTGGGAGTAGACAGAATTAACAAGGCCATGGTCACGATCACCTCAAACAGCCAAGACATAATGAATCATAGAAATATATCTATGTTAAACAAAACTCAACTCCTTGGCAAATTAGGATCATCAACCTTCATATCCAGGGGGAAGACTCAAAAAACAGTGTTAGTAGCTCCAAGGATAGATCCAATACAGTGGCACTAAAAATGTTCTTGCCTAGTTGGAGAAAGTCTTAACTCTCCAACTCTCCCAATGTATATCTGGGAAATGATAAGAGAGTTAAGACTTTCTCCAACTAGGCACATATATATATATGTATACACACATATATATATGTCTTAATGTAAAATATAAATACATATGCAAGAGAAGTTTAAAAGATAAATATTAATACACATAAATATGTATATAAAAGATAAATTTTATCAGGGGTTTGTCTGGTGTTTGGGGAGCTTCATTTTCCCATGGGTACGCCAGGTCATAAATTATCTATACCATCCTGGTAAAACACAAAATATTCCCCAAATTACAAAGGACTCCACCCTCAGGTTCTAAGTTGAGACTGGGGGGCCATTTATGGGTACCTTTTGCCATGCTTTTTCTCCAGTATTCAAGCAAGCTTTTACTTACAGTCTTATTCTCACAAATATGGCAACACCAGAGGAAATGAGGCACAGCTTATTCAGTGATCTTGACTGGCTAAAGACATAGCAGTAGATATCTTGCTACATTCCTTTTTTACACCTGGTAGAACCACATTTACAAAGAGAAGAAAATACGTTCTTCATCTAGGACTAATGGTAGAACAAAAAATTTACCGGGACTCACAGTTAAATGTGAGCACAATAACAATTGTTCCTATAGAGGTTTATTCTTGTTTTACCCACTTTTCTTTGTTTAGAATGAGTGGTGTTTAACTAGTTCTAAATAAATTATCTTTTAACCACTATAAAGCCACTATAAAAGGGGCTCTTTCTGCCATTGTGACACAGTTATGTTGTGGGAGGCATCATAGGATTTATAATAGAACATATGGGCATTTGTTCCTACTCAGAGCTCTGCTCTGCAGATTCTTGAAAGTAGCAGTAATTCTAACATTATTGTCAGAAATGTATTCTCCAAGCTCTCTCACATAAATAAGGAGGGATCAGAGTATTCTACATCTCATAAATAATTTGAAAACAGGAAGGTCAGGAAGAGTAAATAATAGGTATACAACAGACTATTGTCTGGGGGTAAAGAGAAATTACAGATTAGATATGCCTACCCATTAACTTCAACACTTTATTTCACCCATTAACTTCAACATCATATTTTTTTATTTTACTGACACTTCTCCATAACTACAAGTGTTAATGTATTATACCTCATTGAGTATAAAGAACATCCACATGATATTATAAAGTCTGTTTTAAAAGTATACACTCGTACTTCTAATGTTGTAGCCAAATATTAGGAGAATACCCTGTGGATTGGACATTTTTCTTCTGTTCAGATTCATATTTTTAAAGGTTAACAGCTTAGTTAAATCTACCATCCCAAGAAAGTCCTTACTAAGTATGAAGAATTGCTTGGAGCACAGAATGCTTAGTTATGAGAACAAAAATCTCTTGAATGGAAAGATTTCTTTCCAACGTGAGATTTTAAGAAAAACTTAATGATTGAAAAGGGGAGATTTATATGCAAATCATTAGGAAACTTTGAACTCAGCATTATGAAACTTCCAGAGATTTACTCTTGTAAATATTTCGCACAATATACTATGATATATGAACTTAAGTGTAAAAATTTTTACTAATTTTTTTAGACTCTTAAGCCTAGAAATTCACAGACCATGAAGCTCAATTTCTCTCTGAATTCAAAACTGCCTCCCGCCTCTTTGAAAGGGAAGCATTTTTCCTCTTCTTGGCCGAAGCTCAAGTTTTCTATTTTGGAACATTCTAAGTAATTTAAAGTTGCTCCTCACACTGCTCCAAAACTCACCATCTCTACTTATGTCCAGAAGAGTAAGATAGCACTGGTGTTTTCTCTCTTCCCTATGACAACTTCAATATTTAAGGCAACTCTCTTAATGTTCATAAAATTATTTTACATATCCCATAAATCAGAGAGCCTTCCCCCTTTGATCGCTGGGATAGGAACACATACTATTGGTCAGTGCCCTTATCTATATGTTCTGTGTAATATTACTAGTCGCCAATAACCTTATGATTAACAAAATCACCACCAGTTTGGCATTTGAACTGTCACCAAGGCAAGTCTTCAGTACTTTTCACTTGAGAAGTTATTTGAATGTGAACATTCATATCTGTTACGTTTAATTGTCATTGCCTACCTTATCCACAGCCTCTGCTGGCTCTTGATCACGTGATTCCAGTTCCTGATGACAACCTATAGGACTAAGTGCAGTTCCACACCTGCCTACCCAAGAGCAGTCCTTTTACTGCATATTCAAAGACAGGTCTCGTTGGTGACCTGTATCAAAAAGATGAGAAGAAGTGACTAGTCCAATCATCTCAGGAATTAAAATCAAGACAGTATATGTCAAAATATGATATAAATATCAATGGAAGCATACAACATTAGTTTAGGTAGCATATTTAGACAAAGAATATTAAACATGTTTGCCTATGTATGTGTTAGTAAAATCGAGAACATCAAACCCACTGTTTCATAGGCAGTGATTTCTTGGACTGAGTTAAGAAAAAAAAAGGAATCCATTTAAAGTTGGTTAAAAGAAAAAATATTAATAAAAGAGCCCTAATAAAAACAAATGAATGGAACATATTTTGAGACCAATTCCCCAGAGATCAGTATTACAAAATACATCTACAAATACAAAATACATTCAAATTTTATAATCATGTGTTCCATATATCTTTTAAGTCACTGATAAATTGGGCAAGGATATTTATAGAAAGAAAAGAAGGAAACTAACAATTATTGATGTAAATTTTCTATTAGACAAAGTCCCACTCCTTACAGATTAGCTCCGGCAAAGCCTCCCCAATCTACCATCTGTTAGATTTCCTAATTCAATGTCTGTGTTACCATGGCTGTTTCATTCCAATTGCTCTTTTTGGAGTTTTAGAATAATGTCTATTGTGTGATCTCTCCAGGAGCCTATGAATATATGTGCATAGTGTCTGCGGTGTAGTGCTATTATTTTTTAATCAAACAAAAAACTGTAGGTGAAATTCCATTATCACTATACAATTGATTTCTTTATACAAAGGAGATAAAGGTGAAGATAGAAATATCAAAAGACCTAGAAAGGCAACCTTTCTGTGATGAAGAAATGTGGGGCAAAGTAAAGAAACAGGCTTAGGACAAGGAGACAGCCAGTTCAAGTATAGCTCTTTCAGTTACTCCCTAAATCAACTAAAGCAGATCATTTGCCATTCTTTAGTCAACTTTCTTGTCTATTAAATGGGGACCTGCATGTCAGGTGCCAGGAGCAAAGTAAATATATGCAGTAACCACAATGGATAACACTGTTTTATTCTTAATTCAGAAAAACAAAATATTGGTATCAGCTTTTGAGAATAAACTTTCAGGAGTCATAAAAAGCATTTTTTTAACCTAGCATTCCTCAATAATCAAACAGACAAAACCACTTTATCATGGAATTGACTTTATGATACAGCTTAAGAATGCTCCAAAAGTTAGAGGAGAGCATGGGTGGTTCAGTCGGTTGAACGTCCGACTTCAGCTCAGGGCATGATCCCGTAGATCATAAGTTTAAGCCCCTTGTTGGGCTCTGTGCTGACGTCTCAGAGCCTGGAGCCTGGTTCAGATTCTGTGTCTCCCTCTCTCTGCCCCTGCTCCACTCATGCTCTGTCTCTCTCTGTCTCTCAAAAACTGAATAAACATTAAAAAAAGAATGCTCCAAAAATTAAAGAATTCTATTGTGTTCTATTTCATTGTTTTCTATGTTAAATAATTGTGTTTTGGAATCTTAGCAGCTTATTGATGCTGGGGTTCTTACTTCTAGCTGAAAAAAAAATTTTTTTTTTTAGCCGAGAAAGATCACTCTTTTTAAAAGTCAATACCTTGGTAAAAACTTACTTCAAATAAAATGAGATTAATTAAAACCATTGTATAATTCTAATTGATAAAAATTCATAGTTATAAAGTCCTTAAATGAAATTATATAGCACAAGACACCTAAGGTAATCTTTCTGAGTATAATATAAAATTGGACTAGTTTTATTTCTCTCAAATTAAATCCAAATCTCCTTGGAGCATTTAGTCTAAGATAACTAAATGAAAATTGTTTGGCTTTTTATTTTAATAATTTTCACCACTAGTCTCTACCTGTATGCAATTTTAGAGTTAATATCAGTGAAACAATTTATACTCAAACGCACTTAAAATGGGAAAATATGCGACAATGAAATTTTAATTTGTGTTCCTTGTAGGCTAATACACAAGGAAAATTTGATAAGAGAATGACAGGGAGAAATAGGATACAGTTTTAAATATAGAAACAGAACTGGAATGTTTTTTAGGCTCCCTTCTAATTAGATATTGTCACTATAGGAGACAAGCTAAGTTTAGAGTGCGTCCCTCTGCAGAGGAGTGTGAAATTCAAGTCCGGTTTCAGTGGAGTGCAATATAATTAGAAAATCCTTGGTGAATCATTGACATCAGGAAAGACATTTAAAACCCAGTCATGGCCCTTTTTAAAAAATCAAACTCCATTAAATAGAAACCCTGAGAAAAAATCTGTAAGCTCAGCCACACAGGTAAAATAAGGAAATTGAAGTGGTCAATACTTCACAGCCCTGTGCACTCAGCTATCTATGATTTGTTTTAGGAACAATGACCCTGGTGGCAGGAAATTGAAAGCCAGATACTCCTACATATATTGTTCCTTACTGTGTGGTATTTAACACGTAGCGGTAGCTGCACAACCAGAAACCATGTGTGAGGACAGATTACTACTCAGACAATGCAGGTGGCTTACCCTACTACTATAGAGTACGTATAGTGCACACGATACACATAGTATACGTAGTACAGAGAATCCAGTGTCTGGATCATATAGAATATAGTATATAGAATAGAATTCAACCATGTGGAAACACAAACTCAAGTCATCTCACACTCTCCCACTTTCTGCTTAAAATTCTTCAGTGGTTTCTGGTCGGTCTCGCTCAAAAGCCCAAGTTCTTCCAATGATCTACAATGCTGCAATAGGGTTCCTTATTAGCCTATCTGATCTGATCTCTTACCATTCTTTCCCTCGATTGTTCTCTTTCAGTCACACTGGCATAATTCTGAAAACTCAGGAGAAGAGCTCTTGCCTTAGGACCTTTCCACGTGTGCTTTCTCGTGGACCGGGAACACTCCTTTTCCCAGACAGCCATGCACCTTGCTTCCTCACATCAGGTTTCTGCTCAAATATAACCTAACCAGTGTGGCCACCTCATTAAAAACTGAACGACCCATTTCCTCCTTTCTTACTTTACTTTTCTACATAGCACATATCACTTCTAACATACTACATATTTTATATATTTAATTTGTTTATTGATCGTCTGCCCCCCACCAGAATTCAAGCTCTATCATGGCATGGATGTCTACAAGAGAAGCTCAAACAAGTACTTGTTGGAAAAGTAATTGAAGTATGAATGAATAGAAGTATCCATTTATCTTTTAATCACATCTCTTATTGTAAGGAAATGCAGGAGAATGCTAGTTTTTTTGGGTTTATTTTTTTAATGTCCAGGATGATTAAGACATGGACAGCTTCTTTAAAATACTTTTGGTTCAGGGGTGCCTGGGTGGCTCAGTCGGTTAGGCATCGGACTTCAGCTCAGGTCATGATCTCACAGCTTGTGAGTTTGAGCCCCGCGTCGGGATCTGTGCTGACAGCTCGGAGCCTGGAGCCTGCTTCGGATTCTGTGTCTCCCTCTCTGTCTGCACCTCCCCTGCTCATGCTCTCTGTCTCTCAAAAATGAATGTAAAAAAATTTTTTTAAGTACTTTTGGTTCAGAAGAAATTATCTTTATAAATAACATTTATAGAGTATAGAGAATTCTAAGTATTCGAAGGCTAATGAGGCCAACAAGACAGAAAAACACTGCATCAAGCTATAGAAATCAGAGAAGCTTCACGGAAGAGACGGCATTTGAGTTGGTTTTTAAAAAATGGGGTCTATATATATCCACATAAATGAGTGGGAAGGGTAAGAGAATTCTATAAGCAAAGGCTCAAATCCTATGTATGTGGTCACTGAGCACAAGGAACATTAAACTTTACTGTCTAGCTGCATTATAAGACATAAAAACAAACCCAGCAAGAAAAATGAAATGTGAACATTCTCATCAAAGAAGCATCATTTTAATAATATTTACTGCTACTTGAACATAATTGCTTTGATCCCTGCTTGGACCTTGGACCTTATTCTTATGTTTTGTTGTTTTTTGTTTTGTTTTGTTTTTACTTTTTAAGTTTCACTTTCTTCTGCCAGTTAGTAAGAAGTGGAATGTTTTCAGGGGCGGGGGCAGCTAGGAACTCCCCTCTTCTTTTTTTTTTTTTTTAATTTTTTTTTCAATGTTTATTTATTTTTGGGACAGAGAGAGACAGAGCATGAACGGGGGAGGGGCAGAGAGAGAGGGAGACACAGAATCGGAAACAGGCTCCAGGCTCTGAGCCATCAGCCCAGAGCCTGACGCGGCTCGAACTCCCAGACCGCGAGATCGTGACCTGGCTGAAGTCGGACGCTTAACCCACTGCGCCACCCAGGCGCCCCGGCACTCCCCTCTTCTTATCTCTTCTCTTCATCATCTGTCTGCCTGATGGATCAAGGTACCCAGCTCTGTCCTTCCCAGCTGGAGGTTCAAAATCCTACCTGTTGTGGGGCAGTATGAGGCAGGTGAAAGTAGTTAGCATCAGAGAAATAGTTTTGGTACCTAGCTAGTAACCACGAGAAATTAGATCCAGACTAAGAGATTTATGACCAATATGCTTTGGATCATGCTTTGGGTGTTTTTTTTTATTTGTTTTATTTAGGTCTCTTTTACTTTTGCCTCTAAAAGGTAAATCATTTCTGTACTAAAAAGAAGTTGTATTAGTTATTAGAATTCCTTACAAAAATGATTTTTTTTTACTTAAAATGCTTACTTTTCAAACATTTCTATTTTTGCCCATTACCTTTATTTCTTAATTAGAACGAAACCAGAAGGTATTTTTTAAATTTTTCACTCTCCCTCATGGGTCATTTTTTTGTTGAATCTCATCCAGTCATTTAAAAATCTTGTTAGCCCTAAGCCTGTTCCCTTGCTTTGAATCCTTTTTTAAGCCCTTAATGTTTTTAAATGTCTTACTGTAAAACTTTTAAGTTTTAGTTTTTCCCTCTCCCACCGTTTTACATATGGAACTTTAACTCTCTGAACCCTGTACATTTTTTTCATTTCAATAGTAATCTTATTTTCACTATTCTTTCTTTTACCTTGTAATGATCTTGTGAAAAAGACTTTTTAATACAGGTTAACAAGAAGTTCAAATGCAAAGATGGAAACATTAATAAAAATCAGAACCATCCTTACATGTGGTAAGAGGCTTGCTCAGCTTTCCCTATATACCTACCACATTCCTGTCCTTGTCCCTCATGCCTCTACCCATCATATTACCACCACCCCCACCATACCAGCAGGGAGTGACATGTTTTTTCCAAACATTCCCTTGGAAAAAAAATCAGGTGACTCATGAGTTAATCCTCCCAAGTGTTATTAGCAACCTCCCTCCCCACCACACATACACACACACACAAGCTTAGAGCCATTTTCTTGGACTATATGGCACATTCACTCCATGCCATCCTACCCTTGCATGAGGAAAACCTATGTTCTAGTCCTTGGTCTCTGATACAGATAGCCATTCTGCATACTTAGCAAACCATGTCAACATATGCTGTAAGTCAGGAGGGGATATCATGAGTAAGGTCATATCAGAGAAAAGACCTTTACAATTGCCTTACTTAGATGATGGACCCAATGGTGCTGCAGCTCCCAACAGATATCCAGGGAAGGAGAAACAGGCAAGATTCCTCATCCAGCTGGCTTGCACTGATTTTTAATGAGCATGCTTTGAGTATGTTCCTACCCTCTTTTTGTCCTCACTGTGAAGATTAAGGAAAATCCCCTTTACATTACAAAACAAACTAAACTGTGGTCCTGTCATTTTCTATGCAGTGCCTTTCCCTTCACAGGGGCTCCTGTGCATCTCAGACCAGGCCAGAGGTTATATTCAGCAGGGATGACCAACTCACTAGGCCTCAGGGCACAATTCAGGCCCATTTTGTAAGTGCATGTTTGGGTTCCTAGGAAAATACAGGAGGTTACTCTGGGGAGACTTGATATTGTAAAGGTGATGTAAGAAAAATTTAGATCGAAGTAATTTTGATTACGTTTCTGACTTTATGTCATTTTGACCTGATAGATCACCCATTCAGTCTCTTTTGCCTGGTTGAGAGGTTTTAGTGGTATTTCCCCAAAATAAGTGCACTTTCCCCTCAATTTCAAGATGTGCTAGCTCTCTCTTCAACTATCTGGCTGAGAATCTGATCTACTTGCTATTGTCACTCACTGTTCCATTCTTGGTCATCCTATCATTTATTTATTTTTCATTTTTTTACTTTAAGTTTCACTCCCCATTGACAAATAGGCTCAGGAGGACTCCATATATACACTACACCTCAGTAGAAATGCCCTAACGGCTTCAGAAACACCAGTGTGGCAACAGGCCCTTATGGCAGTTGAGAAGTCATACAGTGGGACCTAAGTGCCAGTTCCAGGATTTGACAGACCTGAAAGGGTTTGACCCACAATGACAGAATGCAGATTTAAAAGTAAAGCCTTTATATTTTGATGCATCTGAAGAGTCTTCCTTTTTTCCTTTCTTTCGCCATTGTAAGTGTCTAAGGAAACTCATTTTGAATAACCTTCAGACCATTGAGGGGGATTTCACATAGTTCTCTAGGCCTCTACAAGTTAAGATCAAATGACTGGAAGGAATATCACAAATTTACATAGACCAGACCCTACAATTCTAAAAGACAGGATAAAGTATCTTTTCCCCAAAATGTCTATGAAAAGAGATTCCATGGTTTAATTCAAAAGAAAGAGAAAACTTTGAAAAGAGAAGGAAACGGGAGGAGGCAGGAAGAAAACCTAAAACTTTTCTAAGCGTACTTTAATATGGAAGATTTTTAATATCTTAATTTTTTTCTCATTTTAATTTCTCCATTAAACTTTCCATAAGAAGCATATGAAATTAACAAGTGCTGATACGGTACTAAATTGCACACTTTCTCTTTTTTTTGTCATTAATTTTTTATCTGTTTTGTTCCTCTCCCAATTACTGTTCCACTTACCTTCCACCTTCTCTGCACTAATTTCCTTCCATCCCCCATGGCCCTCTTTAAGAAAGCCTGCATTTTCATCCTTGCTTGTGACAAAGACATGAGCAACTCCCATTAAATAATGTTGTTAAAAATACAAAATGGTTTGGGGCGCCTGGGTGGGTCAGTCGGTTGAGCATCTGACTTCGGCTCAGGTCATGATCTCATGGTCTGTGAGTTCGAGCCCCGCGTCGGGCTCTGGGCTGACAGCTCAGAGCCTGGAGCCTGCTTCGGATTCTGTGTCTCCGTCTCTCTCTGACCCTCCCCCGTTCATGCTCTGTCTCTTTCTGTCTCAAAAACAAATTAACATTAAAAAAAATACAAAATGGTTTGTTAACACCTGTTCCCCAATATTGCACTTCAAAATTCTCCCGGTACATGGAAGGGGAGAAGCGGTTTGGCCAGTGTCACTGACAGATGGGTTATCAGTGTAAGCCTTCAGCAAGATTCACCAGCCTGTGACTTCCTTCTGCCCTCAATGCTCCCCAGATTGTCCCGTGGGCAGCACAGCCCTGCTGTGAAGAGTCACTCAGCTCTGTTCTCCATGTCTCTCTGAAGATCACTCTGAAGCCCGATATGGGCCTGTGCCAGGTGGGAGGTGATTTCCTAGAAATCAGCCAAGATTTATTTTATTTCCTTGCATCACTTGACTCCTGGTTAAGCCTCTGGTGGGAAATTTTTGAGGTTACCATCCGGTATCTATAGCTCAAGGAGGACAATTGCACTTTGTAATTGGAAACTTCATCTCAGCTTTAGATTTAAATTTTAACACAAGAGAATGTCTCAAAGTCAGAAGCAAAAACTGGGATATGGGGAATCTTTTGTCATTTACATAATCTCTCCCAACATATGGCGGCATCAGTAGATGCCAACTGCAGTCACTCTTAATTAAAAAATTAGATATACAGAAGTATGAAGCCTTTTCTCTAAGCTCTTTTACATTATTCAACCCTGTCCATATGTCCACCAAAGGAAAAAAAAGAAAGAAAGAAAGGGAGGGGGATGAAAAGCCCAGAGACTGGAGAGTTTTTTTTCCCAATATATTAAAAACTTTGTATGAACAAATCTCTATAAAGTTTGCAACCTGATAAGACAATGGTGATTTCAGCTCACTACATTGAAGTAAATATATGTAAATTCAGCACACATTTTCAATCTGCAATGATTTGCATATTGCTGGGATTATTTTTCTTTCATTGTCTGCTAAGACAAACTGGATTCACAAACAAGATACATCATATAAAAACAATGTATAGCCAATTTATAAAACAAACCACTTTCAATCATTTTTAGATGTGTTTTTAAACAACTGAGGCTAATTATAAATGTTTAAATATATTAAAACAAAACATCTAACCAGCAAGTATTTTCCCAGTTTAGATCAACTGTACAAGAAAATTAACACAGTAATTCAAACAAAACACTCTACCAATAGTACAAAATTCATTGATGTATTCCAGTATTCCCCTGAATTAGGTTTCACAGGTTTACTTGAAATTAATGGAGCTTTGTGATTTGGTTCCTTAATGTCTTCCAAAAGTTTTGGGAAATTATTATCGCTGCAAATATTTCTCTTGCCTTATGCCCTCTTTCCTCTCTTCTGAGACTCCAGGTAAATATATAATAAACCTCACACCATCCTCTGTGTCTCTTACCCTCTATCTTGTGCTCCCTGCATTTTACTTCTTCAGCGTTATTCTGGATGGTGTCTTTTGATCTATTTTCTGATTCGTGTATTTTCTCTTCCCCTGTGTCTTGTATGTCTTTAAACCCACCTCCTGAGTTCTTAATTTTAGTCATTTATTTTTCAGTTTTAGAATTCCTAGTCAATTCTTTTCTTTAAAATTACAATGTCATGTTACATAGTTTCCAAATCCTCGATAACACGTTTAGGTTCAACGTTTATTTCCATGAGTGCAGTGAACATATTTTTCCCCAGTCTGAGCATATTTCCACTATGTGACATATCTACAGGTCTTTGTCATCTGTCTTTTGTAGTGGTTCTCTTCCATGTTGTCTCTTCCCCATGTCTCTTGTTATCCCTGGATGCCAGGCATAGTATTTAAAAATTTGCTAGAAATAATTTGAGGCCTAAAATAATATTTTTCACTTGCTTTCCAGTTGCCTGGAAATATTAGCTTAATCCAATTCTTCTGGGTGACCTACATGACTTGACATAGGACAGCCATCTGTTCCAAGATGGTTTGATTCTGGTTCAATCTGCCCTCTTGATTTGGTTCTCAAATTTAAGTCAGGGAAGTTTACTCAGACACCTCACCTTTGGCAAGCAATGGACTCTAACCTTTGTCCCTGAAGTTCTGAAACTCTGTCAAACACTGCTCAGATCCTCCTCTGAACTGGCAAATGCTCCTGAGCCAAAGCAATTCCAAATTCCAGACCCACGTCTCTCAATTCTTTCTTCTCCTACATTGGTCCAGTTCATCTCTTCACTATCATGTTGACTATTTGATGCTTACACACTGGTCTTTTTTTTTTTTTTTAGTTCATCTATATTTTTAAATTATAATCAGCAATAGGGTTGGTTCAAATTACTCAGTCTGACATTCCCATAACCTTAAGAGTTTTTTCTGATTACTCTTAACCAGGCATTTTTTAGAACATACCTAATGACTGCACTGATACGCATACACAAACATGTCATTATTTCTACTGGGAATGAAGACAAGGTAGATCCACTGGAAATTTTCCCATCAATCCCAAATCTGTCCCATCTATCCTGACAGGTAAATGAAACTACTAACTCCATGCAATGATATCCCTATATTTCATAAAGGACAGAATATTTTATCTTCAAGAGAGAGAATGAATAAAATTATATAAACCTGTAAGTTAGTGCATTCGGAACAGAAGAGCACCACATAGAGAAAAGTAATTACATTATGAGAAACATCTTATGTGAAATAAAACTATAAAATATTTCTTTTTGGAGTGCAGTTCTTTGGCATTCTCTCTTCTCAAATACAAGTGATGACCTTGTCTCCCATCTCATGGAGAACACAGATGAAATCAGATGTGAAGGACCCCATGTTTCCTCTGTCACAGCGCCCACCCTTCTGCATCTATACTTACCCTTCCCACCTTGTGGTCAGCTATTAAGATGAAGTGGGGCACCTGGGTGGCTCAGTCGGTTGAACGTCCTACTTTGACTCAGGTCATGATCTCACAATTCATGAGTTGGAGCCCCACATTGGGCTTACTGCTGTAAGCACTGAGCCTGCTTCAGATCCTCTGTCCCCCACTCCCCTGCACCTCCCC
Organism: Prionailurus bengalensis; assembly: GCF_016509475.1. Lineage (NCBI taxonomy): Eukaryota > Metazoa > Chordata > Mammalia > Carnivora > Felidae > Prionailurus > Prionailurus bengalensis. The sequence goes on from NC_057354.1 coordinate 112,751,380, forward strand.
TACTTGCTTGCTCTCTTAAAAATAAACATTTAAAAAGTTAAAAAAAAAAAAAGATGCGTGAAATGTCTCTGGACCTGTCAAAAATTGACAGATCCATTTGTGCATCACATTCCCATCTCTCCTCCCTAAGAAGGACCTTTCTCTTCTATTGGTTTCTTTATCTCCACTAGATCATTTCTACCAACACATTAAAATGTCTAAAAGGGGTAATATGTTTCATAGAATTCATGATCTTTTTTTAAAAATATGTATTTGGGAGAGATCAAGAGAGAGAACACATGAGCAGGGGAGGGGGCAGAAAGAGAGGGAGAGAGAATCCCAAGAAGGCTCCACACTCAGCACAGAGCCTGACACTGGCTCCATTCCATGACCCTGGGATCATAACCTAAGCCAAAATCAAGAGTCAGACACTCAACCAACTAAGCCACCCAGACACCCCTAATTCATGAACTTTTGGCTTTTACTTTCTTAGTACATGACTTTCTTCCTAGTTTGTCTAAGGAATCCTTCAGCCTGGAAGATAAATGAGGAGCTGAATTCCCTTACCTCCCATATTTAAATAAAGGACACCAAGACAGAAAGAGAGGGGATGCGTATTAACATTTGCCTCTTTTTGGCTCCAGAAAGAGGGAGGATGCCACATATGAGTGTCTGAATAGTCTTCTCTCTGGCTTTGGTACAAAGCAGAATATATTTGACATTGAGTAAGTGAGGATACCACCACCAATAGTGGGAACTCTGTTTATGACTCAGGAATGAGACTAATTGTCTGACTGGCTTTCAGAACTGAACCAAGGCCTAATTTTACTAGTTTGTGCATATAGTGTTGCCAGGCAAAGGGCGACCTCAAAGTTTAGATATCTGAATGTGTCCTCAGTGTGTGGGTACTTGGATGCTGTGTGCATTTTATAGGGTCTGCCTTGTCCCATAAAATGACTGTAACACAGGCTGGTCTCCAGGGTACAAAACATAAGGCCTCAGGAAGAGAATGGAAGCTGAAAGGCCTTGAGCTTTGAGTAAGCCAGAGGACGCACAAGAGTGAACAAGTCATGAGTTAGAGCAGCTACAGACTATTAGTATGAAATATCTCGAATCAACCAGGAGAAAAAAAGGGGTCCTCATAGGATCTGAGTTTTTCCGTTCACCCCAGGGATGTGAAAGCAGCAATGCCCTGTCCTAGACCCAGGAGAGAAAAGCCAGATTAGAGAGAAGCTGTAGGAGGCAAATTGAAAACCTGAGCACTTTTTCCCTAGAAATCCTTTTTTGAGATAATTCAAATAATCAGGGGCACCTGGGTAGCTCAGTTGGTTAAGCGTTGGACTTCAGCCCAGGCCATGATCTTGTGGTTTGTGGTTTGAGCCCTGCGTCAGGCTCTGTGCTTCAGATTCTGTGTCTCCCTCTCTCCCTGCCCCTTCCCTGCTCACGCTCTCTCTCCCTCAAAAACAAATAAACATTAAAAAATAAAAGATAATTAAAATAATCAGATTGGATTAAATTTTAACCTGAAAGAATACTTAGCTTTCCCCACCCCCCCCCCCACCCCACCACTCTAGCCAGTAGGTGGTGGCTAATGAGAAGTCAGGAGTAACAACAAACAAAATTATTTACAATACATCAAAATGAGAGTAAGTTACACTGTAATATTCTCTACCTACTTAAAAAAATGAACTCTCTTAGCCCTCTTTACCTCATCAGCCACAATCCCCATTTCTTCCATTTCTAAATGTGTTGAGCTCATTTTCCTCCTGCTGACACTATTTTCCTCCGCCTCCACTCTCTCATCTCCACTCTGATTGCTCATCTCCCCTCCTTACATCTCTAAAATCCTTCTTGTCAACATCACCAATGAGCTGCAAGTTGCCAAGTGAGACCAATGGGCATCCCTGTGCCCTCAACCTCTCAGTGCCATTCTCCACGGCTGATCATTTCCTCTGTCATTATGGGTTTTAGTACTCATTCATCTCTTCTACCTCATTGGATGCTACTTTTCAATCCCTGTTGCTTGTTATTTAACCCAGTCATCATTTCACACTCTTACTGCCTGACCTCCCCTAAGTCCATCGTGTTTGGAACATACGACCAACACGGTGAAATCCCTGTGTCTTCCCAGGAATTCCAGCACCACAGCCAACCTGACATTTTTGCTTCAACAAGGAGTCTGAAATTCTTGACACCTCTTCCCACAAATCTTTTCTATTATCTTAGAAAACAACACTGCAATTTGAACAGATGTGTTAAAAATCTAGAATAGAAATCATGCTTGATTCAGCTTTTTTCCCCCCACACCCCAGATCCAATCCACCAGCAAATTCTTTAGCTCTGGTTTTCCAAATCCATACACTTATTACCATCTCCAAGACCACTCGTTCTTCCTCAGACTGACCCATTAAGCACTGAACTGGCCTTTATTTGCATCCACTCTGTTCTATATAGAGGACACAGCCATAGTAACTTTATGACATTTTCAAGTTATTTATTTATAGGAAAGTAGTACAGCCACAGGAACATTTGTCTGGTTTTGAATAAATCCAACATCTATTATAGAAGGTAGTTTGATTACCTTGCTCTCAAAAAGGAGGCCTCCTGTGAAGTAAATATATGAAGTTTAACCAGTATGTGAGGTTTGCATTTCCCCACAAGCAAATACCTATGTAAAAAATCAGGCTCAAACATGGATTATTTCTTAGGGTACAAGAAACTGAGAATAACTTTAAGCAAAATAACTTTAAGCATATCCTCTGGAAATGGTATACAAATTTAAAGGAGACACACAGCATAAGGAGAAAAAAGAAAATGATAAAGTATACCATAAGCACAGTGAATGCTCAACAACTATTTGTTGTTATTTATGATGAAAAGGCTTTCCAATGGGATCAATGCAATGCCTGGTACTGGAATTTTTCTCATTTTTCCAGAGATGACAGAAATAAAGGAGACATTGAAAGAAAAGTTTGCATGGATTCCGTCGAGCTGAAGAGGGTAGATGGACATCTCTTTAGAAAAATGACAACAGCCCAGGTCATCCATCTCACAAATGTGTACCATTAATCCAACGGAGACAGTGAGAAAGAGCATGAATCAAACCAAAGCTGAGGTAAAGCAGAAACAGTGCTGGGCTGGGAGTTACAGAATCTGAGTACTAAAGACAAATCTCTTATAAATAGGCAGTGTGACCTTGAGCAAGTCTTTGAGCCTCTAGCTGTTTATAAGATAACTGGACTGGATCAACTTCAAGATTCTTCTGGTTTGTATTTACTAGAATTTATAAACCTAACCTCACTATAGGAAAGCCAACAGATGCTATACAGATTGTGGTAGATTAGTAGAATGGTCTTCACAAACAAATAAGGTGCAATGCTTTAGATATGTGGAGGCGCTATCCAATGGAGTTGTTCCCTCAGAGTATGTTAAATCACTGACTGATTTTACCTTTAAAATTCCCCTTTAGTTACACAACTCCATGTTTTTGAAACTTATCAGGGTATCTTTGCTTGAGGACAAAGAGAGGTCAATTCATTGTAGGGCAGTCTGAAATATGATGTTGAAAAAATTATTACGAGCCATGACTTAGGTATGTGTATTAAATATGAAATCTCAGAGTATAGAATCATAAAATTATATTTTTGAAAGTACATATGAGAATAAATAAAGATTGGCAATGTAAAAAGTGCATGAGGTTATAGGATAGATTTGCTATGGTTTAAAACAGATTTTTAAAAATCCAAAAGATTAAAGTGAAACAAGTAACTTGGGCAATACATTTGGCCCACAATTTTGACAATAGGTTAAACCATGACATAAAGCTCTGCCGGGAGGTGCAGCTCCCTGAACAACTGAAATGTAGGCTCTGGGAAAATACATCTGTCATGGAACACTTTGGAAGGAAGTACCATAAGCTCAAGAAGCACCCCAGTTAAAGAAATGTCGCAGTGGCAGGCACATCATAACCCAAAGTAGAGTCATCTAGGAGAAGAAACTACCCTTCATCAAAGGGAATCCCTTGAATAACAGGATAAATATAAAAATTAAGACACATGATTGACTGAGTACTCCCTACATTTCCCCTTTCATCTTCCAAACAAATATGGGAGTTATTAACATGATCCCCCTTTTGCAGTTGAGGAACCTGAGGCTTAGAAAGAAGAGGTTATTTTCAATAGGTGATAGAGGTGATAGGAACAGGAATCAAATCAAACGTGATAGAGATGAAAGGAATCAGAACAAACAGCAAAACTCAGGTCCACCCAAATCCAAAGCTAATGCTATTTCAGTAACTTTTAAGCAAGGTAAGTGCCAGAAACATCATTATTCTGAGAAGAAACTGTACAGGGGGAATCAAGTGATGAAAAGCTATGTCACAAAACACAAGTATTCATAAAGAAAAACTAGAAGCAAAGTGATTTAGGATGACTTAAGAATGGAAACTCATTGCTTCTGTGGTACTGGAATGTCAGATTTCAACCTTTTTATCTGAATAAATGAAAACCCATGTATAAGCTCCAAAGTACCAAGTAATCAGAGGAAATGGTTTGGGGTGCATTTTTGTACTTAATAAAAAACTTGGATATACTTGATTTGAAGTTTCAAACACTATCCACTTTATGAAGATACAGCTTCATTCATTCCATAAAAATGCCAAGTACTACTTTAAACAGACTTCTATTTTTTTTTCTAAACCAAAAATTTATTGAATTTATAAAAATTTGTTTGATGGGCATACAAAAACTTTCTCGGTGGATAAAAAATGACTTTGTTCATTTTATTAGAATTGATAAAATGCTACCAAAATTACCTGTTCATAAGGGAAAATGGGTTATTATGGTCAAGGAGATTGCTATTTTGACAGAATCTTAGTAGCATTTTAGAATGGACACAGAAAAATTGGGTACTTATGAGGTTTGGGGAGCCTGGTTTAAGGCAGTGTATTTGATTCCAATTGAGTAAGGTTCATGATCTAATAGTTTAGAAAGGACAGACACTGCAAGCTAAGGTCTTAAGGAGAGTTCCAAAGATACTCTTTCAGAAGTAGACTTTCCATGCTACCTACTGAAAAAGTGAAGAGTCTAATGCTCATTTAAAAGGCCTCTGGGGAGTTCCTAAAATAATAATGTTATTTTCCACTTTTGTCTTCCTGAGCAAGAGTTTCCTGGAGTAGTAACCTCGTGCTAATGCAGAAAGAAAGTTTCAGTTGGTTCCAGTTACAGAATCATGAAAATTGAAAATAATCTTAGTTGGGTATTCCATTTAGCCTAAGGAAGTGAATTCTGTATTATATTTGGTTTATTATCAATCTCTGCATAGTTTTGAGAAAACTTTAAAGAATTTTTCATGAAGTTTGTATGAGAAACTCAGAGGTTACCATTAAATTATGTTTACTAATTTTATTAATTGCTATTACTGATATTTTATTGTATTTAAATATATATGATTCTCACTTTGCTGTTCTCTTCTGAAAACATGGTCTCACAGCACACAAACAGGTCCTTCTATGGAGAATACTTAATTGACCTTTTAATCCTATCAGTAAGACAAATAAAATAATTTCTTCTATTACTGAACTGGCAAAAAGAGAAAAGGCATAATTTAATAAATCACATCACATGGATTGGATAGAATTGCCTTTGTTTAGTTTCCAACCTCAGTTGAAAAATAAGGTTCAAAAGTTAATTGGGTAAGAACTATAAAAGATATTAAAATAGCAAAGGTAAAGAAAAGGGAACGATTGCCAACTGCTGGTTTGCAAATTAGCCTCTGTACACAGAGGGCAAGGAGAGACCTAAGAGAGGGGCAGACTGGTCCAGATCAGTGGATAGCAGGTTAAACAGCAAGGGAACTTACACACAAGGGTTGTGGTGGGTGGCTGCAAGGTGAGTGTATCTTCACACCCAACCACCCATCAGAATCAGTTTATAGAGAGGCCTTGTAGGGTTTAGTCATGTCCACCATCGACACATCTCAACAACACATTACTCTTTTAAGGCTGTGTCCTTGAAAAGGGCTCACACTGTGGGAAGAGTGAACAGAACACACATTCCAAGGTTAGGTGAGGGGGTGAGGAGCCTCTGATTGCTTGGGTCCAGCTTGAGAGCCAACCTGAGGTTGTCTTCTCAATGACCTCCTCCAACAGTTACTAACCCCAGTTAAGCATCAATAAGGAAGTAATATTTTTTATATACTTTTGAGAGAGAGAGAGAGAGAGAGAGAGAGCGCGCACACAAGCAGGAAAGGTGCAGAGAGAGAGAGAGAGAGAGAGAGAGAGAGACACAGAATCTGAAGCAGGCTCCAGGTTCTGAGCTGTCAGCACAGAGCCCAACGCGGGGCTCGAACTCACAAACTGCGAGATCATGACCTGAACTGAAGTCGGACACTTAACCGACTGAGCCACCCAGGCGCCCCAACGAGGGAATAGTATTTGAGCTAACCTTAAGGGAGATAAAAAGCACTTCTAAATGAGAGAATATGAAAGCCCACTGGCTAAAGAATGTAAGCCAAGTGTGGGGCACATTGAATAGAAAAGTTGAATGGAATGAGAAGCTCAGCCTGAGGGGAAGTTGCTCTCTTCTCTCTCTTCTCAAATTTAGTTCCTTTTCTTAGCTAGAACAAGGGAATTTTTAAAAGATCAATTCATTCCATTATGTTAAGCTATTAATGTGTAAAGGCCATGGAAAATCCAAGTGAAACTCTAAATGTCCTTTTCCGATAGCATTTAACACAATTATAATTTAACAATTCTATGTGAGTGACACCTGTCTTCTCAGATGTGAATCACATCTTCAAGGCCTATTCTAGTACCAGGCCCATGGTGTGAATAAATTATTAAGTGGCTATGTGTAGTATATGAGTTAGTTTGGTTTGGCCTACAATGGAGGTTTACTTTGTATCCTAAGAAAATACCACTTTGGAAGATAGCCAGTTTGGGGTGTGTGTGTGTGTGTGTGTGTGTGTATAAACTTTACACATATCCACATACATATATCTGAACTTTATATATATACACACACATCTGAAGCTTATACATATACATACATGTGCACATGTGTGCATAGGCAAATACACACACATACACATGTGCATGGACGCATCTGTACATATATGTAGGAGTATATGCATTTGTGTATGTATATATCTATATCTATATCTGACTTGGAATCCCAAGTCACTTTCCCCAAGCCAAAAAACCATTCTGTTATACCAGCTAATAAAAGCATCCCTGGACCTTGTGAAACCATGCATTTTTTATAGGTTTGTGTTAGCATAATATACACTTTGAGTTGCTTTTCTAATTTTACTTTCTAGCCCTTTTCCTTTGTTGTTACTCTTGTGAAATTTTTGTTTTATGTTTTGTTATTCTTTTTCCTCTGAGGTTCAGTGGCTCATACAAGGATGGAAAGTGGCCTTTGCTTCAAAAGCACCAGCTCTCTACAGGAAATACACATATTCCAGAAAGGACAAGAAATAATTTAGGAAAGACAGAGGATTTTCATAGTAAATTTAAGTGTCCACTCTTCCTTAGTCTGGATGTCCTCTTACTGACCCTACCTGCCAATTACCCATCTATGACCTTTCTACAAGTAGAAGGAATTAACTAGAAATTTGATAGATCTTCAAATCCTGTGTCACCAATGATCTCTGACTATATTACTTCATTCCTGACTCCTCATTAATCTGTCAGAAATCATTCTAGGATACTAGATAATAAGATACATAGGCCACTGCTCCATCCTTCCAGATCCCCGGTAACTCTCACCAGTATATTCTGATGCTCCTCACCTCTAGGTCAGGACAGACACAGCTCCAGAAACCTCACCACCACACTGCAGTCTCCAGTGGCATTGGCTTTTGAAAAGAAAGTTCTTTGCCACCCGAGTATCTCCCTTAGTGTTCTTGCTGTTTCTTGAATGGGAGGGCAGGTTTGGGGTTATGGAGACGTCAGCAAATGACAGGGCCAGGATGGGTCAGAGACCTCACCTCTGAGAACCTGAAGGGAGGTCACATACCAACAGCACTTGCTCAACTAGCAAGGCTTGTCTAAACGAGAGAGAGGCCCCTCTGTTACTTGGTCCAGGGCATTGGTCACCCCTCTCATTTACTCCTTTAAAGGTAATAAACTGCAATTTGGGCTGATCTGCCAAAGAAAAATTATGGTGGGATGTAAAATAGGAAAAACTATAACAATCTGTGGAGATTCAAAATATACACAAAGCCATGTTGTCATGAATTTGTTTGTTTCATCAGGAGAGTAACAAAAATGCATTTGGAAGTCTATGTTGTTCTGCCTTTTATAGTAACATTATTGGAAAGCAGCATGTTTGCATTGGGGAAAACGTCGTGTCCTTCATTTTTATGTATCTCATTTAATAAGAATGAGGGTGTTATATTAATGCCCTACAAGGATGCCCACCCAACGTGCTTCTTTCCTTTTACTTTAAGAAGTTAATAAGCACCAACAATCTAGCCAGATCACTGGGCTCACTGTGTCAGAATCACATGACCAGTCACAATTTAAACATCAGTCAGATGCAACCATGTTGCTTCAGAAATAGCATTTGTTTAGAGACAGAATACGGCAATTTGTTCTAGTCCAAATTCAACTATAAGAAACCATAAAAATAACCTCTGCTGTTTTGGGAAAGTTGTCTTTTTTGAGTGTTCTACTGATGAATATGTATTTTTACACAGATTGCCCATGAACAGGCAGAATGGGGTAGATGGGTCAGCTCAGGGTGGGGGGGATGGGCTCACTGCTTTATGTCAATAAAGTACAGGGTAGGGCACACTGACAGTTCATGGACTCTCCCTCCACAAGAAGCAAGTTTAAGCCCTTATATTCCTAATTGGGATACTTCTTAAATGTCAGCGGCATATATTTAGAATAGCATAAAAGAATAATTGGAAATGTGTCAATTAGGTCTCTCACAATGAGAGTGTTAACATTTAAGGGAAAAAAACTGAAAGCCAATCACTGAATATGACCTAAGTGTACAGGACCTCAAAAGAAGATATGATTTCATTCCAGACTGCATTCTTCAGTCAATTCCAACTATATTATTTACATTCAGGCTTCATAAGACTAAATTAAGTTTTAAGTATCTTTATATAAATAATATAGTCAAAGCTTGCTGACTTGAATTAAATTGTATTCATTTTTTTGACAGTGTAATTAATATAAAATTTAATTCTAATAATCTGCTAAAACTATCGTTTCTTTTGACTTCCTAATTGTAATGGAGTTATTTAGCAGATGAAGGCTACTGTCATCTTCTCTATTGCCCTTAAACAACAACAAAAAATGTATTCGGTTTCAATTTATTCATACCAGAAACAGAATACCAACTAACTGTTCACTCTATTCAAAAAAAAAAAAAAATCCCATTAGGTGCTTCACGTAGAAGAAGAATAAAAAAACCTAACCATTTATTTTCTAGAGGTTCGCCCCTTGCTAATAAGTGATCTTAACCAAAGGAATGCTTCTTTATTAAAGGGTCATAACTTGCCAGATTAACTCCTTAACTGACTTATAGATGTCTCTTTCTGTTTTAGCAACTAAAATTCCTTCTGATATGAGCCCTCTGATGCTGAATGGTGGCAATGTTTTGATACTGATTTTAAGACGGCATAAAATTCTGGGTGGGATCTTTTAAGCTCTCCTGCCCCATAGAAAGTTCAAAGCAAATTTGTTTTCTTGAGGTCAGTCCTACTCCTGAATACTCTACCCCAACTACTCTGTGTTTTCAGAGCTATTCTTATTTCTAGGGAATATCCTTGCAAAACTGAGCTGCCTTTCACAATTCCCATAGGAAGCATGAAGGATGTACTATTCATGCTAATAATAATTGCAAGAGGATGTGCATTTGCACACTTATTCACTCATGCAGTATTGAGAGAGGAGTATTTTCTGTCATTTTCATTTTCTACCAACTTTTGGTAGCTAGTCTTTTACGTTCTCTCTACCTTGCCCCGGCAGCTCAGAATCCCCACCCCAAAGTTACACAAGTGCCCTATGGTCAGAATCTATTTCTTCAGATGAGCTCTAGGAGAATTAGAGACTTTGAGTGCTAAAGTGCTAAGGTATCTTTACACTTCTTTTAGCCTGACACTCTATCCCATGTAGCAACTCTTCTACACCCTATCCCAGGGACTTGTCTTATACTATCCAACAACTGAAAAGAAACCATATACCTCAAGTATAGGGATGTCAAGATGATACATACATGTATTCAAGATACATTTTGCTCTTTTTTTCTAACATTACTGTACCAATGCCAATTTCCTGGTTTTGATTTTGAAAATATGTTTTACTTTTAAATCTTAGCCCCTGCTCATAGTTTTGCTCTGTAAGAATAAAAAACATAGCTATATTTTCTTTTATACTAACAATCCATGAAGTATTTTCGGATCCTTATTGCACAGCCACATTAACTCCTCCATTTTTCTAGCTTTTGGTTTTTGCTATTATCTATACTAGCTTGTCACACTGTGGTCCTGTAAGCAACAGAGAGATCATTATAAAATTAATACAAGACACACACTGTTGTATATAGACTCTCTTAAAATTTGCCACCCAGAAGACAGAAACTAAATACTCCAAAACAGGTGTTAATTAACCAGGTCTTGGTACTATTTAATATTAAAACTTTTGTCAACAAAATTTTGCTATATACTTCTTCCAAGAACTCCTGTGAAGGCATTTTTTCCCTCATTTTGTACTTAGTGAGGTATGCAGGACTTAACTTTTATCTTATAGGTTTCAGCTTGACATTTTAACCTATCAGATCACTTTGAGTCTTGAGTTTGATTATCAAACACATTATTTGTCTATTCAAATTTTTTTGTTACTTGCAGTTTTTTAAATGTTTTTAATCCTTATTTATTTTTGAGAGAGAGAGAGAGAGAGAGACAGAGCATGAGTAGGGGAGGGGCAGAGACAGAGGGACACAGAATCCAAAGCAGGCTCCAGGCTCTGAGCTGTCAGCACAAAGCCAGACACGGGGCTCAAACCCACAAGTTGTGAGATCATGACCTAGGCTCAAGTCGGACACTTAACCAACTGAGCCATCCAGGTGCCCCTGTTACTTGAAATATTGTATCTTCAATATATGAAGATTCTGAAAACAAAGAAGTAGCTACCAAAAAAAAAAAAATCTTATAGAGGAGCCTGGGTGTCTCAGTCAGTTAAACAAGCATCTGACTTCAGCTCAGGTTATGATCTCACAGTCCGTGAATTTGAGCCCCACTTCAGGCTCTGTGCTGACAGCTCAGAGCTTGGAGCCTGCTTTGGGTTCTGTGTCTCTGTCCCTCTCCGCTCCTCCCCCACTCATGCTTTGTCTATCTGTCTCTCTCTCTCAAAAATAAATATTTTTAAAAATCTTATAGAAAATCCAATCAGTAAATGCAGAAGAAGCATTTGACAAAATCCAACAACCATTCATGATAAAACACACCCAGGAAACTAGGAATAGAAGGCAATGTTTTCAACTGGATAAAGAACACCTACCAAAAACCTACAGCTAACATTGTGAAAAACTGGATGCTTTTCTGCTAAGATTAGCAACAAAGAAAGGATGTACTTTCTCACTACTCTCATTCAATATCATGCTAGAAAGCCTGGCAATACAGTAAGAGAAAAAAATATAATAAAAGTTATACAGACTGGGAAAAAAAAAGGGAAGTAAAATTATCTATTCACAGGTGATACAATTGTCTATGTAGAAAAATCTCCAAAAACCTACAAAACTACTCCTGGAACTAAAAAACTTATAGCAAGTTTGCAAGACACAAGGTTAATATACAAAAGCCAATTGCTTTCCTTTTTACTAGCAATGATCAATCAGGATTTGAATATAATAGCACAATATCACTTATATTAACATTACCAAAAATGAAATATTACAGCATAACTCACAAAATATGCACAAAGTCTACATGAAGAAAACTGAAAAAAAGACTGATTAAAAATATCAAGTATCTATATAAACAGATATTCTACATTCATGGAAAGGGAGACAATATTGTTAAAGGAAAAGAATGGACAAATAGATCAAGGGAACAGAATAGAGAACTCAGAAATAGACCCACACAAATGGAGTTAGCACATTTCTGATAAAGGAGCAGAAGCAATTCAATGGAGAAAGGATTGTCCTTTCGATGAATGGTTCTGAAAAAATTAGACATTCATACTCAAAAAACTTAATCTAGATGGTGACCTTATGCCTTTCACCAATAACAACTCAAAATGGATCACAGATCTAAATGTAAAATGCCAAACTATAAGCCATTTAGAAGGTAACAGGAAAAAATCTAGGTGGCCTTGTATTTGGTGAGTCCTTTTAAATACAATACTAAAGTACATACAATCCATAAGAGAAAGAAATTAATAAACTGAACTCCATTAAAATTAAAAATATCCACTCTGTGCAAGACACTGCTAAGAAAATGAAAAGGTAACCCACAGAGTGGGGAAAAAAATACTTTCAAAATAAGTATTCCAAGGCTGTTGTACATTTTCCCAAAGCAATGGAACTATGCACCACACAGTGAATCCTAATGTAGACTATGGACTTGAATTATAACAATGTATCAATATTGGTTCATTGTCTGTAACAAATGTATCACATTAATGTAAGACGTTAATAACAGGGAAAGCTCTGTGTGGGAAAGGGACTATATGGGAACTCTCTATACCGTGTGCTCAATTTTTACATAAGCCTAAAGCTGTCCTAATAAAGTCTATCAATAAAAATAAAATAGGAATATTGAACTAGAGCTATGAAAATAGAGTACATTATAAATACAATTACTCTTAAATATGCCAGGAAATGACTGCATTACATTAAAACTAGTAAATATAGGGGAGAAATTAAATATTTATTCTGCTATTCTATAGGAGTTATACTACAGTTAAAGAAAGGAAATGTGCCTTTGTGGAAATATTTCAGCTAGTACACAATAAAGAATGATAAAGTATCACCATCCTATAACCCCTTAATGTATTTATAGATCCAAACAATGATCATCAGTTACTAATATCAGAGAGAAAAACAGACTTACAGATCTCTGTATGAAAGTACACAATTCTGCCCATTTAGATCCAAACAATGATCATCAGTTACTAATATCAGGGAGAAAAACAGACTTACAGATCTCTGTATGAAAATACACAATTCTGCCCATTAAGTAGTTTATCTAAGACTAACTAAACAAATTGAATGTGAATTTGATGACACTTCTGGATCTTGATGATATGAATTAACAATAATTAATAATACTAATTGTTAGTAACTTAGGGGTCAAAATTTTACCAAAGTTATGTTATTAAAGAATTTCCTTGACATTAAAGATATATAATGAAGTAATTCAAGATGCAATGATGTAATATAGTATCTGGTAATTGCTTCAAAAAATCTGGTTGGGGATGTTGGTGAAATAGGAAAATAAAAACAGTCATGTATCAGTTATTGTTGAAACAAGTGTTATATGCCAGTTTTCTTTTTTAGAAACTTTACACATATTATCTTACTTAACTATATTAGACAGAGATAGATAGGCAGACAGATATTATAGAGCTGAAAAATCTAAGTATCTGAGTGATTATCTTCCCCTAAAACACAAAACCACTAAGGAGTGGAACCAAGATTAGAATCCAGATCTGTGGGTCTCTGAATCTGGTGCATCTTTTTTGCGAAAATAATTACTGTAAGAGTACGGATTGAGGACCACAAGCTCCAGGCCATAGGTGAGAGATACAAACTTTCCTCGATACAAAGAACTCATTTATAGGTAATGCCTCTATGCCACATCACATGTTGCCTAAGACAGGGTGTGCTGGTGTTATTTCTCTGCCAGAGTGATGGCTTGTACTCCCCCAACAGCATCACTGTATTTAGTTCCTTTTATTACCAACACGACACCCTCAAAATGGTCAATGACGGAGATCAGGGGTGCAGCATGAGTCACTTGTTTCATGCATACTCGGAAAACAATGTGTGATTAGAGCACGTAAGATGACCGTGAAGAGGATGATGGGAATAGCTACAGGCAAGGATGATGGGAATAGCTGCAGGACCACGTCCTAATGGGCTGACCATACAGACAGAAGTACGGAAAGGGGCAGATTCCCCGCATTGCAACCTCCAGGCAAAGCTAGAATCCATTGGAACTTGAAACAGATAAATCCCATTGTTTTCAAGTGGAGCCTGGGCAATCTCCGTATGAAAAGAGGTCAGAAGAGAGGTGCTGACTACCACCACCACCATCATACAGTGCTAATCCTATGGGAAGTTTTGAAAGGATCTAAAACTGCTCCTTATGCTGATTATTTGAATATACTTGTAACTGGCACCAATTCAAAGATTCTGTACAACCCACTATGTTTTGACATTACATATCAATAGTGTTAGATACAATGAATGCTAAGGGACATCAACTCTAACTGGTTATATCACTACGTTTGTATATTGTTCCTTAATAATAATGTGAAAAAAAGTCAAAAATTGTAATCAAATTCTTTTCCAGACACTGTGACTCAGTGTGAGTGCCCTTAATCCGACTATTACCTCTTAGAAATGAAATTACTGGCTCCATCGTATAAACGAAGATAGTACATAGGCTATGTAATTTTTTTGTAGAAGATCAAGGGGGCAGATAAGCCCAGAGCATGTCTTTTCCATGAGGTTATTTTTCCCTCTTATTCAGGAACTGCCACTACAGTTCCCTCTACTGCTGCTGCTTTGAAAGAGGACATTTAGTTGGCAGATACCTTATCTTGTTCTGCCATCCGAATGGCATGGAGGGCATTATCCAAACACAGCCTCACTCTCTCAGGAACGATGTGACAAGTCCAGCACTGTAGTACAGGTGGGTTGCTGGCTCTTAAGAAAATTCACTTGGTCAAGTCTGTTCTCCCCTGCTCTGGGATACGAAGTCTAACCAGCTGTAGCTATGGGGAGAACTTTTTGCCAAAGAGGTAACTACAGACTGAAAGGGCGGACCTACGCCGGCTGACTCCATCTTGTTCTGTGTCCTTCACCTTGACCACGCCTCCTCCCCTTGACTAACCTCCCGCTCACTGCTCACCGGTTCAAACTTCCTGATCAAAACACACCTGGCGACCTGTTTAACAAGACTCTGACCCTTCCCCAGCCAATCGGCTGAGGCCACAGCCATTACCTCACCAACTGCCCTTAGACCCCAATAAAACCTTTGTGCTTTTGAAACTCCCCCCCCACCCCGTATCTCACCGCTGTGTCAGTCGGTGCAGGTAGGGATTGAGCTCGGGCTAGCTGGACTAAAGGCTCTTTTGCTTTTGCATTGGACTCAGCTCCCTGGTGGTCTTTGGGGATCACGAATTCTGGGCATAACACACACAACAGTAATGAGAGCAGAGAGAGGATGTGAGGTGCTCCTAAACAAGGCAGGTATTTATGGCTGAGCCATCCACTTTGCATAGGATTATGCCAATTAGACTCTGAAATTAGTCAAATCTTTTATGGGTGGTATGGATATATATTTGTGTGGGTGGACGGAAGGGAGAGATTAGCAGATTAGAGGTGACTGCAAATTCTTTGTCTTTCCTTTGAGACATGGCCTCTATGTCACCTCTCCATGAGTATGGGTAAGCTGTGTGACTACTCTGATCAAATTAATAAAACACAAGTGAAGTTATCCTAGTGTCCAGGCCGAGGTCCGTTCTACTTCCTGTTTTCTGAAACACGTGTTCATAGAACGCTTTCCCCGGGGGAAGCCCAACCACCATGTGAGAAGTCTGGTAGCCTGAGACTGTCATGCTGTGAGAGCCCAAGACACATGAAGACACCCGGAAAAGATGAAAGGGGAATGAAGACAGGCCAAGGTGCCAGGCCTGTGAGTGAAAAAGACCACTGGGCCAAGCCCTTCCAGAATTCCCAGACCAACAACACTGTGAACATAAAATGTTTTTAGCCACTAGGTTTTGCTATACTTTGCCTTGGAACAAGAGAGAACTTAAAAATATACTAAGAAGAATCAGATAATCAGATTTGTTTCACAAAGGTAGTCTTTCTATAGTGATTAGCAAAACAAAGCCAATCAAAAATTCTGTGGAACGAAGAGGGATGAGCAACCTTTCTCAAAATCAAAACACCTCACTTGTTTTCATTCAGAAGACCAAAGAGTATATGATGGGCATTTTTCTACTTATTAGATTAGTAAGGTAAGGAATAACATCGCTCCTGTAGGAAAATATTTGTTTGCTTACAGAGGGACTTGTGGCGTAAGAGAAATTCCAGTTCTTGCAACAATTAAGATATAGAAGTGAGAATAATAAATGTCTCAGAGATACAGAATCTCTGTCCTCCAGGAGGGGAAAAAAAAAGTAGGATCCAGAAATGCACAGATTTTTTTTTTACACTTTCTTTGATATTTACCAAAATGCCAATGTTAAGCCCATTTTGGTTAATGGCAGGGCACTGAATGCATGAATTTACTTTTGCTTCCCTTCAACAACTCCATTGAAACAACAGTAAACGTTTTTCCAAACATCATAAACACGATAAAAGGCAACAAAATAGAGAGACAAGACCAATAAAATTTTGAAACCTGGAAAACAGAACCTGAAACTTAGCTATTGAAAAGCAGACATACTCTGATGTGTGTTGCTGATTTCCCTGCAAAGAAGCAGAGGCAACAAGTAGATTTACAACAATGAATGAACACCCAGCTGAAAACAGACTCTTCGAGATGTAGTCAGACCTGCTCCTCTATAGAATACCCTCTCCCTTACCTTGTTATGAGGCTACAGGTTTATTCTTTACACAGATTATCATCTCAGGGTTGGAGGACCAGTTGAAGGAGGGACATTGTACCAACAAAAGAGGTAAGAGAACATACACATACTTAATCCTGAGAGGCTAATCTAACCCCACTTCTTCACTAAGTGTTCAGATAAGGCAGCTGGGTCTATCCCCTCCAGATAAGAAACTTGAAGGTCCTTCTTCAGGGATCTGACCAGTTACCGGGGAATAACCTGAAGTTACTGATATGGGAGACTCCTCAAAGCAACAGCCCTGACAAATCACCCTATAGCAAAGCTCAGAGTGGAAACACACACACACACACCACGTTTCCAATTATTTTCATAGTTTTTTTAAAGCTTATTTGAGAGAGAGAGCAAGCATGTGCACAAGTGGCAGAGGGGCAGAAAGGGGGTGGGGAAGAGAGTGGGCATGATCCGGGGAGAGGCAGAGAGAGAGGGAGAGAGAGAATCCCAAACAGGCTCCGCACTGTCAGCACAGAGTCCCATACAGGGCTCGAACTCATGAACTGCAAGATCATGACCTGAGCCAGAGTTGGAAGCTTAACGGACTGAGGAACCCAGGCATCCCTTATGGTGCCTACTTCTAAATCTGAGCCAACAACCTAGCTTCACCAGGTTCAAACTATCTGAAGAAAGCTTCTAATATGACAAGTTAAGGAACAAATTAAACAACTTGAATAAAAGGAGAACATGTGGAAGGAAAACAAAGGAAAAAAGTTATACTGGTATCCTTAGCTAAGAGAAGAAATTGTGTTTATGAAACAAGAGCAGTAACTCTACTTTTAAGAAATAAATAAAGCAAAGGTACTCTCTTCAGATGAGATTGAGGGAGAACAGTATGGCAGAGAAAACGAGGGAGGACATGTTAAACTGGGTGATTAGGAATCCCAGAAACTCTAGATTGTGGGTGGGTGTGGCCAGATCCCACCACCTCCCCAGTCCCTCACCCCCTCCACCACCCACCTCCCTGCAGAAATAGAGGAGGGCCAATGAAGACACAGCAGTTGTGTGGCAGAAGCCGCTGGAAATAAAATGGAATCAAAGATGAAACCCAAAATAGGCAACATATTCCTACAAGGGGAGCAGATACTACAGTGCATGGAAACTGAGTCTGAGAACAGGTTGAAAGCGAAGAGAACCCCACAGCCTCTGAGTGCCAGTGAATGCAAAAGACTATCTATTGAATCATTAATAGATTAAAAGGGCTTTGTTAACTAAGTACTTGAGAATCTTAGAAATAATACCAAATATCTCATAAAAACTCTTCCAGAAGGATAGAGATGAGGGAAATAAAACAGTAGCCAAGAAGGGAAATCAAATTGATGACAGTAGGGCAGAAGGCCCAGGATATAAGGTTTATATTTCAGGAAGGATTCAGAAAGCAGATGGCAAAAGAGGCTAGAACAAAATATTAGTACAACTTCTCAAGGTGAGCACACCATTTTTAAAGGTGAAGCCTGATGCATTCCGGGAAATCCCAGAGGAAAGACAGGAAACTGCAAAGCCAGGCTACCCTCAGATTCAGAAGCAGCTCACAGAGGGCCATAACCTAACCACAGACAAGGGAGCTCTGCACAGGAAGTAAGCGCAGGAAGGATCCCCTGAATCAGTCTCTTGAAATAGTTCAAAATAAATATTTCTCAAGAGATGGAAGTCCATTTGGGTAGAGACAATATTTATGCATAATACATTTACTAACATTAAAGGTCCCTGACTGCTTGGATCATCAGAAGTTATGCTAACACAGATCAACATCACAGTACGTTCTTCAACAATTCTACCTGAAACACCCAGAGTCTAAGAGACCCCCAAAAACGAACCACCAGAGTCCAGAGTCAAAGCTAAGCAGCAAGGGTCATTTATTGCAGGTTCGAACCTGGACCTCTGCGCCCCCGTTGCCGGTGACGCCAAGAGACCCTGAGAGAGGATTTTACACCCCTTTTATAGATAGGTACAAACAAGTCATGGGGAAATCAGGAATTTTCCACAGTTACAGAGCTGCGATTGGTTGGTGTTTAAAGTTGGACACTTAACAGTATTCGATTGGTTCCTGCCTTTAGGTCAGACCACAACCGGGGGTACGGGTATCACAATGATTGATCAGGAATACACAGATGTGCCAAGCAACAATGATTGATCAGGAGTACACGGATGTGCCAAGTAACAATGGTTGATCAAGAATATACGGATGTGCCAGGCAATAATGATTGATCAGGAATACATGGGCGCGCCAAGCAATTGTACAGAAGCGGAACAAGCTGGTTAAGCTTGGTTAGGTTTCAGTTTCCCATAACTTAAGCTTTTAAGTTTCAATTTTCTCAGGCCTCTCATACCATCATGAGTTACACTTGTTTGATCTTGGGCCTTCCCTCCAGTTTGCTCATGGGGAAAATGGCGATAATCCAGGGGAGCACTCATGGATACTCTGTGAAGATTAGTATAAAACATTTAGAATAATTCTGGCACATAGTAAGCATTTAATAAATATTTGCCCATGTCATTATGAGGAATATCATCCCACTGCACAGTCATGTAATATGCTTTGGGCCTGTGTCAACCTCAGTACCTTAGAAGATCAGATTCATGTAATAAAGGATCAGGATAGACAAGTAAACCCACAAGAAAACCAGGGATAGATCCATAAACCTAGAAGACAGCATTTTACCTTTGGAATCTTATTGCCTGCAGTGGTATCTGATACTTGAAAGTCAGTGAGTCCATATTAAATTAGAAACCAAGGATTATCATCATTACTAGAGAAATAAATCAAACCCAAGTCTGGTAATTAATGTCCTAATACTGCCAACTTCTTTGCAATTGTTATAAATTTTGACATTACTGTTTTTGTTTTTTGCCCAAAAAAGCCATGAACACATTTTCATCATACAAAATTTAATGTTTGTTTTAGAAAACTCTTAAAGAATGTACATAAAATTTTAAAAATTACAATTATGTTATTCTTAATATTAGTATATAAGACAATACTTCCTCTAAGGCTAAGGAAAATAATCATAGTTTTGGTAATATAAAAAACTAAGCAATGAAAATATTACAATTATATTCATATTCTTATTGAACACTTTTTTTAAGGAGATTAAAAAAAACAAACAAACAATGTCCATTAAGAACTCTAGCTAGCTTATGGGGCCCCTGGGTGGCTCATTCGGTTAAGCATCTGACTTTGACTCAGGTCATGATCTCGTGGTGAGTTCAAGCCCCACATCAGGCTCTGTGTTGAGTCTACAGTCTGCTTCAGATTGTGTCTTCATCTCTCTCTGCCCCTCCTCCACAGAGGCTCTGTCTCTTTCTCAAAAAAGCCTTAAAAAAAAAGAGTTCTAGCTTAAACAATATACAAAGTGCAAACAGAATGTGCTATTGTTCTGATTAGTGACCAGATATGTTGCAATAATTCATATTATATTGCAAAAGGCATAAGCCTACTAAATGCCCATTCTCAGTGTAATATTCTAAATATTTAACTGACTCTGGCTGGATATTGACCAGTGAGAAAAGATGTTGTCTGTCAAATAGCTGGACTGCTCCCCATTCTTCTAAAAACATGCTTAAAGCCACCTTAAAGAAAAAGTGGATTTATGAGATATGCAAGATAGTATTCGCTGTCCTTTTCTTGCAGCATGCAGGAAGTATAGTCTCCAAGCCTTTCAGAGTTCTGCAAAGAACTGCAAAATATTCAGTTGCCCTTCTAGGTTACCATCCCACAAAAAACTTAATAGGCTAGAGTGGGTTAATCATTTGGAATAACAAAAGTACAGTTAGGACAGAACGGTATAAAACATATGTTGTGTATAAACGCAATATGTTCATCCTTTCACGATTTTATTTTCCCCACAGAACAAATAAACACCTTCCATAGGCCTTGGGCAAGTAGATTATTAATTTTTTTTTTAAATTCTGGTGTAGTTTCCACTAGTCTTAAAAATGCTTACCTTTGCTTCTGCATATTCCCCTGGGAGGAGGGATTATCAATCTTTTTTTTCCAATAGAGCTTTCTTGACATTAGACTTAGGGGAGGTGATTTTTCCTATTGAGTTCTTTGATGTTCATTCCTCACGTGGTTTCTTCAGATACTCTGTGTTTACATTTTTCCTTTTCAATTGTGTGGAGCCCAGTGATATCAGGAGCTACAGGAAATCTTTCCATTGCTACCTCGTTTTCAATTATTTTTATTTCATCTCAGAGTCAGACGTAGTTTTCTCGTTGAAAAATATTCTCATTAGCATGTGAGTGCTGTTCCAGACTGGTGAACACATTTAAATGTAGGTCATGCTGGGAAGGATTCCATTGCCTTTTCGGTTTTCCTTGCAGTAGTAATACCTCTCAGGATTCCTTGGGTCTCCTCTGTTTGTGGTGCCATAGGAGAACACTTGAAGCTTTTTCTGCAGGCTTTTTCCCTAACAGACCAGCAGCGAAGAATGCAGCAGCTGGGGGAGGGGGGGTTGGGGTGATCCTTCAGGCCTGGCCTCATATTACACTAGAGTCAATAGGAAATGTATACCCCTTCCTATGAAAAACTGTCATCCCTTCCTCTGATTTCTGGTATGAGAAATACCAAAAGGTTTGACCTTGACTTTCTCTCATGCCCTACATGGCAGAGTTAAGCATGGCTGGGCTGTCGGGCACAAAGGTGGTAAAGGAAGCTCCAAAGGACTTCAAAGGGTCTTGCGTGCTAAAAGCGAGGCCAAGTCTGTGATAAGCTCTACATCCAGTTTGTAACCTCATTTAGTTCCATAAAGACCATTATCCGTAAAGAGCAGTACAATTTAAGAAACCAGAATTTTCTGTTTTTCTGCTCTTCCAATGAAATGAAACTATTCAGTGAATAATTAGCCTTGACTGGATTTAAACAAGAAGAAATAGGACACACAGATGCTTTTACTAACACCAGGTTCCTTTTCCTCCCGTCCAATAATCAGGGCTATTAACAGTCTTTTATGTAAAGGGTGGTGGTTTTACATTTATGGAGAAATCTTAAAACTAGTAACTGAAAAATTAGGCGAAATTAGACATGTAACCTGAGGACCATTTCAAGAATAGCTAACTGGGAAATAGGAAGTACTCTGGATTAGAAAGTAATAGAATTATAAGCAGAGAAATATTGTGAATAAAGTTTGGACAAGTATTTCAAGCTACAATAGCCATAATGGGCAGGCACAAAGCAAGGGTAATAGATCATATCCAGTCATCTTTCCAAAAGCCAAGATGGCTAATATAGCGCTGACATTTGAGACACTCAGTCAGAATTAAGTTGTCATTAGACTTAGCTATGAAAACTGGACTTAATTGCTAGCTTTGCCATTTAACACCTCTTGGGGGTTAGTTTTTCTTTCCAATAACATGGAAATAATGGCCATATCCTGCCTGCTGAGTTTTGTGAAGACTATTTTTAAAAATAATTTTAAATACGCAGAGCTAGGATTACAGTGTGTGTTGATGGGGCCAAGGACAAGCACAAAATCTTGCCTATCTGTAGTAATCACATATAGCCTGATGACGACCACAAGTAGATAAGCACCAAATTCTATGCCACTCCTGTTTCTGAGTTCATTTCACATGTATAATGATTACCCTTTAGAAAAAATGCCTAAGTGTTAGATTATTGCCCTTTGTGTTTGGTACTCTTTTGTGTACATACCACATCACATGACAAAGCAATGCAAGTGGGTGGAAAGAGTGCGAATGCAAAGCCTGAGTCTCTTGACATTAACCCCAGCTCTGCCTCCTTCTATTTGTGGGAGGTGAAGCCAAGTAACTTCTCTGAAGCTGAAATTTTTCACCTGCAAAATGAGTAGAACACCTACCTCACAAGGTTGCTGTCAAGACCTAGCTCATACTTTTTGTAAGCATCCATAGGACTATTTGGTACAGCAATCGAATCTTTATTATGTTTTCAAAATGATTTCCATCGGGGAAACTGGGTGGCTCAGTCGGTTGAGCATTCCTCTCTTGATTCGAGCTCAGGTCATCATCTCACAGTCATGAGATCAAGGAGTCACCCCCTGCCCCCATCAGGCTCCATGCTGGGCATGGAAACTGCTTGAGATTCTCTCTCCCTCTGCCCCTCCACTGCTTTTGCTCTCCCTCAAAAAACATTTTTTTTAATTAAAATTATTTCCAGATCCTTTCACCTGATTGACACACATAAGACAGTTTGAGACAAAATGGATTCTGCCTTAAAAGTATCCTCAGGCAAACCATCAGAGCCAACTCATTCCCTCCAAAATTGGCTTTCAAGGTCTTACCTTCTTAAACACCTCTTCTGCTTACTTGTGATCAAAGAAATTATTCATGTCTCTCATAGTCCAGAGGATCCAGAAAGAGAACCCATTTAAAAGTTAGTTCTTAACCATTATTCTTTCCTCAAAGAGTAGGTTGACTTCCTCAGCTATTGACTCTCCTCAGCTGGATTCCATTCCATTTCTTCTACCTGCAGTTGGAATTGGTGACCTCCCTATCGCCTGAGAACGCTCTTGTCATTCCAATCTCTTAATTGGACTTTCAGTGCTTTTTGTCAAACTTTTCCCCTCTACACCTACTAAAAAGCACATTATTGAAGGTTAAAGTCAAGTTCTATCTATTACCACGAAGCTTTCCTGTTTACCTGGCCCCACGTTGACTCTTCTGACTCTTAGTTCTCATAGTACTTATTTTCTGTACCAATAACTTTGGACTTCCCTCGAATAAGTTGACTATTATTCAAGGCAAAGCTCTAGATTTTACACATCTCATATTCCAAGATGGTCTAAAATTGTGCTGTGGATAGGATACTTTATTTTCTGAGTTATATAAATGAATTGGACACAAAAACATTTTATTGAAAACATCCCAAAGCACTGTACATTCAACAATGACATTGTGATTTTCTACTCCAATGCTCAGATTTCATGATCCCAGAGAGACAAATTAATTACATTTCTTTTTCTATTCTGCATTTTTCCCCACTTAGCCACCAAGTGGTCTTCAGTTGCTTTGTTGGCCACTCTGATGGTTATAATAAATGTCAGCAAGGGCTGGAAGGAATCCATGTGCTACAGATCCCAGAGAAGCAGATACAGCTCCTTCCCCCCAGTTGTACAAATACTCACTATCCACAACAATTCTGTTTCCTGAAATAGACATCTCTCATTCCCAATGGTATACATCTAACCACTCTTTCCTGTAACAAAATGCCACTAAACAAGAAGAAAAAAAAATGCAGTAGCTGATGAGGTGAAATGATAAATGAATGAAATTTTCAGCATCAGATAGATCAAGATATGGTCAAATTCTAGAAGGGACAGAAAGCTGAATCAGTATTTAATGTGTAAAAAATATATAGGCCTTTACCTGGAAATTGTCTTTTGAATGATTTTTGAGAATCGTGGGCTCTCCCTCAGTATATAAAACTAACAGGATGGTGGTTTTGTTGAAATAGATTATTTCCCCTAAGAGGCAAAACCTCCAGTCACCTTTGCACTGTCAGATTTCCTGGACTTCTCTACCTGCCCTCAAAAGGCAGAGCCATACAGAAAGCCTCAGTCCCTAGTTAATCTGATCAGAACTACAAGAAACCACATCCAGTTCTGTATGTAGAGGTGGCTTTATGGAGGTTCTCAAAGTGCTCAGTCAGCGTCCAGGTTGTACTACACCAGTAGGGAAAAGACTTTCTCTAATGCAGTCATTAAATATTTCTGTTCTTTCCCACAACTTTTGTTCAGTCTCTAGTTACAAAAGGAATTACTCAGGCAGGTTTCATAGAAGTAATGGTATTGTTAATAAATTAACCAAACAGCTGCATATCAAAAAAAGTTTTAAATAGTAGAGAGATTCTAAGTCATTCATCCAACATTATTTGGCAAGGTGCGACGGATCATCCCGAAGAACATTCTACCTGATAGGACACAAATGCTCACCAGCTCTACATTTATACCTTGGGGGTAGGGGGTTAAGAGTCTTGCTGACATGGGCCCAGTACCTGAAGAGCTATCACCCACTAATCTATCTTCTAGTTGAACATTATGAAGAAAGAGGCATCCGACAAAAATCATTTCCTCAACTTTAAGTTGCAGATGACTTTTTAACTTTTTATTTTGCAGCTACAGAGAAAACCCGCAGTCAGAGGATTATTCCAGGGCTTCTGACTTTTCCATCAATTCGTGCAACCAGTATTGCACAACCACTTCCCACAGTCCGAACCAGGAGTGATAAGCTATTATGAAAAGCAACTCAGTGCTGGGGAGAGGACATCCAGCTGTCCTAAACGCACAAAACAACAGGTAATTCAAAGCCATGCATTTGAAATTTTAAAATTACCAAATCCCTGAAATAGAGAGTCCGGGACGGCCTCAATTCATGTTCATAAGATACATTTCTGATAAGTCTAAAATTCCGGAAAGGCAAACAGAGATGCAGAATGGACATTTGTCATTTTGCTTAAAATGCACAAAATAGTTTAAATTATTGATTACAGGAACCAGAAGTTCCTTGATATATATTCCCCAAGTAAGCTCATGAATAAGTGTTCTAAAAGTGAATGTTTTTTTTTCCCCCTGGGCAAACTTGCAGATGTCATTCAGCCAGAGATGTTAAAAGATTTGATGGTAATTTAGACACAGAGCTCCCTTTCTCTGCACACATGCTTAAAAACTGCATTTCTGAAAATTGGGCCAGACAAGATCCTCTCATCTGGGTATCTGTGATAATGATGACTATGCAGCAAAGAAACTCTGGGAAAGGCTTTGATGTCTGTGAGACAAGAAGGTATGAAACAGATAAGAGGCAAGGGAAAAACAGCTCAGTAATGATTTAGAATTAAGAGGTAACTGATGGTCTCATGGAAAGTTCTCAGTCGGACCCAGGGACCAAGTATGCAATAAGATCTGCCCCTAACCCTGCAGCTTAAAACAGTTAATATGTGGTTGACTACTATTGTCATCATCCTGTTACAATGACTTTTTTTTTTTACATTTTATTTTTTTCAATATATGAAATTTATTGTCAAATTGGTTTCCATACAACACCCAGTGCTCATCCCAAAAGGTGCCCTCCTCAATACCCATCACCCACCCTCCCCTCCCCCCCACCCCCATCAACCCTCAGTTTGTTCTCAGTTTTTAACAGTCTCTTATGCTTTGGCTCTCTCCCACTCTAACCTCTTTTTTTTTTTTTCTCCTTCCCCTCCCCCATGGGTTTCTGTTAACTTTCTCAAGATCCACATAAGAGTGAAACCATATGGTATCTGTCTTTCTCTGTATGGCTTATTTCACTTAGCATCACACTCTCCAGTTCTATCCACGTTGCTACAAAAGGCCATATTTCATTCTTTCTCATTGCCACGTAGTATTCCATTGTGTATATAAACCACAATTTCTTTATCCATTCATCAGTTGATGGACATTTAGGCTCTTTCCACAATTTGGCTATTGTTGAGAGTGCTGCTATAAACATTGGGGTACAAGTGCCCCTATGTATCAGTACTCCTGTATCCCTTGGGGAAATTCCTAGCAGTGCTATTGCTGGGTCATAGGGTAAGTCTATTTTAAATTTTCTGGGGCGCCTGGGTGGCGCAGTCGGTTAAGCGTCGGACTTCAGCCAGGTCACGATCTCGCGGTCCGTGAGTTCGAGCCCCGCGTCGGGCTTTGGGCTGATGGCTCGGAGCCTGGAGCCTGTTTCCGATTCTGTGTCTCCCTCTCTCTCTGCCCCTCGCCCGTTCATGCTCTGTCTCTCTCTGTCCCAAAAATAAATAAACGTTGAAAAAAAAATTAAAAAAAATTTTTCTGAGGAACCTCCAAACTGCTTTCCAGAGCGGCTGCACCAATTTGCATTCCCACCAACAGTGCAAGAGGGTTCCTGTTTCTCCACATCCTCTCTAGCATCTATAGCCTCCTGATTTGTTCATTTTGGCCACTCTGACTGGCGTGAGGTGATATCTGAGTGTGGTTTTGATTTGTATTTCCCTGATAAGCAGCAATGCTGAACATCTTTTCATGTGCCTGTTGGCCATCTGGATGTCTTCTTTAGAGAAGTGTCTATTCATGTTTTTCTGCCCATTTCTTCACTAGGTTATTTGTTTTTCGGGTGTGGAGTTTGGTGAGATCTTTATAAATTTTGGATACTAGCCCTTTCCGATATGTCATTTGCAAATATCTTTTCCCATTCTGTTGGTTGCCTTTTAGTTTTGTTGGTTGTTTCCTTTGCTGTGCAGAAGCTTTTTATCTTCATAAGGTCCCAGTAATTCACTTTTGCTTTTAATTCCCTTGCCTTTGGGGATGTGTCGAGTAAGAGATTGCTACGGCTGAGGTCAGAGAGGTCTTTTCCTGCTTTCTCCTCTAAGGTTTTGATGGTTTCCTGTCTCACATTTAGGTCCTTTATCCATTTTGAGTTTATTTTTGTGAATGGTGTGAGAAAGTGGTCTAGTTTCAACCTTCTGCATGTTGCTGTCCAGTTCTCCCAGCACCATTTGTTAAAGAGACTGTCTTTTTTCCATTGGATGTTCTTTCCTGCTTTGTCAAAGATGAGTTGGCCATACGTTTGTGGGTCTAGTTCTGGGGTTTCTATTCTATTCCATTGGTCTATATGTCTGTTTTCGTGCCAATACCATGCTGTCTTGATGATGACAGCTTTGTAGTAGAGGCTAAAGTCTGGGATTGTGATGCCTCCTGCTTTAGTCTTCTTCTTCAAAATTCCTTTGGCTATTCGGGGCCTTTTATGGTTCCATATGAATTTTAGGATTGCTTGTTCTAGTTTCAAGAAGAATGCTGGTGCAATTTTGATTGCGATTGCATTGAATGTGTAAATGGCTTTGGGTAGTATTGACATTTTGACAAGATTTATTTTTCCAATCCATGAGCAGGGAATGTCTTTCCATTTCTTTAAATCTTCTTCAACTACCTTCATTAGCTTTCTATAGTTTTCAGCATACGGATCTTTTACATCTTTGGTTAGATTTATTCCCAGGTATTTTATGCTTCTTGCTGCAATTGTGAATGGGATCAGTTTCTTTATTTGTCTTTCTGTTGCTTCATTGTTAGTATATAAGAATGCAACTGATTTCTGTACATTGATTTTGTATCCTGCACCTTTGCTGAATTCATGTATCAGTTCTAGCAGACTTTTGGTGGAGTCTATAGGATTTTCCATGTATAATATGTCATCTGCAAAAAGCGAAAGCTTGACTTCATCTTTGCCAATTTTGATGCCTTTGATTTCCTTTTGTTTTCTGATTGCTGATGCTAGAACTTCCAGCACTATGTTAAACAACAGCAGTGAGATTGGGCATCCCTGTAGTGTTCCTGATCTCAGGGAAAAAGCTCTCAGTTTTTCCCCATTGAGGATGATGTTAGCTGTGGGCTTTTCATAAATGGCTTTTATGATGTGTAAGTATGTTCCTTCTATCCCGACTTTCTCAAGGGTTTTTATTAAGAAAGGGTGCTGGATTTTGTCAAAAGCCTTTTCTGCATCGATTGACAGGATCACATGGTTCTTCTTTTTTTTTTATTAATGTGATGTATCACGTTGATTGATTTGCGAATGTTGAACCAGCCCTGCATCCCAGGAATGAATCCCACTTGATCATGGTGAATAATTCTTTTTATATGCTGTTGAATTCGATTTGCTAGTATCTTATTGAGAATTTTTGCATCCGTATTCATCAGCAATATTGGCCTGTAGTTCTCATTTTTAACTGGGTCTCTGTCTGGTTTAGGAATCAAAGTAATACTGGCTTCATAGGATAAGTCTGGAAGCTTCCCTTCCCTTTCTATTTCTTGGAATAGCTTGAGAAGGATAGGTATTATCCCTGCTTTAAACATCTGGTAGAACTCCCTTGGGAAGCCATCTGGTCCTGGACTCTTATTTGTTGGGAGATTTTTGGTAACCGATTCAATTTCTTCGCTGGTTATGGGTCTGTTCAAGCTTTCTCTTTCCTCCTGATTGAGTTTTGGAAGAGTGTGCGTGTTTAGGAATTTGTCCATTTCTTCCAGGTTGTCCAATTTGTTGGCATAAAATTTTTTAAAGTATCCCCTGATAATTGTTTGTATCTCTGAGGGATTGGTTGTAATAATTCCATTTTCATTCATGATTTTATCTATTTGGGTCATCTCCCTTTTCTTTTTGAGAAGCCTGGCTAGAGGTTTGTCAAGTTTGTTTATTTTTTCAAAAAACCAACTCTTGGTTTCGTTGATCTGCTCTACCATTTTTTTAGATTCTATATTGTTTATTTCTGCTCTGATCTTTATTATTTCTCTTCTTATGCTGGGTTTAGGCTGCCTTTGCTGTTCTGCTTCTAGTTCCTTTAGGTGTGCTGTTAGATTTTGTATTTGGGATTTTTCTTGTTTCTTGAGACAGGCCTGGATTGCAATGTATTTTCCTCTCAGGACTGCCTTTGCTGCGTCCCAAAGCGTCTGGATTGTTGTATTTTCATTTTCGTTTGTTTCCATGTATTTTTTAATTTCTTCTCTAATTGCCTGGTTGACCCACTCATTCGTTAGTAGGGTGTTCTTTAACCTCCATGCTTTTGGAGGTTTTCCAGGCTTTTTCCTGTGGTTGATTTCAAGCTTCATAGCATTGTGGTCTAAAAGTATGCATGGTATAATTTCAATTCTTGTAAACTTATGAAGGGCTGTTTTGTGACCCAGTATATGATCTATCTTGGAGAATGTTCCATGTGCACTCGAGAAGAAAGTATATTCTGTTGCTTTGGGATGCAGAGTTCTAAATATATCTGTCAAGTCCATCTGATCCAATGTCTCATTCAGGGCCCTTGTTTCTTTATTGACCGTGTGTCTAGATGATCTATCCATTTCTGTAAGTGGGGTGTTAAAGTCCCCTGCAATTACCACATTCTTATCAATAAGGTTGCTTATGTTTATGAGTAATTGTTTTATATATTTGGGGGCTCTGGTATTCGGCGCATAGACATTTATAATTGTTAGCTCTTCCTGGTGGATAGACCCTGTAACTATTATATAATGTCCTTCTTCATCTCTTGTTACAGCCTTTAATTTAAAGTCTAGTTTGTCTGATATAAGTATGGCTACTCCAGCTTTCTTTTGGCTTCCAGTAGCATGATAAATAGTTCTCCATCCCCTCACTCTCAATTTAAAGGTGTCCTCAGGTCTAAAATGAGTCTCTTGTAGACAGCAAATAGATGGGTCTTGTTTTTTTATCCATTCTGATACCCTATGTCTTTTGGTTGGCGCATTTAATCCATTTACATTCAGTGTTATTATAGAAAGATACGGGTTTAGAGTCATTGTGATGTCTGTATGTTTTATGCTTGTAGTGATGTCTCTGGTACTTTGTCTCACAGGATCCCCCTTAGGATCTCTTGTAGGGCTGGTTTTTTGTTTGTTTGGGAAGACCTTTATCTCTCCTTCTATTCTAAATGACAGACTTGCTGGATAAAGGATTCTCGGCTGCATATTTTTGCTGTTTAGCATACTGAAAATCTCGTGCCAATCCTTTCTGGTCTGCCAAGTTTCAAAAGAGAGATCAGTCACGAGTCTTATCGGTCTCCCTTTATATGTGAGGGCACGTTTACCCCTTGGTGCTTTCAGAATTTTCTCTTTATCCTTGTATTTTGCCAGTTTCACTATGATATGTCGTGCAGAAGATCGATTCAAGTTACGTCTGAAGGGAGTTCTCTGTGCCTCTTGGATTTCAATGCCTTTTTCCTTCCCCAGTTCAGGGAAGTTCTCAGCTATGATTTCTTCAAGTACCCCTTCAGCACCTTTCCCTCTCTCTTCCTCCTCTGGGATACCAATTATGCGTATATTATTTCTTTAGTGTATCACTTAGTTCTCTAATTTTCCCCTCATACTCCTGGATTTTTTTATCTCTCTTTTTCTCAGCTTCCTCTTTTTCCATAACTTTATCTTCTAGTTCACCTATTCTCTCCTCTGCCTCTTCAAGCCGAGCTGTGGTGGTTTCCATTTTGTTATGCATTTCGTTTAAAGCGTTTTTCAGCTCCTCATGACTGTTCCTTAGTCCCTTGATCTCTGTAGCAAGAGATTCTCTGCTGTCCTGTATACTGTTTTCAAGCCCAGCAATTAATTTTATGACTATTATTCTAAATTCACTTTCTGTTATATTATTTAAATCCTTTTTGATCAGTTCATTAGCAGTTGTTATTTCCTGGAGATTCTTCTGAGGGGAATTCTTCCGTTTGGTCATCTTGGATAGTCCCTGGCGTGGTGAGGACCTGCAGGGCACTTCCCCTGTGCTGTGGTGTATAGCTGGAGTTGGTGGGCGGGGCCGCAGTCAGACCTGATGTCTGCCTCTAGTCCACCACTGGGGCTACAGTCAGACTGGCGTGTGCCTTCTTTTCCCCTCTCCTAGGGGCGGGATTCACTGTGGGGTGGCGTGGCCCATCTGGGCTACTTGCACACTGCCCGGCTTGTGGTGCTGGGGATCTGGCGTATTAGCTGGGGTGGGTAGGCAAGGTGCACGGGGGCAGGAGGGGCAGGCTTAGCTCGCTTCTCCTTAGGTGATCCACTTCAGGAGGGGCCCTGTGGCAGCAGGAGGGAGTCAGATCTGCTGCCAGAGGTTTGGATCCGCAGAAGCACAGAGTTGGGTGTATGCGTGGAACAAACAAGTTCCCTGGCAGGAACCGGTTCCCTTTGGGATTTTGGCTGGGGGATGGGCAAGGGAGATGGCGCTGGCTAGCGCCTTTGTTCCCCACAAAACTGAGCTCTGTCGTCCTGGGGCTCAGCAGCTCTCCCTTTGTCCTCCAGCCTTCCTGCTTTCCGAGCAGAGCTGTTAACTTATGACCTCCCAGATGCTAAGTCGCGCTTGCTGTCGGAACACACTCCGTCTGGCCCCTCCGCTTTTGCCAGCCAGACTCGGGGGGCTCTTCTTGGCTGGCAGGCTGCCCCTCCACCCTGGCTCCCTCTCGCCAGTCTGTGGAGCGTGCACCGCCTCGCCGCCCTTCCTACCCTCTTCCATGGGCCTCTCGTCTGCACTTGGCTCCGGAGACTCCGTTCTGCTAATCCTCTGGCGGTTTTCTGGGTTAGGCAGGCAGGTGTAGGTGGAATCTAAGTGATCAGCAGGACGTGTGGTGAGCCCAGCATCCTCCTATGCCGCCATCTTCCCGGGTATCCTGTTACAATGACTTTTGAGGCAAGAACTTATTATGCCTTTTCCTCTGGAAACAATAAAATGGGAATTCTACCTGACATGTAGCTCAGCTGGTAACTTTAGCACATGGCCTTGGTTCAGTATCTAAGTGCCAGAGCAGTATTCTAGGAATCACCAGTGTCCTGTGTCCTAGTCGATTCACAATAGACAAACGGAGCCCTTTCTGATTTTGGTTTTTTACTAACATTGGAATTTTAACACCAGAATTGCAAGGAAATATCAACAGAAGAACCAGTATAGTAGAAAAATTCATCTGATGATGGTTCTATGAGACTTTCAGATTCCTTACTTGGGTTATCAATTAGTCATAGCATCAAATAAGCCTATTTTTTTAGTGGCAATAGGTTTTTATTGTCAAATATGTAAATTCCATATAGTCAAATATATAACAAACCTGGGTTAAATCTAGGGTTAAATTCAGCTAAGCCTTTCTGGCCACATGCACCACAAGCCACTAGTTAGTCTCATAGTTGATGGGGCGGAGGAAGATTTTTTAGAGATGCACAA
Organism: Prionailurus bengalensis; assembly: GCF_016509475.1. Lineage (NCBI taxonomy): Eukaryota > Metazoa > Chordata > Mammalia > Carnivora > Felidae > Prionailurus > Prionailurus bengalensis. The sequence continues at coordinate 112,783,808 of NC_057354.1, forward strand.
ATAGCCTAAAGGAATTGATAGTCCAGAATTTTTAAATTCCACTTGCTCACAATCAGACAGACACAATCATAAAATAATTTGTAAGATACTAAATGACACTGACAAAAACAGAAGGAAAAAATATATACAGATATTTAAGAAGTGCACAATGAAAAAAATAATGCAGGTTTCCAACTAAGTAATCATCAAGAGAAAACTGCCCAACCCATTGGGATTTTACAAAGGACAACATGCATGTGTTGCAAGGTAATAGAAATTAAGCTATAAAAAGCAAAGATATTTCTCAGAATGAAGGCAAAATAAAGCACTCCAATGGTCTTTGGAAACATGTCAAATAAAGCCCTGTGACTTGAGAAAATAATACCAAGAAACCAAGTAAGAGGCCTCAAGTCTTTCCCAGTCCCTCTTCCCATTTGGACAATATAGTTTGGATCATGGACCATCGATGTAACTACACCTGTAGAAATAGGAGTGCTGGTAATAAAAGAGAAACAAAAACAAACTAGCATTCTTATTTCTTTTCACTTGAGAAATTATTTAAAATCACATCAGTTAGTGTCAACATTAATTTTACTTTCTCATTTTTTCAAGATTTTGTTATCAAATTTGTTTGTATTTTAATGATGAAAATCCCATTTGAAATATGCATAATTTAGGCAAGGTTAATTTTAACTCTCAAATTTTTTATTTCTACAAAATAGAAATAGAGCTGAGGAGAGACTCAAAGATAATATATATTGCCAGACATGTTCTAGGTGTCCAATAATGGTTAGTCCCCACAAATTACTCATGTATAATCAATTATTTTTTATGATCATTGTAAACATACTGTCCCCAGTATCCACCAGGTTCTTTTAAAGGTCTGAGGCAAAAACCATCGAAATGGTCTTCAAAATGCTAAGTTGCCTACATTCCTGCTCCAGATCCTTCTTAAAAATAGTTAGCAGCTCAGTTTTGAGCACTATTATGTGTTGATTTAGGTTTTAAGAAGCTCACAATATTGCTCACTCCAATCATATCATGTAAGACTAAAAGCACTGAAGATGACAAATTAAGGCTTTTCAGGTAAATGTACAAGCTATAAGCAATTTTCCAGGAAAAGGCAATGTTTATAGCAGGAGCAAGCATCAGTGAAAGTTATTTTGTAGAGCCAAAAAATAAAAAGGAAATGTCAGCACATTTCAACAAATATTTACTCAATGTCTACTATGCAAAAGGCAGACAGAAGTTAGAAGTGCAGAGAAAGTGTTCTGCTATACATTCCAGAGAAGGGAGCCTTCCCTATCTGCTCTTGGGGCCAGTGTTAGTCAACATTTGGTCAGTAGAGAAGAGCAGACATTATGTTCGTAGGTGTCATAAAGGGAAAATCCTTTGGAGAATCCATGGAACTTAGGAAAGGAAAGGCAGACTAAAAATTCAAGGCAAGAAGAACTGTGGTCAGATAGGTTCTCAATTTTTGTGAATATGTGATTGCCTTCCCCACCCTGCTAAAATATCATAGTCCACATATCCACTCAGAAGCAATCATGATGATCAAATTCAAGATTGAAAATACCAAGTATTCTCCAGGTTACAGAGCCACTGGAAACCTCTTCTATTGCTGCTGGGAATACAAATTAACAAGACCATTTTGGAAAAAAGGCTTCATAGTATACATACCATATGACGCAACAATTCTACTCCTGCATATATACCTAACAGAAATGAGTGGTTATGGCCTCCAAAGGCATGCATGAGAACATTTATAGCAGCTTTATTTCTAATAGCACAAAATTGAGAACAGCTCAAATATCCATCAATAGTAGGATGGGCAAATAATGTGTATTTTATTCATAGAATGACCTAATATACTGCAAAGAAAAAGAACTAGTGATGGATAGAGCATGGATACATCTAATAGACAAATGCAGTGAAAGAAGCAGAATCTTCTACTGTGTGGTTCAAAACAGACAAAAGTGATCTGTGTTGACAGAAGTCAACATAGTATATCTTTGGAATACTCCTGGATGGCAACTGACTGGGAAAGGGAAGGAAGTTTTTGTTTTTGATTTTTTTTCTCACCCTAGTGATAGAAATGCTGTACATTGATCCGGGTATTACTTGCAATGATATATACATTTATTAAAATGTAAGCCACAAATAATCATCTCATTGTAGGCAACGTTGTGTGTCTATGTGCAGTAAAAAGAAAATGTAACTAGGAAAAGTAGCTAATAAGTCACCAAATGTACATTAAAAATACCTAAAGATCTATTGTGCCAATCAGCAATGACCAATATTTTAGCCCTTGCTTAATGTCTTCTATTTGTGGTGTTTTTGTCCATTCCTCCCCAGATAGCCCTCTTCTTAAGACATATGGCTGAAATGGCCTAGCATACTTCAGAGCCTAACACAAAGCTGGAAGGCACCCACACATGTTCAAATCACGGGCCTAATAATCACAACAATGCCCCCTGTCAATTACCGTGCTATATACCCAGTGAAATAACTAATTTTCCCATCAACTCTATGAAGTGGGTGTTCTTTATTCCCAGGCTATAACTGGAGAAATGGAGGCTCAAAGACCTCCTCTAAATAATAAGGGAAAGAGCAGGAACTCAAATCTGTATACAAATCTCATGTTCTCTGCCACAGACTCTTCCAGCTGTTGCAGTCAGTATGCTGATTAGAAAACATTTGCTTAAAACTGTCCTTCTGGCAGATTTTCATTATCATGACTCTACCCTTAGTGATCAGTTTGGTGCATCAGGGCTCTACCCTTAGTGATCAGTTTGGTGCCCCTCCCAATATCAGAGGCCATCCTCATTAAGCAAAATGCCTGCAGTTCTGTAGCAAACATGACTCAAGACCTTACTAAGAGCTCATGTCTACATAGCTCACATGGTTGGTTCATAGTTCCACAGCCTCCTAAGTGGTCTGCTATCACTTTTCAGGCTATCCCCATATGAAGTCACTCAAATGAAAATACTCAGGGCTCTCAGTTATGTGTTTAATTTCATTTGCCATCCCGTATTCAGTTATTATTAAATTTATAATGTTAGGGATAGTTTTTGATATACATAATGGCCCCCTTATTCTGAGAATTTCTTAATGCCCTGTTACTCTGAACATTTCTTAACCTATTCAGAAAAATCACAAATTTGAATTGTTTTTTTTCATTTCTAGAAAGACAATCCAAGCTCTCTTAGAATAGCCATTGATTATTGTGTAGTATGACCAAAGCAGTTTCACACTCGGAGGAGAGTATGCTACCAATCCACGTCCAGAGAGCGAGAGAGAGCTTCTTTTGGAAAGATTTCACGGTCTTATTTTACCACCTGTACTGAATAACACTATCAGCCTACAAGTTTTTGACAGTTCTGTATCCTTTTCTCACCTAATTCTACCTGACAGCCCAAAGTAGATCACATTTATTGAACATCAGCACATTTTTAGGTGGCATGGGCATCTCTTTCATGATGATCTGTCACATTTAATTCACAAATAGGTAGAATGCCCTTTAGTATTGGCAAATTCATATTCATCATGCACTTTCTGAGGACAGTTAAACAATGAGGTGTCTCATAGGAGCCTTATTATCTCATCATATATTCTGGATTAAATGCTTCCTAGAAGACTGAATCCAGTTGTGGGTGCCTTTAACTTGAGAAAAAGGTGCTTAAAGAGAGATTAACTCCCAAAGGAAGTAGAGTAAGAGAAAGCCCGGAGTAATGGAACAAAAGCTTTTGGAGGAACATAGATGTCATTACAGACCTACAAGAGACTCATCTGGGTTTAAAATGGATTCCACCTATTTATGTCATCTTCAAACTATAGCCTCAGTTTGCTCATCTGCAGATTCATTCGACTGTAGGGTGCAAAGCCCAACAGTTCCACAAAAAATAGGTCTTCACCTGAAAGGAGTTTCTTCAACTAACTTCAACCCAACAGGTTTTCAATCCTTATATTCCTGTGTTATCCTCTGTGGATAGAGAAACCCAGGGGATAATTGATGTGGCTGCTCACAGCAGCCATTTTTGAACTGAACTATACAAACCGCCTTACAGAAGACATTCTGACTGAGATGCCCTCTAGGGTCCTTCCTTTGTGCTGTTTATCTTTCTAACATTGGGGCTGGACTTGAACTAGTCTGGCACACAGAAATTCACATTTTGCTCTTGATTACAGTTAGGTGATATTATTTCTCAAAGAGAAGTTACAGAATCATTCTCCTCTTTATACAGTCTCAAGACACTTCCCCCAACACACGCACACCCGCAATCAGCAAACCTGACAGCAGTTCTAAATTCTCTGGTTTTACTTGGCTTGCCTTCCCTAGGAGATGGTTTTCTTGCTTTCTATTGTTTCTATCTATGCCTTAATGAAAAAGGATGAAAGAAACTCATGCAGGTATTTGTAAATACATAAGGAGTCATTTGGTGGCTTGTTTTGTGGCACTTCATACACAGCCATGGAGTCCCAGAACTGCCACTTAGATGTCACATAACCTGGAAAAGGTCATGAGGCTCCCAGTGCCCCACTTTTCTCATCTGTGAAATGGAAAAAACATTAGTAATTATAGTATCTATCCTATAGGATGGTTGTAAGTAACAAACAAGTCTATAAAACAGTAGGGTGACTGCCATTTAGCAAGCATTTAATAAATTATAACAATAGATTTACTACGAAATGCATTTAAAAACAGTAACTGGTTTTATTCATTCTAAGTGCTTAATATAGAGAATATTATGTAGTTTTGTTTTTCTTTGCCTCCAACACTTTCAGACTCTTAATTTCTGAGGTATTGAAGATCTGACACACAGTAGACACCAAATAAAAGCTGTTAACTGAATGATGTCAAAAAAGTGAAAGGAAATTTTATTTCAGCTGTTCAGATGTAAAGACTTTATGATGTCAACTATTTTTAAAAGGTTCTATGCTCAATAGTAATGCATGAAAGAGAAGAAAATCTGCCAGATAACAAAAAGAACACTTCCCTGTGGACACCTACTCAGAAAGTGCTAACTAAATAGAAAATTCAAGGTTCTGAGCATTTTGTGATCTAGTGTTTCGAATGTCTTCATTAGCGTGTCTTCATTCCAGTAATTTCAAGACTAAAAAACCTAAGTATTTTCACAAAATGGGACAAAGTCTATTTATATTGATGGCACACCTGAATTAAATAACGTGTGTCAAGGCGTTCTGTTCAGAAACATATTAACCCTATTGCCAACAAAGTGTTGTAGTTAAGTTTTCATTAAGACTAAGCAACGGTATAATAATCATATGAAATTGCCTGATTTGTATGAAGTTGTTGGTAATGATGTACTTATTTCTTCTCTTTAAATGGTAGATTACTGCAGCAAATCTCCCTTGAGCAACAAACTTATTTCATTTTCTTCATCTTTAGCACTGAACTTCAGATGAGACCTCACTATTGCTCTATTCAATGGCTAAAAACTGAAGCTGGGTTAAAATGGAAAGAACTGTTGAAAGTTGATTAAGAATTTTATAAAAATAGGGGCCTGTGGATGGCTCAGTCGGTTAAACGTCTGACTCTTGATTTCAGCCCAGGTCATGAGACTGGCCCCGCATTGCATCGGGCTCTGCACGGGCATGGAACCTGCTTAAGATTGTTTATCCCACTCTCGCTGCCCTACCCCACCCCCCCACACACAAAAATAACATTGTAAAAATAAAAAAAAATTATATTGGGTGGCAGTTTGAACTCCTACTCTGAAGTTGCTGTCATCTCATTCTAATTTTGAATCTGTAGTTTTATTAGATACCAAACTTTAGTAGTTTTCTATAATTAAATCTATACTGATTAAAAAATAAATAAATCTATACTGATCAACAGAAATTAGAACAGTTTATAACATTATGTATGTTTATTTACCTGAATACTCTATGACATAAAAAGCATTACCATTCCTTAACTAACGCCTCCCATCACTATTGCCACTTGACCTTTCATTCCAGTCCAACATCCAATATATTGATTTCAGTGGTACCATAATTATCAATTTCTAGGACAACTTCGTAATACTATAGTCAACATTAGATCTCATTAGTGTACTTACCAAATGCTTTCATGAGAAGATTCACTGCCTATAATGCCAAACCCTACGTGATTATTTTTTCCCCTCTGAAGGGATTTGTGGTTGTTTTCCTCTGAAGGTTCAATTAGTCCTGCTTTTCCTATTTAAGCTATCAGGATTTCTACTGGAAATACCATTTCCCTTTCCAAAAACTCCAGGTTAACCTCCTTTAGCAATATTCAAAGTGTGCACACTTGTTTCAATGACCTGCATGAACTGCGCATGGGACTCCATTGATGTCTGGTCAGTTGATGGGCACTAGTGAAGCATGGCCTGCAGGTTGCCCCTATTATTGTATAATCTTCTGTCTCCCTTACTACATGGGTTAAATAATCATCCATTTTGGAAAAGGACCTCTGTAATAGTATTTAACAGTGTTTTCTGAGCATTTGCTAGTATTGCCTTTCTTTTCTTCTAAACTAACTTACTTTCATCTTCTTACCTTTCTTGTCACTGAGTATAAACAAACCTCAAGGACAGCTACTGACATGCAAATCTATTTATCAGCAAAGGGAAAATATTTTTTATCTTAATTCAACTCAGTTCAACATGCATTTATTAGGCATCCATTTCATGGCAGGTACTGAGCCAGGAATCCAGGAAACACAATAGAATTTGTTTCTGTCTTTAAGAGGTTTATCAGGGGATTTTGGTATGTGAAAATGAAACCCTATAATGTAACAAGTGCTGAAATATATCTTTAATGCAATGTATAGTGATCTTTAAGACTCATTTTAGCATAGTGATTAAAAACATGGACTCTGAAAGGACTCACTCAGAACTACATTCTCTCAGTTTGAATCCCAGCTCTCATTCTTACTAGATGTGTGACTTTGAGCAAGTAACTTAACCTTTCTGTGCCTCAGGTCTGTAATCTGTAAAATAAGGATAAAATTAGTGCCTACCTCATGGTGTCATTGTAAGTTACTATTTACACTAAATATAGTTAATATTTAAAAAGGGCTTACAATAGTGTTTAGCACATACTAGAAGCTATATAAGAAAATAATGGAGAGTGAACTAATTGCTTAGGAGGTGAGAGAAAAGCTGATCCCAGTGAGATATCAGGAAAAGTACATCAGAGAACTGGTATTACTTAATACCAGTCTTTAAGAATGAATCTAAGTCTTTAAGAATGAATCAAGTTTTCCAAAAAGGAAAAGAAGAAAGCATAAATAATGACACCTGGGTATGTCAGGTCCTTAAAGAGATTTAGTAAAGGGCTCAACTGTTCCTACAAATCGAAGAAAACCTTCATTAAAAAGAGCCATCGAAGCTGCATCTATGCAGGAAGAGGAAACAAGTTGTGAAGGAGCAAGTTAAGGACTTTAGATATCAATGACCAGACAATGGACAGCTTTTAAACTCATAACTGGTGTTAGGAGATTGGTATTTTAGAAAGATAATTTTGATTATAGAAAATGAGTTGAAGCAACAAAGGCTAAGGATGGTTAGTTAAGAGACCACAGTCTGGGAGGAGACATCCCAAAAAAGTAGGAGGTCATTAGTAGTGAAGGAGATAAACATTCTCTTAGAAGACAGAACCTTTCTCATGAAATACCCAGTCACCTCCTGGAGAAAAATTAGCATACCCTGTAATATGCTTAAGTAATTTTCTGATAAATGCTAATGGTTTCTTGGAAACTTGTTACCCACTCATCTAGTTAATGGTCAGTCAAGAGTGAGGACACTGACCAGGTATTTTTCTTCTATCTAGTCTAACTAGCGTTATCTGGTCATTCTTTGTTCCTTTAGTAAAATGTCCCAACTAAGAGGGGATTCTGAATTAATCTTCTTAGGTTTCCCCTTCCTTGGAAGAAGCTTTAAATAAAATTTGGCACACGCCTATCACCAAATTAGCAGGAAAAAAAAATTAAAGTAACCAATGCCATTGGTTGGGAAATTTTGAGCTGAAAGAACTTGCAGGATATCCAGGTAGAGAGTAGGAGGATGGGGGGAGTGCCCTACATGGAAGGCACGACCCCAGGTATTTACTGATCTCCAATCCTAGCACAACCTGCAGTCAATATCCTTCTCATTCTATGGGCAAATGCTGAAATAAAGTGAAGCTGTGAAACTTGCCCAAGGCTACTTCCTACTCCCCTGATGTCAAGGTCTTATACAAATTCCACTCAGCCAAACTCACTTTGGTGTCTATTGGTTAGGAATGATTATATATTATCTTAAATGTAGATGTTAACAATTTATGATGAAAATTATTCATGTCTCCATTACATGTAATATTAAAAGATTTGCTCCATTCCCAAGTCAAATTTTAAAATGAGAGCATATGGCAGCTGTAGATGGGAATGATGAAGAGCACAGCTTTAGACTCAGGCAGGCACAGGTTTAAATCCTTGACTTTGGAAAACTTATTGGGCCTTAGGATCCTCATCTAGGAGATGGAGATAATGTCTCTCTCACAAGGTTATGGTATTTGAACCAGAGTATTTGTCAAACACTTTGCATAGTGCATGACAAATAATAAATCAATAGCTCTTATCACTATTGAAATTACTCAGGATGACTTAGCTCAGAAGTATTGCAGTAGGGACACAGGCACAGGATTACAGGGAAAAATCAAAGGCAAATGACTTGATTGCAAAAAGTTAATTTAACTTCTGAACAGAAGCCTGATTAACATCAGGTCAGGTTACATTTTCTCTCATCCCAACCCAAAAACGGTGCAGAGGTCTAGAGTCACCCCATGAAATCACAATGTACCTTATACTGTGATGCTACTGAGGGTCTGCAGATAAAAGACACACTCTGCCTTCAAGGTATTAACGGTCTAGTGATGCAGAGAGGGGAGTAAACAAATAAGGGCGAGGTTTTGTGGTGAGGCCATTATTTCATTAATATCAGCTCACCTCTACTCCAGAGTAATCCACACTAGTCAGGTTATAGGTAGGTTGATCTAGAAGTTCAGTTTGAAGCATGATTAAATTTTGAGTCTGAAACCCCAGATGAAATAGATCTGAATCTTAGATTGTCCTTTGAGTTGACCCAACCTTCTGATCTTCCATGGATATGGCTTAATCCGGGGTTAGATCAATTTACTATGGACAGGGAACAGCTGCTCAGGACAGGAATATTAAGTTCAGTTGCCTTTGGGTCAGGGTCCAAGAAGAGAATCACCCGACACCAGCTAATTTGATATGGGAGACCAAATATTAAAAGGCCAAGAGGAAGTCTATTTTGAGCCATGTCAATAAACATCTACTGAGCATTTACTCTGTTCTCAGCTCTGTGCTAGCAACAGGTTGGATCAAAAAGGACAGCAATTCCTTAATCCCTGCCCTCAAATGATTTGTCATCTAGAAGAGAATATACATAAAAAGGAAATAATAGCCCCATCACAATAAATTTGCTACCTGCTATGGCCTAGACATCTAACCTTTATTATTCCCCAAAACCCTAATACACATCTTTTGAGGTAGGGATTACTATCTCCATTTTACAGATGAGAAAAACGTCTAGAGAGACTAACACTTGAGTTTCAATTCATACTAGTAAGTTTTTAAAAGGGAGGGGGGTGGGTAACTCCCTATTAACTCCTAATATTACACATGCTGTCTGCTATCTTTGTGCTTCTGTCTTGACACCCGTGGAACTCGGGTTGTCAGCAAAATATGGACGCTGAACGAGACTTAGTGGCTGGAACTTAGAATAATCTGAAGTCTTAGTGAAGAAACAGATGCTATGACCCTACCCTGGAAATTGTTTCATCAGATGCAATTAAGTAAAATTCCCTGGAATTGGCATTTTACAACTGGTTGTGGGTGATGCCCACACAGCTATTCTCCACAATAGGTACTTAGGCATCAGTGAGTGAGTACCACGTGCAGCGTAGAACTGTCCAGGGACCACAAGCATGGTCTTCACTTGGGATTTGGTCAGGAACGCAGAAGTACAATGTACTAGGTCAGAATATGCATTTAAATGATGAGTCCTCTACAATTAAGTTGAATAAAGTTTGTATCGCACTCAAAGCAAAAGAGATCCTTAAAAAGAAATAAACTGACCTCATTGATAAAATTCTAATGGAGGAAGCAGAGCTCAAGTTAGGTAGCATTTGAATTGGCAGAGGGGAAGGGAAAGGCATTTGGAATTCAGGAAAACAGCACTAGAAACGCAGAATGGACCTAAACCCAGAGATTCACAGGCTGGTGGTAAATTTGAAAGGAAGTTTTTATATCCAAGCTCTCCTACAGGACCCAGCTTAAATGCCTTTGGCAAGTCTCCTTTTCTTCAGATCCTTATCCATAGAATGAAAATATAAAATGAAATTCCTGATTCCACGCTGTAGGCATGGTCAGATACTCTGATAGGTGACTCACTTTCAGGGAAAAATGGTTCTTTGGAGACCGCTTCCTTGCTGTGCCCAGGCAGTCTGACTTGCTATGAAACCACAGAGATCAATGCAGCAACACTACTGAAAACCGAATTTCCCCTCTAGTTTTGAAACAGCCTCTGCCAACACTGCTGACCGGCTATGAAGTGGTGGCTGGCGGCGGCTCCGCGGAAGGGGCGGGAGAGAAACCCCCACAAAACTTTTTAGAAGGCACTAACCTCGCTTCCACTGTGGCCTGGACGCAGCAAAGCAGAAACAGGAAGCTGCTAAAACACGCTGGGGGCGAGTAGGACAGAAGTGCATCCTGATAAAGACCTGGAACACCTGAGCTCAATGACGCCCAGGTGCCGCTCCCGGGAAAGGGGAGCACTGCGGGAGTCCCCTGGTCCTAAGGCCAGAGGGCAGAGACGCCCACAAAAGGCCACCCTCTGAAAGGGCAGTAAGTTCACAAGGAGGCCCCACTCTTGAACAGGATGCCCAGGGGTGGGGGCAAGGGGTATAGGACACACGTATGCTCTGCACAAAGGAGGGGCCACGTCTCTGTGGTGGAAACAAAGGGCGCCGAGCAGCAGGTGGCTCCCCCGCGCGGTAGCAGTAGCAGAGGTTCTTGGTGCAGGGCTGGAACTAACTGGGTACCCTCTTGTGCAGGAACTGCAAGGGTCACTTCTCTCTGCACACCTGAAACGTTGACTCCCTTTCTCTGTCATTTAGTTTGTGATCCACGTTCCTTTTGCATGACAAATAAATGGTTTTGTATGCTTTTTAAAACCTCAGGCATGAGTTGGTTCGGGTGAAGTCAGCAAATACCATCACCTGAACTTAACATAAGGAGTTCTGTTTGCCACGCCCGAAGTTTTCAATGCTTAAAATTTATGGGACCTTTGGTAAGTCTGGGTGGTTCAGTCGGTGAAGCATCCAACTCTTGGTTTCGGCTCAGGTCATGATCTCAAAGTCGTGGGATCTAATCCCACATAGGGCTCTGTGCAGTGCAGTGCTGGGTGTGGAGCCGGTTTGAGATTGAGATTCTCTCCCTCTCTTTCTCTCTCTCTCTCTCTCTCTCTCTCTCTCTCTCCCCTTCTGCCACCCTCCCCTGTTTGTGCATGCTTTCTCTCCCTCTCTCTAAAATTAAAAAAATAAATAAATAAAAGAAAAATGTTACTTCTTGAAAAACATGGGATCTTTTAGAGAAAGAGATGTTGAGATTAAAATCTAGAAGCACTAATGCAATACTCTTCTAGAGTTGGACATAGACATTCTGAACAAAGCAAACTGCCACTAAGAAATTTATTTTAACCACTGCGAACTAAAGAGCTAGCTATTGAACAGTAGTGATATAAAAATTGAACTGAGAGAAACAGAGGGGACAAGAACTAAGGAAGTTTTTATTTCCTAAGTAGTTGTGCCTAAAATAATCAGCTCTCAGACTCCCATAAATCAGTTCTTCTCTTCCCTTTCTAAATCCCCAAGAGTCAGCGGTATCCCATTGGCTCCTCTGTTTGCTCTTAAATGTCACTAGACCCTCTGCTTAGAATTACAACCTAATAACACCATAGACATGTGGGGATACTTTTATGTTAAGAATTTGTACAAATTTAACAAAGGGAACCCGATGAATTGAAGCAGGGAGAACCACATGAGAAACATAATGTAGACTCAGAGATAAAAAAAAAAAAAAAAAAAACCATTAGGCAGTATTCCCGACATTTTCTCCTTTAGCATGAAGTGTTTATCGGGTTGCACACTGCAGTAATGGTGACTAATGTTGCATGGTATAATGGAAAATGATTGAGTGATATATTAGAACTGCAGCTATACATCCGAGTGTGTACTTAACAGCTTGGCTGGTTTTAATACATGCCATAATTACAGATACTACGCTGGCAGGTTTAGCTAAAAGTAATCACTGAAATAAAATGCAACATGGTTAAATCTTTTTAATCTCAATACTACTTTTCCCTATTAACACCCAAAATGACTTCGCCAGCTCTTCAGCAAAATGATTTTCATGCAAAATTTCACTTAGACCACAGAACAGTTCTACAGGCATTCTGTTCATTAAAGAACAAAGCATACATTCCTTTTACCGGTGGAGCAAACACAGCACTCACATTGGCTTTCCACACTGGCCTATATCTTGGAGACTCGATATGGCTGTCACCATAAACCCTAATCTGTGCAGCAATATGAAATGACTCACGTGTTTTTTACATTCCAGGCCCTATAAAGTAATTGTGTTCTTTTACTGTTTAAGATGAAAGAAAGCCTTTTTCTTCCTTGCAGGGCATTTCCACACTCATTTTAAACCAATGCTCACTCCTCTCTAATCTATGACAAAGAGGCAGGCATTGGCGTCTTAACTTGAATACCTTACAACAATACAGTCTAGTGAAAAGAATAGATACACATTCCAGAAAGTAGAACTTACGGTAAATATCTACTAATTACATTTACTTAATGATTTTCATTACAAAAGAGGACATGCAGTTCTTGGAAAATGTTCACAACCTAAAAGTGGTTTTAAAAAATCTCAAAAATACAATAATCTTTTGAGATAAACAGATATGTAACATTTCTTAAAAATAATTATTGATTAAAGATAGTGACAGTATTAAAATATTTAAACCAGTACTGTATTTCTCTAAAAGTTAAAAATGGAAATACCAGAAAGGCACATATAAAATAGCTCCCATCTGGTGGTATAATAATCCTCCTTGCCCTAGCCATCATTTTCCCACAATTGGACCAATTCCTTAAAGCTTCAGTAATTTGCTATGATTTTTCACATACTTTGAAGCCATTTTGATGGCACCAATTCTATTTTTAAAATATATATATTTTTTCCTTCGGCACTTCCCTTTAGTTGACCACACTTGAATCTTCCAGATAACAATATCTGGAAATAATAATTGAAATTTAAAATTTCCTGATTGAAAGAAATGATTTCATCCTCATCATTTTCCAGGAAAACATTTATACAATTAATTAATATGATGTCATTTTAATGAATAGGTAGACTTTAATAATATCTCTGGACTACCTTAAAATTATAATTGTTCAAAACACAAATTAGTTCTAATGTACATTTTTTTGTTTTTAATATCTGAAAAATAGATACAATTCTATCTATCTAAAGGTCAACCTACTCAATTCTTATTAAGAACCTACGAGGAATCTCCATAAACTTTTAATTGTCTACCACCTGGTTCATGCCTAGAAAACATTCAAAGAGGGGCACCTGGGTGGCACAGTCGGTTAAGCGTCCGACTTCAGCCAGGTCACGATCTCGCGGTCCGGGAGTTCGAGCCCCACGTCAGGCTCTGGGCTGATGGCTCAGAGCCTGGAGCCTGTTTCTGATTCTGTGTCTCCCTCTCTCTCTGCCCCTCCCCCGTTCATGCTCTGTCTCTCTCTGTCCCAAAAATAAATAAACGTTGAAAAAAAAAATTAAAAAAAAATAAAAAGAAAAAAGAAAACATTCAAAGAAAGCAAAAGTGTGAGTAATCTAAATTCATCATAAAATTTTTGATCTAATGTTTAGTTTATGAAGGGTTGGCAAATCAAATGTGTGTTAAACACAGAAATTATTTTATCACTTTTGGATTTTTCTAATAATAATCCTCACTTATCTATGCCAAAATGATGAGAAATGCACCCAGGACCAGAGCTAATGACAGAAATGGAAGATCAAGATAGAGATACAATGCCTCTGAATTCTAGAATGAGATGCAACTCCTCAGGGTTAAACGGGTAACGGTTGGTAAGTTACATAGGATTGGAACTCTTTTATAATAAATATTATTCAATGTTAAAGAAGTTAAATAGTGACACCCTGGTATTTGAAACTGATCTCATTAGCAGGAGAAATTAGTCTCTCCAATTAAGTTAATCTAATCTTTTAAATTGATCAAAACGATTCCCAGCAGAGCACATGCTAAGTGACTGCTTGCTTATTGATAACAAGAACTGTAGCCAGAACCTCAGAGACTATCATTTCACATTAGCTCCACTTAAGTCTTGTTGAGTCCATCAGAATGCTGTACAAGAGACAAAGAGAGAACATTAGTAAGTAGGAGGAAGGTAATTTAGATATCATGTATTTTGTAGAAGCTCTTTTTAGAACTGAGTTAGTTAAAAGGAGTACTGTATTACTTCATGAGCATTTGATGAGAACCTACTGGTTAGACCAGCACAGTGCATTAAAACTTTTCTTAATATGGTACCTTTAGCAGAGAGAAGAAATCTTTAATTCCATGGGTCTTCAATTAAAGTGTGAAACGCCCAACCAAAAGTACAAACTGATTTTGGATTTTGATGTTTGGTCTTAAAAACCCATTAGCACTCTGTAATTCATCTTTGTATTTTAATATAAAAGATGTATTCGTCCAGGTCCTCTGAGAAGCATATGCCAAAACAAGATTAAACATGCAAGAGATTTATTAGAGGAAATGCCCTGTGAAGAGAAATGGAAAAGGACCTGAGGGAGGCCAGGACAGCTGTCAGAGCCCATGCTTATCCTGCACTTGTGAAGGAGAAAGGGAAGGGAGGGAGGCTGAGTGAAAGAGTCTGAAGGCTGCTCCATGAAAGTCTGACAAAACTAGTGGAAGTCCTTGATCCAAAATCACTTTCAGAGAAGTCCTTCATTTCCCAGAAAAGGGTCTACCTTATCTCTGCCCTGTTTAGTCATTGGCTGGGAACAGCCCACCTGAAGTGTGAGAGGGAGGCTTGCTGAAACACTAACATCATATGATCGTAGAATGCATCTCCTCCCCCTACACCTTACCATGACAGCAACAGGGCTTTGGTGTCATGTCCTAACAGAGGATTCCAGATAAAAGAACTGGAAGGCACAGGTTCTATTTAAAAAGAAGTCTCAGGGTGCCTGGGTGGCTCAGTCGATTAAACGTTCAACTCTTGATTTTGGATTTTGGCTGAAGTTATGATTTCATGGTTCGTGGGTTGGAGCGCCATGTTGGGTTCTGTGCAGACAGTATGGATTCTCTCCCTTTCTCTCTGTCTCTCCCTGGCTTGTGCTTTCTCTCCCTCTCAAAATAAATTAATAAACTTAAACAAACAAATAAATAAATAAAAGCTCAGGTCACGATCTCATGGGTTCCTGGGTTTGAGCCCTGTATCCTGGAGCCTGCTTGGGATTCTCTCCCTTTCTTTCTGCCCCTCCCCCTCATGCTCTAATTCTTTCAAACTAAATAAATAAACTTAAAAAAAAAAAGTCTCTAGGGAAACCCAAAAATACCAAAGAGAAAAAAAAACCCAAAACACAAGAAAACAAAGGAAATTGAAGCCTCCCATATTTACAATTACACCAAACATTAAAGATAGCCAACGTCCTAGCCAGATTAATATAAACCCTCCCACTAAAGGCCTATTTACCTCAGCCACTATTACTCAATGTATCATGCCTAGCTTTTAACAAAACATTAGGAGCTATGCTAAAGGTCAAGTAAAAACACCATCTGCAGAGACAGAGAAGCAACAAGAAATTTAGATAACGACAGAGGTTTGGGAATTTATTGGACCAGGAATTTAAAAAAACCATGATTAATATGCAAGAGCTCTAACAGAAAACGTGGAGAACATGCAAGAAAAGATAGGTAATGTGAGCAGAGAGATTGAAATTCTATGAATTAGAAGGAAATTAAAAACATTGTGGTGGAAATTAATTACTTTGATGGGCTCACCAGTAGACTGGACATAGCTGAGCAAAGAAACAGTGAGCTTGAATGCATGTCAGTCAAAACTTCCCAAACTGGTTTTAGTACTTTTTTCATCAGCAGAGTGTGTATGTGCAATTCCTTATACTTTCACTCAAACTGGGTAACCATACCTAAAAAATTAAATTATTGACCATCAATGCATTCTATTCCTGACAGCTTGGTGTTTATGGTAAACAGGAGAAAGATTATGTACTTTCATCCAGATCGATGATAAATATCAAATAGGACTGGATTGATATAGTGCCCTAAGGCAGGGTATTTCCAATATTTTGTGCTGTGATTTACAATAAGAAATATATTTTACTGTTTCATGAAAGCATACACAGACACACACAAACCTAAAACAAGGGTTACATAAAATAATTAGACTTACTGTGTGTGTTGCATTCTGGTTTAGTCACATTCAATCTATTTCATTTAGAAAATTCTGGCTAAGCCTGGCTAAATTAATTGTATCAAATATTAATTTTCTTAAATGTTTACTTACTTTTGAGAGAGAAAGAGGGAGAGAGAGAGAGAGAGAGAGAGAGAGAGAGAGAGAGAGAATGAGTGGGGGAGGGGCAGAAAGAGAGGGAAACAAAGGATCCAAAGAGGGCTGTGCTCTCAGCAGACCTGACAAACCATGAGATTATAACCTGAGCTGAAGTCAGAGGTTTAGCCAACTGAGCCACCCAGGTGCCCCTATATTACATTTTAACAGAGGAAAATTACAAATGACCCCTCTCCAGTTTTTTTTTAACTTTTCTGAGCTATAATGTACATCCAATAAAACAGAATTTTAAGTGTACTGTTTAATATATTAGTTCTGACAAATGTATATGCTGAATATATAGGTAACTACATCCCCAATCAAGATAGAGAACATCTGTCACCTCTTTGCAATCAATACTCAAACTCACCTCTGTATCAAGCAACCACTGATATAATTTTAATCACCATAAATTAGGTTTGACTGCTTTAAATCTTTATACAAGTGAAATCACAGAACAGTTTTGTATCTAACTTCTTTCATTCAACACGACGTCCGTAAGATTTATCCATGAATATCAGCAGTCCATTCATTTTGTTTGCTGAGTATTATTTCACTGTATGAAAACAGCACATCTCATTTATCCATTTACCTGTTAAGGGAAATTCTCCCCTCCTCAGTTTTTGGTTAGTAGGAATAAAAATGCTGTAAAATTTATGTATCTTTTTGTGGGCGTATGTTTTCATTTATTTTGGGTAAATATTTAGGAATTAGGAACGATACTGCTAGATAATAGGGTAGTCTGCTTCTTTCACATTTAGTGCCTTGGCATTTTTGCCTCAAATCAAGTGACTATATAAATGTGGGTCTATTTCTGTACCCTCTGTTCTGTTTCTTTTATCTATTTAAAAATATTTATCCCAATACCACATTCAAATTCTAGGTTCTTCGTATTCCCATATAAAATTTAAATTCAGCTTGTCAATTTCTACTAAAAAGTCTGCTGGGATTTTGAATGGAATTGCATTGAAACATAAAAGATGATGAGACTACCACTCAATACCTGAAATGAAAAGACAATGGTACATTTAAAAAATTTTTAAAGGTAACTGTATTTTTCTAATCTCAAGTTTGTCAAATACTAAAACCCAGGTGCATTAGTTTATTAGGGCTGCTGTAAAAAAATTACCACTATCTTGGATGGTTAAAACAACAGAAATGTATTCTGTCCCAGTTCTCAAAGTAAAAGTGTGAAATCAAGGGGTCGATAGATCCCCGCTTCCTTTGAGATTTAGTAGAATCATTCCATGTCTCTTCTAGACTCAGGAGGCAATCACCAGCAGTCCTGGGCATTCTTTGGCTGGAAGCTACTTACCTCTAATCTCTCTCCCTTACCATGTGGCATTCACCCCCGTGTGTCTGTCTCCCTGTCACTGATCCACTGAACTGGTGTAAACCAGTTCTGGCAGCCACTTGTTCTCATGGTTAAAGAACAAAGTCTTTCCCTAATGTTAAAGAATTTTCTTTCAGAACTTATAAATTGGGGTGGGGGGGTGCCTGGGTGGCTCAGTCAGTTGAGTGTCCAACTTCAGCTCAGGTCATGTTCTCATATTTCATGAGTTTGAGCCCCTCTTCGGGCTCTGTGCTGACCACTCAGAACTTGGAGCCTACTTCTAACTCTGTGTCTCCCTCTCTCTCTGACCCTCCCCAGCTTGCACACTCTCTCAAGAATAAATATTAAAAAACAATTTTTTTAAATAACTTATAAATTGGGAGAAAATAATTCTTAATAATATTGCATATCTATCCAGGAATGTGGATATATGAATTTATTTATGTCTCCTTTAATTGCTTTCTGGATTTTATAACAGGAATCAATTCCTTAAGTCGTTTAACAAAGTGCTAAATCCACTTACATGTGAAAGTATCATTTCATTTGTTTCTATTTCATCCAGATAATTTCTTGAGAAACTACAAAACTAATTCAGGAAATCTTATATGGAATAGAAATTTGAAGGAATCAATGGTCAGGTATCACTTTTGTAGTAAACATTCAACTATAAATGTTAATAGTGGAAGAAAAGGCAAGGACAGATATTTCAAATGTATCCCATACCTTCAAGCCTATCTATGTTTTATTAATTATGTGGATAATAGCAAAGACTCTAATTTATTAATTTGAAATTCATATATTTCCTTCCCCAATCCTCCTCTGCAAGTAATAATAAATAAAATGATACATCATGTAACTGGAAGAAATAACAGAGGCACGGATTTTGCATAATGTTCCCAGAATAATGCAAACTGCACTGAAAGCTTGTTTCTCTTCAAAAATGCCAATTCTGCTTTTATATTTAATTTGAAGCTTTTTAATGCCAGCAAAAGGCATTTGGAATTTTCTACCTAAATATGTCTTGTTGAATTTCTTTAGTCAATAGAATTTAGGAAAATATAGGTGATTCATTTCAATTGAAGGGAAAGTCCAGGCAGTGATCATTACTCATTCTGTATTAATATGATAAACTATTGCTTTAATTATGATAACAATTGACTATTTGCAATGTAAGAATGCCTATAAGTGCATAGAGATCTAACTATAATTTAACTGTAACCAAAAATTATGAGCTGAATAATTTTACTGTCATTTGGTTTCCTTTTTTCACTTTTGTATTACTGTGATGCTCAGAATATAACTAATAACTGCATATGTCCTTTAGAACAATGGTGTCCAAACTAAACCCACGTCTTGGTTTTAGGGGCGCCTGGGTGGCTCAGTCAGTTAAGTGTCTAACTTCAGTTCAGGTCATGATCTTGCAGTTCATGGGTTCAAGCCCTGCGTCAAGTTCTGTGTTGACATCTCAGAGCCTGCAGCCTGCTTCAGATTCTGTGTCTCCCTCTCTCTGCCCCTCCCTGACTCATGCGCTCGCTCACTCTCTCTCTCTCTCAGAAGTAAATAAACATTAAAATTTTTTTAATAAATAAACCTATATCTTGGTTTAAAAAAATCCATCCAATATGAAGTATAGTTACTTATGTAAACATATATATAATACATGTTTGTATATTTATGTTTTGTTTGTAAATGTTTATGTATATATACACATATACACACAAATTCTGGATATTACAATATACATACAAAAATATAAAATAGGACAAAATAAGTATGTAAAAATTTCAGTATTTTCCTCCCATACTCCAATGGATTGTCTTGTATTTACCTCACTTTGAACATTCTTGCTTGAGAGGATGATTGTTCTGAGTGGATAAAAGTCAACACATATCACCCACATATCTTGTCAAAATCCAGATAGTCTAGCTCTACAATCAGTGTTTCTGAGGCCGTAGCTCTAGAGTGTGGCCTGAGATTTCTGATAAGTTCCTGGGTGAGGAGGATGCCATTCGGGAGACTACTCATTTGGACCAAGAAGTAGCCTTGTACGACATATGTGTAAGTGATAACCCAGAGACAAAAATGCGTGTTTTCCTACTCTATTATTTAGTATAAAAATATAATTCTATATTACAGTATGCAAATATTAAACAACCAGTTCCTTTAAATCACCTAACATATGTATATACACATATATATTTTTTCTTTTCCCCTAATTGAAATAATCCTTGTTAGGAGGGTAAATACTAACCCAAACTAATATATAAATAAAGTAAATCAGGAATCATGTTTGATAGTAAATTTATTGTAAACAGATCAACTCAGCAATATATACATTTTATAGTACAGCTTATATTTATATTAAAAGGTCATATAGCTAGTAAATGGCTGAATTCAGGTAATGTGGTGATAGAATCTGTGTACTTATCCACTAAACATACTGGTTCCCAGATGTGGCCTATTGGAACATTGGTGGCACCATCCTGTCCCATTCCTTAAAAGTTTCTGTCACCTGTGTCATTATTCATGTCTCCCAGCTTCATGTAATGCTAACACTATCACTAAGGCCAGAGTTGCATTTTATGTAAAACAGAAGCCAGACTAAAAATAAGAAATGACTCCTTTGCTCTTCTAGAGAAATAACATGTTTAGGGGCCATTGGCCAGACAGACTCAATATGACTAGTCGACAGGACCATCTTCTATGTTGATCTTAATGTTAGCTTCATTACCCTGAGGTGCTGTGACCAGAAAACTCAGGTAAGCTGACCCACATAAGTGACTTCCCAACTTAGGACTTGAGGGCCACTGTGAGTCCAACACAAATGATCTGGGCTTTGGCTTTTGTCATTATATTAATAAAAATCCATTATTCATTATTCATAATTGAAATAGAATAAGTGAAGGCTGAAAATCTAATCAGTCTCATCCTGCAGCTCTGGAAAAACATCAGGCATACAGCTGACACTCTTCAACAGGTCAGGACCCAACCAGTAAAACCTTGAAAATGCCAATTAGTCTTTGCCCTGTTCCAAACAAAGGCCAGCATCCCAAATCTACACAGACTGAATGCCAACCTCACATTTTCTTGCTACTACAGGTTTCACAGCAGACTGGAAAACACACATACATGTACACACAAACACACACACACACACACACACACATCCCTTAGCCAGTTTATCTGTGAAATAGTAAAAACTACCGAAATTCTCTACTACAATATCACAGGATTTATAGAAGTTTCTGAGCTTAAAATTGTCATCACAATTTTACGTATCATTGTCATGGTATAGTGATTGTATCCTTTGCTTAAAAAAATTTAACAAGGGGCACCTGGGTGGCTCAGTCAGTTTAGCATCCAACTCTTGATTTCAGCTCAGGTCATGATCCCAGGGTCATGGAATCAAGCCCCACGTCAGGCTCCACATTGGATGTGGAGCCTGCTAATGTGGAGCCTGCTTAAGATTCTCTCCTTCTGCCCCTCTCCCCTGCTCGTGCACTCTCTTTCTCTCTCTCTCTCTAAAAAAATTTAAAAAATTAAATTAAAAGTAAATTAAAACAAACAGAATGCAAATCCATCAAATAAACTGCTTAAGCATCTGCCCAGTTGACATAATTTGAGTGAAGATAAAAGTCATTTCTATTATTCTCATTCTTTCATCCTAGAAAAGTGGACCCATCTACCTACCTGAGTGTCTAGTAGTTGACACTACAAGGTCAAGGCATTGTCGTGCAATAAAGGCTGATCATATTTGTAGCAACCCTGACTTTAACACATTAACTCATTAGCAAACTGAGTAAAGTGAAAAGAACAAGAGCTTCAGAGATATAAAGTCTTGAGTTCAAATCCTGATTTCACCACTTTCTAGTTATATGACGAGGTAAATGAGTTAATTATTTTAAATTATCTAAAAATGGAGATAACACGTATGTTTGCTTCAATTAAATATTTTTTTAAAAAATGGGAATAACAGTACCAACCTTCTAAGTTTCCTGGGAGAATGAAAGAGGGGTTCACTATTTTTGACAGTGAGTTGTTCATGAGAGACGCTGTAGATAAACTTGGAAACTTTCTACTTGTATATAGGCTACTTGAGGGCAGACAATACTATAACAGTGAACAAAACTTGAGGGCTAAGACTCAAACTAAGAATCTCTTATTATACCTACTTCTCACTGTCTAATACACCTAACAACCTAACAATGTGATTTATTTTGGCTCCAACGAGTCTTTATAATTAAAAGAAACTCTCCGATCAGTGTAAATCTCTTTTTTGCCATAAAGTTCACTAGACTTAATGTCTTGAGGGTAATTTTTAGGGTCCAAAGATATTAGTTAGTGGTTTGCTCCAAAAGTCAAAACCCCATTTTGCCCTTGCCCTTACTCTTTAGATCCAATATACTTATATTTTTATTCTCTTTTCTTTCTTCCTTTCTTTCTCCCTCTCTCTCTCTCTCTTTTTTCCTCTCTTTTTTTAAAGTAGGCTTCATGCCCAGTATGGAGCCTAATACAGGGCTTGCAGTAACGACCCTGCAATCAAGACCAGGACTGAGATCAAGAGTCAGATGCTTAACTGACTGAACCACTCAGGAGCTATGATTTTATTTATATTTCTAGAAAATTTTAACAATGGTCTCACAAACTTCACACCATCAATATTTTAAATTGCATTTATAAATTTAATATATTTCATTTCCTGTTTAAGTACTTTGGCTAGCATAAAAAATTTCCCCTTATGTTTTTTTATAAAACCAACAGAATTAAAACTGTAAGTATGGTGATTCTTAAATTATCTTGTTTCCCAATGTAATACCTAATCTTAGTAAACTGCAAGTTTAAAGCAATTATTCAATGATGTATTTTAAATTAGAATCACAAACAAGGTTAAGTTTTTACTTGAAAAAGCTAAATTCTCTTTAATATTGCAATTAGGTAAAATACCAAATTTGGACAAAATTTTTCTTAGCACAAAAATATTAATGGTTTAGGTATGATTCTATCAAAAATTTGTATGTTTGGGGCACTTGGGTGGCTTAGTCTGTTGAGTGTCTGACTTCAGCTCAGATCATGATCTCATGGTTCGTGAGTTCGAGCCCTGTGTCAGGTTCTGTGCTGACAGCTTGCTCAGAGCCTGGAGCCTGCTTCAGATTCTGTGTCTCCTTCTTTCTCTGCCCCTCCCCAACTTGTGCACAGTCTCACTCAGTCTCTCAAAAATAAATAAATGTAAATTTTTTTAATTTGTATGTTTAATTCTAAATCTTCCTATGGTTAAGGATGTTAAGGAAACAACTACATTACCCTACACATCTTCAAGGGGTAGGGTCATATAAGGACATGTAATGTCAGCCAGGAATATAAGGTCAGGAGCTAAAAATATCTAGAGTGATTTTTTTCATAATCCCAACTGTCGGGCTGAGTTTTAGGCACTTTTAGGCACTTTATCTTAGAGTCCTTTAAATTAAAGAAGGAGGCTGGTAATGTAACCCATTTTCCTATGCTTGAGTCACATCCTTACCTCATTCTGCCATTTTTTTTAACATAACTTTGCAACCTTCTACCTAGGCTACTCCATCATTGAATCGAATTTTTTTTTGTTGTTTCTCTGGCTCTAACTGTGTAGATCTAATAACTTCATAGGAATTAGTCATTCTTTTCAAATTCACTCTATCTCTTAGGGTGTTGACTTTTCAGATTTTAAAAAGGTATCCATGGGAATTATGCAGACCTCTTGTGGCTCTGTCTATACAATGGTAAGTTCATTATCCTGGTAAAACTAAAATAAAGAAAAGATTCAGCTGGAGTACAAACCCAAAGCAGATGCAAAAAAAAAAAAATTATACTAGATCAATCAAAGAGACATGTACTCAGGTATGCCATGTTGAAAAGCTCTAGAGGGTGCCATTCATACCAGAGCCTGGAGTTCTGAGTGTACCAAGTACTATTCTGGGCACTAAAGACACACTAGGAACAAAAAAGACAAGTTCCCTTCTCTCCTGGGGCTTACATTCAAGTGGGAGCAGACAGCCAATAAATGAGTAATCAAATAGTAAAACTAGATCATTTCAATTTTTAACAAGTTCCATAAAGGAAACAAAGCAGGGGGACATAATTGAGAGTAATAGTGGATGACTATGGAAGGACTAATTTTGAAAATAGTATCTGGTAAAGTCTGTCTAGGGAGGTGACACTGAGCTAGAGGAGGAGAAAGGATGGTCTATGAAAAGCTGGGGAACAGCTTTGAATGCAGTAAATACACGACGTGTCAAGACCCAAAGTGTCACCTGCAGCATTACTGGCCCGTTCCATGGAAGGAAAAAGACCAGCATGGCTAAGGAGAAATGAACAAGGGAGGTCTGATGTGAGCTGAGGATGAGCAGAGGCTGGGCTAGATCACACAGAACCAAGATGCCCTGGAAGAACCATAGTAACAAGTGTGGGTTGTATTAGATTTTTAAGAGCTTGCATGAAAGGAGTAATGTGACTTGATTTATATTTTTAAAACATTCTTCTGGCTGTGATATAAAGCCTTAATATTAGGGAAACAATAAAGCACAGGTGAGAGAGATCGATGCCTTAGTATAGAGTTATGATAGGAAATGATGGGGAACTGGACAGTTTTGAGATATTCTTTGAAAAATAACTTTTTGGCATGGTTTGGATGCTGGGAGATGGTGAAAAGTGATGAATCAAGAATGGCTCCCTGGTTTGGGATTGGGGGGCTAAGTAGATGTTAGTGCCACTGGCCAAGATGGAGAAGACTAAGGAAGACTCAGGTAGGTGGGGAAAGGGGAGGCAAATTACCATGCGAAGATGGGGGTAGCTTGGGAACACACTTGACACGAGAGGGAATGGAGAACAGAATAAAGGAAAGGTGGGGTAGGGGCAGAGACTAGCTTTGGATAAAAGAAGAAACTCTGCTTTGTAATCAAAGGAGAGAAAAAAATGGACAAAGAGAAATTGCAGTTTTAGATCTTGTGCTAGAAAACTGGAGCCATTTTGGTCAATATTATTATTGCTGATAAAAAGCAAAGAAAGGAATAATGCAGCTTCTGTGTTACCTTTCCTCCTTTCTAATTACTTCATTTGCTAATAAAGTTCTTTATAGAACAGAAATGTATATATGGATAAACTGAAGGCTACTTACCTATCGTGTATTTTCTGGATGTGGGAACACAGATAAACCTCAACACTTACTTAATAGTAATCAGACTTGTTTGTTGACAGTTTTCCTCTGGTGATCAAAAAGATTTTATTTTCCCTTTCTGCTATATTTTGTGATGTATTTACTGCAGGTAACAGAGCATACAGTGAGAAGATTAATTTGCTCTGGGGCTGTGAAGCTTACAGTAAAAAGACACAGTATTTTTGTATAATATGTAATTATTTACTAGTTTGGGGCTATCCATTGGCACATTAGAGAGCAGGATTGCAAACTAAAATCAATACAAATAATAATTGCCTCTCCTGGGAGAAGCCCCAGAACTAGAACAGGGAATCTGAGATGCTTGTTTTGTTATTATTTTTGTAACCATAAGGATTTTGGTCGCTTTTTTTCTATCTTTCATTGATGCAAAATTTTATTATTTCCTGTAGCAGATTCTTCTTTCTTAGACAATGATTCATGTCACAGAAAACACACACAGCCACACACCCACACACACTCATTCATGCCAACATCAGGCAGTGTTCACTCAATCTCCTTTTTCTGACCATGGCTGCCTAGGGATAAGTACTAGCCCAGTCACCCAGTTTATATAGAATTGCCACAGTGGTGGATAATAGCATCTTCATAAACACTGACTCAGAAATCCCAGAGTTTCCAATACTACCAAAATAAGGTATCTTCAAATCAGTTACAGTATCGGTATTTCTTCCCTCGACAGCAATTGCCCTAATAGAAGCTGAACTCAAAATTGTGAAATGTGACTTGATTTAGGAAAAGCTATATATGACAAATGCTATGATTGGATTTCAGCTGTTTGTGTTTCTCATTCTATATAGGGAGAATCCTATAATTGGTAGTATTCAAATATCAAAAATATTTTACATTTAGATTGGTCATACTTGGTAAACTAGGATGACCAAACAATGTTGAAAGTTAAAAATAGTAACAGGAAAACACAGCTAGGAAAAAGGATAATGTAAGAGATAAAGTATTGGATAATTAATGCAAAGGATTATCAGAAATTAGCATTTTTAAGAGAAATTGAATTTAGCTATATAGGCACCATTGCTCAAATTAAAACACTTCATGTGGCTTAGATTTTGAATGTGTAGACTATGTATCTGGTTGGATTTCAATCAACCCATCAACCACTGAATTCACTGAATCTCACCAAAGAATCGGAATATATACGCAAAAAGTTCTTAAGAGAGATAGTAATTTTAAAAAATAGACCATTTATTTTGGAACCAAGGCTATGAGTTACACATTATTCTGCACATGAGGGATTTGATATATAGAATAATCTTCCCACAGCTAATAAGTGTCAGAGACAGTATTAAAATCCAGGAATCTCTAACACAAGGCTCATGTTTTTCCATCTACAATAAGCTGCCTGAGTAAACATTTATGGGAGTTCAGAGACAGGAGAAATTGATTTGGCTTCAAGTTCTCCAGCATGCTTTCTAAAGACTGAGTTACTTGAGTTGATTCTTGAGAAATGAATGAGATTTTTCAAATGCCAAGAAAATCATCTAGATATGCAGGAGCAGTAGGCTGCGAGTGCAAAGCCCATAGGGTAGAAATAAGAATGTCATGGGCCCAGGAAAACATATAGGGCTACTGGCCTGGAGCGAATTGTATGTGCTGAGATATACTGGAATATATGACTGCACAGGTGCGGGAAACCAGCCTCTGAGGGGCTTGAACATGAGAGGACAACAACAGAGTTTAGATGGGAGGAAACAGGAGTCACTGTATGTCCCTGTTGCATAATGAAAACTACATTCTGGAAAGAGCAATCTAGGCAAGGAGTCCAAGACTCCTTAGGAAGACAAGAGAGGCAGGCAAACAAAATATCAGAAAGCCCACTGGGAGAAACTGCATTTTTTTCTCTATATCAAGCTAGCTGTTTTCAATTCCCTTTACCTATCTAGATGATGTTGGACAAGTAGGGGAGAAAAGGCTGTATGCAGATATAGACAATCACCTGACCATGAAAATCTGATAGAGCCAGGCTGATGGGAGACCGAAGTTCCCCCAAATAGGCTGAGGCTCCTCAGAAGGTCATGAGTTAACATAATGCATCTGAAAATACAGGTTTCAAATGAAATTAAATTGACAAAAAATAACTTCTTACATTTACATGAATTTCTATTTCTCAATATTTTATAAGCCATATTCATTAGCTCTCTGTAAATATATAGAGAAACAGATACATTCAAGTGATATTCAGGAGGTGGAACTGGAGGAATTGGGTGAAGACACACAGGTGAACGATGAAAGGGAGCCAGAGACGACTTTCAGATTTCTCACTTGGATACCTAGACGGTTTTGGTACCAGCACCAAATAATGTAGAGAATACAAGAGGCAGATAAGATTGGAAAAAAATTACTTCTGTGTTCCATGCTGAGTTTGAGGTACCTGTATGAAATGATCATTCATCGTGTTTGCCTGAACTGTGCTGACTGATGCCTGTTGTCTCAGCTTAGTTGAGGCAATCAAATGAGTTTTTGCATCAGAGAAATAGAAATGCTAGCAAGGCCTAAGACACAGATGACCATTCTGAAGGAATAGAGGAAGCCAAGTATATGCGGCGAAAGAGATCCTTAGCTATACTTCTAACCTACTTGCTGAAATTGCGAAACTGCTATCTCTCGAGGTCTCAGAACCTTTCTTTGTCTCAATAAAAGAGGTGCTTGCAGGGGTGAGTTATTATTAAGGCCATTCCTGCTTCAAAGTTCTTTGATGAATATGGGCTTAGGATGATATAGGAGTAAATAGCAAGAATTCTGTTACTAAGTAAACAAAGGAACAATGTCCTTCTAGGAACAAATTAATAAATCCATTTTGATTTTAACAGCACGACATAAATCAAAGATATCTTTGGGGTATACATGGAGATAGAGCTTTGTATCCAAATATTAAGTCACTGAGGTAAATACTCAGAGCCCAGATGAAAAGCAAGGAATCAACAGGTGGGTGACTCAAACCCTGAAGACCTAAGAATACCTGAGTCTCAGGGGTCAGTTTCCAGGGAAATGTGGATCAAAACCCAGCAAGAGTAACCAAAGTAAACATGACTGACCCAGTGCAGAATACATATCACACAAAGGTAAGTGATCATTACAGGTTTCCTGCCCAAGTTGAAATTAAAGCCTAGAGTTGGATTTTATGGATTCTTAGCAAATATCTAGGTCTATGCAAAGCTGTGCTGGACAGTGGAATCACGAATTAAATATAACACTCTCCCTACCATGAAAAAGTTCATAATCTGGATAGTACTGAGTATTAGGTAAGAAAGTCTGACCAGAGCTTAGTCTCAATCACCAGGAAACCGGCCTGTTGTCAATAAGACAGGAAACATCTTTTCAGGGCTTCAGTTCTCCTCAGGTTTGCTAGGTCCCACCATTTGTTAGTGCTGATGCGCCAGTGTGGCAAGTAAAAATACTGAGTTAAAATGAAACCCTCATGTAAACTATATCATACAAACCTATCTTCTGCTTATGGCCCAAGAGGTCTAAGTGTCACTATGTGAAAAGTAAGGCAGGGATTCAGAGGTCTGCTGGGTTTTCAGTGAAAAAAGGCAATAGTGCCCCTTAACAACACAAATAACTAAATCCACTTTAAATGCAGTTGCAATACTCAAGTCAAGGATATCTTAGGGAATGGTTATAAATATTATATGATACATCCAATTCAGGCATTCATGTAACAAAACAAAGGAGCAACAGGGAAGAGAACCAATTGTTGACGCTATCATGTTCTTGCAAACCTTAGTTTGTCAATGTGTGACATGTGAAAGATAGGTACAAGGTCTTATCTATCTACTTAATTCTCTAACAAGAAGCCTATTATACTAACTTGGATGCTTCATGCATTCTACACTCTTATAGAAACTGTAAACTTCAAGAAACTGCTATCACAGATTAACTAGGTAACACATGAGATACCAGGAAAAAGTGATAGGCACCTATCACTTTCCCTCACAACAACACGGTGGATGATTCATTTGCCCCAGCTAATCCCTGGATAGTGTAGGGTAAGCAGGGATAAACCTATTTTTGTCTCACTGGAAAGGGTTGATCATCACCCTTAAAATTCCTAATCTCATTCTCAGTAGATTATAATTGTGACAGGTGAGAATGCTTGCATG
The DNA here is from genome assembly GCF_016509475.1 of Prionailurus bengalensis. Classification (NCBI taxonomy): domain Eukaryota; kingdom Metazoa; phylum Chordata; class Mammalia; order Carnivora; family Felidae; genus Prionailurus; species Prionailurus bengalensis. The sequence continues at coordinate 112,813,155 of NC_057354.1, forward strand.
TATAAAAGGATGTAGAATATTGCCTGCCATTGTAAGATACTCAGTAAATATAGATACGTGAATTAAACTGTAATATGACTGTCTGCATTTAAAGAACTAGGTATGTACAAACAAGATCAAAACAAACAGATATAAAGATATTTTTTTTATTTTCACATATTTCTTAAAAAAAGTCATGTCTATCAGAAAATTTCCACATGCAATGTCAAAAAATATTTTCACATCTGTGTTTAGTTGTACAACAAAGCCTGATGTGTGAAATTGCTCTTTAAAAGTGTACTCTTCATCTAGGAGCTTTGGTCTTGCACAGAAATGGATTACTTCAGTTTCTTTCTCTTTTCTTCCTTCCCTTCCCTTCCCTTTGTTTCTTTTCCTTCCTTCCTTCCTTCCTCCCTCCCTCCCTTCCTTCCTTCCTTCCTTCCTTCCTTCCTTTTTTTCTTTCTGAAGTATAAGTAGCATATAATGCTATATTAGTTTCAGGTATATAACTAGATTCAACAATTCCATACCCTACTCAGTGTATACCACAAGTACAGTCACCATCTTTCTGGAAAGGAAAGAAAGGCCTTTCCTTTTTCCTCTGAAGATGACTAAAAAATGAATCCAGAAAGCTATGCTCAACTAGCACATATTTATCCCTAAACCTTTCCATCCAGTGGTCAGCCAGGAGCCAGCCATGGACAGGGAGAAGAGTAAGCACGGGTGCGTGCAGCTAGAGGGCATAAATGCTCTTTACATTTTACATATCTCAGCATACTGAGCATCACCACTGCAAACATTTCCTAAATGACACGTTACAATAAAAAGATAGACAACCCACTAGGACAAATCCTTGGTTCATCAAGCTCAGTGACTTTTTTTATAACAGAAGTACAAAGTATGTGCTATGTGTACAGAAGACGAATATACTCCTGTAGCAAAAATTTAGGGCTATTTCCAAAATAGCATCTATCTATTAATAAATCTCATTAAGTATTACATTTTCCAAAAACTTATCTCAGCCCATTTAAAACATTTATTTTAAAATTCATGGTGTCCCAGAACATGAATTAGTTATTATTGGGTATAAATGAACTTCTTTTGAACTTAGAGAAGAGTGATCCTTAATATGAGATCATCATCAAAGACTGGATTATTACATATATTTTTAATTGTAACAGCCTCTTTATCCCTCACATAATTACCCATCTTAACTTTTATTTTTCTAGCATGGGAAGTCCTAATCATTAAGTTTTGCCTTTGATAGCAGCTATTTTATATAAATCCTCACCTCCTTCTCTTACTCATTTTGTTTTACAGTCTCCCACTTGAGTTATTTTCATTCTACAGTGAAGTGACAAAATATGCATGCATTCCTTAAATATTCTGAGGGAGGAGACATCACGGTTTTATGTAAGTAAAGGAGAAGTTATACTTCTTTGCCACACCTCAACAAACTCTTCAACACGCACAATATCATTTTGTAGTTCCAAAAAGTAGTCTCTTTTTCTTTCATTCAACCCAATATAAATATGATCCTGGCCGCTCTTTCAAGTCTACAGACTTAATTTTGGTATTAGTTTCATTATGAAGTTGGGTGTCAGGGTTTCCATTAAAATGACTTTTTCTATGAAATAAAATCTATTCTTTTCTCAATCATTCCTGAGGTGTCTGTGGCTATATTATATGTGTTCAGTGATGACGAGAACTATGCCTTACTTGTGTAAGTATGGCATATCAGCTCTCTCTTCTTCCTAGCTCATCAGCCTAGCAACAAATTTAAGGATTTCAGGGGGAAGTGTATCTATAAATGCTGACAGACTTAAGGGGCCTAGTTGAAAATGAAACCACATCAATGTTGATTGCTTATCACTAATGTTTCTGTTCTCCCTTTTGATTGTGCCTTGCCACAATTCCTCTGGAATATTTGCCATTCCCATTTCCTTGGAGAGAGCTAAGAACTAGGCAAGCTCCCTTACATTGTGCATGTTTCTCCATGTCTTCAAAGTCCTCCCAAGTCTAAAGTATTTCAGTGTCAATATTTATTTTAGATACAAAGATACATTTGTTTGGTTTTCTGCTCTTTGTAATTAGTTGTGTCTCAAGCTGCCAAAATCACCCTCCTTTCTTCCCATCCACACGGTACACAGAACCAAGAAATAACCCTTTTCCTAAGCAGTAAACTACTATCCATGTTCTAGAGACTGGTAAGAAAGTCAGGTTAATACTATTTCATGACCCCTTCCAGTCATAAAGCAACCAAGTTGTCTCAGACCTCTGTGGTGTCACTGAGGAGCAGAAAGAAAGGAGTAGATACACTGGTAACAGAAACTATGTGAATCTACATGCACTTTAATGCATGCTTTCTTATGGAAAATAGACACTGACAATGTTTTTAAAAGTAAAAAACAGTCTGCTGACAGTGCTGGGCTGTGTGAGAGCGGGAAGTCTAGAAGAATAAGGTAGAAGGATCAAGACAGTCTGGGAGCTTTCTTTAGTGGATTAGGCATTTGGTTGCTGATTTGGCAGACTGAAAGGCTCAATGGAAGAACAGAACAGAAAAAAAAAAGATGGATTTCAGAAAAAGAATTTTCACAAGAGGGAATAATTCATTTGTGGGAGTTACTCTAATATATACCCATACATCCAGAAAGTACAGTCCACCTATCAATCAAACCCCCAGTCAAATATTTAACAAGCTTTTGATGTCTCATATGGGGCACTGTTCTAGGTTCTGGAAATACAAAACGACAACAACAAAAACAACAACAACACATGGTCCTTACTTTTTAGGGGCTTCCATTTTAGGAAGATGAATCAGAACGCATCATAAATCTAGAGAGCCATTTAAGGTCATTGGAAAGCACATGTAGGAATTGAGAATAGCCCACAAGACAGACAAAGGTTCCTGAGACCTAAGTAGCCCTGAAGAATATGCCTTTCATGAAGTGGAAAGAAAAAGGGAGCCAATTTGATTAGTTGCTGTGTAAAGGATGTATTTATCTTCCTTAGTTATAGTCACAAATAACCTGACATTTGCATTAGTGAAGTCCATTTCCAAGTGGCTTTGAAGAGCACTGAAATGCTCCTGGAACTTGGCCAGAGCCACTTTGATTTTTCTATCGGCATTTGGGCAAAAAGAAGGGTCCATGAACTATATATAATACCTATGACAAGTAAGGTCCTGGAATACCTAACTGCATCATTTTTTCAAAGACTGAGTGGAGGACCACTTTCAAGTGCAGACATTCTAGAGGTGCATTGAGGTCAGCCTCTGTGAAGGTTTCCTACTTGATGTCAAATATGCCCTGAATTTGAAAACACAATACAAATGAAATTGAAGCAGAGGTCTTGAGATAAAGAAAAGTACTCAACGTACAATTATAATCACTCCTATTTATTATTTCAATAAGAAACAGAATCCCATGAATCCAAAAATAGTTGCATCCTAATAGTTATTACCCTTCTCATGCCAATTCATAGATTGGTAAGATCTCCTATTCCTATTCACCTCACTGGTTCCAAAAAGAAATAGAAATTCCACAGGGCTTTCAGAGCAGACGGTGGATAATGCCAAAAGGATTATAGCTCCTCACTTACACTGGTATCTATGATAAAATGTGCAAGGTTTAAAGAGATAAGCTAAAGATATATTCAATTGGGAAACATTACTGGGCCAACATTAGCCTGTGTTCCACTAGCCAGGATCTATTCTATCAAGTGGGGGAAAAAAATAACACAGATATATCACAATAGACTGTATTGTCATGCTTGTTAATATTCATGATATAATGAGACATAAGAACTACCAAAATTCCTTAGTAGTTGAGAATGGAGTAACTGCTGATAAAATTACCATCTACAGTCCAACATTATTTTAATGAGAATTTTTCCACTCTCAAAATGATATGTTTTCTCGGTATGCATTTAATTACAGTTCCCAATTCATCAGTGAGGAATTTCAAATACAATGCATTTTGCAATAAGGCCATAAACAGGCAGTATGAGTCAGTCAAAGGAAAGGAGAGATATTTAAATTAGATTTTGCAATATAGTGGTATAGTCAATGCATATTTTTATTTTTATTTTTTATTTCTCAGAGGAAATTACACTTGAATCAGAATTGAGAGGTAGAAGGTTTTCTAGTCCATTGATTTTCAAGCATTTTTTAATCTGCAAAAGCTTTTATTCAAAAGCAATTTTAAAAAGAAATCCAATAAAATAAAGCTGTTTTAGCTGATGTGCAATCTTCCATGAGATGGCTCTATCACTGCTCTATTTTCTCTCTCTCCCTACCCCCTCAGACCTATCTCAATTATTTATTTCACTAGCTTCTCTTCCCACTTCCGACAGGTAGACATTTCCCCAGGTGTGGTACTTGGTCCCTGTGTTTCTCTTCTCTTTCAATTCAATTTCTCAAAAGAAAGAACTCCCTCCAATCCACCCCTAAATCTCTGGTATGTTCTCTAGCCTCAGAACCTAGAGATGTCTAGAAACTTTTTCACTACTGTATTGTGTCTGTTTCTAACTCGTCCATCCATAGACAGCAAGACGGGGGACTTCTCAGGGTGGAATTTGAATTAAAGGAGAAATGGAAACAGCTGATTACTTATTTGGGAATTGTGTCAAGGAAAAGAAGAGAAACCAAGTATTTCCTAAAACAAAGGAAGAGTTGAATTTATAACAATCCAACTTTATAAAATAAAATGCTAGTATCCCCAGCACTACACAATTCTCTGTGTACATTGCTCTGTTCCCTATGGTTCTTCTTTGACTGTTCCTTGTTATTCTCACCAAATAATAGGAACCAGTGGGGATTTTGCCTGTCCATGGCCTCCACATGTGGCCAGACTCTTCACAGCTGGAATAGCATTAAACATATGTAGACAAGGCATTTTTAAAAGTATGGCTCATTAATATGTTATATAGAAAACACATCTATGTACCATAGAAGACATGATCTCAGTGCCACGTGTAGATCGTGACACAACCAGTCTTCCAGGTCCTCACATATAGCTGGTCTTCATTCTTCATTCCATATTCCAAACAACAAGTTCTACTCCTTTCTGTATAGTTTTCCTTCATCAATAGTAATAGAGGGGCACCTGGGTGGCTCAGGCAGTTGAGCAGCCATCTCTTGATTTTTGATTCAGGTCATGATCCCAGGGTCGTTGGGCTCCACACTGAGCATGGAATGGAGCCTGCTCTCTCTCTCTCTCTCTCTCTCTCTCTCTCTCTCTCTCTCTGTCTCGCACACACACCCAGTCTTCTGCCCTCTCCCTGCTCATGCTCTCTCTCTCTCCCTAAAGTAAAATAAAAATTTTTTAGATAGAAATAGAAATAATCCTCTAATTTTATGTGTTTATAGTTAAAAACACTTTTTTGAGTCTTCTGAATGGGTCTGGAATTTTCTTTTTCTTTTTTTTTTCTTTCTTTATTATTTTTTTTGGTACAGTTGACATAGTGCTGTATTAGTTTCAGGTATCCAATTTAGTGATTTGACAAGTTTATACATAATGCTATGCTCACCACAAGCGTAGCTACAATCTATCGTGTTACATCACTATTACAATATCATTGACTGTATCCATTATGCTGTGTCGTTATTCCCATGACTTATTCTATAACTGGAAGCCTATATCTCCCTCTCCCCTTCACCCATTTTTGCCCAACCCCCCACCCCACACCCCTCTGGCAGTTTCCTCTCTGTATTTCTGAGCCTAATTCTGCTTTTTGTTTATTCAAATTTTTTTTAGAATCCATTCATGAGTGGAATCATATGGTGTTTGTCTTCCTCAGTATGAATTATTTTCACTTACCATCCATGCTGTCTCAAATTACCACACTGGGTTTTTTTTTCTTGACTTACCAACAAACTTGCTGAAAGTCAGGCCAAATTATCTCTCAGATAGAGAAACTGAGAACCAGTTAATTGCTAAGTGATAGAAGTCTAAAAGTTACATCTATCGTCCCTTCACTCTGGTCTTGACAACTACATTCTGTTGAGTCATATGGAGCACAGTTATTGGGGGGATTCTATTTAAGAGAGAGAGAAAAACATAAGCATGTTTGAGAGACTCTAAAACATATAAAATATTAAAAATATATAAAATAAATACAAGTGAAAATTTGGCTTATACCCTAGACAATTCCATGTGCCTTCAGCCTGAGGGCACTGCAATAAACCCCAATGAAACTTTGATACCTGGCACCCTCTTCAAGTCTGGTGGTGCACATAGCTCACAACTGGTTCCATGGTTGTTCCCTGGAACACTGGCAATGACACAAGTTTTCATGAAAGAAAAATACAAGGAAGGGACACCTGAGTGGCTCAGTTGGGTAAGCGTCCAACTTCAGCTCAGAGTCATGATCTCACTGTATGTGAGTTCGAGCCCTGCATTGGGCTCTGTGCTGACAGTTCAGAGCCTAGAGCCCACTTCTGACTCTGTGTCTCCCTCTCTCTCTGCCCCTCCTCCACTTGTGCTCTGTTTGTCTCTGTCTCTCTCCCTCTCTCTGAAAAATAAATAATAAACATTAATTTTTTAATACAAGGAATACCATCAAGATTTCCACAAAACTTGACAGCCCCCCCTTGTATCTATAAGAATTCTTTCATGTCCAATCATCTTGATTAAGAATGTTAAATATTGTGCATTTCAAATCACTAAATGTAGTTATTCTAAGCATACATACAGTTAAATTTTTAAAAGGAGCTATTACCAGCAGAGACAAATAATTTCTATAACAGATAGCAACATCAGCACATATCAATAGAAAGGCAAAGACAATTCATACACTGGCAGACAGAAAAGGTAGTCATAAGTGAAAATGGGTATAAGAAACATTTTGTAGTTTATGCACTGTTACTCATTCTATTACTTCTCTTTTAAGCCCAGAATATTAAAAAAAAATCCCTAGGAGATAGAGAGTTGGGTTGGAGACCAACCATAAGTCATATTCCACACGTATAACTACAATTTTCTAGGTAAGATTCTGATAAAATGAATGTCAAGAGGAAAAGCAGTTATAAACAAGAGGGACTACATTGTGGTATAATGAATGTAGAATATTTCATATTTACTTATATTCATAGAAAGTTGCAAATATTGTATAGAGACTTTCATATACTCCACACTCACTTTACCCTATTATTAACATCTTACCTTAGGTATTGGTACCTTTGACAAAATGGATAAAGCCTATTATTAATTAATACATTATTATTAGCTAAAATCCATACTTAACTTTCCTTATTTTTTATCTAATGTCTTTTTTTCACTCAAGTATTATGTAGAGTGACCCTTATCATTATTTGACCCAAATTATTATTTAATATTTTTCTTATAATTAGACAGTGGGCTGGGGTTTTGGGGAAAAAGTTCACAAATGTAGTGTCATTCAAATCACATTTGATCAAGGGTACATACTATCAACATGACTTATCATTGTTGATGTTAACCTTGTCTACCTGGCTGCACCAGAGTGAATCAGAGTCCTCCCCTGTAAAGTTACCCTTTTCTTCCATTCCATGATGCACTCGTGGGAAGGAAGTCACTATGTACAGTCCACACGTAAGGAGTGGGGAGTTGTGCCCACTACTTTGTTTTGCCCCTCAAAGTGTTCCAGCTTTAGCCTTTGGGAGGTCTTCCAGTTGGCCCCCGTGTAGCTCGTGTCCTTTTGGCATACCCTTATCAATGTGATCAGTCTGTGTTGTGTGTGTGTGTGTGTGTGTGTGTGTGTGTGTTTAGTTTGATGCTCCAGGCTCACCTTGCATATTTCCTTCTCTAGTCCTAGAATCAGCCATTGTTCAAAGGAGTAGAACAGGTTTTAAGACAGACTTAAATGGATTCAATCTTGGCTCCACACTTACTTACCTATGACCTTGGGCAAGTTATTTAGCATCTGTGACACTCACTTTCCTCACTTGTAAAATGAGAACACTACTAACCTCAAAGTGTTACCATTAGGTCTAAATAAGAAAATACATATTAAAGTCAACTTCTTCACACTTTAAATATTTAATAAATATTAATTCTATCCCATTCCTTGTCTTTGTTAGCACAACAATCTACTAGCTTCCCTGAATCACTGCCCACCTTCTACCAACTGAGGATGCTTCCAAAACCACTGACCTGTAATAGTCACTTACAATCTAGGGATGTCTTTTTTTGTGCATAAATTAACACTTACACAGATGCACAGATACATACACACATATGTTGTATTAATTCACCTAAATGTAAAATATTTCTACGTGAACATGTCCATCCTTGGTATGACATATATTTTATGTGAAATACACCACAGAAGCAACTTTGTAAAGCTCGTATTTAACATCATTAATGTAGAGAAAAAGGAAAAAAAATATTCGCCAAATGAGTAGTTACCATAACAAGTACATGCAAGTGGCTTTGTTTTTGGACAATCATTTCATCATCATTTTAACATTTCAGTTTCCATGACAACCAAATACAGTTAGTATTATCTCTAAATACACTCCCAGGTATTTTTCTTCCTCAATGAAGCAAGGTCTTTCATTTTATACTAAAGAGATCAAGGCTATCTGTATATATTTAATGTAAAATCTATCAAAGACAACCCTTTATCATGGAAAAAAATGAACATCAGATTCAGTAACATTATGAATATCATCTGCTTTTTTTCTTAATCATAACCATCAAAGAATTGTAAGAAAATATCCCAGAAATACCCAAAGGAAATTTGTCTAAATTTTTAGTATAGGTTATACTCCAAAGAAAGAAGTATTTAGGTGCAAGAGTCAGACCTCATCCTGTGTTGATATTAGTTTGTATTTTTATAGCACAGTAAGCCTTTTAGTCACTGAGAGACATGAGGCACATAACACTGGCCCAAGTGTAGTTTGTGTATCTGCAAAGGCTTTTATGTAAGTGAACCTATTTCTGTTGAAGCTGAACTTGTAACTTCATATTTTCCATCTCACAGTTCGGTTCCAACTGCCCTTTTTTGCTTTTTTCACTTATTCTCCCTTCATTCTCTTCTCCTACAGACAGTCCCCAACTTGTGTTTTATTGACTTTATGATGATGCAAAAGCAATATGCATTCAGTAAAAGCTATACTTTGAATTATGCATTTTGATCTTTTCCCAGGCCAGTGATATGTGTAGATCCCTCGTGATACTCGGCAGAGGCAGATTGTGGTGCTGGCCGGTAAGCTACACAACCACAAGGGTCAACAAAAGTATACACTCACAACCATTCTGCCCCTTCTCAGCAATTCTGTTTTTCATTTCCAGTAGAGTATTCAATAAATTACATGAGATATTCAATACTCTGTTACAAAATAGACTTTGTATTAGATGATCTTGCCCAACTATAGGCTAATGTATGTGTTCTGAGCACATTTAAGGTGGCCTAGGCTAAGCTATGATGTTTGGAAGGTCAGGCGTATTAAATGCATTTTGACTTAAGATACTTTCAGTCTGCAGTGGGTTTATGAGATGTAACCCCATCATAAGTCAAGGAAGAGCTGTTTTGTCCTATTTTCCCTCTTTTCTTTCCTCTACCTTCTCCTTTTCTCTCTTAACCTGCCAACCCCTGCGTTATGTGCTAGTAGTAACAGCAGTGGTACTGATGGTAAATCAGGTCAGAGATCAGGTGTTTAATAAACACCTTCTTGGTGTCAAAATGCTACTTGGGAGAAACTCTAGTCAAAATCTCTCAGACATTCAGGGCACTTGGGTGGCTCAGTTGGTTAAGCGTCCGACTTCAGCTCAGGTCATGATCTCACAGTTTGTGAGTTTGAGCCCTGCATTGGGCTCTGTGCTGACAGCTCAGAGCCTGGAGCCTGCTTCAGATTCTCTCTCTCTCTCTCTCTCTCTCTCTCTCTCTCTCCCCCCCCCCCACCTCCCCCACTTGTGCTCTGTGTCTCTCCCTCTCTCAAAAATAAATAAAGTGTAAACAAAAAATTTTTTAAAAATTTCTCAGACATGCAAATACAGACACCTTATAAGAAAGCTCTAAATTGAGACCCAGTACCCAATCTTATTCTGCTTAGCTTTTAACACTATTTGATATCAAGTGTTCATTACTGTGAGAAGCTGACTCTATGATATATTAGTCAGTATCAAAAAGCCATATGGCTCAAATTCAGCAATTGCAAGAGATAGACAATTATTGTTCTATATCCATTGTTCAGATCTGTCTTCAATAGGTATGCCAAAAAAGGTATACATAAAAATAAATCTGAATGAGATCTTTTTAAAGATTCTGCAGCTGCTAATTCGTCTGGGAGCAACTCAGTGCTAATCAGCATAGTGATACCACACAATGCTATCATTTTTCTGGGCCTTATATATATCCAGGCCCTGTAATATCAAGTACAACATGAGGAGCCAAAGAAATCATAGTCGTATTTCACAGTTCCATATTTTTACTGTCATCAGCTTTCTCTTTCCAGGAGAGTCTTCTGTTAGTAACTTAGAGTTATATATCCCTTTCAGTATGCCTCAGAAAAATCTTTTATATAGAGCTTACCTGCTTTTATTTTTGTATAAGAAACTTGGGGATGGATATTTAATTATTATAGAGAATATAGGAAATTGCAGATAATGTACCATACTTAAAAGTTGTGCGTTATAGTTAGGATATTATTTCAGCTGCATGTAACACAGATCTAAAACAGTGATTTAAGACAGACAGAAGTGTTTTACACTCTCACCTAAAAGATTGGGTATAAAGGCTGTGTTACTTGTAGTCACTTAAGGCTCTGTTGTTTTGCCTTTCCTGGATTTCTGTCTTGTCCCATGGTTCAGGATGTGACCACGTTCATGTTCCAAGCAACAGGATGGAAGCAGGGTGTGAGAAAGGTTTGCTTCTCCTTCTTAGAACATGAGTTAGAAGTTCCGCACATCATTTCCGCTAACAGCCTATTGTCCAGAATTTAGTTCTGGTTGGTCACGTGATAGCTAAAATAGATGATTTTATTTCTATGAGGAAGAAGTGGAGAAAAGATGTGGGGAGACAACTGTAAATCTCCATTAATTTCCATTTTCAGTAGAAAGTTTTGTGTGTGTGTATGCTTAATTCTAATTTCTCAAAGTTCAAAGCGGATGTAGAAGAAACCCAGATAGAAATAGTGCTTGATAAGTCTTACTGCTCTGTAAAATGAAGCCTTGAGTCATTCACTGCTGACATATCTCCTCCCACCTGATGCCTTCATCATTCACCACTCAGGAGTCATCAGTCTGCTAATTAATTACCTTGAGTACACAGACAAAACATCATTTTGCTTTTCTCAGAGGCTGCCACTTTTTACTTTTCCTACTCACTGCTACAGAGAATAGAATTTTCTAGTTCTTTATGGTTTTCATGGAAGGGGATATTTGTTTCCTCTTCTAGAGGTATTACTTGTGGTTAGTGACTTTCCATTAGGATAGCTGACCTCACCCTTCTGTCCAACTGTTGACTCATTCTTGAATTCTTCTGGTTATATAGATTAAACAACATCCTCATTGGCTGCTCATCTACATTTCCCTAGAAACACCATTCTCTGTTACCTGTCTCCACAGATACTTCTTACAGTCTTCACCCCATTTTATGACAACTGACCTATGTGGCTGATCTCTAGCTACTCTGGGGCTTGCCTCCCTGTTCTCCTGAAGAGTTCATACAGCTTGTATATTATAGGTGCCATGTGTATTATATTCTCCTTTGTCCTTTCTGTGACTGATAGTGTTTTGGCCTCTTTGCTTTCTCTGAGATTATTTTATTTCAGTTTATTTGGTGAGAACATTGAAGTTCTACTTCCTTTGATGATTTCAAATTTCAAATTTCTCTCAGTGAAGAAACTCCCTTGCAAAGCTTTATCATCAACTCCACAGGCAAAGTTTTTCCTGCCACATAGAGGTGAGAAATTTTTAAATTTGTAGTGTTAACAGAACTTTTCTAGCTCTGCAATATAGGCAGGTAGTTCAATTTGTAATGTTTAAATCCTATAAATGAATCAAATTGATTTAGTCTTAGGAGAAATGATTCATGAATGTTCATGGCAGCATTATTTGAAATTACCAAAAACTGGAAATAACACAAACGTCTACCAGCAGGTGAACAGATAAACAAAATGTTGTATACGCAGAGAATTAAAACACCATTTGGCAGCAAAAATTAATGAACTGCTGATATCATGGAGGACTTGCAAAACATTCTGCTGAGTGAAAGAAGCCAAAGAAAAACACAGTGAACAACAATTCAGTTTGTACAAGATTCAAATTAATCTATAGTTGACACAAAGCAGATCAGTGGTTACCTGGGGCAAAGACAGGAAAGAGGAATCAACTGTAAAAGACCACAAGATCTCTTCGGGGGGCAATGGGGATGTTCTGTTCCATGATGTGGCAATGGTTTCATTGGTGACTACAAGTGACAAGACTCGCCAAATTGTACACTGCAAATGACTGAATTTGTTGCATATAAATTACTCCTCAATAAAACTGATAAGGAAAATAATTTCTTGAGAGAGTGGGAGAAACAAAATTTTCATATAAGAGAATCTAGTTTCATATTAGAATTATCTTCAACATTAAATTCTCAAATTCATTAGTACTTCTTCAAAATGATGGAAGAAAGAAGGATTTAACTCTTTATTCTAGAATTCCTATTCAAATGCTTCTCTCACTTTGACATTACACACACAGACACACACACAGCATTTTACATTTCAAATGCAAATGGCACTTCTGGTATCCCCTTTACAGTACTAATTTAGTTCTAAAACCAAGATAATAAGTCAAGAGGTGATAAACCAGGGGCGCCAGAGAGGCTCAGTTGGTTAAATGTCCAACTCTTGATTTCAGCTCAGGTCATGTTCTCATGATTAATGGGTTTGAGCCCCGCATTGGGCTCTGTGCTTGCAGTGGGGAGCCTGCCTGGTATTCTATCTCTCCCTCTCTATCTCTCAGCCCCTCCCCTGCTTGCTCTCGCTCCCTCTCTAAAATAAATAAATAACCTTTAAAAAATATATTTAAAAAGTGGGGCGCCTGGGTGGCTCAGTCGGTTGAGCGTCTCACTTCTGCTCAGGTCATGATGTCATGGTTGATGGGTTTGAGCCCTATGTCAGGCTCTGTGCTGACAGCTCAGAGCCTGGAGCCTGCTTCTGATTCTGTTTCTCCCTCTCTCTCTGCCCTCCCCCGCTCATGCTCTGTCTCTCTCTCTCTCTCTTAAAAATAAATAAACATTAAAAAACAAATAAATAATATGTTAAAAAAAGAAGTGATAAGCCAAATGAAAATACGTGAAGAGGATGAAGAGTAGAAACTTTTGTTGCCTTCAATTTCCTATCCATGATTGAGAACACGCAGTCTCACTCCCTGGCTTCTGTGGTGCTGGTGATGCTAACCATGCTTTCGGAGGGAGCAAACATCCTGCATTTCCCCACAGAATGGTGCACCACCAAAGCCACATGTCTCCACTGGCTAGAGGCTGAAATACCACTGCAGCATTCGCCACCAACCACATAGGGTAGTGCAGGTCAGTTAACATTTTGACTGGTAGCTTCCATTTCTTAGTAAATACAAAAATGAGTCACATGAAGAAATGAGAAGTTCCTGTTAGGGTCTGGAGAAGAATGTGGGTCCCTTCACCAGCAGAGATCCAGGACAGATTCAGATTGTTTGCTGGTAGCTTCTCTAAGGGCAGACACTGCAACTAGAAAAAAGGTTGCAACTCTGATAGAAAAGGAAGGCTCAGGGAGGGCAGTCCTTATTGTGTGGCTGGAACCTTCCTGCAGCTGACATGCACATCCTTCTTGTTGTAACAAATGTTCTCCTGATTTAAAAACTTACATATCTTCTTCTGAAAAGATGGACTGCTTGAATTGCCAGCTTGCTGTTACAAGCTCATAAGGGAAAAAACAAAAAACACACACACACAAAAATCCAAAAACCAAGCTCCATGTTCTTTCTGCCTATATGCCAGCTTTCATCCAGGTACCTGCATGGCTTGTTCCCTGAGCACATTTATGCCCTTGTTAAAATGTGACCTTCTCAGTAAAATATTTCTGCCCATTTATTTAAAACTGAACCCTATGAAAACTCATCCCCCAACTACACACACACACACACACACACACACACACTTCCTGTGCCCCTTCTCTGTTTTATATTATATCCATCATTCTGCCATATGATAAACCATATTTTTACTCATTTATTTTCTGTCTTCCCTCTTCCCCTCGGAACCTTCATAATTTTTTTTCTAGTTTGTTCGCTACTTTATTCCAAGGTCAAGAAGAGTTCCCAGAACACATTGGATACTAATTAAATCTGGATGAGTAAGTGAATGAATGAATGAATGAATGAATAAAAGGCTATGACACAGAGAGAAAAACATAGGTCCACTACATACATTAGAGACCAATTCCTTAATAGACTGGTAGGAGTAAGCAAGGAAGTTTAATTTTCCGTAAATTTTAATAGGAAATGCTCCATGAGCCTCCATGAACAGAGCATCTAGAATTCTATAGTTTAGTATTTTCCAAACTGTTTCAATGGTTTTTTCATGAGATGTTGATATGTGTTTGTTATTAAAGGGCATGTGTGAATAATTACATTATTAGAAATATACATTACATTTATTTCTTAGAGAAGCAGAAAGTACATTTTCTTAAGACCTCTGATAAATTCTGTAATAAAACCAAATTTTTAAAAAGTCCACAAGCTAGTTTTCTTAATCCTGTTTCTCAAATTTATTTAACAATAATGTCTCCTTCCCTTTTGAAACATCTATTAACATCTAATTCAACATTACTATTCAGTGAAGCCCAATTTAGGAATTTTGGCATATTCATATCTTTGAGGGAAAAGAACAACTGTATCAGTCATTTAGGGACTCAAAGGTATAATGCCAATACAGCAATCCTGAAAAGAATTGCTTAAGAATTCAATTGAACCAAACAAGAAGTGAATCATAATAATGAATCAAAGAGAGAAGGACAAATATTTTATAGAAACAATGTGAACTATGAATTTACACACAAGGATTAGCAATGAAATTATATATACTTATATATATATAACTATATATACTTATATATATATAACTATATATACTTAGGACTAAGTCCAAGTAATTGTTGATGAATTCTTTGAAGTTTAGTACAGTTTAAGAAAGGATTTTTAAGTAGAATATGTAATACAAAAATAAAATGGATGATACATAAGTGAGGGAAAAAAGCATATAGGTGAGAATTATAAAATAATGAAAGTTATACTTATAAATAGATTCTTCATTAAATCTTGGGACAATTAACCCTCCACTTGATGTGGGGGAATGACCACCATACATATAAAAAAATAATTACTAATTAACAATGGATTAAAACTTAACATCAAAAATAAAATCATGACAAGATGAATAAGGAGAACAATAGTTCAGTAAGTCTGGGCTAAAGCTTTCTAATTAGAATACCGTGGTCAGAAGACTAATTCTTAAGAAACCACAGTTATATCTCCATTGTACTTACATGCTATACATGAAAAAAGTCACAAAAAAAATTTAAGGAGAAGCAATAATCTTTAAAACAGATTTGCAACCTATGTGACAAAGTGTTATGTTTTTTACTTAGGATTTTTACAATTTTGTGAGCATGAAGACAGGCACCCTCAAATCCACAGATTCCTTCATAAAAGCAAGATACACAAACAAAGCATTACACTTTTGAGAAAGGGCTTAAGTTTTTTTAATTAAGCATCTATAGATTTGTCAAAATTAACAAGATCAGTAATTCATAGACTCAGCAAGTATTTGGGGAAACAAGTGTTCAAATATACCATTGGTAGGAGTCCTTCATTCCCAATAACTATCAGAATTGAGATAAATCTTTACCTTAACAACTCTACTTTTAGAAATGTATCCAAAGGAAGGAACCAGAAATATGCAAAACAACATGTCTATATTCAATGGAGCTTTTCATTTTTTTTTCAACAGAGAAATTAAATGGTTAGCAATTAAAGTGTGGGAGAATTTGTAGCATCATTTTAAAAATATGGGCTTTGGAATGAGGATGCAGCTATTCTGATAGTAAGACCTTGGGTAGTGTCTTAACTTCCCTAAATCTTAGTTTTTGTATGTAACACACACACACACACACACACACACACACACCAATATACTGATTCAATGGAGTATTACATAGCTCTTCAAACAAATAGCTTAAATCATGCCCTGACATGAAAAGTGTTCACGATACACTGTTAAGTTGAAAACAACCTAATCCTGTGTACACATTAGACTGATCATATTTATATCACATGTTCAACTATATATTTCATATCCTGAAAAATACATATTAAACTATTAGCAATAATTATCTCAGCAAGTGGGGAGGTGGTAAGTAAGGGAAATCAAGGGAGGCCTTGATTTTCTACTGTATATGTTCTATAATGTTTAAAGATTTTTCAACTGATTGCCATTGCTTTTTTATAAATCAGCACTGGCAACAAAAATTCCTCCAAAAAATGGGCAAAGCCAAACAAGCCTATTTGTTGTATCTTTATAACACTCTGTGAAGCTTTCCCCATGAAGGAATGACCCTTTACCAATGCTTTATCCATTTCAGACCTTTTTAAAATTTATTTATTTTGAGAGAGAGAGCAAGAGAGAGAGCTAGAATGCATGTAGGGGAGGGCCAGAGAGACAGGGAGAGAGAGAATCCAAGCAGGCACCACACTGTGAGCATGGAGCCCAGTGTGGGGTAGAAACCACAAACTGTTAGATCATGACCTGAGCCAAAATCGAGAGTTGGATTCACTACTGACCCACTCAGGTGCCCCTCCATTTCATCATTTTTAAAAGTCCACCCCTGTACTCAAAGTTAGGCATACCTGACATTCATAGATCCTGCCATTTAATCCTTCTTATTAAAAATATAATTTCCAATAATTTATTTTTGAATCCTAACAACTGAATTCTCCATCAGTTAATTAATCTTATTACAGGATTAAAATCAGAATTAATAATGAACTAAGGCATGCCATTTAAAAATCATTTTTCAAAACCCTTTTGAATTTAAAAGAGAAGTCAGACACTAAGGTGTGACACAAAGAGCCAGTGAATCTCAAAGTTGGAGGTTAATCCTAGGATTATGTGTTGTAATAGTTATATGTGTAATTTCATCATTTGAAGGAAACCACTTAAATGCTGTTTCCATGTTTGCTTAAATAATCTCTCACTGAAGCAATTCACTGAAATCTAATTACAGCCTGGAAGGCGATTCTCCCACCAGACCTGGAACACTAGTATAGACTCATCCAATGTTCATATAAAACTGGAATATAACTCCAAGAGATCAGGAGTAATGATTCGGGGAGCAAAAAAAAACCAGATTGCATAAAGAAAGACACCTGGTGATTTTATTACTTTAAAAAGAGTAGCTCTCTGAAAACATTTTCTGGAGATCATTTTCTAGCTTAAAAGGAAGCTCACCACCCATATAGTAACAAGAATTTACTCTGGAGCTAGACCACTATTTCTGGAGTTCATAGGCTCAAAAACCCAACATCTATGGAAGACCTTTTTTTTTTTTTTTTTGAGAAAAATCTTATAATTCAGAGAAACTTCTCTTATTGACTGACTTAGAATAGATCATAATTCAAAGCAAATGCTACATTGGAAATGTACCACTGAAAGACATTTTGAATTAAAAAAAATTGCTGTTTCATGTCTGAGGAGGTGACCTATTGTACTTTACTAAATAAAATAAATAATATGAACCCACTCGATTAAGATAACAGTTTTAGAACTCCTATAGCTGACTTTAATAAGATTTTATTTTTTTTTAATTTTTCTTTTTTCAACGTTTTTATTTTTTTATTTTTGGGACAGAGAGAGACAGAGCATGAACGGGGAGGGGCAGAGAGAGAGGGAGACACAGAATCGGAAACAGGCTCCAGGCTCTGAGCCATCAGCCCAGAGCCCGATGCGGGGCTCGAACTCCTGGACTGTGAGATCGTGACCTGACTGAAGTCGGACGCTTAACCGACTGCGCCACCCAGGCGCCCCAATAAGATTTTATTAAAGTTGCCTCTAAGCTTTCTCACTTTAATTCAATTTATACGTTTTAAATATATCCTCCAGGAGTGATACAAACATTTCATCAAAATACTCTATATATTAATCCTCAGCAGAGAGTTGAAGTCCATACCCAACCCTCACACCATGTACAACAATAGCTCCCCAGTGCAAACCACCAGCATCTCATGCACAGACTTCTGCAAGTCTTCATTAACACTTTCTTCCCCTTTTCAAAAAGTATTTCCTGGAATGCCTCAGGGGCTCAGTCAGTTGAGTGTCAGACTCTTGCTTTTGGCTCACATCATGATCCCAGGGTCATGGGATCAAGCCCCTCACTGGGCTCTGTGCTGAGCATGGAGACTGCTGAAGATTCTCTCTCTCTCTCTGTCTCTGTCTCTGTCTCTGTCTCTGTCTCTCTCTCTCTGACCCTCTCCTCTGCTTGTGCTCTTTCCCTAAGATAAAAAATAAAATAAAAAATTTAAAAAGTACTTCCTAAAAAGTATTTCTTATGGTCTATTTTCCTAAGAGCAGCCAAAGAGATTATTCTGCATGGAACTCTTCTGCACAAAATCTTACCATGACCCTCCTCCTTCCTTACCACCCTCACAGAATATATCCAAAGACTACAGATGACCTGTATGGCCTGGTGCATCTAGTATTTTCTATTTCTCTCATACTACTTTGGAGACACTACCCTGCATGGCAGTCCTCAAACATACCCTTAAAGATTTTCCTATGTGGGAAGGTCTACCCACCTACCGCTCTATTGCTTAACTCTGTTCTCTTCATTTAGATCTCTGCTTCAATAGCACCTCAATAGAGAGGCCTTTTCTGAGACTCGCTACCATTCTTATCTCATCTTTATGTCTCAGAGTATATGACATATTTGTTCTAGGTTTGGTTATGTTCACAAGTCTTCCTGAATCACTAGCTTGATATATTTTATCACTTTGAAAGAAAAATAATAACTGTTATCCATTTAAATATCCCTTCTGTTCCATTCTCTCATTTCTTTTCTTCTAGAAACTCAATTATACTGAATTAAAATTTGTCACTGTTATCTTTTTGGTCTCCAACCTTTTATTCTGTAATTTTTCAAAAAAAATTGTTAGTGTTTATTTTTGAGAGAGAGAGAGAGACAGAGTGTAAGCAGGGGAAGGACAGAGAGACAGGGAGGCACAGAATCCGAAGCAAGCTCCAGGCTCTGAGCTGTCAGCACAGAGCCGGATGTGGGGCTCAAACCCACAGACTGTGAGATCATGACCTGAGCCCAACCTACTGAGCCACCCAGGTGCTCGTCTTCTGTAATTTTTATTTGTGTCCCTGTTTTTCTTTCTGGATGTGTTTTTCTTTCCTATATAATGTTTCACTATTTATATCTTCCATTGTTCTTAACCTACTTTTATTTTTTTAATGTTTATTTATTTATTTTTGAGAAGGGGGGGAGTGAGCGAGAGTGGGGGAGGGGCAGAAAGAGAGGGAGATAGAGAATTCCAAGTAGGCTTTACGTGGTCAGCACAGAGCCCAATGCTGGGCTTCATCTCATGAACCATGAGATCACGACCTGAGCCGAAATCAAGAGTCAGCTGCTTACCCCACTGAGCCACCCAGGTGCCCCAGGAACTGTTCTCTGAAGACTGCATTTCCATATCAGGTATTATTGCTCCATCATCTATCTACCTTTGACCTTACAACAAAATTTGACAGTTAACATGCTCCCCTCCTGGCCATTCTATTGGTTTGTGGGGGCTCTGAACTAGCCAAGATTCCTACCTATTTCAGTTATTACTTTTCCCTGGTTAACTTTTTTGAAATTTTTAAATATTCCCTCATCCTCTACAGGATGGAGTTTCTCCCAACTCCCAGAACTGAGCATTCTTTCTTTATGAATTTGTGGTCACACCAATTCTAAACACTGACTATAAATTGTATAAAGTTTCTTAACCCTTATCTTTGTACCTTCACTTCTACCCAAATCCAGGCCCCTTTTCAACTGCTTAGAGAATCCTTCAATTATGCATTGCTCTGATCCTCAACCTAACATAAAGCTTTTAGTCTACAAAGCTTCATTAATAAGTAGAATCTAAGCTTTCTTTTCCCCCAAAAATTCATCCTTACTTGTTCAAACTTCTCTTTTCACACTGTTAATCTGCTGGAACT
This sequence comes from Prionailurus bengalensis, assembly GCF_016509475.1. Classification (NCBI taxonomy): domain Eukaryota; kingdom Metazoa; phylum Chordata; class Mammalia; order Carnivora; family Felidae; genus Prionailurus; species Prionailurus bengalensis. The sequence goes on from NC_057354.1 coordinate 112,833,342, forward strand.
GAGATATATCCTGCCAGGCCTGGAGGTAATCCATGCAAGAATGCTTTAAAGACCATAAGGACATTTCACTGCTCTTTATGTTTTTAAATTCACCAGTGTTTAAGACATACATTCGCTTCCTGTTCTGGGATCAGCCCAAAAGAACAACAGTTGTTCTATTTTTCCATGTGATGATTTTCCATGACTTACGTTTTATCACATAACCCTCTATTTTCTTTTCTATTTCAACAAGGGTGTGTTGTCAAAGTACTTAACAAGCTCTCCCCAGGAGTGAGATCTTGTATTTATTAGATGGTAGTTAAACTTAGGGTTCTGGGAATCCATGTGCAAAAGACAGACAAGATATTGCTCCAAAGAGTTTATGTTCCTGTTGGGGGGACACAACAATCAAACAACAGGACAATGACAACAAAAGAGTTTCTCATTAATGAAGTTGTGAAATTAGAGAGTAAAAGTGGTTCATATCCAAAAGAATGGCTCTTTCATCTATCCTCTCAGTCCTAAAGGTCTTATTTAATAAAAACTCAATGCCGTAATTGACTTTGTACACTTACAGAAAAACAACAACAACAACAACAACAACAACAACTCATTTTTAGTTGGGCTGTGAAGTTTGATGCCATTTTTCAGAACTTTCAGAAACCAAATGGCCAAAATATGAAATGGTGGAATTTAGTGGCCTACATAAAGTAAACAGGTACATTCTTCCTCCTCCTCCACTGAGCAGTGACAAAGGGAAGGGCCATTGTCAGAGGCATCCAATAACTGACCTTTAATTTGGAAAGGAAATGAAAGGTGGTCAGGTGGGGAGAAAGCAATTTCTTTTATGGTTTGAGACTGACTTAGGATTTTTTGTTTGCCTTTTTAAAGACTTATTTATAAAAATCTTTGCAAAAAATATTCATTATGCCATTGACATAACTTGAATTAATCACAGAACCACAATTTATTATCGAGCATCATTTAGCAACTATGTTGAAATAACTGCCAGTCAGCTTCCCATAATATCATCCCAAAGAATTGATTATATCCTTTAGTTTTTGATCTAATAGTTGTATACTAATGGTGAAATAGTTACTAATCTAAACAATAGACATTCATAAAGGTATTGTAAACCATAGTCGCAGGCTATAGTCGTATTGTGTATTTCACAGATATTTTCCACCATGCCTTAAAGAATGGTGTGAAAATCTTTCTTAGATAGCTACATTTTGTACAGCTTTCCTTGGACTTCAAGACCCAATTCAGGCAACTGGCTTGGGAACGTAAGTGTATGTAGTCTTATTTTCATTACATTATTCATTTATATAGCATCTCTCTTCCTCAAAGATCTCAAGGCGATTTACAAACATTAATTGCCAAATACTTGTAGTGTTCCTTTGAGATATGTAAACCTGAAGTTGAACTAATTAAAAATTATAATCAAATCCCCCTTTACACACACACACACACACACACACACACACACACTTTACTTACTTACTTATAGAATAACCCTTTCTAGGCTGTGGAACTGTAATTGTTCAAAAGTGAGTACAGGGAACAACAGCAACAAGCTGATTACGCCAGCATGGCCTCAGGACTCATGAGAATCTGGACCTTCACTTTGAAGTGATTTGTCTATGTGGAAAACCAAAACAATGAAAGGATATGAAGCTAAGTCCATGAAAAATTTGATTTTTACCAAGATAAATTACCAAAAAAAAAAATGAGATAGTATAAAGCTAAGTCAATGAAAAGTTAGATTATACCAACAAAATTCGCACACCAAGCTTGCACTTCTGGGATGGAAGGGGAAAATTCCATCTCAGTCATTATTAAAGCTCTTTCTCCATTCTAGTATTGCATTAGATTCTCAAAGACCCATGTGATATTCAGAGAAAGGATTTCTAATATTCAGCCTCTCTGAATGACCCCTGACATCCTCACTGATGCTGGTTCCTTGTGGATAGTGACTCTCTCCTTCCATGTCACATGTCTAGCACAGGGTTTCTTTGACCACACTATGAAGCCAGTGCCTCTGCATTCTGGCCACCTCACCAGGGTACTGCTTTAGAGAATAGCAACAAAACAAAAAAATGGTTTTTGAAAAAAAAAATTGATGAACTCCTAATGACACTGGATCAAGATTTAAGAAAAAAAAGCAAACCAAATAATCAGTCTGAAGAACAAAAAGGGGACATCGCTATAAACTAGACATTAAAATGAGTATCATATAAGCCAACCTGTTGATAAATGAAATATTAGATGAAATAAACCAACTCCTAGAAAATACAATTCATAAAACTGAAAAAGTAAAATCTATATATTCCTGTGACTATTAAAGAAAATGTCACTAATTTCAGGTATATGAGGTAAGTGAAGCAGCCCGTGCTGTCCATACTATGTCATTCTGCTCCTGGCTTATTTTTCCCTGCTGTAAGTAAGGGGGTTGAACTGCATTCTCATTCCATGAAGGAAACTCTAGACAAATAAGGTTTAACCAGCAAACTCTACCAAATACATAAGGAAGGAATAACACTAATATTACATACACTTTCCAGATTGCAGAAAAAGTGAGTCACTCTCCAAGTTTTTATGGGGCCATCATAACCTTGATACCAAACCACAAAAAGAACAGCATAAGAAAAGAAAAACATAAGCCAACATTATTTATGAACATAGATACAGAAAAGTTTTAAACAAAGAGTAGCAAAACTATTACAGTAAAACATGCAATATACCATGATGAAGTAGCATTTACTTCAGAAATACGTGTTAATTTAACATCAGAGAAGCACTGTACTGTGCCCTTTTAACACAGTAAAGAAGAGTCATATGACCACCCCAGAAAAGAATAATTAAATTTAATATTGATACACTATCAATACTTCTACTATTTGAATTCAGTACTTTTAAAACCAACCACACACACACGCGCGCACACCAAAAGTGAGAACAATAGTTGCCTTCAGAAAGATAGAAAGATAACAAGTTAAAAAAAAGATGCTTGGTTATGTTTATTCAAAACTATGTCTACATGAATGTACCAGCAGTAAGAACAGCTTCATATAGATCAACACATAATAATGAGTTTAGAAGAAAAGAGCACAGCAACCCAGGAAACCTGAATTTCAGGCAAAAGGGATGGAAACAAGGAAACGGTGTCACAAAAATCTTACCTGACAGAATTCTAATCAGATGTACATGAATTCTAGGTAGTGTGTGTGTATGGCTGGCCCTTACACTGATGGGCTGCTCTCATGAATTTTTCAGTTCCCTATGCCTGATGGGAAGCCCACTGTGAGAGAGGCCTTCTTAAGTGTTATCATAACTAATTACCTTCCTTGGTAACCCAGAAAAAACCCAATGTGCAACCCGGCTTCACAGACCGAGATGTAGTTCCTTCCCAAATTATAGCCTTCTCTCTCTGGAGCCATGAGAAAGTTATCTCTGTAAGCCTGTTTCCTTGTCTATAAAATGGAGATAAGTTGTTCCCAACTAGGAGTCTTGTTATTGGGGCAATAGTTGACATAGTTGAAGCATTTAGAAAAAAATTTTTTGGACAGGGCACCTGGGTGGCTCAGTTGGTTAAGTGTCCAACTTCTGCTCAGCTCACAATCTCGCCGTCCATGAGTTTGAGCCCCGCGTCGGGCTCTGTGCTGACAGCTCAGAGCCTGGGGCCTACTTCGGATTCTCTCTCTCTCTCTCTCTCTCTCTCTCTCTCTCTCTCTCTCTCTCTTTCTCTCTCTGTCCCTCCCCCACTCACGTCCTGTCTCTCTCTGTCTCTCAAAAATGAATAAATGTTTAAATAAAATAAAGAAATATTTTTCGTATAAAGTAAGTTCTCAGTAGGTATTAGCTATTACTCTTTTGATAATTAACACCCACCAGAAGGTGGACTTACCCTTTGGTCCCAAAACAATTATATCAGAATATAATCATTGTATTGAATTACTTGTTCTTGTGTAGAAGGGTGAGTAGAATATCAGTTGACCAATCCACACTGAACTAATAAGCCAAGCAGAAGCTGGTCCTTTCTTACAGTCTTGCATACCCACAGATGAACATCAAGCCTGAAAGCCCTTCATGCTGATTTCCCATCTCATGCCCTCCTATTTCAAGCGAAGAGCTGTTCAAACAAAAGTTCTCCACCCACCTCTGTTTCTCTCTCACATTCTCACTTCCACAGACATATGCATCTACACAAGAATTGCAAGGCAACATTTACAGACATAAGCTGTTTGTATCAAGAAAAGGAAATCTCCCCCACACACTCCAAAAAAAGTCTTTGAGCCACAGTTCTGCATCAGCCTTCCGTAAGATTCGCCTTACCCATTTTCATTCAGAATCTCAGGCTACAAAAGCTGCATTTAAAAACTAGTTTTTCTAGGGGTGCCTGGGTGGCTCAGTCGGTTGAGCGACTGACCTCAGCTCAGGTCATGATCTCAGGGTTTGTGAGTTCAAGCCCCACATTGGGCTCTGTGCTGACAGCTCAGAGCCTGGAACCTGCTTTGGATTCTGTGTCTCCCTCTCTTTCTGCCCCTCCCTGACTTATGCCCTGTCTCTCTCTGTCTCAGAAATAAATAAACATTTAAAAAAATAAAATAAAAAATAAAAAAAATAAAAACTAGTTTTTCTAAAGGAAAATTGAGAGGTAACTCTGCATTCTAAAATGGGTTCTTAATGGATACATTCAAGTGGGTTTTTTTTTTCCCCTAAAACAAAGGGACAGCTTGCTCCAAACGTGAATTCATGTGTCAACTGCTTGTAAAGCAGAAAATGCTTTCAGCTTATAAATGATAATTAAAACAAAACAAAACAAAAACATTTTAGCACTAAGCTTCAGACAGGACTGTAAAAGGAGAAAGCTCAATAATATTCGTCAGGACAGTTGTATGATTCCTTGTTTCAAATATTTCCACCAAAGTGGAAATAACATGAAAAATAAACCCTAGACTTTGGAGGTTGGTCTTATTTTGAGCTTCTGTTCTTGGGATTCTTACTAATTGTAAATCTCTGAGGACACGGACTGTACATCACTGTAGATGCCAGGCGTGGTTACCTGGGAAGCCCAGTGTGACAGCCACTGGAAGCAGAATCTGGAAGCAAGTCACTTCTGCTGCACCGATGGCCACGGCACCACTCACGTCAGTGACATCAAGCATTGTGCTGAGGCTTTGGGCAAGAAGTAACAATTAAAGATGCACAGTTAGAAGAAACCAGCATCCTATGGTAAATGCCCAGGTTTGGTGCAAATGGAGAAAAACGGTGGATTTACGTTAGCAGTTTTCTCCAGGTGAATTAGATTTTTCACTGAGCACGCAGCTGTTACCTCTTGTTGCTCACTAACCACTTCAGTAAGTTCTAGAGAATTTGAGGCAAGTGGTCCTATTGGTTCCTTGGCCCTAACATACTTTGCAGAGGACATAAGTCAAACTAGCATATGATTATGTGGGTCCTAATTAGAATGCAGTGGTCATGTGCATATGCCTTTCATTGTTATTCCCTACATTTTTAAAAGGTGAATTTGTTAACCCCAGAAAAAAAAAATCAAGTTCATTCACCATAGATGGGAAAAAGAATTTGCAAAAACAAAAAAGGATTCTCTTTAATTTTCTTGCTTATATATTCTAGACTGACTCCCAGAGTGTATTTACTTCCAAACTGTGTTCTCCACTACCCACCCCCATCTTTTTGTATCTTACTGTCACAGCATTCTGTATAGATAATTCATAGAACTATAAATACTCTTCCAGGTGCAAGACTTTTAAAAAGTAACTATTCTCATGCCACTGCAGTTTTGTAATGAAATTGCTGATAAAAATATTCATATGAATATAAATCATATAAATGCTATAAAAACATATAAATGTATACCACATCTATGTCTATATAATCCTCTCATGCAACACAGGATAGCTGATATGTATCTTGAAGGCTATATTTGGCTCAGGCTGGAGACAAAATCCAATCAGTAGGGAAGTGTCCCCAAGGTACTGCCAAGCCTCATTTGGCAACAATAGCAACGTGTGACAGCATTTAATGAAATATCATATCTTTTCAATTAAAATTTTATATACTAGAGGTTTACTTAAATTACACCAAACAATTTTCAAATCTAGAGCTTAGTGAGGCAACAGAGGATGAACTGTGTGCTATTTTGGAGCATTCATGTGAACACCATCATTATTTTTCATCATTAAAAAAACACTTCCCCCAAATAATAAATATTGAGAGAAATGAGCATCCTATAATACAACATCTATTTTTATTTTAAATGATTTGTCCATTTCTGGAGAGCCAAAAAAAATTAAACTTCATCAAAAGTCCTATTCAGGCTTTCCAAACCAGAATTAATAGCCTGTCGTTTTACGTATGCAGTTCTTTCAATTCTGTGATTATGGAACAGTGGTTTTCTGATTTGTGTCTTCCAATGTGGGCAGCTGATTGTACACTGTGGTTAGCTGATATCTGTCTGGGAGGAAAGTTATCACCAGTGCATTGTGGGATGTTGTGGTCCAGAATGCTTGCCAGTTGCAAAGTCTGACAATCAGAAAAGGAGCAAAATACATTCAGCACCTCCTTTGTTTAGTCCCAATTACAAAAGCTGCAGACATACATTTTATAAAAGATTGATTAAACATTTCAAACAATCACTGTAGATGGAACTGGTAGATGCCAGATTGTCAGCACCAAACTATCCAGACAAGGAAAAGGCAATTTTAGATGAAAGGAGTGATTTTTTTTCATTTATTATTATTATGTGTGTGCATGTGTATATATGACAAGCTAATGGCCCTAGGAATTATCAAATTAGTGGATTTTGTGTCTGCTGATTTCTCAATTTCTCAGTCTCATAGTTAATTTATTTAACTGCCTTCTAATTAGTAATTCTCAGCAAATAATATCACCATTTAATTGGGTAGGCTTTGCATGCTTGGCAAATCCTTCAACATCTATACCTTATTATTTGATATTCATAACACTTTTGGTTAAATTGGGCTGATGTAATATTACCAATAAAAAAAAAACTTGAAACTCAGAGAAGGTATATGACTTACCTCAGGTTTACACTGCTTTTTTAAAGGCAGAATATCCTCATTCCTAGTAGGATGATCTTTCTACTATCATTATAGCCACTCATAATGATGTTTTTTCATGCATTGTGCAACTGGTCCTGAAAACAGAAGTAAAGATAAAAGCAATCATTTGATATAGATTGTTCTGTGTACCAACAGTTCCAGATAACAGAGTCCCCATAAAATACAAGGATTATTATAATTTTTGGAAGTGTCAAAAATAATTAGATGGTTGTTGCTAGACACTGGCCAGCTGATGGACTGGTTGAGATACCTTCACAAATAGGATTTCAGAGAAGTCAAAGCTGAAATTCTACTGATGACTCTTCCCTTTTGGTTGCATGTCACCCAAATCCCCATCTTCCTATCATCCTAAGACCCATAACTGTTCCAAACAGTGAAGAGGGGCAGACAAGGTACCTTCCTACTCCACTACAAAATCTGTTTTGGCCCTACTAAGAAGTAACATGTATCAGTAACAACTTAAATCAGTACACATTTCCTCCTGTCAATATATTGCAACATATCTTAACTCATTTGATCCTAAGATCTTTGTGCAATAAGCAAATATTAAAAACCACATTTGAAAGAGAGAGAGACACCACTGAGACTCAGCAAAGTGAAGTGATATCTGTGAGGTCCCACAGATCATAAGAGGTAGGTCAGGAATAATAATTCAAATCTTTTGACTCCAAATTCAGCACTTTCAATCACATCTATGAGACCAGAGAACTCAGGAACTTTCCCTGGAAAGTTTATATATATATTTTGTTTCTTCTGTTCTCTCACTAGGGGTGACTAGGTGCTCATTGCCCAGAGATTCTGCATAAAGGGTTTCTTGCCACTTCCAGGTAGATATAAGAGGAATGCTGAGACCTTTTTTCTATTTTCTTTTCACATCAACTAAAATGGTGATATGTAGACTCCCTCTGTTAGAGAAACACAAGCACAACTGGTATAGGAAACAAATGTGTGCTGCCGGAAGCTTATATAATTTTGGTGGCCCTTTTCAAGAAAAATAACACAAAATTATAACACAAAATTAGATATTAAAGCAAATTTTACTTAAAATGAATATAATCTCAAACCAATTACAAATTTTTAAAAACTGACAAACTGAGGGGCACCTGGTGGCTCACTTGGTTAAGCACTGACTCCTGACTCTGGCTCAGGTCATGATCTCACAGTTCAGGGGATGGAGCCTCATGTCAGGCTCTGCACTGACAGCACAGACCCTGCTTGGGATTCTCTCTCTCTCCCTCTCTCTCTCTCTCCCCCTCCCTGCTCATGCACACATGTGCTCTCTCTGAAAATAAATAAATAGAACTTAAAAAAAACACTGACAAATGGCAATATGCAAAAACTAATATCATTATTTATTTATAAACTAATACATGTCTAAAATACTATTTTCATATATTTTTTTGCTGAATATAATTTGCTTCTTTAAATGATGAGGATTTTGTCATATAATTTTCTTTTAAGTTTATTTATTTATTTTGAGAGAGAGAGAGAGATCTCAAGTCAGGGAGGGGCAGAGAGAGAGAGGAAAAGTCAGAATCCCAAGCAGGCTCTGCACTGTCAGCACAGAGCCCAATGAGGGGCTCAAACCCACAAACGGAGGGATCATGATCTGAGCCAAAGTCAGATACTTAACCAACTGAGCCACCCAGATGCCCCTGTCATATAATTTTCAATTAAAAAAAAAGCAAAAAGGATGAGTTTCATTCTCCTGGCATGTTTTTATTTTCTTTCCACTCACAATTTGGGAGCCAAACCTCATAGGGCCCATTCATATTGAAATATGACCTCAGGGATTCATCCTGTTTGAGTTGGCGTAATGCATAAGAAAAGTATTATGGGAAGACATTTCTGCCCCAGGAGGGTTTAAATCTACCTGAGAAAGAGCTCAGCAACAACAGCTTAGGAACCCTTCCAGCTAACCATCTAACCTGAACTGTTAGTGCAGAAGACACATGTAGAAACCTTGGAAAATACCCATGATGTTTAATCATAACAGAAGGACTAGACTATATGGTTCCTTCCTAGCTTGAGAAAAGTGTGGCAGAAAGAATGTCTTTCTTAGAGACACAGAACAAAAAGTAGTCTGCTCTGAGGACCGATCCTAACAACACTGACTGATTCTCCTTTTAATTCACCCATTCAAAACACACACACACACACACACACACACACACACACACACGACCTTCAGTGTACCAGGCACTGTGCTAAGCACTGGAGACTTGACAATGAACAAAGCAGCATTCCATGTATGCTATCTTAGAGCTCACCTTCCACTGCTGAACAGATTGGCAGATTTAGGGAATTTCTACTCCCAGGTAGACATAATCTACTTGGATGGAAAAAGTAAGTTCCCTAGGAAATCTTGAACAATTGTTTTATCAGTAATTGCATGGAATTCTTGACTCTCCACTGTATGCTGAAGTAACTGGAACACTGCTTACCTCTGGTGATGATCAGGAATTAGTATCATGGAGGCACATTTCACTTGCTGACGTTTGGCATCCCAGGTCCTTAGAATCCAAATGAAGTCTCTGTAGCAATAATGGTGATAGGCACATAAAATTACAGAGGCAATTTAAGCCAGAAAAGAAATATCTCCTCACGTGAACTCTCTATGACAGGGCTGGGCTGAACTACCCTATTGTTTTTAAATCCATACCACAGCAGAAAAGTTTTAAAGATGCCAGAAAGCCCTTCAGCAGGATTTAGACACTTATCCACATGACATGTCACATTTTAGGGCACATTTTCATCATGACTCATTGTGTTTGTCACAAATGCTTGATATTATAAACAAGACCCTCATTTTAAGAACCTCATTTTCTAGCATCTAATTATCCTCCCAAAGCTATAATCCTTTGTTTGTGAAATCATAATTTATTCCCATAGAAATATGATTATGACTTCAGGTAAAGGAATAAACAGGAGAAACAGATGAAACTTTTAAAACGATATTCTTCTTTCATGCAAATCTCTCTAGCAATAGTGAGAATTAAGAAAATAGGAAATGCATGATGAGCTGGTAAGATTGTGGCTAAATATACTCTTTCTAAAATTCTCTCAGCACCAGGTGCTTGAAAGTACACAACTTATTTAGAACTTCAAGAACTGTCTCTTCTTTTTTTCCATTCTGATTTAGGGATACTTTCAATATTTTACAAAATTTTTACGTTACTTAATTCTTAAATTTCACTCTTCCTATAAATCTTTTTAACTTTCTGAAGTCCAATTTCATCCACATGGGTAAAATTTCTAAAGGTCATATTTATGTCCATAGCTTTCAGTACGAATTCTACAAATTGTTTTGTAGGTCCTTGACTTTCTAACATTGTATATTTAAAACAGCAAAAAATGCTAATATGTTCAATGTTAAAATGAACCCCACACACATACACTGTACATGTATTATAAATGTTACACATATACATATTATAAATGGTAATATGTTAAATGTCAAATGGACCTTACATACAATAACTTATTTACTGATATTGGTAGATAAAATGTGATTAACTTATTCAGTCTGAATTATTTCCCCCAAATTCCACTGGTTACATTATCATATCCAATGGCATATTTCTTCTAAATTCTTATTGTTGACTCTTTTTTTTACACTATCGACCTACTCGACTTCTTGACTCTTCTTCTCTACGGCCATTGACATGCCTCTCTCCTGATTCTCTTTCTGCATCTCTAGTTATTACTTCTGGGTCTTTCTTCTATGCTTCCATGCATCTTCTAGCACCTTACTGAGACAATTCTACAATCCTCGAACATTGAACCTCTGCATTTATTTCTCTCACTCATGCCTCTGTGTTAACTCAAAATCTGATGGCATGAAATGCTATGGCTTATCAATGTCTCCCAGACCAAACTCATTCTACCTTGCTTTCTCACTGGCCCATAAGATTTCTCCTCATAGATGTCCTCCCCAGGGATAATGTCATGTCATACTCAATGCACTAACGGAAACCTTTTTCTAAAATACTCCCTTTTTGTTTTTAAGTAAGCTTTACGCCCAGCGTGGAGCCCAGCATAGGGCGTGAACTCATGACCTTGAGATCAAGACCTGAGCTGAGATTGAGAGTCAGATGCTTAACTGACTGAGCCACCCAGGCATCCTTGTACTTCCTTTCTTTAGCATTGTTTTGGTGTTAGTTAGCTGCAACATTCTTTTTACCTCCAAGACTAGGAACCTTGGAGTCATCTTTAAATATCCCTTTTGCCTCATCCTCTGCATCCAGTCTGTCACTATACCAATACACTTCCTTATTTAAAATGTTGCATTTCCCTCCATTTCTACACTAATCCCACAATTGGGGCCTTCATCAACATCAACTAAACACTTCCCAGCTGATCCCCTTGCCTCAACATTACTCACCTGCCAATAGGAATGGATCAATCACTCCCAAACAGTCCATTAACATGCTAGTCCCTATTTCAAGAACATGATACAGGTCCCACTTTTGTATCTCCTGCTTCCAATCTAATTATCTTCTCCCCATCTTATTTATCCACCCTGATTTCTGACTAATCCCCATCGTATGGTTTGTAATATAGTAATCCCCTCCTTCCAAATATTTTCCTATGATATTTTTCCTACTATCTTGTGTGTGCAGCCACTCTGTCTGGTAAAATATAAATTTTGTCTCCACCTATTCAAATTCTACTTCTCCTTCAAAGGCCACCAAAATTCCCTGCCTCTGACTAAATCTCTCCCATCTCTAAAGTACTACCTCACTGAAGTTCTAAGCCACTTGGCACAATTCTAATAAATGACTACAACAGCCTGCATGATGCTTTTTGGCCAGATCTCACAGGGCTGCTGCCCTAGTGAATTCACCATCATTCTAGCTGTGATTGCCGTCTTTACACTTTTAAGAACTCAAATTCTTCTCATCACTCAGATATGATCAAGCCCTAATGAGTGGGGGAGAGGGGAGAAGAGTGGGAGAGAGAGAGACAAGAGAGACAGAGAGAGAGAAAGACTGGATTAGTCCTAAGCCCAGGTCAACAATCCATAGCTATATGAACTCAAGAAAGTGACTCAAACTGTCCTAAGTCCTTGATTCCTCATGGTGAAAATTGGGGTATTAATATCAACTTTCTCTAGCACACTACACTGCTATAAAATTAAATAAGATAATTTATGTGGAAGAACATTGTAAAGCATTATATAAATGTACAGAATTATTATTAATTCATGATAACAAGATTCATGAGGTACTTAGTTCTAAGCCATAAAGTTAATTTAATAATTTATAAGGAGGGATAAATATTTCTGCTGACTGGAAGATGCGTGTGCTCTTGAGGTAAAACCATACTTGGATTAAAGGATTGAAGGAACTGAGTAAATAATTATCAGATTTGGGGAAAATAAATCCTAACAGATTTGAATGGTCTTGAGTGAGAGTTTGCAATAATTCTTGATATTTTAGGGGATGATAAGATAAGTAGTAAAAATAAGAATCATGGATTCTTTTCTGCATATCCAGCTCCACCTTGGCATGGAGATTTGTGTTAGCTTTGAAATCAGAAGATGGGTGTATTTTCTGAATTTATGTATTCCTCATGCAGTTGGAGACTAGTTGTACCTTATCACGATAATTAACTCCTATGATAATATGACTTATGTTTTCACGTCACTTAGCAGCATATTATCTCTAAGAATAATTTGCTTTCCCCTGTGCATTCCATTATTGATTTTTTTTGATGAATGTGTGAATAACACAGTCTAAGATCATACCCTAGCTCTGTCCCTTACTAGTTATGTTATCTTGAGCAAGTGACTTCACACGCCTCTCTTCTCAGTTTTCCCATCTGTAAAATGGGAATAATGATGTACTTACATCATAGATTGTATTGAGGATCAAATGAGTTAGTACGTGACATATAGTAAGATCCGAATACATTTTGTATGTTGCTTTAACACCTATTTCATTATGTTTGTATCATAACCATCTCTGCATATCTGTCTACTTTGCCAGACTGTAAGCATCTTCAGGAGCTCTCTGCTATATTTCTCTTTGTGAACTTCTCAGTACTCTCAGTACTTTGGTCACCAAAAAGTGTTAAATATATTTGGGAAATAAATCCAGGACTCTTTCATGTAGGTGTCTTGCCTTCCCAACTACTATATAATACTGGAAGCTTTGTAAGCCCTCATTCAAGGTTAAAGGTATGTCAGATACTCCTCTTATTTCCCCCCGAACAACAGGCACTTAATAAATATTGATGATTTTTTTACTTTCTGTGACGTGTGTTCTACCTAAGATTCTCGTGAAACATAAGTAATGAAGCATGTTCGTCCAGGACTTTTATCCCATATTCTCCTTTATCTTCCCTTTTTCTATATGCCTTCAGTTCCTACAGCATCAATCAGTGATGGCAATGACTACAACAGTGCCCAGTAGGTGCAAAGCCAGCTGTAGAGGAATCACCACTCTGATCACAGAAACAAGCATTTCAGAGATAATAAAATATTAATTGGTACTTTACTAAGACTTGGAAGAAGCTGAGAAGCACAGAAGAGAATTAATAACTAGCCAATGTTTTCAATATGACAGAAAACAAATCTATGAGAACAAGGCCCTTTATGCATTGCAGAGAGAGACTAAGAATTTGATGCTATTTATGGATTCATTTTCTTCACAGACATAAAATAATTGCTTTCCTTCCCAAAAGCATGGGTAATTATTGGTGGTACCATCTTGCAATGAGTAGCACTGTCACAAGATTATTCTTTTCCTTATTTTACATAAATTTATTTTGATGCCACTTGATTTTTTAGAGAATAATTTATATTCATATACTGTAAAATTCAATTAGATTACAATTTTTAATCACCAACAATACAGTGTACCCTCTGGCTCCCCAAGAGAAATGCATTTCTCTAATTTCCTCCCTTGTAGTTTGGAGATACAAACTATATTGTTTTTTAAAAATTCATTTATGTGTCTATTCCACAAAATACAGCACATCTCTAATTAGGCTATGAGCTAATACAAGCAGATGTCCTACGTTAATTATTCTTGCAAGTACCTAACACAGTGGCTAGTACTTGACAGGTATCCAGTAAAAATTTGTGGAATATATTAATGAATTAACAAAGGGACAAATGTATGCCCACCAAATTCTAAGAGTTTGGGAGTTTCAAATGAGAGAACTGAGGCTTGCCTGTAAGAGATTTACAACAAAGTTGTGGAAAAAATATATACTCAAAAGATAATAATATAGTATTAAACTTCAGCTTCCAGTTATAATAGTCTCTGAGCTGGAGTAGTCCTTGTACAGTAAACAATTATAAAACTGGACAAAACCATGGAGAGAAGGAAGTCCCATGTTTTCTCTAGCTCTATGGAGACAACTGCCCCAAACCAGTACAGATAAATAGAACCCACACAGGACACAATGGTTCTGCTGTGATAAAGAGATGGATATCAATATTTGAAGTGGCAGAAGCTACAGAAATCTTCAGGGACAAACACCAGAAACAACTGACTTGGGCTCAGGGTGGATTCTAGAAGTCTGTGTCAAGTCCTCACAAGTCCTCAGCCAGAGTGTGGGACACCCACATAAGGTTGACACTACATGGGATTGTACAGTAAGTGGCTGTTATGAGGACTAAGGTATGACAGACAGAATAGGGCTCCAACAGTTATGAGAGGCTTTGGAGTTCTGTCCCAGCCAGCGTAAACAGATCTGGTTCACACTATGGGCATCAAGGTGAAACACAAAAAGTGCAGATATTTGAAATTACAACTACACTAAAGAGTAAAATTTACTCTAGATCCACCATAACAATGCTTAAAAGTGAACAATGCCTCTCAAGATCCTGAAGACAGGACAATGTTTGGAGTTTAATGTGCAGCATATTTAGAAGAACTTCTAAAACACTTTGAGGGTTTCAGTGACCCACCCTAACAAAGAAAGATTTACATAAGTTCAGGGTGATCATCTAGTAAAAGACTTCCTATTAGAAAAGGAATCAACAGAGGCACCAGGGTGGATTAACTCTTGATTTTGGCTCAGGTCATGATCTCACAGCTCCTGAGATTGAGCCCCATATCCCACTCCACACAGACAGCTTGGAGTCTGCTTGGAACTCTCTCTCTCCCTCTCTCTCTGACTCTCCCCCACACATTCTCTCTCAATCTCTCTCTCTCTCTCTCTCTCTCTCTCTCTCTCTTTCAGTAAATAAAATAAACATTTAAAAAAGGAAATCAACATTCTTCAGAGGAATATAATAGAGCACAGGGTCCCTTTAATGTGCCATTAAAAGTGTCCAGTAAGCAATAAAAATATTACCAGATGTACTAACAGGAAAATTAGAACCATAGTCACATAAAAAAGTAAAACAAAAAACTGATCTGACATACTGCAGATGTCAGATTTAGCAGATACATTCTTCAAGATATGTATATAGGGGTGCATGGGTGGCTCAGTCAGCTAAGTGTCTGACTCTCAGTTTCAGGTCAGGTCAGGACCTCACAGTTTTGTGAGATCGAGCCCCATGTTGTGCTCTGTGCTGGCAGTACAGAGCCTGCTTCGAATTCTCTCTCTCTTCCTTTCTCTCTGCCCCTCCCCAACTCATGCTGTCTCTGTGTCTCTAAAATAAACTTTTAAAAATGTGTATACATATTTTAAAGATACATATTTATTTTGAAGATATATATGTACATGTAGGCCAGGAGATATGGACCTTATATCTTTATAGACTTGAATAAACAAAGAAAAACATCAAGCAGAATTCTATACTCAACCAAGTATTTTTAAATAAATATGAAATAAAGACATTTTGGGTGGCTCAGTTAAGTGTCTGACTCTTGGTTTCTGCTCAGGTCATGATCTCACCGTTTCATGACTTCAAGCCCTGTGCCCTGCATCAGGCTTTGTGCTGACAGCACTGAGCCTGCTTGGGAGTCTCTCTGTTCCTCTCTCTCTGCCCCTCCCCTGCTCATGCTCTCTCTCTCTCCCAAAATAAATTGTAAAAAAAAAAAAAAAAAAGAGAAATATTTGCAAATGAATAAAGAAATTGTTAGCAACAGATAAAACAGTATTAGAAATATTAAAGGATGTTCTTCTATTTTTAATTTTTTTTTATAATTTAACTTTATTTTTTTTTATTTTTTAAGATTTACATCCAAATTAGTTAGTATATAGTGAAGCAATGATTTCAGGAGTAAATTCCTTAATGCCCCTTACCCATTTAGCCCATCCCCCTCCCATGACCCCTCCAGCAACCCTCAGTTTGTTCTCCATATTTATGAGTCTCTTTTGTTTTGTCCCCTCCCTGTTTTTATATTATTTTTGTTTCCCTTCCCTTATGTTCATCTGTTTTGTCTCTTAAAGTCCTCATATGAATGAAGTAATATGATTTTTGTCTTTCTCTGACTGACTAATTTCATTTAGCATAATACCCTCCAGTTCCATCTATGTAGTTGCAAATGGCAAGATTTCATTCTTTTTGATTGCTGAGCAATACTCCATTGTATATATATATATATATACCACATCTTCTTTATCCATTCATCCATCGATGGACATTTGGGCTCTTTCCATACATTGTCTATTGTTCATAGTGCTGCCATAAACATGGGGGTGCATTTGTCCCTTCGAAACAGCACATCTGTATCCCGTGGATAAATGCCTAGTAGTGCAATTGCTGAGTCGTAGGGTAGTTCTATTTTTAGTTTTGTGAGGAACCTCCATACTGTTTTCCAGAGTGGCTGCACCAGCTTGCATTCTCACCAACAATGCAGAAGAGATCCTCTTTCTCTGCATCCTTGCCAACATCTGTTGTTGCCTGAGTTGTTAATGTTAGCCATTCTGAAAGGTGTAAGGTGGTATCTCATTGTGGTTTTGATTTGTATTTCCCTGATGATGAGTAATGTTCAGCATTTTTTCATGTGTCAGTTGGCCATCTGGATGTCTTCTTTGGAGAAGTGTTCATTCATGTCTTTTGCCCATTTCTTCACTGGATTATTTGTTTTTTGGGTATTGAGTTTGATAAGTTCTTTATACATTTTGGATACTAACCCTTTATCTGATATGTCATTTACAAATATCTTCTCCCATTCTGTCGGTTGCCTTTTAGTTTTGCTGACTGTTTCCTTCTCTGTGAAGCTTTTTATTTTTATGAGGTCCCAGTAGTTCATTTTTGCTTTTGTATCCCTTGCCTCTGGAGACGTGTTGAGTAAGAAATTGCTGAGGGCAAGATCAAAGAGGTTTTTGCCTGCTTTCTCCTCAAGGATTTTGATGGCTTCCTGACTTACATTGAGATCTTTCATCCACTTTGGGTGTATTTTTGTGTATGGTGAAAGAAAGTGGTCCAGGTTCATTCTTCTGCATGTTGCTGTCCAGTTTTCCCAGCACCACTTGCTGAAGAGACTGTCTTTATTCCATTGGATATTCTTTCCTGGTTTGTCAAAGATTAGTTGGCCATATGTTTGTGGGTCCATTTCTGGGTTCTCTATTCTGTTCCATTGATCTGAGTGTCTGTTCTTGTGCCAGTACCATACTGTCTTGATGATTACAGCTTTGTAGTATAGCTTGAAGTCTGGGATTGTGATGCCTCCTGCTTTGATTTTCTTTTTCAAGATTGCTTTGGCTATTCGGGGTCTTTTCTGGTTCCATACAAATTTTAGGATTATTTGTTCTAGCTCGGTGAAGAATGCTGGTGTTACTTTGATAGGGATCATGTTGAATATGTAGATTGCTTTAGATAGTATCAACATTTTAACAATATTTGTTTTTCCTATCCAGGAGCATGGAATCTTTTTCCATTTCTTTGTGTCTTCTTCAATTTCTTTCATAAGCTTTCTATAGTTTCCAGCATACAGATCTTTTTTTACATACAGATTCTCTCTCTTCATCTCTCTCTGCCCCTCCCCTGCTCATGCTCTCTCTCTCCCAAAATAAATAAATTATAAAAAAAGAAAAATCTTTGCAAATGAATAAAAAATGAAATTGTTAGCAGCAGATAAAATAGTATTAGAAATATTAAAGGTGTTCTTCTAGATGAAGGAAAATTATAATAAATGGAAAATTAGATCTATTTCCCATGATGGGTGATGTTGAGCATCTTTTCATGTGTCTGTTAGTCATCTGGATGTCTTCTTTGGAAAAATGTCTATTCATGTCGTCTGCCCATTTCTTAACTAGATTATTTGTTTTTTTAGTGTTGAGTTTCATAAGTTCTTTATAGATACTGGATACTAACCCTTTATCTGATATGTCATTTGCAAATATCTTCTCCCATTCTTTAGGCTGCCTTTTGGTTTTGTTGATTGTTTCTTTTGTTTTGCAGAAGTCCCAATAGTTGATAAAGTCCCAATAGTTCATTTTTGCTTTTGTTTCCCTTGCATAAAAGCATGATGAGATACCACCTCACACCTGTCAGAATAGTTAAAATTAACATCACAGAAAACACCAGAGGTTGGCGAGGCTATGGAGAAAGAGGAACCCTCTTACACTGTTGATGGGAAAACAAACTGGTGCAGTCACTCTGGAAAAGAGTATGGAGGTTCCTCAAAATATTTAAAATAGAACTATCCTATGACCCAGCAACTACACTACTAGGTATTTACTCAAAGGATGCAAAAGTACTGATTCAAAGGGCATATGCACCCAATATTTATAGCAGCATTATCAACTATAGCCAAATTATAGAAAAGGCCCAAAAATCCATCCACTGATGAATGGATAAAGAAGATATGGTATGTATATGTACACACACACACACAAATATTAATTACTCAGCCATAAAAAAATGAAATCTTACCATTTTCAATGATGTGGATGGACCTCAAGTGTATCATGCTAGGTAAAATAAATCAGTCAGAGAAAGACAAACACATATGATTTCACTCATATGTGGAATTTAAGAAACAAAAGAGATGAACATAGGGGAAGGGGAAAAAAAAGAGGGAGGCAAACCATAAGAGACTCTTAATTACAGAGAACAAACTGAAGGTTTCTGGAGAGGAGGTGAGTGGAGAATGGGTTAAATGAGTGATGGATATTAAGGGGGCAATGTTGTGATGAGCATTGGGTGTAATATATAAGTGATGAGTCACTAAATTCTACTCTTGAAACCAATATTACACTATATGCTAACTAAAATTTAAAGTAAAACTTAAGAAAAAAATTAGATCTAGAGGTAGAAACTTATTCCTAAGGCAAATCTAAAACATAACAAAACTTAAAACGAAATTTTAAAGTAACAATTTTTAAAAAATGAGAGACGCCTGAATGTCTCAGTCAGTTGGGCGTCTGACTTTGGCTCGGGTCATGATCTTGCAGTATGTGAGTTTGAGCCCCATGAGGCTCTGTGCTGACAGCTCGGAATCTGGAGCCCGCTTTGAATTCTGTGTCTCCCTCTCTCTCTGCCCCTCCCCCACTCATACTCTGTCTCTGTCTCTCTCTCAAAAATAAATATTACAAAAATTCAAAAAAATGAAAAAAGGGCAGTACAAAGAATTCCCATATTTCCTCTACCTGAATCAAGCAGGTTCTCCTATTATTAACATCTTGCATTAGTGTGGTACAGTATTATAGTTAACATTACTTTTGGACAATTCTCAGCCATTATTGCTTTAAATATTTCTTCTGCTCCTTTCTCTCTTCTCCTTCTAGTTTCCCAATTACTAGTATCTTACATATTTTGTATTTGTCTTAGATATCTTGGATATACTGGGATGTTTTGGCTTTTCATTTTTGTTTCTCTTTGCATTTCAGTTTGATAGGCTTCTATTGACCTATCTTCATTTTCACTGATTCTTTCCTTGGCTGTATCCAATCTGCTAATAACCTGTCAAAGGCATTCTTAATTTCTGTTACAGTGTTATGATTTCTAGCATTTCCTTTTGAATTGTACCTGGAGTTTTCCTACCTCTGTTTATATTACGCATCTATTCTTGCATATTATCTACTGTTTCCATTAGAGCCTTTAACATATTAATCATGGTTATTTTAAATTCTCTGATAATTTTATTAAAATGTATCACATCTGAGTCTAATTTTGATGTTTATGTCTTCATTTTCTTCACCTTGAATTTTAAAAAATTAATGTTTATTTATTTTGAGAGTGAGAGAAAGCAAGTGGGACAAAGAGAGAGGGGAGTGAGAGGGGGGAGAGAAAGAATCCCAAGCAGGCTTTGCATTGTCAGCACAGAGCCCAAAATGGGGCTTGATCTCACTAACCTTGAGATCATGACCTAAGCCAGTATAAAAGTCAGGCACTTAACTGACTATGCCACCCAGGTGCCCCTTTTACCTTGTAATTTTTTTGTGTTGTTGGTAAATTCATTAATAGGAACTTAGGCTTTTACTATGAGGGTTTTTCTTTTAAATCTGGTTAGGAGCTGAGCTGTGTTTAATGTTTGCTTTTGGTATAGGTGTCAGAGGTCTTAGTTTCTTCTAATCTTCTAGTTGTTTTTTTTGTTTTTTTCTCCCTCAATTGTTTTTGGGTTTCCCTGAGAATTTCTTTTTAAGTAGAATCTGTATCTTGAAAGTGTCTTGGTTGTAATCCATTATTATCCTGAAGTCTTGTTGATGTGGTTCTAGTGTTAAGGAAGGGAAGCATTCTGTAATCTTATGATTGACTCTCAACTTTTTAGCAAGCTTGAGTTCCTGGGCTGTGATCTTCAGAAGAATTCATTAGCCTTTTTCACCCTTCCCCTACCTGAGACAGGGAGGCTAGACAAGGCTGTGGGTGTCTAATTTCCCTTCCTCCATGTCAGATAAGAATCAAGATGAAGTAGCTTCCTTTGGAGAGCAAGGATTTGTTACAAAGAACTCTCTGAGCATATTTAGAAGGAAATTTTTGCAGATTGTTTGGACATATAACATTCCTTAAGATGTACAGTGTTATAATTTGATATACATATATATTGCAAAAAGATTACCCAGCTGTATTTAAAACTATTTAATTTTCTTCTTTCCTTGCCTGAAGCAGGAGGAATTTTTTTTCCCTCTGATCTTTGCTATGAGAATGTGGTGGAGCTCTTGGAGATAATACCCATGCATGTGTGGGGACCTCCCTAAAACTGGGCCCCCAGAAGTTTTACTTCTCAAGTTAGTTCACATTCAGACTCTAGTAATTCCTCAGAGTTACCATATAAGTGTTCCTACCTGTTTCTGGCTTCAGGGGTTTCTGCTTCACCTTAGCTGATCTCAGCGGTGGCTCACCGTATTCAATTTACTGTCTTTCTAACGTTCAGAGTGGTGGTTTGCCCTGTAACCTCAATCCTCTGATAGAGCTAAGAAAAGTCATTAATTTTATTTTTTAGGCTTTTTCTTTTATTGTAAGGACAAGAGTGATCATTTCCAAGCTCTTTACACACCAAAGCTTAAACCAGAAGTCATTTATTTTTTTCTATTCTCTTAGCATATTTCCTGTGTTCGATACAGTATTAGTAAGTATAGTTATCATGATCACACGTTAGGTCTCTAGACTTATTTATCCCATATAATGTAACTTTCTACCCTGTGACCATCATCTCCTGATTTCCTATACCTCCATTCCACTGGCAATCACTATTCTACTTTCCACTCCTATGAGTTCAGCTTTATTTATTTATTTTTTTGAGATTCCACATATACATGAGATCATATAATATTTTGAAAATGGTCCCAAGTTAATTCAATAGGTTGCCTGTAATTTGAACAAACAACTAAATAACCACATAGAAAAAGTAATGAATGTGAAACAGTACCTTTTAAAATACAGAAAAATTAAATTATTCAAGTGGATCCAGACTAAAACATAAAAGCTAAAATGTGACAATATTTACAGGAAATACAAAATAAAATCTTCACAAAGTGGGGCAGGCAGTGATTTATTAGAAAGACACAGGGGTGCCTGGGTGGCTCAGTCAGTCAAGCATCTGATTCTTATTTCAGCTCAGGTCATGATCTCATGGTTCATGGGATCCAGCCCTGAGTTGAGTTCTGCACTGACAGGGAGAAGCCCACTTGGGATTCTCTCTCTCCCTCTCTCTGTGCCCCTTCCCTGTGCTCTCTCTCTCTCTCTCTCAAAATAAATAAACTTTAAAAACAAAAAGGAAAGACATAAAAAGCTCAAGTTGTAAAAAATATATAAAATAGTTGGACTTCCTTAAATTAAGAATGCCCTTCAGAAGATACCAATTAATATTTTTTTAAATGACACAGACTATAAGACATACATTTGTATTTATGTTTGTATGTGAATGTATATACATACATAAAGAACTCCTGTAATTCAGTAATAAGAAAATCCAACAAAAGTAGGTGTGCAAAAGACTGGAACAAGCACTTGATGAAAGAAGATAGGGGCACCTGGGTGGCTTAGTCAGTTGAGTGTCTGACTTTGGCTCAGGTCATGATCTTACAGTTCATGAGTTTGAGCCCCACATTGGGCTCTGTGCTGACAGCTCACAGCCTGAAGTCAGATTCAGATTCTGTTCTCCCTCTCTCTCTGCCCCTCCCCAGCACTCACTCTCTCTCTCTCTCCCTCTCTCTCTCTCTCTCTCTCTCTCTCTCTCTCTCTCAAAAATAAACGTTAAAAACTTAACAATAAACTTAAAATAAATTAAAAATAAATAAATAAAACTAAAAGAAGATAAAGAAATGGCCAATAAACAAAAAACATTCTCAACATTATTTGCCACCAAAGCAATGCACCTTAAAACTAAAATGAGATGTAACTTCACACATGCTATAATAACAAAATTTTATAATTTTATACTTTTTTTAATTAAAAAAAATTTAAAGATTGACAATACCTAGTGTTAGTGAAGGTTTTGAACAACTGGAACTATCACATATTGCTACTAGGAGTGAAAAAAATGCTACAACTGGGCAGGGAAATTTCTTACATATTCAAATATACACCTTTCCTGAGATTTTGCAATTCCACTCATCAGTTTAATCAAGAGAAATGTAAACATCCTTCCAGAGAAATATCTGTACATAAATGTTTATAGCAGGCTTTATGCACAATAGCCAGAAACTAAACATAACCCAAATATCAATAAACCGGTGATTTTTAAAAGATGTATGGATATACATGCAATGGAACACTGCTTATCATTAAAAAATATACAATATACTAAAAATGCAACCTATAATGCATTATATATAACCTATAATGCAACCAAAAATGCATTATAGGTTCATCTCACAGACATAATGATTAGCAAGGGAACCTAAGTCAAAGGGATCATACTGTATAGCTTCCTTTATTTGAAGTTCTAAAATAGCCTGCTAAACTATGGTGATGGGAAAGAAGACATGTCAGGTAGGAGGGTAGACTGCTAACATGCACAAAGAGACTTTGGTACTTTGGAGATGATGGAAATGTTTCATATAATGAATAAACATTTGTCAAAACTAATGAATTCCTTAGTTAAAAGCTATGTATTTTATTAAATGAAAACTAATTTCATTAAAATTGATTAAAATAAATTTGTCTACACAATTCCCTGTGTCTAGAGGAATGCCTAGAACATAATGGGCTCATGATAAACATTTCTTAAATGAATGAGTGAATTAACTCAACCAAAAAATGTAAAAATGTATAAATAATTAAATAAATGAATATATACATCAATTCTGGGATGAATTGGGAAGGCAATAATTACTATAGAAGGTCAAAAAAGGGAGAGTTTGGTGAGAATTTGGAGAGGAAGAGAAGGTGATTCCAAATGGACCTGGAAATATACATCAATCATAAGTAAGAAATGGCTGTCACTTTGAGAAAAGGAAACCAGCATTTGAGAAAAAACACAAAGACAGGAATGATTATGAGTGTTCTTAGACTAATGAAGAAATGAATCTTCATCTGAAAACTCTCTTTAGAATTATAATAATTTTAATCAGTAAGTAATTATTATAATAAATAATTTGAACCAGGTATAGCAGATAGATTGAATTTATGAAAGAAAGAATGAAATATGGTGTTTTGTAGCAACGTGGATGGAACTGGAGAGTGTTATGCTAAGTGAAATAACTCATGCAGAGAAAGACAGATACCATATGTTTTCACGTTTATGTCAATCCTGAGAAACTTAACAGAAGACCATGGGGGAGGGGAAGGGGGAAAAAAAGTCAGAGAGGGAGGGAGCCAAAACATAAGAGACTCTTAAAAACTGAGACTAAACTCAGGGTTGACGGGGGGTGGGAGGGAGGGGAAAGTGGGTGATAGGCATTGAGGAGGGCACCTGTTGGGATGAGCACTGGGTGTTGTATGGAAACCAGTTTGACAATAAATTTAATATTAAAAAAAAGAAAGAAAGAAATCAGGAAAACCTACTGCAATCTTCTATCACAATATAATAATGATTGGTGATATAATAATCTAAGAACCAAGAGGTAACAGCTTAGATTTACGGTACAAGCATGCAACATAATAAGAAATATATATCTGTTCTCTACCCCTGATTCCTGACGTGGCACTCTTAAAAACCTGGCAATTTTCTTAGGGATAGCCTATTCAAAACCTTCCAGTGTCTTCTCATCACTCTAACAAATTAAATCCAAACTTTCTACTATATCCAACAAGAGCCTTCATGATCTCTACCTAAGTAACTCTCTAGATTCATCCCCTAGGGCTCTGCCTTGGCCCATACTGCTCAGGACATTCTCTGAGGAATATGCTACCACTTTCTAGCCTCAGGGTCTTTACCTAGAACACTTTTCCTTAAAACATTCATAATGTTTGATTCATCACTCCACTCAAAGCTCAGTGCAAATGATGTCACTGCCCCATGGAAGACTGTCTTCATCACGCTATCAAAAATAGGATCACAAAACTTATCCTTTCATTCTCTGTCCCCTTACTCTGCTTTATTTATCATCATAGACTTCATATCGCTCTGAAAGCATGTTGCTTAGTTACTTATTTGCTAGTTGATCATCCAAATCTTTCTCCACCTCTAAAATACAAACTCCAAGAGGACTCTTACTCATTAGTGATTCCCCAAAGTCTTTTTTGGAGTGAATGAATAGGTCATAAAAGCGTAGTTCCAACACTTACTACCTATATGAACTTGGAGAAGTTAATTAAACTTTCTAACTCTCAGAATCATCATTCCTTCAATGCAAATAAAAATAAGACTACTGCTATCTAGGATTTTATGGGGATTAAATTGGAGAATATATTCAAAGGACCCCATGTAGTACTAGCCCAGAGTAAGCAATAAATAAATTGTAGTCCTCACAGACTGGATGGGTCAAATGTATTCCAGCACCTTAAAAAGATGATAAATTATAAGGTTTTTACATTTTTAGTATGGGGCGGGGGTGGGGGTATTCCCCATAATGTTAAAGGTTTTTCTTCTCAGAGTCCCCATTTGTGGAGCCACTTGAGGCTCTGGGAAAACCCACATGGGAAGCTACTAACAAAGTTCTAGGGCATAAAGCAACATGCTCTCATTTGTTCAACTTCAAAAACAGACTCAGTGCACATACTCTATCTGTACAACAACCATTTATAGAGTTCACTGATATTGTGACTCCTTGAGGCAAACTGACTATAAACTGGTTTAAGAGAAAATGAAAAAAAAAAAGTCTCTCTCTCATTTCAGTTCAGGTTATTGGAGTTTTGATTCCGACATGATTCCAAGTACATAAAAATCCAATCTGGAGTGAAGACACTTACAGCATGGTTGTTGGTGAATGCACCATAAAGGTATGAAACATCACATTACTGGGTATACAGTTACAGCTCACGCAAGGGAGGAAACATGTCCAATACCCACTGCAACAGAAGTGCATGTTTCCAGAACCACAGGACTAGAGAGTGACATACGAACTCTGTGTTCGCTCTGTATTATAAAGACACTGTTTAGCTTTAGGAAACAGCTTAGAAGACTGTGATAAGGAAAGCCCATTCTCTTGAAGATTTATTATTTTTAAATTTCTATCTCAACACCATGAAGTCATGCTCAGTCTCTGAAAACAGATTTTGTGCGGCCACAGTCCTTCCGAGGAATTTTATCCAGAAGTCCAGGTAGCTCCCCAACTAGCTTCCCCACCACTGTTCTAATCCATCTCACACTTTGCTAGTAGATGAATATGCCCCAAATGCACTACTGTCCCTGCCTGTCCTTTCCAAAAGCACTTACTGGATTCCCCATTGTTTGTTTATGGTTTGAATCTCAAATTCCTGAAGTTAACATCCAAAGGTTTAAAGATTTGGATCTTGATTATCTTCCTAATCGTGTCTCTTACTACTCCTTTCAATATGTTCTTACTTCTTAATATAATTTTATAAGAGACTCTTTTTTTAATGTTTATTCATTTTTGAGAGAGAGAGAAGAATGGAGCGTGAGCAGGGGGGAGGACAGAGAGAGATGAAGACACAGAATCTAGAGCAGGATCCAGGCTCTGAGCTGTCAGCACAGAGCCCAACGTGGGGCTCAAATTCACAAAGCATAAGATCAGGACCTGAGCCTAAGTAAGATGCTTAACTAACTAAGCCAACCAAGTGCCCCAATGAATATAATTTTATGGTTATTACTTGTCTATCCCTGGGCCTTTTCTCACCTTATTCTCCCTTCTAGATGGATCATTAGACTACTCTCTTTCTGTCCAAATCCTTGTGATATTCTTACCTAACTTGAAAATTCCTTGGTTTTAGTCTTGTATTTTACTCCCAGTCTTTGTAATACTATGTATCATAGGACTATTTTTGTCCCTGTGGCATAATTACAGCTCATCCACTTTATTAATTCCATACATTCCTACTAGGCGCTAGGTACCATGCTAGGCACTGGACCTTTGGTACTGAACAAAAACAGACTTGGCTCCTGATTTCATGGTATTGTTTGTTAGTGAGCCTTCAGAAATAAACTAAATAATGGCAGAAACAAATGCACTATTACAATCATAATGAGTGAGATGTACAAATGCCATGAGATCCTAAAATAGTAAATGTGACCCAGTCAACAAGATTAGAGAAGGCTTGCCTACAGAAATGACAGTCGACAGGATGAAATCTGAAGAACTGCTTCAAGTTTATTGGATAAAGAGGGTGGGAAAGAGAGTTTCTGGCAAAGTGCCTGTATTGGAAGGGAAACAGGCAAGAAATAGTAACTGAGAGGCGCCAAGGTTGATGGAGCAGAAAAATAGCAGTGTGCTGTGCAGAAAAATGGATTTGGGAAGTTGGGGAGTGGCCAGGCCATAGATGGCCTTCTAGGACAGTGGTTCTCAAGCAGTAGTCTCAAGAGCACTTTACTCTCTTAAAAGTTAACCAAAACTTCAAGGAACCTTTGTTCATCTGTGCATTATATCTATCAACAGTTACTGTTTTATAAATTAAATCTGAGAAATTTTTAGTGTTTATTAAAATAACAAAAACAGGGGCACCTGGGTGGCCCAGTTGGTTAAGTGTCCGACTTCGGCTCAGGTCATGATCTCAGGGCTCATGAGTTTGAGCCCCGCATCGGGCTCTGTGCTCATAGTTCAGAGCCTGGGGCCTGCCTCAGATTTTGTGTTTCCCCTCTCTCTCTGCCCCACCCCCACTCACACTCTGTCTCTCAAAAATGAATGCCATTTTTTAAAATAACAAAAGTAAATGTATTACTCATTAACATGAATAGTATGATATTTATTTAAATAAAACACCTATCTGAAAACAAAAAGGAACTAGAGAGAAAGGAGTGATAGTTTTATATTTTTGAAAGTCCCTCTAATATTTGCCTCCATAGAAGAACTGGATTCTCACATCTGCTTCTGCATTTGTTCTGTTATAATATCATAGGTCAGGTTGCCATGGAAAATTCCAGTCCACTGAGAAAGAATGAGTATAGCAAACCATAGTATTATTAAGAAAATAATTTTGACCTTGTGGAACCCCTGAATAGATCCCTAAAGGACCTGAGAATAGCTGTTCTACATCACGGTAATAGATTTATGTCCTCTACCGTGTAGAGAGCATTACAAGGAAGCAAGAAAAGAGGTGGGTGGATGAAAGCAGTAGCATTTTGTAACATTTTAGTGAGACTGGTAGCTCAGACTAGCGTGTTTCACACTTATAGAGAAGGTGGAAAATTCCAGTTAGGAGATTTAATGGACAACACTTGGTGATAGATCTGATAAGGAAAAAGAAAGAAAGAGCTGAAAAGGATGCATTCTAGCCTTCTGGTTTGTACTACTAGGTAGATAACTGGACTCTTCACTGAAAGAGGAAACAGAGAAATAGAAACAGTCTTGTGCAGCACAGTCACAGATTTAGTTTGGCCAAGTTGAGTCTGAAGTGCTTTTAAGTTATCCCTCCCAAAATGGCAAGTAAACTGTCACCTATATATGCCTAGAGCACAGAGTACTGGCCTTGGCTAAACAGAGACATGTGTGAGCCCTGTCCCTATGATGGCTGATAAAGTATATGTTTGCTTAGGGGAAAATAAAGAGAAACTAAAGTGCAGAACCAAGCGTCAAGGAATTCCTAAATGTAATGACTGAAGTGAGGAAGCCATATTAGTAATGCAAAAAGGAGGCAGTGTAGCCACTGAGCTAGAGGGAAAATCAGGTTATTTGGGAATAACCATTGAAGTAAGTCTCCTGAGGAAGATAGGATCCAAGTTAACATTTCGTTGTTGTTTTACTCCACTATCACTTTGGAAGCAAAAGTACCATGGACCTAAAGATCCGATTATATGAGAATGGGACTAAATTCAAATATAAACAACTGTGCAGAACCTGGCTGGTCAGAAGCTAGAAGGGAGATTTTCTGATTGGGAAGCAGTTTTTCTGGCAGACAGTGCTTGCATTGAGTCACAGGTCAAATGTTACCTAAGAGCTAGTCATTATATCTGGTTACAGAATGCAGGTAAGAGAGATTATGTATGCTATACTCATTTACTCAATTCTTCAAAAAAGCCTTAGGGAGAAAAATCATATGAAGATGTTCCATCTTTGACTAAGTGTAGAAAGCTTTTCAGGGCTTTAGAGAATCTGAGTACCTGATCATTGCATTTCTTATTAAAAAATTAATATGTGTTAAGATTTTATTTCTTTTTTAAATTTTTTAAAAATTTATTTGACAGAGAAAGAGAGAGCAAGCAGGGGAGAGGCAGACAGAGGGGGAGAGAGAGAGTATCCCAAGCAGGCTCGGCACTGTCAGCACGGAGCCTGATGAGCGGCTCAAACTCACAAACCATGAGATCGTGACCTGAGCTGAAACCAAGAGTTGGACAGTTAACCGACCACCCAGGCACCCCAATATGTGTTAAGATTTTCTTAAATTCATTTAGAATTTGGGATCTGATGCAAGCTGGAATGTTCCCCTTCTGAAATTCTTTTAGTAAGAAATATGTCTCAGAAAACAAATGTATTCGATCCTTTGGGAATAAATGAATTTAATGTAAATTACAGTAAACAATATTGATCAAAAAGAATAGGGTCAAAAGAAAGAAAAGTTGGAGGAGCAAATAGCTGAGAATGTCATTTCTGCATAGCAAAGGAATATCATAGGGTAACACACTAGCTGACTTAGAGCAGCAAATATTTTAGCACATCAGCCATGTGACAAGTAACATGACAGATACCTCAGATAAAAATATGAAAACGAGAACATTTATACTCTGGGGATAGGAATGTGTAAATGCATGACTCCAAAACAACGTGGCTAGTGCCATATTTTTCTTAGTCTTTTTCTTTCTGTTGATGGAAGGAAAAGACACAAGGATTTCAAACTCTCTGAGACATAACGAGGTATTGAAAAGGCAATGGAATGAGAAGAAATGGAGAAGCCTAGCACTCATACTAGATGACGTTACAGTATGGCTTATTAAGGCCTACCAAAAATAACATCAAAGCTTTAGAGAAACCTAGGTATTTTGACAACAAATTAAGCCAGCAGAAACAGAAAAGTTGGAGGAAATGTTGCCTATGGTTTTGATTTGGGTTAATTGACAACCAATTCAGCAAACCAGACCAAACAGACTATTGGTGGTAGCTGTGACAGAGAAATGAAGGTGGTTATTAAAAGAAGCCAAAGGTATTTGTTACCAACTTGCTTAGAAAGTCATTTCAGACAGCTTCTTCAAATAATAATTCCATGTCACTGAACGAAATAAACAAAGTTAGCAAGGTTTAATTGATGAAACAGAATCTGTACAAACATATCATTTTAGTCCTAGGTATTTTTATTTTCTTATATATTGCCTTAAGTTACTCGGTTAAGCTCTCTTTAAAAAGGATTCACTTTTGCTGAAGATGTATTTTTGTGAAAAATTAATGTATTTAAAGTGTTGTTCAGTCTTTCTATGTGTGATACAATATACTAGCTAATGATGATATTAACAGCAACTCAAACATGTGATAGGTTTATTCACCTTTTTGAGCTGCTAGTAAGGAATGGATGAAGGCAACCCTTTCCTTGGGTTGCAAAATGTCTTAACGGTGATGTATCACCCAGGATATTGTTGATATGTTCAATATCAGAATTTAGAAAGAAATAAAATCAGTGCACATGTCAGAGATACAGCTCTTATGCATACCCTTGGATTATTGCTACAGATCAGGAACAAATGTAACTTTACTGAGTCACCCAGCTGGCCACTTGCACAGACCGCCTCTGCTTCTGTGATATCTTAGTGCAGCGCATTTTACAGAGCCAGGAATATGAGAAGAGGCCACAAATGTGTAGACTTGGTCGCTCAAATAGAACAAGATTTATGAATGTGAACATTTACCTGAGAGTTTCAGTTCAAATTCAGCCCATGACCTAGTCACAATACAGCCATCAAGGGCTCAGCCCACTGTGTGTAGGCAACCAATAATGGGAGGAGATAAATAGGACAATGGCAACATGTGCAAAGTGTTCCTGGGGCAAATGTAAGAGCAGCAAAGTGACCTAGAAAGAGGGTAAATCAAAAAGGAAATGCTTGAGCTATGTTTTAAACACTTAATAGACATTTTCCAAGAAAAGGAAAATGAACAAAGCACACTAGGTAGAGAGACAAAATCATCAAAGGCACAGTCAGGTAGAAGAGAATAGGATATTTGTGAACCGACGATCATTTGACATGGATCAAGTGGACATTTGGAATGGGACTGGAAGAACAAGAGCCTTCAAAGGCTGGGTGAAAAACGCCCAAAGATGAAGGTCCTCAGATGTCACACAAAGACATTTGGCTCTATGCTATATCCACTTGCAAAGGAAAGATTTTAACAGTGAGCCCCTATTTTTAAAAATGGTACCTTTGTGAGAGTTTAATACATAAAAATGAACACAAGTGAATGAAGATTGGGGTTCTGAGACCACATTTATTGCTCTCCTTAACCCCAGAGGGGACAGAGAGAGGAAAGGGGGGCTGGGGGCCAAGCAATGCTGAGGAGGTAGAATGGAGTTGTCCCAGCCTTCAGACACACCCATGCAGCAAAACCACAACCACAAAACCTGCAACTGCCTTCCCATAGGAGGTGAGGCAAGGCTTCTATGATCATCCGACCTTCCTTCTACTCGTCAACATTACCTACCAGTAGTCACTAAAGACGACTCTTCACCTGTCTGTCCTTTACAAGTGGTTTGATAGGAGTCCCACACTAAACCATTTCTTACTCCACACACTTCCTGTGAGATCACATCCCCTCTCATGGTTTAACGAAGACCCAAATGTCAAAGATTCCCCAAAACATGATCTCTAATCATGGTATCTCACCTGAGATTCCAACTGGTCTTTTCTACTTGGCTGTCTTATACATCTCCGACCCAGAATGCTAAAATTGTAGCCTTAGAAAGGATTAGAAACATCTGCCCCTCCATGTCTACATTTTACAGATGAAAAATATAACCCAGAGATATTTATTGCTCTGTCAGGTTGTCTTTCTCCTCAGTGTCTGAAATGGGAACAGAACCCAAATGCCCCAACTCATATTTCTTCTTTCCCCCATTATTTAATTCGACTGTATGCATTGACTCCAGGGATGGGCTGTATTATGGGGACAGCACTGAGCTAGGCACATTAGGGAATATAACAATGAGTAAGACACTTCAAGCAGCTTATAATCAAGTACAGAGAGTAAATATGTACCGTAACACAAGGCAAAAGAGAAGTGCTCCATGACAGCTATAGAGAAGAGCTACAGGGTCCAAATGAGGGCCAGTTTGTGTTTGGTTTTGTTTGTATTTTTTAATATGTGTTACACATTCATATGCTTCTTACATGAATTTAGCTATATTCCTAACCATGTCTGCTTTACACACCAAGCATATAGTTGGCATGCGCATGTTCCCTCCTCAAAGGAAAGCCACAAATTAACTTCAGGATCATAGATGGAGCTTTGTGTATTTTCTTGCCCTAAACGAACACAAAGTCATTAACTTCTCTGAGTCTGGGGAAATCCTGGGGTGAAGACAGATACAGAGAGGCAGTAAAGCAATTTGAGCCCAGAGCGGATGGCGTGTAGCAGAAAGCGCACAGTGGATCATGCGACAAGCTGTCAGGCCCGCTTCCCACGCTGCGGCAACACCTCAACACAGCCTTACATTCAGAAAACAACCTGTTTGTTTATTTCAACTGCATTGGCTGTGAGAGAGAGCCTTAGTCTTGGAACTGCAGCATCCACAACAGTTCTTTCTGTCTCCTCTTGGACTTCTCCAGGTTTGGAACTCATTAGGGAGGCAGAGAGAAATGTAGAGCTCAGGAAAGTGAAATGCGTATCACTAGGAACCTTTTCAATTTGAGTTTATAGAGAGAATACCTATTAGGAAAGATGTTACTGCATGAGATCCCTGAAGTCCTCTTATGGACTGTGAGCAGTGATAATAAGGAACAAGAGTTCAGCACCATCCACTGAGAATCTCAATTTTAATAGGAGTCTGATTGGCATTTTCCTAGGTTATACCCTCTGGCTCAGAAAAGGGAGGAAAATTATGATGGTGAAAAAGCAGCATCCGCCCTCCCAGGGTCCTCCACACTCTTGTACCTGCAAAATTCAAAGCAGCAGAAAATGATCAGAGGTGCATTTCCAGGTCTGTAGGAGAGCTAGAGGGAGAAATTGCCTCAAGTCACAGTGAAGAGACTGGAAAATAAACTTCCAAAGGGACACTATCGGCAAGAACTCTCAACAATTATCCCTCGCAGCATCAATATATGCAACGTATTTATACAGAGACACCACAAAACCAGAGGACTAAGAATTCCAAGAGGCAGCATGGTAGACAGCAGAGAGTTTCAAACCTTAATGAGAATCAGAATGCCCTGGAGACCTTTTTAAAATGCAGCCCTCATTCAGTAGATCTGGGGTGGCGCCTGGATTTGGCATTTTTAAGGAGCTTCTAGGTGACCATGCAGGACCCGTGGACCCATGGACCACACCATGAATAGCGAAGAGAAGTAAAGTTCATCACATTAAAAACTGGGATTGCCCTCCCTTCCTGTCTGTCTGCCTCCATCACACACACACAGCCGGCCACAGTACTTACACACTTCTTAATCTGCACCAGAAATCTTACCTCCCTAGGTCTCTACTCCTCTAAAATGGGATACTAATTATATGCCTAAAATTGAGTCCCATTGAGAAATAATGTATATGAAATTGCTTTAATTATAAAACAGTATATACAAAATGTATTGCTATTTGAGAAAACAGAAGTATGAAATTTCTCACCTTAAAAGAAAAACCACAGAGGATGATAATGGTTAGTATACAAAGGTTTCATTTTCTTTTCATTCTATTAGATGCATTTTTTAGAGAGAGACAGAGACAGTGCGAGGGGGTCAGGGGGAAGAGCAGAGAGTGAGGGAGACAGAGAATTCCAAGCAGTCTCTGCACAGAGCGGGACCGCGAACCCAGGAAACCATGAGATCATGACATGAGCCAAAACCAAGAGTTGGAAACTTATCCTACTGAGCTACCCAGGCACCCCTCAAAGATTTCATTTTTAAAATACTGAAATTAAATTGCTCTCCATCTCTGAAGACAACAGCTGTAAGCTTCTATGGCAGTGGTTCTCAAACCTTGCTGCCTATTAAAATCACCCAAGCCTTGAAAAAAATATTTTAAAGCTTGAAAAAAAAATACTGTTGTGTAGGCACTTTCCGAATCTTGCCCTACAATTCTGATGCAATTGGTCTAAAGGGGGACCCAGACACAAAGTGATTTTTTTTAAGAACTCGGGTAATTTTAATATGTAGTCAATGTTAAGAACCACTGGACTTTGAGAGGAATGCTCACTGTGCACAGCCAGCTGGGAAAATCAGGGAAAGTTGACTGGGTGGCAGAAAAAAAGGAAAACGAGAGGTCTGGACAGGCATCTGTGTCAGTATATACCTGCTTACTGAGGGAAAACTGGCTCCTCCTAACATTCACCTCCTAACATAATATGTTGCAACCTGATAAAGCATTCACCTCCTAACATAATGTGTTGCAACCTGATAAAAATTATGGAGGAATCTGTGTGCTCTAAGCTAAGTAAAATCTCTGATTATTGTCTGCATTTTTGTTGTTGTTGTTCTTGACCTTAAAGATTACTCAGTTCTTTGCTGACTAAGTACTCTTCAAATTTCAGTTTTGAAACAAAAGCAAGTTTTTGTGAGCCTCTTAAAAATAAAGAAATCTTTCAGTGCCTTGCAAACAAAAGTGAGGTGTAGCACATCGACAAATTTACATAACAAGCAGATATTGAAAATAAAAATCCAATAGAAGAGAAAGTACCTACCCAAAGGCAGGGTGTGTGGAAGAGGTAAGGCAGTATTCCCTGGTTTCCACTGTGGCACAGAAAGATCACAGCTCTTTGCCCATGGCTATCTAAGAAAACATGACAGGCCCTTGTCATGAAATGATCTTGGAAGGAAAGTCTCTCAGGGGTGTCAGAGACTCTGAAGCATGGAAAATATAATAGTGTTGAGAAACAAACCAGCTAGTAGGGCAAGTCTCATTGGGGAAGAAGCAAAAACTCAAAAAATATAAAAATATAATAATTTTATGAAACTCGAGGTGTGATTGCTTTCTTCTTTGTGGAATTGAAGGATGTATGCTTGGTAGTGCAGAATAAACTGTGAACAGTTAATAGTTATTAAAACATTGTAAGGTGAATGGAAAGTCCACAGCCACCTAAGATAAAAGGCTGTGGCTGAGACATGTAATATATGTACGCACTAAAGCCTGGGAGGAAAAGCTAGGGACAATGTTTCCCTGGGGAATTGGCACTTACAGAACCACCCATGTACACTCGGGAACTTAGGAAGCCATTCCCATGCTTGGGGCAGAATACACACTCATAAAATACCAGAGGAGGACCTAAGCTTTCACCTTCGGCAGATCTTTAGCTCACTGCAAGCAAGAAGTGAAGGCTAGGACAAAGTTGTACGTGACCTGGCTAAGTGTTAAAGAAGTGCCACAGCACAGAGCCAGTCCGCAAAGACTGGAATAGGGGTGTGTGTGTGTGTGTGTGTGTGTGTGTGTGCGCGTGTGTGTGTGTGTGTGTTTGAGCTCCTGGATTTCGAGAAAATCTCTGTCACAATACTAGCTAAATAGAGCTAAATGAACAGAGACCTCAGTGAGCACACACAACAAGGAATAGAGTTATTGCAAAACTAGGTTGGAAAAGTAACTAAACAGATGATCTCAACCTTCAACAATCAAGAAATAGCAAACCCTGAGGAAGAAGACTAATCTTATTTCTAAAACTAACATATCATATTTATCTTTCTAGTTTTCTTTTTTTTTTTTATGAAATTTATTGACAAATTGGTTTCCATACAACACCCAGTGCTCATCCCAAAAGGTGCCCTCCTCAATACCCATCACCCACCCTCTCCTCCCTCCCACCCCCCATCAACCCTCAGTTTGTTCTCAGTTTTTAACAGTCTCTTATGCTTTGGCTCTCTCCCATTCTAACCTCTTTTTTTTTTTTCCTTCCCCTCCCCCATGGGTTCCTGTTCAGTTTCTCAGGATCCACATAAGAGTGAAACCATATGGTATCTGTCTTTCTCTGTATGGCTTATTTCACTTAGCATCACACTCTCCAGTTCCATCCACGTTGCTACAAAAGGCCATATTTCATTTTTTCTCATTGCCACGTAATATTCCATTGTGTATATAAACCACAATTTCTTTATCCATTCATCAGTTGATGAACATTTAGGCTCTTTCCATAATTTGGCTATTGCTGAGAGTGCTGCTATGAACATTGGGGTACAAGTGGCCCTATGCATCAGTGCTCCTGTATCCCTTGGATAAATTCCTAGCAGTGCTATTGCTGGGTCATAGGGTAGGTCTATTTTTAATTTTTTGAGGAACCTCCACACTGCTTTCCAGAGCGGCTGCACCAATTTGCATTCCCACCAACAGTGCAAGAGGGTTCCCGTTTCTCCACATCCTCTCCAGCATCTATAGTCTCCTGATTTGTTCATTTTGGCCACTCTGACTGGAGTGAGGTGATACCTCAGTGTGGTTTTGATTTGTATTTCCCTGATAAGGAGCGACGCTGAACATCTTTTCATGTGCCTGTTGGCCATCCGGATGTCTTCTTTAGAGAAATGTCTATTCATGTTTTCTGCCCATTTCTTCACTGGGTTATTTGTTTTTCGGGTGTGGAGTTTGGTGAGCTCTTTATAGATTTTGGATACTAGCCCTTTGTCCGATATGTCATTTGCGAATATCTTTTCCCATTCCGTTGGTTGCCTTTTAGTTTTGTTGGTTGTTTCCTTTGCTGTGCAGAAGCTTTTTATCTTCATAAGGTCCCAGTAATTCACTTTTGCTTTTAATTCCCTTGCCTTTGGGGATGTGTCGAGTAAGAGATTGCTACGGCTGAGGTCAGAGAGGTCTTTTCCTGCTTTCTCCTCTAAGGTTTTGATGGTTTCCTGTCTCACATTTAGGTCCTTTATCCATTTTGAGTTTATTTTTGTGAATGGTGTGAGAAAGTGGTCTAGTTTCAACCTTCTGCATGTTGCTGTCCAGTTCTCCCAGCACCATTTGTTAAAGAGGCTGTCTTTTTTCCATTGGATGTTCTTTCCTGCTTTGTCAAAGATGAGTTGGCCATACGTTTGTGGGTCTAGTTCTGGGGTTTCTATTCTATTCCATTGGTCTATGTGTCTGTTTTGGTGCCAATACCATGCTGTCTTGATGATGACAGCTTTGTAGTAGAGGCTGAAGTCTGGGATTGTGATGCCTCCTGCTTTGGTCTTCTTCTTCAAAATTCCTTTGGCTATTCGGGGCCTTTTGTGGTTCCATATGAATTTTAGGATTGCTTGTTCTAGTTTCGAGAAGAATGCTGGTGCAATTTTGATTGGGATTGCATTGAATGTGTAGATAGCTTTGGGTAGTATTGACATTTTGACAATATTTATTTTTCCAATCCATGAGCAGGGAATGTCTTTCCATTTCTTTAAATCTTCTTCAATTTCCTTCAGAAGCTTTCTATAGTTTTCAGCATACAGATCCTTTACATCTTTGGTTAGATTTATTCCTAGGTATTTTATGCTTCTTGGTGCAATTGTGAATGGGATCAGTTTCTTTATTTGTCTTTCTGTTGCTTCATTGTTAGTGTATAAGAATGCAACTGATTTCTGTACATTGATTTTGTATCCTGCAACTTTGCTGAATTCCTGTATCAGTTCTAGCAGACTTTTGGTGGAGTCTATCGGATTTTCCATGTATAATATCATGTCATCTGCAAAAAGCGAAAGCTTGACTTCATCTTTGCCAATTTTGATGCCTTTGATTTCCTTTTGTTGTCTGATTGCTGATGCTAGAACTTCCAGCACTATGTTAAACAGCAGCGGTGAGAGTGGGCATCCTTGTCGTGTTCCTGATCTCAGGGAAAAAGCTCTCAGTTTTTCCCCGTTGAGGATGATGTTAGCTGTGGGCTTTTCATAAATGGCTTTTATGATCTTTAAGTATGTTCCTTCTATCCCGACTTTCTCAAGGGTTTTTATTAAGAAAGGGTGCTGGATTTTGTCGAAGGCCTTTTCTGCATCGATTGACAGGATCATATGGTTCTTCTCTTTTTTTTGTTAATGTGATGTATCACGTTGATTGATTTGCGAATGTTGAACCAGCCCTGCATCCCAGGAATGAATCCCACTTGATCATGGTGAATAATTCTTTTTATATGCTGTTGAATTCGATTTGCTAGTATCTTATTGAGAATTTTTGCATCCATATTCATCAGGGATATTGGCCTGTAGTTCTCTTTTTTTACTGGGTCTCTGTCTGGTTTAGGAATCAAAGTAATACTGGCTTCATAGAATGAGTCTGGCAGTTTTCCTTCCCTTTCTATTTCTTGGAATAGCTTGAGAAGGATAGGTATTATCTCTGCTTTAAACGTCTGGTAGAACTCCCCTGGGAAGCCATCTGGTCCTGGACTCTTATTTGTTGGGAGATTTTTGATAACCGATTCAATTTCTTCACTGGTTATGGGTCTGTTCAAGCTTTCTATTTCCTCCTGATTGAGTTTTGGAAGCGTGTGGGTGTTCAGGAATTTGTCCATTTCTTCCAGGTTGTCCAATTTGTTGGCATATAAGTTTTCATAGTATTCCCTGATAATTGTTTGTATCTCTGAGGGATTGGTTGTAATAATTCCATTTTCATTCATGATTTTATCTATTTGGGTCATCTCCCTTTTCTTTTTGAGAAGCCTGGCTAGAGGTTTGTCAATTTTGTTTATTTTTTCAAAAAACCAACTCTTGGTTTCGTTGATCTGCTCTACAGTTTTTTTAGTTTCTATATTGTTTATTTCTGCTCTGATCTTTATTATTTCTCTTCTTCTGCTGGGCTTAGGCTGCCTTTGCTGTTCTGCTTCTAGTTCCTTTAGGTGTGCTGTTAGATTTTGTATTTGGGATTTTTCTTGTTTCTTGAGATAGGCCTGGATTGCAATGTATTTTCCTCTCAGGACTGCCTTTGCTGCGTCCCAAAGCGTTTGGATTGTTGTATTTTCATTTTCGTTTGTTTCCATATATTTTTTAATTTCTTCTCTAATTGCCTGGTTGACCCACTCATTCGTTAGTAGGGTGTTCTTTAACCTCCATGCTTTTGGAGGTTTTCCAGACTTTTTTCTGTGGTTGATTTCAAGCTTCATAGCATTGTGGTCTGAAAGTAAGCATGGTATAATTTCAATTCTTGTAAACTTATGAAGGGCTGTTTTGTGACCCAGTATATGATCTATCTTGGAGAATGTTCCATGTGCACTCGAGAAGAAAGTATATTCTGTTGCTTTGGGATGCAGAGTTCTAAATATATCTGTCAAGTCCATCTGATCCAATGTCTCATTCAGGGCCCTTGTTTCTTTATTGACCGTGTGTCTAGATGATCTATCCATTTCTGTAAGTGGTGTATTAAAGTCCCCTGCAATTACCACATTCTTATCAATAAGGTTGCTTGTGTTTATGAGTAATTGTTTTATATATTTGGGGGCTCCGGTATTCGGTGCATAGACATTTATAATTGTTAGCTCTTCCTGATGGATAGACCCTGTAACTATTATATAATGTCCTTCTTCATCTCTTGTTACAGCCTTTAATTTAAAGTCTAGTTTGTCTGATATAAGTATGGCTACTCCAGCTTTCTTTTGGCTTCCAGTCGCATGATAAATAGTTTTCCATCCCCTCACTCTCAATCTAAAGGTGTCCTCAGGTCTAAAATGAGTCTCTTGTAGACAGCAAATAGATGGGTCTTGTTTTTTTATCCATTCTGATACCCTATGTCTTTTGGTTGGTGCATTTAATCCATTTACATTCAGTGTTATTATAGAAAGATACGGGTTTAGAGTCATTGTGATGTCTGTATGTTTTATGCTTGTAGTGATGTCTCTGGGACTTTGTCTCACAGGGTCCCCCTTAGGATCTCTTGTAGAGCTGGTTTAGTGGTGACAAATTCCTTCAGTTTTTGTTTGTTTGGGAAGACCTTTATCTCTCCTTCTATTCTAAATGACAGACTTGCTGGATAAAGGACTCTGGGCTGCATATTTTTTCTGTCTAGCACCCTGAAAATCTCGTGCCAATTCTTTCTGGCCTGCCAAGTTTCAAAAGAGAGATCAGTCACGAGTCTTATAGGTCTCCCTTTATATGTGAGGGCACGTTTACCCCTTGCTGCTTTCAGAATCTTCTCTTTATCCTTGTATTTTGCCAGTTTCACTATGATATGTCGTGCAGAAGATCGATTCAAGTTACGTCTGAAGGGAGTTCTCTGTGCCTCTTGGATTTCAATGCCTTTTTCCTTCCCCAGTTCAGGGAAGTTCTCAGCTATGATTTCTTCAAGTACCCCTTCAGCACCTTTCCCTCTCTCTTCCTCCTCTGGGATACCAATTATGCGTATATTATTTCTTTTTAGTGTATCACTTAGTTCTCTAATTTTCCCCTCATACTCCTGGATTTTTTTATCTCTCTTTTTCTCAGCTTCCTCTTTTTCCATAACTTTATCTTCTAGTTCACCTATTCTCTCCTCTGCCTCTTCAAGCCGAGCTGTGGTGGTTTCCATTTTGTTATGCATTTCGTTTAAAGCGTTTTTCAGCTCCTCGTGACTGTTCCTTAGTCCCTTGATCTCTGTAGCAAGAGATTCTCTGCTGTCCTGTATACTGTTTTCAATCCCAGCGATTAATTTTATGACTATTATTCTAAATTCACTTTCTGTTATGTTATTTAAGTCCTTTTTGATCAGCTCATTAGCTGTTGTTATTTCCTGGAGATTCTTCTGAGGGGAATTCTTCCGCTTGGTCATTTTGGATAGTCCCTGGCGTGGTGAGGACCTGCAGGGCACTTCCCCTGTGCTGTGGTGTATAACTGGAGTTGGTGGGCGGGGCCGCAATCGGACCTGATGTCTGCCCCCAGCCCACCGCTGGGGCCACAGTCAGACTGGTGTGTGCCTTCTCTTCCCCTCTCCTAGGGGTGGGATTCACTGTGGGGTGGTGTGGCTCGTCTGGGCTACTTGCACCCTGCCAGGCTTGTGATGCTGGGGATCTGGCGTATTAGCTGGGGTGGGTAGGCAAGGTGCTCGGGGGCAGGAGGGGCAGGCTTAGATCGCTTCTCCTTAGGTGATCCACTTCAGGAGGGGCCCTGTGGCAGCGGGAGGGAGTCAGATCCGCTGCCGGAGGTTTGGCTCCGCAGAAGCGCAGAGTTGGGTGTTTGCGCGGAGCGAGCAAGTTCCCTGG
This sequence comes from Prionailurus bengalensis, assembly GCF_016509475.1. Taxonomy (NCBI): domain Eukaryota; kingdom Metazoa; phylum Chordata; class Mammalia; order Carnivora; family Felidae; genus Prionailurus; species Prionailurus bengalensis. The sequence goes on from NC_057354.1 coordinate 112,874,511, forward strand.
CAGGAACCGGTTCCCTTTGGGATTTCGGCTGGGGGATGGGAGGGGGAGATGGCGCTGGCGAGCGCCTTTTTTCCCCACCAAACTGAGCTCTGTTGTCAGGGGGCTCAGCAGCTCTCCCTCTGGTTGTCCTCCAGCCTTCCCGCTTTCCGAGCAGAGCTGTTAACTTATGACCTCCCAGACGCTAAGTCGCGCTTGTTGTGGGAACACAGTCCGTCAGGCCCCTCCCCTTTTGCAAGCCAGACTCGGGGGCTCTGCTTGGCCGGCGAGCTGCCCCTCCGCCCCGGCTCCCTCCCGCCAGTCCGTGGAGCGCGCACCACCTCGCCGCCCTTCCTACCCTCTTCCGTGGGCCTCTCGTCTGCGCTTGGCTCCGGCGACTCCGTTCTGCTAATCCTCTGGCGGTTTTCTGGGTTTTTTAGGCCGGTGTAGATGGAATCTAAGTGATCAGTAGGACATGCGGTGAGCCCAGCGTCCTCCTAAGCCGCCATCTTGCCGCCCCCCTTTTCTCTTTCTAGTTTTCAACCAAGAAAAATCACAAAGAGTACAAAGAAACAGGGAAGTATAACCCATTCAAAGGATGGTTGTATGGGTGGATGGGTGGATGGGTGGATGGATGGATGGATGGATGGATAGCTGGATGGATGGATAATACATATATACAACATACATACATACATACATACATACATACAAATAGAAACACTCTCTGAGGAAGCCCAGCCATTGGGTATACTATACAAAGACTATATCAACTGTCAAAGAAGAACAATGCTTGCACCTATAAAAACAAGTCAGTATTTCAGTATTATTTCTAGAAAAGAGCTTTGAATTGTTTTGAGCCAGGGACTGAGGTTTTCAAGTTCTGCATCATATTCACGTTTAAGTGTCAACTAAGTCCTTAAGAATAAAAATGTTTGAGGCAGGTGTTACCAGATGAATTGACCATCTCTAAAGACTGTCTGGCTAGATAACTTTTGATAAGCAGAAACATCTTTTCTTTTTAATTTTTTAATGTTTATTTTTGAGAGAGAGAAAGAGAGAGAGAGAGAGAGAGAGCAGGGAAGGGCAGAGAGAGGGAGACACAGAATCCAAAGCAGACTCCAGGCTCTGAGCTGTCAGCACAGAGCCTGACATGGGGCTCAAACTCACAAACCCTGGGATCATGACCTGAGCAGAAGTCAGATGCTTAACCGACTCTGCCACCCAGGCACCCTGATAAGCAGAAACGTCTTAAAAAACTACCCTCATGTGTCTGCTTTGCTAAGTGATGAATGACTTACAAAATGTTTCCCTAATGTCTTGAATTAATTCAACTGTGGAAAGTTGTGCTACAAAGTAATTCTGACTCTGCCCACAAGAAAAAAATAACTGGAGCCTGGGTGGCTCAGTCAGTAAAGAGTGTGACTCCTGATTTCAGCTCAGGTCATGAACTCACAGCCATGGGACTAAGCCCCGCATCAAGCTCTGCGCTGAGTATGGAGACTGCTTGGGAGTCTCTTTCTCTCCCTCCCTCTCCCTCTCTCTCTGTCCCTCCCATGCTCGTTCTCTCTCTCTCTCTCACTCTCTCTCTCTCTCTCTGAATAAGTAAACATTTACAAAAAATAATTATATTTTTAGGTACTTAGTACATACTAGGCAATGTGTTAAATATTCTACATGGATATTTTCATTAGAACTCTCTGAAATATATTTATCATCCCCATTTTACTGATGAGAGAAAACAGTCTTAAAGTTGAAAAATTAACCAAAAAGCTTACAGATAGGTTGTGAGAGACTAGAGATTTGAACCAGACTACAATTTGCCTTCCTCCAGAGTTCACCCACACTTGGCCACCTGTAGTGTCTCCCAGATGCTGTAGATTGGAGCCACCCAGCTAATTCAGAATATTTTTTAAAAATTTGTCTGTGCTTTTTAAGAAGGTAAAACTCAGCTTTCTTACATTTGATTATCAAGTAAAAATATATCAAGTCCATAATTCAGGCAATCCTCTGGATTTAACATCTGACATTTAACATAATTAACATCAGACATATTCAATAATAAAGACTATAAAGAACACCATAGATGTCTGCCAACCGGAATATTTTTACCTTACAAATATGTGACTCTCTAACTACTCAAAGTTTACCACGTACATATGTTCTCCACTTCCAGAACTAAAGAAAACCCCAACTGGCTACTATAGTTAATTCCTTGCCTTCCATTTAAAAAGGAAAAGAACAAACCTTTCAATTTTAAACAAACTTCTAGTAGTCCATACCTTTCAGATAGGTTGGTTCAGCTGAAAATTTGAATGACCTTTCAGTAATTGACATCATAAAAGTAAAGTAAAGGATATAAAAATATATGGCACATGTATATACCTGATGCAAAATTATTGAAAAAGTAAAGTAGCACAACGAAGTAATAAAAACGAGCAATTGTTATGCCTAAGTGGCTTAGAAAATCCTTGGCAAGGAATTTAGTGGTAATAGATCTAAGGTTTTCATTCTGAAACTCATTATTCTTGCTTTTTCACCTTGATGATTTAAAAGTCCTAAATGAGAGACTGGATAAGGATAGCTGTGGGGAGAACCAGAGAAGGAAGTGGGTACAAAGAGAGAAAGAATGAGGAACTACTGAGAACAGAAACCAACCTTTACTTTTCAAGGGGAAAGCAAGCCCAACACAGAATGAGGGAAACCTCACTGGAGAAAGCATGCGGCACACAAAAGTGAAGAACGGAGGTGGTTAATAGACAGAATGACTCATCTGATGTTGGATTTTTCTAGCAAACAACATTGCTAAATCAGGCATATTTTGTTCTGTGAGTGTCAAGAGAATACAAAGACAGTCTAAATCCAACAACAAAAATCATTGATTCCAAAAGAACAGAATGGAAACCCATTGATAATGAACCCCAGAGCAATTCAGCCTCAAAAATATTTGGGAGTATTCACTGAATGTGGCTCAGCTCCTTAGGGAATAGCATGCCCAAAGATTAGTCTCAAGACTTTATTATCATTAGACATTCTCTTTAATTAGGATGAGTTTTATTTAGTACTGAGGTCACATTTCTAAAACCTTAACCTGCCTGGAAAAATAAAAAATAAAACCCAATGTACTGAAGGACTAACCCCAGTATTCAATCACAGCTTTGGACGGTTTTGCTTACATCTCATATTCAACTCAGCAACTTCCAAATGTGTCACATTGTCTTGGTTTTACCTATCCTTGTTACCCAGGGACATTTGGGCAGGTATGAATAATCACCTAATCTCAGTCCACTGTGCTATCGAGAAACTAAAGTCTTTATACTACTGATGAGTTTTCAAGCTAATTTAGGAGAGCTTATAATTTTGATGGTTTCAGCTGAACATTACCTCATATTTTCATCTAGACCTTTATAATGCAATGGAGGTTTCCCAGTTGTAAGAAACACAATATATGAATGCAAGTCACGTCCTTCCCCCTTCCATCATTTTGTCCATCAACCTTGAGCTAAAAAGCCTGAGCTTTACTGCAGAATGATTGAGGGACTGTGTAGAAGAAATCACAAGCAAAAGAACACTTACATAAGGATACTTACTCTATAGCACAAACAGAACGAGAGTTCCAGATTTGTGCAGATCTAGCCATGTTGCCATATTTAATCCCATTGTAAAGTACATATCACCGCATTCTGTAACTCTAGTATATTGGTGAAGAAGGCAGGCAATCACCAAGGAAGGAAGTAACAAAGGAAATGTTTCTTCATTGCTTTCTAAAAAGAAAGATAAGCAGTCAAGCCAATTGCAGCATTAATTTTCCAACTCCTTTTAGATATTCCAAATTTGAATTCAGGCAAAATAACATTTAAATTTCCCCCAAATTAGGTGACTTCTGTTTACTGTCCCGAATCTTAGAGACATAACATTCTCTCTGAGGAATTCCTTGTTGGAAGATGACGACCAGCGCTCACTCTTGGTTGTCTACACTACAGGCAGATGAGACAAAAGGCTCTTCCCTCTTCTAGAAGGGGAGGGCTGCACCCAGATTTAGCTGCCCAGGCTCCAATGGCCCCCATGAGTGGTGCAGCTGGCTCTCCTGACAATTTCTCTAAATAAATGACACCTAACCCAAATTATCCAGTGACCAATAATCCAATAATCTTCTTACCGACAAAATTGTTCTTGTACCATATAAGACATAATGGGCAAGGTCCTTTCCCTGGAATGATGACTATAATAAAAGATGATTCAGTGTCTATGGAGTATTCAAACCATGCACATTCCAAAGAAAAGTCTGGCCTTTGACTAACTTCTAGAAGGTAACCTTTAAGCCGTTGGGATCTCCTGTCAGATAAGAGTATCTTTGTTCACCTAGGGCCTTGTGTCATGCCAGATGGTCTATACTAACAATGTGGTTTGTGACCAAGGCCTTGGGCCACATGTTATCAGTCTAACCTCTGGAGGGGCCTAGAAACTAAGTAACTAAGGTCAGCCACATGAATGCTCCATGCCTACATGATCAACCCTCAATAAAAACTCTGGACACTACGGATTAAGTGAACTCCTCTAGGTGACAATACTCCAGATGCATTTTCACACATTATTGAGAGAATTAAATACTAGACAACTCCCTAGGAAGAGATGACTGGGAGCCCATGCAGAATAAATAAGTAGATTTTGTGTCTTCCATAAGGATCCAATCTCTTTGTATCATATGTATCAAAATAGACTAATCACATAATTTTCACAACAAAAATTTTAAAGAAAGGGTTCTGCTTTTGTCAACTTGGAAGGGGATATTTATTTAGTGAACACGAGTATAATAGCTAATTTGCATCTAAAAGAATAAAACCTATTTGTCTTTTACTGAAAGAATTTTTAATGTTTTAAATAAATCCTCTGGGGAAAACAACAGGTTTTATTCTGTTAGGTGCAAATATAACAGTACTTGAAAGATGTTGGGTTACTCAATAAATATTGGTTAAACACACAAGTGAATTATTGGTTCCTAATAGAACCCTGTCCCCTGGTTTTGCTGTGTGTGTGTGTGTGTGTGTGTGTGTGTGTGTTTTCTTTTCCCCCTGTATAAAAGCTCAGGTTGAATATAACTGAGAATCAAAGCTAAGCTGTGGAAAATGAATAAGTTCTACCTTATTATTGTTTGTAGATCAAGCAAACCATCATCTCCACCACTCACAACACCAAGCAAGCAGTTACCACTGGCAAGTACAACCAAAGATGGCCTTCTGCAAATGGGTTGCTATCTCCCTCTTGGCCACCTTATAAACACCTTGCATTCTTGACTGATGTCCCAAACTTCTGGATCATAGCCCACCATCTGGACTTCTGTCCTCCTCCAAGGGTACTGCCTGCCCTAGGCCACTACTCAGTTGTTAATTCATTACACTGACTACAGCAAATTTCCTACTCATGATCACTCAAATGTTTTTCCAAAAGCAAGAACTGCCAAACATCCTTCATTACAAACCATCCAAATCCTGTTTAACAATATGCTATTTGTGCATTAGGAATAAATTTCGTTAGATATCTGCCCAGAGAAGCACTCCTTTTCTAAAGTTTTAGTCATTACAGTTTTTAAAAGGAAATGTTGAAAGAGCAAACAAAATCACCGAATGGTTACGGTCTGGGCTGGAAAGTTCCAGACTTGCCGGCCAGGCCCAGCCAGCTGCCTGTGACTTTCCACACATCAGCAAGTTCCCCTCATAAAAGGTTTACAGCTCAAGCCAGGCTGGCTGCAGACAGAGTTAAACCAACACAGTACAAAAAAGTGAGAGGAAAACAGTGTGAGACCAATTAAAACAAATTGGTAATGAAAGCAACAGCTGGATGTCAACATGTTCTGCTCTGTTAATGGTATGTCGACGGGGTGATTTTTAGAGAACTGGTGCCTTCTGAAGGAAAGGAGAGACCAGCTCCCTAATGGGACAGAGCAGGCCTGTACCTCACCAGAGGCATTCCTGCCCACTCACTTGGGAGGCCACCTGCACAGATGAAAACCTGTGCAAGAAACTTTTGTCTCTTCTAAGGCCTCCCACCAAACTGCTGCCATGGGGGGAAGGGAATAACATGCCGACCATCCCCTGCTGGGCTCATTTGACAAACAATGTTATGACAGCAGAGGAGAGTCAAGGCAGTCTGAAGAGCGCTGGAAAGTCCGAGGAGCTGGGTTCTGAATCCAGCACTGTCATTTTGACCTTTGTCCCTGCTACAAACACCTCATCTATAAAGAGAGGAATGAAACACCTTTTTTTTTTTTTTTGGCCTGCTTACAGGAGTATCTCAAAGATGAGATGAGAAATTATATAGGAAGACAGTTCAGAAACTGGAAACGTTGCCCTCATTTAAGGAGTTCTTCTTACATAGCTGGCTGGCATGTTTTTAAAAACTGGTTTCATAACTGTTCCAGAGCATGTAATGTTGAGTCTTGTATTGAACCACCTGCTCCTTCTCATAGCACAAGGTAAATCCTGGACATTGTTGCTGAGAAATCATCTGTGAGATGTAATGCATGTTGCCTGAGTGTATGTGTGCCAGAACTTTTAATCATCTCATCCTCGTAACAAGCCTCTGAATTAGGTATTATCATTACACTTTACAGACAAAAAAACCTGAGGCTCAGAGAGGTTAAGTAAGTTGCTCCAAGTAACATAGCTATTTACTTAAGGGCCCAGAACGTGAACTACTACAGAGACTGCACTTCTAACCACTGTGCTACGTTCCTGCCTTCATTGTCCCCATTCTCATGCAGCAGGGTGTTGATACAGGGTTAAGCCCCAAAGGCCAACAGCAAAGCAGTACGAGCCTAGAGTCTAAATATGAACCACTTACCAGGATCAACCCCGGGGTAATTTGAGTTTCTGCCCCAGATGACAGCTTTAACTTAAGTGACCAAGCCAAGGAGATACCTCACCCCCTCCTAAGAAGTGGGTCCTTGTGGGGGAAGTGGTGTTTTCTATAAACATGAAAGCATCCCACGAGAGACCATCAGCTGTGAGCAACTATCCAGAAAGGGTAACATGCCCGTTCAAAAGAATATAAGTCAACAGAAATTTTTTCTAACACCTAGCACTCCTCCACGCCCTCCTCCTAACCTTGTTGGAGCCAGGGGCTGCCAAGTGAGAAGGAACAGATGAGGAGAAATACAACACATGGGATGAGAGAAGGAAATAACCTACCATCCACCACGGCAGGTCCCCAGCTGAGGGAACGGAGGTATGTGTACTCGGATTTAGGTAAGGATTTTCATTATCCCTGGAGTTTACACTTTAATTACTGTTCTTATGACTGCCTATGACCTGAGCTTTTTTTTTTCTTTCAAATCTACTATATGGGGAAACTAGAAAAACTATGGAAACTTCCCACATTTCATTCAATGTCAGGAAAGAACTAGGCCCTTGAGGGAGTTTGGAGTTAGGAGAAAAACATTAAGTTGCTTTATGAATTATCACACTCTTTTAAAATACTTACTTACAGTTTCCTGGTCCTAGGAGTGAAAAATGGCAAAGGTTTCAGAAATACTATTGCACATGCAAACACAGAAATCTAGTTCAAAACCTAGGTGTTTGAAGAGGGAGAATACTTGAGGGAGGAAAAGGTAGGATCAGGAAGAATCCTCTATCATATTAACATATTCCCAGTCCAGGCCAAGTCCTTTGAAGTGTGTGGAACTCATTTATGGCTCTCAGGCCCCAACCTGAGGCTCTGATAAAGCAGCCAGCCTGTCTAGTGCTTCCTTAAAAGCCAAGTACCCTTCAAGGTCTCTGATTCGTTCCTCTTTCCCCTTCTTCCTCCCTCTTTTGGACAAGTGTACTTACTTCTGTGAGATGTCAAGTGTAAAATGGACCATGCAATCATTTCCCCAGCCAAGAATATGTTCTCACAGACCCATATAGTCATGCATCAAGTATTGCAACAACTACAGATTACTGAATAAAAAGATAACTAAGCACAAATAAACCCTGTACCAGTTTAGTGGAGGGTAATAGGGGATTTAAGTAGGAGACTGGCCAACATTTTCTGGTTCCCTTAGTCTTCCAAGAAATGAGAAATGAATGCAACAATAACAAAACAGGAGAAAATTGAATAAAATGACCTTTCATAAGGTGAAACAATGCGTGTATAAGTATACACATACCCTAGGTAACTTCAGCCGTAGGTTATAACAGTAGTCCCAAGTATAAGTTATGCACACAACTGTTCATTTCCTCCCATATAGGCAATTCCATAACTAGGTAATTGGTTATTACCAAAAATATAATTTTAATAATTTAATAAATCATGAAGATTATAAAACCTAATGAATATCAAGAAACATAATCTGCCTGAACGCTACTATCCTTGGAACCAAGGGTCTGTAGCCAAGTGGCAGAAGCCTTAACTCTCCTTCCAGATTTTCTTCAGAACATGTCTTTCTATTGATTTAGTGTTTTTGTAGCAGAGAATCAACAAATCTCTAAAGTGAGAATAAAAACTACATTTATTACCATCTATTATGCACACATATCACCCACTATTTACTTCTCACAGCATCTGTATAAGGTAGTCAATATTATCTCCACTTTGAGATACAGGCTACCAGTGATTGAATGAATAAGTCGCTAGGATAAAAGGTACAACACAGGGAATATAGTCATTGGTACTGCTGTGTGGTGACAGATAGGAGCTGCACTTGAGGTGAGCATAACATATAGACTTGTCAAATCATTGCTTGTGCACTTGAAACTAATGTAACATTGTGTAAACTGTAATTAAAAATAAAATTATATATCTATCTCTATAATATATAATAAAATATATAATATACAAATATATTATAATGTATAAATATATAATAAAAATAAAAATGTATATAATAAAATTCCCTCTCCCTCTCTCTATATACATATATATGTATATGTATGTGTGTACACATATATATGCATATATATATGTGTATAGATATAACAGATGAGAATATTGACACTCAGGTTGTGTCATGTTAGTGATGCCAAAGCTGGAACCAGAGCCCAGGGCTTCTGAATACCATTGCAGAACAACTAGTAGCAACTTTACTGAATTAGCTCACTAGTTCTAACAGTTTTTTGTGACATCTTTAGGGTTTTCTCTATATAAGATTATATCATCCACAGAGAAATTTTACTTCCTCTTTTCATATTTGGTTGCCTTCTATTTCTTTTTCTTATCTAATTGCTCTTGCTAGGACATCCATAATGATGTTGTGTGGAAGTGGTAAATGCAGACACCTTTGTCTTATCCATGATCTTAGTGAAGATAGCTTTTCACTATTGAGTATGAGGTGAGCTGTGGTCTTGCTATACATAGCCTGTATTATGTTGAGGTACATTCTTCCAAACCTAATTTGTTGAGAATTTTTATCATGGAACTATGTTTGATTTTGTCAAAGGTTTTTTCTGCATCTATTGAGATGATCATATGATTTTTATTCTTCAATCTGTAAATGTGCTGTAGCACATTAATTGATTTGCTAATTTTGAAACATTCTTGCATTCTAGGGATAAATCCCACATGCATGATCATGGTGTATGATCCTTTTAATGTGCTGTTCAATTCAGGATGCTACTATTTTATGGAGGATTTTGGCATCTATGTTTATCAGGTGTATTGGTCTATAAGTTTCTTGTAGTCTGGTATTATTTTGTTGAGGATTTTTGCATTATGTTGATCAGGTATATTGGCCTGTAATTTTCTTTTCTTGTGGTGTCTTTGTCTTGCTTTGATATCAGGACATGCTGAAGAAGACAATGCTGGTCTCATAAAAAGAGTCTAAAAATGTTCCCTTCCTTTCCATTTGTTTTTGAAAGAACTGGAAAAGGATTGGTATTAATTCTTCTTTAAATCTCGGTAGAATTCATCAGTGAAGCCATTTGATTCTGGGCTGTTCTTTGTCAGGATGTTTTTATTCTGCTTTTATCTCCTTATTCTTTATGGTATTATCAGACTTTCTATTTCTTCTCAATTCAGTGATAGTAAGTTGTATATTTCTAGGAATTCATCCATTTTCTAGGTTATCCTATTTATTGGTGTGTAATTATTCATACTAGTCTTTTATGATCCTTTGTGTTTCTGTGGTATCAATTGTAATGTCTCATTTTCCTTCTATAATTTTTTAAGTAAATCTTCTCTGTTTTTCTCTTAAGTAGTTTAGCTAGAGGCTTGTCAGGTTTATTTACCTTTTCAAAAACACCAGCTCTTAGTTTCATTATCTTTTCTATGTTTTTCTAATCTCTAATGTATTTCTGCTCTAATCTTTATTATTTCCTTCCTCCTGCTCACTTTGGGCTGTTTGTTCTTGTGTTCGCTTTGGCAGCACATATACTAAAATTGGGCTTAGTTTGTTCTTTCTCTAATTCCTTGAGTTGTAAAGTTAAGTTACTTATTTGAGATCTTTCTTTTTTCTTAATGTAGGTGTTTGTCAGTATAAATGTCCCTCTTAAGAACCGGCTTTCCAAGTTAAGCTCTTTTGTTGGTTTTTTGCTTATTTGAAGAGGCATGTTAGTAGGAAATCCTCTCCTGAGCAACCTCGGGATCTCTATTTCAAGTATCTCTCCCTCTTTCTCTCCTTTGGTAACTCCATTCACATCTGCCTCTCCTCCTAGGAGTTCCTGCCCAAGCTTCCAGCTGGTTCTCCTCTCTGATGCCAAGAGGAGACAAGTTCAAATTTTAAAGTAACTTTTAGGATTGCATGCTTCCTCTCAATCCCCAAAAGCCAGGCCAGATGCTGAGAGCCTCCTGTTTATTTTCCTTAGGGCAGCGGCCTGAAGTATTCAGAGTTAAGCACCTTCCCCTGAAAGAGCAGAGCTGAGGTGGCTGCCAGTGTGAGCTCACACAAGACCTGCAGAGGCTCCTGAGTGCCCTCACTGAGGCACACAAAGAGCTGGGGGGAGGGTGGGGGAGAACTAAGACACACAGAGTGTTAGGAGTACACCTGGGTGGGCTGGTTGGGAGTAGGGAAGTCAAAGGGTGATGCATCCTGGCAAGTTTGTGAGAAGGCTTCTGGGTGAATTTTGCCAGATAATTAGTGGAAAGCATTGCCTTTGTTGAGTTCTGTGCACTGGTTACTATGAACCCCTTTTCCCTGCTCCTGGCACCTTGACTTTTCAGCCATTCCCATGCTCTCAGTGTTCTGGATGGGGTGAGGAAGTAGTGAGCCTCTCAGGCAATGCCCTGCATGGAAGCCAGGTACTCACTTCCTCTCATTTTGTCCTGTGGGAGAAACAGTGGGACAAAGGGGTCTCTTGCAGGGAGGAGTGATACAAGTAAAGTGAAACTGTTCTTCTTACCCAATGCAATGGATCTGTTCTGAGAAATCTTGCACTAGGGGGATGCTGAGACCTCTCTATTGGACTCCCAGGTTCCCACAAATATATTCTTCTGTATGAATGGCTGTCAAAATCAAAGTTTCTTGAGGAAGTCGGAGGAGGGAATGAGAACTGAAAACTGCTATTCTGCCTTCTTACTGATGTCACATCCCTCAACATCCATTTTTAGTTTTTCAAAATTTCCTTAAATAGTATTTAATGTATAGTAATCAATAGCATTCATTGCATATTTTGTAATTGTATGAATATATATAACTGATTTACTAATTTGTATATTATTATAAAACTAGTATGTATATATGTATATATATATATATAAACTGACATATTTATATATAAAACTGATACATATTTCATTTATTTATGAAATGTAATGTTGGAAAACTTCCATATTACTGACATTTATATATAAAACTATTAGGTATATTTTATATATACTTACATGTATATATACTTACATGTATATATAAGAACACATATATAATTAAATATACTAATGGAGAAATACTCAATTATATTGGAAAGAGGTCATTTTAATTAAGACTCAAAATCCAGAAGCCATATAAGAAAAGATCGTTAACTTAAACTACTTAAAAAGAAAAATCTTCAACATCACACAAAACAGTATAAGGAAAGTCAAAAAATAACAAGAGAAATATCTGTAAATCATTTTGTAGATACAGGACTAATTTCCTAAATATTATATAAGCACCTAGAAATTGAAAGAAGGTCTCAAGAGATAGTTTATGTGAAAGGATATTCATACAAAAAAAGTTGCTCAAATATACACATGATAAAAGAAATGCAATTATAATTGCAAGACACCATGTTTTACTTATTAGAATAGCAGAAAAACTGAAAGTTTCCTCAACAGCAAGACTGTATTGAGACAAACCCTTTTAGACACTTCAGGTAGGAGTATAAAGTGATACAGCCCCTATAGAAGCCAATTCAAAAATGTCAATCGAACTTACAAATTCATTTACCCTCGCTCCAGAAATTCCACTTCAGGAAATTTATCCATAAATACACTTGCATCATTTTTAAAATGATATATTTACAAAGTTATTTATTAGAGGGAAAGCCAAAAATTGTATCTACCCAAGTCACTGTCTACTGGGACATAGTCAAATATGGTATAGCTCTATAATAGAATACTATAAAGCTGCAAAAGAAAAAAAAAAAAGATGCAGAAGCTCTGTTCTAGTTACTACCGCCACATAACAAACCATACCAAATTCTGTGGTGTAAAACAACAACCATTTTATTATGCTCACGGATTATCTGAGTCAATAACTCAGAAAGGGCACAGTAGGAACACCTTATCTCTTTTCCACCAGGTATGATGGCCTTCAACTGGGAAGGCTTGAAGGCTAGGAGCTGACTCCACTGCTGGAGGCTGAACTACTGGGTGGGTCTGCTCACTTTTAACAATGGTGCCTACGGCCAGCTTTGGAACTCAGCTGTAGCTGAAGCTATAATACCTACCCATGGCCTCTCCATGTGATTTCTTAAGCTCCTTACAGCATGGTGGCGGGCTTTCAAGAGGAGCATCCTAAAAAGAAAGCCAGGAGGAGGCTGTATTGCTTTCTTTGTCCTAGCTTTGTCACACAGTGTCATTTCCTTCATGGTCACAAGCCCATTCAGATTTGACTCCTGTCTTGATAGGAGGAATGTCAAAGTCATATCGGAAAAAGAATAGGCAGGATGGGAAGCTCTCACTATGCCAATTTTGGAAAATACAATCTGCTCCACTTTTATGGAAAGACAGGATACAAAATTAAGTCAAAAAGCAAGGTACTGAAAGGCACAGAATATGCTATCTTTTATGAAAACAAAAGGGAAGAGTTAAGTAGGGATAAAGAAACCATGATAAAATACACAAGAAACTAATAAAAATAACTAAATGTTATGGGAGAAGTTTAACAAAATTGTAAAAAAAAGGGGGGGGGAATGAGGTCAGGAGAGAAAAAAATATTATTTCATTTCTCTTGTTTTTTCAAACTTGAGAATATGCAACCTCTGGGGGGAAAAAGTGTTAAAAATAATAACTGACAAACACACTGACACACACATTTACACACACATGTAGATAATTCTCCCTCTAAAATAATTATGTGGAGAGGCGCCTCGGTGACTCAGTTGGTTAAGGCATCCGACTTTGGCTCAGGTCATGATCTCTCAGTTTGGGAGTTCAAGCCCCGTGTCAGGCTCTGTGCTGACAGCTGGGAGTCTGGAACCTGCTTCAGATTCTGTGTCTCTATTTCTCTCTGCCCCCCCACCATGTGCTCCATCTCTAAGTCTCTCTCAAAAATAAATAAACATTAATTTTTTAAAAAAAAATAAAATAATTATGTGGATTTATGAGCTTTTTAAGTTTAAAGAAGTGTTTACATATTCAAGCCTTCCCTCGCACCCCCAAGCAAAGAATGTGTTCCTTGAGCCAACGAAACATCACCTCCAAAGATTCTGCACACTTAGAAATAGAAAAGTGACTTTTCCACATTCACACTTTGTATGGAGGCCAATGATACTCACCTGCAATAAAAGGCTTGACCCAATTCTTTTTCATCACATTTCACTTCTCACCGAAGGTTAAAGTGTCAATTGATTTTGAATGTTTGATAATAATTTCTCTCTTCTCTTTTTATTTCCCTCTCTCCTAATAAGCAATAGCAATTCACTGTTACCCTGATCCTGGCTATTTGGTAACCATTTCAAATGTAACCTATAATTTAATCCTTATAATAACATTACGGGAAGGAACTATTATTTTGCCAATTTTACAGATGAGTTTGCAAAATACCAAAACGTACAAGTGTACGTAGTGGAGACAATGCCTATAAGGTTTGGTTGGCTCCAAAATGTAAATCTCTAAACTCGATTTCAAGACCTCCTTAACCTGCAGTTAACACTCATCTAGGAAATCCTTTAACAGACCATGAGGCCATTTAGTTGGAGGTAACTCTTAAGAGTACTTCAAGCAACCTTTTCAATTATAGAAAAGGAAATTAAGGTTGGAGAAACAAGCCACACTGCAAACCCCAGGCAGTTTCATGGAGTAGAATCTAGGTCTCCTGACTCCCCGTGCCACGTGCTTCTCACTACAGCAACTGTCCTCCTGCACAGGGGAATTCACTTGTCACCTAGTAACCCTGCCACAATGGGCTGTGACAGGTTGTGTTCAAATAGAATCCATTTTGAGGTACCCTCACAATACAGCTGCAATAGCTGAGTGGGAGGCTGATCAGCATCACAAAGGGAGAGAAATGGCCTACTTTCCCTGGGCCATAAAAAGAGGTCTAATTATGCTAATGCATTTGGAAAATTTTATTTATAGATGGACTAGAAGGCTGCTAACAAACAACCATGGAATTTGAACAGTCCCTAACCCAAGAATTCCCGTCAGTTTTGCAGATGAAAGACATTCCCACAGGAAGGTATTTCAGGTGCCGCCACTGCTTCTGGGACGTCAAGCAGGAGCCATTTTGACTTACTAAGGCTAACTTTCAATGTTCCTACTACCCAGTTTATCCTGTGTGTGAAATGAAGGGTGTGCTCCATGAGGCGCACGGACATTAATATCCATTTACACGTGCAGCAATCACTTAGTGAACACCTTCTCTGTGCCCAGCATCCTCTCCAGCCCAGGATGTGGTGAAGCAGAGATGAAACAGGTCCAGTTATTGACAGCTGCTAACCACCAGCACAGTATGAATCAACGCACTTCCTTTGTCAATGCCAAATGTTAGCTACTTTATAATCCCTCAATTCGCCAATCAATCAATCCAAAATAAGTTGGATTTTTTTCAGTTTTAAAAATTGAGACATAACTGACAATAATTTTCTTTAAGTTTATTTTTGAGAGAAAGAGAGAGAGAGAGAGAGAGAAAATCTCAAGCAGGCTTTGCGCTGTCAGCACCGAGCCAGACGCAGGGCTCAAACCCACAACCCGTGAGATTATGGCCTAAACTGAAATCAAGAGTCGGACACTTAACCAACTGAGCCACCAAGGCGCCCCGACAGTGAGTGTTTTAAAACCTCCAGTTGTGAGCCTAATATTCCACATACATTTTTGCTTCTATACACTAATCAATGCTATTACTGAACAGGTAAGAGGCAGACTTCCAAACACACATTAAATCCCTAGTATTCCACCTATAGTCAAAGCCAAGTTTAGGGTTGTAGTGGAAGGCGTTTTTAAAAAGCACCACAAGAGAAGGCAATAGGAACTGGAAGCAACTTTAGTGGAAATTAGCTCCTGATAAAACAATCTATGGTGTTTAAATGATTTCTGCCTTTCTTATTTTATTTTCTCGTGTCAAATTTTCACCAAGCCAAGATTAAGTCTGTGACTTTTTCAAGGACGGCTGCCTTAAAAGAAGTGTACCCAAAGTGCTAGTCTCTGATGTTAAAGATCAACACCTGGCTGAGCTATGTGGCCAATAAAAGGGCCTGGTATGGGGCGCCTGGGTGGCATAGTCGGTTAAGCGTCCGACTTCAGCCAGGTCACGATCTCGCGGTCCGTGAGTTCGAGCCCCGCATCAGGCTCTGGGCTGATGGCTCAGAGCCTGGAGCCTGTTTCCGATTCTGTGTCTCCCTCTCTCTCTGCCCCTCCCTCGTTCATGCTCTGTCTCTCTCTGTCCCAAAAATAAATAAACGTTGAAAAAAAATTTTTTTTTAAAAAAAGGGCCTGGTATTCTAAATATATCTAACAAAGTAATGCTTATTTTTCCTGATTTCCAAGATTTTAAAATAGTGCTATGTTTTATTCTCTGTTTCAAACAGAGAGCATAAAGCTCAAGTGCAGGGGAAAAAAAACAAAAACAAAAACAAAAACCATCCACTCCTGCCTAAACCAATACAAGAAAGTACCCAGGGCTGTCCCATTGGGGGCAATAGAAGTAGACTGTTCTCTGAGCTTGGACTGACATTCACCTATATAATTTGTAGTTTTTAATGTTTTTTTTTCTTCCAAAGTCTATACATTTTTTCCAGTATGCATTATTCTGATATAACACTGCTTAGTATATACATTGCTTCTGCCATGACTTAACATTCTCATATACTCAAAGATGCAGCAACCTGTCATGAAAAGATTACTACACTGCGAAAAAGGAAATCTGAGTACTAAAGCAAGTGTTATTGGGGCACCTGGGTGTCTCAGTTGGTTAAATGTCTGACTCTTGACTTCTGTGCTGAGAGCATAGAGACTGCTTGGGATTCTCTCTCCCTTTCTATGCCCCTTCCTTACACTCTGTCTTTCTCTCTCTCTCTCAAAATAAATAAATAAACTTAAAAAATAAATAAAGTAAGTGTTATCACTTCACAGCTGATTTTTAATCAGTAATAAACTCTCTGGACAGTACTTTTCAAATCAATAAAGTGGGGTTAATTGTACTCTGTCCTAATCTTTTTGTCAAAACTTTTATAAACTGCAAACAGGAAAATTCATGTGAAATTCCTTTGAAAATCATAAATTGTAATAACTTTGTAAAGCACTATCTAAAGTCAAGATTAAAGTTGTCTAAAAGTGATTAAAACAAGCTATCACTTTGTTAGTGATATTTCCAACCTATCCCATAGACAGTAAATTAAGGATCTCCAGAGAAACAGACCAACAGGATGTATATAAATATATTTATCTATACGTATATTTAAATATATGTATGTGTGTGTGTGTGTGTGTGTCTGTGTGTGTGTGTGTATGTGTGTGTATACATACATAGAGCAATTTCTTTTAAGGAAAGGGCTTACATGATTGTGGAGGCTGGCAAGTCCAAAATCTGAACTAAGCCAGCAAGCTGGAAACCCAATGAAGATTTGCAGTTCAAGTCCAAAGGCAGCTTGCTATCAGAATTTCTTCCTCTTCTGGAAGGTCAACTGTTCCCTATTAAGGCCTTCAGCTCACAGGATAAGGCCCACCCACATTCCAGAGGGTAAACAGCTTTACTCAAAGTCAAATGTTAATCTCATCTTTAAAAACCTTCACAGGAAAATTCAGACCAGTGTTTCGCCAAATATTTGGGTATTGTGGCCTAGCCAGTTTGACGCATAAAATTACCACCATAGAGAGTTACCAGTTCAGGACTCATATATAGAAAGTTCATTGAAAAATCATGACTGTTTCATTTCCCCCAAACCACATCTACAGTACATGGTATGAATAGATGCATAAAAAATGTTTGTTGAATAACTAGATGAACTAGAAACAGGTGTAGGGTAATATGGTTTCATGGTACCTTTCATCTTCCTTAATCTGTAAATATCAAAACTAAGAGGAAACATCCAAAAGGCAAAACTGTGTATATTCAAAGGGTTGCCATACAAAATAGTCAAGACTGGCCATTGAGAACACCTGACACCCTTTTCTTTGTTTCTCAGGCTCTGATGGTATCATCTAACCGAACACTGGCCCTCTTTTGTGCCCCCTTTTACTGATTTTTAAAGTTCATACAGAATTTCCCTAATTTACTGACCTCCCCTTACTTTCAGCACTCTATCCAAAACTCAAATGAACTGTGTGCACACCATTACCCTACAAAAGATAACTTACTTCAGGTTGGAACTTCAAGGAATTACAATCTTTAAAAAGCCCAGTAAAATCTCATGTGTTTTATAATATTTTGATAAGTAGCACTAGCTTGAAAGAAAGAAAATAGAATGTTGTGATATCCAATCCCTCTATTGCTACACCTTTCTATCTAATACAACAGTGCGGGTTGAGCTGTGTACCATACCAAGGTTTCTGACCCAACTAGGTTTGGAAAATTGTAATTTATTAGGCATGATTAATAAACATTTCATGCTAGCTGTAAATGGTTGTAAAACCAAGTATTGCCATATGTTGTTTTGAAAGTGCAGAATGTAAAAGGGAATTATTACCTGAAAAATAGTCAGGCATCCATTGCACTTCATGCTCTGACAGGTAAATTGATAAAGAAGTGTTTGGAATTGGCAAGTCTCTCCTTGCAGCTGTGCTGAAATGGCCATCACAGTTACTCATCCCCAAGGTAAGGGGTTGTAAATTTGTCCTTTGATAACGCCATGCCCAGGCAGGGTTAAAAAAGGGGGAAAAAAAACTCCCAAGGAAAAACTAGACCCTTCTTTCCTTGCTATGGTTGCTGTGCTGAGACCAAATAAGAATCATATTTAGACTCATAATATCTGACTATAAGTTTCTCTACAGTCATATACTAGCTGAGTGGCTTGGCCATTAAACAAATGCTTATATGCTGTGTTTTACCTATGGCTAATGGAGATATAAGAAATGTCAGTGTCCATTGTGGAGGAACATACCATATGAGGTATTCCCAAGAGAGAATTGCCTGTCATAAATATATATGATTATTAATTATTCTCAGGTACTACAATGGTTCAGAACTTAACTACTGAAAACCTCACAAGACAAACAAGTTCTTGTCATATCATTAAGGGAAACTATTCAAACTTTCTGAGCCTTTTTGACCAATGATTTTTTTTTGATACTCTAATTTGAAGAAAAAAGAATATGAATTAAGTGTACAAACAACATTCAATAATAAAACTTTATAATTTTAGTTTCATTCTAAACTGTATATATTAATCACTCCAACTTTCCCCTATAGAGAAAAATGGACTTTTAAATTGACAAATGATATTTCAATCTCATAGACAACCTAAATATTAACTATACATATTATATATGTATACATATATCTCAAGATACACTAGATATATCAAGATACTATACTATGTATATCAGGATGAACTAGATAGACTCTGTTTTCACGGAGCTTACGTTCTAAGATGTTAAAACTCTAGAGTAGAGGGACACCTGAGTGACTCAGCTGGTTGAGCATCCAACTCTTGATTTCTGCTCAGGTCATGATCTCATGGTTTGTGGGATGGAGCCCCGCAGCAGACTCCATGCTGAGAGTGTGGAGCCTGTTTGGGATTCTCTCTCTCCCCCTGTCTCTGTCTCTCCCCTGCTCATGCTCGCTATCTGTCTCTCTCAAAGTAAATAAATAAACTTAAAAAACAAAACCTGCAGAGTATAGAGTGCTATGGAACATATGGTAAATGTGTATTGAGTGCCTTTCATCACCATGATAAATCAAACTTATCCTTTAAGACCTGGTTTAAATGCTACCTTCTCCATGAATCCTCTCCTGATATCTGACAATTGAAAGTGACTTTTTCCTCCTTTCAACATCCATAGCAGTTCATTACTCATTTTTCCATCTCCTCACTCAACATATATTTGATGAATCCTTACTCTGTGCACAGAGTAACCACTCAAAAGAAAGATGCTCATTGAATGAACCAATGAGTTCATGGATGTGAGACAACAAAGTAACATTTATCACACACTTGGTAGAGACCAGGATTGATGCTAAGTGCCTCCACATGCACTTTTTCATTCCATAATAGTTCAAAGTGGTAGAGATTATTCAAAAGTCTGGGGTTTCATAGTGAATAAAACAAAGAAAGCTCCTTTGAACCTTATATTCCAGTAGGGAAGTCAGACGAGTTAAATAAAAAATAGCTACATAACACTTAAGTGAGATAGCATGATTTAGTGTTTAGCATCATTGGGAAAAGTAAAGTGTGAAACTGGCACAGGTGGTGATAATAGTGTCATTTGATAGGGACTTGAATTTGAGTGCAATTCTGAATGAAGTGAAGGAGCAGACAAAGGACATACCTGAAGGAAGAGCATTCCAGGCAGAGAGAAAAGCACATGTAAAATCCCTGAGGCCAGAACATGTGAATGTGGCTGAAGGGGAGTGGGTGGGAGAAAAAGAGGAAAGGAAGTCAGAAAGAAAGCCAAGAGGCAGAGTTGTACTATCCTGTAGGTTAAGTGAAGGAGTTTGGTAGGAAATTGATTTGACGTTGCCTTAAAATTATAAAGTGTTCAAATTTGGGGACACCTGGGTGGCTCAGTTGGTTAAGCTTCCAACTTGGTTTTGGCACAGGTCATGATCTCACGGTTCATGAGTTGGAGCCCCCCATCGGACTCTACACTGACAGCTGCAGAGCCTGCTTGGGATTCCCTCTCTCTCTTCCTCTCTCCTGTCCCTCCCCCACTCACTCTCACTCTCTCTCTCTCTCTCAAAATAAATAAACATTAAGAAAAAGTGTTTAAATTTCAAGAAGGCAGATGTAGTATAGTATAATATAGCAGGAAGAAGATTATACTTGTATCCAGACAAACAAGCTCTGAAGAGAAGTAAATAAGTGGATTCCTTCCACAGACCATTATTAAAATTCCCTGAGACTGTTTTCAGTTTTGTAAAAATGAAGACAGTATTGTCTGAAGGCAGGGGTGAGAACAATACAATCCTAAAATCTAAGAGTTAAACCTTAAGACTGGCACCAGTTATATGCAATCCCTTTTATATGAAAAGTGCCTTAAGGAAGAAAAAGTATTCCCTATGCTGGAAGCAAGAAAGGAAAAGATCTGGCTGTTACTATATTGATAAAAAATCACATATCTCAAGAAAGAATGAGTCCATCAGAAAACGAATCAGTCAGCAAGGAGCATGACAGAAAGGAAGGCATGAATTATCAGTACGCCTCTAGCACTGACTGGGGAACAAAATGTCCTAGGAAGATAAAATGATGCAAACGTGCCCAATTCTCCTTATTGTCAAGACAGATCTATCAGACCATTGGAGTCTGATACCGTTAAACATATGAGTTATCCAGCCAACTCTCCTTGTTCTGATTCCATGCTCACAAGCTACCTTCTGATAATCTCGCCTCCCAGGATGATTTTCTACAGGGAAAGAATGTTCTGGTGTGCTGGAAAGTTACATTTCTCTCTACAAATTACAGCATCGGCATTCTGTATTCTATACCTTATTCTCCTGTGGATTTAGTTGATGTGAATCAGCATGCCTAAGTCCAATAAAGCTTTGAGAAACTGACACTGTTTTCTGAATCTGTAAGACTGAGGGGTCAGACTTTGGGTTTTGATGAGCTCAGCAGGTGATGCCCCTCCAGGGGCTGTTGGTAACCAAACACATTATTTTTTAACTTCTCCACTGCCTAATTCAAAAAGGTTGTGGGGTTTAGGTGAAATAATGTATTTGAAAGTGTTTAGAAAGCTGTAAGGTTCTTTTAAGGATCACTAAAAAGTGCCCAAGAGATGGAGAAAGAAACAAATTGTGTCCTATGGACCTTGATTAATCTGGATACTTGGGACCAGCCACAGAATAGAAAAACTTCCATTCGAGGAGTAATGGCTGTATCAACCCCATGAAGAATGTAAAACTCATTGAATAGGCTCAGATACTGAGTACACCATCTTTCCCTGTTTAAGTAATTTTCTTCATGGATAGAAATTTTGGATTTTCCATTTAAGAATACAACATTTCAGTACAAAAGTCTAGAACCAACACTAAATCTTTTGTGAGACGTATATAGATATAATACACACATATAGATATAAATATATAGTACTTATGACACCCCAGGCAACAGCCCCAACTACATAATTTATAAGGATCTGTGCAGAATTAAAATGTAGAAACCTTTGTTCAAAAATCAAGGAAAAAAGTACTGTAAAATATATTAAAATATAAAGCATTTTCTTTTCTTTCATGGTGCCTCTCCTCACTTGTCATGGTGTTTTTCACTTGTTAATGTCACGCCAAGTAAAGAAAATTAATTTTTAAAAAATGTAGCCTGAATTTTATTGTCCGTCTTAATATTGTGCAATGCCAGCTTTAAATAAATACATAAGAGCTTCTCATCTCATAGACACAATAATCAAAATTACACAGTTCACATTTCACATTACACAGGTCACTGTGCATATGTATTTCCTTCTTGCTAGGACACAGGAAACACTGCACAAAAAATAATTCAACTGTTTTTATATCACATCTTGATACATGCATATTCTGCCAACACTCTGTACCCTCAGCTTAGTAATGAATAAGGACATACTAACAGGAAAAAGAACTACGAGTTATTTCCCTTTCCTTCTATGTCATTTTTAGCATCAGTGGTTACCTAATACAAGGAAGTAACATGAGTAAGAAAGAATATCATAGGGTTTTGGGTCACTAAGTTTCTTTGAATGCCATTGCCTTCTTTCTGTCTTTGAACAAAGTCTTGATTTCAACAGAAACTGTGGTCTCTTGGGGCTGTCAGCACCCTCTCTTGTCCAGTCATATACGTTAGACACTACCTTGTACTTGCTTTGAGTCTCACTGCATCCCCACACATTGGGCCCACTAGAATTCTATGCTCACAGGGCATCGCAAATGGTATGTGTGAAGGTCACAGTACAGAACAGAGTAGTCCTGCCTATTACACATATCCTGCCTATGCACATGCATTCTTAAAATTATTAGGAATAATGGGGCGCCTGGGTGGCTTGGTCGGTTAAGCGTCCGACTTTGGCTCAGGTCATGATCTCACGGTCCGTGAGTTCGAGCCCCGGTCGGGCTCTGTGCTGACAGCTCAGATCCTGGAGCCTGTTTCAGATTCTGTGTCTCCCTCTCTCTCTGCTCCTCCCCTGTTCATGCTCTGTCTCTCTCTGTCTCAAAAATAAATAAATGTTAAAAAAATTTAAAAAAAATTATTAGGAATAATAAGAAATTAAGGAATTTAAGACAGAGGTTGTGCCTAGGTGGCTCAGTCAGTTAAGGACCAACTCTTGATTTCAGCTCAGGTCATGATATCAAGGTTGTAGGTTTGAACCCCACATCAGGCTCTGCACTCAAAGCATGGAGCCTGCTTCAGATCCTGTCTCCCTCTCTCTGCCCCTACCCTCCGCCCCGCTCTCTCTCTCTCTCAAAAATAAACAAATGTTTAAAAAATTTTTTTTAAGTTTTAAAAAGAGAATTTTAAGACAGCAAAAGCAGAACATTAAACCAAACATGAGTTTGTTCTCAGCACGGTGACTTACGCAGTCGCACAGTTCCATCAACCAAACCAGCCCTGCCATGCACTACTTAAGAACAAAGAGTTAAACTCTCATAACAACTATATGAGGTTGAAACAATAATTATCTTTCACTTCTGAATGAGGAAACAGACACAGAGAAGTTAAGTAGCTCATTCAAGTGCCAATAAGAGCCAATAAATGACAGAGCTGTGATTTGAACCCAGGCTTTTAAGCTTACCAATATATAGTGTTTCTTCTCCTAAAGGCACTGATCTTAAAGTCAATCCCAAGCTTCTGGGCCTAGCAATTTGATGAGATAGTTGTAGTTATTACCTGTGCTTACAGATGTGGGCATAGAAGTTTAGAGAAATTAAGTAACCTTTGTCAGTCTAATTAGGTAATAAGTGCAGGAGTCAGGATTTGGCCACAGACAATTTGACATTAACATGCATGGGCTTACACTTTGTCACAGTGCTATAATTTTCCCAATGTCCATTTTAATGGTGCCAAGAGTGAATGACTGGGACCAAACCTACATACATAGAGTTTATTTCTGCCAGATTTCTGTTCAATCTCACAGGCTCAAAATGAGAGGTATAATTCAATTGCAAGAATAAAGCATTTGACATTCAAATGTGTACCCTGGTACAAATTTGCTAAAAAGTTTCTTCTTCTGTTTAAAGTTCAAATAAATGAAACCTAGAATGAAATGCAAGAAATATAAAGAAGCCTCAAAAGTGTAGGATGCCGCCCTTGAAGAAACTGTTATTCCTAGCAGATAACCTCCGAGCAAATACAGGGAGTAATTGGGTGATCTCTCCTAACTGAATCCAATAGACAGAGGAAGCTCAAGTCCTGTTCTTGCTTCTGATGTCCATTAATGCCACATAATTGTTTGGACAACCTTGAGATCAAGAGAGATGGGCATAAAACTGGAAAGCTCCCAGATCAGTCTCGAAAAGAACTTTCTATTCAGAAGTTGCTTTCAGAAGATCACATAATCAAATAAGCATAATCAGAATAGCCATCTCCAAAATTAGGTGACATAAAAAAGAAAAGAAAGCCTAAAGAAATAATTTTGGCTTAGGACATAAAATTAACCAGGGAGCTAAGGGACTGTTAAAGTCCAGAGCCATGTGTAATGATGGAAGACTTTTAAATTCCTGGCAAATTTTCAAGGCACATAAAGGAAAATTAGGACTGTTCTTCCTAACAGATTTTTAATTATAAGAGCATTTTACTCAAAGTAGCTGAATTCTTTTACCCTCCACTGTATATTCTGCAATTAATTGAAGATCCATCACAGAACACTTGGTTCTTCTACTGCTGTTCACCTAAGGAAATCAACATTTCAGAGGCATTTTTAAAATAACTGAAGACCTAAACTCATTTTAGAAAGCAAGGAATAAAGGAACACACTCATACTTTCTAGTGAAAAAAAAAATCATTCCATTCCCTATTCCTTTTGGACCACACAACTCCAACATTTTCTGTTTTTTTAAACAGAAGCTGTCTTAACTTGAGTTGCTCCAGAAGATAGAGCCAAGCCAGAGATAAAGGATTACATGTAATAATTTAGTGGGAAAAATGGTGCTCTACTTGAAAAGATCAAACAAGAAGTCAATGAAATACATCTTCGTATATGTGTCTGAGACAAAGAAAGGGAGGCATTTATCCACTGGTCCTTATTCATTGGTCAAAGGATCCCCTACCAACACGAATATACTCACTCACACACTTCAGTATTCCACATATGTGAGTGCCAAGTGGGTTCCTGTGAATGTCATACATCCTTGTGAAACAGAAGCTATAGGACAGGCAGCCAAAGGCATGCACTGGGCAAAACTGACATGGTTGATGCATGCAGCTGGGTGAAGCCAGCATGGAACAGATCACTGCAGCTGCAGCTGGACGGAGAGGTGTGTTGAAGACGATGTGAGTGGCTCTCAACAGAGAAGCCGGATAGAGTCACCATGTTCACCTTGAACCCATTTCCACTCTTGAGCTCTGAGCAGCTGTTTTACATTTTAGTGGCACAGGTAAATTTTACTACTATTTTCTTAAGGTAATAATAATGATGTTTCAAAGGATTCACAACATATCTTGAAATGGATTTAAATTGTCTCCATTCCCAAATCCCACGTCATCTTGAACTCCTCTCTGCTTCTAAAGAAGAGAGAACCCCAACAAGTGTCTACATTAGCTCCCAATGTTTGCTGCTCAAGACTGGGGTTACCTTCCTTAGTTGCCAAATATAGCAGTCTGCTCTCTGCCTGGGCATTCTATCCATTCCATTGCACTGGCATGTTTAGGTAGCCTGTCCACAAGGAAGAGTATTTTTTGCTTCCACTGGTATTTTTCTTTAGCTTCTTCTCCTTCTCTGCATTGACCTTCATCATTCCCTCTAGTTGCACTTACTCTTCCTTCCCTCTAAAATTATGATTTCCCCAAGATTCTGAACTTCATGTGCAAAATTTCCTCAGTGATTTCATGAATGTCTGTCTCCCAAACACAGGGGGTCCTTATCGCCACCCTCTACCTTCTAACCACTCCTTCAGCCGTTTCCTCTAAAGACCAATTATAAGTGTGGAAAGCAGTGTCTCAAATGCAATCTGTTCTAAGGAAACTTGTGACCTTCTCTCTGAAGCTCTGGGTCCCTTTGTGTTTCCAATTTCACATTCATTCTTTGCATTCTCCTGGGTCCTAAGCCTTGTTTATCAGTGCCCTGCAAACACTGATTGTATACATTTCTCAAGAAGAAACAGGATATGATTCACCTTCTTTTAAAAAATTCAGTGGAAAATACACCCAAACTGTAAATCCCCTAGAGTTCATTTCCATCTTCACTTTAAGAGTTCCCAACATGACAACATGGTAAACTCTTGATATTAGAGAAGTTTGGGGATTAAAAAAAAAAAAGGTTAATTTCTGGAAGAAATTTATCCACTTAACACTAGCCAAGGGTTTGGCTCAAAACCTGCTTGAAACTTTTTTATATACAAAGTCATATAATCCTGATTTTACATACATGAATAAATATGATCATATGCATTTCTTTTAATTCATTTTTAATTTGTACTTTACTTTTTTTGCTTCACTCCCAATTCCCCACCCCACCCACATAACTGCTCTCCTGCCTCCTCCCCACTAGGCAACCCAAACTAACACCTAAAATGTATCCTTTCATATAATTTCTCTATGCATATGTAGATGTGTGTGTGTGTGTATACACACACACACATAGATGATATAGATATATAGATATAGATATAGATATAGATATATAGATATAGATATTCTATCCATTAGATAGAATATATCCATATTCTATCTATCATCTATCTATCTATCATCTATCTATCTATAAAACATATCGATGTATAAATGAATATATACATGTAACCATATACAGGCTTTAGCAATATATTACAAAACTGAAATGGTACACGATATTTTAGCTATTGCTTTTTCCGTGCCATTTCACAGAAATCTTTTGCAAGTTCCCATTCATTGTTCTCATTCATTCTTTTTAGTGGTTTGGAAGCTTAAAACTCACTTATGGATTTTTCACCCATTCTGAACAATGTTGATGTAAACAACCTTGTAGCTAATCCTTATGGAACTAAAGTTTTCTTTATATAGAATAGATTATCAGGAAAGATATTAGCATGTTTAGGTAGCCTATATACTGGGTATACTCGGTTACACATGCTTTTTTACAGATGGTGGGAGACTGTTTTCATATTTCTTTTATAAGCATGCCACTTTTCCCACCCCAGGGGGGGGAAGAGATTTTATGTTCATTTTAATATGTGCCAATCCAAAGAGTAAAAAGTGAAATCTATTAATCTTTTCCTGACTACTGTTTTTGTGCATTTTTTATGTGTTGTTGACCATGCAGATTTTCACTGTTATATTTTCTCCATATTGACTGCTACTTTTCTATCACTTACATCCTTATTATCAATTTTTTAGTCCTTTGTATGGCAGTTACTAGCTTTTTCCTCTGTTTTACAAGTTGTTCCCCCAAATATAATGTTGGTTTATTCATTTCATTTAAGCTATCTTTGTCATAATAATTTTTTAATTATATATACTCAATTGTTTTTCATTTTTCTTTTATAGGTTCTGAGTGTTAGAATTAGAGCCTCTGTTTGCCTCTAGAGTATTCACATAGTCTTCCAAATTTTTCTCACAAGATTTTTATTTCATTTTTTACATTTAAATATCTAAACCAACTGGAGATTATTTTAGATGAAGCAAGAAAGAGGCCATTTTTACTTTTTTTATGCACAGCTAGCTGTGCTTTATCAAATTATACATTGCTTTAGATTTACAGGTATTAAATAATCCATTATTTTCTTCTATACTAAAAATATTGCCATTGTCATATATTAAATCCTCATCTATATCAGAATATACTTTTGGATTCTCTCAACCTTCCCTGTTTTCTACTTTATCTATTCTTATAGTTATACCATAATGATTTATGAGCAGAAGCTTTCTATTTAGTAATATTTTCTAAATCTCTAAGGCAAGTCACTTCTCACTATCCTTCCCTAGGGTATCCTTGAAGATTTACTCTTATAGATAAACTTAAAGATCACTTTATTAAACAAAAAACTATTGAGATGCCAACTGTTTATGTATTAAATATATATATTAAGTTTGGGAGAATTTATATTTTTATACTATTAAATCTATAAGACAAGACCAAATCTTATTTAATATCCTTAGATTTTATAATTCCCCTCATACATGTCTTATGCCATTATGGTTAAATTTATTACTAAATAATATGTTGGGCACCTGAGTGGCTCAGTCAGTTAAGCATCAAACTTCGGCTAAGGTCATGATCTCACAGTTCATGGGTTCAAGCCTCGCGTGGGGCTCTGTGCTGACAGCTTAAAGCCTGGAGCCTACTTCAGATTCTCTGTCTTCCTCTCTCTCTCTGCCCCTCCCCTACTTGCACTCTGTCTCTGTCTCTCAAAAATAAACATAATTTAAAAAAAAAAAACTAAACAATGTGTTGATATTTTGGTATTAAGAGTAGAATACTTACTCATTTCCTTTTTGAGGTATTAAGCTCAATTGCTCTATTTTAGACTTGGCTCTTCTGGGCACTATGTTTCCCCAAACTATCTTCCTTGTGTAGTTACAGGCTGGAGTTGGCCAAGTGTGAAGTTGCATGAAAATTTGGAGGCAGAAATGAAGCAGTAGTCATTAGGCTGTAAATAGAGACACAAGCAGTTTCCAGTTTGCACTGGCTTTTCCCCAATTCTCCCTCCTGGTCACTGGTCCTACTGAAAGACAGTGACCTGACACCAGCACTTCACTATGAACTCACAGAGTTAGTGACCATGAAGAGCCAACAATCATCCACTGGCATTATGCAATCTTCTATGAATTTCTTTTTTTTTAATTTTTTTTAACGTTTATTTATTTTTGAGACAGAGAGACACAGAGCATGAACAGGGGAGGGGCACAGAGAGAGGGAGACACAGAATCTGAAACAGGCTCCAGGCTCTGAGCTGTCAGCACAGAGCCCGACGCGGGGCTCAAACTCACGGACCGTGAGATCATAACCTGAGCCGAAGTCAGACGCTCAACCGACTGAGCCACCCAGACGGCCCTATGAATTTCTACACCAGCTGCCTTCATGATTCCAACAAGGGAGACCAGGCACACCTATATTGTAGGTGTGCAAGCGAGTTACTCCCTGTACCTTGGCTAGTTAGTTATTTTTCTCTGCTCTTTTGAGTCTTCCTTTGGGACTTTTATTTTCCAAACTCTTCCCACACTAAATTAATGTTTAGTTCCTGTAATAAATTTCCTCTTACATAATGCTCTTGGTAGTTCCATTTCCCTGAATGAATCACAACACTATAGGGAAAGTATGGTTTTGTATGTTTATATTGTGCCCAACCACTTTACCAAATTAACTTATCAGTTATCTTAGATTTGGGGAAAATATCTTATGTTTTCTGGTATACAGCACTATTATCAAGAAAAAGAGTTTTACTTTTTTTCAATGGTTATACCAGTCTTCTCTTCCTTTATTTTTGTTTTTTTCCTTTTCTCTGTTGTAACCTCTAGGTCAATGTCAAATAAGATGAGGAAACCAAACCCAGTAGGCTGGTGGTACAGTACCATGCAGGCTGCCAGTCCCTGATACCATCTTAAGCCTCACTGCTCCTCAGTCTTCTCATGCTCCCTCCACTTCAAGGTTAGGAGGCCTCAGCCCATCAGTTCAGCTTCTTGATTTCTTGGGCCAGACAGTCT
This sequence comes from Prionailurus bengalensis, assembly GCF_016509475.1. Classification (NCBI taxonomy): domain Eukaryota; kingdom Metazoa; phylum Chordata; class Mammalia; order Carnivora; family Felidae; genus Prionailurus; species Prionailurus bengalensis. Next base: position 112,904,000 of record NC_057354.1, read on the forward strand.
AACATAATCACACAACTTTGATGTTTACATCTTCCTTTCCTTAAAACCTCCTCTCTACCAGGAGCAGCTGTATGGGTGGGTGATCTGTGTGATTACACGGAGCTCTGAACCCAGAAAGGTCTCATGCACACACACAAAAAAAAGGGGTCGGGGGAGGCTTATGCTTGGTTTAATATTCTGCTATCACCATCTAAAATTCTTAACAATTTTCTAACAAGAGTTCCTACACTTCTGTTTTTCACTGAGTCCCCACATATCATTCAGCCAAGTTCTCACAGGGACTTTCTGAGTTCTAATCATTGTCCCCGAGCTATTAGGTGTTAATATTTAATCCCTGTCCTGATCCCCAGCAGCTCTCACTAGCTAGATTCCCATAGTACCCTATGCATTGTGTGCATCCAAGAGTGTGCTGCCCCAGCAGCTATGTGATCCATAAAAGACAGATGCCCAGCATTGGAAGGAGAAGGGTAAAATAAATATGGACAGGATGCCATTTTCCTAGAATTAGTTGCTGAATTTTTAATGTGTGGACCTTAGGTTTCAAAATAAGTGTACTAATACATTTGTATCCAAAAAAGGAACAGAACGATTCTAACAAAAGTGAGGGCAAAAGCCATTGACACGATGAAGGAAGAAAATAGGTCCCCTGGAAGTGAGTGAGTAGAGAAAATATCAGGACTGAACCAAAGAACTAAAGGGTTGACAGTAGATAAGACTGATAGATTAATATTGACCAAGAAAATTGATATTTTTCCTGGTTGTACAGGAAATAGATAGACTTATCTATCTATCTATTTTTCCTGATTTACAGGAAATCAATAGTTTATTGAAGAGAACTAAAGGGTGATAGCAAAGTTCAGTAATAAGACTCCCACAGTTATTGAAAACCTTTAGTTTTTTACCTACCTGCCCTTGGTCAAACAAGTATGTTCAATAAATTTTACACCTTCCTCAAAAATTAAGTATTTTTAGGGTTTTCTTTAGCTCTTCATTCTGAAACTCCAAGAATCTTTGTAGAACAGTATAGATGTAGAATATATACAATATTGAAATTAGTGTTATTGAACACAAGACCACATCCTGGGAGTTGTACATATAACATAGAAACTACCACGTCAACAAATATCTTGAGGGTTCACAACTTGCCAGGTAATGTGTGCTTTTCAACCCTCAAAAGAATTCTATAAATTGAGTAAGTTATTCTCTTTATAAGAGTAAGTAAGCCAAAACTCAAAGAAATTGAATGATTAGTGTAAGGTCACATAGGAACCAGAATACAAATCCAGAAAGTGCCTAACAATGGTCTCTCTTGTAAGAGAGACATAAAGCCCCTTTGATCTATCTGATAACAATCTAGCTCTTTCTCCTTTCACTCAATAACTCAGATTATCACGAAAATGTAGAAATCTAGATGTAGAGATCCTTGACATTGATCCTGATCTGGAGGAAGGTACCATTTTCTTAACTATACAGATGAAAATGATTTACTGGTGTGTGGTTCCCCATGTGTGTGTATGTGTGTTTGTAGGTTAGTGTGTCTGTATAAGAATGGGAGGTCATTCTTTAGGAATGAAGGATCAGGCCATATGATCCTTAACTACCTTGTACTATTACCAAAATAAAGATATTTCTATTAATGGGTAAAGATGGCAGTTTACCAAGGAGCCCTATCTACTAGTCAGTATGGCTCACAGATCTAGGATAAATCACAGCCTGGAAATTAGGAGTCTCCATTACAGGACACTCACACTCTTTTGAGAATCCCTCCAGGAAGTCCTGTTCTCAGAGAAGTATCTGATTTTCTCTAGACAAAGGAATTCTTATTTCCTTGGAAACCATATCTCTGCTGTCTAATCTCACCAATTCTTATCACTTTATGCTTCACAGCATGTTGCCTTCTGCTCCTAAATGACACAAGATTCTCATGAATAAAGCAGCATATGGGCTTCCCATCTTTCTTATTCCATCTACATAATCATCATATGATTCTGATTCAATACTTTGTAATCAGTCTTCTGCATCTTATTTTTAAGTGGTCACGGACGATAATTATAACCATCAAAAAAATCCTTTCAGTCAATTAACAATTTCCTCTAACAGGGAAGTTTAATCCCAAGAGTGGGATAGGATAGGAGGAGGCTTCACACTTGGGTGCACTGGTAACCTGAAATAGATTTTAAGTTTTGTCTCTTAAATTGAGAAGCTCCTTCACTGCAAAAGTAAGGAGGAGGAGCTAGGAAAAGAGGAGAAAGAAGAAGAGGAGGAGATGAAGGGGAAGGGAAAGAGGGAAGGGAAGAAACACGAGAGTAGTGAGGTATAACTTTGAGGTTTTAGTAAGAAACACAGAAACCATTCCAAGTATTTATATCAGAGGGAATTTAATTCAGGGAACTGGTTACATGGGTGATGGAGGAGCTGAAAAGTCCAAGTAATCCCAAGATTAGCAACAGCAAAAAGCCACTCCACCATAGAGATGGAGAGACAAAGGGAGAAAGTGGTTTATTGTTACTAAACCCCAGGAGCAGCAGAAACTAGAATATGACAGACCTATCAGGAGGGATCTGGAGTCGCTGAAGGTCCCAGCCTAGTGTGCGATGCCCCTGGAACTAAAATGGGAAGAGGAGTTCTTTCTCGCTGATGTTCAATATTGCCACCAAAGCTTATTTTGGGTGAACAGAGTTGGAAGCCAGTTGACATGGAGGCTGTGATATGTAACCTACAGGTGTCAGCCTCCCTGCAATACAGAGAAGTTTATGAGACCAAAATTTGCATCTGAGGAATATATCTGACCAGCTCAGTCACAGTAGGTAAAATCAGACTCCCAGTCAGATTTGAGCCAACCACATTACCCTTAAGGTTGGGGTACATGATTGACAGTCATGGTCCATATAGGAAACTAGAAGAAAGATGGCAAAGGGGCGAGTGATGAGAAAATTCTACTTGTAAATGTATGTGCACAAAATAGAGAGGAAGCAAAAAGATTCCGTAGTGCCCACTGAGTGGAGTTATTACAGCAAGAATAAAGTGCCCATAAATAATTGAACATAAGTATCTAGGAAACTGTTAACACATGTGGATGATGAAAAGACTAGTGTACAAGGGCTAAATTGGCAATGACCCCTGGGAAGTGAAGGGGATAAGGTAAAAACTCATTGTTTGGGAAGAATTAGCTGCCTTTTGAGTTGTCTGAATTGTCCTGGGGACAAGAAAAGGTTGAGCTCCCTAAAGAAGATAAAAAATAAAGGTGTTTTCTGTTTTGCTTTATTTAGTCTTAAATTCTCAGGGGCGCCATGATCATGAATATGACCCATGATGTCAAGTCTGAAAGAGCAATGAGTAAAAAGATCTAACCAGTCATGACCCCTAATGGCACCACTAAAGCCTCCCTCCATATTAACCTATAATTGCTTCACACTTAGTGCCTTTTATAATTCCATCCACCCAGATTCTTAAGCTTCCTGTCAGGCTGCAAACACAAAAGGCAATTTATCTTCATACTACTGGTTTCAAAACATGTGGAGCCCTGACAGTATTTAAATAGGCATCACCTGAGATACTTGTGTTCTGTTTTGTTTTGTTTGTAATGAGAATCTCTGATGGTGAGACATAAGATTATTCTTCATTTTTTAAATGTTTATTTATTTTTAAGAGAGAGAGAGAGAAAGCATGAGTGGGGGAGGGGCAGAAAGAGAGGGGGACAGAGGATCTGACAGCAGTGAGCTCAATATGTGACTCGAACTCAGGAACCATGAGATCCTCACCTGAGCTGAAGTCTGATGCTCAACCAACTGAGCCACCCAGGCACCCCAAAGATTATTCATTTTTAACTAAACACCTCATTTGAAAGCCATTTATACTTCAATCTCAGAATGACTATTTTGGGGGATTTTAGGAAGTCCCTTTGGGGTCACCATAGAAGGAAGGAGCAAGAAATAAGACAGTAATATGAAGCTCTAACCCTTTCCTTACAGCAGTTTATATGTTAGTCTTCCACTAAGAGTTCATTTGAAGAATTTATTGAATTGCAAAGAAAGAAAGAAAGAAAGAAAGAAAGAAAGAAAGAAAGAGAAATGTATATATGTAAATATGTATTTATGAAAAGATATGAAAAACAATGGCTTTATAGAAAATCCTCCTTTAATATGGGCTCATTTCAATGACTCTATACTTTTATCTTGTTACTTGCCTGAGGTCCCCTTCTAGGTCAGACTCAGTGCTTCATTCCCTGAAGACTCTCAATCCATCCTAGCAAGCTGCTAGGTATCTTCAGTAAACTCATTATTTTGTAGTTTTGAGAAGACACATTTTCCCTGCTTTAGTTCTGGTACTTTTCATGATTCCTCAAAGATGGCTGACAGTGATGACATTATTCAGTATGTTCACATCAGAGAGCCACTGCATGAGGGCAGGCACCAGGCTAGGCATTGTATAGGCAGTAGATATTTGAAAATAAATTAGTCAGGAATGTGACATATTGTTTAATACCTGTGATAACGTATGCACAATTGAAAAGTTGAATACAAAGCTTCTTTTGCCTTCGGCTTATAACTCCTCAAAGCCATTATGGCAAGTATCTTCGGGAAAGAAATCAGAAGAACAGAAGTTGAAATTGAATAACTGACCTTTCTCAGAGTCAGTTGTAAAAATTATATCATTTCTCTACACAGTAGGTCTAGACTGTTCTTACTTATTGCAAAAATACCTTTAAAGTTTTATACTGTTTTTGATATCATTTTGTATTTTAAACTTCTTAAAATAGTTCTTCTATTCTTTGGTCCTAGCTTTGTTATATGCCACTCTGTCACAGCCTATGAATCTGGAGTTCTCTTTTGTCCAGTAAGAGAGTGGACACAGAATTGAATACGAAAGAGGCTAATGTCCAGGAGGACACAAGAGCCCCAAACAGGGGTTTCATCTCCACATTTATTGAGCTCACAAGATATTACCTGCATGGTGAATGCAAAGTAAATAAGATCTTAGATACATAGTGCCTGTAGAGAAAACAATCAGTAATCATTAATTTGTGTGTTTAGGAAGCAAAGGGTGTGGGGGATAAGTGATCAACGGTCAAGGAGTTTGTGATCAATGTAGACTGATGTCAGATGGAAAGTAATTTTACTCATGATCCCATTACAATATCTCTCTAGCTAACCTGGGTGCTTTCACCCTGTGGTGGCAGCTTTCCACCCCTAAGCTTTTTTCTAACCCATTTATGTAGGTAGAATCTATTTCCCCACACCCACTCATTCTTCTGTGTATGGCCTATGAGTATATGTGTGCATTTGTGTATTAATAAATGTTTATTTGTGCCAAATTATCACGTTAGCACTGGCAATTCAGTAATAAAAAGAAAGCATCATTTCCCAACTTTCTATAATAAATATATGATAGTTCTGTCAAAAATATACACCTTATATATTTTTTAAGCTTAAAAACACATCAGAAAATAGTGAGATACTTTTAAAAGATTTTTCTAATTCTCCAAAGAGAAAGAGAAGTCTTGGGCTTTCAAAAACAAAAAAAGAGGCTTCCATTTTCATTAGTGAGAACATAAATGGAAAGAAACAAAGAGAATTGGAACAGAATTAAAGAAAAGGAAAAAACAAAGGAAAGGAATCTATATAGATTGTGTTACAGATAAGGGGGAAAAAAGGAGGTCAGTAGTGGGTTTAAGAGAAAAAGATTAGTGAATATGCTATCTCCTAATTAAAAAGAAGGAATTAAAAAATAAACATTTCTTAGACCTATCACAGGAGGAAAGTAAGTCATCCTTTTTCTAAAGGATAAGATTGTAAACTAATGCCAGGATGCCAATTCAAGAATAAAGAGAGAATTGTGGTATCAAGTCAGAAGGTCTGGGTTTGATCCAAGCTTCACTACTTAGATGTATGGCCTTAGGCCAGTTGTTTAACTTTTCCTAAGAACTTCAACCTCTTAATTTGTACAGTGGAAATTATACCTGCTTTACAGTGTGTGGTAAGGATTATGTAAGGGTAAAAAGTATAAGCTGCTTTATAAACCTTAAAGATGTTCCCAAAGGTGCAGGCCCACAACTCATACAAACAATTATTTTAAAATTAAAACTTGAAGCACCAAAAGCATATTGTACACGAAATGTAATTTATGAAGTATGATTCAAACAACATTAATTAAGTACACTCTATATATCTATAAATGTGCCAAGAGCTGGGTATATGAAGATGAGCCATATGTAGGTATACATTATGATAAATAAAACCTTTTAGTAAAGAGCAAAGTAGCACAAAGTAGAATCAGGCTAGTTTTAGGGGAAAAGTGGCACTTAAAACTGAGTTGTTGAAGCCCCTCTAAATGGATTTTGATTACTGTTATCAATGCAGTTTGTAAAAAGCTAAAATAACTCAGGTAGAAGAAGTAAAGTAATGCTAACAGTGGTAAAAAATGTGTGAAGAATAGTATTTTAAAAGTAGATATGGGGTTTAAACCACTGACATTTCTAAACATAAATTAGTTTTGTTTGTTTACTTGTTTTAATGATGCCCCAAAGCCTGTTCAGAATTGCATAGAACATATGCATATACAAAAATGGCTAGTCATATAGTTGGCCACTTAATGAATTTAAGAGAAACTATACATTGACTGAGGGAAAGCAGGTACACATTGTTCTTAAAGCACATTTTTATAAGGCAAACTATGGTATTTTCTTTAAAACCAGATAGACACTGAAAGAAAGACAAACATTACTTAAACATGAGAAATATAATATCCCATCATGCTAATAATGAGAAGGTTGGAAGTGAAATTAAGTTGACAAAGGGAACGAATCAAAACTATTCATTTATCCCCTTAAGGCATATAATCTATAGAAAACACAAAAATTCAGGAGCTGTCTCAGGTTATGATGGAAAAAGATTAGGGATGGGCAGGCCAAGCTCAGACATAGTTTATGCAAGCTATATTACACAGATCTCAGTAGGAAAGACCCTTAATACCTCAAGTGTACCTTCAAATAAACCAACCAAAGTCAAAACATCAAAACAAAGAGGGAAGACAGAACTGTATTTACAATATTAATATAGAGGGTGAACCAGTGAGAATTGTTACTACACACTTTAAAGGAAATAGTTGCTCCTTAAAAACAATAAGAAGCAATAGAAGAAATAAACTTGCATTAATTTTGAAGTTACCCTTCCTAGAATCCTATTGTTTTAATCTACCCTTGTCTATCTCCCATCTGATAATTGCATGTTGATTTTCCTTGAGAACTCTCCTTTTCCAACCCTGATCCCATGTTTGGACTGCTGCACTCACAGATATTTTCTTAGAACAGGTTCTTTGAGAAGCCCATCCAGAGCAATGGATTTGAATGCAAATGACTCATTAAGGAAGTGCCTCCCAGATAAATCCATAAGAAAGTGAATGAAGCAATAGGAAAGAGGAGTAAGTCAGACAAGTATATGATTTCAGGTAAAGTTCCAGCTTTAATCCAATGCCAGAGAGAGATCTGGAGCATAAATTGCAAATTACAGTTTGTTTTGCCTCTTGGCAAAGAGCTGAGCTTTTATATACCATACCAATCTAGTCAGTGGCTATGGGCTACTTTGGGACTGGTATAGATTCCCAGACATCTGGCTTCCCCATGATGTTTCTCTCTCCATGGGCCAGGGTAGCCCAGGGCAATCCTCTGAAGATTGCAGATCTAAGGAAACAGCAGCAAAGACAGATCAAGGAGGAGCTCAAAGGACCTGTAGAGTAAATCTGAAGGGATCTTTTCAGCACACTAGATGTGTCCACTTTAGGTGGACCTATGAAATAAGTCTGGCCAATAGCATATTCCTTACCCTGGATATAATGAATGTTTTTGTAATAGAATGTGGCCAAATGCTGTCTAATCAGATCACTGAGAAGCACCTAAAGAACACAAAAGGTTAAGTGTAAGTCTGGAGCTTCTGGCAGTCATCTTTCCACCATAAAGAGAACACCTGTCCAGAATTGAATAAATTGAGAAGGAATCAGAAAAAAGAGATGGTGAGTGCAAGGTTGTATATGGTGACATTATTTGAACCACTCTATCACCTGGTTTGACATCTAAACTGGAGTTGCTAGAAGACTTTTAATAAATTCCCTTTGTATGCTTGAGCTGGTTTGAGTTGGGTTTCTCTTACTTGCAATAAAAAGTAATATTTTAATAATCATTAACAAGGTAACACTGTTGAATCATTTCCTGAAGCCTAAATCCACATATATGTGCCCTATGAAATCTAATAGTCTGACATAAAACATCTACATGTGTATCTCCATTGAAGAGAGCTATTATCATGGCCTGGTGAAATAAAAAAAAAGCAGAAATTTAGGAGGCTAGCCATGCATATTTCACAGGTAGGGTAACTACCTATGATCAATACAGAACAGTCTTACAATTTAATACTTTTGTTTTACTCTAGGGTGGTTGAAGGAGAAAATTAATGATGGCCAATCTTCCAATTTCATCTCAATACTGAAAAGACAGATGGTCAGTTAGAGCTTCATTAAAAAAAAAAAACAGTGAAATTCACACTATGAAGAGAAAATGCTGAGCACCCAAAAGAACAAAGGAAAAAGAATGAAAAAAGAAATAGGCAAAATAGTTGATACCTATGTGAGGGACAATCTGGTAGGAGATTTGGCAATCATACAAGAAGTACAAGTTCTCAATATATTTTTAAAGATTTTAGTTACCAATAGAAGCAAATGTAAGCATTTAAAATGTGGTTATTTTATTATAACTACTCTTTATCATAACCCATGTGGTTTAAATGAGTTTTGACGTGAAAATATAAATTTGAAAAATATGAAATTACTGAGAAAGGAAAATATGTCTGTTTGTTGTGTAGTGGGTCCAACTGTGAGTTCAAGCATGCCTTTGGTATTTTGTAGTTGGCTTATTTTCACATAACTACATCTTGAGACAAAAAAAAAAAGTTTTTAAGTTTCTAGAGGAATCAGTATTGGTATCTGCTGACTTGTCCTGAAAGCATTTGTTCAGTTAAATTTGGCAGTTTTCTGACAAACTTAAAGGAAAAAGAGAATCAAGTGTTTCCCCACAGTCATTATTTAATTACTTCATAAAAACAAATTTACACTTTCCTTAGCATAAAGCCCTACTACACACTATACATCTTCAGAGTGACAAATAAATCTATATGACTATATGAATCATTGCAAGAATGGCTGGATACTACCTAATTATAATATTACTACCAGCAAAAAGTAGATTTTAGCCCAATTACGGCATCTTCTTGGGTAAGACCAATGAAGTCTACATCTTGCACCACAGCAACATCAATTACTTCTCTAATCCTCAGCTATACCTCAAAGATCACACCAAACACAGTATTTCTCCAAGTACTAGAAGTTGAGTCCCTCTGAGCTCTCTATAATGTATTTGACCTTCTAAGTCTCCAGGATATTTTATTCTTAAAACATCCCTTTTGGGCTTTTCTCTTATAGGTTACCTTTCCCTTTGAGCCTACTTAAATCACTACATAAAAATTCTCACCTTAATTTCCTTCATTGCATCCAGTCCAGGATGTACTGGTATTTTGTATACAAGACTAATATCCCAGTGTCCTAATAAAATAGGCCAATATCAAATTAGTATCTTGGGTTAGGGCATCTTTCCAACTCCATGAGAATCTAAACCTATAGGATCAGAGACATTGCCTATTTTGTATACTACTGTAACTCCAGCACTTACACCAATGCCTGACAAAAAATAGAAACTTATATGTATTTGATGAATAAATTAACTAAATAAGTGAAATAACTCAACATCCTCTAAGGATCTTCATTCACAAAAGTAGTAGGACCATTCTTGACTTCTCTTCTCATAAAAAAAAAAAAAAATCACTCTTAAAGCCATTAGATGAGGGCGGGAAAAGGTAGTTGTCCACACCAGTAGGGATGGGGCTGGGGAAGCTGTGGGGATTAAAAAAACAATATGTCAGAAATCCTGAGTGGAGAGGAAGGTGGCTATGCCCAGGTAGTGGACTGTTGTTAGATGTAAGGTGTCAGAACTCAAAACAAGGTAAAGCTAGTGCCCATGCAAGGGGTCAGCCCACAAAGTGAGAAGAGTAGCAACAGATAGAGACACCTCAGAGAAGTAAAAGTAGCATTCCTACAGAGAGGTGACCTGGCATGTGGTACCAGAGTTTAAGTAGAATGAGAAAGGCAATCTCCAGAGGTTAGGGCAACCCAGTATGGGGGAGTCAGATTCAGAGTAGATGAGCTGGGTATTCATGAGAGCTGGGGGAGCCAGCCTGGTGCAGGTTGTCAGAACCCAAGCGGGAACAGGAGCAGCATGGTTGAGGAATCAGAACACATGGTAAAAAGGGAATCCATGCTTGGAGGGTGGACTGGTGCAAGGCATTAGACAACAAGCAGGGGCAGGAGTAATCCATGTCAGGGTGCATCTTAGCATAGAAAGCCCAAGAGGGATGAGGAGGATGTCTGTAATGGAGAGTAATATGACCTTGGGGGGTGGACTACTATGCACAAGAGGGGTGAGGAGGGAAACACATGAGGAGAGAGTAGGCAGAGATGGTGGATTGGTTAGCATGCAAGTGAATAAATAAAATTAGTAAATATATTAAAGGTAATGGATCTAGGTTTCTCACTGTCAGAAAAGGAAGTGACAAATGTGGAAAAAGGAAAGAAATAAACCATGTGCTGTTGAATTGGAATTAGAAGTAGCTTATGAACTTACGGTTTTTAATATAGACAGAAAAAGAAATATTAATGTCAGTGTGTCACATATTCTTCAGTCGTGTCCACTGCGATGGCCTGGGGGCATTGGCTCCCCAATAATAGAGAACACATCTAGCGCTCAAACCTTGGCTTCTCAATACCATTGTCTAATAAAAGAAACTATGGTTTCTTGAAGAAATAGCTGATTTCTGGTTTGGGGAAGGGTACATATATGCCTAGAACATATTATTGCACCAGGAAGAAAGGGCTCAAATAAGTTAGGGACATGTCAAAAAGATAGAGAAATCAGACCAAAGGGGCTCTGCCAGGTCAACTCATGGAGAAATTAAACATTAAAATAATGACAACAATGGATAATAACTCATTGAATAAAATAAATGTTTTTTAATGTGTCCATATAGATAGAAAGAAATACTAAATGACTAGATTCAAAGTTTAATGAGGAACAGTATATTTAAAGTACCTCCCCACAATATACTTATTATCCACAAAGGGGACAGGGTACATGGAAAAGCCTGGCAGACACCTCCAGAATCAAGTGATCAAAGTTTATATTACTCAGCCATGGCAACATTTTTCAAGATATGGTTCCTCAAGCAAATGATACAAAAGCAAAAATAAACTATTGGGATATACCAAAATAAAAAGCTCTTGTACAGCAAAGGAAACCATCAAGAAAACAAAAGATAATCTACTGAATGGGAGAAGACATTCACAAATGATATATTCAAGAAAGGGTTTATATCCAAAATATACATAAAGAACTTATACATCTCAACACCAAAAAAGCAAACAAATATGCAAACAGAAACTGACTAAAAAATGGGCAAGGGGATCTGCGTAAACATCTTTCCGAAAAAAGACATTCAGAGGCCAACAGACAAATGGAATGATGCTTAACATCCCTTACCAAGCACCAAGATGAGGTATCACCTAACACATGTCAGAATAGCTAGAATAAAAAGATAAGAAATAACAAGTATTGGAGAGAATATAGAAAAAAAGCAATCCTCATGCACTTTTGGTGGGAATGTAAATTGGTACAGCCACTGTGGAAAATAGTATGGAGGTTCCTCAAAATATTAAAAATAGAAATACTATCTCTGATCCAGTAATTTCACCACTGGGTATTTATCCAGGAAAACAAAAACACTACTTCAAAAAGATTTATGCACCCCTATGTTTACTGCAACATTATTGACAATAGCCAAATTATGGAAGTAGCCCAAATGTCTATCCATAAATGAAAGGATAAAAAAAAATGTGGTATATATGTACAGTGGAATACTACCTAGCCATTAAAAAAAAAAATGAGATCTTGCCATTTGTAACAACATGGATTGACATAGAATATATTATACTAAGTGAAGTAAGTCAGGCAGAGAAAAACAAATACTGTATGATTTCACTGATATGTGGAATCTAAAAAATCAAAACAAACAAAAAAACAGAAACAGATCCATAAATACAGAGAATAAAGTCATGATTGTCAGTGGGTGGGGTTGGGGGACTGGCAAATTGGATGAAGAGGAGTGGGAGGTATAGGCTTCCAGTTACGGAAGGAGTAAGTCACAGGAATGAAATATACAGCATAGGGAGTATAATTGATGGTATTGTAATAGCACTGTATGGTGACAGACGGTCGCTACACTTGTGGTGTGCTTAACACTAACATATAAACTTGTTGAATGAATATGCTATACTCCTGACACTAATATATAATTGTATGTCAACTATACTTCCACAAAAATAAATTATTTTTTAAAGTTACATTATTAATTTTGAGCAAATTAAACTGTGCACCATTTAATAACATGTTATGAAAAAAACAACAACACAGATACATGTCCATGGTATTCTTGTCACAGATGTGTAACCTGAATCTAGTTCTAATGAAAAACCTAAACTAGAAAGCATTTTACTAAAAAAAAACCTGCTTAACTTCAAAAGTATCAAGGTCATTAAAGTCAAAGAAAGATTGTTTTACATGTCAAGAGAATAAAAAGACACAGCAATCACATGTGACATATGATTCTGATCTGACTCGTTGTACTCTAAAGGACATTATGGGAATAATTGATGAAATCTGAATAGGTCTAAGCTTTAGATAATATTGCAGTCATAATGGCTATAAAACAAATCATCCACTAAAAGCCTCAGACACTAAATGCACCCCAAAATACTCAGAAGTGATTGGGGAAAGAGCCATCAGCTCACTCTCAATTGGTTCAGAAAATAAATAAATAAATAAATGATACTTATATTGTACATATACTGTGTTGGAAATTTGTGATTGTTTCAAAATAAAAAAATACATATTTTTAGAAAAGCAATGCAACTTTCTTTAAAAGTTTTGAGAGACAAGAAGATATATAAACTCACTCGATCCTGTCCCTTCCCTCTGTGTCCTCTGCAGAGATCACACTGATGATCTCACAATAAAATGTAGCTATGAGTCATCCAGAAATTCTTTTTCTGCCCTTCTACACAACTCACTGTCTGCAGCACACATCTTTATCTTATCCCCTCTAGTGTTTACATACAATAGAAGCAATATGCATGTTTTCATTGAACAGCTGATGAATTAATCACTAGCATCAATTTATACACTGGAAAACCAAGTTCCTGCATTTGCAGCTGTGTTAATACAAAACATAATCCACCAGGACAAAGTTATTTAAAGAAAATAAAGGCCAAATTGTGGAGTAAAGTCTTCAGAGAACCCCACAAAATTGCATTAGACATTTGAGCGCCTTTCTACTTAGGTAAATGTGGCAAAGCTAGTTTGTGGTTCAGGAGCCCTTTTCCCTTTCCTCCTGGGCTCAGGCAGACTTCATTTCGCAGAGCACTTGTCAGCCTGGATTCCTCAATGACCACATGGAGCAGAGCCCTCTCCACCCATCACCACTGCATCTTAAAATGAGAAAAAATCAGTTTCTACTTTTTAAGCCACTGAGATTTCCCACCCCCCCACCCCCCCGCAATAACAACTACTTGGATTACCTGAACCAGTACATTTACTTACTCTCAGATCTGGTATGGAGACCACAGCTGATTAACTCTCTGGGTTCCTTGAGAGGGAAACAATGACAAGACAAGTTAGCCATTCTCTTGCTAATATTAGCTGCCTCTTACAGGATGAAAATTCTCTTTCTTGTGCTAATTAAATCATTCCTTTTTCTCCATCTAAGGCCTGCTTCCAGGAAGGGAGTGAAGACCAGTAGAAAAGAACAATCTGCCATAGTTTTGTCACTATCCATCTGTTAACATCTATGTACAAAATGCGGTCATACATACTAGGTGCAGAAGGTCGAATCTAGTGCATGAAAATATGCACTGAGAATAAGTTTATTACTTCAAATAATTCCAATAAAGCATGCTGAATTTAAGAGCAGATGACCTGGAGTGTTGTGGCAGCGACCAGTAGAAGACTTCGTCTGGTCTAGGAACTAGGGAAGGCTTCCCAGAGAATTTGTCAGCACTGATCCCTGAACACTGCTGCATAGGCTGCTTTCCTGGATTTAGGTTCTTACAGATCAATCTTTCACCCAGTATGGGATTCTCCCTGGTACCTGACAACAAGCCATTTTGTCCCTACTTTCTGTTATATTCCTCAGTTCAAACCACCTTCAGTTCTCCCATCTTTAAAATGGGGATAGAAGTACCTATTGCACACGTTAAAGATGCAGATGTATGAGGAAATGCCTAGCAGAGCAACTGACCCATACTATGCAAAAAATAAAGTGCAATTTTATACCTTTGGGCCACATTTCTTCACTGTGAATCTAGCTACCAGACATATATATTTTATTCCTTGTCCACTTTGGAAATTTATGCTGATCTTTTGTCATATATCTAAAGAAAAATATTTGAGTATTAAATGTTTGGTTTCCCTGAATTTTACCCACTGGTTTAAAGGGTTTGTTTTGTGTTTTTTTCCTGAACTTGACTATATCTTTGATTTCCCATGTTAGTGACAAAGACAGGTTAAACCTTTTGCCCACCTCCCTGTGTACTAAGTCACGAGGTTGTCAAAAAAGAAAGCCACAGTAAAATCACCATCATCATCATCATCATCATAATGCTAATATTAGAGCTATCTTTAATGGAATTTTTACTATGTATCAGATGTGTTCTAGGTACATAATATTTTCTATCCTCATAAAACCCTAAAATAATTTTCAATATTTATATATTAAGGATGAGTATACTAAAGTTTACAGTGGCTAAGTAATTTGCCCAGGGTCACATGACTAGCTGGTGCTAGAAGTAGAATTTAATTTGAGATCTGTTTAACTGTATAGAATACCTTCCTATATGAACTTTCAAAATGTTCTCTTGTAACTTTCCTCGCTGTTACGTTTTTTGAGCTACAGGCATGGTGGCATTTGATATACTCATTAAAAATATCAGTGGATCATCAAATATATCTGTACATCAAAATGCCATGTACTGGAAACCTGAAGTAGAGGTCAAGAAATACTAACATGAAAGTCTAAAATACAGACATTGAATGAAAGTATACCATTTTGGAAACTGCAATGTGATATCATGTAATGAAGAAAGACTTGGACCATTGGAAAACAAGCTGAGTGGTAAAAAAAAAAAAATGTTGCCTGTGTTATTCCAGCACTAACCAGGGTAAAGGATACTTGACTAATATATATTTTCTGGTTGGTTTACCAGGTCATAGACCCCTGCCAAAAAAGAGTACATTTTGCTATCATAACTGATCCCTTAAAATTTGGTTTGCTTCTCATTGCTTTTCTCTCTAGTCTTAACTTACTGGCATCTGGATTCTCCTAGTGGAAGAGAACATGTTGGTCAATTGAATGAGACATCTTGTTCTGCTTAACAGTAATTGGATTTTCCAGTCTGTTTGAGTGGGTACTTTATGAAAAGCTCTCTAGTGAGAATTCTATTTCTGAGCATAAACAATTGACCTTCTTGTTGAAAAATTAGTCTCTGACATTTGGCTCTGTGTCCCCACAAACTGCAACCCCAAGGAATAGGTAAAATATATTCCTAAAACTGCAGAGCTGAGGATTAGACCATATGTGAAGAAAACTCCATTTGCAAGCCATCAATCTACCCACTATTGCTCTTCCAGAAGAAAGTTGAATTAGATGCACAAGTACATTCCACTGGAAGGAGGTTAAGAATATATGGGGTAACAGGATGTTCCCTAGAGTCTCAAAGTCTCTCCAAAGTACTTACTTGATTGATTCCACCATCCAAGGACTTTCCCCCCAAAACTGTAGGGATAGCTGCCTATTGGAAGGTATTTTTTTAATGGTCATTAAACTATTTCCTTTTAGCCTTATTTGGAAGGGAAATTTCACTTCTTTGATTTGATTGTGACAGTAGTCTCCATAAACCTTCTAGAACTCTTCATGGTCCTCTTGAGGAAATAACATGTAACTCTCTTCACGAACTGACTTTATCACTTTGGCCTCTGATAAAATACTTGAAAATACATTGCCCTAACTCACCTGACCCTGGGGAATGGGGAGTAATTGTATGAATTACTACTCTCCAGCTCATTCATGTGGCCAAATTTGCTGTAACCTGGACTCTAAGGGGCCAAGTCTTTTAAAAAAAATAACTGAAGATAATATTCAGAAAAAAGTAGCAAGTAGGCACAAGGATATTCATAAAATACTGCTGTATTTCAAAAAAAAATCCATTAGGATAGATTGGCTAGAGATTATCCTCAGGCAGAAATATTGAAATTACATGATAAATCTAGTTCTCTGACATTCAAAGAAATAATTCTGAGAAACAGAAACATTCCCTTTCGTCTATATCTTTCTCCATCATCAAACAAGCATATTTCTTTAAATTGTAGACTCAAACCTCTTCCTCCTTAAATCATGCCTTAAATAAAATATCCATGTATATTTGAAAGGAGAATATCACTGATTTCCATGCCCACTGCTTATACTACTTCCTTATTTTATCAGCCCATCTGTTAATATAGCCCATCTGTTAATAATGTATGTTCCTGATACATAATGGGGATGAGGTGAACACAACCAATGAGTTGTGATCACCACTCTACAGATGTTTAGTATTTATGTTCTCTCTCTCTTAAAAATTATGAAACCTAGTACAATCAGAATTTCGACAATCTAGAATATCTAATATTAATGTTTACTACATTATTAAATGTATAGTTCACCAGGATTTCTATTTTTCAAAAAATCAAATTCTCTCCCCACAATAAGTATTTGACATTAAAATACTATCACTATAATTTGTTCTGTAATGATGCAGAATTCCTTATATCCTTCCTATGTATCAACAGGATTCAACAAATATGTATTGAACCTTGATTACTTAGAGACTCAGGAATAAGTGCTAGAAAGCCTACAAAAGTGAACAGGTTATTGCTTTTAAGAACCTCTTATTTGTTTCAAACATTAGTTTTTAACTACATGTAGATGTGAGGAATTTCATGGCTTTAGAAATTTCCAACTGACTGAGTAACAGATGGCTGGGTGTTTATCCTGCTGGCAAAGATGAGGATCTCATGGGAAATAAAAAATTAGAACATTCTGGATTCTTCCTGAATATATTTTGCCCTCTGTCATGACAGGCAATTATCTGAAAACATTGTAGGCCCCTTTATCCCATCTGCAAATATCTGTAGTATAAAGTTTCAATGTCTTACTTTGGCATAGAAGGCCTTCATGATCTGGACATCCCTACGTTTTGACTCCAGTTACTTCAGGGCATGGGTGATATAAAAACCAGCAAGCCCTAGCCATCAACCAATCAGAAACAAACAGCAGTAACCCCAGAGCACGGACTTGGAGGCCTCCAGCAGTGCTGAGCAATTACCCTGATGGTTGTTAGATTTGGGTAAGATTTAAGAGAAAGAGGTAGAGCAGCCAGTTTGTCACCCAAAGGCTCATACACAGGATTTGAAGCAATGGCGATTTACTAGTCAGACAGAAGTATTTCAACATTTAGCCAACAGCAAAACATGTGCCAATAGTTCATTAGCTCGGTTCCAGGTTTTTCTTAATGAGAACCTTTTACTCCTGTCAACCAAACTAGTTAGTATTCCTGAAATTTTTCATAGCTAACTACCTAATATCCTCTAAAAGTTTCCTACCCAAATAGTTAACATTCCTTAAATGTTTCACACTAATAGGTTACATTCCTGAGATGTTTCATGGCAATGTACTTCTTTCTGCCTAAAATGTCTTTCCTTCTCACCCCTTACCACCTGGAAAAATAAGTTTCAAGACCCTGATCAGGATTCAGAGAGGAGGTAATGCTTAAATACTATGCCTGAAGGCTCCTTTCGGAACTTTTTGAGGAGGGGGGGGGGCCCTCTTCAAGCCATGACATTAAAGACATCCTCTGTACTTCAATTCTAGATGACATGATATCATCCTGGCATTTATTTGCTTACATGTCTTTCTCTATTACTGGATTGTTAGCTCCTGGCATAAAGGATGGTGTCCTGTTAAACTCTGTCTCCTTGGTTCCCATAAATTCTCATTAAATGGCACACCAATGAAATTTGAATCTCTTCTTTTAAACGTTGCCCATTTGCTGAGTAAAGGTAAATTTGGCCAGATGCACAGTTTGTTCAATGTTACTAAATCAATGATTCTCCAACTTTATATACATTGGTTACCTGAATGGTTTAACAAAACACAGATTACTGGGTGCTATCCCCAGAGTTTCTGTTTCAGTTGGTCTCAGAACAACAGTGGTTCTCAAACTGGTGCCCAGATCAAGAGCATTGGCATTACCAGGAAATTATCAGAAATGAAAAATTTTAGACCCCATCCCAGACGAATAGTTTCTACAGATTCTTTCCAAACCTTTTCAGTGCAGTTCTTGTCCCTGGTCACTATTGCTTTTCACACATGAGACCTTCCTTGTCATTATTATGGATTCGTAGATTCAACAAATAGGGCCATTTTATGTGTGTTGCAATTGGCAAAGATCATCTGATAAGATTGTCTGTTGTTTCTGGAGATAGTCTTAGTTAGTTGGTAAGTTGAAGCACTTGAATGATAAAATAGGGATAGACTCTCCATGAACAACAATGATAATGGTGTTAATACTGATAATAGGGGCTCCTGGATAGCTCAGTTGGTTGAGCCTCCAACTCTTGATTTTGGCTCAGGTCATGACCTCACAGTTCGTGAGTTTGAGCCCCATGTTGGGCTGTGCACTGATAGTGCAGAGCCTGCTTGGGATTCTCACTCTCTCTCTCTGTCTCTCCCCAGCTCACGTACCTGTTCCCTTTCTCTCTCTCTCTCTCTCTCTCTCTCTCTCTCTCTCTCTCTCTCTCACACACACACACACACACACAAGTAAATACACATTTAAAAAATACATTGACAAGAGAGCCTCATATACCCACCCCTGAATAATATTATCCCATTCTCCCTGAATATTAGCAATAAAAGTGTTGGGGAAGGTAGCTAAAGGAACATCTGTTGGCACCTTGCCCAAGCATTGGTCCAAACCCAGATTTCCTTGAAGGTCAATGATGATTCTTCTTACATTAGCTGATGGGACACAGTGATCCTAGATGGTATGTGCCAGGACCAGAAATTCCATCTGAAATCTGCCTATCCAGTCTTTGGCCTCCTTTGTAAGTGTATAATATTCTATGATGAAACTTCACAAAGGTCACCAGGAAAGAACATCTGAGCATGGGTCCATTTACCTTACAACCTAGGATACAGGTGACAAAAGTGCCATATCTTATGTAATCAAGATATGATTTAATTTATCTATAAGCCTTCACAAAGTAGACAAATTTATATTTAAACTTATTCTCCTATTCACTTAAATAATTTGTTGATAACCATTTTACAACTGGAAAGGTCAGTCTAAATTGTTAATTCAGTTGTGCTACATGTAAAGAAAAGAGTGTAATATAATGATTAAGATTGGGGCTTTGGTTTCAGACTAGGCCTGAGTTTGAATCCAAGACCTCCTCACTGTAGCTGTGCAGAATTAGCCACTTCAATACTTCTAATACCATTGCTCCTAAAGGCTAACTTCTCTAACAGAGCAACGCCGACATCCATGACAATGGCACTAAGATGTTTATTTTCAGCCTTATATTGAACTTCAGTCCTACACTATATTGTGAACATTTTCACTCTCAATATGCTATTGTTGAACTTTTGGTGGATTACACACCATTATCTGGTTGTTTTTTGTTTTCTGAATCTATTAGATCTCTAGTTGTCACACCGCTTTTAGTTACTAGGGGAAATATGATAGTTCTGGCTAATGGATATGAGAGCAAAAATGATGCATGTCATTTCTGTACTGAGTTGGTGGAAAATAAACCCCGCACAATTTTCCAATCTGTGTGCTACTGTGATCCAGAGGTGACTTTGTCTTGCAAATACAGAGCCACCAGATCAAAGTAGCCTGGATCATTGAATCACCACATGGAGGTCAGCTGCTGTGGAGAGGCACTGAGAACAAAACTGAATAATTCTTGCCAGAATTCATTTTTTGTTGCACAAAAACGCTGTGATCTGGGGGTCCATTTATTACGTAGTATAAGCTCAACCTGTCTTGACAAATGTGATGTCTCAAAACAAATGTATCTTTCAACCTTAAACACATGACCTTTTCCAACATCATATTTTCTTTCAATCATACTAAAAGGTGAATTTTTAGTCACTTTTTATTCTTTCTTCTCTTTATTCCCCATGCCCTCCATGTTTTGCTGTATCCCAGCATTTGTATCGTAAAAATACTTCTCAATTTGCATAAACCCCTGGGTCTGAGAACGTAAAAACTGACTTGTACCTTCTGCCTCTTCTTCTAAGAGACACTTTAATCAATTCAAAAAATTAGGAACCTTAAATCTCTAAGATTTGTTACTTGGTAGCTTGCTTTTGACCACTACACGAACTCCAGTTACATCTCTTCTGTAAGAGGCCTTTGTTCACTTCTTCTGTCTTGTTCCTCCACAAGCAGGGGAGAGAAACAGAGGGAAAGGGGAGAAAGGGAGGGAGGGAGAGAGAGGGAGAGTGATAGAGAGGGAGAGAGACAGAACAGAAGCAGGGGAGAGGAACAGAGGGAGAGGGAAGGAAAGGAAGGAGGCAGAGAGAGAGAGAGAACACAAGCAGGGGAGAGGAACAGAGGGAGAGGGGAGGAAGGGAGGAAGGGAGGGAGGGAGAGAGGGAGAGAGAGAGAGAGAGAGAGAGAGAGAGAGAGAGAGAGAGAGAGAGAGAATATGAGTCTCAAGCAGGCTCCATGCTCAGGGCTGAGTCCAACATGGGACTCAATTATGACCTGAGCCAAAATCACAAGTCAGGCACTCAATCAACTGTGTCACTCAGGCTTTCCTGTTCTCTTTCTTCTTACCTTTCCAGCTTTCAAACTGAAATCCAAACTCCATTCTTCTCTTGAAGTCTCATCTTTTCCAACCTCACCAATGTCCCCTTACCCAGAACTCTTTCCATAAAGACACAGCACCTCATAATTTAGTGTCTAATCCTACTTTAATTATTACTACCAGCTTTTAAAAGGTTGTAGCCATGCTTTTTGCTTCTTCTGAAACTGTGACAATATTTAATATGATAACAAAACATAAAATAAGTACTTAATATTTTTTACCTGCTTAAACTCATCAATAGACTTACACCTAACAGTTTCTTCCAGGGAAATGTGATAATTTGTAACACACATCCTTCCTCTTTGTCACAATATCTCACACTCTGGAGACTTCCACCTGGAAAGCTGACTGATAAACCAGTGATTTGTTCATGAAACAAAGGAACTGGACCTTCAGTGGTAGTTTTTAAAAACCTCACATTCTTAGTAGATGATTAGTGACCTATAGCATTTCTTAGTATTTGCTTTCATAATGAATTCAATTCTCTAATAATTACATATTGTCAGACAAACTTGAAAACTATTGTCAGATTAGTCACATAAATTAAACTGGCTTGCTCAGATGATGACAATGTAGATAATGCGGGTGGTTTTATCTGCACTATTTTGCTTTTTCTTAAAGTTATGTGGAATATAATTGGTATTTTTTGGTGCTCAAAAAGGATTCTCTTCTGAATTGTGTCTTCCAATGATGCTTAGTAATTATTATACCTTCAGTTTGTTTGTATTAAATACTTTTCAATAAAGGTTTCTCAGTAATTAAATTCTACTGACCTAGTTTTCACTTCCCTGGTCTGTAATCCATTTCATCTCCTAGGTTCATAATAAGTAATTACACAGATTAATGATAAAATAGCAAAAGAAGAGAGTAGAAAAATCAAAGGGCCCAAATAAATCACACTCTAGATCATCAGTCACAGAATATCTAAGAAGTAGTTGCAACTCGATCATGAGGGACACTCTCTAAATGCAATTACAACACTACCACATACCACCATTTCCTTCTCATCAGTACACACTAGTCCTTTGTAGAGACACAATGGACTACTTCATATTCAAGGCTTCCTTTTTAAATCTATTCACTAATGAGATTCAGTAGGTTGCTGTAATTTTCCTAAAACACTTTTCAAAACTTAGTTGTGCTACTAATGAACAGTGCTGTTTCAACTTAAGGAAGATAGGCTCATCTCCACTGCTTAGACCAATCATTCTTGGACATCTCTTTTTTTAAGAAAATTATTTTATTCATCAAATATTTACTGAACCCCAAACACTGTGCTACTCAATTAGGACAAAGAAGTAAGTAAGAAATATATAATCCTTCTCTGTCTACATGGAGAGTTCTTCCAAAGCTGTGCTATCCAACATGGTAGCCACTAGTGACATGTGACTGCTGGGCACTTGAAATGTGACTTGTCCAAATGGAGATGTGCTGTAAGTGAAAATACAACCACATTGTGAAGACTTGGCCACAATGTAAATATAAAATACCTCATTAAAAAAATTATTACAGGGGCGCCTGGGTGGCGCAGTCGGTTAAGCGTCCGACTTCAGCCAGGTCACGATCTCGCGGTCCGTGAGTTCGAGCCCCGCGTCAGGCTCTGGGCTGATGGCTCAGAGCCTGGAGCCTGTTTCCGATTCTGTGTCTCCCTCTCTCTCTGCCCCTCCCCCATTCATGCTCTGTCTCTCTCTGTCCCAAAAATAAATAAACGTTAAAAAAAATTTTTTTTTAAAAAAATAAAAAAATTATTACATACTAAAATTATAATATTTTAAATATGTTTTGTTAACTAAATAAAATATTAAAATTAATTTGACCTGTTTCTTTTTGCTTCTTTTTTTAAATTTTTTTATTATTTATTTATTTCTGAGAGGAAGTGAGCGAGCACAGGTGGAGGAGGGGCAGAGACAGGGGGAGACAGATGATCTGAAGTGGGCTCTGTCCTGACAGTAGGAAGCCCGACGCAGGGCTTGAACTCATGAGCCATGAGGTCATGACCTGAGCCAAAGTTGGCACTTAACCAACTGAGCCACCCAGGTACCCTCTTTTCCCTTCTGTTAACATTAAAATTACATAAGTGGCTTGCACTGGATTTCTATTGGATGGTTCTTCTCAAATCTCTAGGAAGACAGGCCATTAAATAAGTAATTACAACAAAGGGTAATTAGATAAGGAACAAAGGAATTAGATAAGAAAAATATTAAAATGTACAAGTAGCAGAAGCCTTGAATTGGGCCAGACATTAGGATCCTTCTGGTAACTAAATTCACATACATGGAGTTCCAGAGTTGAATGGCTACCCTGGCTAATTTAATACATTCTTCTTTGCTATCCCCTGGCACATTGTACATACTATTTTAGCACTCTTTGTATTTCAAGTATTTTAATTCAGTAACAAATACTTATTCAACAAAACACTCTCTTACTCATCTTGGTATCCCTAGCACATGCCAACGTTCCTGATATATTTTGAGTGTGCATTAAATGATGAAAAATGTCCTCTGGAAAACCATGAACCAAAGTTAACAACCTAGGATGTCTTTACATACAAGAAACACTACTATCAGTCACTACGCTTTGCTGCTTTCCCTGCCCAGGAACTGAGATATTTTGTTATTCACTGCCTTCAGATGCCCAGCCTGGAGGAACTGATTTTTAATGATACTACCATCAACACCTGGTAATCAACTGCTTTCTAGATTCTTGCACTTGAAAATAGTCTTGCATCTGAGGTAAAACATGGAAGGACAGTGGTGTTGCTGGAAGTTAAGCACCAGTAACACATCCAGTCTCACATCCATAAAGAAAATTAGACAACACTCCTGCATGAAAGATGTTCATCTCAGTCTAGATTTGATGTATCTTTGACTGACAGACTACCAGAGGATGTAGTGGCTTCCTGAATATGGCTTATGTCCTTGCCTAATATTGTATCACCTTGTAGCTACTTAGGTGGAAAAAAAAATCAATCACTGCAGCTAGTGTATTTCTGAAAATCCAAGTTTGGCTGGCAGAAGTTTGCTAAAGCCTCTCTGTTCCCCAGGCTTTTAGTCTTCCAGTTTCATAAAAGGAAACACAGCCCTCTTTAAATGCTCCTGGGCAATCCCCTAAAAGGCAGTAATCAATGAAAACAGCTTCATTGGGATGATCTCAAAGTGTTAGATGAAGTCTTTTGGGTTATGTCTATAGAAGCCCTAGGAGTCATGCTTTTTTTTTTTTTAATTAACTAATGAAGAAAGTTGCCCCCCCCAAAAAAGTAAGCCAAATAACCAATTTTAATAATTTAGGTAAATTGACTAAATTGACCTAACCTATTACTTTTTGTTGAATAAACAGTGCCTCAATCAATGATAAAACTAATCAATTAACATTTACTTACTGAACCTTCACACCGGCCCAGCACCTTACAAATACTAAAGCATATATAAACTATTTAAAATATGACTTTTTTTCCCTTTATTGGAATTAAAAGCTAAGACAAACCAAATGGAATATCAAGAATTATGCAAAAAATTAATAATTTCTGATGTCTGACAACATGTTGTCAGACATCAGAGAAGAAAGTGACCAGTGGGAAATATCGAGAATGGAGTCCCTGACAGTTACACAGAAAATAATGAAACTGGGCCACTTTCTTACATCATACACAAAAGTAAACTCAAAATGAATTAAAGAACTAAATATGAGATGTGAAGCCATAAAACTCCTAGATGAAAACAGAGGCAGTAATTTCTTTGACATTGGCCTTAGCAACATTTTTCTAGATATGCCTCTTGAGGCAAGGGAAGCAAAAGCAAAAATAAACTCTTGGGACTACACCAAAATAAAAAGGAAATCATCAACAAAACAAAAAGGCAATCTAATGAATAGAAGATACTTGCAATGACATATCCAATAAGAAGTTAATGTACAAAACATATAAAGAACTTATATAAATTACCACCAAAAAAATTAAAATAAAATAATCCAATTAAAAATGGGCAAAGGATCTAATAGACATTTTTTCCAAAGAAGGCACAGATATGGCCAACAGATACGTGGACAGAGGCTCATTATCTACCATCAGGGAAATATAAATGAAAATCACAATGAGATATCACCTTAAACCTATCAGTATGGCCTTTTGTAGCAACGTGAATGGAACTGGAGAGTGTTATCCTAAGTGAATTAAGTCATAGAGAGAAAGACAGATACCATATGTTTTCACTCTTATGTGGATCCTGAGAAACTTAACAGAAGACCATGGGGAAGGGGAAGGAGAAAAAAAAAGTTAGAGAGGGAGGGAGCCAAAACATAAGAGACTCTTAAAAACAGAGAACAAACTGAGGGTTGACGGGAGGTGGGAGGGAGGGGTGGGTGGGTGATGGGCATTGAGGAGGGCACCTGTTGGAATGAGGACTGGGTGTTGTATGGAAACCAATTTGACAATAAATTTCATATTTAAAAAAAAACCTATCAGAATGGCTAGTAACAGAAAGATAATAAATAACAAATGTTGGCAGGGATGTGGAGAAAAAGGAACCCTCACACACTATTGGTGGGAATGTAAATAGATATAGCCACTGTGGAAAAACATTATGGAGACTCCTCAAAACCTTAAAAATAGAAATGTCATGGGATCTAGTAATTCTACTACTGGGCACCACCTGAAGAAAATAGAAACACTACTTTGAAAAAAAACCACTCCTATGTTTATCGCAGCATTACTTACAACAACTGAAGTACGGAAACAGTCCAAGTGTCCACTGATAGATGAATGAATAAAGAAGATGTGGTATATCTACACAGTGGACTATTACTCAGCCATAAAAAAGAATGATATCTTGTCATTTGTGACAACGTGGATGGTCCTAGAGGGTATCATTCTAAGTGAAATAAGTCAGAGAGAGACAAATACAATATTATTTCACTTATATGTAGAACCTTAGAGCAAACAAACAAAAAAGCAGAAAAAGACCCATAAATACAGAAAACAAACTGGTAGTTGCCAGATGTGGGTATGGGAGTTGGGTCAAGTGGGTGAAGAGGAATGGGAAGTACAGGCTTCCAGTTAAGGAATGAATAAGTCACAGGGATGAAAGGTACAGCATAGGGAATACAGTCAATGAAATTGTAATAGCGCTGTGTGGTGACAGATGGTAGCTGCCCTGTGGTAAGCATAGCATCACATATATAGTCATCAAATCACTGTGTTGTACACCCAAAATTAATGTAACATTGTGTGTCAACTATACTTCAATTTTTAAAAAGTGCAGTCCCTGAAGACTTCATTTTGGATCAGGGTACTTCTATGGAATTTCAACACTTCACCCTTCAAAATTATTAATGAGCTTCATATACAGAATTCAATATGTAGAAGCACTTCTGTTTGCTCTATGGCACACAGGTTATTCTGAATGTCCTTTGGTTAGATATCCAGATGCTAAAGGAACTGCAACAAATAATAAATCTAAACTTTGCTGAGCTTGAAGTGAACCAACAAAAAACTTCAAGAAGCAAGGGTGGGGAAGACTGGGTTTTGGAAAATCCCTAAATCACAGGATACAGGATCCTTGTAAACTATAAAGAGGTATACTCAAAACCTGGAAGCTAGGAGCAAGCTGTGGGGATTAACAGCACAGAGTTGTCTGTATGACATTGTAATGAAGGTTAAGGTACAGATTAAGTGGCTCCTTGGCCTAGAATAACACAAAAGGCCAGGCACCCAGCAGTTCTGAGTTGATAACCAGACATGTGCCTTTCTGAGGTCTGAGCTCCACTAGGAGAAATGGATGGCAAATTGTCAAAATAAAGCTGTCCAGTTTCAGGTACACTTATGTAATTGCTTCTGATGTGTTAAGTGGTGTGGGGGTCCAAGATCTTCAATTTCCACCAAACTGAAATCACTAACCAATCTTCGGACTGGGCCACAATTTGGCCTATAGTACCTCTATTCTCTAAGTGAGTTTGTATGATATTAGGATTATATAGTCCTCTAAAAATTGGAAAAACTTTCCTGAAGAAAACAACAAAACAAAACAAAACAAAACAAAAGAAAACATGTGGGCATGATTTCCTTTTTTGAGTATAATTTAAGCCAATGTTAAATTTCCTATTATAGAACTATCCATGAATTCTATTGCTTTTTTTAACTTGTTTTATTTTTTATTTTTTTTTAATTTACATCCAAATTAGTTAGCATATAGTGCAACAATGATTTCAGGAGTAGATTCATCAGGGAAATACAAATCAAAACCACAATGAGATATCACCTTACACCTGTCAGAATGGCTAACATTAACAACTCAGGCAACAACAGATGTTGGCAAGGATGCAGAGAAAGAGGATCTCTTTTGTATTGTTGATGGGAATGCAAGCTGGTGCAGCCACTCTGGAAAACAGTATGGAGGTTCCTCACAAAACTAAAAATAGAACTACCCTACGACTCAGCAATTGCACTACTAGGCATTTATCCACGGGATACAGATGTGCTGTTTCGAAGAGACACATGCACCCTCATGTTTATAGCAGCACTATCAACAATAGACAAAGTATGGAAAGAGCCCAAATGTCCATCGATGGATGAATGGATAAAGAAGATGTGGTATATATATTCAATGGAGTATTACTCAGCAATCAAAAAGAACGAAATCTTGCCATTTGCAACTAAGTGGATGGAACTGGAGGGTATTATGCTAAATGAAATTAGTCAGTCAGAGAAAGACAAAAATCATATGACTTCACTCATATGAGGACTTTAAGAGACAAAACAGATGTACATAAGGGAAGGGAAACAAGAATTCTATTGCTTTTTGAGCCAGTTTTCCTACATTTACCTTTTTCCTAAGAATTTGCCAATTTCTAACTTTTTAGTATAGTTATTCATGGTATTTCATATTATAATTTAAATTTCTGCTTGTTCCTGTAGCCATGACACCAATTTATTATTACTATTTATTTGTGCTATATCTCTTTTTTCTTAATTGTGCCTACCAGAAATTTGTCCATTTCATTAGCCTTTTCTAGGGACTAACATTTGATATTTTTTATCCTTTCAGTGTTTATTTTTTCTGTTTTATTGAATTTTATGCTTTTTTTTAAGAGAAGTGTTTTGCTTATTTTCTTTGGACTTATGCTATATCCAATCATAAAAACAATTCTGAAAAATTAAGAAAAAATTAATATCATACAAATTACCTTCTTTCACCATAATACAATAAAGTTAAAATCAATATTAAAAAGATAAAGAAACATATACTTTATAAGTTACATTTACAAAAACCTCATGGTTCAAAGAAGTAATACTGGATAGTTTAATACTCTCAACTGAATAACGATAAAAATATCTCAATAAATTACTAGATGGTCCTAACAGGACCATATTCTGAGGAACATTTATAAGTTTTTATTTCTTATATTAGAAAATAAGAAAGACTAAATATTACAGAGCTAAATGTCTGATCCAAGAATATACAAAATAACAACCTAACTGTGATGTACTCATATCCTGGGATACTATGTATTTTACCATGCAATAAATAAATTACAGCTACTCTCATCAATATGTATGAGACTTAGAAACCAATTTAATTGAAAAAAAAACACAGAAAAATACCTATAATTTAATACCATTTCTATAAAGGCCAAATATGTACAAAATTTAAAAATATATTGCCTGGGGGCACCAGGTGGCTCAGTTTTAACCAGTTAAGCGTCCGACTTCAGCTCAGGTCATGATCCCATGGCTCATGAGTTCCAGCCCTGCATCAGACTGTGTGCTGACAGCTCAAAGCTGGAACCTGCTTCAGATTCTGTGTCTCTTCTCTCTCTCCCCATCCCCTACTCATTCTGTCTCTCTGTCTCTCTGTCTCTCTCTCAAAAACAATAAATATGCCTAGATATACATAATATATAGTAAAACTAAAACAAAAATCAAGAGAATGATAGACGCAAAATTCAACACAACGTTTCAGTGGGAGAATTAAAGAACATGCAAAAGTGAAGGTGTAGCAAGAGTTTAAAAGATATTTTTTAATTTCTGCTTTTCAGCTGGATAGCAGGCACTAGGGTGTTTATTTTATCATTCTTTATAGTTTATATGTATATGTGTTTGAGCATAGACACACTTGTAAATATATATATTTATATTCTATTTTCTTATAGAGAGATATTTTAAGTCCTAATTATCTATTCTTCCATATTCTCTTATTTTCTAACATATGAAAAAGAAAACGATTCATGTTCAACACTGAGGCACCTTGGTGGCTTAGTTGGTTAAGCATCTGACTCTTGGTTTTGGCTCAGGTCACAATCTCATGGTTCGTGAGTTCAAGACCCACGTTGGGCTCTGCACTGACAGCATGGAGCCTGCTTGGGATTCTCTGTCTCTCCCTTTCTCTTCACCTCCCCTGCTTGCTTGCTTGCTCCCTCAAAATAAAGAAACACTAAAAAAATTATCTAACATTAATAGATTTCTTCAAAATCAGAGCATGTCAATACTAGAACCAAAAAGCTCTTTTGGTCCATATTCTCTATTTTATAGCTGAGGAAAGTAGGGCCCAGCAAGGTAAGATAGCCTACCTAAGGTCATAAGCTAGTTAGGACCAGATCTGGGATCAGAAACTTGAACTTCTGATTCCAAAACCAATTCCTTATCCATGAAAATGCCATTCCTGTGTCTGTGTCAGTTCACAAAGACGTGAAAACTTTTTTAGGGAAAAAAAAAATGACTAAAATTTTGTTCCAGTAATTGGTAAAGAGAAAAGGCATGTCCATGAAAATTTAACTGTCCTTGGATATTTATAATATATTTACACATTATCAATATTTTATACCTTGTTTTATCACCTCCCCAAATTTATTTTCAGGTACACTGATTCTAAAAGGCAATCCCATAAAATAAGTTTCCATAGTGTAATAACTTTGAGGAATAGTGAACATTTGATGCATTGCTTGGGGATTCATTGCTTACTAAAGTCTCTGAGAAGTGCTACACTACAGAAACTTTGCTTAACCAAACAATTCCCAAATGTGTTTGGTTATGGCCCCAATTTATCACATAATATTTGATAGAATCCCAAGGAACACTATGGAGTCACTTTGAGAGACTGGTTTTCTTAGTTCATTAAACAAGCACAAGCAAGACTAACAAAGGACAGGAAATAACAGGGGTAGGTCAGTTTTTTCTGGATAGATCAGAATCCAAGCATCTACCCCAGATGGTCCCATATGCCTGTGGCACTGATCCCAGACAGGTCTGCAGGAAGAGAGGAAATGACCTCAGAGCTGTAGTACAAAGAATTAAGGAGTCCTGAAATAGAAATATAGTTCACAAAGACAGATGTCGCCTATCTCACAACTTCTTTAAAGTAAATTTCTTTCTTTTTCATTTTCCTTCTTCCATGGTGCCCATCTCTGATCTCAGAAGAGAGAACACCACTGGTATCCCTAGTTTAGAAGCCCAAATATGCCACATGGGATGCTAAAAACTGAGTAGCTTTGTCTGTGAAAGGTAGATCAAAAGTACGACAAAATGTCAATACACATTGATTAAGTTGATTGAATCAGATGAATATAAATCCATGCTTTCTGCATTATAAGCCTGAATGTAAAAAATGATCTGAGGGGCACCTGGGTAGTTCAGTTGGCTAGGTGTCTGACTCGATTTCAGCTCAGGTCATGATCTCACGGTTGTGAGGCCAAGCCCTGCATTGGGCTCCATGCTGGGTGTGGACTCTGCTTAAGATCATCTCTCTCCCTCTCTCTTTGTCCCTCCCCCTCCCCACCCCACTGTATGCACACATTTTCTCTCTTTCTCTCTCTTTCAAAAAAAAAAAATTAGTCTGATAATCTCCTAATGCAATCATACTTTCGCCATTACTAGAAAATGTTAGTCAAACGTATAGTCCTTAACGGTGGGCAAAGCCTGCATGATAAATAATTACAGCATTTTAAGCCACAAAAATCAATGTATCAAGAAATATAAAGCAAGAAAACAGATAATGGAGAAGTCCTAAAGTTTAAGTTTTCCTGTCCTTGATGAATGCCTCCAAATACCATTATAGACATTATACTGTGATTTCTCCAAATTTACTGACATACTTTATTGCATTAGACTAAGATGATATGCTTTCTATTCTAGATTATTTATGGTGGATTCCAATGTTTTGCCTATTAGAGCATCAGTGAAATGTGCTGCTCAATTATTTGGTGGCCCTTCTAAGCAGTGATAAATCTAGATGCAAGTCCTGTGAGCACAGAGGGCAAAGATGAAAAAACCTAAAATTCATAGCCTTTAAAGTATGAAATATAACACCTGCTCAAATGATTATTTTGAGGGAGTGGGAAAGTGAAGAGAAAACAAGAATATAAATATTTCTTACATTGAGCTCATTGAGAGTTTACATGGAATTTATTAGGTGAACAAATCACAGAAAGAGTTAAGGAAAGATACCAAAACATCTGGAGAAGTCTAGAAAACCTATGCCTTGTCAGTACAGAAGTGTCTGAAGGCCAAGGCAGAATCTTTGGGGACTCAAAAGAGAAGCAAGCCCTTTTTATATATAGGAAAGAATGTGAAAGACCCCAGAAAGTGGAGGAGATCAGTGCTGAAGGCCGCCATGATGGCACACAGCGTAGCAGGAAGCAGGTCCTGGAACACTGAAGACTTACTTCACAGCTGCGAAAGTTTCATTTGGAATCTCAATACATCCCTCAAGGCTAGCTATGGTGTGACAAGAGCTCAGATTATCTTTGGATCTGGGAGAAGGGGCATATACAAAGCAGACAGAAGAAACAAAGGCTCAGGGGTCACGTCTAGAGCTTCTATTTACAGCTCTGAGCTTGGCATGAACACACAATGAGCTCTGTATTCAAACTCCAATGTTCTAACTCTCTTTCAAGAAGTTCAAAAATCTGAAGTTATTCATTCATGTCATTCCAGGGGTCCATGCTGGCTCCCATGCTGTGCAGTCTGTGAGGTTCCAGTTTCTGGTTGGACTCTCCATAGATTTTGACATCATTAGACTAATAGAGTTTAATGGCTGTTGAAAATTATGCTAATTGTATGTTTTCCTTATTGTAGCTGATCTTCATATGTTGAAAGCTTTGATAGCTCCTTTTCTTGGTTCTTTTACATTAGAATTTGTCTTTATATGCCCTGATTCTATGCCTAAGTTTCCATAAACTGCTTCATTGTGTAAGAATGCCACATTATCACTTTAAACCAAGTTCTGATTATTTTCTAGTATATTGTGATACGTTTTAACAATTTAGCTTTTGAAATATTACTTATTTTAGTCCTTTTTCTTTTTTAATATAATAAAATATATTCTGAAAACTGCATGGCAGTTACTCTTTGATCTGAAAACTCTGTAAACACACACATATACATACACATAAACACGTCCATAACTTTTACCAACTAACTGGATTCAACGAATCTTAAGAATAGGCAGTATAGTATGACATTTTTAGAGCAACTCATGTAAATGGACTGACCATTGAAAATATTATTTACTTTTACTGTAAGTAAGTAGATACCACGAAAACAGTAGGCAATAGAGAAAACAACATTTCTTGTTTTTATACAAACAAGAAAAATGTAAGATGAGATCAGACACAGTCTTTATGGCAGGCTTATGCCTGCCAGTTTTAGCTTAGCTAAATATAATACATGAAAGTCATACTTTTGTTTGAGAAAAAAAACATGCATAGACAGAACAGTGACCAAAAACCTTAAGAAACAGAGGTTTGGAGTCAGACAACACAAAACCAGATTCCAATTCACGATTTACCACATATGAATCTGGTAGTTTCATGGTCTCACCTATAAATCTAAGACTTTAAAACCTATCCAGAGGGGTACTGTGGAGAATGACATAGAGATGTTTCTGATTATATTTGATTCTAAAATACTGACCAGTATCCACCTCAAGCTACACCCTACTCACTTACACATATGCACACACCACAGCTATTTCATATTAGATTAATATTAGATCATTATTTACTTGCTTTGAAAAGTAAGGAAGTCACAAATAGGAAAATATTTTAAGTTACAGACTATCAAGATGATAAAAATTTGACATTACACAAGATGTAAACATGCTACAGCTTTTAATATATAGCCTTTAAGATTTTTAGACAAATATATGGCCTTGCATTTACTATACTAGCAGCTCTCAGCCAACAGCTAAGAAGATAATAATAAATTTCTCCTTGGTGCTTTTAAGACCAGCTCATGTTGGCATTATTTAGCTTTAATACTGGTGGTAATGGCTCAGTGGGACACAACAAAGATGGAACCAAGAGTTACTTGTTCTTCACATTCCAAATATCAGATGTCGTGAATAAGAGAGAGAAAAAACACAGCACACAATTTCTTCCCATCTATAATAGATAATAGATGAGCTCAGACTTTGGAGAAATCCCTGGCAATAAAGCTCAAGCATTCCTTTTCAGTATTATCCATTAAGATGTTCTCACAAGTGGAGGCACCAGAATTTCAGGGGTTCATTGTGAAAACCCACACATTGATTGAAATAATAGCTTCTTTCTATAACCCCAGATAAAACTTCCATAAGAATATGTAGTCTATTATTCAGTTATATAATTGAATATTAATTATTGTTCTTCAAATCAATTTAACACTCTTTTAATTAAAAGCTAACCTTTTAGGGGTGCATGCATGGCTTCTTGGTTTTGGCTCAGGTCATGATCTTACGGTTCGAATCTGAGCCCTGCACTGCCAGCACACAGCCTGCTTGGGATTCTCGCTCTCTCTCTCTCCCCCCTCCCCCACCCACTCTCTCTCAGAATAAACTTTAAAAAGTTAACCTTTTAATGCTTAATTTTATATTCTAATGGAAGAGTTGGGGTAGTGTCACATTACCTTTGACTTGCACATTAGTAGTTTGCTTTGCATCTTCTAGGAACAGACAACTTAGAAGGAAGAATCCTCACTCATTAGAGGTAAGTATATACACCAAATAGTTTGTCTGAATTTTTCTCATTTCTCTGTGCCCAATTTTTAAACAGCAATTTTAACTATTTTTTTAAGTTCTTATTGAACAATGGCTAGACTCCACTCACTGAAAGTGGATAGGGGCACAGCATGAATAAAGAGATTCTCAGTCTTCCTTCTTCTCTCAGTTGAATTATATCTGTAGATGAAGCCACTGTCACAGACCTCCCTTCTTCCCAGGCACTAAATTATTCCTTTTACTGGAGGATGTTAGAAACTTTGGGAGAAGTGTTAGAACTTTAATGGGTATTGTTTAGTGTTCAACAGATTTAATTATCATTAAGGGAATACATAAAACCAAGATGGTATAGCTCACGTAAGTATGTTAGCTTGGCTGTCAATTAGCTATCCCATTTATGTACTCAACGAGTGTTGGGTCCTAGAGAGGAGGGGGTATGGATGCGGCAAGACTGCATGCAGCCCGAAGCTATCTTTAGGAAAACAATTCGATTTCTCTAGTAATGATTTTTTCATAAATACAGTCTGTGTGTCTTTCCATCAGAGACTATCAGACTGGAAAGCACATTAGCTCTCACCCCTTCATTAGATGAGAACTTGAGGTCCAGAGAGGTAATATGGTTTATCCAGCTCAGAAAGCATATAAGTATGAAAGTTGTGTGTAAAACAAAGATCAAAAGGATTTAAAAATGGGGTAAAAGTGGATCTGATGAGTTAGAGACAAACAAAAGACCCTGAATAAGTGTTCATACTAGAACAGCTAAGTTTTACTCCATCTGAATAGAAATATGTACCCTGGAAAAAGTACAGATTTCAGTATTACAGAGACTTAACTTCTTGTGGCAGAAAGTACCTCCCATCAGCAACCCTTTCTTAAACTGAAAATGTGGTTTGGTATTGATGGGTACGGGGATTCAAAGACCAGAAGAACCATCTTCCAGGGACCATGACATATGTTCAAAATAACGATTCACTCTTCCAAATTCTTTAGGCATTATACCCAATACCCTTGTAAAAAATAACTTATCTGACCTTCACATATAAGAAGTTTGGCACCTGTAACACCATTATTCCCAAAGAGCTGCACTTTCTCTCCTTTCCACAGGTAACAATCTGTTCCACTTCCTCATTCTGCCCATGTACAGAGGAGAACATAGGGATTTTATGATTGATACAATGAAAATTTACTAAATCTAGGGAGAATTACATTTTCTTGCTATAATGTGCTTGATTAATGTCATTAGAAACCCAATTTAAAAACTTTTAATAAGCCTTTATAGAAGATTAATACCTTATGAAACACAATCCTAAGGTAAGTGAATGTCTGCTCTTAAAAAGAAAAGGATCATAAGAAAGGAATTACAAGATTCAAAGAAAATAAGAGATTCAGTCACAGTCTCAATGGGCATGAAGTGGTGCATTAACTACAATTTGGGAAGGGAAGAAAAAAGTTGAGAACTATTGTGCTTTTTCCACACAGAGGCCATTTTATAAAACATTACATTCCATTTCCTTTAAAAATATTTCTCTGTGTAAGTGACTAAAAACCAATCCCTACATTTCCCATAAGTGTACAACTAAAAACAGACCTGGCTGAGGCCTTTACAATCTTTACCCAAAGCCTCAGCAAGTAAGGCACAATTTTAACAGTAGAGAGGGGTGAGAAATTAATCTTGCTGCCCAAAGCCCATTACTCCTAATGTTTCTGAGGTGAGCCTTTGGGTATCTAAGCTACAGTCACCAGTCACCAGGTCATATTCACGAGTCACCAAACTATAGTTACCAGTTCACAGTGCCCTATAACCAAGCCACAGTCACCAGGTCAGTCACCTGTCATCAATTCATAGTCACCAGTTAGGTCATATTCACAAGTAACCAAGCCATAGCCCCTTATTGCCAAGCCAGTCATAATCCAAGTCAGCCACCAATCCATCTAAGTTTTCTCAGTTTGACTGACTTGACAAGACCCTGGCAAACTTTTTCTGTAAAGGGCTAGACAATAACAATTTTAGTTTCCTAACATCCACAGCCTCCTTGCTAGGCCATATTACTAAGGTCCCAACATGATTCACAAATAATTATCTTAAGATCAGAGCAATGACATATGCCCTGTGAAAGGAGTCTATCATTCTGATTTGCTGCTGTGTTCTTGTCAATAAGATACCAGATTCCAAAGAATACGATCCTTCCAAAGGGCATAGCAAGTTCTCTGAGGCTAAAATAGCAGCCTAGCTTTGGAGTGCATGGGACAAAGACTGAGATGTTCAATAATGGATGAAAAGCAGTATTATCCTCAAACCTGAAGATCACTCAATTCCACATCCTCCCTGTTCCCCCTAGAGAACAGATGGTAACCTGATAAGCAGATCTGTCCTTCCTGCAAACTTTATTTGACCTCGCAATTTTTTTTAAGTTTTTGAAAATTGTTTTGAGTATAGTTGATGTAGTGTTAACGTTAGTTTCAGGTGTATAACATAGCAATTCACATCTCTATATATTATGATATACTTACCACAATTGTAGCACCATCTGCCACCATACAACACTATTAAAATATCATGGACTATATTACCTATGCTGTACATTTATTCCCAAGACTTATGCATTCCATAACTGAAAGCCTGTATCTCCCACTTATATCCTCCTACTACCTTGCCCCCTGGCAATCATCAGTTTGTCCTCTGTATTTACAGGATTGATTCCTTTTTGTTTTATTCCTTTGCTTTGTTTTTTTAGATTCCACATATGAATGAAATCACATGGTACTTAGTCTGACTTATTTCATTTAGCATAATACTCCCAGGCCTATCCATGTTACAAATGGCATGATTGAATCCTTTTTTATGGCTGTGTAATAGTCAGTGTGTGTGTGTGTGTGTGTGTGTGTGTGTGTGTGAGCGCGCGTGCGCACTGGCACGCATGTGTTCGCGTCAACATGTGCACCACATCTTCCTTATCCATTGGTTATCGTAAATAGTATTGCACTAAACATAGGAGGGCATATATCTCTTCAAATTAGTGTTGTCATATTCTTTGAGTAAATACCCAGAAATGCAATTACTGGATCATAGGGTCATTCTATTTTTCACTTTTTGAGGAGCCTCCATATTGTTTTCTACAGTGTACGTACCTATTTGCATTTGCACTAAAAGTACCTGAGGGTTCCTTTTTCTCCACATCCATGCCAACACTTACTATTTCTTGTCTTTTTGATTCTAGTTATTCTGAGAGGTATAAGGTGATATCTCACTGGGGTTTTGATTTGCATTTCCCTGATGGCGAGTGATGCTGAGCATCTTTCCATGTGTCTGTTGGCTGTCTGTATGTCTTCTTTGGAAATGTGTCTCGTCAGGTCCTCTGCCCATTTATAAATTGGATTCTTTGGGGGTTTTTTGGTGTTTAGTTATACAAGTTCTTTATATATTTTGGATATTAACCCCTATCAGATATATAATTTGCAAATATCTTCTCCCTTCTTTTTCTTTTTTGATGATTTCCTTTGCTGTACGAAAGCTTTTGTTTTTGTGTAGTCCTAATATTTTATTTTTGATTTTGTTTCCCTTGCCTGAAGAAATAAATCTAGAAAAATGTTGCTACGGCCAATATCAAAGAAATTACTACCTGCGTTCTCTTCTAGGATTTTTATGGTTTCAGCCCTCACATTTAGGTCTTTAATACATTTTGAGTTTATTTTTGTGTATGGTGTAAGAAAGTGGATCAGTTTCATTCTTTTGCATGTAGTTGTCCAGTTTTCCCAGCACCATTAATTGAAAAGACTGTCTTTTCTCTATTGTATACTCTTGCTTCCTTTGAAATAGATTAATTGACCACAGAAGCATGGGTTTGCTTCTGGGTTCTCTATTATATTCTAATGATCTATGTGCTTATTTTGTGCCAGTACTATACTGTTTTGATTACTACAGCTTTGTAGTATGTCTTAAAATGCAGAATGGTGATATTTTGTTCTTCTTTCTCAAGATTGCTTTGGCTATTCAGGGTTTTTTTGTGTTTCTATACAAATTTTGGTATGATCTGTTCTAGTTTTATGAAAAATGCAGCTGGTATTTTGATAGGGATTGCACTGAATTTGTAGATCACTTTGGGTAGTATGTAAATTTTAACAATATTGGTTCATTCAGTCCATGAGCATGGATTATCTTTCCATTTGTTCATGTGGTCTTCAATTTCTTTCATTAATGCTTCATAGTTTTCAGAGTACAGATTTTAACCTACTGTTTAAGTTTATTCCTAGGTATTTTATTCTTTTTGGTACAACAGTAAATGGAATTTGTCTCTTAATTTCTCTTTTTGCTACTTCACCATTAGTGTATAGAAATGCTCCTGTTTTATGAGTATTGATTTTTTTACCCTGCAGCCTTACTGAATTCACTTATCAGTTCTAGTAGGTTTGGGGAGAAGTCTTTAGGGTTTTCTATATGCAGTATCATCTCATCTGCAAATAGAGACAGTTTAACTTCTTCCTTACCAATACAGATACCTTTTATTTCTTTTTCTAGTCTGATTGCCGTGGCTAGGATTTCCAGTCCTATGTTGAATAAAAGTGGTGAGAGCAGACATCCTTGACTTTTTCCTGATTTTATACATAAACCTCTCAGTTTTTTACCATTGAGTATGATGTAAAGTGTGGGCTTTTCTTATGTGGGCTTTTTCTTATGTGGGCTTTTTCTTATGTGGGCTTTTATTATGTTGTTGTATGTTCCCTCTAAACCCACTTTTTGAGAGTTTTTGTCATAAATTGATGTTGAATTTTATCAAATGCTTTTTCTGTAGCTATTGAGATGATCATATGATTTTTACCCATTGTTCTCTTGATACGATGTATCATATAGATTGATTAGCAAATATTGAACCATCCTTACATCCTCAAAATAAATCTTACTTGAATGTGGTGAATGATACTTTTAATATACTGTTGAATGTGGTTTGCTTATATTTTGTTGAGGATTTTCGTATCTATATTCATCAGAAATATTGGCTGGTAGTTTTGTGTGTATGTGTGTGGTGTCTTTTTCTGGTTTTGGTATGATAGTAATACTGACCTCATAGAATGCATTTGGAAGCCTTCTTTCTCATTCTATATTCGGAATAGTTTGAGTAGAATAGGTATTAACTGTTCTTTAAATGTTTGGTAGAATTCATCTGTAAAGGCATCTGGTCTTGGAATTTTTTTTGGTAGTTTTTTGACTACAAGTTCAATTTTATTACAAGTAATTGGTCTGTTCAGGCTTTCTATATTTTCTTAATTCACTTTTAGAACATTGTACATTTCTAGGAATGAATCCATTTCTTCTAGGTTATCCAGTTGTTGACATACAATTTTTCATAGTATCCATGTATAATCTTTGTGGTATTAGTCGTTACTTCTCCTCTTTCATTTCTGATTTTATTTATTTTTGTCCTGTCTTTTTTCTTGATGCATCTGGATAATGGTTTATCAATTTTGTTTACCTTTTAAAAGAACCAGCTCTTGGCTTCACTAATCTTTTCTATTGTTTTTTAGTCTCTATTGTCATTTATTTCTGTTCTGATCTTTAATATTTCCTTCCGTCTACTCACCTTGTCTTTGTTCTTTTTCTAATTCCTTTATAAAGTTAGATTTTTTTATAAAGTTAGATTTTTTATTCGAGTCTTATCTTATTTCTTGAGGTAGGCCCATATCACCATATACTTCCCTCTTAGAATTGCTTTCACTATGTTCTAACTATTTTGGACCACTAGTTTTCATTTTCATTTGTCTCCAGGTGTTTTTTATTTCTACTGTGATTTCATCATTAACCCCTTGGTTACTTAGCAGCATGCTGTTCAGCCTCCATGTGTTTGTTTCTTTTCCAGGTTTTCTCTGTGACTGATTTCTTGTTTCATACCATTGTAGTCAGGAAACAATGCATAATATGATTTCAATCTCAAATTTATTGAGACTTGTTTTGTGACCTAACATGTAATCAATTCAGGAGATTGTTCCATGTGCACTTGAAAAGAATGTGTATTCTGTTGTTCTTGAATGGAATGTTTTGTATATAAAAGTTATGTCCATTTGGTCTAATGTGTCATTCAAAGACACTGTTGCCTTATTGATATTCTGCCTGGATGATCTACCCATTAATGTAAGTGAGGTGTTAAAGTTCCCTATTATTATTGTAACCACCAGTTTCACCCTTTATGTCCATTAATACGCGCCTTATGTATTTAGTTGCTCCAGTGTTGGGTGCATAGATATTTATAATTATTATATCCTCTTGTTGGATTGATCCCTGACACTACAATTTTTTTAACATTATATAGTTCAGAACATTTAAAAATCATAGAATTTCACATAAAAGTTCAGATGCATAGCTTTCCTTGAAGAATAAGCCTAGGGGAGCATGAGTGGCTCAGCCTGGTTCGGCTCAGGTCATGAATCCACAGTTCGTGAGACTGAGCCCAGTGTTGGGCTCTGTGCTGACAGCATAGAACCTGCTTGGGATTCTCTTTCTCTCTCTCTCTCTGCTCCTCCCCCTTGCTCACTCGTGCTCTCTGTCTCTCTCTCTCTCTCAAAATAAATAAACTTAAAAACAAAAAGGAAAAATAAGCTTAAATAACAAGAAAAAAAAAGCAGTAACAAAACACCAGAAAATGACACTGGCTAATCAGTGGGCATCCCATTTCAGTCATGCATGTCCTATTATATTTGTTGATATCCACTCCGGACCTCCCTGCCTCACTTACTGTAGTGCTTGCCTGACCTTGCAAAGCATCTTACCTACAGGACTCAACCAAAGGGAATATAAACCATAACAAGAGTTCAATTGGACTTAGAACATATCACTTTTCCCTGGTATAAAGGTGAGTCACTGACTTAAGAGTGTCCCTTTCCCATCAGGAGAAACAGATTTATTTTTGAGCCAATTCTGACTCTTTAAGCCAACTTAAGAGCCAACTCTGACTCTTTAAGACTGAAGTAGACTGGGAAGCTCTGTACTCCCAGAACAAAGCTTCAGTCTTCAAAATTTCTTCTGACTCTCAAAGTAGGCATGCTCTCCACAGGAGCTCTCCTTACCTGCCAGCCTATCAATGATCTCTAAGATGATACTCATGCTAACCCCATAGACAAGGCAACTGTGTCAGGCTTGTCCTCATGCTTGGGATGATACTAATTTGCATAATAAGAAGACAAACCAAGATCCCCCAGTGCTTCAGCGCCCTTAATGCAAAGGTGTGAAGTATTAGGAGCTTGCCAAGTTTGTACTGTGAGGCAGAGGAAAAAAACCCAAAATCCTTACGATTGAGAACATAGAAAATGACACAGAGAGAATTCAGTGTAAAATTCAGAACAGAAGAGACAATAATGGATAACTTGGTGTCTTAGTTGCCAGTTTGGACCGCTATAATAACAAATTAGTACAGACTGAGTGGCTTAAACATTTATTTCTTACAGTTCTGAAGAGTGGGAAGCCTAAGATCAAGGTGAACCAGATTGGGTGTCTGGTGAGACCCTGCTTCTTGATTTGCAGATAAGTATTTCTGGTTCTATTTTCATATGGCAGAGGGCAATGAGGGAGCAAGAGCTCTCTTATAAGGGTACTAACCTCATTCACGAGGGCTCTACCATCATGACCTAATTACCTCCCAAAGTCCTCACCTCCTAATATCATCACATTGCAGGTTAGGATTTCAACATATGAATTTGGAAAGGACACAAACATTCAGTCCATAACAATGGGTGACGGATCTGATCATTGTATCTGGTGATGATAAATGTCCTGATCACAAACATTAAGGACAGAGGGCCAAAGTAAATGAGATCATTATCTCCAGCTGACTCAGAATAGAAACACTGTTGTCCCAAAACAGGGGCTAAGCACTGAGGAATCACGGCAGGTAACACCTAAGGGGATGCTGAGTCAGGTTTCATGGACAACATGCTCTTTTGAGCCACAGGGCTAAACATTTCTATCTGGCTCCCTATAAAAATCTTAAGATTCAGAGTGAATAGAAAAAAAATATTTTTATTGATTTGAAATTCATCCATGTATGGAGACCCAAAACATTGTTTAAGGCAAAGAAAAAAAGAATATTCTGTTTTTGAATAATTCAATTATACTTTTATACTCCTTTGTTCACTGATAACCTGGCTTCTGATTTTAAATTTGCTATTTTATAGGTAAGGTTTTTTTAAATTTTGTGATGGCTTTAATATATTTTGATAATATAAAAAAATTTTATTTTAGAGAGAGAGAAAGAGAGAGGGTGAGAAAGAGAGCAGGGGAGCGAGGCAAAGGGAGAGACAAAGAGATTCCCAAGTAGGCTCCGGGCTCAGCACAGAGCCCAATGTCATGCTTGATTCCACAGCCATGAGATCATGACCTGAGCTAAAATAAAAAGTCAGATGCTCAACCAACTTAGCCACTCAAGTGCCTCTAACAACTTTTAAAAAAGCAAACCTACAAGAAAGAAATCACAAGTGTCACTTAGTCACATTCCCAGGAATGAAACAGTCTTACCAAATAAAACCTAAGTATACTACCACCACCTCTCTATCCTCAGCATTCCCCAACTCACAAGTTACATTTCTATCTGTATTTGTTAATTATAGGTATGAGGCACACAGCGCCATGTAATTTTGAGTATAATTAATTCTATCTTTTTATGAGTGAAATATGTAAAACATTTTATATTAAAACAGAGATTTGCCATACTCATGATGAGTAAAAATGTTAATTTACCTTAATCAGTATGCCTGAATCCTTATTCCTCTCTCTCATCTTAGAAATAAAGATAATATAAAATTTCTTTTAAGAAGTTGTGGATTCTTTGCCTAATCTTCATCTCCACCATTTCCCAATCAGATTACTCTTTCCTTTCCTCTTCACACACATACTCTAATCTCATAATTTTAATTTTATGTAGCAATAAGTTTTACACATGCTAGGTATCAGCATAATAAAAACTAGACATATAGAGAAAAATAAAACACCATATATTCCTCAAGAACTTCATAATCTGGTAAAAGAGATATTTAAGTTAAAACATTTTGTGCATTCATTCATTTATTTTCTCAACAAGCAATAACTGAATGCCTTAAACATATCTCTCATTGTGCTGGAGATGGGGGAAAAACACCATGGGTTGACACCATGGTGCTTATAATCTAGCTGGAGTGGGGGTGTGATAGACAGCAAATACATAGATACAATTGTGTAATTAAAGTTGAGTAAAGTTGTTTGAAAGTAAATAGCATGCTCTAAAGACAATATAGTGACTCATTCAGAAATGGACATCAAAAGAGGTCAAGAAGACACACACACAAACACACACACAAAAAAAAATTCAAAAGAAAATCAGGAGAGCCAAGGGAAGAGAGAGTTTCAATGAAGAGAAGTCAATTCTGGCAAATCGTATTTTGCACAACTGAGAAGTGTTTTTTCACATGTCTCTCTGGATAGGAGACTGGGGAGTGTCATGGAAGACGTCTCAGAGGAGGATATTCTTGAATAGAACCTTAATGCATGTAGGAGTCTGTCAAAGTGAAAAGTGATATATACTGCATTCCCAGAAAGGAGAAGACCTATAAAAGCATGGAAGTATGAATAAGCATGACACAGTTAGGTAATAGAAGTTATTTCCACAAAGCTGAGGCATAAGTTCTATAGTGAGAAGAAGCAGTATCTTAAATAATGACAATGAATAGGAGGTCTTGAATGCCATAGAAAGGAATTTGAACTTTATCTGATAGACAATCAAGTAATTGCATTTTATATGGAAAAATATTTGACCAGATTTGTACTTTAAAAATGTCACTCTGATTATAAAGGAGTAATAAAAAGGGTGACAATTTGGGCAAAAGAAAACATAGGAGGACATTGTAATCATAACTTAGTAACAATATGTAGGATGCCAAAAGCCTGGTATGATCCATTAGAGTAATTCATATGTGAATTTATAAAGTTTAAAGTTATGGTAGTGGCAGTTAAACCAGAAGGAAACAAAAGACCCAATAATAGAATATGCCCAAGATATTTCAGAAAAATTTAAAGAGGGGCAGAGCAAAGATGGCTATAGGACTTATGATAGGATTCCATTTATCTAGACCAGAAATTCCTTTTATTTAAAATGAATAAATCAAATGGAGATATAGAAGAAATATTTACATCTTCAAAACTGGAGCTTGAGAAAGAAAATAAGCTTGAGGTTCCTATTTTTAGAACCATCCATTTAGCAAGTTCAGTTGGAATCTTTAAAAGTGCATGAAGGAAAGCAATGTAGAAGCCTTCCTAAGTAAAAACTTTAGAGCTACAAATGCAGAAAATTCAATACTAGTCTATAGCTACAGCCTACATTTTGAGGCAAGGAAGACAAGACTACTAAGGAATACTGTATATTGAAACGACATACAAGAAAGGAGTAGATCCAGAACACTAACATGCCATGAAAAACATCTGGGTCATTTCAGAGTTGGTTTATTAGTTTCAGGTTGGCATGTCATGGAAACTCCAGATTCTGTTATTCCCTACAGAGTGTTGCATTTTTGGTTTGTGTTTTGCTTTTCCAGTTTCCTTGGCTACTACAAAGTAGTAAGCCAAGGTAGTTTCCTTGGTTAAACTCAAA
Source organism: Prionailurus bengalensis (assembly GCF_016509475.1). Classification (NCBI taxonomy): domain Eukaryota; kingdom Metazoa; phylum Chordata; class Mammalia; order Carnivora; family Felidae; genus Prionailurus; species Prionailurus bengalensis. The sequence continues at coordinate 112,948,687 of NC_057354.1, forward strand.
CTGCAAACTCTGTCTCTTGGTTAACATCTCAAATCTAGTTCAGATCTTTTGTCCTTAGCTGACCTATTTGGAATATGTCCATTGCATGAATATTTCAGGGGTCATCCAGAGATCTTGCAGAGAGTTTACACATGAAGCTCCTCCTTTCTGACTCTCCATTTTCCAGGATTCCTTTGTCATTTTTCAGCAGCAGTGACTGCCTTGAATTCTGTATTCTAATTCTTCAGTTCCAGCCTCTCAGACATCTCCAAAATTAGATGATTTCTAGGCTTCTCCTCACTTTTACAGTGATATTCTGAACACAGCTTAGTAGAAATGACCTAATTTAAATACCATTCTTGGGATGCCTGGGTAGTTCAGACTGTTGAGCATCCGTCTCTTGATTTCAGCTCAAGTCATGATCCAGTGTCGTGGGATCAAGCCCTATGTTGGGCTCTGTGCTGAGCATGGAGACTGCTGAAGATTCTCCCTCTCCCTCTGCTCCTCTCCCCTGCTTGTTCTCTCTCTCTCTCTCTCTCTCTCTCTCTCTCTCTCTCTCTCTCTCATAAAATAAGAATAAAAAACACCATTCTTAAGAAAATTTCTGATTAATACAAAACATAATGAGCTATTACCTCCCTTACACACAACAGACTATTTTAATTCATGCTACTCAAGACTGTATTCACATTTAAGTACCCATTCATTCCTTTTAAGCTTCAGATCAATTAAAATCATATTTTCCTTTTGTTTTTGTTCTTCACAAAGCAGTTCATAAATTAAGACTTGTCAGTTGAAGAACATCAACATAAGCTTCCTCTACTTTCTAAATATGTAATTTACTTAGCACATGACCTAAAACAATCTTCACATAATTTCAATGTTTTTGTTATAGATTTATTTATTCATTCATATTTATTCTTGCAGCAAATATTTTTAAAATATTTTTTATGTTTATTTATTTTTGAGAGAGAGAGAGAGACAAAGCATGAGCATGAGTGGGGGAGGAGCAGACAGAGAGGGAGACATAGAATTCGAAGCAGGCTCCAGGCTCTAAGCTGTCAGCACACAGCTCGATGCGGGGCTCCGACTCTCAAACCATGAGATCATGGCTTGAACCTAAATCAGATGCTTAACCAACTGAGCCACCCAGGTGCCCCCATTCTTGCAGCAAATATTTATTGAAATCCTCTAAGGCACTTGAGAAACAGTAAACATTACTGATAAATTACTCTTCTTATTTGGGGTGCTAAATTATACACAGGTAAACAAGTGATAACATGAGATAACATATCTACAAAACATACTAATTCAAAGGAATATATGCACATTTATGTGCATGATTATCTACAGTAGCCAAATTATGAAAATAGCCCATGTCCACTGACTGATAAATGGATTAAAATATGATATATATATATATATATATATATATATATATATATATATAAAATATTCCATTATATTTCATTATATATATAATTCCATATATATTACATATAAATATATTATGTAATAGCTAGCTAGCTAGCTAGATAGATAGATGAAATGGAATAGTAGTCAGCCACAAAAATGAAAGAATGAAATCTTGCCATTTGCATCGACATAGATGGAGCTAGAGAGTATTATTCTAAGTGAAATAAGTCAGAGAAAGACAAATGCCATATGATTTCACCCATATGAAAGGGAAAAAAAAGAGAGAGAGATGCAAACCAAGCAACAGACTCAACTATAGAAAACGAACTGATGGTTATCAGAGGGGAGGGTTATCAGAGGGGAGTGGGTAGGAGAATGGGTTAAATAGGTGATGGAGATTAAGGAGTTCATTTGTTGTGATGAGCACAGGGTGTTGTATGGAAGTGTTGAATCATTGTACTGTACACTTGAAACAAAGATTAGAAACACTAAAAAGTTCAGGGGCCCCTGAGTGGCTCAGTCAGTTAAGTGACTTCAGCTCAGGTCATGATCTCACACTTTGTGAGTTCGAGCCCCGCATCGGGCTCTGTGCTGCCAGCTCAGAGCCTGGAACCTGCTTCAGATTCTGTGTTTCCTTCTATCTCTGCCTGCCCCCTGCTCACACTCTGTCTCTCTCTGTCTCTCAATAACAAATAAACGTTAACAATTTTTTTAAAAGAAATACTGAAAAATTCAAAGTTAGAAAAAAAATCATGTGTCACTTTAGTAAATTCCTTCCATCTGCCAGAATGCACTAGGAACCCAATTGTTTGGGTATTTTAAATCATGAAAAAATCAACCCATTTAATTTTTGTGTCGTAGACAATGTTTTTTCATCTCACCATAATTATATCATCAGAGAATTTATTCAATAATATTGTCTACTTGTTGAAATATTTTCTCCATGTTCTAACCAAGAAATTTCCACTGCTTTGAGGTTTATCTCATTGAATTTCCCTTATTTATCTTTTCTATCTCCCCTTAATCTAAGTGACAACACACACATATATATGTATGCATACTAGTTAAAGTAGATGAAAAATCCCCAGGAGTGGGCACATAATAGTCATTCTCCACCCATCCCCCAAGGTACCCAGTGTTAAAAACATCTCACACATAATAGGGAGGCAATAAATGTTAGTTGAATTATTAAATAACATGATTAAGCAATTCTTTAAAAAATGTGCAAAAATCAAATGGCCAAGGAAGAAGGAATTAATTTTAAAACATCAGATAAATGAAAGCATTTTAGCAAACTGTTAGCATCCTGTACAGCTGGAGTGCTTTCTACATGAGTAATAGCCACAACATTATCATTCCTTAAAAATACAATGTATAACATCAAATTCTTGGTGGGGAGACATCCATTACAGATCTCAGCGATACAATTTATTTTATGATGCATATGATAGTTCTTTGGATAGTATCTAGTAAGCATATATCTTTATATACTTGCCCATTAAATTTTACCTACGGGAAAGGAAATAATTCTGTATAGAAGAGAAAGATCCTCTTCCTAAGCCTTCATTTACTCCTTGCCAGAGATGCAAGAGGTCAGTTTAAAGAACAGACCTTCCCAAGATGCTTCTTGATGCCATACATTTTAACCAGTTTATCACATGTCTTCATAATAAATAACATGCTATTTTATATCATCCTCTAATCATTAGTTGTAGAGATACACCATTTGAGAAAGAAAACATTTGCATTCTGATTTGAATTTGTCTGTTAAATGTCATTTTTTAATACAAGCATACATATACACAGTTCATCCTAAAAGAGAACAATATTCAGTAAGCAAAATGAAGAAATCTTATAGCTACTTACCACATTTCGAAGAAATGCACCCTAGGTGAACAGAGAGAGAGAGAGAAAGAGAGGGAAACCATAAGAGATTCTTAATGATAGAGAACAAAAGGAGGGTTGAAGGAGGGAGGTGAGTGGGGGGATGGGCTAGATGGGCAATAGGGTTTAAGGAGAGCATTTGTTATGATGAGTTCTGGGTGTTGTACATAAGTGATGAACCACCGAATTCGACTCCTGAAACCAATATTGCACAGTAGGTTAACTAACTAGAATTTAAATAAAAATTTGAAGAAAAAAGAAAGGAAAAAGGAAATGCCCCCTTTTGATACAATAAACAGTGCATAAGATAGTCATTCCCTAGATAGAGAACATGGCACACTTCATTATATATTTTAGTAAATTGTAAAAGTAAAAGTGCTTGGATATATGCCCGTTAGGTTGGTTACCTTTTTACCTTTTCTCTGTGTCAGACTAAATAATCCCTATTCTTCTCTCTTTTCCTACCATAATATTTTAATCTTCTTAGTACACCTCATGTCTAAATTTCTTAAATCTTTAGAATTATGGTGTCAAACTGGGCACAGAGCTTCAGTAACAGGTGTTTGCTAAGTGCTGGCTTTCCTGAGACGATTATCATACTGTGCTTACATGCTGTTCTCAAGTCCACGAATCCCAAGTTTATACTCACTTATAAATGAAAGTAATGCAAGAATTTCTACTTCTTCTAGTAGGAAGGAAAATCAATGAAAATATTTCACAATCTCTTAGCTTCCTTAACAGACTGAAATAAAATGTTTGCCACAACAATATTCATAAGAAGCACTGTCATTTTAGAAAATACATATGCAAACATCAAGCACTCTTAGGCCAGGCCCATATGCCTACAGCTTTGGACATTTGCACATTAATTCTAGGGCACAGCACTAAGGACTAAGATTATATTTTTATCATCATGGCTGAATTCTCATGATGGTTATAGGAGAGGAAGAAAACAACCTCCAAAGAGTCATTTTGACACATTCTGAGAAGCATATATTTTACTCACTAAAGTAAAAATATTATTTCAGTGTCTGTAAAATATTTGGGGGAAGCTCTGAGAGGAAAATCAGTCATGTCGTAACCAAAAAATAAGGTTAGAGGATAAGAAAATAAAGATAACACATGAATAAGGAAAATGTATCTTTTTGCCTATTATCTCTAAGCTGGGTCTAACAAAAAGGCAATGATTCAATTGAGAAAATAAATTATTGTTTTAATAAGGCATGATCATTGACTTATGAGAGATTAAATTTGACCCTCTATGACCCAGTGTCATAGGCAATCATTTAACAAAATCCCTTCCCCTGCTCCATAAGAATTTGACCTTGTTTAGCTTTCTAGCTTTGTTTCCCTAGCAGCCAGATAAGGGTAGGCTATAAACTCTGTTACGAGTCAATATTGATTAGAGCAGAAATGGTCCCTGATTGGTAGATCTCATCTGGACTAGGAGGAACTACAAAGAAATGATCATTCCAGATGCAGGCACCCCATGAAGACACACGATTTGGGCTCCCTTGAGTATAGTGACTCTTCTGTGCATACATGGCTCTCTAACTGACCCTGGAAGCCAGCCCTTGGAGATAATACAAGATATTTTGGCTTTTGAGGAAAATGAAACTTCTAAGTACAGAAGGCTCTGGAACTTTAACCAACGTGAATCTTATCTCCTTGTATGTGAGCTATCACCTGGAGAAAATGACTCCTGGTTGCGTCCATGAATGTTTCCTTTAGAAATGTCTAATTCTGCTCTATTAGCAAGATGTGATTCCTTTCCTATATCATTTTCATTAGATTGGTGCCAAATATGGTCTATGGATTGGTCCTAGGAATCTCAATGTTTATTCAAGTAACCCCTAAAACTTATATATGCAATTATAATCACTGTACACTGAAAAATGTCATAGATATAATGTGCTCAGGTCTCCAACTTTGAATAAATGTGCCATTTTAAAAGATCTAATATGATACATCTCTTTCCTTACATATATTTTTACAACTTGTCACTAGTAGCATACCAATGGTTGAGTACATTGTCTTTAGAGAATTAAAATACAATGATAAAATCAGCTCGTTTGCTTTTTATGATCACCACGTATCCAGAAATCTAAACAATTTAAATGACAAAATATTGCCTACAGACACTAATTGCTCTCACTTTGATACCTTTGGTACATGTCATGAAAGTGGCATTTAGCTTTCAAGGGGATTTTTATAAATCTAACAAGAGTCAGAATCCAGGATCCTAGGTAGGCTTATAGATTGCCAAGTGATTAGCGACCAAAAGGATAATCACTAGAAGAGTCATTTCCTTCTTGCAATTACACCCTTTTCTCTTTCCATCCCTTTGCATGAAGCACTTTCCAAGGAGTCTAAAACAAATACCAAAGTGCAATGACTTGCCCCTCTATCAACACTACCAACACTAGTACTTTATAGATGAGGTTAAGCCAGAGAAGAGACCAGCCAGTGTGGTTTAGGCAGGTCTTAGAAAACGAGGAAACACTCACTCTTTAAAATGTGTTGGCCTATACTTGGCATTTAATGAAAAAAAATAATAATCACAAGAAAATGGTACATATGCTAAGTAATCCAAAAATCACCTAGGTATGCATGCAATCACCTAGCCAAGGTATAAAGGTAAAGTTCTCTAACTGACACCTATACATTATCTGCCTTTAACTGCCTAATCCATGAATTGCCTTCAATTCTAATGTAAACACAGCAGGAAAATCAAAACAACACATATTAGTTAGAGCAATGGGGTCCCCTCAAAAACTCTCCAAAGAGGAAGGAAAAAACATTGCTTACAATTTAAAACAAAACCTCTTTATGTCTACCCAGATTGGTTTGACCACTGTGCCAGTGAGGTATGGAGCCCACTTCCACTATCTATAACTCCAGGCTGATATCTATGACATTCAGTGGGATTTGGTCAAAATGCTCTCAGGATCCCTCCCTGTCTCTCAAAGTCAGTGGTGTTTTAACTAATTTGAATTGTTGGCTATAAGTAGAACCTTGAAAACTAAAGAACTCTTTAGTAAATTCATCCCTAATCTTGGAAAAACAAATCACAAATCATACCATGGTTTGGTAATTGTTTTTCTTTCTATCTTTTTTTTTTCATGTTTATTTATTTTTGAGAGAGACAGAGCATGAGCGGGGCAGGGACAGAGAGAAAGGGAGACAGAATCCAGAGCAGGCTCCAGGCTCTGAGCAAGCTGTCAGCACAGAGCCTGATGCAGGGCTCGAACTCAACCATGAGATCATGACCTGAGCCGAAGTTGGATGCTTAACCAACTGAGCCACCCAGGTGCCCCGTTTTTCTTTCTAACTTTAAAAATGCTTTTTGCATTGTGAATATGCCCTCTCCAAGCTTACTCTTCTTAATTTTTTTAAGAAGTCACTGAAATCTCTTATCCCACAACTTAATTATGCTTCTGTAAGCAATATAAGTAAGTTAGAAATTCCCTTTCTCTCCATTTAACTTAATCAAAAGTTACTTCTTCAATAAAGATTCCCAGTGCTATGGTAAGCAGCTTTATGAATCAAAGAAAAGTTGAGAGAAATCCAACAACTTCTTGGATACAATCAGCAAGGGGCACTGTCAATAAGTGTCAAGCTAATAGAATTGCTTTAAATCTTGGATAAATTAAGGTAAAGCCACATAATTTCAGATATACAAGTGATTCCCTAGTGGGATGAAATTTTTTGTAGGCAAGATCAGAGATCAATGACAACCAGCTACTTTAAATACAATTTCATTCCGTTCTCATTAAATGTTCCTATAAATGCCTTTTCACCAATGGTGAAAATTAGTTTCTGGGAGATCCTAATTCCATATGTAAGTGTTTATTTAAAGTACAATTCCTTTTATTTATAATTTGTAAAACCCAGAATTTTCTGTTCCTGTGAGGAAACATTACCTAATATATTATGCTTCTAAGCAACCAGCTCAAAAAAGAAACAAAAAGCTTTGAAACAAGATGATATATTAGACTGTAGTCACCAAGAAGAAAATGCCATTGTAACATTCAAGGAAAATATATAATTATCACACATTAGCAGCAGGATCGAAGTGTATATTACAGTTCTCTGCATATGATAGGACATTTGTATTCCTGTGAGCTTGATGGGAAATGGAAGGAGGAATGGGAATCGTGCCTGAAAAATATTAAAAATCAATGAAGAAAATATAATTTGTACTTAAAAAAAAGAAACTTAAAGATAAAATTGAATATGTAAAATAGAGAAACAGTGCAAGGAACACACTCTGAGACCTGTCTTTACCTAAATGTTTGGTATCCAGAATATTCTGATAGGTTCCATAATTGGGACTGATGAAGAATGCTTCACATTATGAACACGGTAGTTCTCTTGAGTCTATTATCCATTCCTGATGCCCTAATATGAATGTATCTAGAATAGCAGAGAGGGTATATAGGCTTTGGAGTCAGATAGAAATGAGTTTAAATTACACCTCAAGCATTTACTATACATGAGAACATAAGCAATCCCTTAACTTCTCTGAGCTTTTGTCGCTTCTCATTTTTAGACCTAATTTCATTCAGAAGGTGTCAAGGCAGAATTAAATATAATAGTATATTCAAGGGGCACCTGGGTGGCTCAATTTGTTGAGGGTCCAACTCTTGATTTTGGCTCAGGTCATGATCCCAAGGTCATGGATCGAGCCCTGCATTGGGATCCCTCACTGAGCATGGAGCCTGCTGAAGATTCTCTCTCTCTCTTTCTCAATCTGCCCCTCTCCCCAGCTCACACACACTCTCTCGCTAAAATTAAAAAAAAGAAAGAAAGAAAAAGAAAATTAGTATATTCAAATATCTATGAAGGGATTCATATTAAATGCTAGGGCAGTCACAACTGGATAGAAATAAACTAGAAATCTATTGTCTCACAGTTCTGGAGACAAAAAGTCCATAATTGAGGTATCAGCAGGGCTGCGCCTCTCCTCCCCCTGACCCCACTACAGGCTCTTGATCTTCTAGCTTCTTTCTGTAGCTTCCTTCTGGCAGCTTCAGGTGTTCCTTGGCTTGTGACTACATCACTCCAAATTCTGCCTCCTTGTAAACATGACCTTCTACTCTATATCTTCCAGGCTGGTCTCTTCTGAGGGCATTTGTGATTGGATATAGGGCCCACCTGAATAATCCAGGATGCTCTCATCTTGCTATCTTTAACTTTATTACATCTGCAATGACCTTATTTTGAAATAAGGTCACGTTCACAACTTTTGGAACATAGACATATCTTTTGGTGGACCACCCTATAGCCTACTATGAGACCTAAAACATAAAAATGCTCAATAAATGTCAGATTTTTCCTAAAAATATATACAATGCATAAATTTACAGATTTGTAAGATAAGCTTAAGCAAGATAAGGAGGGATGAATAGGACTCTGGTATTAAAATTAGTCCTCATATGATGAAGATCACTGTTTTTCTAAGATTAAAATATTTATAGAATTTGTAAAATTTTTTATATCCACCCATCTAAGTTCACTTTTCTCCAGAATAGTTCTGGAGGAGCCATGCCTTCCCATTTACTATTACATCTCAAAGCCCTAACCGAATGCCTGGCACTTAGTAGGAATGCAATAAATATTAATACATAAATAAATGAAAAGAAGCCAAGGCCTAAGTCTTACAAGTAGCTGGGGTAGAGCCAGGTTTACAAAGTTGTTGATCTAATCACTGTTACTATCACTGAAAGAATGTTTTGTTGATGTTAGTTTGTTTTTACTACAAACAAATTGAACCACACATTAGCACTGTAAGAAAGTATCCAGAGGAATTCATTCTGTGGTTTGACTTGGAACCAGAATGTGGCTTATCAGTCATTCATGGAGCCTGATCACTGACAAAGCCTTATGGTTTTGAGTAGGTATACTGAATAAATCAAAAGAATTCTTGCAAGATAAGGTTGGTGTTCAAAATATGTCATGAGCCCTTACAGACAGGATTATTTCAAAAAGGAGCCTATGTGGTAGGATTTGGAAAGCATCCTACCAAAATGTATCTTCTGCCTTCTAGAAGTTTCACTGGAACTTAGTCCTTTAGGTTAAGATGACATTATATCTTTTTAAAAATCTCCATTAAAATGCAAATACTCCTTGGGAGAGCATCATATTTTAAGTTATTTATTAGTATATACAAGTATATGAATATAAACAATTGTGGCATTTTGCTAGATATTGTGAAGTCTATGGTGATAAACCAAGGCCTTGCACTGAAGAAGTCTGTGGTCCCGTGGGAGAGACAAGATCTGTACAACTAAATCTAATTCAGGACATAAAGCATTAAGATCCAAAGTAAAAGTACCAATTGTTACAGGAACACAGGGTAGCAAGCTATTAATTCGAGAGAAGGAAGGAAGGAAGGAAGGAAGGAAGGAAGGAAGGAAGGAAGGAAGGAAGAAAGAAAGAAAGAAAGAAACAGAAAGAGAGAGAGAGAAAGAAAGAAAGAAAAGAAAAGAAAAGAAAAGAAAAGAAAAGAAAGAAAGAAAGAAAGAAAGAAAGAAAGAAAGAAAGAAGTAGAATTTGAATGGGATTTCAAAAAACTGGGTTGGGTATTGACAAGGAAAAATGTAGAAAAGGCCATTAAGAGGCTGGGCAAAGTAGGAAGAAGAGAATGTTCCAACTACCAAGAAAAATGGGGACAGGGAGAAACTGCACAGAGGGGCACACAGTTTTCTAGGCACCCCATCTCAAGTATTTACCATGCTTCCAGCATTGCCTATAATTTCAGAGAAATTCCAGAGGGTCAAATAAGCAGAGTGATACTGGATTTGGGGGTGGAGGTCCCTGAGGGATAGTCAGAGAAAGAATGTTTGGAAGAGAGAGGTTCAGGAAGACCAAGTCAAAGCTGAATATTGTGACCAAGAAGGGAATCCTCTAAACACATTTCCATTCATTCCTAGACTTCTGAACTGATCTTAGAAGCCACCCAGGGGATAGGGCCTGGCATGAGTACTCTCTACTGAGTGGCTTCTCCTCAGCCAGCCAGCTCAGAACCTCACCTAGCCTCTTCTCTCTGTTCTCATGGCCACCTATTCTCTTGAAAGATGCTCCTCCAAGCCACTCTCCAGATCCAGCAACACCTCCACCCCACCATTTTTTCTCTTTCTCTTTTCTTGCTCCTCTTCATGCTACTGCCCAAGACCTTTCTTCTTCATTTTCCTTCATACTCTTGTGCTAAGTTGATTTAGCTGTATTTGGTCCAGGAGGTAGGAAGACAGTGCTATTAAAAGTCCTTAAAAAAAAGACCAAGTCAGTTGCTCCCAAATATTTGCATAGGAAAAATGGTGTATTTAACTGACTTGGTGAGGAAAAAAAAAATTATGTTTGCTTAACTGGGGAAATTGCTTCTTCAGTGCAATGCATTTCCATGGCCTAATAAAGGATTAACAGCACACCTACTGTGGAAGTACCTTTTAAAAGCCTCAACCTATGCCTGTAAACTCTAAATTGCTGTTTTCAAGTGTCTACTTCCTGCTGAGCTGCTTTTGTTCTTTTCATGAAGCTTCCCTGATCTATTATGACTGCTGCGTGCTTCTAATTTTCCTGAGCATACAGTCATTTCTAAGGATGACTTCATACATCTTATATAGGGCTTTTAAAACCATTTGTGAAGAAAAGTGAGTATTTAAGAGCAAAATGCATTTCTGAGGGTCTCCAATAATGGGAGTGATCTCTTAATTAGACATTTCCTTTGCTATTAGGGATAAGATTCTTTTGTAAGCCTGTCTTTTCCCATTGTTGTTCAAGTTCAAAGATGGAAATTAGTGATTTCCTGAAGATTCATGCTACCCTTCTTTAAATAGGAGATTATTGAGAGGTAGGCATATTTTGGGCCTTGATCATTTTAGACATTTTTGACCAACATGAGTACATCGATGTAACAATGAGTTTACTTTTTCCAGTTCATAAAAACTTGAAATAGTTATATATTTAAAAAATGTTATTTTCCTACCCTAAGTGAAACCTTATTTTTTTCTTTTACTTCAGGAGAATTTTAGGTACCAAAAAAAGCTCCTTCACCTTCACTTTTAGAGTCTCTTTTCCCTAACAGTTTTCTTTCATTAATAACATTAGAATAATTTTTATCCCTACCTTTGTCCAACAATAAAACAAAGAATTAAGAATAGCTCTTTTTAAAAGTATAGTTGAAAAAAAATAAATAAAAAAAAAAACTTAAAAAAGGGGCGCCTGGGTGGCGCAGTCGGTTAAGCGTCCGACTTCAGCCAGGTCACGATCTCGCGGTCCGGGAGTTCGAGCCCCGCATCAGGCTCTGGGCTGATGGCTGTTTCCGATTCTGTGTCTCCCTCTCTCTCTGCCCCTCCCCCGTTCATGCTCTGTCTCTCTCTGTCCCCAAAAATAAATAAACGTTGAAAAAAAAATTTAAAAAAAAATTAAAAAAAAAATAAAAGTATAGTTGACACCCATGTGACATCAGTCTCAGGTGTACAACAGGGATTAAATGCTGTATGTTACGCTATGCTTACCACAAGGGTAGCTACAATGTCATGGACTATATTCCCTATGCTGTGCCTTTTATCTCCGTGACTTATTCACTCCATAACTGAACGTCTGTATCTCCCACTCCCTTTCACCCATTTTACCCAGCCCCCAGCCCCCTTCCCTCTGGCAACCATCAGCTTGAACTCAGTATTTATGGAAGAATAGCTTCCCTATTTTGTTTTCTTTTGTTTCAAAGGTGCAGCAGTTGCTAGAACTGCCTCTGCCATTACAGTCTGTATTATAATTTATATTGTAATGTTCTTTGTTAAAGGAGGAAGGCAAGGTTAAGCTTCTCCTGGAAAGGAGAATTGAAACAAGGACTGCTTACATGCAGCTTGTGAGAGATGATATAGAAAAGATAATTTTTCTTTTCTTTATATCTCAGTCTAAATTTCATTCTTACAAATGAAATCCCAAAATGCTTAGCAAATGGAAACTTCTCAGCTGTAAGGCTTGAGTTAAACTTATCCAAATTCATGGCCTTCTAAGATAATTCAAAAATAAACAGTCACCTCACTGATCTATTATGACCTATACCACTTCACAAATCCAGGCACTTGATCCACCAATGGATGAACTTTGCCCGATCTATAGTCCTGGCTAGAAGGTCAAAGGTAATAAAGAAATCTGTATGACACAACCATTTTGCTCCTGTGTGAGATAACAATGAAAGCTTCTAAATATTTATTTCTCCTAAATTAAAAAATTAAAGATGAAAATACTGCAAGATAATATCAAAGGCAATGAAGCAGTCAGGTAATGGCCTGGGCCAGATTTGGGGTAAACATTTATTCATCGCTACTCTCACAGAAAATGTGCCTGGTGCCTGAACTCCCTGAGCCATGTGGGTCTGACCATCTGAACAAGCCTCTTCAGTCATAAGGTCAGTACTTAACCTGATTACACCTTTAGGCTAATTTCTTTTTAATGTGGTTATAGAACAGGCTTTTGGAAAAATTAGTCCATTTGTTGGCCACTGAGTACAGAAGATGTGCATTGGCAGAGTTAGAAGGAGACAGCTCAAGGGTGTTCCAAGACTGGTTTTGCCATGTTCTAAGTCTGTGACCTTGGGAAAGATAATTTTAAAAAGTCACATGCAGAAGTTAATTCATGGTATTCTCTGCATTGCTAAAGATACCAACTATTGAATTGTATTCAAGTCATTTAATTATTCAGTGTACCCAAAATAATACTGCTCAGAGTCATTCTGAGCATTAAACAGGGAAGAATAGATGAGGAGGTGACTGGTAAAATACACAGGAGCATACATGGGTTGATATGGCCCTCATATTGCCCATTAACAAATAAACATTTCACATGAGAAACCATTTTATCCACCTCAGTAAGGTAAACAGTATGGTCCTAAAATGTGTATTTGGAAAACCACTAGGGAATCATTTTTAAAGCAAATCATTCTTTTACATCACAAATACCTTCCTACTACTCAAGCTATTATATTAAAATGGACAAGTCTGAAATAAAAGTACACATGCCAGGCCTTTGCTGTACAACTTTGTAATACCTCTGACTAAATGTTAGAGTATATTTTCCAATGACTTTGGGCTTGGCCATGTTTCTGCTTTGTAAATAACACACAATAGCACTTAATATTCCCTTCACCTACACATGAGAGCACCTGTTTCTCTGTGGCCTTATCAAAACTTGACATATCATATTCATTAATTTTAACAAATCTGGTAAATAGAAAATCATGTTATTTTAACTTGCCTTGACTTTCATATACATATTGAACATGTGTATTTATGCTTCCATTGAAAATCTTTTTCATATCATTTCCCCTATACTTTACTGGATGCAATCTTTTTGTTTATATCTACAAAAATTATATTTTAAGTACTCTTTACTATAACAACTCAACTCAATTTATCCCACTGAAAATTACATTCTTGAGAATGTAAAGATATATATATATGTACAATTTGTTCACAATAGTATAATTTAAAATAATTCAAAAAAATTCTTTGAGGGAGAAGTAATGGGAGGAAGTCCTGCATTTTCTTGTTCTTATCTTATCACAATGATAAACATATTCTTTCACAGTTTTTAAACTTAAAAATTTAGACTGGCAAAAGAAAACTAAAACAACACAATCAGAAAGAAAAAAACACTACTAGCATTTCTACTGTTGAACAGCCTTTCTATTCTACCCATATGTGTATCAGTATGTATTTTTATACTGCATCATTTTGTAACCTACATGTTTCATTTAACAATATATAATGATAATTTTTCTGATGTTAATACTCTTCTACAACATCATTTTTAAAGGATTTCCTTTATTTTATTATTATTATTTTTTTAATGTTTACTTCTGAGAGAGAGACCGAGAGAGTGTGAGCAGGGGAGGGCAGAGAGAGTGAGACAGCTCTCAGAGAGCCCAACACTGGACTGGAACTCATAAACCGCAAGATCATGACCTGAGCCAAAGTTGGACGCTTAACTAACTGAGCCACCCAGGTGCCCCTACAACATTATTTTCAATGTCTATAAAATTTTCCTTTGTACTGTATTTAGCTAATCCTTTCTTTCAGGCATTTATGTTTTTCCTACTTTTTCACTATACTAAATAGTGCTTTAATAAATATTTATATTGCCATAGCTTTATGTACTTATTTAATTGTTCTTTTTACTAACCCTTACTTTCAAATATATTATTGTAAATAAAAGAATCATCAAAACTTCATCTACAATATCAATTGTTTCCCTCATACTTTGGGCACAAACCTGAGGCTAATGGGATGATTTTTGATGCTCTACTTATTACAGGAAAAAAATTAAGGGTGAAAAAAGAAATACATACACATTTCCCAGGACTTCCATCCAAATTATCCTAAAAAGTACATTCCCAAATCAGGCAGGCAAGGTTATTATTAAATACATTTCAAACCCATGTTTGAGCTAATATACTGGTTGTGGCCAAATTTATAACCTACCAAAATTCTGCTTTGTGAACTTCATGTAAATTATATATAATAGGTTAAACCATAGGAAATTGCCATTTTTTGACAATTACAGACCTATGAAATGAAAATATATTGCTAGCTCTGGTATGTAATATAATAATCTATTTCTTTTTCTAAAAATGAAAGTCAATTATTGAATATTTATAGTGATGGTTAGCTATTCCTGATTTTATGTTTTCGGTTTAATTTATAGGTTTATATATTACTGAAACCTGAATAAGAAATATGATTTTGAACTCTAATATTGTTTATGGGAAAACAGGTTTCACAGCATTATTGATTTCTAGGAACACATTCCAGCAAAATGGTCATTTCTAGAAGCTATAGAAGAAGAAATGATCAAAATTGGGCCATTTTTCTCATTTGGTAAAACTATACAAAATTTAAGAATTATAGGACAAAGCATATTTGGGATCCTTTGTCCAATGTGGCTGAGCAGAAACTTTGTAAATATTTACTGATATGACTACTATATTTCACCTATGAGCTTTTCTCATTTTATAGGAAAAACTAATTAATAGAACTAAAATATTTACCTTAACTGGGTATTTTGTGCTTCTTTTACCAGAATTCTGAAATAGGACAACAAGCTTTCCCTTTTAACTGCTGTCTTCAGAGCATAATTTTATAAATGTGAATGATTTTAATATATATCTATATCTATATATTCTTTATTTGCACAGTACAGTTACCAAGGTAGAGACCAGCTCCTTGCATTTTAATTAAAAGAGAGAATAAAAGGAATGAATGCTGGAAAGAGAGTCACAAAGCAATATTACTTGGGTTCTCAAAGCACCACCATCCCTAGAGTGGTAAGAGTTCTTGATTTCACCTCCAGAGCTCACTGGGGCAAAAATGACCAGCTTCCTGTAGAGATGAAGCAGAAACCCAGCTAGTCTATGTTCATGCTATTGCTGACACCAAAGCCTCCGTATCACTTCTTTCTGAAATGAGAGTATCCCAACCTAACAGAGTGACCAACTCACCTCATCCAGATATCTTTTGTTATACTTCTTGGTGTCTTCGCTTCCATTACAAGGTCTCTTCCAATTTTCCCAGGCCAAAGTAGATCCTCAAGTTGGCAGAGATGTCACATCTTGTCAGTGTTCTGCTTAGTCAGGGGGTGTCGACTTCAAACTTAGCCTGAACTCCAATTATTACACCAAAATTCCACAATATATGGGATCTAGAACTTAATATCAGAGTACAAGCTGAAAATCTCATATAGTCAATGTACAAACCTTTAAATACTAGCTCTCCTTCCATGTGGAGAGATGCTCACACTATCAGAGGCATGTGTGAGCCAAATTCAAAAAGGAATACAAAAGATAAAGTCTTCCATTGCACACCGTGGTACATGCTCTTTGAAATTTAGTGATAGTGAATCTAGAAAGGTCCATAAAAATTAAATTCTAATTTTGACTTTCTAGTTTCTGTCATGTATGTGTAGTTGAATTTGAAAGTTTAATTTCTGTATTAATTAAGCGAGTCCCATGTCCTCACACAGATACATCCCAGGGGCAAAATTTAGCATATGAGCCACACAGTGTCTTCAGCCTCTAGTCCTCCATGCAAGAGTCAACCTTAACTGAGAATCCTGCTCCTCTCAAAGCAGATTCTTGGGATTATTTTTCTTCAAGATGGACTGGTAAAAGCCACTCCAGTCCACAAGATTTGCTTTAACAAATTCGAATTTCAAAAGAGAAGTCCCAGATCTTTTCCTCATTTAAATTTGTTGGTAGAAATAGAAGTGGTACAATTCCTGCACTTAAAACTATATAAGATCATCCGAGCTCCACATAGAGAAGAAAATGACTACCTAGATATGGAGTCTTCATTTGGGTCATTTTACTCCCATATAGAGAGTAACTGCTACATATAAGTGTCATTCCATTTGTTTTCTTCCTCTAGGTGCTCTTCTGAAAAGGCATGAAAGTATGAACAGGAGCATGTCTGATGTCTAGAGGAGGGAACTGTATTAGCATTAATCACCACTATTTCTTCTTTGACGGTCTTATTTCCTACATACAAATCTATGCAAGAAATGATAAGAATCACTCCTATATTCAAATGGAAAACAACAAACAAGAAAACCAACAAAATTTCTCCAAAGTTATTCTCTTTAATTTAAAAATAACCTATATTAGGGCACCTGGGTGGCTCAGTCAGTTGAACATCCGACTTTGGCTCAGGTCATGATCTCGCGGTTTGTGGGTTCGAGCCCTGTGTCAGGCTCTGTGTTGACAGCTTGGAGCCTGGAGCCTGGAGCCTGCTTCAGATTCTGTGTCTCCCTCTCTCTCTGTCCCTCCCCTACTTGTGCTCTGTCTCTGTCTCTGTCTCTCTCTCTCTCTCTCTCTCTCTCTCTCAAAAATGAATAAACATTAAAAAAAATTTTAAATAATGTATATTAAATGGTTTCCACTACTTTGGGGACTCAAATGGTAATAATCTCAAACCAATTCAGAGAAATGAGAAAATATTTGAGTTAGTAAAAGTATTTAGAGTGTCTTCTAACAATGGACATTATTTTGTTCTTTGTTTTAGTAATTTAAACTTAATAATTCAACCATCTTTGGATCGCCCATGATAATGATAATCTGAAAACCAATTCCCACATGGACTGCATTATTTTCCCAGTCTTATAGGATTCTTTACAGAAAATAAAAAAAGATATATGGAAATTTGTGCCACAATTGTATATTCAGCTACTTATCACTTTGTTCACAAGGTATTAGAAAAAGAAAATTGTTTTGAAATGCATCTTTTTACACTATTTACTCATCAGTAGGTTATTCCTTAACAAAGTACATGGTCATAACCCACATAACCTCCAGAAAAGCACAGAGTTGGAAGGTCGTATCATTGCTAAACTAAAACTATTCAATATATCAGTTTCAAATTTTAAAAATCTCAAAGAATATTCAAAAGAATCAATAAAACATAAAGTAGTAGAATTATGGAGCTATGAGAAGCCTTACATTTTTCTAAGAAAAATGTAAAAGCACTTAGTAAACTGTAAAGTACCATACAAATCTATAAAATGTGTGCTGTCCTCATCTATGTAAAGCCCCTCATTTTACAAGTAACAGAATAGAGAGATTGAGAGATTTAAAAGATTCTTCAAAAGCCTTTGCAATGCTATTCAGAAATCATTAGGACTATCAACACTCGTCCCCAGGCAAATTCCCATTAACTTTAATCCACAATTACTGGTCAAGCGTCAGCAGTTTTTCTAGCCATTTTCTTTTAACTCAACAGCTGCATATATCACTAAACGAATCCAGAGAATATAAGAATGTGTATGTAATAGGCATTTTCCAAATTCCCCACAACTGCATATTTTCTCAAAAAGGCAATGAAAGACAAAACTTAAAGCATATTCTGTTTTTCTTAATGTGGCTCACCAAATTCTTTCAGGTTCTAATATATTATTTTCTTTTGTAACTGATAACATTTAGCTATTTAAACATATAGATACAACATTAACCTCTCACCCTGCAAGCTATTAAGAAAAGCTGTTTAGAGACAAAAAGGCAGCAGATTTTACCTTAAGAGTTCAACAAAAGCTGAGTTTAAGTAGTAAATGAAATTGTTGCTGTACTCCCTGGAGCAATGGCTTTCAAATATTTTATTCATGCATTTCTCTCTTTAAAAGAAGGCTTTCCATAAAGCCAAGGAACATGAATGAACAAGGAACCTCTCTGAAATAGGAGTGGGAAGTCCTTAGCAGTGCGACCTTTGACAGGAGCTCCACAGAGTATGAAAATCAACTTAGGAAATAAAGCCCCAACTCCCTAAACTGGCACTTTTGGCCCAGTCTAATTCAACTTTAACCCTGAGATTTAATAAACAAAGGATAAGACAGCAAGGTTTATCAGTCTCTCTGTGGGCAAATTAGCATATTAAAAATGTACAAACGCAACTGGGTGGTAACTAGGAATGGTAGAAAGAAAATAATGTTAGGAAACAGAAGACTTTCTTTCTAGTTTATTCTATGTAACCTAGAGGGCGTGTCCAAATTTCTAGACCTCAGGTGACCCATTTGTCAAACATGAGGAGAGTATCATACTTTATCAGGATACTGGATAAAATAATTTCTTCGTGTTATTTCACACCCTAAGATATATGAATCAATTCAACAAATATTTTTTTGAATGACTGTTTCATGCTAAGGCACAAAAGATATAATGATAGACAAGACAGACAAAATCTTTACATTCAAAGAGAACAAAGTCTAATGAAAGAGAAATTATAATAATTGATACTTGGTAATTCACTTGGGTCTGGACTGCACATACTAGTGACAATCTGAAATTAGACTGATATATGGACTAGGCCATTTTCCTTACATTTCTCTGACCAGAGAACAATGGTCTTAGATTTTTAAGTGTCACAAAGCCACACTCGCCATGGGAAAGGATCAATTTAGGCCACTGGAGTTGATTTCCCTACAAGGGAATAGGGATACTAAGCAATCA
Organism: Prionailurus bengalensis; assembly: GCF_016509475.1. Classification (NCBI taxonomy): domain Eukaryota; kingdom Metazoa; phylum Chordata; class Mammalia; order Carnivora; family Felidae; genus Prionailurus; species Prionailurus bengalensis. The sequence continues at coordinate 112,967,963 of NC_057354.1, forward strand.
AAGCAATGTATAATCCATAGGCAGCTAATAAAGAAAGCCTGCCTGGAAGAAGTGATATCTAAACTGAAACCTGAAATATGAGAAGGAAGTACCCTAACTGGGGTAGGGGCAGGAGCAGCTGGGCAAGAAGAGTCCTCAGACCAGGCATTAAGAAATAGTTTCAGCCAAGACCCAGAAGTGACAGAAAAGGAAGCATGCGGTAGGGGATAAGGTCACAGAAGAAAGCAGAGGCCAGATTATTCAGACTTCTGTGGACCTTGTCAGAGACAGTGGAGAAGTAAACATGAGAATGGAAATGTTTTAAGCATGGACAATATTCAATTTGATTTGCATTTTTAAAATATAGTTCTGTATTTAGTGTAAAGAGTAGAGATGAAGTATGTATTGCAGACAGTGAAGCTCTCTCTAGGAGGTTACTGCAGTGATACAGGATTGTGCAGTGGCACTGGGAGAAAAGAGGTGAAATTCAGATGTGTAGGAAGTAGTATTCATGGGAGGTGACTAGAGGTTCAGGGAGACGAATTGAGAATGATACTGAGGTTTCTAGCTTGAGCCACTGGGTAAATGTGGTGTCATTTGCAAAGTTAGAGAACTTCAAGGGAATAAACTTTCAAAAATAATAACTAACATATATATAGTTTTTACAATGTAAAGTCACACATATTAACTCATTCATCCTCATCAACTCTATGAGATAGTTGTTATCTTTATCCCTTTTTATAGATGAGGAAACTGAGACACATAAAAGCTGAGTGACCTCCCCAAGCCCCACACCAGTAAGTAACCAAGTCTGAATTTGAACAATTTGGGAGCCAGGGAGTAGAAAATAATCAGTTTTAGTCATGTGAGTTTGAGTGATCTATGGGACATGCCAGAAGGAATTTGAACATATGGGTTTGAAGCTCTGGAGGGAGATTTGCAAGATTGGGAAGTAACTAAAACCATGGTAATGGACTATACAGCCCCATGCAAAAGAACCAAGAATAGCCCATTTAGGTTACATAAAAAATTAACAATAAGCACTTTATAGAGGTTAATGAAAGCAAAAGAGTAACATTAAGCAAATTAAACCTTGAGCCCATGCATAAGCAGAAAAGAAAAACAAGGCCTTTGAAATAAGAGTTCAACCCAGAATGGTTTGGCCATAAGACCACGGGCAGTATGGCCATATGTCCATGGAATCAGATCTAATGTCCATCCTCTCTGCAATAATTGGAGAGGATACAGAGGACTAAAAGTCCTCACCAAGCTAATAGGAGAAATTGTAAGTTTATATCAAGTCCCGATACATCAGCAGTACAGCACATAAATGATAGCTTAAGTTCATTATGTACTATTTTCATTTACTCACAACTACTGCATTTGGTCACTCCAAACTAATTGTTTTTCTGCCTCCCTAAAGTTCTAATTAAATAAATTCTGTTTTTTGATAGGGAGACCATAGCAGACAAGATTTTGTCCTCAGAGTGGAGAAATGCAGATTAACAGCACCCTTTAGCAATTATTGCTTATTGCATCAGTAATGCCCATTTTTATTTGTATATTCCGGGCACTAATTAGCACCATCCTATGCACTGAATAAGTTTTCACTAATTGCTTAGTTATAGCAGAACAGCTAGTAACTGCTACTGTGGATTTAGCCAGTCAAAATGCTAAGCATTTTACATTCTCAATTTGCAAAGATTGAAACACTGTCAACACAAAAATGATAAAAATGTAGTAAGCAAAAAGAGTCAAACTAATCATCTGTATACCTGCCTTCCTTTTTCACATATTTTTGTAGCTGTAGAGTTGACTAGAATTCTCTACCCACCAGAAAATGTCATTATAAACCAAGGTTAGATAAGGAATCGAAAAGGTATCATATGAAGAGAACATAAAAGGAAAGAAAACCTGGTTTTGATATCTCTTCCACAATTCCTACTGGCATTTGTCTCCTTGGAGCCCCAGCTATCAAATGAATTAACCCCTGATAATTCTGAACATAGGTACTGCATGTCTGACATGTGTTTATAGAAGGCGATGGTTTCTCCTGCCCACACATCAGCAGAGCAGAGGAAGGCAAATAGTATTCATTGAGTTCATCCTCTGTGTCCTTTCACTTCCAGTATCTCAGGTGATCTTCCAATTAGTCCATTAATCTTTGCAGAGAGTCATATGGCAGACACTCGCTCTGTACTAGGGATGCCATGGTGAATAGGAAGACATGCCCCCTTTGATTATGATCTGAGTTTTTCCCAGCTATGAAGTGTGGGGTTGAGAATTAGTCAAATATTTGTTTCTTAAACCTCTTGCTTTCTACTATAGCCACCTTTCCTCCCGGGCATTTCAACTCATTCTGGGCGACACAACCACAAAATGTCTATGTCCCTCAAAAGAGGTTAAGAATCAGAGACAGAGGGGCGCCTGGGTGACTCAGTCAGTTGAGCATCTGACTTTGGCTCAGGTCATAATCTCATGGCTCATGAGTTCTAGCCCCACGTCAGGCTCTGTGCTGACAGCTCAGAGCCTGGAGCCTGCTTCTGATTCTGTGTATCCCTCTCTCCCTACCCCTCCTCTGCTCATGCTCTTTCTCTCTCAAAAATAAATAAACATTCAAAAAAGTTTTTTTAAAAGAGTCAAAGACAGAAATAGGAATAATAGCAAAGTTCTTATTTATACTTTAAGGAACTTGTGAGAAAGTAGAATAATTAAAATGGACTATTTGTTGGCTGTCATGGTCCAAAGAACAATGGGTAAGGAGTTTTCCAAGATAGGTGCAAAGAAACTATGAGGTAAAAGAGAAGGCACACCTCCTCTAAGCTCAGTTATGGGCCTGGCGAACCATGAAGAGAGATCCATGATTTATTTCTCTATGTCTGCTGTACACTCCATAAGCCCAAAAATGTATCTAATGTTAAATTAGAAAATGACAAAATTCTCCTTCCATTCTTATGCTTTTCTTTTGTTCACAAAGTGGCCATGTAAGGAGTAAGTCGGCAATGAGTTGCCACAAAGTGTTGTACCAGGTCAGTTCACTCCTTGATAAAATTACTATAATATGATGCAATCATAGTCCAAGTGACTAAAACTAGAAGATTGCCAAATATAATTTGCTGAATAACTGCTTCAAAAAATCAAGGTGCTTCTTTCTGAGGACAAAAATCACTAGTGATCTTCCAATTTGACTAAAAAGTATATGAGGCTTACCCCGGTGAAAAGAGCATTGTGAAGCTCCATAGAGGACAAGCCTCCATCCCTAGCCTTGGCTATAAAGTCAGGATCCTCATCCTGCTGGCTCTTCCTTCCTTCAACTCATTTCAGCTTGGGTGAGAATTCCTTTTTGTGCTAACTTCTAACATGCAATCAACTTAATGTAGCAGATGAGAACCTACCCCCTCACTATTTATATATTCTTTCATTTACTATGTAACATTAAAAGTGCAATAAATGTTTACTAATTTGCCAACCACAATTTTTATCATCATTATAAAGTCCTTAAAGTAAAGCACTGCCTGCTGACAATGGTAATTCTTATTTCAAAGATATGTCTTCCCTCAGCGGCAAGATGACACAATGGGTATTATTCTCTCATTTCTCAGATTAGGCCTTCTCCTCTGGTGAGGACCATCTACCAAGAGTATTATACTTCTAACACTGCTCAGAGTACATAAATGTCCTCTCAACTGTGAGCCCGGGCTTTGGAGAGAGAAAGTGATGAGGCAGAACAGGGTAGTATAGGCATAGCTCCCTTGGCCCAAATATGCTCTATCATGGAAAGCAGCAATTTCACTTAAGCATGTCCCATTTCAAAATGCAGACCAGGTAAAGGGCTTGGGCAAGGAGTCTGTGGCAGCATTGTGCCCACAGAAAGGAGATGGACCTTCTCCAAGGTGCTGAATTCAAGCAGTGGAAGAAAAACCTTGCCCCATAGCTCTTCCGGTATAATACTATATTCTTATGCTGACTGACATGCCGGAAGAAAGGTTTTCTGCTTCTAGACTGGTGTCTAGACTGAACACAAAGCAAGGTAGAAAAATTCCTAAAGAAATACACCACCAGAAGAACTTCCTCAGGCAATTGGTCTGGCTTCCTTTATCTCTTCCTGGATTCAGGAAAAGTAGCAACTGACAATATAGCCACAGACCACCAAGCAAAAGTTTGATTATCCTCAGTTGGTTCAGATCTCACCTACAAAGGATCTATTGTCCTATTAAGGACAATCTGAACCAGGGCTTTAATTTATAGCCCTTTTCAGTTATAAACAAAATACCTTCAGTAAACTGTCTACACCACAGATGACTGAGTTAAAAACTACATAGGAATAGCTTAAAAGTTACTTTAATACAAGACCCATTAAGTGGAATAAAGATTCACGCCTGGATTGTCCTTTAATAAAGTTTTATTATTTCCTCATATTTATGGGTACCACAGTTACAGAAAGGGCTGACAGCTCTGGAGTTTTAACAAACTACTGCTCAATTCCTAAGGAAAATGAGGACCTCAGAGTCCTTTCTCCAGTCTCAGAGTGAATTATGAATAGGCTGACCTACACTAGTACAGCCTTAAAAAAAAAAATTAAAAAGGCAGGAGAACTTGGGAATAAATCAGCTGTCCCCTGAGGACACAAGACAGAGATGAAAACTAGCTGACTTCTTTGAGTTCTCCCAGAGTGACAACTAGGACAAGGAAGCTAAAAAGAACAAAGACTGTACGAGGTAATAAAAATGTCTACTCTGAATTTTAGGCTGTCACCCCACAAAGCAAATCTGATATTTGAGAGTAATCTGGTTTGATTTTTGTTATCCCAAAGGTTCTAAATTGCCAGGCAAGTCCTATAGAGCAATTGTTTTTAACCAGTTGTGTGAGGCAGAGTCACCTTTAGATCTTTTTTTAAGATATTTTCTGCCCTTGTATTGTTGAAAGGTCAGTGGGTTTAAGGTGGAATCAGGGTAATTTTTCAGAGTTCCTTAGAAGATTTGGAGGCACTCCAATGATTAAAAACCACTGTTAGGGAGACTGACAATTTCCAGGAAGACAGTGCTTCTCCAACTAATGTGCTCGTGAACCATCCCATTACCATCCCCCAACCCCAGGATATTCAAATGCAGATTCTGACTCAGTGAGTCTGAGATGGGACTGAGTGTCTACATATCTAACAAGCTCCCTGGTGATGTCCATGATGCTGGTGTGGGGACCCCACTCTGTGCGATGAGTAAGTAAGCTTTACACATCAACTTCAGAAGGCTGCCCTCAGGTGAATGAGCATGGGGTGGAGGCTAGGAGCCTGGTGCTGGGTCAGGTGTGGTTTGTGGATCAGTCACTACAAAATAAGTACCTGAGGTACTTATTAAAATTAGGATTCTGGGCCCTCACCTCAAGATCCCCAATCAGAGTCTGTTAAACAAACTTCCTGAGTAATGCTTTTGTACACACTAAAATTTAAGAACCACTAAAAGTTAGAGAATTATCAGCCATGGATAATTAAAAGAATTATGAGTCCTAAAATCATTCAATGATGAATTATATATTTAAACTCATTATTAATTTAACATATTTCAGCCTTCTCTATTTTCTAGTTAAAACTGTGAGATTGAAGACAATACAGTCACCTTGATACATAACTTTAAAATATATACAGAAAGAACAAAACCAGAAATATCATTAATATTGCTTATCTCTACATTGACTATCCTTTCACCCCTGAGACTGTCCCCAGAAGTGTTATACTATGGGATCACTTATCAGCTATGGTAGTCTATTTTCCCCACTGCTTTTCCTTTACCAACACCTGCTCACACTCACCTTCTTTCTCTCACCTACATATTCCATGTATTCTCTATCCCTGTCAGAGAAAATCACTTTTAATTTTACCCAGAAAATATTGTGGCTGATACTGTGAATTCCAAATCCCCAAATGTCATTTCTGACACTGAAATATAAATCCAAAAAATGGAACAACCAAAAGTCTTTTCTTCTCCAAAGTAATCAGAAGTAAATGCCATTTGCCTGCATATGAAAAACTAGAGAAAATCTACATCTACAAGAAGTTAAGTAGATATAGAATTTTAAATGAAGGCTGTTCATGGAAGCTACATTTGTAGTGAACATAGCATTATGTGTAAACTGGTTGAATCATTAGTTGCACACCTGAAATTAATGTAAAATTGTGTGTCAACTATATTCAAATAAAAACAAAATTAAAGCTGTACCCAGGCATTATAAACTTGGGACCTGAAAATTGCATATTTAATTGGATACTCAGGCCTTAAAATATTTTATTCCTCCATACACAAGCCAGAATTTTTAGTCATATTTACATGAAATTGCATCCTTTTAAATGTATTAAATTAAATATATAATTCTGTATAATACATTATGCAAAATGTTCTGTACATCTTTAGAGTACTTTCATGTGATTAACTATTACAGATTTGACAAATATCTTCTAGCAGATCATTTCTCACAATTTAGTCTGGAAACTGTTTGATGGGACTATATGCCATGCTCACACATTTGTTCTTACTTTATTTTCATAGTCATACTTCCTGTGCTTATATATTTTGTTGATATTAACAGCAGAGATTGCTATGAACAAGCAAGGGTCAGAAAGGAATGGACCCATTGTACCAGAAAGAGTGGCACGATTATTTGAGTTTCCTAAGATTGCTATAACAAATTACCATAACTTTGGTAGCTTAATACAACATATTTATGATCTTACATTTCTGGGGCTAAGGAGTCCAATACGGGTCTTACAAGCTAAAATCAAAGAGTTGAATTTCTTCTGGAATAAATTAAATTAAATTAAAAAGTAAATAAATAAAGCACACTTTGCATATCATAGTCTTTAAACAGGAAGCCTCTAGATGCAAAGAAAAGTTTAGAAGATGTAGTCCTAACTCAAGAATTCATGGTTTCATTGGAAACTATTATATGAGGCACTGATACCAACACAACACAATTCTTCAAAAGTGTTGCTCATCCTTTAATAAACACAGAAGTATTCCCCCTTAGGATTCCTTAGCACACCTAGGTCAAACTTAGAACATTAAAGCTGATTTTATTAAATGTTTAAGGGTTTAAAAAATATTAAAAACAAAGAACATATAAATGTCTATATAACCTGGCTTAGGCAATCTTACTTGATTTCTAAAGTTTATATCAGAGGTTTGGTTTTCTCCGCCTCCTAGATCCTCATGACTATGCAGTAGGCAGAATCATCATGGCCATCACTCAAGAGCTCACATCTGGACATTGACTCTTCTCAAAGTATATACCCCAAACAATGAGGTCACCATTGCCAAAATCCCTATGAAGAGTCCTCTTTCAAGTTCCCTACTTAAAGCCACACCTTCACAAGATGACAGACACCCGAAATATCATTCTCAGCTTTCTTACCTTCTAGCTCCATGGCTCCTCCATCACTATTCATACATGAGTCTCTCACCTCCATCAAAGTGTTAGTCTTACAAACTGACATCAAGATCAAGGGCTTAGTCTTGAAGAGGTTTGGCTAGGGGAGGATAATAAAGATTTCAATACAAAATAAATGATAGGATTTTAGAGCAACCTCTACAGAGAATGTTCAATTTTTTTTTCAGATTCCTTCTCTTTTTTTATGTTTCCTTAGAGAAGGTGCAAAAGTTCCCACAAATATGAAGTGCTATAATAAAACTCCTGCCTCTCTCTCTAACCACTTATATCATCAATGGAGATGAGGACCAATTGGAATTTGTGAGGGCAAAAATTCCCTAGGAAAGCAGATCTCTACCTTGGTTGTACATTGGAATCATGTAGGGAGCTTAAAACAATATCCTACTCTCTGAGGTCTTGATATAATTGTAAGGTTCCTTCCCAAATCATTCTAATCTTCAGCCAAGGCAGAGAGTTACTAACCTAGAACAGGATTCCTCTAACTTTAGACTGGATAATAATTGTGAAGGCTTATTCTTACGCATTGTTCGGTGTTTAGCAGCATCTCTTTCCTCTACTCAATAGATACTCTATTCCAAGTCTTGACAATCAAAAATGTCTCTGATATTGCTAAATGTTCCCTGAGGGGCAAAATTGCCTCCAGGTGAGAACCATTACCCTCGAGTGAAGAAAGCTACTGCTCAATGTGGTTCAAACTCTTCAGTCTTTATTCTCATGAGTTAAGATGCAGGTAGTAAGCATCTGGTAGGCAGTAAGAGTGCTGTCCAGGTTTGAATCTAGGTTCTACAACCTACCAGTTGTGTGACCTGGGGCAAATTTCTTAACCTCTTTGTGCCAGCTGTGAAATCAAGCTAGGAAGTTCACATATCTTGAAAGATTACTATGGGAGGAGCTGATACAAGTAAAACCCTTAAAGAATACCTATCATATCATAAGTGCTGGATAAATGTTAACTTTTATTATTGCTGTTAATTGTCTCTCCCAACATTCCAAATCCATGAAGAAAATGAGTAATGCGGGACTCTCACTATAGTTTCTTTCAGTGATTTAGATAGTGTGAGGCAAGTCAGAGCCTTAGGAGGTGACCTAATATCAAGTTTGCTTTGTCTGACAGCCCAGACAATGGGAATTTTTGACCAAGTGAATCCATCAATAAAATCTATCAGTCCCTATTTGACTATCAGTTCCTTAAAACTAGAGGAAAGGCAAGGACTCTCCTACCCCACTTACTACACATGCATACACAAAAACACATACACATACACAAAGTCTCCAACATATCATATTCCTTTCTTTGACTATGACTTATTAACACTGTCAATTCATTCGTCCATTTATCCAAAATTTATTGAACATCTACTAACTATCAAGGAGGTGATAGTTACGTACATACATATACATATCCAATACAATCTAATCTCATGCCCTTTCTTTCCATGGAAATTGGAATTTAGGATTTAATGAAGAAAATCCCAAGATTCACCTGAACAAAGTTGTTAAATATCTATTCACTCACACATGATAATGAATATTAGTGATCATAGGTATATGAACCTCCATTTTCCCACAGACTTCTGAGTTTTAAAATCTAAAATATACTTTTTAAAAATTTTTTTAAGTTTTATTTATTTATTTTTGAAAGAGAGACAGAGAGAGTGAGTGGGGGAGGGGCAGAGAGAGGAAGAGAGAAAGAGAATCCCAAGCAGGCTCTGAGCTATCAGTATGGAGCCTGATGTGGGGCTCAAACTCACATACCGTGAGATCATGACCTGAGCTGAAACTAAGAGTCAGATTCTTAACTGACTGAGCCACTCAGGTGCCCCAAAATCTAAAATATACTTATGTTCACATTCTAAACAATGAATAATTTGAACACATCATTACCTGACTACATCTTTAAAATCGCAATCCTGATTGAGATTTAAATTGAAGATTATAAAGGAAAACTCCTCCTGGGTTTTTTAATTCACAACACACATACTTCACTTCTGGTCATCAAATGTATGTAGTTTTCCCACACCAAGTAATTCTCTGATTCTCCAGATACTAGCTGACTGTCTCAAATTTAACTCAACTCTGACACTACCTATCTAGAGATAGTGTCAGATTCCACAGGTTAAGGGGTCAGTCCCACAAGACTGCTCCCTCAACTCCAGACACCAATCAAAACACATTATCACCTGTACTTCTAGCTGACAGGCTATAGATTGATGATTCCTATCACCCCATCCTGGATTTGATCATTTGCTAAGATGGCTCACAGAGCTCAGGAAAATAATTTACTTACTAGGTTACTGGTTTATGATAAAAGAACATAACTCAGGAACATCAAAATAGAAGAGATTCACAAGGCAGGGTATGGAGAAAGGTATGTGGAGCCCCCATGCTCTCTCTGGGCTTGTTACCCTCTCATCACCAACACTTGTTTACCAATCCAGGAAGTATTCAAACCCCATTCTTTTGGGTTACTATGAAAGCATCATTACACAGGTATGATTTACTAAATAAGTGGCTAGTGATTCAACCTCAACAATTGTAACAATAATTATCCATGGAAAACTATCAGAGGAAAAACAAAACAGTGAATAACAATTGCATATAAATACCACGGTTTAAAAAATTATAAGATTCTTTTATTATTCTGGAGGAAAATAAAAATACTGATTAACTTTAGACTTTTATAAATATGCATGCTAAAACATCAAGGTAATCACTTAAAAAATGATATGGAGCATATACTTCCAAATAGAGGAAAGAAACTAGTGGGAAAACAATACAAGAAGCTTCAATCAATGAAATAATGATGAGAAAAAAGAGGTGAAAAAAGAACTAGAATGCATCATACATAAAGAGGTCAAGTAAATCAAAGGGAACTCATGATCAAAATCTATCTTTAAACTACAATCCAAGAAGATTTTTAGAAAGGATATTTCTTCAGGGAAAGGATGAAAAGAAAAAAATTACCCAGAAAACATGACTTATGATGAATCGTTTTCTGATCCCCACCTCCAGAAACTCTCAAGAGGGGAAAGTGGGCAGAGAAAGAAAGGGAGGTGAGAAGCCATGAAGCTACACATTTAAGGACACCCTAGGTGACTTGATGCTGACGATCTAAAGTGCTGATTAGATTAGTAGCATCAGCATCACTTGTAGCTTGTTAAAAATGTAGAATCTCAGGCTCCACCTCAGACCTTCTGAGTCAGAATCTAGATTTTATTCTCCAACACAATCTCCAACACAGTGTGGGTGGTTCATACCCACATTGAAGACTGAGAAGCAATGCACCAAGCACCTCTTAGGGAGTTCGTGCTGTAATTTAGATTTGAACTAGAAAGTATTTCTAAGGTGTGATAACTTTTAAAAATTAATTTCTTGGAAGAATATTCTTAAGTAGAAATTTGTATATATTTCAAAGCAAAATTTAAATCATTTTGTTTAACTATAAATGACATGGGGACAGTGCCCTGATTGTAATTAAATTGTGACTTGGGAGCTTGTAACAGGAATAGGTTTGGCTGTAAGTAACAGAGACTTAGAAAATAGAGGATTACCCAAGACACAAGTTTATTTCTCTCTCAAGTAAAGGTCCACATATGGGCAGACCAGAGTTGGTATTTTGGCTTCACACTGCCATCAAAAACCCTGGCTTTTATCTTTCTGCCTCATCTTTTTTTTTAATTTTTTAATGTTTATTTATTTTTGAGAGAGAGAGAGAAAGACAGAGAAAGACAGAGTGTGAGTGGGACAGGGGCAGGGAGAGAGGGAGACACAGAATCAAAGCAGGCTCCAGGCTCTGTGCTGACAGAGCCTGATGCAAGCTTCAAACCCACAAACCGAGAGATCATGACCTGAGCTGAAGTCAGACACTTAACCGACTGAGCCACCCAGGTGCCCCTCTTTCTGCGTTATCTTAATGATTTCTTTATCTCCAGCGATCAGCTCTCAGTTCCCAGCCAGTAGGCAGAAGAAAAGGACAAAGAGGCATCTCTTCTCTCTTAAAGTGTATTTCTGGAAAATTCATGCAACACTTTTGCTTACATGTTGGTGGCCAGATCTTAGACACATGCCTGCAATCTATTATTAACAAAGAATGATGGGAAAAAGAAGCTTCTAGCTAGACATATTGCCACTCCCAACATATCTGGGTTCTGTTAATTAGGGAGGAAGGAGAGAATGGATATTGGAGTGAGCAGCTGGCAGCCTCTGCTGCAGACCTGCTGAGGAGTCCCAGCATGTCTAGAGGCAGCCCCCAATTTAACATATCTGACTTTTAAAACAACCTCCATTTACAAGGGACCTACTCTATTGTTTGAGAAGACATTGCAAAATGTAATGCTTTGGAGAAATCTGTGAGGTATAACATGAAAAAAAGCAAGAAAATGTGTCATGGATTTACCCTAGTCATGGCCACTGAGTGACTCAGCTCCAGGGGCACCTTCCATCTAGTGGCACTTTCTGCAAATACAAAGAACACAGCTTGCATGCTTTGTAGTGGCCCTAACCAGGAACCCACTACTTAGCTCATCTGTGCAAAATCCTTCCCAATATAGCCCGATGTTTTGCTTTGTCCCTCCCCCTTTTTGTTAGCCACAGGGTGTAAAATTCCCCAATTAGCAATCAAGCGTCCTCCTTTAAAAATATTAATAGCCATGGAATGGTTATAGGTCATCAGTCATTTGCTGATGTGAATTGGCTTAATTATAGTAATCTAATGGCCGACAAAGATCAGCTGCTTTGTGGAAGGAGCCCATAGTTTTCAACCAAGGGAGGTCAGGAAATCACTTTAGAGAACCAAACCTTTCTTCTGCCCCTCAGTTGAAATGGTACAAAGGCTAAGCCTGAAATCAGTGGAGGCCAGAAGGAGGGGGGCATGAGAGTAATGGAGTGGAGGGCAGAAAGACTGATAGAAAATTAAATTTTAACTATTTCCAAAATTTGCTTGGAATTATCAAAGTACCAGGAGTTGGCAAGACAAAAAAATGTTCCTTCTCTCTCTAGCACGTTACTCTCAGCTACCAGGGAAGATAACATAATGTGCTCAGGTGAGTATTAGCACACAGTGTGAGTCCATGGTGGGTTCTGTATATTGTGAAGGGTAGCTTAGAGATGAGCTACCATGTACTGTGTTTGAAAGTGCACAGAGATGAAAATAACTAACTGATGGGGAAATAAATTTTGGTGCTTATTGTGTACCTAAATTAGGGATTGCCAAATCCGGGACATTTCTAAGCCAATATATCATTGTTGTCGAGGAACACTTTTACATACACAATAATACATAGGAGAACAAATGTAAAACAGAAATCGAGAATACCTGTGCTGCTTAAACCCAGACTCAGCAAACTTGACCTCCAGCTCTCTCTCCTGGCCCCCAAAGACAGGGCAGACCTTCAGAACCACCATTCTGAACCAAGACAGAACAGTGTCTCAAAATAATGCAAGAGCTCAGATTTCTTTAGCAGGAAACCTAAGTACTGCCCTCACCTCTGCAATGTCTTACAGCACGTTGTATGTGGAACAGAGGCATAGTTATTGGGTGGTTGGTGTTCATTTAAGACTAAACTACTGGGAGGGGCGCCTGGGTGGCTCAATCAGTTAAGCATCTGACTCTTGGTTTCAGCCCAGGTCATGATCTCACAGTTCCTGGGTTCCAGCTCCGTGTCAGGCTCTGTGCTGACAGAGCGGAGCCTGCTTGGGATTCTCTTTCTCTGCCCCTCCCCCACTTGACCTGTCTCTGTCTCTCTCAAAATAAATAAATAAACTTAAAAAAAATAAACTACTGGGATACAGATTATATCAAATTCACATTTTCAAAGATTTTTTCACATATATGACCCTTGTATAACATATCAACTCTATGAGGAAGATAGTACAAGTACTATTGTGATCATTTAATCAATAAGAAAATAAAAGTTCAAATAATTTAAGTGAATTTAAAGAGGAACACTGCCCAAAATAGAGAAAGGATTCAAAGCTTCTGACTTGTCAACTCTGGTGGTGTTGTATTATCACCAGGGAGATTTGTGGGGGAAAAATAAAGTATCAAGGATTTGGAGACAGTGGAAGGGGAATCCTTGATTCTTAAACATCTCAGAACCCCTGTTCCCTCTAACCAAATCTGACAGAACAAATTCTAACACCCATGGCTACAACAAAAATAGGAGTGTACACAAACCCAAAAACATGAGCAAGAAAGTGGGGAAAACCAGCATCAGTAAATACACACACATTATCCACTTCTGCCTGGGAGAAACAGAAAGAAAGCACAGAAGCTTCCAAAGGCTCCGAGAACCAGAGAGCCCCCCACCCCCGGTGTAAAAACACTCACCGAAAAGTGTGATGCCAGTGTGAGAACAGATGCAGAACTTAGGAGGGCTTTTCCTGGCAGGGTGTTAATGTGGGGGGTGGGCACTATGAATTTTCCAAAGGAAGAAAGGGAAGCTCCCATACAAGATAAAACCACACCCCAGGGGCACCTGGGTGGCTCTTTGGTTAAGCGTCTGACTTAGGCTCACGGTATATGATCTCCCAGTTCAGAGCCTCTGGAACCTTTCATCAGGCTCTCTGCTGTCAGCACAGAGCCTGCTTTGGATCCTCTGTCCTCCCCATCCTCCCTTTCTGCCCCTACCCTGCTTGTGCATGTGCACTCTCACTCTCTCTTGAAAATAATCAGCATTTGTAATTAAAAACAAAACAAAACAAAACAAAACAAAACAAAACAAAACAAAACAAAAAACAAAACAAAAAAACACCTTGAGGAAAATACCAGTTGAGCAGCACAGGTACAACAGACCAAAGGAGAAAGAAAATCCAGATAAAAGAAGTGGGGGAAAGGTACAGAGGAGTTGGATTTCAGAAATGACTATACTTTTTTTTTTTATCATTTCATGATAATAACACTAACGGTAGTTCTAAAGCCCTGAATCTAGAAAAGCTATCCTGGATAATCCTCCCTAAAACATGGGGAAACTTACTTCTGTAACATGAGCAGTATAAACACATATGTATTATAATAACTTTGTTAATACATATATAATATATATAGCAGAATACAATTAAGGCTCTTCAGAAATATATGTCCACAAAACTCTACCTTTCAGAAAAAGAAAACTGAAAATATTTATAAGAAATTATAGAAGCTATGAAAGCACAGCATAAACAGAATTAGAAACCCACAGAAATGAGGTTATTAGAAAATGGAAGCTTTTATGAAAGGATAGGGGACAAGACCCAGGAAAGAACATAACCAGAAGAAAAAATCACTTTAGAAATGAAGACTCAACTCGAAATCCCTCAAAAGCAAATGAACATGATGGATAATGCCTTAAAAGAAACAGAAAGTGGAAACGAGGAAAGTTTTACAATAAAAAACATACAAAGATTTAACATATTTTTTGAGAAAAAGATAGCACAGCTGTAACATATTCTTGTAAAATAATTATATTACAGAAAAAACAAAAATAAAAAAAAATAGAGTCAGGTAGGTATGAAGCATGCCTCCTCTCTTCTCCAAAGTCACTTGTTAAGAAAAAGAAATTTTTAAATCAGGTGGTCATCAGACATTCTGATTTCATGTCAGCAGAAAATGAAGCAACACATGTAGGATACTTTTGGAAAAGAAAATGTGGAACCATGGTGTGCTAACTGTCCAGGCAAACATAACTCCAAGTGAAAAGGGCACAACTATTATTTTATTTTTTAATTTTCTTTAGTGTTTATTTATTTTTGAGAAAGAGAGCGAGTGGGGGAGGAACAGAGAGAGAGAGGGGGAGACACAGAATCCGAAGCTGACAGACTCTGAACTGTCAGCACAGAGCCCCAGGTGGGGCTGGAACCCACAAACCGCGGGATGATGACCTGAGCCAAAATTGGACACTTAACCGACTGAGCCACCCAGGCGCCCCAAGGGCCCAACTGTTATTAATTAACCTGCCAAAACAAAGAAGCAAACAGCTACAACAACCCTCAAGAACACAGAGAAAACTGTTTCTCTACTAAAGAAAGCTTCAGATAACCAAAGGGACTAGAGAAATACTGATGTAAGATATGGTGGTAAACATTATATACTCATCTGTAGAATGTAGAATATACTCATCTGAGATGAGGTGATGATCATGGCAGAAAATTATAAGGTGATGGTTACAGTCTCTGATTATAATAAAATGGGGGGACCAAAACAGGGACATATATGAAAAGGAGAGTGAGCACACTGATTGCTTTTAGGTAAAATCTAGAAGTTAAATAATATTTCAAATAGATCCTGGAAGAGACGGAGGAGAGAGGGAAGAAATTACTAGGAAACTTCATAATTTCTGGTAGTAAGGAACAAATAGAAAGTAGCCAGAGAGAGAAATGAGAAGGAATGAACTATTGGTAGACACTAGAACATGAAGGAATCTTAAAATAAAAATACTGATGGAAAGAAGCCAGGAAAAAAAAAGTACAGAATGTACTCAATTAGTATAAAATTCTAGAAAATTCTGCTAATGTATAATAACAGGAAGCCAATGAGTGGTTGCCTGGAGACAGAGAGGGGTTGGGGGCAGGAGTGTCAGCAGGTACGGATTACACAGATCACAAAGGAGCAGGAGGAAAGGCTTAGGTTGACAGGTTTATTCTCTTGATTGTACTGATGGGTTCATAGTGTATGCATATGTCAAAACTTACTGAATTGTACACTTTAAATTGTTTTTTATATGTCAACTATATTTTAACAAAACTATTAAATTAAAAAGATAAGAGAAAGGGCCATACTTAAAAGCAACAAGGCATGAGTAATTTCATACCAATAAAATGACATTTACTTTGCTTCTGAACTGAGTATTTGGGCAGCTTATGATGGAAACAACTTCTCTGCTCCAATCTTTTTCAGCTGGGAAAGTGGGATCATCTAAAGGCTCCCTCACTCACAGGTCTGGTGGTTGACGCTGTCTGCTGAGACCATATCTGGGGCTGTTGGTCAGAACACCTACAGGTGATCTCTCTCTGGAACCTTTGATTACAACAGTGGCTGGTTCCCAGGGTAAGCATCCTGAGAGAAAGCCCAACAGAAGTTCCATCACCTTTTATGACCTACCCACCAGAAGTCATGCAGGGTAATTTCTGTCGCATTCTGTTCATTGAAGCTTACAGTTTCAATGGAAAGAAAATAGATTCCTTCTGATGAGAAGTGGGAGCACACGTGGGATTGGAAATATTTTTGTGGCCATTTGCATTTGGAAAATGCAATGTGCCATATGAGATATTAAATGAGTTCTTATGTTAATGAGGAACTAGATTTTTGGCATGGAAGAAAGGAGATTCAGATGTTAAAGTGAGGAAATTAAAGAAAAACACTGCATTCCTGAATTTTAAAATATATACATATTTCTCAGCTCTGTCTACTGGAAAGGCCTAGAAAATGAGCAATGCTGTAACAATGAGCATGCCTAGCAATCAGATTTGTGTCTCTAAATAGATTTCTCCGTAAAAACCTAGGACTCCTTGGAGAAATGGCTGTTTCCAGGAATGTTCAAGATGAGCTTTCATACCAGAAAGTAAGAATGCTATCAGAGGCTACTAGGACTATGTCTGAGGGTCTCAGAATCCAAAATTAAGAGGCTTCTCTGGCCATTGTTGAGGCAATTTAAGCATAAATAAGGAAAATAATTGTAAGATATTAAAGTAAATCAAATATTTCTTAATTCATGCTTTCATAATAATGCCATTTAAAAAACTCTTCATTAGAACAAATGGGAACCATGTCATTATTTGAAACCTGATAAATGAAGGGAAAGAACCAAGCATTTTTTTTCTTTGCTATATAAACTATTTCTTGGGGTAATCAAAGAATTGATAAGGGAAAGGTTCTCTTATAGAAGTACTCCAGCCAGTAGGTAAAGAATCACTGAACTCAAATATCACCATCTTGTAAACCTTAATTAAAAAAACGAGTTTATCAGAGGATGCTAATATCACAAAAAGAGAAACAATCAGAAATGTTTTGCCTAATGATGTCTGTGCTCAAAAAATTTATTAAATAGCCTCTCCAAAGTGATCCCATCTAAATCCTATCAAGCTTATAGCTCTACCTACTAATTTATAGGAAATAAAGGAAATCTGTTTAATGATGTCACAGAAATTCAGTCACTGGTAACCCTTAGAAAACTCCATAATACAAATGACCCAGTCCCCCTTTTTTTTTTAAGTTGATTTATTTATTTTTGAGAGAGAGAGAGAGAGAGAGAGCATGAATGGGGGAGAGGCAGAAAGAGGGTGAGAGAGAATTCAAGCAGGCTCCACACTGTCAGTGTGGAGCCTGACATGGCACTCGAACTCACAAACTGTGTGATCACAACCTGAGCCACAACTAAGATCGAATGCTTAACCAACTAGGCACTCAGGCACCCCTGACCCACTCCCTTTTTTAAATTGCGAGAAAGGAAAAGAGATGGAGGTAATCTATAGACTGAAAGAGACATTAAGAGACACATTAACAAATCTCATGAATTCCCCTCACTTGAATCCTAATTTGAGCCATCAAACAATGAAAAATTGGGAACAACTGAGGAGGTGTAAACACTAACAGGGTATCTTGATTATATAAAGGAATTAATTAAGTTATTAAGATTTTAGGGTCCTGATGATATTGATTCTTTTAATGAGTTATCTTTTAGTCACACATATACATATACAAAAATATGTACAAATGAAATGATATGATATCCAGGACTCATGTCTAAAAAATCCAAGAGAAGGAGGCAGTGAAAGTAGGAACGAGTGGGGTATAGATGAACAAATTGAACAATGAATTGGTAGAAGCTGGGGGGTAGCTACATTATCCTGTGGGTACATTATATTATTTTCCCACTTTGTATATATGTTAAAGATGTTCCATAATGGAAAGTTTTAGAATAAACAGTAAGTAATTAGATCCTCACCCCACCTCCAGACATTCTGATTTAATTGTTCTGTTAATACCCAGGTTTGTTGTCTTTTTTAATTTCTGGGGAATTTTAATGAGCAACTGCGAATGAGAACCACCTCACTGAGTCGCACACACAGATACACAGCTCATAACATGGGAGAAAAACATAGCCTGTCACCTAGGTGACTGATTGATCTCAGAAGCCACAAATAATAGAAACAAGCAGAGCCTTCACATATATGAATACACTATACACACACATATAAATATGCTAAAATAGTACATATTGCTGCTTGATAGGAAGAACAGCCAGAAGGCAGTGAAGTGTCTTCTGAGGGGCTCTTCTTCTGTGCTTGGTTGTTTACAGAGCTGGCTGCAGCAGGGCAGATTAGGGCAGAGCTAAGGTGCAAAGTCAGTGACAAGGTGGCTGAGACACTTGCTTGAAGCAAGAATGCGATGGACTTGTATCTGAGCATTTTTGGTTACAAATAACTCAGCTAAAGTACTCTTTATCACTTTCCATGGTCAGTGCATTTGGTTAATACCACAGTGTGCTATTTTCAAGTCCATCTTGATTAAATGCCTTCCATGACAGTCAAAACTGAGCAACACTTGAGATGTGGAATGACTCAATACATCACACCCATGGAAAACATAAACACACCCTGGTTTTCTTATTGTGCAATTTTAAGACATATTAATATTGCTCTCTCTACTAACTGAAATGAATAAAACCCTGAATCTCAACAAGCCACCTTTTATTAACACTATTATTCAAAATCGCTATAGCAGGTTATAGCACAAGAGCAATTTTTCCAAAAAGGGTCTAAAATATAGTACTGAGAAGACAGTCCTCAAAACATAGAAAACCGTTATACGCTGGAGTCCTCAGTAAGCTAGCTATAAGGTTTCTTTTTTCCTTAGAAACTTATTCCTGTAAATTGTTCTACGTAGAGGACATTTCAGGAAAATGAAATCTTTAAAGAATTTATCAACTATTGCCGGTGCGTGTGGTAAAGACTGCTTGAGTACTTACTTTTAAGAGAAAATTCAAAGCAGTGCAATTTCTATCAAAATCTCACAAGAAGGCACATATTCAGCCAGAATCTAAGTGATGTAGTCAGAGTATTAGCAAAACCCAGGACCCATTTCTTTTCAGGAAGTAAGGGTGGTCATCACCTCCCAAAAGGCTGAGGGTACTGGGGCCTGACATCTGGTTCAGCTCCCACTCTTCACCCCCAGCGTCAGTGTCCCCAACTATAAAAATACTGCTTCCTCTCTGCCCAACAGACAATATTCAAAACCTTACTTGGAGACATGAATAGGCTCTTTAATTTTCCTCCAAGGGCCTCTCCAGAACCCTTCCATGAAACTTGTACTTTTCAAGTAAAAAGTACAAAATGCTGTCTCAGCAGTTTTGTTTTTCAGGCTTCAGCACAGAAGAGTGCAAAGGTCCTAGGGCTTGGGTTTCATAGGTCAGTTGGGGGTCTATGGACATTATTTCCCTTCTTTGAACTCCAGTATCTGCATCAGCAACATGGAAGTCAGATTACCTGTCATATAGGGGTAATTAAAGGTTAAAAAGAGTTACTGTGTGGGACTCCTGAATGGCTCAGTTGGTTAAGTATCCAGCTCTTGGTTTCGGCTCAGGTCATGATTCAGTTCATGAATTCAAGCCCCACATCGGGCTCTGCACTGAGAGTGCACAGCCTGCCTGGGATTCTCTCTCTCCCTCTCTCTATGCCCCTTCTCTGCTCTCTCTCTCTCTCAAAATAAATAAACATTTTGTTTAATCTAACTTAAAAGAAAAAAGGAGTCACTGTGCAGTGTCTTACACATCACGTGTGCTTGGTCAATGTGTATTCCCCAATTTACCCACCCCAATTAGAAGAACGGCCCAAAGGAAATGAACACAACCCCTGTCATCAAAAGTCTTGCTAATCTAGGGGCGCCTGGGTGGCGCAGTCGGTTAAGCGTCCGACTTCAGCCAGGTCACGATCTCGCGGTCCGGGAGTTCGAGCCCCGCATCGGGCTCTGGGCTGATGGCTCAGAGCCTGGAGCCTGTTTCCGATTCTGTGTCTCCCTCTCTCTCTGCCCCTCCCCCGTTCATGCTCTGTCTCTCTCTGTCCCAAAAATAAAAAAAAATAAAAAAAAAAAAAAGTCTTGCTAATCTAGACAGTACACCTCCAAATGCATTCCAGGATGATTACTTTCTTGAGACCCTGTTAGGTGATCTACTGAGTCGCTGAGGGGAAAAGGGAGTGTTTGTGGTCAAATAAGTTTGGGAAATGCTGGGTTAAACCCCTTCATGAGTTTTTCACCTGCTAATGGAAACTGTGGCTGTGAAGGGGAAGACAAAGTGTGCTACATTTCCCAACATTCTGGGCACTAGAAACCTTTTTGTCAGGAACACTGACCAACACCCGAAGGAGCTGATATTTGTGGAACTGAATTGACAAGAGCAGCGGGCAGTATTTGTCACCTGAGCAGATAACAATGCTTTTCTGGTATCTTTTCTGTGCATGGGATTGCTCATCTGCATCATGAGGACCAAATACCCTCAGCAATTCACTGTGTAGCTACTGGGTGATTTTTTTTAAACATGTGAATGCAAAAAATGCTAGAAGTAAGTTGTTCATTCTTGTGAGCAATTCAGTGAATAATTACAGTTCCTGCTCCTTGGCAAATGAGCAGGATTTCTAAAGGTACAGGGGTCACTTCAGTCAGAAATATAATTAGCTGGACAAAAAGAAATTTGACGTTTTTGTACTTTTAGTAGACTGTTCAAAGTAGTTTGGGGGAACAGGGGTCATGGAAATTCAAATTTTGTATGCACCGGTCAGATACATAATAAATAACCATTCTTAAAAGGAAACTTTGATTTTGTTTAACAAATATCTGCTTGTATCTGCATACCTTCTATATACAGTATATAATATACTGGCTAGCAAACCAATAGTGGTGTTAGAAGGCATGCATCCCTTTGAACAACAAATGAAAACGAGTCTATTTGGTAAACTTACGTATGGCACAAAGGCTCACACTGGCTCTTCAGGTAATCACTGGATTTGAGTGTCTGCCACATCTGGGGTTTTAGCACGCTGTGACATTTTAGTTCCAACTCTGTGTAGCGATGCCATTGCAGAAACCATTTCAACTAGTGCTCAAATGGGACAGAATATGTGTTGGTTGCCAAAGCAACTGCACAGTGTGTGGTCTTGCAGATCAGTTCCAGAGCAGCTGTGGTCTACTTTGGGGGAAGGTGAAAAGGAGGTCACTTGGATTGCAGTGGCTTCCAATCTACATATTCAAATGAGTGACATTCAAATTAACCATGACAATCACAAATACATGAGGAGGCTGAAGCCATCCCAGCTTGGTAGGTGCCTGGTCTCTGTAGCAGACAGAATTCCAAGGTAGCCCCCGAGATTCTCACTCCTTGTCCACAGCCTATCTCCTCTCCTCCTATTGAATACAAGTCTGTGAATAGAGCCAATTTCATTCTCATGATTAGGTTACATTATATGACAAAGGTGAAGGGATTCTATAGATGTAATGTAGGTCCTAAATAAGTTAACAATGAGTTATCAAAAGAGAGATTATCCTGGGTAGGTGAGCCCATGAAACAGACTGGATCCATCCTAGAGGATGAGATTGGAAGTGAGAGAGATTCTCCTGCCAGTCCCAGAGAAGCAAACTACCATGTTGTGGAGAGGGCCAAGGGCAGGGAATGGCAAGTGATTTCAAGGATCTGAGAATGACCCCCTAGCTGACAGCCAGCAAGAAAGAGGGGATCTCAGTCCTAGAATTACAGGGAATTGAATTCTGCCTACAACCAATGAGCATGGAAAAGGACTCCGACTGTCAAAAGAGACCTAGATGGCAGCCTGGTGAGACCCTGACCTGACCAGAGGATACAGATAACCATGCCTGGACTCCTGACCCAGAGAATCTGTGAAATCATATATGGGTATTGTTTCTATAGAGGGTTGTTACACAGCAATAGAAAACTAATACAGTCTCATAGACTTCCATCAACAATGGTCTCCACACTTCTTAAATATTTTCAGCAAGAAATGAGAAAGAAACCATACAATATTTGACCTGTATGAAATCATCAAAGTCTTCTCCTTAAAATTTTCACATCAGTGAAAAAAAAAATCTCAGATGTAAAATGATGATATAACCCATTAAGGGTCATATGTCAAGCTAAAAGTACCAAGTCCGGAACAGAGGTCACCTGCCTTTCAGTCTACTGTTGTGTAAGCAAATCTTACCTGTCACCTAAGAATTACAAAGCAGCACACAGAGAATCCAGTGTGTACTTTAAACCCCTCTGTTAAGTGAGTTTAATTGTCCATATTTTCAGGTGGGAAATTCCTCCAGTGGGTTTGCTCAGAATACAGAGCTTGATTTCAGGAGGCACAAATCAGAACAGGTGTGCCAGACATATCAAACCTGAAGTCAAGCCTAGGGTTATAATAACGGTATTCCTAAAATTCCATACACAAGCATTCTGGAAGTATCCTCCCTGCCCAGGGGTTTATAAACACACATGGCTTATCCACCAGGGTGCCAGCAAGAAACAAAAACCATGTGAGCTATCTGAGTGGGAGAATTTAGTATAAAGATGTGATAGCTAGATAAATAGCTATTAACTAGGTAACTGAAAGGATAAGAGGACATTTCTATAGTACAACAGGTGTAATGCCTGCAAGAGACAGCTGTCATCCCAACAACCAGGGAACAAAAGGGAGAGACTAGAGCATTACAACTTACAAGGAATCCTGGGAAACTGAATCTCAGACATCTCAGGAAGGACTGAGCATTGCTGGGTGTATATGAGCTTGGAGGAGGGCCCGTGAGACTGAGACCAAGACCCCTCTAAGGAGGGGGCTCAGTGGGGCAAAGAAGCCTTATTCTTCAAAGGCTGGCGAATTTTGAACTGGATTCAGCTGCTGCTGTAGGCAGGTGCGGTTGTTGCCAGGGTGAAAAGTGAGGCTGAGGCAGCCCCTCTGAGAACAGCCAGCAGACAGAGAGTTTGAGGGAAGCAAACACAAAGGAGCATGTCTACATTCTCCATCAGCTCTGCACTCTTCCCATAGTGACTTACTGGCAGAGCCTACCATGGAACCATCCAGGGGCCGACATGGTTTCAGAGTCCTTGTCCAGCACCACAAGACGAGTATAAAAGGGTGAACTTGGAACTGGAAAAAAAAAAAACTTAATAACTGACATACATGGTTCATGTTACTTTCCCTCTACCGTGTTCCATTACCCCACATCGTCTGCCAAACCTGAAAACCCATGCTGAAGTTTTCCTCTGAATGATATAAGGTTGACACAGAGCCCATGGAGCAGTTACAAAACATGCTGCCATCACCAATCCAAGTGTCTCCATGATCTGCTACCACTAAACTCACAAAGCATCCAAAAGCAGAGAGCCTTCTTCTCTGCAACAGACACTGTGCCTGAGCCTTGCAGACCAGGGGGAGCCACACTGTGGACCCAGAAGAAATGAGTAGACACCCTCCTCTGTGTGACACTAGCTATAGGGGTTCTCCCAGCCACACTGCCTTGTATTCCTGCTGTCTTGGAGACAGCATGGAGAAGCTGGCCTCTCCCTCTCCATCACTAGGGCTGGAACTCAGGGTACTGGTTGGAAAATTACAAGATGAACAGATATTGCTGTGAGACCTCATGTGCATTCTGCCTCTCTTTCCCCCTATGGCAGATCAGATCTCATCCTTCAGTGCAATCAGCTCTGCGATAGACTTATGGGCAAATCATGAGCACCCTTGAATGTAGCCTGAATCCATAACTTTTACCACTTGAGACAGTACACCATCCTAAATGCAAAGTGCATTTTAAGGGGTAAAATAGCATCACAGCTTTGTACAGGCTCTACAGCCAGATTGCTTGGGTTTGAATCTTGCCTCCATGTGTAACCTTGGGCAAGTTAGTTACCTTCTCAGGACCTTGGGTTCCTCAACAATAAAATGGGGTGACTACGGTAGTGCCTGCCACATAAGATTGTTGTGAGAATTATATATGTGACTGTAGGTGGAACCCTTGGAAGAGTGACTGCCATAGCAATTGCTTTATAAATGAAAAGTGTTCTTATTATTTATTCCTAAGTGTCATTGTGAAAATGTAACCAGATATTATGTCACTATACCAGGGGAATTCTGACTCTAGTACCAAGATATTCTATCGTCCACCTGAAATCTTAATTTTGGACTTCCTCAGGACTCTGTGAAAGGTGTGCTTTTACACCTGATTATTTTCTTCCCTAAATGATTTCATCCTTTACTAGGACTGTATATAATTTATGTGTCATCAACTCCAAAATTTACTCTTCATACACAGATCACTGCTCTCATCTTTAAACATACACATATCCCATTACCTCCCTGAAATAGCCACTTCAATAGCTTAAGATATCTCAAACACAACATGCTCAAAACTGAATCCTCAGTGGCCCCACTCTCTTCCAATTTCTTCTTCTGGGTAAACGGTATCAGCAACCATCCAGATGCTCAATCCAGAAATCTGAGAGTCATATAAGATTTACTTCTCTCCATAACATCTCCTATTCAATTCATTAATATTTTAATCATTTTTCTCAAAAATGTGACTTAATCCATGAATTTGTCTTCCCACCATACTTTTATTATTTCTTCTATAAACTACTGTTTCCACTCTTTCCCTCACCAAAATTCTTCCCCATAAGTCAGCCAGGAGATAATTCTTAAGTGTGGATCAGGTCCTGAGTCTCCTCTTAAACTCTTTGACGGCTTCCCATTACACTGAAAGTAAAATTCATGCTTCTTTCCACGTGGCTACCTATGGATACTGGTGATATGACATGTTTCCTCTGCAACCTTTCTAATCTTTCTGGGCATCTTTCAGGCTCTCGTACCCACCAAACCCTGTCTTGCCTTAGGATCTTCATGCATGCTGTTCCCTTTGCCTGTAATGCTCTTTCTTCTTTCTTCTAGCTTCTCTCTCTTAACCTGAGGTCTTAGCCAAAGTGTCAACTCCTTGGAAAGATCTTTCCAATAACTCTGTCTAAAGTGAGTTCCCTCACCTACCACATCACTCTTGTTCTGTGATTCTCTTCCATGATTTCTCATTCCCTTTAAAGCATTTATAAAAATATGGAATCATTTAGTTATTTCTGTCATGTACCATTGTCGGTCTTCGCCTGCAAGACTGTTCTGAATCCTTTTGTCTGACCAGTTTCTACTTTGCTACTAGCAAAGTGCCAATCCCACAGTACATATTAAAAAAAAATTGCTGAATGAATGAACAAGCATATCACAGGTCTTCCTCTATGAATGTGTTTTTGTGAGGACAACAGAATTAGCCACCCAGATTGAAAGTGGAAACTGCAAAATCCCTTGTGATGAAATGGCACAGTAACATATTTAGAATATTATCATCACAAAAAGCTCAAAATTCATATTTTCTCACCTTTCAATTCCAGGTATAAGCAGATAATTGATAAGCTGAACCACAGAGCTTAACATTGAATGTAGTTCTCTATTGCCATCCCCAGTAGCTACTATGTTTTGAATCCTCTCTTCTTGGGAACAACCATACCTGCTACTTCTAATTATACCATGCAAATTTCCAATACTTAGAATAAAGGCACAAATTCTAGCTCTGGATCAATCAATAGTCACATCCTTTGTGTTAGTGTGAGATACAATTCCAGATCCTAAAATGATCATTCCTAATATCCTGTGCCAAACTCATGTCCCCCCTTTAGCTCATGCCCAGCATGTAACCCAGGCTTCTATGTTTGACCTTCATTATTCTACTTGCTGAGGTAGGTTTTCTCGCAAATATGTTGAAAAACACCTTTAAGTAAAGAGTTGAAAGTGTTAAGTCTACGTGTATCATACTTAAACCCAAACCAAGAAACAAGTCAGGGCTTACACTAGATTATTTTCATGGGGAGACATCTGTGCCTCTGGAAAAACCTCCTCCCTAGAAGCACCCATCCCGCCAAGCTTCTCCATCTCAACAGGACCATGCCTGAGCTTCTTCTGCTGAAGACAGAATGCTCCATGCATCCCTCATTGTCCTCTAGCTAACCATTCTATCCCCCTTTCCCCAATAAGCTAAATTGTAAGTAAAAGTATCCATTTTCACACATTCTACTCTGCTCTCAAAACACCTCCCTTCCAAAGCAACAAAACTCCAGTGTCTGACTGAGATGAACTATAAAGACCTGGCCCCTCATCCCAACTTTAGGCAACCCCGAGGTGTTCTCCTACCTTTGGGGCTCTCCTAATGTCAGCTGAAGTCTTCAATGAGCCTACATCACAATCCAATCTGATCTCTCCTGCTCTCTTTCCTTCCACAGGTGATGCCCTCAAGAATACTCTTTAATAAATGTCCTCGGGGCACCTGGGTGGCTCAGTCAGTTAAGCGTCTGACTTTTGGTCAGGTCATGATCTCGCGGTTCATGAGTTCGAGGCTTGCATCAGGCTCTGTGCTGACAGCTCAGAGCCTGGAGCCTGCTTCGCATTGGGTCTCCCTCTCTCTCTGCCCCTCCCCCAATCGCTCTTTCTCTTTCTTTCTTTCTCTCTCTCTGTCTCTCTCTCTCTCAAAAATAAACAATAAAATTAAAAAAATAAAATAAAATGAAATAAATAAATGTCCTCTAGTCTGTGAACCCAACCTGTGACCAGACTTCAATATTATATAGTATCCTTTAGTTCTCTTTCAGATCACTTTCAACAATTGGATTTTCACATGTAATTATGTGACTATTTGATTAATGCCTATTTCCTCCTCAAGTTCTATGCTCCATGAAACCAAGGGCCATGCCATTTTTTTTTTTTTTTTTTTTGCTCACTATTGTTTCTCCAGTACTCAGGACAGTATATTTGGCACATATTTGGTGAATAGTTCTTGCATTAGTATGTAAAACAATTCACCATTTGGAATTCATTTCTTCACATTAAGTTACAGTTTCCTAATTAAAACACAACTGGCCCTTTTATTTAGTCAGTGCAACCGAGGCCAAGCACATAGTTTCCTGGGGAGCAAAGTCTTGCAGAATAGACTGAGACAGGATGCTGAGTTGAAGAAAAGAGCTAAATGCTAATGGAAGACCAACCATCAGCATAATGTACCTGAAAGTTTGAAAAGGCATGGCTTTTGGACTCAGCCAAGCATGGATCTGAGGTCAGATTGTCAGCTACCCGTGTGATCTGTCATAAAAATTAAAAGAATTCCAGGTAGAAAACACCACACACAAAGCAAACTCAAAAACTATTGGTATCTTCTCCATATACTTCTTCTCCATATACTTCTCCATCCTCCTGCTCCTACTTTATGACTTTTTCTCAGGAGAGGGCTGCCAGGGAAATTGCCTTAGCTGAATATCCACAGAGGAAGAAAGCCAGCATGGAGATATAGTTTTGGCTCCTTCAGATCTTTTGCTCTTTCTTCTTAAATCTTCCTAGTTTCAGGTTTATTTTGGTGAGCCAGTCATCACAGAATCCTTGAGATGATTGCTGTTGGATCTGGTTAAAAGCAATGAACTGAAACAAAGTATCATGGCAAAAGTATGCAAATTGACCCAAACCTAAATCAAACTAATAGGCATACCTCTTACCCACTGCCAGCTAATTTACTTCATGCTACTGGATATTGATTCTACTTGGAGTAGTGGGAAATCTGTCATGCTTAAGATGCCATCTGCTCCAACTGCCAATGGAAGTGACTTCTCCCTTCCAAGGTCTGTTGGCCAAGAACTCATCCCTTATTTCCTGCAGGCTTTTGAAAGCTTCATTAGGTTTCAGGTCAACAATGGGCCAGGAATCCAATCTATTTATTTTCATTACTTCTAACAATTAACTAATTTTATACTTTTAGTTAGGAGCTTCCCCTCAACCACAGACCCAAAAATCAAATGGAGGAAGAAAGACTTGTGGCAAAAGGATATGAGTGTTTTCTGGGAAAAGACCTCAGAACTGTAGACAGCTCAATGAGAGTTAATTTTATAAGATTCCATGAGGATACACAGTAAGGATTGCACAGCAGATATTAGTTTGTTAGAGGAAACGGCCAGCAAACTTTCAAAGAGAAGTATGCGTCTGGATAAATTCGAGCAAGAAAGAGTCTTTCCCAAAATTATGGAAATTGTAATTTCTGGAACACCAGAAACATCTCAAATGCTGTGGCAGATACTGTAGTAACAGACAGCCATTTGTACTGACCCAACATGAGTGAGTGATGTATTTTTCATACTATATCATGAGAGAACCAAATGAGAGAGGAGTATGAACACCTCAACCAGGAAGGAAACAGGTTTAACACTGAACAGTGAAATCTAATAAACATTTTAGTGTTTAGAGAGGTCTAAAATTATGTCAATGTTATCTCTTCTCAAAGGTATATTTCTGGGGCACCTGGGTGGCTCAGTCAGTTAAGCATTCAACTCTTGATTTTGGCTCAGGTCATGATCTCATGGTTTGTGAGTTTGAGCCCTACATTGGGCTCTGCACTGACAGCGTGGAGCCTGCTTGGGATTCTCTCTCTCCATCTCTCTCTCTGCCCCCCCCATTCTCTTTCTCTCTCTCTCTCTCTCTCTCTCTCTCTCTCTCTCAAAAATGAGCAAACTTTTTTAAAAAAGACTTAAATTCTTTTTAAAAAGTATATTTCTTTGAAGCAAACTTACTCAGTGTAAAAAATTGTCACTATTCAAAACTCAAATGATATTCTAGTTCTGAACATTCCTAAATATAGCATTCTCTGATTTTTCAGAAGCCAAAGCAAAATAAAACAAGGTTCTGATCCATGGGTTAATACCCTATCCCACTTTTATCTAGTATCTATCAACCTAAAGTTGGCAGTATAATTAGTGAGTAACTCCTACTTTAACCGAAGTTGGTGAATTTTTTGCAGAGCTGTATTTAGAAGTGAAAACAGTTTACCTAATGTTAAGGCTTTGGGGGTTTTTTGTTTGTTTCTTTGGTTTGTTTTTGTTTGGGGGTTTTGTTCTTTTTTTAAGCCCTGGTGAAAACAGGAAGAAGATTTGAGGCATGAATAATATATCCAAAGTTTAGACATACAAATAGCCTACCCATTTACTTAAACAGTTAAGTTTGTAATCTTGTCAAAAGGCAAGTTAATGTGGAGTGAGTGAATTTCGAGATTTAAAAAGCCTTAAATTATTAAAATTACATCTTTTAAAGAGGTTTGAATTATGAGAGATCTAGTGATTTGCTAAAGAAGAGGGGACAATCGCACACAATATGGCAACTCAGCCTGCATTCATACTCGGCAGTAGATGTTCTAGAACGGCTTCTCCGGCCACGAGCCTACGATTTCAAGTCCCTGAACTCTGGGCACTGTAATGTCCCCGTGTTACAAACGTATCATAGAGAGGGGTGCCTGGGTGGGTCACTTGGTTAAATGTCTGACTTCAGCTCAGGTCATGATCTCATGGTTTGTGGGCTCAAGCTTCACATCATGAGTTCAAACCCCACATCAGGCTCTCTGCTGTCAGCATGGAGCCTGCTTTAGATCCTCTGTCTCCCTCTCTTTATACCCCTCCCATTTTTGTTCTTTTTCACTATCTCTCAAAAATAAGTAAACATTAAAAAAAAGAAACAAATGTATCAAAGAGGGACTAAGTTGAAGACCCCTGTCAGTTATACAACTTTTTCAGGGAAATTTATTCCCTGTATTTTAGTAATATTTTTGGTCTATTTATAATAAACATTAGGGGCACCTGGCTGGCTCAGTGGTTTAAGTGTCTGACTTCGGCTCAGATCATGATCTCATGGGTTCGTAAGTATAAGCCCTGTGTCAGGGTCTGTGCTGATAGCTCAGAGTCCGGAGCCTGCTTTGGAGTCTATGTCTCTCTCTCTCTTTGCCCCTCCCCCACTCATGCTCTGTCTCTGTCTCTGTCTCTCTCTCAAAAATAAACATTAAAAAAATTTATAATAAACAGTAACTGTAGAGAGTTGAAGAAAATTAAAACCACTCACATTCTTCCTCACAGTAAAAGACCTTGGTGAATACACATTCATCCTTTTCTGTATATGCAGACATATATACATAAAATTTATTTAAAAAATTGAGAATATTTAGGGGAATGGTATTATAATATGTATTTTTTAATTTACATAGCTTGAGAGTTTTTCTGACATAATATTTTTAATATTCTGTGTATTTTCATAAACCCATCAACAAATATTTATTGTCAGAATGTGAAAAGTACTAATAAGAATATAGACCAAAGTAAGGAGGATAGGGAGAGAGTAGGATTTGGTGGGGGGAGGGGGGGGGATGACACTGTAATTTAGGGGGCTCAAGTAGGACATCACTGATCATGTGACATTTGGAAAGGCATGAGCAGCATGTGCTGCAGCCCTGAGCAGGAGAGTGGCTAGCAGGTTCAAGGAACTGCTGGGAAGTCAACGGGGCATTGAAATGAAGTGAGCCATGGAGAGGGTCAGGAAGTGAGTGAGAGTAGAAAATGAAAGATGTCAGATGTTGGAGGTAGAGAGGCTAAGTAGGTGGGCAGACCATGTTGAGTCTTTTGGTCTTTGGAAGGACTTTAGCTTTTACTCGGAGCAAAATAGGAAGTCAAAGAAAGCTTTTAAGCAGAAAAGAAACATAAGTAGATTTAAATTTTATTTATAATTTGTTTGTTTGTTTGTTTCTTTAGAGCCTGCATTAGCAGGAGAGGGACAGAGGGAGAGGGAAAGAGAGAGTCTTAAGCGAGCTCCACGCCCAGGATGGTACCCAATGTGAGGTGCTCAATCTCAAAACCTTGAGATCATGACCTGACCCAAAATCAAGAGTTGGACATGTAACCCACTGAGCCACCCAGGTGCCGCCACCCCCACACAATAGATTTCTATTTTGAACAAACCAGCTTTTCCTGTCTACGTTTAGTACAGTGCAGAGTGACAGTCGAGAGAACAAACAAACATAAAACATGGAGTAATCTATAGGAATAATGCAGTTAAAAGTGAATGGTGGCCTCCATCAGAAGGATAGCTATGGAGATAGTGAGAAACAATCAGGCCCTGGATATATTTTTAAGGTACAGCCAATACATTTGCCAATAGATTAGATACAGAGCATGAGAGAGAGAGACGTCAAGGATGACTCCAAAACATTTTATCTGAAAACTGACCCTGAAAAAAAAAGTCAAAGGTGAACTAACCTTTCCTGTAAAGGGCCATATAGTAGGTATTTTAGGCTTGTAAGCATACAGGCTCTGTCATAACTACTCAACTTTGATGTTACTGCGTGAAAACAGCCAGACAACAAATAAACCAACAAATGTGGCTGTTTTCCAACAAAACTTTATTTACAAAAACAGACTGGCTAAATTGAGCCAGAGACCATAGTTTGCTGACCCTTTAATCTGTTGTCAAGTTTGTGGACATACAGTTTATAGTATTTCCTTATTGTCCAGAAAGACAGTAATCACTTGCAGTTTTAGCCACCCGCACTATCATGCACTTGAGCCCTACTTATTTAATGGTCATTAATTTTGCTCCCTTCCTAATCAGCCTGATGCTATTTACCCCACAGTCTTCATGTAGGGGTGTGTATGTGACTGTGAGTGTGTGTGTGTGTGTGTGTGTGCGTGTCTTCCCTCCAGAGTTTTTAAAGTGTCAGTGACAGAGATAGACTATAATCAACTTCAACTTGGCTGAGACTGAAATCTTGATTGATTTTTGAATATTGCTATCCTGCATTCTTTGGATAAATCCCACTTGGTTATGGTATATTTTCCTTTTTTTTTTTACATATCACTGGATTTAGTTAATATTTTATTAAGGACTACTGCATTAATGTCCACGAAGGATATGGCTATGTCATTTTCTTTTTCTGTAATGTCTTTACATCTTCTGGTTTAGCAATAAGGTAATATTGGTCTCATAAGATGAGTTAGGAAGCTTGCTCTCCTCATTAATTTTCTGAAAGAATTTGTATAATTTCTGCCTTAAGTGTTTGATACCAATTACCTGTGAAGCCATTTGGCCTTGGAGGTATTTTCTAATATATAGTCATTCAATTTACTCTTGAGTCAATTTTGTTCCTTGTTATTTTCAAAGTATTTGGCTATTTTTATCTGTTTTTTAATGTACTGCATAAAATGTTTAATAATATTCTTTATTATTCTTTTAATGTATGTAGGCTCTATAGCTGTGTCTTTTATGCCTGACATTGCGTTATAGGTCTTCTGTTTTTTTCTTGTTCAATGTAACTAGATGTTAATAAATTTTATTGATATTTTCAAAAAACCAGGTGTAGGTTTTATTGATTTCTCCCATCACTTTTGACAGATTTTCATACTTATCTTCATTTTTTCCTTTCTTTTATTTTTAATGTTTATTTATTTTTGTGAGAGAGAGAGAGAGAGATGGAGCATGAGTGGGGGAAGGGCAGAGAGAGAGGGAGACACAGAATCCAAAGCAGGCTGCAGGTTCTGAGCTGTCAGCGAGCCAGACATGGGGTTTGAACCCATGATCTGAGCTGAAGTCAGACACCTAACGGACTGAGCCATCCAGGCACCCCTCTTTCACTTATTTTGAATCTAACTTGTTCTTCCTTTTTCTAGCCTCTTAAGTTGCAAACTTAGATAATTGATTTTGGACCCTTCTGATTTTTTCATAAAAGCATTTGTAACTACAGACTTCCATCTAAGCTGCTTTTGGTGCTTTCCAAAGACTTTCGGATGTTGTGTTTTCTTTTTCATTACTTCCAATTTCAATTCTTTGGTGTACTGGCTGTTTAAAACTGTGTGGCTCAATTATTAAATATTTTTGTATTTTCCAGATATTCTTCTGTTAATGACATTTATTTTAATTTTACTATGCTAAGAGAATATGCTCTGTGTTATTTCAGTACTTTTAAGTTTATTGAGACTTGTTTTATGGAAAGAAATATAGTTTATCTTAGTAAATATTTCAAGTGTTTTTTAAAAAATAGAAAAATAGTATTCTGTATTTGGGGATGGAGTCTTTAATAAATGCAATTAGTTCAAGTCAGATGATAGTGTTGTGCAAGTCTTACAGCTTTTATTGATTTTCTGTTTGATTACAATATTAATTATGGAGAAAAAAGTTTTGCAATCTTCAACTGTAATTCTGAAATTGCCTGATTCTCCTTTTAGATCTATCAGTTTTTCCTTCATAAATTTTTATATTCAGTTATTGAGGACATAAACATATGGTTGTGATGTATTATTAACTTTCATTATTATGCAATACCCCCTTTATTCTTGATAACATTATTCATACTTCTTTGCTAATAATACAGCCACTCCAACTTTATTATGATTAGCGTTTGTATGGAATATTGTTTTCTATCCTTTTTCTTGTAACCTATGTTTTTATATTGAAAGTGGTTGTCTCAGCAGACAGCATGTAATTAAGTCTTGACTTTTATTAATCCAGTCTGATTACCTCTGCCTCTATTAGAAATATTTAGTCCATATTCATTTAATATAACTACTGAATATAAAGTAAGACCAGTCAGTATTTCCTTTCTTTTTTTTTAAGCTACATTTAATTGGGAAATGCAGGCTCAGTATAGTTAGAAATATGATTTTTATCCATAGCCTCAAAGTTGAAGCTTTTTCAGGAAGTGTGATGAATTGAGAATGGGGCAAAATACTGAGGGCATGTACAAGAAATATATAAGGAAGGAAGGAAAGTACAAGCAAGCCTAACAGTAATGAAAGACTTGTACGAACAATGGATTATGGGACCTGACGATGTGAGTATATTGTTGGAGTCCAACTACTTGAGGGAATAAACTTCAAAGTTAAAAGTAACTGTACAAAGTTTTAGAAAAAGTATAGTGGTGATGAAGTTTTCTCATTGGAAGTTCAAATACATGCAAAGAATGTAATTTTCATCATGTTGTAAATATTAAAAGTTTAAAGTAAAACTGTTATATCATTTTAATAATGTAACAAAGCGGGGCGCCTGAGTGGCGCAGTCGGTTAAGCGTCCGACTTCAGCCAGGTCACGATCTCGCGGTCCATGAGTTCGAGCCCCGCGTCAGGCTCTGGGCTGATGGCTCAGAGCCTGGAGCCTGTTTCCGATTCTGTGTCTCCCTCTCTCTCTGCCCCTCCCTCGTTCATGCTCTGTCTCTCTCTGTCCCAAAAATAAATTTAAAAACGTTGAAAAAAAATTTAAAAAAATAATGTAACATATGAAGCATTCTTCCTATAGCAATTTTTAAAAATACTTGTTTTTTTTTAATGTTTATTTTTAAGAGAGAGAGAAAGAGAGAGAGAGAGAGAGAGTGGGGTAGGGGCAGAGAGAGAGGGAGACACAGAATCCAAAGCAGGCTCCAGGCTCTGAACTGTCAGCACAGAGCCCAACATGGGGCTCGAACCCACGAGATGTGAGATCATGACCTGAGCTGAAGTCAGGCACCCAACTGACTGAGCCACCCAGGCGCCCATCACAGGTATCCTTTTAAAAGGGAGGCAAGAGTTTCAGATCAAAGGAAGCAATGGAAGATGTTATGTTGCTGGCACTGAAGTTGAAGGAAGAGGCTAGGAGCCAAGGAAAGTGGCCAGCCCACACAAAATGACAAAGGCAAAGAAACAGCTTCTTCCATAGAGGCTCCAGAAGGAACTCGGCTCCATTAATACCTTCATTTTGGCCTCATAAGACCCATTTTCAGAATTCTGACCTCCAGAACTATAAGATGACAAATTTCTGGTGCTTTATATCTCCACATTTGTAGTAATTTGTTCTAGCACCAGTAAGAGATTAACACAGGTAGTAAAACAGGAGAAGGGCAATTGAGGAAATGGAAACAGAAAAGGATAACTGACATGACGCTCACCACCAGCTCATTCTCAAGCTTATCTATTTCAGGAAAGGGGACTTCTGAATCCTGGGAATTTGGAAAGTGATTTCCTTAAATTACCCAAGAATTCCTTAAGAAAGTCTTTTGTGTTTCAAAGCACAGGCACTCTAATTTGAAAACTACTGTTGGTAGGAGTTGACTGTGACAACATGTTGCTTAAGTGTTGCAGTACTATAGCAGAAAAGATCACTGGAGGAGACATCAAGGAATTGAGAATCCAGGGTCAGAATGATCATCTAAATGTACATGAGTTAAAAAACATATAAAGGAAATATATTCAGGAGAATAACTGAGAATCATGAAGTAAGACCACAAAGAATGAGAGTTGGTGACAAGGGAGCTTATCAATGACTACAACAAGAATGAGAGTAGGTGATGGGCACCTGGGTGGCTCAGTTGGCTAAGTGTCTGTCCGATTCTTGATTTCTTGAGCCCTACATAGGGCTCCACATTAAACATGGAGCCTACTGAAGATTCTCTCTCTCCCTCTTCCTCTGCCCCTTCCCCATTTGCACTTGCTCTGTCAAACATAAATAAATAAAATGAAAAAGAATGAGAGTAGATGATATCCACTGAATACATGATGCATTTTAATTTATTATTGATTACATAAATGGTTCTCTTATCCATTTGCAATTACTTCTAATATTAAAGTTAATATACTTACACATTCATCTTGCATGTTTCTTATTTTCTCATAGTTAAAATTCCCAGAAACTTAATTACTCTGCAAAAGTGCCCACACATGTTCAAGACTTTTATTTCTTACAAATTGCCATTCAGAAATGTTTATAAATTTACACTTCTACCAGCATTGTGTGAGGGCCTGAGGTTTACTGACACCCTAGAAATAATAAATTTAAAATATGTGCTAATTGTGTGGCAAAATTTATCTTCCTACTGATTTGATATGAATTTTTGTTAGTAATTATCTATCTATCTATGTATACATATTTACTCTACATTTAGGTCTCTATTTTATAAACTGTATCACTATATACTTTAACACTACAAATGCATTATCTTGGCAGTGTCATTTTTTATTTTTAATTGAGTGATAATAACTCATATTCTATTATATTTAGTTTTCAACGTGTTTGAATCTCACAACCATCTGTTCGAGTTGGAAAAAAGAGTACATTATCCTACTTACAGATGAACCTGTGACTTAGCAAAAAGAGTTTTGTTCAAGTTTAAACTCATAAATGAAGACCCAAGACCAGATCCTGGATGTTCTAAATCCCAGTCCAGTGTTTATTCTACATTCCCCATCTTAATATATTATAAATGTTAGGCATGGAACAAATATTTATCTATAATCCTTGGTTTTCCAGGTACTGCTTCTTATAAAAATGTCTCGCTCAGGACAAAATTGTAACCCATGTCAATACATTCTATTCTACATTTCTCAGTCTCAAGGGAAGAGAAATGATGGAAAAAATATAAAAGGAATACTGAAGAAGGCAAAAGAGATTTTGCACTCAGTCTAGTAAACTTCACAAATGAAGCCAAATGCTTTTTTCACTCAGGAAAAGATTTACATTTCTAAAATAACAAAGATTTACTTTTCAAGAAAGGCCATGAATAGCAGAAACTTCTGAGTAACAGCCATGAGTTACAAAGGAATCCACACAAAGAAGTAGCCATGGATGGAAGAAACCTTTCCCAAAGCACTGTTGCCTGAGAAAACAAGAAAGATTGTGGTATTTGATATTGTAGATAGGAACTCATGGTTTCTGTCAGAACGGTGCCAAGTTATCCAATCAGAAATGGGACTGCTGTGTAGTAAAGTAAGCTCTGAACACTGTTTATTCTATGTTATGGGCCCCTTTTTAAAGTTTAGATCACTTGCATACAAATAAAAATTCTCTCCCCAACCCTAGATTTTTTTCTAAAATATTTTAACAGTTTTCTAGAAGTCCTTCTAAGACCTAAACCACTGGAGTTGATTAACCTGCATTCTTGAAAAGTGACAACCATCCCTTAGACCCAAGCTGCTGTCAGTGTCTCCATTGGTTAGTCTTGCCTCATTGCTATAGCACATCTATCCCTGAGGGTGCGACTAGATTGTTTCTAACTCATGGCTTTCTGATTTTCTGGATTATTTTATCTCTTGGCTATGTGGTTCTCTCCACCAGAAACAAGTGTTGAGAGGTGGTACCTATCTTTGCTCTGGTCATGTGTCTGATTTGGATGATAGGAATCCAGGAAACCTCTGACTCAGGCTTTCTAACAACCAGGTCACAGGGGCTACAGTCTTAACAATATGGTTGAGAAGGAAAGTTGTCCTGTGTCCTATGTCCACAGATACTACTATATTTTGCTGATGAAAAAAATCTCCAAATCTCTTGTGTTGACAGATATCTTTGTTTTTGTGTGTTTGTAGAAGTAATTAATTATAAGATACACTCCCCCCCCCCATCTTATCTTAAAACCTCTGCTTCTTTATGTAGGGAAAGACAAAATCTTTTTCTTCTACACTTTTAAGTTCTTAGCTGGGACACCTATAATAAAAGACAGATTAACAAGAGAAAAACATACAAGCTTATTTAATGTAAGTTTTATGTGACAACGGAGCATTCATAAGGAAATGAGGACCAGAAGAAACAGTTAAATTTGAATTATTTCACACTAGGTTTGATGAAGGGTGGAAAGTAATGAAAAGATAATGATAAGACAAAGGGTATGAGTTAATCATGGCAAACTGCAAGAAACTTAGCAAGACACATTTATTCAGACTCCTCTCTATGTCCCTTTGTCTTCAGAGACAAAGATGCTCCTTTCTTCTAGGGATATAAAAGGCACCTCTCATATGAGGGTTTTAGGACCTGCTTTCCAGGGGAGGCCACAAAGGCCTTCCTGCCACATATGCTGTTTCTCAAATTCCTTCATCTTAAAATAGTCAATATGCTAAGGTGCCATATTTTGGGGTAGAGTGTCCAGCATTTAATATACTCTCATTATAATCACAAGTATGTATTTGACTAAGTGGCATTCCTTCATTTAAGACCATCCAAATTTTCTGTGACCCATAGTTAGTAATTGTGCCTTTAACATAATCCTTCACTTATGGGGAGAATTTGAACTCAGACAAAAATCTCAATAGCCTAATGGGCTGCTTTCTTTGATTGTTACACTGAATCCTCTCTATATCAACATGAGTATCATGTAGCTTTTTTTTTTCTTTTCACAAGATTCCCTGTTCAATGTAACAATGAAAATGTAGGAAAAAACCAAACATGCATTCCTTCTCCTTCCTTTGACATTTGCTGAGAATAAAGGCTCTTATGAAGAAAACTTGAAATTATTTCACAGCTTCCTTACCCATAGCAGTTTCAAGGGACACTTCACCCATTGTTCCTTTTCCACTCTCACAAAATCTCATATCCTTTCTTTTTTTTTTTTTAATTTTTTTTTTCAACGTTTATTTATTTTTGGGATAGAGAGAGACAGAGCATGAACGGGGGAGGGGCAGAGACAGAGGGAGACACAGAATCAGAAACAGGCTCCAGGCTCTGAGCCATCAGCCCAGAGCCTGACGCGGGGCTCGAACTCACAGAGCGCGAGATCGTGACCTGGCTGAAGTCGGACACTTAACCGACTGCGCCACCCAGGCGCCCCTCTCATATCCTTTCTAATAGCTGAGCCCACCCTTAGCAAAAAAGAGCTTTCTCTTCAATACCCAGTAAAAACTTGTTCACCTCTTCAACTCCATGCTAAGGTTCACAACATAGTTAAATACTGTCACAAATTTATAGAATATAGGCAAAAAATACACAGAAATTTAGAATAATGTTATATTTCTATACCCTAGACTGCCAAATTTCCATCAGTTTAATCAATTCTTGGTTAAGAATATCAGAGAGAGAGAAAAAAGACTAACCAAAGTAGATAGAAACCTAATGAACATCATACCAGAGGATGGGTATATAACAAATAATTAGCTTCAAAAGAAAATTATTGTAGGCCATTCATAATGTCATCCTTATTAAGACTGGATAAGTATCCAAAACTATAGGTAAAAGGTTCTTGAATCAATGACTTTTAAAAAAAGTCTTGCTGATACCTTTATATAATATTCTGGTACACATACTATTAGAAACAGAAATAAGAAAATTACTGGGAGATTTGAGATTGGCAAGTGGCTCATCTGGAAAAATTACCACAAATAGCTAAGCACTATCAAGACTCTTAAAGAACAAAAGAAGAGGGAAAAAATCTCACAGCATTACAAATCAAACAATTGAATGAAGATGGCCAAGATCGTTGGAAACAACAAATTTCCTTTTCAAAATCAGTCCTCCTTGCTCTATAAATTTTAATACTTAACAAGAAACTTGTGAAAGAAACCAGAAAGAATTTGGGCATCGGAAAAGAGAAAGCCCTGTGATGGCTCAAAGAAGATTAAAAAGGCTAACCACATGTCCCACATGGGACCTCAAGATAGGTTCCTCCAGGGTACACATTCACAAATAGCTTTTTCAGTAATGATGTTAGCCACCCCAAATAAGCTTAGTATAAAGTTTAAGGTAAACCTTGACACCTCTATTAAATACAAGTTTCATTATTTTCACATAAAACCCTTCCACTTTACTTCAGTTGGTCCCCCAGAGTAAACTGTCTTTCAGTAAAGCTAGACTATAATCGCACTATAAAGCTAGGTTATAATTTCTGTACCTTTACATTACCTTCCTCTTAAGAAGCCATAGATAGATAAGTTCTCTCTAGCCTATAAACAAACAGTTCAATAGATATATGCTGTATATTCTAAACAAAAACAATAAAAATGCAGATAAAGACCCATAAACCCATTCCACAAACTTTCCTAATACCCACCAAAACCAGAATCTATGACATGCATGAAACCAAATTTAATTCTCTGACCTATGCTATGCTCCTACATATTTCCTGTTTTCCTAAGTTGGGAAATATAATTATTAGTGTAATTACAGATTCTCAGCACAATGAATGTAAGCTTGCTTTCCAAAAGAAAGCCCAATAAACGCCTTCCATGATTTTTAACCTAGTGATTGGACCTATTAGAAAACACATCGGCATATGTTTATATAGCTTTGAGGTATGATTTTACTAATTTTAATTACTCTTATTGTTGTTAAACTTCAAGGAAATAGGCCTAATACAAGATAAAGTCTCTTCCCAATGAGTTTCTACCCATTAGGGATTGCACTGGAAGCTAACTAAAAAGCCTCAAGAAGAATATGATCCATAAGAGTAGACAGTTACAGTATCTACCACAGAGGTACCATTTAAGCCAGGATTTCCAGTCCTAGATATATATTCAAGAGAAATGAAAACATACATCCATACAAAAACTTGTAATGAACAGCAAGCAGCATTATTCATAATAGCCAAAAGGTGAAAATAATGCAAATGTCTATCAATTAATAAATGGATAAATAAAAGGTGATATGTCCATACAATGGAATGTTATTTGGCCACAAAAAGCAATGAAATACTGACACATGTTACAACATGGATGAATCTTGAAAACATGCTAAATGAAAAAAAAAAGCCAATTACAAAAGACAACATACTATAGGAGTCCATTTATGTGAAATCCAGGAATATAAAAATTTATTGAGAAATAAAATAAATTAGTGGTTGCCTAAAACTGGAGTGGATGGAGGATTTAGGAAGTGATGACTAAGGGGTATAAGGCTTCTTTTAGTGATGATGGAAGTGTCCTAAAATCATGGTGATAGTTCAACTATTTGGTGAATGTACTAAAAATTATCAAGTTATACCCTTTAAATAGGTAAACTGTATGACTGATGCATGAACTATATCTCAGTAAAGCTGTGAATGAAAAAAAAAAAATCACAGTGCTAGAAATACTTCTGGTCTCTCAAGGAGGAGCCCATGATGTACATGGAGAGAAAGATCATCCTAATATCCCTGCTAGTCTGACCACTTTCTCTCTAGAAAAGTGAACATATCACTGATCAGGTAACCACAGGACAACCTAGCATCACCTAAGATCCCTGCCTTTGGTTTACAAGTTATTTAGCTGAGTGGGAAGTGGAGCCAGTTAGAGAATAACAATGCTAAATACAAGGTTTGCTCGTGTCCAATATCCATGCTTATGCACTAGAGCTAAAAGTGGGAAAATCACATGCCTCAAACCCATTATGAAATCAAATTAACAATACTGAATGGGAAAATCACAAAGCAAACTTATTTAGTCAAATCTTCACCTCAAATGAATGGCTGACCAAAAGAAGGGACTTAAAGGGGGAAAAAAATCTAATTTTGCACAATATTTCCACAGCCTGCCTGGAAAAGCTTTGCATTTATCAATTAAAGAGACTGTTTTCCAAGATGGGCTGTGGGTGAAGGGCTTTCCTAACACCATCTATGAACAAGAAAATAACCAAAAGAACATATGCTTTTGCAAGCAGATGAAAGGGGAATCTCAAAAATGGTGAGATTATTTGCTATTATTTTATCTGCCATAGGCCAATTAGGCTATGCACATAGCAAGTGTTTAATACATATTTGCTGAACTGGAAAGAGATTTTGAAACCACGTAAAATAAGGAGACCTGTAATTTTTTGTTTATCAAAACCTATTGGTTTCTGTCATACCTGAACAAAACATTTTATAAACTGGAGTTGGGACTGCCATTTAATAATCTGAGCTCAAAATATCATGTATTGTCCCTTTCCATGGGCCCCTGCTTTTTAAAAACCTGGCCCCTTGCATGTAAATAAAACTCCTTTATTTTTTCCCAAAAATTGTGTATGAGTTTAAGTAAGGGCAAAATATTCACTTCTCACTGCATTTTAAAATACAATAAAAATATGCTTCCCAACTCAAACGTTGCTATGTCAGTTTTGAACATTCTTCTCTTATGCAGTCAAAATGATGTGAAAATGATTAGCAAGAATTAGAACATGAGAAGACAAACCTGGAAAGGGAAGAGGATTACAGAGGCTCAATTCAATTTTAAATTTTATTTTTGAAAAGAGACTTTTAACATTGAAAACATTAACAGAAATAAAAGTTTGAATTTAGTCGATAATTGCCTGTCTGAACTTTTTTTTTCGTTTTTTTTTTAATGTTTATTTATTTTTGAAAGAGAGAAAGACAGAGTGCGAGTTGGGG
Organism: Prionailurus bengalensis; assembly: GCF_016509475.1. NCBI lineage: Eukaryota > Metazoa > Chordata > Mammalia > Carnivora > Felidae > Prionailurus > Prionailurus bengalensis. The sequence continues at coordinate 113,010,288 of NC_057354.1, forward strand.
GAGGGACAGAGAGGGAAAGGGAGACACAGAATCCAAAGCAGGCTCCAGGCTCTGAGCTGTCACCACAGTACCCAACGAGGGGACTCGAACCCATGAGCTATGAGACCATGACCTGAGCCAAAGTCTGTGGCTTAACTGACTGAGCTACCCAGGTAACCCCGAACTTTTTTCTTGATGTTGCTGATGTTATTTTATTCTTCATTCTTCATCTTCTCTCTTTTTATTTCTTTTCAAAGGTTCTTTACATGTTCATACAATATAGCCCTCTCTTGACAACCATATTCAATTAGTCACCAATTTCTAATGATGTCCCCCACCTGAGAGCCTTCTCTTCCAGCATCACTCTGGCCATCCTGGTTCAGGCTCTCAGCACTTGTTTTCATCATCCTGTGTATATCTGGGGGTTTCATTTTCCCAACCACTTCCATAAAGCCAGAGATTTTGTTATTATTTTATCAACTGCAAATCCAAATAGCTATGCATGTAATAAGTGTTTAATACATATTTGTTGAACTGGAGGTGGAAGAGGCTGGGAAATCAATCACACTAAATTTGAAGATGAAAATACTAAAAATATAGAAAATCCTGGCCAGTCACCAAGAAGAATGCTCAGGTCCACGTCTTCCAGTTGCATGTTTCCATTACTTAATGTCTAAATACAATCTTAAACACAGATATGATACCTTAAATTGCTGGGTATACCAGAATCTTGGTTACTTAAAGAAGACTCAGAAATGTTTGCAGTAGTCCAAGTTGTTATTTCAGTCAGGCAATTAAAAATGTCATCCAGAAGGGGCACCTGGGTGGCTCAGTCAGTTAAGCATCTAACTTCAGTTCAGGTCATGATCTCAGGCTTCGTGATTTCAAGCCCCATGTTGGGCTCTGTGTTGACAGTTCAGAGCCTGGAGCCTGCTTTGGATTCTGTGTCTCCCTCTCTCTCTGCCTCTCTCCTGTTCATTCTCTCTCTCTCAAAAGTAAAATAAACATTAAATTTTAATTTAAAAATGTCATCCAGAAAATGAATACAGTAGTTCCCTCTTATCCATGGGAGATACATTCCAAGACTCCCAGTGGATGCCTAAAGTCATGGACAGTACCAAGCCTTATATATACTACGCTTTTTCCTATAATTACATACCATGGTAAGCTAATTTATCAATGAGGTACAGTAAGAGTTTAAGAATAATACCTAATAATAAAATAGAATAATTATAGCCATATCCTAGAATAAAATTTATGTGAGGGGGGTCTCTTGCTCTCAAAATATCTTACCATACTGCATTCACCCTTCTTCTTGTGATGATGTGAGATGAGAAAATGCCTATGTGATGAGGTCAAGAGAAGTGAATGGCATAGGCAGTGTGACAGTGTTAGGTTACTATTAACCTTCTGACAATTTGTCAGAAGAAGTAACATCTGTTTCCCAACCATAGTTAACCATGGGTAACTGAAACTATGGAAAGTGAAACTGTAGATAAGAGGGAATTACTGTAACATGCAAATTTTAGTCTTCATTGATCCAAACTGCCTTCCCCCAAGCAATCAAGCAATCATGTCATTAAAAAATTAAGCACTTATGTTGCACCCAATTAATAACCAGAGCAAACAGTAATCATGCTAATGATAGAATATACAGTTCAAGAACTAACTGAAATTGGCATAAGCAATTGGGTAGGCATTTATTTTATTTAATTTGTTTACATGATGATTACTCATGGCCACATCCCATAGACTTTAGAGCCAAAATCCTTATGTTCAATTGCCTGCTCCACCTTAGTCTCTGGGTGATCTTGGGTAAGATAAAATTATATATAGTTTTTGTGAGGAATTTTTGTTTGTTTGTTTAAGTAGGCTTCACACCCAGCATAGAGTCCAGTGTGGGACTTGAACTCATGACCCTGAGATCAAGATCTGAGCTAGGAACAAGATGCTTAACCAGCTGAGCCACCCAGGCACCCCTTCTTGTAAGGATTAAATAAACTATAAACATAAATTAGAGTATCTGGACCAAAGATTTCATTAAATAGTAACAATTTTTATTAAAACTTATTTTTAGGGGCACCTGGGTGGCGCAGTCGGTTAAGCGTCCGACTTCAGCCAGGTCACGATCTCGCAGTCTGTGAGTTCGAGCCCCGCGTCAGGCTCTGGGCTGATGGCTCAGAGCCTGGAGCCTGTTTCCGATTCTGTGTCTCCCTCTCTCTCTTCCCCTCCCCCGTTCATGCTCTGTCTCTCTCTGTCCCAAAAATAAATAAAAGTTGAAAAAAAATTTTTAAAAAATCTTATTTTTATTTGTTTCAGTGTTTGTTTTTGCTTCTCAACTTTACTTCTTCCTTGACTATCATCTGGCCTCGCCTCAAACTGCAATTTTAAGAAATAAACTTCTAGATAATACACTGGCCTCCCTAGACAATCGTTTCTCCACAGTTAGGATTATTACTACTTAGAGAATCAGACACATTACTACAAAATTATAATGCGAAACATGGTACTGTGAAGAAGAAAAAGTAGTTGGTATGGATCATTCTTTTGAGCAGCTTAGCAGTTAAGAAAAAATTGTGTTAGGATAGAGATGTATTATTCATAGAGGGAAAGGAGCAAACGGAGAGGGTAGGAAAGGGAGAAAATGGGAGATTATAAAAGAGGAGAAAAATTAAAGTGCAAAATGGAGGAAATACTGATAGAGTAAGCTTCTAGAAAAAATAGAAATGAATGGAATCAAGAGTGCATATCAATGGATCAGTCCTAGAAAGAAAGTGTAACATCTTCTGAGAAATGACAAAAAAGGGGCTAATGGGTGACTATATAAAGAAAGCATTAGCTGAGAAAGAAGCTGAAGAAGTAAGTTGTCAAATAAAACATGGGACACCTGGTTACATTTAAATTTCAGACATATAATGCATACTTTTTTAGTATAAGTATCTTCCTGATGTTGCCTGGGAAATACCTATACTTAAAAAATGGATAGTTTATATGCAATTCAAATTTAACTGGGCTCCTGTATTTTTCCTTGCCTAATCTAGCAACTCTATGAGGAAATTCACTTTTTATGATCCCTTTATATTCAGAGAAGCCAGCGATATGAAAACCTGCTTGGGGAAGAGATGGAGACATGAAAGTGGGAAGGAGTGTTAACAGCCATGGTGAAGCTATGCATCATGATCTACTTACTCAGCATAGAATTTTCAAACAATTAGGTGAGAGACATTGACTTTCTAGGCCAAATGTTCTCTGGTGTTAAGGAATCAATTCAAATATTGAGGGTTCTTTGCATATCATCTTCCAGTAGGTCAACATCTAGCACTATTTTTCATTCTCATTTTCCACATTTAATTCCCTTCAGTATTGAGACCAGAATTAGTTTCCTCAGTGTCCTTGGTGCCTAAGGAAATAAAATTCTTTTGATCTCAACTCAGGTCTAAGAAGTTCTTTTTAACTACCCTTCAGAGTATCCCAGGCACTGAATTAAAGACTTCCCAGGATCCTTCTAAGAATGACTTTTTGCAATGTCTCTTAATGCCTTGTTTTGTTCTGCCTGGAAAAGTTCCTTTCTTAGTGGCTGGCCACTTGGAAATCTTCCTTCACCACCTGCTTGATTCTGCTCAGTTAATAATTCCTAATCTGGCTACTTCCAGGCATCTCTGATCCTGAGTATTCCCTTACCCACTGTATCGCACATTCTGAAAGCCCCAGGGTCTCTAAAGTCATACCCCCTCACATCTCCACCCCTGGGGTCACCACCTGGATGCCTGGCACACAGAATAGTTTCTTCAATATTTGGGGGCTGACTACTTGGTCACCATACCCCAGGAGGTCAAAACACCATTCAGTTACAGCCTTATCATATGTTAAAGTTGTATTTAACTTCAATGGAAAAATACTTAATAAGTAACTTTCAGAAATTGTAGATGCAGGATGAGGAGATACACTGAAACTCTCAAACAACATGGTAGGCTATCTCTCTCCTGGAATGACTTGTCATGTAACACCCTAATTCTAAGTGCAATAGCTAGAAAAGTCTCCCTTATGAGGTTAAATTCCAGGAAGAATTTGTTCTAAGAGCACCTGATGCAACCTACCTAAGGGTTCATTTTTATCTTGATGCTTCTGGTAAGTCTCTATTAATGTTTATGATACTCAACCCCACAACATATAATTGAACTATTCATGAAGCTTTAATCTTCTTTTTAGATTAGGAGGAAGTACTAATTCATCAGAAAGAATGTCAGACTTGTAGTACACCAGACTTAAAAAAAAAAAAAATCCCCAGTTTTCTGGTCACTTGAACACTGTCCTCTGAATCTTTAAACTTTTCAACTGAAGGCCAAACTCTGAGATGGGCTGTTGAAGAAGACATTTTTAGAATGTATTTTAAAATCTCTTACCAGATGTCAAAACTCCATTTTTGAAGATTTCTTAGAGAAAATAAAATAATTATTTTTTGATTGTATAAAACACATGTGATTTTAAATATATAAAATATTAATTATAACTCTTTGAGGCAGAGCCTTAAAAAATATGGGAGGAAGACAACAGGGACTGTCACCAGGTTCTCAAATTCTGCATCTGTCTCTATGAATTTGGTATTTCTCCAGTTATACTTAGGTACCCTGCCACTAAAATGGTATTCTTCCAACTTGAGGGAGGCAATTGTGAGGAAAAAAATAATTTTTTTTAATTTCAAATTATTTTTGTGCATGTGAGAGACAGAGGAGACAGTATGTATTTGGTATTAGCTTCTATTCATATATACTAGAATATAATATAGATTATTTGACTAACATGAAATTCTACTTGAATTTAAGTAAAACAAGCCATCACAGCCTTTTCTGTTTCTCTGCAAAGAACTTCAAGAGTCCAATGATCTCTGCTATCTGCTTGTAAAAAGACTGAAAAGAACATAGTCAGGGGCTAGGAACTTGGGTTTGACTCCTAGTTTTGCACTATTTCACTATGTGGCCTTAAGAAAGTTCATGTATTTCTATAGACCCTAATTTCCCCAAATATAAAATAAGGATTTGGGTTACGTCAGTGGATTTTGAAATTTTTTTTTAATTTAAGAAAGCAATTTTAAAACAAAATCGTACCAAGAAATACAAGATAAAAGCAAAACATCTTTGAATGGTAGGGGTAAAAAGGAAGAGTCCAAAATCACCCAAAACTTTGTCTTTATAAAGACAAACTCTCATTCCCAGAAAATCCCACACAACCATTGTTATTACATATTATTTATGCCTATTTTAATCATGTGGCTAAATAAACTTTAAAATCTTCTCCAGTTTTATCAAGAAACTATTTTATTAAATGCAAATATACTATAATAAAGATACTATATGTGGTCTATTGAGTCAATACAATTAAGCAAGACTGTAAATAAAATCCCACACATCACATGTCTGAATATTTAAGACTTAGTAATCAACATTTTTAGTCAAAATTATACAAATAGCTATTTTTTCCCTACAGGTGGGAATTTTCTCAACAAATGCTGAAAATGACAGCAATTCTAATAACACCCACATAATTGTGACCTTTTGGCTACAGCCTCCCTCACCATTATTCCCATAAGTCTGTCTACATTTATAAAGCCCTAGCTCTTATATTAAACCCTTTCATTCCCCTCCTATTTGAATCAAGATTGGAATGATGTTGGTATGGGAAAATGAAAATGTTCTAAGAATAAGGGTCTGAATTGGTTCTCTGATTGATTAAATCTAAAAACAGCAATGATGCCACAAAGGTTATGTAACTTTGGAGAATTGAATAGACTCTTAAGAGTACACTCATCTAAAGTATATTTAAGGCAAAGCATATGGCAGAGAAAAAAAAAGAAGCAAACACAGGAAGCATTGGGGGCCAACAGACTTGCAGGCTCAGCCACTCAGGTTCCTTTCTGAACCACCCAGGATGAGCCTCATTTCTGGACTATGAGCCACCATACGTCTGGATACGTATGAGAATTCTCAGTTCAGGAGAGCTCTGGCAAAAATTTCCAGAGGGGTCTTCTTACGCCCTATTTATCCTAGAGACAAACCCAGGTTATGTAACTGGTTAAACCAGCCATAAGTCATCCAACCTGCATGTCCCTAAAGAACATTAAAAAACCGGCCCTGGCCTCTACCAAGGAAATTTTGCACTTTTAACAGCACATTAAAAAATCATTACCTAGCCTATCTCATCCTTATCTTGCCTAAGTGTCAATACCAGACTTCAGATTTCCCAGAGATAAGCAGAGATCTGTCCCTGTCCAAAAGCAAGATAATTGTATTTTACAAAAACCTCATTGGCACAGGAAAATAAGACACGGGTAGCCTTTGACATGGATTGGTAAAACAAACAAACAAAATACTGCATTCTGGAGAACTACAGAGATTAATGCCACTGTCAAGGACACGAAAAATGGTAGCGAGGTTATGCCTATCAAACTCCACATCAACTCACCTCTCTGGACTATGCAGAAGCCAGAAGAATTTTAGAGGATTACAATGGATTATCATAAATTAATCAAGGAGTGACTCCAATAGCAGCTACTGTTCCAGCAAATCAGCACAACCCCTAATACCTGATGTGAAGTTAGTGATTTGGTACAATTTTTTCTCTCTCTATTCCTTTAAGAAATGAAGGAATTGCAACAAACTTCCTCTGCCTTCATTCAGGAATACATTAACTTTCCAGTCCACAGTTTCAATCTAGGCTGTATGGAAGTTGACCATCTGGCCATTTCACAGATTATGACGTAAATTCACTAAATTGAATGCAGACCAACCTGGTGAGCAAGGAATAACAAATACCCTAGATCAGTATAACTCAAAGTGTAGTCTGCAGACCAATTTGTCGCTAATATGCAATAGGTTAATTATAAAAATTTACAGTAAGATATAAAAATTTAGAGGGGCGCCTGGGTGGCTCAGTTGATTAAGCGTCCGACTTTGGCTCAGGTCATGATCTCACAGTCCATGGGTTCAAGCCTTGCATCAGGCTCTGTGCTGACAGCTCAGAGTTATCAGCTCCCTCTACCTCTACCCCTCCCCCACTCATGTTCTGTCTCTCTCTGACTCTCAAAAATAAATAATTAAAAATTTAAACAAAGTATTTAGAAATTATATAGAAATTTGATAGCATAATTTGTTGAACCTAATATTAAAAAATTTAAACTTGTATGCCCTATGTGTTTATAATTTTATTTTTTAGCTATTCATTTTTTGCTGTATTTTACAAAAGTAGCAGTCTTGAAATGGAGTGGAAATTTTAAAAGAAAAAAAAAAGTTGGAGAAATATTGCCCAAAGCAGGGATCAACAAACTATTGGGAGCCTGTTTTTACATGGCTCATGAGCCAAGAACAATTGTTTATATTTTAAAGAATTGTTAGAAGGAGAAGGAAAAGAAGGAGGGGGAAGAAGAGGAGAAGAAGAAGGAGGAATAGTAGTAGTGCTATTGTGACAAAGAATGTTATATATGTTATATGATCTGCTAAGCCTAAAATATTTAATATCTGGCCCTTCACAGAAAAACTGTTTCCAATCCCTACCCTAGATACCTTGGTAAGACACATGTATGACAAAGCATAAGAAATAAACCCCTCAGTAACTCAGAGTTCTGTAACTTGAGTAAGGTTTCTAGAGTTCCAATGCATGTCAACATATCAGATCTGAGGTGAGGGACAAGCTGGTATATCTGGAACCTACTACCACTAAGAAAGAAACACCATGCCTACTAGGCCTCTTGTTTCTTCTTTTTTTCTTTTTAGTTTATTTATTTATTTAGTTAGTTAGTTAGTTAGTTAGCTTATTTATTTTATTGAGAGAGAGAGAGAGAGAGAGCACATGCAAAAGAGTTGGGGAGAGGCAGAGAGAGAGAGAGAGCACATGCAAAAGAGTTGGGGAGAGGCAGAGAGAGAGAGAGAGAGATGGAGAGACAGAATCCCAAGCAGACTCCACTCTGTCAGCTCAGAGCCTGACACGGGGCTCAAATTCATAAACCATGAGATCATGACCTGAGCCAAAATCAAGAGTCAGACACTTAAGCAACTGAGCCACGCATGCACCCCAAGGATTCCTTGAATTTTGAAGACAACATATGTCAGATTTGGGCATGAAAGTTGCTTGGACATATTTACCAAGTAACTTACATGATTTCTACTTTTTAGTGGAGTCCAGAGAGCAGGCCCTGCCATGGGTCCACACCCATGCAAGCCTCTCTGCTTCTTGTGCCTTATAATGAAGCTGTTCCCACGGTACATGAGGTATCTGTGATGGATATGGTGCATGGAGTCCTTGGCATGGCACTATTGATGAATCATCATGCAGACCCTTGGGATTCTAGAGTAACTCATGCCCTCTTCTGCAGAAGGCAGAACCATTCTCCTCTGAAACATAGCTTCTTTTGTACTTGGGGCCCTGAATAACTGATACGAGCCACAGAGTTACTATGGAACCCAACCTGTTCATCACATGCAGTGGTATCTGAATCACGAAGCCATAAACACTGATGAGGGTGGCAGCAGTCCATCACCAAGTGTTAGTGGCATATGAGAAACTGGGCTCCAGATGGTCCTGAAGACACACATAAGCTGCATGAGCATGTCTCTCAGGGTGCCTACTTCTGTTTCATTGCCTCTTCTCCCTCACCTTACATGTGGCCTCATGGAGACTCCCCTATTACCAGTTTACCAAGAGAAAACAGTTGGGCACGGTTCACAAATGGTCCCAAAAGATAATCTAAAACCACCCAAAAATGGAAGGCAGTAGTGGCCTTTGAAGGGTCGTTGTTTCATGGATATCTTCCCTGTAGATAGAATTTTGAGTTGTTATTTGGTTTGTCTGGAAGACAAGATTGCCTAGGAAATGGAAATATAAGTCCACACTTTTGTGTGTGCAGACACCAACAATTTAGCTGAGTGAGTGGTCAGGGATTTGAAAAGAGCGAGATTCAAAAATTGAAAATCTGCTTAGGAGAAAAGGTATGTGGACAGATCTTTCAAGAAGGTCACAGAGTTTGAGGGGTATTGTGTCTCATGTAACCACAGCAGCACAAACAGCAGAGGAGACTTCAAAAATCAGATGTATGAAACGTTCCATTTTGTGAGTAGTATCATGGCTGGAGTTATGGACATTATGTAGAGTCTCAAACATAAGAATTTGCATTCACCACGGCTAATGTGGCTATATCCACTGCTAAGGGAACAATTTATCACTTCATCAGTTCTGAGTCCCCAGTAGGCAGGAAACTATGATAAACTTGCTTAGGGCAAAAGGGACTATCAGTAATGGAAGTCAGAAGTTGTGAGTATCAAGAATGGCCATGCAACAAGTTGTAGAAAAAGGGCTAGTAACTGTCTATATTTTCTTTATTCTTTGATATATATACATTTGCGTAAATTAACCTTCTTCTCCATCCTCCATTGTTAAACATAAAATATGCTCCTATGGGTTGACTCTACATTTCAATATTCAAGTCATAGAATATCAGAAGTGGATAAAATGGCATAGGAGCCTTTGTACTTTCCCTTCCGGGAGAATGAATGTGTCTGCACTTGAATCAAGGTTAGTTGTATTAGACTAGTTAGAAATGAGACATTATATTTGTCATCACTCAGAAATTAAATGAAGGGGCTGCTTGGGTGGCTCAGTCGGTTGACTTTTCGAATCTTGGTTTTCAGCTCAGGTAATGATATCATGGGGCCTTGCACTGGACTCTTCCCTGACAGGGCAGAGCCTGCTTGGGATTCTATCTCTGCCCCTCCCTCACTCCCATGCTCTCTCTCTCTCTCTCTCTCTCTCTCTCTCTCTCTTTCTCTCAAAACAAATAAACTTAAAAAAAAAGAAATTAAATACAGGGAGAAGTGCTGAGTTGGTAAAGGGGTCAATTTTGTTGAATTGCTTTTTGTTAACTTAGTACAGCACTATTCCCTCCTTTGCAATGCAGAAGATTAGCCAGGAACTGTATTTTTGAAGATCTCCTATTTTGATGGCTTTGGGTTAGAGCTGGCCAATGAGGGAAACTCTCATGATATTTTGCAGGCAGACTAGAGAATAAATTCTTGAGATCTCTTAGAAGTTCATAGAAACCCAATTCATGATATTTTGGGGACTTCGTGATAACCAGATTGATGGCTGGATGAGGAATATTCAGGACTTCCCAGACATCCCAGATGCACCCACATTTTTGTGATTGTCTGACAGTTGGTAGGAGCTTTCCCAAAGATGCCGAGGTTCCAGCAGTTTCCTGGCTGCAATCACACACTTTTAAGAATCACACACTTTAGTGCTTCAGGCTGAGGTCATTAGTGACTATTCCTGCTGTAGACTTCCCAGCACTCACTCTCTCCACTCTTGCCACAATCATGTAAACTCGAATTCCTTTGATTGATATTTTCTTCCCCATAATACCTAAAGTGGCTCTGTTTTCCTCACTAAATCCAGATAGATACAAAATTGTTTGCCTTTCCTTTTATCTGTGTACCTTTTGCCCTCAAATTCTGATTTCCAAAAGCACAGTCCATCTGTGATAACACTGGCAGAAGCATGACTCACAAACTTTTATGGCATTTGGATATGGCTACCTTTTGTTTTGAAAATATAGGGCAAGATATGGAGAGGTACTTCTCTGAGACCTGAACAGTTATTATGCCATGAGAATGAATGTTCATAGTTTTTCAGACTGCACTGTTCCCGTGCTGAGTCCTGAATCCCAAGCAACAGAAATTATCACATGTTCTTAAATGAATATATTCTCTGTGTGTTTGTGTGACACACAGGGACCTCTAAAGTTCAGGGCCTCCAATGGTGGGTCTGTCTTGTCCCAATCTAAAGGCAGTTCTAAGAGTGAAGGTCATCAGTCCAGGAAGACTGCAAAGGAACATATATAGACATTATGTCTTCTAGTCTATATGTTGCCATCATTTTAAAAGCTGCCACGGTGAGAAACTGGAATGTATTGCTTACACATTTATGTAAAGCCACTGAAATACATGGAGTGATTCATTCATGTTGTTGCATAAATAAAAGCAACTGACATGAAATTAGTCACAAGAGCACTAAGTCACACTTTCCCTTTATTACTTACATCAGAGGCCCAAAGGTATATATACCCTCAGGGTGATTCACTGGTGGTAAAAAAGCCCACCAACTATTTTAGGCCTTTTAGAATTATACATCAAAAATGCTTATAATAAATATGCTTAAAGTAGCCAATGGAGAAACCAACCAAGCTACATAAATGCTGCAGTGCATTTGTGGGACTTTTCCTACTGAATCTGTGTTATCTAAGCCCATACAGAAGACATCAATTTCTGTCCCAGCAGTAAAGAAGATTTCAGGTTCATTTTAATCCTAAGATTAAAGGGATAGAGGAGATGCTGAGAGATCTTCAAGTTCATCAAGATTAGACTTAAATTGTTCCAAGGAGAACAGAATCCAATCTCTTTAGACTCTCTAGGGGAGGGATATTCAACTTCCTCTGCTACTATTCTCACTGTTGGGTATCATTTGAATGCTTCCTTGTAACTCTAACATAAATCAATTCTGTTGCTATTTCCTGTCCTTTGTCCCACACTAGATAGGACAGTTTACATCCTCTTTGTCAATGAATGCTCTGAGATTAATTTATATGTATATAAAATGCATATGTGACCCTGAAGCCTAGATTCATTTCTGCAACACCCATCTTATGAGCACCTCCTACGTTACTGTTGCTGTGCTAAGCACTGGGAAAGAAACAAAAGAAGTTCATAACCTAAACTGTGAACCTAAAACCACATTTAACCTTTGTAGCTCTTTATGGTTTATAAAGTGCTTTCATTCTCTTGATAACATTTGAACTTTGTAAAACTCATCTAACATTTTCCAGGATTACTCTCTCAGTAATACAACCTGAGACATAACAAAGAAGTGAGGGATCTTGGCTGTTATCCCATATCTTTCAATTCTTTGTCCAAGGCTCTTTCTATTATGCCTGTTTTACGAATACTCTTCTCAGTGAAATGAAGGCTGAAGCCATCACCCAGCACATCTGAGATGCAAGTCTGGACCCCATTGCTGCAATCAGTCAATCCAGGTATCAATCTTGCCATCCAACTTATTCACCCTACATGTTCAGTATAAGAAGACATACATATCCAAAGTATAGTGAATGGTATGTTTTCTGAACATTTCATGGGAAATGAAGGAGAGGGTACAGATCATCTACTAGGACTTAGTAGAAATTAGAAGAGACTATTTACCCCCAGTTTTGTTTGTTTTTTTTTTTTTGGCCACTTAGCCAATCAGTGGTCCATTTTTCCTTGCTCTCCTTTAGTTTCTTCTGTTTTGTTGCAGCAGTATCTACACTGCCCACAAGTGATCCTCACTACTCCATGAAACAATCCTGGCAGGTATACTCGAATACCCATTTTGACCAGGGTGCTGTAATTAGAGATCATTTGGTTGTGAGTAACAAAAAATAGTCTTAAACTTCCTTAAACAAAAATCATAATTATGATCACTTCATTCCCACCACATACCAAAACAGGAAGTGGAAAAGCAGGTCACAAGGTTACTTTACAGTTTCTCCAAGCACTGACTCAGTGGATGCCACATTACTATCACCCTCTGCAGAACAGTTTTCTCTGCTTCTCCCAGCAGAATTAAGATGCTTCATGAAAGCCAGAGAGCAACTTCAACTTTAAGCACCTACCAGAAACTGCCAACAGTTCTCACATCCTGTGAGAAAAAAATCTGGTTGACTCAGCATATGCCAGCCAAGTCAGATGCCCAATAAACCATGGCCCAAATTATATAACCCATTTCTACCTGGCAGAAGTGATGCAGTTGTATCAAGATACAATTGTCTCAAAAAAGGGGCCTTGGAATCTGACTTCAGCTCAGGTCATGATCTCACAGTTTATGAGGTCAAGTCCCACACTGGGTGAGCTCAAGCCCTGCTTTGGGTAAACACAAGCCCTGGATGAGCTTTGCTTCTCTCTCAATCCCTCTCTCTCTCTGCCCCTCGTTCACTTGCACCCTCTCCCCCCCACCCCCCGCAAAAAAATAAACAAAAATAAACTTGGATACAATTGACAAATGGGCAAAACATATACATAAGCCAAACATTTAAAGCCTATACTTCTGGGGCACCTGGGTGGCTCAGTCAGTTAAATGTCCAACTCTGGCTCAGGTCATGATCTCATGGTTCATGAGTTTGAGTCTCGCATTGGGCTCTGTGTTCACAGCTCAGAGCCTGGAGCCTGCTTTGGATTCTGTGTCTCCCTCTCTGTCTCTATGTCTCTCTGCCCTTCCTCCACTCATGCTCTCTCTCTCTCTCTCTCTCTCTTTCTCAAAAATATTTAAAAAAATTTAAAGCCTATACTTCTGAATTTGAGAGATCAATATCTATTCAATCAGTTAGCTCTTCAGTCAACAAATAGAAGTTTTTGCTCTGCAGAAGGCTCCATGGTGAAGAAATAAAGACTCAAACATGTATCCTGCACAAAGACAATCTGTCTAGTAGAGTAAAGCATACAGACAAATAAGATAGAATGCCGTGTTTCTCTAATGAGACCATCTCAGTGTTCCAGTGATTCCATGGAAGTTCTTTATGACAGTTTTAAAATACCACTTTTGTATTTTGTTGGGAGTCTAAAAATATAATCTATTCTGGATTACCTAGATAAATACCTAGTAAACCATGTTTTGCCGCAGACTTTCATTGGTTAAGTCTGATTAGTGTCTCTTTATTTATGAGGTAAATAAAAATAAAATAAGATGATCACCTTAAGTAGCCACTTTAACTTTGAACTATTTAATCAAACATTTCTTACATTGGGATCCAGATATATTTTGGGGGCCTTGAGGTTCCTCAAGTTTAAGAAGCACTGATATAAGGAGAAAGTTAGTAAAGTGTTGCCAGTTAGTGAACCTCTTGTATGAATTATATATTTTTAGAAAGATTTTATAAAATTTCATACTTAACCTTAAAGTAATCACTTGAAGTTGGTTATTACCCTTATTGTGTAGGTAAGGAAACTAAAGTCTGTAAAAGCTAAGCAGTTTTTCCAAAGGTCACAGAGATGGCCAAGTAGGAGCTATAATGATAATCCAAGTATCCCTCGTACTATCTCATCTATATCTTTTCTTCCACATCATGTTGGCTAAGGAGAGGGAACATTATATAAATTTTTATATGGTATCTAGGTACTGAGAAGGTAATTCTGGCAAAATCCGAAATGCTAAAAACCATAGGGGCATCTAGAGAACAAAGATTATTTGAATCTGGCAAATGTAGTGGGCATGAAAGTAGGGTTGCCAGATTTAGCAAACAAAAATATAGGACACTCAGTCTCAGTTACATTTAAATTTCAGATAAACAATGAGTCATTTTTATAGTACGAATGTTTTCCATATACATATATATATGTGTATATATATTATATATATATATATACACATATATATATGATACATTCATACCAAAAAATGACTCACTGCTTATCTGAAATTCAAATTAACTGGATATCCTATATACTAATCTGGCAATCCTCCATGAAAGGAGGTAGGTGGGTGTAAGCAGGAGTGGTAGAGATAAATGGAGCTGAAGACTGTCAAGTGGCTAAGATTAGACTTTATTCTCCAGACAAAGGGGAATCAATTGGAATATCTGAGGGAAACAGCAACATGATCAGATTTGTGTTTCAGGAAGATTAATCTGTCTGGAAAAGGTAAAACAAATTAGAAACATGAAGTGTTAGAGGTAGCAGTTCAGAGGAGAGGAATGAAAACCTGAATTATGAGAGTGGCAGTAGGATAGAGGTGCTGAGGTAGATCTGAGTGACGCAACAGAGGTAGCATCATCACATTAGGTAAGCCCAAACTGGCCAGTGAAATGTGCCTATCTGGATTTGTAGAACTAACAAACTCCTTTGGGAAAAAAAATAGGTACCATTGTCAATATTTCTATTTTAAAACACGTACTTGAAATGCCTCTTGGATTGTTTCCCCCACATTTGGGTGTCATTTTCCCCAGAAGCTATGTAAACAGCTCAGACTCAATCCTGAGTTCCTACACTAAATTCATGAAGTAGTTTTTCATCATGACAGTGAACCCAGAGCACACACTCAAGAGGCATATGATGGATTGAGGACAGCTCTGAGCTGCCAGTGGGAATGAAAAACAGAAGACTGAAGACTGCAGCACACCAGAGAGAAACCTTACCTTTTAGTTGTTTTTTATCAAGCATGAAGTTTGTCTTTCGCCCCAGGACTGCAGTGTTTTCCACACGGGCATAGTGGTTTATGGTCACAGTGTGGGTACCCTCCAGAGGTTACTTAAGTCATCCATCAGAGCCAGTCTTCAGTTGTCACATGGCCATCAAACAGACACCACACATACTGAAAAAGAACAGAATGTGGAGGCAGTCTTAGAATCTTTTAAAATTCTTTTTTTTTTCATTTATTCAGATAATATTTATCACTATGCTCTAGAGCAGCGTCATCAAACTAAAGCCCACAAGCCAAATGTGACCTCTAGGCTGTTTTTACAAATAAAGTTTTATTGGAACACAGCCAAATCCATTTGTTTAGCTGCTTTTAAGCCCCAATGACAGAAATCTCATGTCTTGCAAAGTCAGGAAACTTTCCTAAACAGACAGTAAACATTTGAGGCTTTCTGGGACCATTCAGTTGGTGTCAGAACTACTCTAGTCTGCATAAAAGAGTAAAAGCAACCATAGACAATGTGTAAATAAATGGCCATGGCTGTATTCCAATATAATTTTATTTACAAAAGCAGGAGGTCAACCTGCAGCCATAATTTGTTACTCCCTAGTCTATACCATAGAGTGTCTCTGGTTTATGCCTCTAGAAAATGCAGTAATAATTTCCCTCAAGAACTAACCAATGCTGGCTCAGTATTTTCTTTCTCTCTACTAGTATAGACACAGAAGTTTGACAAAATATATTTTATTTGTTTTGGTTTCTCCATTTGATGACTTATCTCTCTTGGAAATACAATTTCAACATATCACAATTAAATCTCAAGTTCATTTTATTCTCATTCAAATATTTGTTTAATTAGTATGTGTTGCCAAGAAAAGAAAACATCATTTTCATACACTTCTCAAACTCATTTGACCAGAGACATTTTATGTTTTGTTTTATTTTGTTTTGTTTCAACATATACTTGGGTAAATTGGGTTATTTGAGTTTGGATGCAGAGTCTACCACATGATGACCTATTGCTGGCAGTTGGAAAGGAAAATAAATGACCATTTAGTAGGCACACTCTGAATGCACCCATTGCTACATCTTGAGTGATATCCATTTTATGTGGAATAATAAGTTACTAGTAGTAATCCAATCACAGAAACCACAGTGGTAATTTGATCAGGGAAACTTGAATATCAGGAATTATTAACGAGTATGCAGGGAATGAGTATTTTACTAGTAAAACATAAGAGAATACTAAAGAATACAGTAAAAGTAGACACAGGAGCAGCCACTACCAATGGGGCTAAAGGAGAGTACCCAAGGAAGAAACCACCTCACAACGGGGCTCCACCAGGGCTGAGATTCAGATTTCCTTGGAGGGTATGGCTGTGGCCCACCGGATGACTGGTTTGTTGAGTGCCTGCAGGCTGGGACTGGCAAGCAAAAAACCAACCACTCACTGAGGTGCCAAGATTTTCATGGAAGGCACCCACTGGGGTACCCACAGGACTTGCTAGGAAGCTCCCCAGTGAGATACCTGCAGATTCACTCAGGAACCACCCACTAGGATCCTGGAGAAACTACCTAGGAAGCCATCAGCTGGCCACTATGCCCTAGGAGCAAGAGAAAAGGCAAGGTGCTGAAACTGGAAGAGATGTCCCTCCAGCACCCTCTACTGACAAGGCCTAGCATTGTGCAAGGTGATGAATGTATTATAGAGTTCAGCTCATGTATCACAAAGCAAGGCAAGGAAGAATGGATTCTAAGCTAAAAGTTAATAATTGATGATTGACATGAAAAAAAATTGCAATTCACAAATATGTCCTGCAAAAGCATTAATTAATCAATATACTATATTCTAGTAAAAATTCCATTCATGTACCTTAATATCCCCCATATGCCAGGAACGACCCCTAAGCTCTGAATGTTCACTCTCCTCTGGACTTAGTGTAGATGTCTGTTATCCACTGTGTGTTTGGCCCTAAAATTAATATGTTGAACCCTCTAACCTCCATGCTGTAGTGTGACACAAAAGCACGTCATTATTTCCAGGGTTTGTCCCATGATTTCTAAATTTGTATCTTTGCTAATGCTTTTTTCTCCAACCATTCAAAATAAAAGATTTGATGAAATGCTACCTATTATTTAAGGTCTGGTTCAAAGTCACAGCCTTCACTGTCTGCCTTAAATTTTCCATCTGAAACTTTTATCTCTATTCTGGGGCCCATGGTACCATGTGCCAGGTTCTGTTATAGGTGTTCGGTATATAGTTGATTAAGACAAAACCCTCCATATAGGGATTCACTGGAAGTGAATGAAACAGACAATAATGAAAGAAATAGGATAAAAACTCAGACAGTATTACCCCAGAAGCCAGTGAGAAAGTGCAAAATAGAAGGAATGATCATCAATGCCAAATGCTACTGAGAAATTTGATAATATAAAAACTGAAAAGAGACCACTGAGCCTGGAAAAATGGAAGTATCCTTTATAAGAGTTATTTTGGCAGAATAGTGAAAACAAAAGCCTAATTAGAGTGGATCAAAGAGACAATGAGAGATGAGGAAGAGACAGTCAGTGGGTAGAGACAGTTTTTGTTTTGCTGTAAGAGGGAGCAAATGGGATGACTGCTTGATCTAAGGTGAATGCTTTCCTATGTTTTTAAGGGGAAAGACTTTATAGCATGATTTTATATTTACAGAAGAGATCTACAAGAGAAAAACTAGTAAGATGCAAAGAGAAGCCCTTAAAGAAGTAATATATCTAATAGGCAACTACAGAAACTGTAGGTTAGAATGGTGCTAGTTTAATCATGAAACAAGAAGAAAAAGAGAGGAGATAAGGATGCAAGCATAGAAAGAGATTTGGGGAGGGAAAAGAAGTCTATTCTGATAGATTTTAGTTTTTCAGGGAAGTAAGGAATAAAATTTGGGGGAGCGTTGTTAGAGTTTGGAAGACAAGGAGGTATAAACGGGTCATCTCAGAAAATAAGGTGAATTTGCTCGGCTGGCCATGAGGCGTTGCTGATGTATTTGAGAATTTAACATTGACTAGGCAGCGTGGTTGTGTCTTTTTCTCCAACTACACTCTGATGCTTGAGTGCAGAGGTGAGGTATCTGGAGAGTTGTGTTTAATCAATATAGAGATATTGTAAAGTAAGTATGACAGGAAAAGGGAAGGGAAAGGAGTTGAAGATATATTTAAGGGAATATTTAGTGTAATGGAGCATGTGTTCTGATCTAGATGATCAGGGAAGAGAGTACATGAGGAAAGGAATGAGTAATGTAAAAGCTACTCAGTAACAGAACTCCCAGTGGGGTCAAAGAATGGATTAAAACATGACACTGGAATGGTACGGTTATTCCTGACAACAAGGTGTAAAATATAATGGCGGAATTGGGTAGCTGGAGTGGGATGGTGAAAAAGATTCTTGAGACTGGGGGTTAAAGAAATTTTATCCTATCTAATGGCATTAAATACTGCCCAGTCCTAGAGAGACAGGTATACATGCATATTTTCCAAAATTTAAGTTTATAGCACCTTAATGTATCAGTAATTTTTCTCACATCACTCAGGGGTCAAAAAATTAAAAATTAAAGGTAAATAAATTATCTAACTGTTCTGTTTATTAAGTAGTTAGGTCCAAATAACTTAATAAATGTTTAAGTCTTTTTTTAATTTAAAAAAAATTTTTTAATGTTTATTTATTTTTTGAGAGACAGATGGAGTGTGAGCAGGGGAGGAGCGGAGAGAGAGGGAGACACAGAATATGAAGCAGGCTCCAGGCTACACAGACCCTGACATGGGGCTCGAACTCATGAACCATGAGATCGTGACGTGAGCTTAAGTCGGTTGCTTAACTGACTGAGCCACCCAGGAGCCCCAATAAATATTTAAGTCTTAACAACTTAGTATTTGTTTGAAAAAATACCCATAAATTAAAAGAGAAAATAATATTTGGGCTAACTGAATAGATACATAAATTATCCCAATGAAGAGAGTGTAATGTCTTGGGAAAAATTGATCTCTTGACTAACTTGGAAATGTGCTGCTGGCATCCACTCTCCCTTAGTACTGTGGCCACAGCCTGGGAACCCAGGTTTCCAGTCCAAGGATTGATCCCATTTGGTGTGTCCACATCTGGCATGGAGAGCCGTTTGCTGTTGTTAATTTTCTGCTTAGGATAAGTATCAAGAAGAAAGGGTTCAAGAAGAAAAGCAATGTAAATAGGTTCACACAGGAAGATTTTTACTAGTTCTGGTTTCCTTTTCCTATTGGTAATAATAATAGCAATAAAATCAACTATTTGCTGACTCACTGTAGTCTTTACTTTCCCTTACACTCTCCCCATCCAACTGATTGCTCAGACCCACATGGAGTTAGTCTGTTATTACTGCCTCCTAATTGAGCTCTCCTTTTGCAATCTCATCTAACATTTTAGAACTTCTTGGCTTTCTACTTAAAGATTCCCATAAAACTGTCTGATTTCCTTTTTGCACAGGTGATTCTGTCTGAGTTCTTCCTTTCTTCTGGAATGTTCCCAGCCTGTCAAAATTGTTTCATTTCTTAGAAACCAATTTCAAACACAGCCTTTCCCATGAAGATTTTCTTGTTGCTTCATTAAATAAATATATTCATTCCCTATTCCGATCTCCTCCTCCTCCTCCTACATTTCATACTTCCCTAATATCAATAACCATGCCCAGCAGTATTATATTCCTCTGTCTACTATACTGAGAAAACAACCAGCTGATAAGCAATTCATAGACTGTGACCATATTTTAGGGAATGAGTCTAGTACAGAGATGATATATTAAACCTGAAGGTGGGGGATGATGCCTAGATGCTCTCCTTGATAAAGGTCATCTTCAGGCCTTAATTTCTGATTCTGTGAACTGCCTCACATACAAAATGACTAACATAGTGTTTAGCTCATAATAGGTGCCAAATAAATATCAGTGGTTGTTTTTTGTTTTTGTTTTTTTATTTTTTATTTTTTATTTTATTTTTGGGACAGAGAGAGACAGAGCATGAACGGGGGAGGGGCAGAGAGAGAGGGAGACACAGAATCAGAAACAGGCTCCAGGCTCTGAGCCATCAGCCCAGAGCCTGACGCGGGGCTCGAACTCCCGGACCGTGAGATCGTGACATGGCTGAAGTCGGACGCTTAACCGACTGCGCCACCCAGGCGCCCCAGTTGTTGTTTTTTTTTTTTAATAACATCTTCAGAATCCTCCTGGCCTCTCACACACAGAATGCGCAGCATTTTTCATTCATTTGCATGGAAATAAAGGCCATTATAAAAGTTAGCATACTAGGAACTCAGTATAATCAACTGAATGATCCTATTTGAATCTCTAGTATGGCAAAATCTTTAAAGGATTAAATTTCCAAATCTCAGTGTCTCCCATAAGGGAGACATAATGAACCTAGTGTGTCCCAACTTGAGGAGGGAATAGTGAGACAGAGTATGTGTAAAAGAGAGAGAGAAATGGAAAGGGGCATGTGGGGAGAGGGATTCCCTTTCTAAACCGTAAATTCTAAAATCAGACCATTATTTTGATTTTGTATTTCTGTTTCTTAGTCTGTTCAGTATTTTTTTCTTAATCTGTTCAGATTTTAGGTGGAACCATATTTGTTCTTTTTTTGTTTTGGTTTGCTTTATACTAACCTTTATTAGTTTTCTCTTAGTTTTATTTGTCCTCTCATTTTGCATTATTTCCAAATCCAATGTAATTACTACTGTCAAATAGAAATTCTACTTATGCTTTCATTTAAAAAATCAGAAGTTACTTAAACACCACAAATTGACCTAATTAAACAAGAAATTAAATTATAAAAATTGTGCATAAATTGAATCTGTGTTAATTGAATGAATGAATAAATATTGGGTTAAGTGTTCTCTAATTTAATCCTTGAGGAATAAATACATTCCTAAATATCTGGGCAAAGTGAATAATTTTTACATTGATATATCTTTTTCTTTCTAATGCAGGTTTTCACACATCAGATTTGTTTCATGCGGGATAAATCTTTTATCTCATTCCTTCCTACTTGAAATTCATTTCCATAATGACAAAATATATGCGCTGGCTTCTGAAAAAATAAAAACCATGTTTAATGAAACAAATAAAGGAGATAAATCATGAGATGCATGAATAAATTCAGTCTACAGTTTAGAAAGGGCAGCCAAATCAAGTGCCCATCTCATATCCATTTGGAAAACCCTTCTCTGAACACAGAAAAGAAATATAACTCTATTAAAACCTCAGACACAGGCTGCTAACCAGTTGAATACAATTTTATAGATTTTTTTATACTTGAATATGGAGAGGCTTTTGACTGTCATTTCTTCTACAAGATTTGTATAAATGAGGGATGACCGGTTGCATTGTGATATACAAATGCATTGTTCAATCTACTACTTTAGCAGTTTTGCTATGATGATGTAAAACTTACCATGACATTTCTCTTGACATAAATGCAGATCTATAAACCAGAGATACATCTTCAAGATCACAGAGGGTTGGTGCTAACGGGATCAGAGAGACGGCTCAGTGTAATCTTTCCTTTTGTATTTTAGGATATCAAGACCCAGAGAGGTAATGACACATCCAAGATCATCCATGGTTGTTGATGTCTACACCACAGTAACTTTAGGACTCTGTCTCTTCCTCTGTCCCACAGCTGAAAACAGAGAAGGAAAATTCTAGTGCTTTCAAAATCCAACATTGAAGCTATTTTTTCCCAAAATGTTACTTGAGCTACTTTGGGGTAGTTTTTGCTTGCTTGTGGTCACATAAAGCATCTTATTTTCTGAAACAAACAAACAAAAACTAAGGTGTTGTCTCAGGAACGTTTTCAAAAATAAGTGGGAAAATATATGTTGAGCATTAATATATACTGAACAGATTGCAAAGATACTGAGGAAAATCTAAAAAGAAATCATAATTTTAATAACTCCTTTTATGGGGCTTAAAATTAAAAGAAACAACTGAAATGATTATCATCTCGTAACTGGAATAACGAGGCATTTGGGTACCCTGCAACCACAGGCGCCAAGCATCGTCCTGACCAAACCTCCTAAAAGAGTCCTCTCGTATGGAGATGGAAACAAATGCTTCCCACGAGTCACCAATTCACACTTTGTTCTTCAGTGAACTAAGCAACAGGAGTGTTGTCACTGTGATTTGCAGCAAAATATGTTCTCAAGATGAATACAGATACCTAGGTCAAGAATTTAATACTTACAGATTGTTTCCCTCTTGAGATCCACTCAGATTAGAAGGAATGAGGTCCTCATGTCAAGGTATTATTTCCTTGTAACCGGCAGCCCCCACATGCTTCCCTGACTGCCATGGTACTCACCTGTCAGCCCCACTCTACACTTGTCAGCCCCTCTCTGACAGGTATACAGGAGCAAGCAAAACCCAGGGATGACTCATGCAGCCTCTCCCTGGAGTCAGTTGTAGGTAGTTCTTTGTTGATTCTGCTCACTGGCCTGTTATTTCCCTTCTGTTCAGATCCCTAGCTCCTGTTACCTTACCTCAACCACTCTTATCCTTGATTCTCATTCTTTTTTAGCACAAGCATTTATACCTCTAGAGTTTTACTAAAACTGTTCTCCTTAATTAAGAGAACTCACGTAGTTCTTTCTCCTCCATATAAGTTCAATGTTTTAACAGGTCCAGTTAGACAGTCCCATCTCTTCAAGAAAACCCATCTCTTGATTTCTTAAAAATAAGAAAGTCCTTATTATTTGGCTCTAGCATATACTCTCTTACATTGATTCCTCCTGAAGGCAAAAGCTTTCCCTTGCCTCTATTGTTGTTGTTGTTGTTTTTTGAACATTTACAGTAAGTGTTGGGTAGTAATTATGAGGCTCTTCCTCACTTCCTTTGTCCTTTTCATCATTTCCCTACCAGAGCTTCACTACTGTCTTACAAATGTAGAGCCAACTCTTCCCTACTTGTTTAGGCCTTGAGCTATTCTAAAAATTCCAGCCTTCATTCTTCTAGTGAATGGTGTTAACTCACAAGATGGCCCTCCAGCAGAAGTTTGAGAATCACTGATCAGCTATCAGCTGGCTTCTGGCTCTTCTCACTGTGTCCTAGACCCAGCTTTGTCTGGTATTTTAGTACAGTTACCACTTGTCCTTCTGCTCGCCCGTATTCCAAAGGTTTCCTGCCTTCTTTGTTACTCTGTATTTATGACTTTTTAAAGAATCACTTTGTGGGGAACCTGGCTGGCTCAGTTGCTAGACTATCAAGTCCCACATTGGGAGTGAAGCCAACTTAAATAAATAAATAATCACTTTGTTATTGTATTACTAGTATTATATAACTACAGTTACTGTGGTGTAGATATTTCAATCTGCTAGTTTACTCATCTGTTGGGATACTCTGACAAACAAAAACCTTGGCAGGTCAGCATACTCTGAGGGACATGAGTACTGGAGGCAGCAAGGTCAGGCAGAAGGATGAAAACCTTTGGAGTCAGAGAAACCAGGATCAAATCCTAGCTTTGCCATTACTAGCCAGCTAATTTGGGCCAAGTTAAAGTATCCAAGCTTCAGCTTTCTCATCTGTAAAACAGACATAGTATGCATTTTTCAGATTCCTTAGAAAACTGGGTGAAACAATATCTGTAAATTTCCTGGAGCTTTTGAACTTGAGTTCTGACTCACAAATGGTAATTTCATTTTATTTTCTTGAAAGCACATCTAAAGCTATGGTACTCAAAAGGTTTGTGGACAAGCAGCATCTGTATCACCCAGGAGCTTATTTTAAATATAAAATTTCAGGTCCCACCCTAGACCTGTTGAATCAGAATCTACATTTTATCAAGATCCCTAGGACATTTGTATGCATATTTTTACGCATATGAAAGTCTAAGAAGCCCTGTTCTAGAGGCATTCTTATGAACTGGCAGCTGTTGGGATGAGACAGAATCGGAGGCAATAGGGAGGTCTATTAACACAGCTCCAGAACATTCTGGGGAAGATTCAAAAGTTCTGGTGACAAAATTGTGGGTAGTACCCTTATCATTTAAAAGCATAATCTTCTTCCAGGTTTTACTCTGTCCCATTAATAAGTTCAATTGCAGATCATAGAGCCTACTAAGTCTTGTGACAGACATATTGACTAGATGCAGTCCCAGTGCTCCACCGCCATGCAATTCATAGGGATGGCTCCATGGCAGGTGGGTAACATCCAACCAGTATTGTGTCTCAAAAAAGCCTTTCCTTTGGCACCTGCAAAACAAACTGTTAGATCTATAGCAGCCGTGAGTGTAATTCTTTGTGCCTGAGCCCAACATACACATAGGCAGAGGATTCCTAGGTCTATTGACCCTGTTTGGAAGATGAGCTAGCCCTTGTGCTACAGTCAGAATTTATCCCTAAAGCTGTACTTTCAATTTCCAGGGTCTTGTAATGATGCATTCTCACAGGCTCAAGTATTTTGAGAGCTGCTAGAAATATCAAATGTGGATCAGTCAAGAAATAGTGTTGGAGGAAGCAACCACACACTATACATAAAAGAAAATCCCACAACTCGCCTTCTAAGAAATCTATGAAATTTTAGTGCTCAAGGCTGCTGATTCCATTTAAGAATGTTGGCATACAATGCTGTATAGTGGTTTCAGGTGTATAACACAGTGATTGAAGAGTTCAATACATTAAGCTACACTCACAATGGTAAGTATAATTACTACTTGTCACTGTACATTATTACTACAATGTTATTGACTATATTCCCATGCTGTACTTTTAATCCCTGTGACTTATTTATTCTATACCTGGAAGTTTGCACCTGCTATTCCCCTTCACCTATTTTTCTATTACTCCCAACACCCACTCCCTCCCACCAACCACCAAAGTTCTCTGTATTTATGATTCTGTTTCCGTTTTTTGTTTGTTCATTTTTTTAGATTCCACATATAAGTGAAATCATACGGTTTGTCTTTCTGTGTGTTTCTTTTTTTTTTTTTTCAATGTTTATTTTTTTATTTTTGGGACAGAGAGAGACAGAGCATGAATGGGGAAGGGGCAGAGAGAGAGGGAGACACAGAATTGGAAACAGGCTCCAGGCTCTGAGCCATCAGCCCAGAGCCTGACGCAGGGCTCGAACTCCCGGACCGTGAGATCGTGACCTGGCTGAAGTCGGACGCTTAACCGACTGCGCCACCCAGGCGCCCCTCTTTCTGTGTGTTTCTTATTTGTCTTTCTCTGTCTGACTTATTTCACTTAGCGTAATACTCAATAGGCCCATCTGTGTCATCCCACATGGCAAGATCTCATTCTTTTTATAGCTGAGTAATATTTCATTGTGCATATACACCACCTCTTCTTTATCTGTTCATCTACTGATGGACAGCTTCCATATCCTGGCTATTGTAAATAATGCTGCAATAAAGATAGGGGTGGATATATCTTTTCAAAGTAGTGTTTTCACTTTCTTTGGGTAAATAGTAGTGGAATTACTGGATCAGAGGGTGATCCTATTTTTAATTTTTTGAGGAATCTCCATACTGTTTTCCACAGTGGCTGTACCAATTTACATTCCCA
Organism: Prionailurus bengalensis; assembly: GCF_016509475.1. NCBI lineage: Eukaryota > Metazoa > Chordata > Mammalia > Carnivora > Felidae > Prionailurus > Prionailurus bengalensis. Next base: position 113,036,032 of record NC_057354.1, read on the forward strand.
ACAGTGCACAAGGGTTTCTTTTTTTCCACATTCTCACCAATACTTATTATTTCTTGTCTTTTTTATATTAGCCATTTAGACAAGAAGGAGATAATATCTCATTAGGGTTTTGATTTGCATTTCACTGATGATTATTGATGCTGATCATTTTTTTATGTGTCTTTTGCCCATCTGTACATCTTCTTTGGAAAAAAAAATGCCTAAAGACTCCACCAAAAACTATTAGTACTAATAAATGAATTCAGTAAAATTACAAGATACCAAATTAATACATAAAAATCTGTTGTGTTTCTAGACACTAATAATGTAGCAGAAAGAGAAATTAAGAAAACAATCCCACTTACAGCTGAGACAAAGGGAATAAAATACCTACGAATTAATTTAACCAAAGAGGTGAAAGACCTGTGCTCTGAAAACTATAAAGCATTAATAAAAGAAATTGAAGATGACACAAATGAAAAGACATATCATGCTCATTAATTGGAAGAACTAATATCATCAAAATGTCCATACTACCCAAAGAAATCCAAAGATTCAAATAATCCCTAACAAAATACCAATATTATTTTTTCAAAGAACTAAAATAAATAATCCTCACATTTGTATGGAACCAGAAAAGACCCTAAATAACCAAAGCAATCTTGAGAAAGAGGAAAAATTGGAGGTATCATAATCCCAGATTTCAAGATATCCTACAAAGCTATAATAAACAAAACAGTATTGTATTGGCAGAAAAAAATAGACATATAAATCAATGCATCAGGATAGAAAGCCCAGAATAAACCTACACTTATATGGTCAATTAATCTATGACAAAAGAGACAAAAACATACAGTGGAAAAAAGACAGTCTCTTCAATAAATGGTCTCAGGAGAACTAGACAGGTATATGCAAAAGAATGAAACTGGACCACAGTCTTAAACCAAACACAAAATACTTAAAATGGATTAAAGAACTAAATGTGAGACCTGAAGCCACAGAACCTATTTAAAAAAAACATAGGCAGTAATCTCTTGGACGTGAGCCTTAGCAAAAACTTTTCTAGGTATGTCTCCTCAGGCAAGGGGGAAAAAGCAAAGTAAACTACTGAGATCACATCAAAATAAAAATATTTTGCATAGGAAATAACCAACAAAACAATAAGGCAATCTACTGAAAGAAATTCTTTCTTAAGCACAGCCTTAGGTAGAAAGAAAAAAATTAGGAAAGTAATTATCAGCTCTTCAACCAAATAGATCTTAATAATTTCAGACTACTTTCAGTTAATGCCCACCTTTAAATCACTGTATCCAGGAACTCAAATGTTAATTGGAGACCGAAGGAACCAACATTTTTTGACAATGCTCCACCAGGACATCTAGAAAAGCCTTTATCCTTAACATCTTGTTTGGCTAACCACTCATCTAGTAGATCCTTCCAGATCTCATCAGTAAGTGCAAATGTTATCTCTTTGCATCAAAGAAATACTCAGTTAAGTTGACAAGTATATCCATGGAGATATTTCACTGTCAAGAAAAGCAGCTAGATGTGAGAAATTTTCATTATGTACACATTTCCATTAAAAAAAATTTACATGATCAGAACCATCTCTCCAAAAGAAAGTCATTACCATCAACCTGGAATAGACTATTGCTGTTGCTGTCATTTTAATGGAGTTGTTCTTTACTTTTTTTTTTTTTTCAATGAAATTTGCTAGCAGAAGTTTTAGTTGATGGAATTTTGCCAAAGTATTTGTTAACAGGATTTTACTTCTTAGATGTGTTGGGAAGCTTTGAAAAAGTTTTTATTTCTTTCTTTTTTTTTTCCCCCAACTAGAACTCTCCAGAGAATGTCTGGAGGCATAAGTATTAAATAGTCCCTATTCTAAAATATATTATATATTAAATTTGAAATTCCCAGGACTCCATTTGGTATTAGCACATGCAAATGTATGAGTATGACACCACATGAATACATACATGGTTAAAGATTTCATGACTAAAAAACAATACCAGTTTAAATAAAATTGAACATATTCTTTTTTTCTTAGGAAATGGATAAAGAAGACCAGAAACATTGAAGTTTATTGAGTTTGATGATGATGATAATAAGACAGTATAATTTATAGATTAAATTTCCAATCCTGATCTGTCTCTTCATGCCATACCACGCTTCATTAACTGACTGCCTCAACTACAACAGGGTAGAACATCCAGCTCTTTTTACTGAGAGAACAAATCTATTTGCCTTGATGTAGAAATTGAATTTGATTCAAAGAAGAAGAGTGTAGTTCACTGCAACACATTCACCTGAATGTGCTAGTTTCTAGCTGCATTATCCTGACTCTCAGAACTTTACATCTCTCAATTCAAAAATGTAGAAAATACCTAACTCTCTCACAGGGTTACTATGCTCACAGTAATAGCATTTGTAACTAACAGACATTCAATAAATGTTCATTGCCTTCCCTTGCCTTCCCTCCACAACCTAGAGACTAGAGACTCTAGGCCTAGAGACTAGAGACTCATGGCCTAGAGACTTCCTAGGCTTCACTCAATCATTTACCTAATCAATGGCAATCATAATCATCTACTGGCACAAAGTCATATACGACATGTGTCATGTATCATATATTGACTTGGCTCATAGGCTCAGGATCTGTGGCTGCTTATGTGATAACAAACTTTGAAACTGCAGATAAGACAATATGAAGACCTGGGATGCTTTAGGAAAAAGTTCTGTACCAAAAATTAGATCTGTGTCCCAGTCTTGTTTTCATCCCCAAGTGACTTGTTGACTTTTGGTATTGCTTTATCTTTTGAGACTCCACTCCCTCACCTGAAACACATGATGGTAAATCTGTCTTTGTTAATCTATCATTTTATAAGGATCCAATGAAGTATGTAAAGATAGAAATCTATACAACTACATGGCAGTGGTCATAGTAGAACCACAGACATCTTTCTACTCTGAGCAATTCTGTTTTTATCAACCAACACATAAAGAGAAGATGTTCTAAGTGGATTACTCATGACCCTGAGGTTTTCCTCATGCTGAGAATCAAGATTTCCAAAGGGATGGACGGGGGACGGGATAGACAAATGTTCTCTGGGTGAGACCAAAGGGGAAGTCAAAAATTAAGAGTCAGACGGTTGGGAAAATGAATAAAGTTTTACACCATAAGATGGCCGACGGGACTAAAACAAGCTCTGGTCTCTAGCTTAGAGACCCCCTCTTCCCGGTTCTTTTTGCTCTGTTTGCCACGCGAAAACCCACTACAAATATGGAAGCTGACAACTATAAATTACCCTTACCCCTTCATTTGGGGCTCAGATCTTTGGAGAAATGGTCTCCTCTGAGCCAGCCAGTGTTAAGTAAATCTCCAATCCACCAAGATCTCCGAGTGCCACTTGGTTTTTCCACCAGTGTTCCAGCCTGGTTCCATAACACTAACAATATTTTGGAACAAATATCCAACCTACCACTCAGCAATCTCAGGTTGGACCTAGCTGCTAATAATTTGCTCTGTGATCCTGAGCTACTCTGCATGGAAGGGATTAATCAGAATAGGTTCCATGCAGCCCAAACATTCTGTTTCATTTAAACAACCAATAGAAAAAAAAAAAAAATCAGCATAACTTGCAGTAGAAAGAGACTGTATTATGTCTTCATGCTTTCTTAACCTTCATTTCTGGATCCACTTTGCAATGATGGCAAAATTACAAACACTTTCACTTAGTAATTCTTGCAGCACCTAGAACAGTATCTAACACACATTAGGCCCTCGGTATGTGTTGGTTAAATGCATGGAAACTATAATCAGAAAGGCTCAACAATTATATTAACTCCACCCAAATGCTATAAAATCTAAGACTAGAAACTTTTGAATTGGAAGTTACAAGAATTAACCAGCATTCTAAGATATGCCATTACTTATGAATGTATTTCTTTGGGACAACCTATAGCTACAATGTAATTCCAACTAAACAGATTTGATTCAAATCTAAATTAATTTGTCCCTTCAAATCCAAGCTGCATAGTGGAGATTTCACATATGATAGGTAATTAGGTAAATTTCTGGTCAGTATTTCATTATTGGCTAATCATTAAAGGCAGACCACAGCTCTAATTTAAGTGTTCTATTTATTTCTGAAACTCTGCTATGGTTGACTTTTAAGTGCTATTGCAAGGGAGAGAGAAAGGAATAGCTATGCGTCAATGGAAAGTTCAGTTCCTGGCTCTTCATCTAGAGTGATTTAACCCATCCTTGTTCTTAGTTTTCAAGTGTAGAATGGTGCCAATTAAATTTTCTCCTATAGGTGTGCCTGAGTGGCTCAGTCAGTTAAATGTCTGACTTAGGCTCAGGTCACGATCTCGTGGTCTGTGAGTTCCAGCCACACGTCAGGCTGTGCTGACAGCTCAGGGTCTGGAGCCTGCTTTGGATTCGGTGTCTCCCACTCTCTCTGCCCCTCTCCTGCTCTCTCTCTCTCTCTCTCAAAAATAAATAAACATTAAAAAAATTAAATTTTCTCCTATATACCTACTTCATAGATCTTAATGGGTACCATCATTTTTAACATAGAAAAATAGCAAAAGGATATACCTAGTCCAAAAATAGGAAAAATAAGGGATAAGAACAGAATCAGAACAGCAGAAAAGAAAAGATGATCCTTTGGGCCTGTATTGGATATTCTATTTGCATCATCTTTGCTTCCTCTAAGGGATTCCAGAAGCTAGAACAATGAACACCAAAAAAGAGGGCAGGGGGGAGTAGGATTGGGAAAGAACCATAGAGTGGCATTTGGCAAAGGGAAAAGAGAACTGAAACACCATCCGTGGAATGCCCAATTATCAGTGTTATTGGTGACAAGATATTCCAACTGCTGTTGACCATTTGTACATGCATAGCTCTATTTATAAGCTTTAATAGTTAATTCACTCAGAAAATACCTAGGGATACAGTTGCTGTGATTGAAATACCATACTTGAAAGAATTACACATATCTTTAAGAAATGAACAATGTATTTCTAGAGGAAGTAGGTAGGAAAGAAGATAAAATTGTTGAAAGGGATGTGTACCAAATGGACAGCCTTTGAGCCAGACTCAAAGTCTGCTGAGTGACTGGGGAAAAGATAAAGAGGAGGGAGGTTGTATTAAAAAATAAATAAATGGGGACCATGAAGGCATTGTTACGTGTTGCAGAATTCCATCTTTGCCAGAGACAGCAGTTATGTATGCACATAAGTTAGCCCTCCCCTAAAAAGGGCTAGCATGGGGCATATATTAAGCCAATAAGTACAGTGTGGAGTTGACGGGAGTGGAGGAGAGAGGCAGCAACATTCTACCTACACATATGCACTGAAAGGTAAGGATTCTAATCACTGAGGAAAGAGTAAAATGGGAGGAGTAAAGGAACCAGCCTACATTTTGTTTTTAAGTTTTATTTATTTATTTATTTTGAGAGAGAATAAGCACAAGTGGGAGAGGGGCAGAAAAAGAGAATCCCAAGCAGGCTCCACACCATTAGCACAGAGCCCGAAGCAGAACTCGAACTCACCAACTGCAAGAGCACAACCTGAGCTGAAATCAAGAGTCAGAAGCTTAATGGACTGAGCCATCCAGGTGCCCTGGAACCAGGCTACACTTAATTTCTACCTAGAATAAGAATAATTATTAATTTTACTCAAACATTGGCTATAGAAAAAAATCTATAATTTAATATAGATAAATGCTTAATATACATAGATTTGAATGTCAATGTTATGGGACCTTTGAAGATAAAAATATTGACAGAACATCTTACTTAGACTAACCCTGCAACCTTAGAGCTTACACCCTTTCTCCTTGAAGAACATAATTTAAAAATTTGAGAACAATGAGAATCAATCAGACATTTGCAGAAGTTAAAAGTTGAAGTGAATCCCCCTCTGGTTATTTTTCCCCTGCTAAATTTAATACAATTCTCAACTGTACCGTTAAGGATTCCCAATTTTAGAAATCACATCTTGGCTATACCCAGCTGCTTATGCAGAAAAAAACTCTGGCACCTCTTGGTGAGCTGTCAGATCTGGTCATTCACTAAATTTTAAAAATAATAATAAATAGATAAACAAACAAATAAATAAAAATGAAACTCCAACTCATTTCTATCCAAAAGAGCTAAGTTCTCCAGAACAGTGCAGAGAGAACTCATTTTAATAAACTGCAAGAAAATTTTCAGACAAATGATGGCTACTAGGACAAAAATGAAAATGAATCCACAACTTCATAAGAATCCAAAGAACTCATTTCCCTTCTAAAAGAACTACGTCTGAGGCACCTGGGTGGCTCAGTGGGTTAAGCACCCGACTTAGGTTCAAGTCATGATCTCACAGTTTGGGAGTTCGAGCCCCGAGCCAGGATCTGTGCTGACAGTTCACAGTCTGGAGGCTGCTTCGGATTCTGTGTCTCCCTCTCTCTCTGACCCTCCCCGTTCACACTCTGTCTCCTGTCTCTCTCTCTCTCTCTCTCAAAAATAAATAAACATTTAAAAAATTTAAAAAAAAAGAATTATGTCTTTCTGACAGCACCTCTACTATAGTAAAGATGTATAAAAAGATGTAATTATATTTAGCAATTTGGGAAGGTTAAAACTAAACCTTTCGTTCTGACTCACATCTGTATACTAAGCGCCTAGCAGAGCACCTAACAAGAAGTTTACCCAACTAAGCCTTCAGGGCACGTGGCAGCACAGCAGGCTGAGCTAAAAGCGGATTTCCAAAGGACAGCCCCATAATGGAATTCCTGGTGGGACGATCAAAGAGGTGGAACCATCAGCCAAGCATGACTGCACATAACAAATCCATCAAGACCTATGATATCCCTGGCAAGACAAATAGCAAGGAGCACAGAGACTTAAGTGGTATTTGAGGAAATTTACTATCCCCCAGCCTCCAGCAGGGTTGAGAAACAACGCCATTCAAATTCCCATCTATTCCAACAATACAATCAAAATACTCTTTTCCCTTAGCCCGTTGGATTTACTGCCTAATTTTTATTTATTTTTAACTGCATCTATGTGTAGCTATAAAAATAAAAATATATTTGTATATATTTTTACATATCTGTGTTACCACATAAGCAGAATCGGCCTGACAGATTTTTATGAAATTTGGAGGGAATGTGTTGAGCAACACGATTTTAAATATAGGCTACGTGGCGTACCTGAAATTTGCTTTGGGGTCCTCAGGGGGGGCAGGCAGGCAGTCATTTACCAGAACAGCTGAAACAGAAGTGAAATAAGAGGCCCATAAGACTGCCAAAGGGAGTAATGAGCCATAAGTATGAAGATGCATTAATATGCCAAGGACAAAGAAAACAATCAGTAGTTCTAAACACGAGTCCCAAATTGATCGTCATGAAGGCAGGTGTGGTCTGCAATCCAGCCACTTCTCACTTGGGTAACTCTAAGCAGAACAATTCAGGTGAAATAGCATCAGTGACTTAGTTAATTATGATTAACACATTTTTCATCAGCAGCACTGGGGAGGCATTTCTGGCAAGACTCATTAACGTGGGGCGAATCCTGCCCCAATCTGAGTCAAGTAAGGAAATGCCAGCCAGTCACCTCACACTGGTGAGAGGGGCTTCCACGGGATACTCAGGGCGCTGTCTCCCAGTTACAGAGCCTTGGGCCTGGTGTCTGGCTCCCTCCTGCAAATGTAATGGTCCAGAGGCAAGCTGACCAACCACTAAGGATAGGTCAAAGGAACAGTGGCTGAGCTGGGTTCAGCCAGAACTCCTAGAGTTTGTTGGCACAAAAGATACTGAAGCGTTTCCCACGGGCCAGTTGTGTGCCAGGCAGGAGAGAGTGAGCCTGAATGTTGTTGAGTCCTGTCCAAGAGGAAAACAGACTTGAGAAGAAAGAAACTGTAGGCCATACTTGGTTTCTAAGTGGCTGTGGAAAGACTTAAGTTACCAGCCAGGATAAAGACATATTTGCTCTTACGAAAGGGGCTACAGTTAGAGATCCCCAGGAATTTGAGAGAAGAAGGAGGGAATTTCCTTCAAAGAATACTTGGGCATCTCATGAGGGGAAGAATCAATTTGAAACACCTGCCAGGTCCAGGTGACAAAGCCAGCTTTTGATAGTGCCAATGATGTAGCACTTACTGAAGCAGTCATGGACCACTTAGATTCTCATCCAGAGGCAAGAGAAGAACTAGCTCTGACAAATATTTCTGGACAGGGACAGGAGAATAAATATCTTGTTGCTTAACGATTATGCCCCAAGAAGCATGTTGGTGCAGGATACCAGAAATACTAGACACACACACCGGGAACAAGGGAACGGCACACTCACGGAGACACAGTAAGTATGATCAAAAAAGGCTATTTCAAAGAAGAAAAGATGTGCTTGGTGTCAGAGAGTTGTATTACTCAGGGACTTAGCAGAGCTCCCAAACATCTAGTAAATCATGTGCTTGCCCTATCAAGGTTCTATGATTCTCAAAACTGGCTACATATTAAAAGTACCTGAGGGGTGCCTGGGTGGCTCAGTCGGTTAAGTGTCTGACTATCTCAGGTCAGGCCTTGATCTTAAGGTCATGAGTTCAAGCCCCACACTGGGCCCTCCAGGCTAGGCATGAAGCCTACTTAAGGAGAAAAAAGTAAAATTTACCTGAGCCCTTTAAAAACGATATCACAGGCTGGGGTAACAGTTGAATCAGAATCTCTAGAGGTTGGTGTCAGGCAGAAATGGGTTTTTTTTTTGTTTGATTTGTTTTGTTTTGTTTTGAAGTTCCCGAAGTAATTCTAATGTGCAGCTGGGAATGGAGTCTATACTGGCTCAGGTACAACACAGCTAATCAATTTCTTAATATGAAAGAATTTATAGGTTTTCTAAGCTGCCCCCTACCACCCCTCTACCCACCCCACTGAGAAATTTTGAAAAAATGTCAGCTGGCTGTAGAGGTTTCAGTATTCTATGACAGGTGAGAGTGGAATTACACATAGCTGTGAATAAAACGCTAGGGCCGAGAAAACAGAAAATAGACTGAAAGAGAAGCTAATGGTTGTATGAGAACAGTGGTTCTCAACGCTGAATACACAGTGCTTTCACTGGGCACCTAAATCATAGCTATGTCAGGGCCTCAGCCCCCACAGATTATGAGTTCATTGATTTGGTGGGCTCAGGCACCATGTGGTTTTTAAACGCTCCCTAACTGACTCTAATGTATGGTTAGAATTGAGGATCGCTGCCCTGAAAAGCAAATGAGGGTAGTGTCGCCTGACACCGGGGCTATGCACTGAAGCAGATTCTTGTATGAAGGGTGGTTCCTTAAAGAGAACAAACACAGACACTGGTCTATGTAAAAGTTGTTCAGGGGACGTCATGCTCAAGTCTGGGACCCATATCTCCATCATTTGCTCACAGGGCGTCGAGGCTGTCCACAGAAGCATGCTGTTCAGTTAGTTAGGTACATGTATGGAAAAGAAAGAGACAAGGAGACCTGAAGAGGTCTTCTTTGCCTGTTTCTAGTAGACAGAAGTTCTTTGATAAAAGATAAGTCATTATAATATTCTCCCTTTGTTGTGGTAGATTCTAGTTCAGAGGTATTCACTCCTCTCCAAAACTTCATGGCCTGAAAACACTTTACCTCGTCTTGCCTCAGGCTTCGCCATGTGACTTACTTTGGCCAATGTTAGCAGGCAAGATATGGGCCTGACAAGCACTTGAGGAATGGGGGTTGCTCCGCTAGAGACATGAGAAGTTCACATCTTGATCATCTTGCTCATGCAAGGAAAGTGAGCGACATATAGACTGAAGCTGCCTCAGTCTACCCACAGACCTGTAATGGGATACTCCCAACTCCAGGGATCTGAAGCAGAACTGCCTAGTAAAGACCTCCCTAGGTCAGGTGAGCCTGGCCATCCGCATTTGGACAAGCTAGATAAATGCTTGCTTTGCATGTGGCTATGGCTTTTTGGTTGTTTGCTATCTAGCCATATTGTGGCCAAAGCTAATTGACATACTTGCTTTCCACATCTTTCTTAACTTAGAATGTGCTTCCATACTTAACATGGTTTTCCAAATTAGCTCAAAATCTACTCTTAAGTTTAAGCTTTGTGATATGTGGGAGGTGATTTTATTATCACCTTTCCTTACTGTCCCTTCAAACAAACATGGTATTAGGTTTTATCTTTTGAGGATGCTTCATGAAACACTTCCAGCAACAAAAAGGATTGTTAAGTCTAGCCCAGGATTGTAAGGTCGAGGCCTTACCTACTAATTACTGCTGATCATCACAGGGCTATTTATAATCATTTTAATTTAGAAGCAATCGATGTGACTAATGTTAGCATAATAGTTAAGTAACATTTGTAATTTTCATAAAATAGATTTTTATCCCACATTTTAAAAATATGCTTAATGAAATGTAAGTATGAAACAGTATCTATATAAACAAAGCAAGACCTAAAGTTGCCTACAAGGTATGGCTTCAATGACATACAATACAATACAATACAATACAATACAATACAATGACATAATCTATATATAATATATATAGTCTAAATATATATTATATATGTAAATATATAATATAAATATATATATAATATAAATACTATATATATAATATAAATACTATATATATAATATATATATATATAGTCTGAAATAAAACATACCAAAATTTTAATGCAAGTTGTCCCTGAACAAGGGCATTAACTTTGATTATTTCCATTTTTTAAATGTTTATTTATTTTTGAGAGAGAGAGAGAAACAGAGAATGAGCAGGGGAGGGGCAGAGAGGGAGAGGAAGACACAGAATCCAAAGCAGGCTCCAGGCTCTGAGCTGTCAGCACAGAGCCATATGCGGGGCTAGAACCCATAAACTGTGAGATCATGACCTGAGCCGGAGTTAGAAGCTTAACCAACTGAGCCACCCAATAATCCCCATTATTTCCATTTTTTAAAGTTCCCTGTACTTTCTAAGTTTTCTTCGATGAGCAAATTTTACTCTTATATTCAGGAAAAAAAAACTCTAAAAGGGGTAAGAAAGAAAACATTCCTTGAGGGACTTGGAATTCTGGACAATGCAGAATTCAAGGTGGGGGGAAAAAGCTGGCAAAGGTCCTACTTTTTTAAAACTCCTCAATCAGAAAAACGAGAAGAGACTGGCCTCCTCATGTTGGTGAAAGTCTTCTACTTCTAAGGAAATGTCATTTCTTCTTGGAGCTTCCTATCTGCCTTGCCTCCACTTGAAACAGATTTCCATTTTAATCTCTCAAATCCTGCAAGTTCTTCTGCACAACGAGTCGCATCCTCCTTAGAATCAGTTGCAGTTCCATATTAACAAATAAGGTTTTTGGTTTATTTTTGTTTGGTTCCATTTCACTTTTCCAATCCCACTAATCTGCATGAAGCCAAAATTTTAAAGGTAGCCAATATATAATGAAGTTAAAGTCTCAATAAATAAATAAATTTTACATTAAGCTTTGGATTTCAAAGACCACTATTTCCTTCTGTAATATTCATGTTTTTGAATGATTGCTGCCAATTATATTTTACATAACTGAAACCATTCCTTATGGCCAATTTTATGTCTTGCTTTGTTAATATGGATACTGCCCTTTATTTCAACTTCACAAGCATGTTACTAAGCCAGTGGATGAGGAGTTCCTGAAATGTAGACACTCTGTCACATTCATCTTTGTCATCCTCCCCACATAGCAAGGCCAGCGGCACATTGTAGGTGGCGTTGACATTAACAGCACTCATTAACTCTAGTTTTGTCCTAGATCTAAGACCTAAAACAGATCTAACTGCAAGGTCCCACCAAGTGACTAGTTCTGGCCAGTAAACTATGCTGGGACATGATGCTTGTCATTTTAGAGCTGCTGGAGTGAAACATCCATGAACTATTCTCTAAATTCTCTTCCCTGGCACAAGGGAGCCCTGTGTTGAATGGCAGAGCCGCTGTAAGAGGGAAGTGATCAGGACCCCGGGGTCACACTTGGAAGCTGGGTATTCAGGAGGACTGCAGAGCCTACAGCAGACTGTGCTTGAACAAGGAACAAATGTTAACACGGTATCAGCCACTGAGATATCAGGATTTGCTTGTTCCTGCAGCACAGTCTAACCTATCCTAAGACTGCAGGCATCCTTTAAAGTTGATGCGAATTACTTAGAAGCTTATAATATCCCACAGTCAAAATATGTTTACTGGTATAACCCAAAGCACCAATGCTTTTGTTTTTTACTAAATGTTTTAGCATCTGCTAAGTTTAACAAGGGGAGAAGGTAGCCTCTTCTGTGCAAGCCACGCATAACCATATCTTAGAGGCTGCAGAAAGGACGTGTGAGCTGCTAAGCCCGTGCTCTAGGCCTCATGTCTTGTTCTTGAGCTGCACAGGAAGTTTCCAGTCAAATTTCCAACCCGGACTGCATGTGTCTGGTGGTGGTCTCCAGGCCGTTTGTGACACTACATTAGGTGGAAGACACAGGTTGTCAAATGAACCATTTTTCAAATGTACGGAAGTAAAAAATGGTACTCGGTACATTGTTTTTTGAAAAGAAACAGTAAATAGGAGCTTTACACCTGCTTACAGCATTTCAAGCCTGAGAAGTGTGGGAACATGGCATTTCCTTATAGCTAGACATCTATAACCCTTTTCTTAGGAGTAGTCCTTTCTGTAAAACTAGCCTTAGTTTCTCAATCCATTTTTCCAATACTAAACACTATATAATAGGTCCCAGACATCTGAGGACGTAAGCATGTGCAGTTATAAGACAGATACGTATTTGAAAGGCATCTGGGTGGCTCAGTCAGTTAAGCGTCCGACTTCAGCTCAGGTTATGATCTCGCGGTCCGTGAGTTCGAGCCCCGCATCGGGCTCTGTGCTGACAGCTTGGAGCCTAAAACCTGTTTCAGATTCTGTGTCTCTGTCTCTCTCTGATCCTCCCCCATTCATGTTCTGTCTCTCTCTGTCTCAAAAATAAACGTTTTTATTTTTTTTTAAAAAAAGATAAATATGTATTTGAAAACCCCTTTTCTCTGGGATACTGAGATTCCAAGGTCCTGTGAAGACATGACCCCTTTTACTGGAGTGGTGAATTTATAAACCAATTAGTAAGTTAGGTGATTGGCTGAATTTAGTGGTTGTTAATGGATTCATTACCAATTAATCTAGACAAAATGATCAAATCACTTGTTTATTTCAGGCTTAGTAGCAATAAAAAGTCTATTACTCCTTTAAAAAAACATGGTACATATAAGCACCCCTACATTCAGTAACTAAATTGGGCGCAATTATGTATTTCAGGGTCTGTCTCCAGCTGCCTTGGCATCTGTTCCAACTCCCTGCCTTCCCCTTCCCCTCAAATCTTTGAGTTCTTTGGGTAGAGGTAGGTCTCGGCAATGCCAAATCCTGCATTCACTTTTAGAAACTGTAACAGCAGGAGCTCGCTGAATTTCACCTTCAGGGGTGTCATAGACTTTTGCAGCTTCTCAGGTCTGCTCATCATCTCCTCTGCGGGGCCCTTGCTTAGACTGCCTGGGAAAGCTCCGGAAAGGAGGTGTTTAATCCTAGCACACAACCAGAGTAATGAAAGCTACTCTATTATTGTTTAAATACCTCAGTGATTCAAATTAAAACCACAGAAGGTCCGGCTGTATTAACAGGTATTGTACAACAAAGAGTTTAAAGAAAGAGCCTCCAACCAAGAAAGTCTAAAGTAGAACACAATCTGAAACAGCCTAGCACAGTGGTTCTCGAGGGTAGGAAAGGACTAGATCAGTCTTCCTGGATTCTAACCACTTCAATAAAAGGAAACCTATGTTGGGGTACCTGGGTGGCTTAGTCAGTTAAGCATCCAACTTCGGCCTAGGTCATGGGTCAGAGCCCTGTGTCCAGCTCTGTCCTGACAGCTCAGAGCCGGAGCCTGCTACGGATTCTGTGTCTCCCTCGCTCTCTGCCCCTCCCCCGCTCTCTCTCTCTCTCTCTCTCTCTCTCTCTCTCTCTCTCTCTCAAAAATAAATAACAAAAAAATTTTAGGGGGCCTGCGTGGCTCAGTCGATTAAATATCCGACTTCAGCTCAGGTCATGATCTTGTGGTTTGTGAGTTCAAGCTCTGCATCAGGTTCTGTGCTGACAGCTCAGGGCCTGGAGCCTGCTTTGGATTCTATGTCTCCCTCTCTGTCTCTGACCCTCCCCTGCTTGCTCTTTCTCTCTCTCTCTCTCTGTCTCTCTCTCTCCCAACAGTAAACAAACATTAAAAGTGTTTTTAAGGGAATCTTTCATATGATAATGCATTCTGTGTGTATGTATACACACGTGTGTTTAAGGATTAAAATACTTTTTACCATATTTTTTCAACAAATGAGTGGGTTACACAGCATCAAATACATTCATTTAATGTATTTTTCCAAAATGAGAAGTGCATATTCAATCATTGTGTCTTTTCTATCAAGATTCAGGTAGTTTCCTGAAAAGGAGGACAATAAGAATTTGATAAATGTATTCATTGGTTTAGAAAGCTCAGTCTTTTATTTAAGTCTTATTCAAAAACAAAAAGACCTTTACAACTAAATTTTCTTAAGTGCCTGTGAGTTAAATTAAGGAAAAATATGTATCTTATTTAACTACTGTTCCTCTTCTGTCTCCCCACCTTTTGATGAGGGAGCATAAGGCAAGCTGAGGACAAAGCAGGGGCTAACACCTGCCCCCAGGTGGGATATGTGTGACATTCCTCAGGCACTCCTGGTATAATAGGGAAAGGTAGGATAAAATAGGCAGAGAGGGAGAGGATAGGACCTGAGATCCTGGGAGGGAAAAACACAAATTTTGGGACAATGCTGGGAGTGTCTGACCACAGCAAACCCCCTCAGGCTTAAAATTCCCCTTAAGAATGTAAAGATACCACCTACTCCCCTTCAGGTTTCCCTCCAGAATTTGACCAAAGACCTGACTAAAAAAAGTAGACCATAAAACCTATATGACCCACAAGGAATGGTATGGCCATAGACCACCCCTCATACAATGGAAATGAGCCAGTCAAGAATGGACAACCCAGCACCTAGTTATCCAGCCAATAAGGGTAGAATCTGACATGAAACAAAAAAGGGAAGGGAAGGTGAGGGGGAGGTGACCAGAACCTTATAAAACCTTTGCCTATTGTCATGGGCATTCACTTTCAAATGTCCCCTCTCTGTAAAGAAAAACTTTCCTACTATTCTTCCTTTCTAATCTTATACTCTAATAAACTTTTCCCTTCTGCTCATTCTGTGTCCACCTCTTTATTCTTTGAAGCTGTGAGACAACAAATCCTGCAACACCTGTTGCCCAAGAACAAAGGAAAGGAAAGACAACAAATGTAACTAACAGAGATCACAGTCATGCAAGACATGAGTCTCCATCAGTTCATAAATATCTTAGTAAATTACCAGAAAAAGGCAATCTTATCAACAGCCTAATCTCCAGAAACCTATAACGCCAACATCACATTCTATAGTGATATGGGGAACAAAGGCAAGAAGGAAATGGCAAGTAAAATTAAATTTCTTTATAACCTGCAGCCCATTGACAAATATTTGAGGCAAATAGAAGAATAGAGGGGCACCTGAGTGGCTCAGTCGGTTAAGCGTCTGACTTTGGCTCAGGTCATGATCTCGCAGTCTGTGAGTTCGAGCCCCGCGTTGGGCTCTGTGTTGACAGCTCAGAGCCTGGAGCCTGTTTTGGATTTTGTGTCACCCTCTCTCTCCGACCCTCCCCCATTCATGCTCTGTCTCTCTCTGTCTCAAAAATAAATAAACATTAAAAAAAATAGAATAGAACATTTTTCCAGGAACCCCCTACTATCCTAATGTTAATGCCTTACTAGAGGGAAAACAACCTTAGCTTCACAATAGCTAGGCCTCCAGTATCCCCTGAATGTTCTTTAGCATATAAAAATCCCTTTGGAAACTTCCCCAACTCCCAAGTATGTATATATATACATATACACATATACATATATATATACACATATATATATACATATATATATATATATATATATATATATATATGTATATATATATATATCATCAGTCTCTCCTCAGGGTCCTGGGGCAGCTCTTTCTGCCCATGGGTCCTGTCCCATTGCTTTAATAAAATCACCTTTTTTGCACCAAAGACGTCTTAAGAATTCTTTCTTGGCCATTGGCTCCGAACTCCTATCAACTCCAAACCTCATCAGGTTTCCTTTTGGAAATTTATCTCTGCCCCCATTAGTGATTCACCTTCTTTTCTCAGGTGGTTTTCCAAGTTTCCAGCAGACAAAGAATAGCATTAAAGACTCAATTAGACAATTAAGGCCAGAAATACCCTAGTTGTTAAAGACTGGGGATGTGTGCACTAAGAAGGAACCAACCAACCCAACACAACTCTGTGACTTCACAGAAAAGCCAAGCCTTTGGAACTCCAACACTCCTCACCCTACCATTGTCTCAAGCACACAGAGGATTTGGTTCAAGTCAGCAAAGTTACACTGAGTGCCGACTACATATACTTACACTATTTCTCTCACTCTTCCTTCTCAATTTACCAGCAAAAGTCTACTCAAAATAATATGTGGAGTAATAAGTTTCAATATATTACCTACACACACATACACCCCAAAATGGTGCAGGCTAAAAAACTTCACACTCCCACTATTAAAAATGCTATATATTGTATTTTTGTGTGTGCCAGTCCGTTTAGCAGCAAATGAAGGTACATTTAGAAAAGAATTAGGCTGGATTTCATAGGGACTTTTTCAATCGAGTAGAAAGGTACATTGTCACTGGATGCTCATCTGATTTCCGAGTTCTGTGTGCTGTAGTTAGCTAAGATTTTAAATCAACAATGATAACTACAAGGAACCCCTGATAATAATGGCAGCATATGTTACAGGTCATCTCACTCCGCGTGCAAAAGCCATCTTGTGGGAGATGAATCACAATATTGTAATTAGAATTAGATGGATTCAATAAATATTAAGCAGTAAAAAGTATTATTCATTTAGCCATTTCCTTCTCAGCAGAACCTGCAATTCAGGCTCATCCTAATATCTGACCCATGAAATTGAGATGATAAGGAGTTACTGCGAGAGAAGATGGAGAGAATTTAACAGTCATGGCTTTTTGAAATTCCAAGATGCTTTTTTGCAAATGCAAGTTGATGCTGTCCACCACTCCCCACCTCAGTGATAAACAAGATAAGTGATAATGGGCAGAGGGGCAAATGAATGCATTTCAATGAGTCCGGTTTATAATTCTATGAGTTACATGTTTCGTTTTGATAGAATCAGGCTTTAAGATCATGTGTCCCAGATAATCCCAACAAGCACAAATTTTAAACTATTTTGCCTAAATTTCCTGGTGATTTGCAACCTGTTTCACCAATTGGAGTGTTTCTGTGAACTTACTTGACCAATCTGGTCTGGTCAATTCAGTGCAGGCCCCTCCCTGGGCCACCCCCTGCTTTTTCCTTTTATAAAGGACTTCTCACCCTGCATCCCAAGCAAAGCAACTGCAATAAACTCTCTCTCTGATCAAGCCCATCTAGTCCTCTGCCAGGCTCAATTCTGCCTCCAGGCAGCCTGAAGCAGCAGCAAGTGGGCCAGACTAGCTCTCTGCTGGCTAATCTGATAAACTAATCTGACAGAGATGAATGTTTTTAGGGAGATTGCCAGTTTTGCCTTTTGGAAAAGGGATGCTAAAAGCAGCTCAGATATCAGAAAATGATCAGGTTTGGATATTCAAATTACTTAGATCCCTTCTCACTGAAAAGGTGGCCTTATATGACTCTCCTGTGTTCCTTAAGCACTTTTCAGTTAATAATAATGACACCAATAATAATAATAGTGACAATTCATAGCTCTATTTTTTTTTAACTTTACCAAAACTAGGCATCGTGCATATTCCCTAAACTGGTAGTCAACATCTAATCCAGCTTTCTAGAATTTGGCTGATAGAAAGAAAGAAGCTGTTATTAACCTGATAAATCACCAGATTTTTTTTCCCAAGGTTTGGTTTAGGAAATTGCTTCCATCTGTGAGGGGCAAACTTATTCCCTCCTAGAAAATTCTCCCTTCTTCTAAAATACTAAAAGCATCCCTAGAGTACTTTAAGGACAGTTGGCCTCAGGATTTCTAATGGTTTTCTGTTTAAGCTCTAACTCTCTTCAGGAGGCCCTAGGGCCTGGTGCACTTGTGACTTGCAGCCTCACTAGTCATCATTCCACCTGCTCAAACCCAGGCAAGTGCAGGCACTTCTCACCCTGCTTATCAGCCCTTCTGGCCCTCTTTGTTGTAGGGCCTTGGGGTATGTGTTCAGAAGATAACAGTTTATGGATATATGCAGGTCCCCAGTGTCTAACGAGGCATCACACAAGACCAAAATAGCTAAAAAATCTGGAGCAGGTGAACAAAGGTAAAGTCCAGGTTCAAAAGAAAAGAGTATGTCAAGGGAGAGACAGGGATTTCAGCCTGAGTCAAGACTGAATCACAAATCAACAGGTAACCAGGGATCATGAAGAAATGAAGGCCAGATGAGACCATGGGCTCAAGGACATGGGGAAAGATGGGCATGAGGGTAAGAACACCTGGCCTTACATTTCTTTCCACTCTGGGTCTCAATTTCCCTTCTACAAAATGAGGTTTTGAAGTGCAATTACTTCAACAATTTAGATACTATGAGTCTATGAAGGCCACACAGTCATAACCAGAAACTTTGCACTACTGAGGAACCAGAGCAGGACAATGAGTTGGAGCCAATTAAGTAGTCAGATTGAATACAGAGAAAACAACACTTCGAAACCAAGAAAAATCTGCCCCCGAAAGAAAATGTCTCATCTGAGTCCTGTTACCTGAATCCTTCCATACCCCCCACTAGGCATTATAGAAAATCCTAGAAATAAAAATCATGCTCCCTTCCCTCTAGGAGGTTGGATCTTTGATGGAAAGAGAAGGTTCACTTGTATATGATTAGATAACAAGATCATACATATTATAATTCAGAAAAGCAATAACTGAAATGGCAAAAGAGACAGTGGCATTCATAGGAGAGAGCCCAGGGCTTCTCTGAATATGGCGGCTAGGCCCACATGGTCCATCTGCTCTAGATGGGTTGCTTTCCAAGGATGCCCAGCAGGTGCTCACTCCCAATCTTAGCAAAGTCAAGTAGAAGCTTGGGTTTGTTTGGCATTTTCCACTGCCAGAAGCTTAAAGTCCTTTTATCATCCTTTGTAGCCCCTGCTAGTCTCCAAATACACTGTATTGAGTAAATCGTATTTGAAAAAAATCTAAGCCAGACTTTAGTCTCAGGTATTATGTCTGTGCAACAGCAAGATACCATTAGGGAAACACCTTAGGTCTAGGTCAGAACTGGGTCCTGTCCAGTCGAAGGCAATCATTACCATAGACTTAGAAAGACATTTATCCCTCCACTACAGTTAATCAACAAACTATTGAAGAGTATACTCCACTAAGAGTGGGAACAAGCAGAAGCCGAAGTTCACATTTCAGGCAGGATTGAGAGCTGAGAGGCCAGAGATAGAGTTTGGTTCTTCTAGTGGGCAGATGGAGCTCTGAGGAGGGATAATGTCTATTGCCCACTTGGCTTTGATCCTAAGCCTGCCGTGCTGATTATGACGACAAGACTGTCAGAGGCCTGCAAATTAATTCTGCTCCTGACTGGCTTGGAAAAAAACCCTCAGATTTCCTGACATCAGTTCAATGGGGAGAGTTTTGTTTTTCTTCCCCTTCATGGCATCCCCGTCTTAAGGCAAATAAGAAGTTATTCCCTGGTGCAAAAGGCAACAAAACCCTAGTATCACAAATACATACAGAACTAACTATTCCAGTTACTTTTTAAGTTCATCGTATTTCTGTCAATCCAAGATCCCATTCGGAATCCTGGAAAACATCTCCACTGGAAACCAAATCAGCTTTCACAAACTGCCTCCTTGCAAGCTTGTCAGCCACAGCATACGACAAGGAAGTTTTTTAGAAAGGATTTCTTTTACTTAGCTTTTGAACCAAGCAAGAAATTTCATATCATGAAACCAAAAAATCATGTTGGTTTAAAGTTAATAGTGCTTTACAATAAGCAATCCCCAGCATCATTGAGAGCTGTCTGGGTTAAAGAATTTTCCATTTTGAGGGTCTGCCATCTATTGAATACCTCTTTCCCAATACGTCCATGATACTGCCTTCAGAAGAGGATAATAATCTCATATAGTATGCTTTCTCTTAGCTGCAAGTGTGGCCATTGTCAGCTACCTGCTTTCTGCTGGTCTGGAGCTTTCTACCAATAAGTTGTACCTTTTGTTTCTTGTTGGAGCCACCGGTCCTCTGGTCCAATGGTTTTGCATATCATAAAGAGAGGTTTATAGCTCTTCTCATTCCTGCCCACCCCCACCCCCACCCCCGCAAAATCCTGGGCATTGAAAATTGGTATTGAGAGTCTGGGGACTTCCTGTCCAACCTTTAGGCAATGTCATAAACTGCATCCACCCTATTTGAAGTTAGCCAATGCCTTTAATTCCACACAAGATACAGTCACCGAATTCTTACAATTGTACTAGAGATGTCAAAGGTGCCATCTATTCCACTATACCTCTTGTTGGAGAACTTGCTCACCTCACAACTTCAGTATCATGGCATATCTCTTTCCCTACCATATCATGGCAAAGCTAATTAGAACTAGAAGTGATCACCTGACCCATGCTTAACCAACCAAATTCTTTCAGTGGGAACTTGGAACTGTGATACAGAGTCTCTAGCCAGTCTGTTCTGTTCTGGGTGCTTGAATATGATGGACATGTAGACCACTTTCTACATTCCAAGATTAAACAACTCTGAAGAGAAACAAGGAAATTGGTGGACACAGAGCTGAGATGCAATGCAAAGTGCAAGAGAAGGAGAAATCAACATTAACTAAGTTCTTAACCTTTGGCTCATACTACACACTCAATGTGGGTCACCTAGAAGGTTGTATTCATTGCAGTCTTTCAAGCACACAGGCTAACAGAAGATTTATTCTGACATATGCTTTCCAGATCACTGAGACAGGGAAAGGAAAGGTAGAAAATTGCACACCAGTTCTAGTTTCCAGCTCAAAGTGACAATGTCACATCTTACATTTCATTAGCAATACCAAGTCACATAGCTCTAACTTCAAAGGGTGTGAGAAAGCAAAACCCTACCATGTGCCCAAAGGAAGGAAAAGTTGAATATGACTTCATGCCAACCTTAGGCTCTTTTCCTTCCAAATATAAATATATAACCGTCTTTTCTTGGCTTCCAGTTCGTCTCTGAAATTGTTCTTACCATGGCCACTGGTGACTGATGTATTATTAAATTCAATTAACACTTTTCAGTACTTATTTTACTTTCCCTCTCGCTCTCTCTCCTTTGCTGCTATACATTATTCCTTAACCTCATCATTTTCTCCAACTTTGGCTTTTAGTGGCATCACTGCACCCTTACCATCTTTTAATACATTATTTCTCCTTTCCCTTCTGCTTATTACATCCACATATCAAAGCTCTCCCTATGTCCCACTAAAATCTGCTTCTCATTCCTTATTGAATTATACCTCCATTTCCCAGTCACCCAAACCTAGGAGTCATATGTAGCTTCCTCCTTCCCTTCTTCTTACTGGTCTCCAAGTCCTCACTAAGACTTCTCACTTGGTTCACTACCATAGCCTCCAGCACTAGCCCTGGGTCTTATTCTATACAGACATCTAGGGTCTTCTTTCTAAACATAATTAGGCCATTCCCTTGCTCAAAAGCCTTCAATGGTTTCCATATGCCTTTAGGCCATAGTCAAAAACCTCTCTAGTGGTTTATAAGGTCTTCAAGATCTGGCCATGATTACTTTGCTAGTAATATTTATTGCCTTGTCACTCTCCAGCTCTATTACCCTCTGAATTATCTGCACTTCCCAAATGGCCCCTGATGATTCCAATCTCCATGTCTTGAGCATGTGGTACTTAATAGACATTTTTCCTTCTTATTTTTTGTCTGGTTAACTCCTTTGAGACTTACTTCATTTATCATTTCTTCCAGGAAGTCTTCTTTGATCCTCTAGTCTTGATCAGGACTCCCTGCTAATTCTAAGAGCAACTTGACCTTACCTCAATCTTGATAGTCATTTATCAGAATTATGTTTTTCTATTTAACATTTCATCTTTCTTCCCTACTCTAAGTTCCATAACAAAAGACTCAGTTTTGCTGATATTTGCATAGGGTCTAATACATTGCCTGATACATATTAGCCTAATAAATACCATTAAATGAACAAATTAACTAATGAAGTACCATCTTCTTATGACCACCAAATTCTAGAACTGTGGTCAGAGAGGCAGAAAGCAAGGAGGAAAAATATGGCTCATATATATATCATCTTAGGCTAATATATGTATATTTGGCTTATGTAATTACCTGCACAAGGTAATTACCCGGCAATGATGCCCTCTCCTGGATCTCTGGATGGCTGATGATGCACTTTGCCCTATTATGATACCTCTATTTGTTTTACCTTTGAGATTCAGTTTGAAGGACAAGTGACTTAACTTGTACTCACTGTTCATATTCCTTAGAATTATGTGTTCACTTGTTCTTATAACCTAAATACATGTCTATTGAAGGCCTACTTGGAGGTGGGGGAGTGTTGGTTTCCCTGGTGATATAAGATTCCTGCCTTCAATGAGTTATAGCCTAAGAAGGAAACTAAGCTCTCAGCTGAATGAAAGGAGCTGTTAAGTTAGTATAAAGAAACACCATTACAGTATAGGAAAGAGCTTGACAGTTGAAGTCTGCATATCTCTCTGAGTCTCAGCTCTTACCTAATGTTACAGAACATGTGACCAGCATTTACCTCTTTTTTCTATGACTTCCTCATTTGCAAAATGTGTAAATAATATTAAAAGATAAAATTTAGGTTATAGTAATGATAATTCTGACACAAATTTAATTGGTATAAAAATAATTTACACTAGTAGCTATCCTTTACTGCACAATCACTTAGGTGAGAGATAGTATAAATTTTAGTCTTGATTTTCTTTCTTACAACAACCCAATGTAGTGACATAATCTCTTTTTTTAATTTTTTTTAGCATTTATTCATTTTTTGAGAGGCAGAGAGAGACAGTATGAGTAGGGAAAAACCAGAGAGAGAGGGAGACACAATCCGAAAACAGGCTCCAGGCTCTGAGCTGTCAGCACAAAGCCTGACGCAGGGCTTGAACTCATGAACAGTGAGATCATGACCTGAGTCAAAGTCAGATGCTTAACCAACTGAGCCACCCAGGTGCCCCACAAAATAATCTCTTTGACACGAATGGAGAAATAGTGGTTCAGAGAGGTTAAATAACATACCCAATAACAGCTGGAGAATAGCAGAACCAAGATTTAAGCCCAGATTTGTATCCCCCAAAGACGAGGGTTTCTAACTATTAGACTATACTGCCTACTTTAAAACTCATATGCATGCAATTTATGTATTCAATTATTCCTATTGAAGCACTCTGATGAAATAGAGCCCATGCTACCAGTAAAAGTGAGCATTTTGAAAGTTAACAATTAACCAAATTTTTCCATCTGTAAAACGAATGATTTTGATCACATTAAACAAGACATTGCATATCAAGCACTCTTCACAGTCCATAAGACAGAGTGAGTATTTAAAAATGCTAGCTATCATTACTGTTATTAGATTGTTACTAAGTTCCTTTCTCCATCAACTTCCTAGAATTCTGATACATTTCTTCCATACACAATTTTGTCAAAGAGCTACGGTAATACAGCATGAGATTTATCTCAGA
The DNA here is from genome assembly GCF_016509475.1 of Prionailurus bengalensis. Lineage (NCBI taxonomy): Eukaryota > Metazoa > Chordata > Mammalia > Carnivora > Felidae > Prionailurus > Prionailurus bengalensis. Next base: position 113,059,852 of record NC_057354.1, read on the forward strand.
AGAAACAAACCTATAAGGTGGGCATTTATTTATGGAAACCCTGAAGATAGAAGCAGCATTTTGGGACTCTAAGGAACTCATGTTCAGATGAGTAACCACAATTATCCAGGAAACTGGTATCATTTTGTGGGTGCTGAGGATCTGCTCCCAATTCTTTTAAGGAGCCTGAGATCAGAATTCATTCTATAGCTAATTTAGAGCACAAACATGCTCATGTTTTTCCCCCCATGGACTCAAAACTACTGGAAGGGTAATTATGCATTCTGTTTATCTCTTGGGTGGAGGCCTATATCCTGGTGAGACTACCCTATTTGAAGAACACCAAAGAAATTTGAAAAATACCAGCTTCAAAATTTTCATTTGGTGAAAGCTGGTGGCCACCACTATCCTTCTTGTTTAATGAGCTCAGCCCATGGGCTACAATAAACCAATTGTTGTCTACTTGGAAAGCCAGGCGGACAAGATGTTAAGAATCCAGAGTAAGGTAAGGTAAGACTTTATGGCCTGACATGTATCAAAAGCTAGGGCATATAGGATAAGTCATGATGAATGTTACAGCTCTGTAGGGAGAATCAGTAAAGTCAGGAGTTAAAACATCACTCAGGGGTTCTTTCAAACACAAGTCTAGTGAATCCTCACAACACTGAGGGGAGAGGGCACAGGTATGACTAACCCCAGTTTACAGATGAGGAAACTGAGCTTCAGAGGATTCAAGTGGCTTGTCAGAGGTTACAGGCTTAATAAGAGAATTAAGAGAAGGGAGACAGATAATTAAACATGGACAACTATTGTTTTAGAATTTAAGATATATTTAAACAAAGTGACTTAAGAGAGCAATCAAGGGAGAGGTTAGGGTAACATTGGTTAGATGGAATATCTATCAGTTATGTACTGCTGCACAACAAATTACCACAAATTTAGCAGCCTAAAACAATACATATTTATTGTCTTAGTTTCTGTAGGCTGGGCACCTGGGTACAGCTTAGCTGGGTCCTCTTCTTAGAGAACCATCCTCTTCAGGATGTCAGCTAGACTGTATTCTCATCTCAGTTGGGGGGATAATCCACTTCCAAACTCACTCAGGTTGCTGGCAGAATTCACTTTCTTGCAGCTGTAAAACTGAGGGTCAGGCTTCTTGTTGGCCACTGGAGGGGAGCCTAAGTTCCTTACCACATGGGCTTTCCCAACATGGTTGCTTGATTCATCAAGTCAATAAGTCAATAAGGAAATTCTCAAGCAAGACAGATTCTTACACAATGTCACATATTTGTATGAGTCATACTCTATTACCTTTGCCATATTATATTGGTTAGAAATAAGTCACAGGTCTATCCATAATCAGAGATGTAAACATTAGCAAGCAAGAATCATGGAAGCCATCTTAGTCTTAAAGATTCTATCTAGTAATTTTACATAGCTTCAATCTAAGCAAAATGTACTAACCTAAGCAGGGTTCTATAATTCATGCAAAAAACTGACACATCTGATAAGACAGAAATCTGTTATTTGTTGCCACATACACAACCAAACCCTTAAAGACAGTCCTTTGACACATTCATTTATTCACATGTTTTTCATTTTCTTGCAGGCTATGCTGAGATTAGGAACATCCTGAAGGATGTTCTGTGGTAATATCAGCACTATGATCACCTTTTACTTTTGCTCTTGTAGAATTTTGCTGATTTCACCATTTCAATCAAACTCAGATAGAATGCTGGTTCCACAGCACTAGCCCTCCTCTAGACTTATGCTGTAAAACAAACTTCGAAATTCTAATTTCTAAATCATCTTAGAATTTTACATACCAACCAGTGTATTTAGATTATGGTAGCCTCAAAACAATCTGACTATACAATGGTTATTTCCTTTTTTAATCTCAACATAAATCAACTTTATGTGCTAACATATCAGCTTCTAAGATGACAATCCTATGTAGTAACTAAAGCTCACAAGGTCATGTAGAGCTCTGCAACTGAGGGACTCCCTAGCCTAATGTCTACTATTCTGTTATCACCCTCAGATAATTTGGTAATAAAATTATTTTAATGGTATACCAAAGTACTTTGAATCTCCAAGGAAAGATTTTTATTCCAATAAATGCATTCTGAAGAATATTTCTTTGACAAAAATAGATTTTAAAAGGGAATTTGGGCTTTTAAAAATATCACTACATTGATTTTCTTCCAATTTCCTAGGTACAGAAATAATAATGGTCAAGATATTGAGAATTTAAGGGAAAAACCTAAGATTTGGGATTATATCAGCCCTAAGATCTACCCCTAAATTTTCTGAATGTGTTCAGTTTCCTTTTTTGTGATATTTGGATAATACCTTCCATAGGATTTTTATGAGAAGTTAGGAGATTTTCATGAGAATTTAATGTTATAAATACAACAAATATAATAAAAAATAAATACATAAATAATAACAAATATAACAATAACAAATATATAAAGTATGTAAGACTTTGACTGGTGCCACCTAAAATTTTTTCAAAACGTAATTATGGCTTTTCACAACTTGAAGCTGAACAGGACTAGCCAGGAAGACCTGCATCTGAAGATGGGGTTTTTTCTATTCAACTGCTTGTTATCCTCAACTCCAACTGGCAATTTCTGACTCTCTCATAACTGGCCTCGCTAAATCCTTGACTAGATTCCTCTTTCTCCCACCTTTCATGATTTCTGGTAAGCCTTCCCACCACTATTCACCCTTCTCTCTACTCACACTAAATACAGTAAAACCTTGGATGGCAAGTAATTTGTTCTGTAAGTGTTCTGCAAGACGAGCAAACATTTCTAAAAAATTTTAACTTGATAAACGAGTGATGTCTTGCAATTTGAGTAGTACATGATGATGAATGTCACATGACCACAACTGAGCCAATGGTTCTTCTCTCTCTCTCTCTTGCTGTGGGATTGTGGGTGATCATCTCCCATGCTCGGAGGCTCAATCTCAGGCCATAGTGTTTGACAGAAATCAGTTATTTTTAGGATGTTGGAAGGTGCCCACAACTGGCACTAGTGTATTTTTTGTCACTTCAAAACACCTATGGACTGTTCTTTGCTTTTCCATACAAGAATAAGGAATGCTTGGCTTCATTCTAGGTCAGACTGCATGAAGATATAGACCCTTTCCTCTGCTGCCTTATTGCCAGTTACATTAAATACAGTATATGACAAGAGTTTATACATACTGTACTATAGTCAACATCCATGCAAACATAAACAATGGCCCCCATGCAGAAAAAAGATTCCATTGAGCCAAGAGATGGCAGTGATTCTGTTAGTGATAGTGAAAGACATCATACACAATAACCCTCCTTTCTCTTGTCTCCCTCACACAAGCCATGAAGGTTTTCAAAGGTAAATGCAGGTTAATTTGTTTTTTTTTATATTTTGTGTTTTAAATTGTATTTGCAAATTTATACATTTGTATTAATCTGTTTTTCTTTATATTTAGTATTTTTATTATTTTGTATTATAGTATTGTAATCATTTTTTTATTTTTATTTTTTAATACTTATTTATTTTTGAGAGAGACAGAGCGTGAGCAGGGGAGGGGCAGAGAGAGAGGGAGACACAGAATCCAAAGCAGGCTCCAGGCTCTGAGCTGTCAGCACAGAGCCCAACGCAGGGCTCGAATTCACAAACCATGAGATCATGACCTGAGCTGAAGTCAGACGCTCAACAGACTGAGCCACCCAGGCGCCACTGTAATCATTTTTATATGAATATTTTTGGGTTGTGGAATGAGTCATCTGACTTTCCACTATGTCTTATGGTGAAATTCATTTTGATATACAAATGCTCTGGATTACAAGCATGTTTCCAGAGCAAATTATGCTTGCAAACCAAGGTTTTACTGTATACCCAAGGGAAATTTTTCTCACCTGGCCTCAGGCAAGCTCAGTTGGAAAGCCCTCTGCTACCCCCATCAGTCTTTGTGAGACAATGCACACAATGTCCAGAGAAAGTTTGCTCCCTCCCAATAAACCATAAAAAGTTGGTTTGTGCTGGGTTCCGGTAGAAGGAAAATTAATCTAAACCTCACAGTATCAAAAATAAAGAAAAGCTGTTGTATTTTACAAATTTTCATGGGTCAACTTCCATATCATCCTAATGTATGTTTTTAGGGTGGTAGCAGGGAGTGGCAGAAAGATTCCTAATTCAAGCAAACCCTGTAATCACAAAGCCAGCAGAGCATACTGAAGAATTCCAAGAACAGATGTTAGAATGGCCTTGTGTCATAGGCCTTACAGGTTACTATAACAAAATACCATAGACTGAGTGGCTTAAACAACAAATACTTATTTCTCATAATTGTGGAGGCTGGAAAGTCCAAGATCAAGGTGCCAGTAGATTTGGCATCTAGAGAGAGCCTGCTTCCTAGTTCACAGATAGCCACTTCCTGCTGTGTCCTCACATGGTAGAAGAGACAAGGGAGCTCCCTGAATCTCTTTTAAAGGGCCATTAATTCCATTCATGAGGGCTCCATCCTCATGGCCTAATCACTTCCCACCTCCACATACCATCACAGTGAGGCTTATGTTCCAAAATTTGAATTTGTGGGGAACACAATCATTCACTCTATAGCACCTTTTGACTAAGTGAGATAATGCTAAGTGAGGGCAATGTGAAGCCTGCTGAATCTGTAGCTCAGTCCTCCACAAACAAAAAAGACCAAAAGAGACAATGAGAGAAATATGTAAAACAGTTATTAAGAACTTTGAAGTCAAAAGAGACTTGACTTTGATGTCCTTGATAATAGCAATTTGGGGCAAGATACTTAAACTCTATAAATTGGAAATTCCTCTATGAAATGATATAAAGGATAGGACCTGCTTAATTGCAAATATTAAATGTGATAATATATTGTATAACCTTCAACAAAGTGCCAGGACATAGTTCAACTATTATTTTAAATGATCTTCAGGAATTCTTATCTGACTGTTATGGAATTTGACAGGTAGGTAAAAACCAAAGAAATTTATGGTTATATTGAGCAAGGTCTATCAGACACTGCTATACCTAGAAGCCATAGTATCTGAACAAAAAGCAAATAAATATGAAATGTTTTGAGATAATACCTTACAATATTCTACTTGACTTTTAAGCTTATTATTCATTTAAAACCTTGCTAAGGTAATGAAAAGCCCTTAGCATTACAAACAGCATGATCTTTTTATTGTGATCATATCACAATTTCTGGCTTCTTTATGAAGAAACTAAACCAATTTTGAGACAGCTGTTTTGTGTGAGTGTTTATTATGTTTACATACATCTTAGTTATAAAGCAACAAAGCCAGGAAACCACTGTGAATAAACAGGATGGCCGGGTTTATACAGCTAATGCAGTGATTACAGCCACACTAACAGAGTCGCAAGGGGAACTGGATGTAGCTAATGTGCTTTAAACGCTTTTCCAACACACTTCTGTCTCTTTACGCCAGATTCACTCATCTTTTCACTGTAACCATGCCAGATAATTTTTTTCAAGTGTCCAAGTGGAGGGGCCAAGGCATACCAAGGCATATCCAAGGCATACCTAGGATATTTGCAGGACAGTTTTTCTCCCCTTTATCCTATTCCCAGATTCCAAACTCCTGGTTCTTTACTGGAATCCAATCACCACACCCCTCTACCAATAATTTATAGAATAGACACAAAGAAGTTAGGATTTAGATATGAATAACACTATCAGCCAACTTGATCTAACTAGTATTTATGGACCAAACAATAGCAGAATACATATGCAAGTGGACACTGAACATTTACCTATCCCATTTTCTGGGCAATAAAATAAGTTTTAATATAACTATAACAGGATTCAGGTCATACAAGTATGTTATTTAATCACAACATAGTTAAATTAAAAAATCAATAACAGGTCAATAAATATGAATTAAAGAAAGATCTCTAGAAAATCCCCAAGTATTTGGAAACTAAAAAACATATTTCCAAATATCATGTGGATCAAAAAGGTATCAAAGAGGATTTTAGAAAGGATTGCAAACTGGATGAAATGAAAACACAACAAATCAATATTCAAAATCTGTGGTACAGTAATGAGTGAGAAACTTATGGCACTAAATCCCTATGTGAGAAAAGATTCAAATCAGTCGCTTCAGTTCCAACTTAAACATCTAGAAAACAACAAGTAATTACATTCAAAGTAAGTAGAAAGAAAGCAATCATAAATCTAAGTACAAAAATGAATGAAATAGAAAAAAAGAAACAATAGAAAATAAAACTGACCCAAAACTGGTTGAGAATATCATTTAAATTGAGAAACCTCTAGTCAAACATATCACGGGGGGAAAAAAGGAAAAACAAATTAGCAACAGCAGGAATGAAGGAAGTGACAACACTACAGATTCTACAGGTATTAAATGATGATAAGGAAATACTATGAAAAATTTTATGTCAATAAATTAAATAGACTAATCCTTGAAAAACACAAACTACTAAATCTCACGCAAAAAGAAACAGATAATTCAAGTAGCTCATACCTATTACAGAAATTGACATTATATTTAAAAACTGTTCTATAAAGTAAATTCAAAGCCCAGATCACGTCACTGGTTATTTCCACCAAACATCTAAGGAAGAAATCATATCAATTCTGTAAATACCCTTCCATAAAATTGGAGAAGGAATACATTCCAACTCTTTCTCTGAGGCCACTGTTAGTCTGAAATCAAAACGTAACAAAGTCATTACAAGAAAAGAAAACTAATGACCAATATCCTTCATGAATATTGGTGCAACTATTGTAAACAAAAATTTAACCAATAGAATATAATAATATATAGTAAGGATACTATATCATGACCAAATGGGGTTTATCCCAGGAATGATATAGGTTAGTATGACATTCAAAAACAAATCAGTATCATTCATCATTTTAACAAGCAAAAAAATGAAAAAATATATATAATTATTTTAATAGATATAGAAAAAGCATTTGCTAAAATCCAACACCCATTCCTGATTTAAAACACAAAACAAAACAAAACAACCTCTCAGCCAACTTTCAACAGAAGTAGACTTCCTCAATTCTAATAAAAGGCATCTATCAAAAACGTACAGCTAGGGGCGCCTGGGTGGCGCAGTGGTTAAGCGTCTGACTTCAGCCAGGTCACGATCTCACGGTCTGTGAGTTCGAGCCCCGCGTCGGGCTCTGGGCTGATGGCTCAGAGCCTGGAGCCTGTTTCCGATTCTGTGTCTCCCTCTCTCTGCCCCTCCCCCGTTCATGCTCTGTCTCTCTCTGTCCCAAAAATAAATAAACGTTGAAAAAAAATTTAAAAAAAAACAAACGTACAGCTAATACACATAATGGTGATAAAATATACTCTTCTTAAGATCAGGAAAAACACTCCAGGCACTTCCACTATACATTGTATTAAACGTTGTTATTTACTATGATAAAACAAAGAAAAACAAACAAAATAAATGCAAATTGAGAAGAAAAAAGTAAAACCGTCTTTATTCATAGTAGATATAATTCTATATGTAGAAAATCCCAAAATTCACACAAAAAAACTAATATAACTGGGGTGCCTGGGTGGCTCAGTCAGTTAGGCATCCAACTCTTGGTTTCAGGTCAGGTCATGATCTCATGGTCATGAGATCTAGCCCTCCCTTGGGCTCCATACTGACAGCATGGAACCTGCTTGGAATTCTCTCTCTCCCTCTCTATCTCTGCCCCTCCCCCAGCACTCACTTGCTCTCTATCTCTCAAAATAAACAATAGTAAATAAACATTTTTTAAAAAGCTAATAGAACTAATAAGTGAATTTAGCATTTATTTAAGAAACAAGATTAACATAAAAAATTAGTTATATTTGTATATCATAGCAAAAATTAGAAATTATTTTTTAAGGGACTCCTAGGTGGCTCAGTCAGTTAAGTGTCCGACTTCGACTCACGTCATGATCTCATGGTTTGTGAGTTCAAGCTCCACACTGGGCTCTGCACTGACAGCTCAGAGCTTGGAGCCTGCTTCGGATTCTGTGTCTCATTCTCTCTCTGCCCCTCCCCTTCTTGGGCTCTGTCTCTGTCTCTCAAAAATAAATAAATGTAAAAACAAATTTTTTTAAAGAAATTATTTTTTAAATATCATTTCTAGAACCACAAAAAATATCTGCAATACTTGGGATGAGTATGAATCAAGATGTGCAAGACATGTACAGTGAAAAACTGTAAAATATTTTTGAGAGAAATTAAAACAAAAATAAATGAAAAAATATAATGTGTTCATGGGTCAGACAGTTAAAATTGTTAAAATGTTGTGATAAATTTAAAAGTGTCCCCACAAAATTCATGTCCACCCAGAACCAAGTAAATGTGACCTTATTTGGCAATAGGGCTTTCACAGATATAATCAAGTTAAGATGAGGCTGTGGTGGAATAGGGTAGGCCCTCATTCAACGACTGCTACCCTTATAAAAAGAGGGAAATTAGGACGCAGACACACAGGGGAGAAAGTCATGTGAAGACTGAGGCAGAGATCACAGTAAAGCACCTATAACCCAAGGAACACCAAGGATGGCTGGCAACCACCATCTGTTTATGGCATGATCTCTGTAGTTATTCAAGGGCAAATCTGAAGTGTAAACGCAGCAAAATCAATAGAGATTTAATGAAAAATCAATAGAGATTTAATGAAACTATATGCCAAGCACTTTACACACTACATATTTAATTTTCTTAGTGATTCAGTGAAGTAATATAATCAAGCCATTTTACAAATGAGGAGACTGAACCTCAAAGGAATGAAGTAATTTTCAAGAATTGTTCAGTGAATGAGAAGGTGAATTCAAACCCAGGTTTGTCTGAACAGATCATTCTGTTCTTACTCAATAACACACCATATTGGATTATTCTGATTTCTGTGTACTCATTTAAACACCTGTCTACTGTAAGAGTATGGGAGATATGGCAGAGGATACACTATTCAATAAATAAATGTCCATTGACTCATCACTCATTTATAACAGAATTTTTATCAAACAACTATTTATAAAGACCCAACAAGGTTCCCTGTACTAAGCTCTCAACAGCAATAGATATTTATTTTTAAAGCCAAAGACACAGTTTTTGAGTTGTAAGGAAATACATGATTCTTTAGCACAATGCCTTATTTAATACTTAAGAAGTGTAACCCCCAGAAAGATGAGATGGTCTGTCCAAACTCAACAGAGATAAACAACTCAAGTCTCTTCTGTGCTACACTGAATTCATGAATGGACATTGTGCAAAACTCTGGGAGACAGTGTAAGACTCAAAAGTATGTGAAATATTACCATTTCTCTACAACCCCCACGTACCTGAAAGGAAAATAAACAAATAAAAAAAATGTTACATAATAGAAAATTAAGGGTAAAAAACCTCTAAGAAGTTAGAATTTACTAGTTTTCAGGAAGATGCATCAAGTCTTTTGTAGTCCTGCTTAGTACCCATCTTTTCGTTCAGCAAGACAAGTAGACAGCATTATACACACAAAGCAGCGGCTTCTTAATATCTCCACTCAGTAGAGACAGTTATTATGTTATAGATATTGCTTTTCCACTGATGTCTCTATTGAAAATCACCCCAAAATGGACTAAAGACTTAAACATAAGACTCAAAACCATAAAATTCCTAAGAGATGCAAAGGGAAAAAAAATCCTTGGCATTGGTCTTGGCAATGAATTCTTACAGATGACACCAAAACCCAGGCAACAAAATAAAAAAACAGGCAAGTGGAATTGTATTAAAAAACAAAACAAAACAAAAACAAAAACAAACTTCCACACAGCAAAGGAAACGGCCAACAAAGTGAATAGAGAACCTATGGAATAGGAGAAAATATCTGTAAGCCATGTATCTGATAAAGGGTTCGTATCCAAAATGTATAAGGAACTCCTACAACTCAATACCAAACAAGCAAATAAACCAATTTTTTAAAGTTCAAAGGGGTAGAATAGACATTTCTTTAATGAAGACTTACAGATGGTCAACAGGTATATGGAAATGTGCTCAATATCACCAGTCATCAGGGAAATGCAGATCAAAACCATAATGAGATATCACTTCATACCTGTTAAGATGGCTATGATCATAAAAACAAATCAAAAGAAGCATTGTTGAAGGTGTGGAGAAAGGGGAACTCTCATACACCATTGGTGAGAATGTACATCAGTGCAGTCACTATGGAAGGCAGTATGGAGGTTCCTCAAAAAGTACAAAAGAGAACTACCGTATAATCCAGAAATCTCATCTGGATATGTATATATTCAAAGAAATTGAAAACAGGATCCCAGAGTACCGCATTCCCATACTCACGGCAGCATTATTCATGATGGCCAAGGCATGAAAGCAACCTGAATGTCTGCTGAAAGATGAATGGATTAAAAATATACTATTGGGGTACCTGGGTGGCTCAGTCAGTTAAATGTCTACTCTTGGTTTTGGCTCATGCCATGATCTCAGTTTGTGGGTTCAAGACCCATATTGGGCTCTGTACTTTTGGTAAGGAGTCTGCTTGGGATTTTCTCTCTCCCTCTCTCTCTGCCCCTCCCATGCTCTTTATAAATAAATAAATAAATAAATAAATAAATAAATAAATAAATAAAAATTTTTATTAAAAAAATAAAATAAGGGGCGCCTGGGTGGCTCAGTCGGTTGAGCAACCGACTTTGGCTCATGTCATGATCTCACAGTCTGGGAGTTCGAGCCCCGTGTCGGGCTCTGTGCTGACAGCTCAGAGCTAGGAGCCTGCTTCAGATTCTGTGTCTCCCTCTCTCTCTCTTCCTCCCAGCTCATGCTCTGTCTCTGTCTCAAAAACAAATAAACACTAAAAAAATAATAATAATAATAAAAAAAAATTTATTTCAAAAACAAATAAATAAATAAAAATTTTAAAATGTACTATACATACAGTGGAGTATTAGCCTTAAATAATAAAATCTTGCCATTTGTAACAACATGGATGAACCTGGAGGACACTATGCTAAGTGAAATAAGCCAGACACTGAAGGACAAATACTACATGATCCCACTTATATGAGGAAATTAAATGCCCAATTCAGAAGCAGAGAATAGAATGGTGGATTCCAGGGACCCAGGTAAGGGGAGAGCCACGTGGTATTGGTCAAATGGTATAAAGTTTCAGTTACACAAGACAAATAACTCTTATAGAGGTCTACTATACAGCATAATGCCTAGAGTTAACAATACTGTATTGTATACTTAAAAATGTTCCAAGATGGCAGATCTTACGTTAAGTATTATTATCAAGGGAAGAGAGGAGAAGGGATGGGAAGAGAAGGGGATAGGAGAGGGGGAGGAAAGGAGAGGGGAGGGGAAGAGAAAGAAAGAAAGAAAGAAAAGAAAGAAAGAAGGAAGGAAAGAAAAGGAAAACAGGGTGGGAGGAAACTTTGGGAGGTGATGGATGTGTTTATTGCATAGATTATGCTGATAATTTTACAGGTAAATTCTTATCATGAAACTCATTATGTAAAGCTTTCTGAATCTGAATGCTAGTAATAATTCAATGAAGTATTTTCTTATTTTATTATCTTTCTTTCTTTCTTTCTTTCTTTCTTTCTTTCTTTTGAGAGAGAGAGCAAGAGTGGGATAGGAGCATAGAGAGAAAGAGGGAGAGAGAGAATTTTAAGCAGCCTCCACACTCAGTATGAGCCTGACACAGGGCTCAATCCCACAATCCTGGGATCATGACCTGAGCCAAAATCAAGAGTCGGATGCTTAACCAACTGAGCCACCCAGGCCCGCACCCCCCTACTTTATGCATATTTCAAAAATACTTTAAGGGAGCCTGGGTGGCTTAGTTGGTTAAACGTCCTACTCTTGATTTCATCTCAGGTCATGATCTCATGGCTTGTGGGATCAAGGCCTGTGTTAGGCTCTATGCTGACAGTGCTCCCATGCACAAATGTGCACGTGCTCATGCATGCTCTCTCTCTCTCTCTCAAAATAAATAAACTTTAAAAAATGCATAAAGTAGTATGCTAAATAGTAACACAATAATAATAATAATGAATACTTTTGTGTTACTCCTTCTCCTGCCCCAGCAAAGTATTTTTGTTCTAAAAAAGAAAAAAATAAGTAAAGAAATAAGTTGCTTCTTGCTTCTTAAATTAAAAATAGGCATTGTGTAATGAAAGGGTCATCTGGCTGGGGTCTGAACACCTAGATTATAAACGTGGTTGTGTCAACAAAACCTCTACTACTTTGGGAAAAATCCCTAAAACTACTCTGCATCTCTTTCTTGATCTATAAATTATGGTGGTTGGATTAAAGGACCTCTATGGTGTCTTCTGACTCTAAAATTCCAAAAATTTTAGAAACTTAGAAGTTAGAAATACTATAAGCTCCCTCTGGCAAGAAAGGAAGCGAACATTTACTGATCACCAATATGCTACAATTCTTCATTTATTACACATGCACACATACACCACGGAAACATGTTAGCATTTCTCTTCTGAGCATCAGCAGAGAAAAATTCTATATCCCAAGCCCAGGGACAGAGGCAGAAGTGCTGTCTGAGATGAAGACAATTTCTTCGTACGTGGATTTTCAGCCCCCACATACCACCTGACCAACTGGGTATGTTCCCCGGGCCCCTGATGACAAAAACCAGAAGGTGCAAAGTGGTTTACCCACTACCCAGGCTCCGGTGATCCCCTTCAGTTGTTAACACTGTAAGTGTTCACATTGCTAGCACAGGAAGGGCAATCCCCCAGTTCTGCACAAAAGAATTAAGTAGAGCCACACAAAGGCGCCCAAAGCAAGGACTAGACCCATGAGGTCATCTCACCGAGAGGCCCTCTGATTCCCTTTCCTGGTTTGTCGTCCCTTGCTGACCTCGATCAGACTGTGCAGCCACAAAAGGTACGGAGCACCCGTGAAGCCGCACACAGGCAGCCCAGCTTCAGAGCCCTTATCTGCAGCTGACACTCACAACCCCCCACCACCACAAGTATCTCCTGGCTACGATTAACAAATATTTTGTCTAAAGGAGAGGTAGCTGGGCTGTTACTTTTGCTTTTATCAAACCCATAGGAGAAAACAAATGTCTAGAATGCCTAACTAGTGACACAAGGAAAAATCCTGTCCCAGAAGCTCAGCAGTCGGATAGGTAGAGACACCTAGCTCCCTGAGTAAGCAGAGTGGCGGCTGGTAATTTCTGTGCTGAAGATTCATTACAGTACTGACCATGGGGGCCGAGCTGTCCAGCAGTCAGAGAAGAAAGCTTACATTAAAATACTATCAGATATTTTAATAGCTAAATACAAGTGAATGGGGACCAATCTACTCCACCTTGTGGTAAATTCTGTTTTATTGCTGTGTCCCACTGTGCCTCCAGTATGGATGGATAGAATGTCACCACTGGAAAAAAAATTTTTAAAAACTTCAAGGAGCAAATGATCTCTGCTGTATACTCAGTGTGATGACTAGAGTCCTCTCTAGGAGACATGTCATGCATAAAGACGCCAAGGCATTCAACAGTCCACGGATAATCTCTTCAGGCATACAGCTACTTCTGAATTTAGGATGATAGACCCGAAATCCTGCTGTCGTGCCTTGTTACAGAAAGCCAAAGTGATGTGCACATAGAGTCTCCTCCCAAATCTACGTGGACAGGGGCCGCCAGGATGCATACAAAGAAAACCACTGTGCCATCTGTAATTGGCACAACACAGAAATGAATGTGGATAAAAGCTCTCTGGAAAAGGGCAGGATTCTAATAATCTCCCATTATTCAGGGATGCCTTGCCAGCTGGCAGAACCAAATCCGGGCGCATTCTCAGCCAGTTCTCATCTTTGGGATGCAGTGAGGTGAAAACAAAGTGATCAACCTGGATTTCAGATTTATTCGAATTTGCAGTTCACGTTCAGCGTTCCCAGACCCGCCATAGGCCCCCACCACTTCAGAGACCTGTAACTAGTGAAGCTGGGCCAAGGTGGTAGACTCACTTTGCTGCCAGAATGAAAACATCCCAAATCGGAGCAAAAATGTCTGAGGATATAACCTGCAAAAATATTCTACACATACAAAAAGTTTTATGCAAAAAATATTTATTGCAACACTAAAATGGCCAAAACTTCAAAACATTAATATCCCCAAACAATGGTCAATAAACTATGCAATATCCGTCTCATGGAATATTATGAATCCTTTGAAAACATTTACATTGACTTTACAATAGTATAGAAAACCCATAGATAAAAAAGATACAGAATTGTAAATATACAGCATTACATCAAGTAAATGAGAGAACACAGATGTTGAAAAATGAAACACAAAGCCCGGAAAGAAAACAATACCAAAATGGTAGAATTAGCAGTGTTTTTCTTTGGTGGTAAGACTCTGAATTGACTTTTATTCCTCATCCCATTTTCCTTTATTTTCTAAGTGTTTATAGTAAAATACCCCTTGTTTTGATAATGGAAAAGAAGTAAAAAGACTTTTAAAATGAAGTTTTCAACCAAGTTCTAAGCTAAACACTAATTAAACTTTATATTTTTGTATGTATCTTGAGCTGGCCTACACATTCTCAAGGTGCCTGACACAAGGCTTCTTCCTAGAGCTATAGCTCCTCCCTCCCCCCAACAGCTTAGGGGAAGTTGAAGAAGTTCAGGTTGCTCTTCAAATTACCAAAAGAATATTCAATTGTCTAGGGATACTTTAGCCCTGCTGGTGAACCTTGGATTTCAGACTGTGAGTGCTTCTAAAATAGCCCTATTTGGTGAAGTGTGCTTTTTGATCAGATTGCTTTTAAGAAGACAGGCCAATGGCTGAGTTACAGCATAGATAACCACAACAGCATTTTAAGGAAAGATCAGCAAGCTGTGTGAATCCAAATGTACCTGCCTATAGCTCACAGGGGTGACTCGGTGAGCCACTGGAAATCCAAATGACTAAAGCTTTCAGTTGCTTTTAATTTTGCACTATTGTATCATATTGACCAGCCAATAAGGGCCTGGTCCTTAAACCAGATCTAATGTAGTTGAGCTAGATAATAAAGGGTCTGTGCTTGACTTCACATGGTGACCCTACAGTTGAAAGAACTCTGAGGGGCAAGAAAGGATAATCTAATCTGATTTTCCTCACTCTTTTTTTAGCTGGGTAGACTTATGAGAGCATAGAGGGTATGGGTTGGTTTATTTAGTATAGTTTCAAATAGCAGAAACCTATTTACGTAAAATAGGTGAATGTGCTATAAGGTTATAAACATGTCTCACAGGAACAAGCAGCCAGGCCTGAAGAACAAACTGGAAGGATAAACTAGAATCCGTAAAGAAGGTCTTCAGCCTCATTTAGCTGTGCATCTCTCTGTGTTTCTTCCTATTTATTTCTCTCTGTTTTCCCCATGTACTGGCTACCAACCTGACCATCAACAACCTTATTTAGAAGTCCAACCACCCAGAGAAAGATGGCTCTCACGCACTCTCTCTCATTCTCTCTAGCTCTCTCCTTCTGTCAGTCATCTCCATCTCCATCTCTAGCTCCCCTCCCACAAGTCTCTATATCTGGGAGTCCGATTGGCTGCATTTGGGTGTAGTACCTACTCTGGACCACTCAGCTGTGGTCAAAGGATATACAGTCACTTTGCAGAAATAAGGCTTCTGAGAGCCCCGCACTTACACAACCAGACCGATAGCAAGAGGCAGGGAAGGCCAGGAACAAAGGAAGAAGAAAAAAAAAACCCGTCTACTGAATGCATCATTCATGTTTCCTCTTTGGTAGTTCAATCTTTTTATCAAAAGATAAAAATCAAGTTTGAAAAGATATTAAGAACAGCAAGGACATGAAGAATATCGTTCCCCTAAGCCTTCTGGATGAATCTCCTAGAAGCTCTCACCAAAGCTCTGACTGGAGACAAAGTGACAGAAGAAGTATCTGCAAGTATTACATGTGTGTAATAGGACTGAGACAAACAAGACGGAGGTTTTGTTGACGGAAGAGGTTGTTCCAACTCTCAATAGTGTATAAGCAAAATGTTAGCAGGAAAGGTTTAATAAGTATAGCAAGTAACGTAAGGATGTGGGCTTTCTCGCTTTTAATAGTTGAAGGTCAAAAATAGGGAAATCTGGAAAAACCAATAATAGAGGAAGAAGCTTATTGGATGTAAAAAGAAAAAAAGTAAATACTAGGAAACATCACATAGTTAACTACAATTAGAACATAGAGAGGAGGCAAAAAAGGAAAGAAGAAAATCATACTCATTTCATCTTAATCATAGAAAATTAATAAATATTGTCTAAAGAAAGAATTAAGGTTATCATATAAAATTACAGTTTTATTGGAAACAACCACAACAAAAATATAAACTTTACTAATTACCAGAAGGAACACAAACATAAAGCAGAGAAAGCAGGCCAGGCCATGAAATATTTTTAAAAGCTATCAGAAATAAAGCATAAAATAAAGTAATATGACAAAACGAAGACCAAACATATTTTTATTGCAGCAGGAATAAAGGAATTATATTTATCTATTAAAAGGAAAAGGCTTCTATATTTAATTACAAAGCAAAACCAAATATATACTATAAATGTAAGTTCAACCTAAACCGTTAATTTAGAAAATTTGAAATTGATAAACAAATTAAATTACTTTCTTACTACAAAGAGAAGTCCAAAATCATGATATTAATATCACACTGATTGACCGAAAGACGAGACATGTAAGATGAAAAAAGAAGAAAGCTTTAAAATGATAAAGGATACAGTTGTCAGTAAAACTGTAAAAGAACTATCTATACATTATAAAACACAGTATCAATATTAACAAATGAAACTAGCAAATATTGAAAGGAGAAATAGAAGCAATTAGGGGTAGAAAATACAGACCCAGACAATCTAAATAATATAAATAATAAAGTACCTCTAATGACATACTTTAAAAACCCTACCATGGAAACAGAGACTATGCTTTCTTTCAAGGATCCAAGAAAATGTCACAAAAATTATTAGGCCACACACACACACACACACACACACACACACACACAATACTCCATGAATTCTAGAAAGCAGAAATAGTCCAGACAAATTTGCTGGTCATAATACAATAAAATTAGGAATAAAAATAAAAAGCTCATATAATCTGAAAATAAAATAAAGAACCCTCTCTTCAACTAACTTGTGTCAAACACAAAATGATAACCGAAATTACAGAGTATCTTCACAGATTATGATAAAAACATGCCATACCATCTAAATCCATTCAGATTTTTTGAGTATGGTGTGCCGGCTCAGGAAACACAGCCCCCTTCCTGCCTGGCAGCAAGGGGAAGCTCCAGCCAGGTCCTGACTTCAGGTGTCTTAAGGCCTGACCAGCTACTCTCCCCCACAAACAAAAGGGGATAATGCCAGGTTTTCCCAGAAAATGTATCATGTTCCCTTCTCCCAACAATATCATGGATTTCATGGCCTTTTCCATCTGTCATTTCTCTCCTATTTGTCCCTGCCCCAAACTGTTCAGTTCAGTAGGGTATAAAGCCAGCCAGTTCCAGTGAGTAAAATATTCTTACTGCAATTCAGCAAACATTGGGGGAACTTTTGTATGCCACAATGCACTTCTGGAAAACACTCCCCAATCTCTCAGAGGGACTCTCTTGCCCCCTGGAATTTATTGATGGTTCTCTCCCCCAGTTGGATTCTGTTCCCTAGATGAGGGGATCACAAGCATCTCCAGTGTTGTGGAATTTCAGCCACGAGTCTCCCATCAGGGGAATCTCTAGACTTCTCCTGGAGCTCCAAGTGAAAGATGTGAATAGAGCTGACTGTCCAGTTTGGCTGCATCTTTTGAAATCTTATGAAAACTTGTCTAGAAACTCCTTTAGAAATGACCATAGTCATCACCTGATGTCCTCAGCTCTGAGCATTGATTAATTTCCAACAAAAGGATATATCCCATTCCTCATCCTGTTACACTGGCTTTTATTGTCTCCTATTATTCCACAGACATCAGCTTTGCCTGTCCCTCACTAAATACAAGCTATTACATACCAGAGAACAGACCTGATCATTCTTCTGTATCCCTAATCTACTCAAAGCAACTACCACAGACCTGAGTGAAAATCACTAGATTAATTAATACATAATTAATTGTCATATTACAGATTCATAGCTTGTGAGGCTTATAGATTACTTGATTAATAAATTACTTGAGCGATAAACATGTAATTACTTGTCATATCATAGATTCATAACTTGAAGGATGATGATAGCAGACTGAATTCATCCCCATGGTGCCCCACTTATACTCCCAGACACCAATCCATTCCCTACATAGTTTTAGAGAAGGACCAGATATGTCTGGCAGAACTCTGGACTTTTCTACCATCTGAGGTCCTATTTTTGCTTCAGGGATACTTCTGTGAGACAACCCATTAATGACTGGTTCTTCTGATACCTCTAGAAGACCTCTGTGCACATCTGTTAATACTCTCAATTCCACCTAAGTGGTTAGCAACCCTTCCTTCAGCCAACTTCAATTAATAGATAGATACTGAGGACTTCCTACATGCCTGTCCCTGAATCCATAAAATAAAGAAGATTGAAATCTGAACAAAGGAGTTCGAGTCAGGGGAAATACAGACGTGTAAGGAAATCATTGCTCTGCATTGTAGTGAATGCAGAATGTTGCACAAGTGAAGATGTAATCAATTCTGGTGGGTGGATGGTCTAGAAGCTTCATTGAGGGAAGCAATATCCAAAGTAGGCTTTGAATTAGCCTGTAAGATAAAGAAAGGGATTCTCGCAAACAAGAGAAAGGAATGTGTAAAACCCCAGAGACAAATATCACAACCACTCCAATTTATGCTCCCCAATTTCCTCTCAAAAGAATAAGAAAGTTAAACTTGAAATGCTCCATATAGAAGCTACCCATGAAAAGATGATACCAAATCTGCTCTATGTTGGTATATACCTATTTGTCTTTCTGCCTATGTTTTAATCAAATCCAGTTTCTTTTTTAAAATAACACCCAAATGTTAATATGGAAGCATATATCTAGGTTTTGGCAAATCTATAAAACTGGGAAAAAACATATAGTATATTCTCTAAGAATTATGTATTTCAGAATTGAAAATTTGCCAAACTCTTTTATTCACAGTAAATAAGGAAATCAAGCTATTTACCAAAAGAAATGCAAAGCATATTATATTTCGGTGTCTCTGAAAACATCTTAGTTTGCCATTTTCAGAAGTAATCTGAGTTGACAGTGTTTTCACTTACTTAAAACAGCAAGATGCTGGGAACATTTCTCAGTTGAAGTGCTAAGTTAAAACATGTCAAGGTTCTTCCCAAATCCAGAAAATCATTTTAGGATTTGCACAGACAAATCCATGTAATCCTCTTGATTTTTAATCTACTGAAATCAGTGGTTAAACAAGCAGTGCCTTTGCTTCTGCACCTTACAACTGCAGCTACGGCTCTGGCCACCGAGGAACCATAGCTGCAGAAATGAATGGACGCATATTCCCTGGCTCCGGAGCAGTAGTCTGAGCCTCTGCCCCACCCTCCAAGGACAGTCTATTTCTTTGAAGGCTTCTCCTTATCTAAAAAATTCAAAAGGGTGTTTTTAAACTCTATGTTAAAATATAAAAATGTAGTAAATATCAACAAAACATACACTTCAGGAAGACATCCTACTTTCATCTGTGGCTTCTAGTACACTCTGGCATACTGCCACCTACCCCCAGTTGTAGCAGTTTGAGAAGCCGAATTTTTGATGCAAAGAGACTCAAAAGCACTCATAAGAATGGCTAATATAGGGGCGCCTGGGTGGCACAGTCGGTTAAGCGTCCGACTTCAGCCAGGTCACAATCTCGCGGTCCGTGAGTTCGAGCCCTGCGGCGGGCTCTGGGCTGATGGCTCAGAGCCTGGAGCCTGTTTCCGATTCTGTGTCTCCCTCTCTCTCTGCCCCTTCCCCATTCATGCTCTGTATCTCTGTGTCCCAAAAATAAATAAAAACGTTGAAAAAAAAATTAAAAAAAAAAAAAAAGAATGGCTAATATGAACCAGTGCTTCCTGCTTCAAAAGTATAGCCTGATTTAATTCTCTCAACTACCCTACAAGGAAGGTACTACTATTTACTATCATTAATATCCCTCTTATGACAGATAAGGAGATTGAGACTTAAAAATGGAAAATATATGCCCAAGTGAACTGCTCATGGTAAACTCAAGAAGTCTCATTCCAATGTCTGTGGTCTTGACCACGCTTCTACTGCCTTTCACAGGCATGATTTAGATATTTTCAATTTTGGGGCGCCTGGGTGGCTAGGTCAGTTAAGCGTCCCACTTCAGCTAAGGTCATGATCTCATGGTCTGAGAGTTCAAGCCTGTGTCAGGCTTTGTGCTGTCAGCTCAGAGCCTGGAGCTTGCTTCAGATTCTGTGTCTCCCTCTCTCTCTGCCCCTCCCCCACTCATGCTCTGTGTCTCTCTGTCTCTCAAAAAATGAATAAATGCCAAAAAAAATTTAGATATTTTCAATTTAAACTATAAATTTTAATTTTTTGACGATACCAGTAATGTGTACATAATACCATATGAAAAAAACATCTGTCATGAGTTGAACACTCTGAACCTCTCTCAGTAAATCCTGTAGTACTCATTGGCCATCATGATAAATAAAATGTGTATGGTATTTCATACCTCAAATGTACAAGGGTACAAAGGCACTTCCAGAGTAATCCTCAAATATCTAGTGCCATATCTTCCCTACCATCTCAGAGTATAAAGGAAGAGCATTCTTCTCCAGACATCTCCCCTGCATTTTATGGGGTTTTTTGCATTTATTTCTCTTACGTGTGTGCCTGCTCCACCACTGTCCATTTCAGGACAGTACAAACCCAGTCAATCTCAGTACACATTATTTCCTTATTGCAATGCAAGGCAACATCAAGAAAGAGGCAGCCCTTGCTGTTCACTGCCCTCTGTGTACTTGAAATGGTCTCATCAACCCATGGCCCCGCTGTTAAGTAGACTGTAATTCTCACGGTAAAAGAATATTCTAATGGAAAGACAAAGACATAAATAAATAATAGCTATTACCAGCAATATATCATTGAGCAAATTACACTATGACTGTAAATTTCTATTATTATTTAAATACCAAAATTATTATTCAAGTCCTACCTAAAAAGCACACATTTCTGAACCATTAATTATACAAGAGACTTCCACAGTCACACACAAAAGTTCCACTGCATCTATCATATCTATTCTGCTGCCTTACTTCTCCCTTCCCTACATAGCCAAGTATCTTCAAAGAGATGACTCCACTTTTTTTTTTTAACTTCCACTCACTTCCCCACTCAATCCCTCCTGAATAGCCACTTAACTAAAACAGTTTTCTCTTGAGTCACCAATGATCTCCACATTACTGAAATCAATTAAGGTTTCTATTGCTCATATTCCCAGACCTCTTAACAACATTTGACAATGTTGGCTATTACCTCATTCTACAAATGCTGCCTTTGCTTGGCTTCCAAGAAAAACATTCACCTGGCATTTTCTCCCTACATCTCGTATTTCCTCTGCAAATGCATGCTTTTCTAACCATCATTAAAATTTAGAGTTCTTAAGGCTTGCTCCTACATGTTCTTCTAAGGGAGTCTCATTCAAAACTAAATATCCTGAGACAAATTCACATCTCTAGGATCAACCTACCCTTTGAGCTCCAGACTCATATATTTCACTACCTACTTGATATATTACTTGGTTATGTCTGAGGCACCTCCATACCCAACAAGTCCATTATCATACTTGTCATCTTTCCCACCAAACCCAGTCTTTTACCAGTGGTTCCAACTTCATTGAATGTTTTCATCAATCAACCTTTTGTACGGGTACAGGCTATCATCCTAGAAGTCAACTTGACACCACCTTCTCCCTCCCCCTATTTATATGTAATCCATTACAAAATAATGTCTATTTTATCACTAAATGTCCCATAAATTTACCCACTTCTTTCTGTCTCCATTGACACCACCATGTGCAAGCTGCCATCTCTCCTACCAGAACCTTTGCAGTAGCTTCCCACTATTCTTCCTCCATGCACGCTAGCTCCTCTCATCTTTTCCATACAATAGAGCCAGCAAGAATTTTGCAAAAACCCACATCTGATTACATTATGCCCTATATAAATATTTTAATGGTTTTTCATTGTTCTTAAGAAAAAGCCAAATTCCTGTCATGATTTTAATGTCGTGCATGGTTTGGCCTCTTTCTCCACCTCCATCCTCACCATGCATCAAGCTTTCCTTTGTTCTCACTGCAGCCACCCTAATTTTCTACCTATGTTTTCTGGTTTGGACAACAGGATTTTTGACAATTGTGTTTTCTTTCCATGAAACATTTTTTCACCTGTCCTTTCATCTCCTTCCACCAGGATCTCTTAGCCATGCTTGGACCTTGGCTCTGGGATCACTTCCTCTAAGAAGCCTCCCCTGGCCATCTTATCCTCCCTTCAATACACATAAATCTATATCAGCTTCCGTCATTATATTGCACCCAGGAACATTAACTTCCATCTTATGTATCATTTCAAACAACATGAACATTTTGATTAACCCATACCTGACTGAAGCTTCAATATAGTACAGATCATACCCTTGTTTATCAATATAATCCTAAACCTTGGTACATAACTGAGCACATATTCAATTTCTTAAATATATCTGTTGGATGAATGACTGAATGAAACCTAAAGCTATATATTAAAATCAAATAAATATCTTCAAATAATTTTTCCCACATCCTGAGAATTTCAGAATATTGATTTAGGTGATCTAAATCAGTTTTTAAAAATTTTCAATCTTGTAATTTCTGCTATAAAAACAGGATACAGTCAAAGTTATTTCAATGAGGTTAGAAGAGAATTTAAAATGTAAGTACTGTGGGCTAAGGATATACAGAGGTTTTACCAAATGTGATCAGATTATTTCAAATTTCACATTTCTGCATGCCTGTGTCTCAGCTCCTCAAGGAAATCTGTCATTGCCTGTCCCTATTCCCAATTTAGTAGGGACCTAATAGAAAGCATAGCAATTTTCATTAAATGTGCACTGGCTCTCTTCAGTGTAAGTAGACTCTGCATAAGAAATAAACCTCAAGGGGCGCCTGGGTGGCGCAGTCGGTTAAGCGTCCGACTTCAGCCAGGTCACGATCTCGCGGTCCGGGAGTTCGAGCCCCGCGTCGGGCTCTGGGCTGATGGCTCAGAGCCTGGAGCCTGTTTCCGATTCTGTGTCTCCCTCTCTCTCTGCCCCTCGCCCGTTCATGCTCTGTCTCTCTCTGTCCCAAAAATAAATAAACGTTGAAAAAAAAAATTAAAAAAAAAAAAGGAAAAGAGAAACAACTCAAAAGAAAAAAAAGCAGAAGATAATAGGTAATTTCAAGAAGATGACATCTACAACACCAAATAATCTATACTACACACATACACCTGTATGAAGATGGTCTTGACTTGGTCTCTTCCTACCACATAATTTTATCTACACTCCTGCCTGGAAAATGACCTACTTAGCTGCTTCTCCTCCCAGCCACTTATAGTTTTCTGGCTAAGTTTGCTCTCTGATTACTACCAACAAAGGAAATATAGAAACCCTTATTCTGAGGCAAAGGGACAATTCTTTTTCTTGATATTTGTGCCTTAAACCTAATGCCAAGTAGAGACAGTGAGAGTCAACACACATAATTTGGGAAGGGACAGTCATTTTAACAACAAAATTCCAAAACAGTCTTGCTTTTGTGGACTTTACAAGAATACACAATCACTGGAACACAGGCTAGTGTCCTTCCCAGAGGTTGGGAAGATGCTCTGCAGGTACCACTTCATTCAGCTCAAAGTCAGTCCTCTTCTAGCCTGGATACCTGCAAATTTTGTAGTTTGGTATCTTGACCCAACCTTTTGATTTTTGCTGTGCCAACTCTCCTCCATAAAATGGAGCCCCATCTCTCTGACCACTGAATACCCCATCCTTCTAGACCTAGAATACATGCCTAGCTCTTGCCCATGTCTTGAGACAACTCGGCCTGCAGCTCACATTTTGACATGCATGCCCCTCCCTCCCATTTTCAGGATGGCTTTCATGGTGGCGCATCCATTCAGACCCATGAGACTCCATGTTACCACACTGGCCCCTTTAAAACATTTCCCTTGCATCCTATCCAACCCCAACACAGTGCTTTTGTGAGAAAGGTTATTCTTTTTTTTTCGCTATCACGTTTAATTTAATTGCAGAACTTTATCTACATGTTGAAGTCATTCCTCAGAACTCTGTGTTTTATGTTAAACATATCCATTCCCTTTCAACTTTCATATGTGAACAGTTTCCCTGGTATATAATTCCTTGCAGGCCTCTTGAGCTTCTGTGCAGTACTCTTAATTCATGGGACCTCAGTGTGAATACAGGATTCCTGCCTGAGAAGAATTAAATACAAAAAGGAACATGGATTTCCCTCCCTGTTCATTAAATATGAATCGTATTTGTAGGATATCATTACTGTGTTAGCAACTCATCATCGTGTCTGATCAATCTCCAGGTTCATTTCTTTCCTGTTCTGGAACATATGTAGTTGTTTCCCATTTTCCAACAGCATGATGCTCTCCGTACTTATTTTTTTAATTCCTAAACTTGATTCTTAGAGCATCCCTTTGTTTTACTCTACCTGTCTCACTTGACAAAATAACTTTAAATTATCCTGTCTTCAAAGTGCTTTTTCAAACATAGTTCCATTTACATTTAATAACTTATTACTATTATTGAGGTAAATAATAATGATGATTCATTTATTTTCCTCTCACAGTAGAAATTTCACATAGGAAAGTAACTGATCTCATGCATTCCCCGCTGTCCCAAATCTCATTTCTTCTAGTATTCAAGTGATCCAGGGTTCAAAATGCTTATCCTACACAACACCTTTTTCCCTTACTGCCAAATACCTTGAAAAGGTAATGTACATGTACTGCCCACCAGTTTTCACTTCTCAGTCACATGTCAAACCATTTCAATCTGACTTCCAATCATGGCAACCTCCTGAGAGGGCTTTCTTAAAGGTCAGCATTCACAACCTAATTGGATAAGTGGCCTTTTCTTTGGTTTTTAGCTCATTGAACTCTGGATCTTTTGTCACTACTGATAAGCCTTCCATTTTAAAGATATCTCTTCTCTTGATTTTCTTGACAATACTTCATCCCATTTTTTCTAACCTCTCTGACTTCTTAGTCTCCCACACTAGATTCTCTTTTTAAATATTGTTAGTACTAAAACTCTATCATTAGTCTACTTCCTTTATTCTCTGCATTGTATCCTCCAGGGATTGATTCCATGGCTTCAACAATCACCTGTATGCTGATGACTCACAAATGTATTTATCACACTGACCACCAGCCTGAGTTTCAGAACTGTATTTGTAAGTATCTCTACTTGAATGCAATATAAGCATCTCAAAAATCTTTCCACAAACCCTACTCATCCTGCTATATAAATCTGTACAATATGGCTAATAATAATACTTATCTAGTAGAATTATTAAGGTAACACTAGCTGCTTTAACAGATAAGCCCAAAAATTTGGGGGGCTTGATGCAACAATATTTTATCTCTCCTTTCAACTTCAATGATGGAGAAATAAAAGTTGTGATGCTCACACTTCTCTATACGTATATTCACTCAGGGACTCAGGAGAGAAGGAAAAGATGCCACACATAACACAATGTGGGCATCAGCCTCAATTGGCAGACAAAAAATAAAAGAGAAAGCAGGTATGTTTTTTTTTGTTTGTTTTAAATGGGTCGTACTTGCAATGGTACGTATCACTCCACACATATTCCTTTAAGCAAACAAAACTCAGCCTCATGACCTAATTACAAAAAAAATCCTTGGGAACGTAGTCCAACTCTACGTACAGAAGAAAAGAGAAACGAGTTTAGTAAACAGGTAAACAGCTCTGCCACAACTATGGAAATTAAATTAATTAACACATGGCTAGCACTTGGCCTAACTCATAGCAACACAAATATAGCGTGTGTTCAGTCATGCAATCTAGAATTGCCAGGGTGAACTTTTGTTGTTCACTATCCCATGGCCATCAGGTCATACAATTCTGTCTTACAATTATCTCTTAAGTTTAGATCCTTCTCTCCATTTATATTGCTTTAGCTCTATCGTTCTGAACGCTGGTTTGAAAATAGCATTATGTGAGGGGAATTGTTTTAGAAAACAATTCTGATGCCCAGGTCCCAATCCAGACAATTAAATTAAATGTTTGAAGTATCAAAATTATATTAAAGCTATCAATGTAATCCTAATAGACAACCAAGGTTGAGAACTCCTGCTCTAATCCAACCTCCTCTTTGCCTCACCCAGAATGACCTCACTGAAACACCTATTTATCATTGGAATTTCCTTTACTTCAAAATTGTTTTTGAAATTCCATTGTGTAAAGTAAAGTGTGCACATCTAAATGGGTTTTGATGATGATCCACTGGGGAAGTAAGATGCTTATCTGTATGGTTTACTTCATGCTATTTTAATTTAATCGCTGTCAGAGTTTTAAATTGTACATAATTTATTAAGACAGTAGAGTCAAGAGATTTTCTTATTTAAAATTCGTTACTGACTCTGAATTCTCCAATGTAGTAGTTTTCTATGTAGAATGTAAGAACCTGAGGGGATATACATGTAATTCACTAGGGTCTAACACTTAGATCTTATTGTCAAACCTCACTAGAACTTTTGTACAGTAGTAAAAGGTTGGAAATCTAACAAGTCACACACACACACAGAAGATATGGAAATAGTTATAAAAATAGAAATAGGGGCGCCTGGGTGGCGCAGTCGGTTAAGCGTCCGACTTCAGCCAGGTCACGATCTCGCGGTCAGTGAGTTCGAGCCCGCGTCAGGCTCTGGGCTGATGGCTCGGAGCCTGGAGCCTGTTTCCGATTCTGTGTCTCCCTCTCTCTCTGCCCCTCCCCCGTTCATGCTCTGTCTCTCTCTGTCCCAAAAATAAATAAACGTTGAAAAAAAAATTAAAAAAAAAATAGAAATAGGCTGAGCTAGAAATAAGTCCACCTCACATAAAAAGGATAGGATGCAAACTTGGAGCTAGGAGGAAGGAAAGAATACTTCCCCTAAAATTTGGTAACTATTTTTTTAATGTTTATTATTGAGAGAGAGAGAGAGAGAGAGAGCGTGTGAACGCGGAGGAGGGGTAGACACACACACACACACACACACACACACACACACAGAATCCAAAGCAGGCTCCAGGCTCAAAGCTGTCAGCACAAAGCCTGATGCGGAGCTCAAACCCATGAGCCCTGAGATCATGACCTGAGCTGAAGTCGGATGCTTAACCAACTGAACCACCCATGCACCCCAAGCCCACCATTTTCTAATGATGTCTTACAACATATGTTATTTGAAAAGCCTCAAGCTTTGGCCCACTTGGGCCAAAGAAAGTCTGCAGAATACAGTTATGGAGAGGTAAAAAGATGGAACATATGAAAGACCCATTAGGAAACAGAGAAGATAAAGGGGAGAGGTATAGGATGGATCTAATCAGAGTTGCAGAAGGAAAAAAGAGGATGAGGTCGAGGCCATATTCCAAACGGTAAATCTGATGATTTTCCAAACTGAAAGAAAGCCATGAACCCTCAGATTCAGGATGTAAAAATTATGCCCAAGCAGTATAAATCTAAATCTAAATATGGACTTAGTTCATAGTACAACACGAAGACAAAGAAAAAATCTTAAAAGTAGCAGGAGTAAAGAAATATAATTGACTATATTTTAATACTTGAAATAGAATGGAAATATAACTTAAATATTTTGAAAGAAAAAATTCTTAACCTAAAGTTATACACATAGCAAAACTTTAGAGAATGAGGATAAAATAAAGATATTTTCAGATTAAATAAAGGCCAAGTAAGTTACTACCCACGGATCCCTACTAAAATTTACTATCCACAGATATTGTACTTCCTGGAAAAGAAAAGCTACCCAAGAAAAATGGCAGGAGAAAGAAATAGTAAACAAGTAAGTTGGGTCAATTAAACATATATCAAGGTGTTTTGCAAAATAATTATATGTCTAGTATATAGAACTAAAATACTGAACAAAACTAGCATAGATAATGAAAAAAAAGTGACAAAGCATTTTAAGGAAGTAACTGACGAAAACAGTACAACTTAAAATCCATGAGGTCAGTAAGCATATTGCCTATTTTCTTCTCTGTTGCATATCCAGCACCTAAAGGAATGCCTTAAACATAGTAAACACCCAGAAAAAAATGCACTGAATTAATACAAATTTTGTTTAACAAGTGTATAAATCAAGGTTCCCCAGAAAAACAGAACCAATAAGGCGTGTGTGTGTGTGTGTGTGTGTGTGTGTGTGTGTGTGTAGCAGGAAATAAGGAGAGAGAGAAAGAAAGGGAGGAAGAGAGAGAGAGAGAGAAAGAGGTTTTAAGGAATTGGCTTATGTTATGGAAACTGGCAAGTTCAAAATCTATAGGGTAGGCCAGCAGGCCAGAGACCCAGGGAGGAGCCAGTATTTCAGTTCAAGTCCAAGGCCTGTGTATGACCAGTAAGGATAGTAACACTATGGATCAGAATGTATTGAATGTGTTTAATCTGTGAGTTTAAAATGATACTAAAAATATAATTTTAAAATATCATTTTCTTCCTTAGAAGATGCTATTGAACCAAATCATTATTTGGAAAACAGATAGCTAGAGGGGTGGAGTCAAGCAATCTTTCTTCCTTGACTTAATGAACTATATATCAGGATAGCCAAATATTTGATAATAAGAAGCAATGAAAACACTGAAGATCTGGGTAAAGGCCTCAGTGACTGCCAGCAGAACACCTACAAACAAGAAACATTTTAGACATTCTTGGGAAAGTAAACAATAACATCTATGAAGTAGTCTTACTAAAAATATCAAACTTAACCAACAATTTACAGAAGACAGAGAGATCAGAGCAACATGTAAATAACACCTCAAGGATGTAATCAACAAAATCTACCTTGTCTACAAACAGCCCACTTGCTAAAACAACCACCAAAAAAGAAAAAAGGCAAGAAGAAACTAAATCAGAAAGAGCAATCCCATAGATTGAGACTATAGAGACACATTAACCAATTGCAATGTATGGATGTATTTTTTTGGGTGTTGGACCATCTTTTAAAAATGAGATAAACTTTTGAACATTAGCTGGGTGTTATTATATTAATAAATTATTTATTTATGAAATGATAAATATGATATATCACTTTTTGGTATGACAATGGGGTTGTAATATATTTCAAAAGAGTATTTATTATTTAGAGATATATACTGAAATATTAACAACTGACATGATATAATGTCTGGGATTTGCTGCCAGAAAGTTGGTGGGGGAATTGATCATTTTTGAGGCTGGATAAATAGGAGTTCATTATATTAATCTCTATACGACTATATATGCATATGTTATAGGTTTCCTAATATATAAAGTTTATAAAACGGACAAAGATAAGCTAGAGAAAAAATTCATTTTACCTGCCAAATTTGTGAAATTAATATAAGGAATGTGTTTCTTCCTATGTGTGATTCAATAACCCTATTTCTGAAATCTCCACTCTAGTTGCCCTGTCCTTGCAGGAAGGTAATTGGCCTTATACAATAGTTAGCAAAGCAGCATTCTGAAACAAGAAAAGCCAAAACAATTCTAGGCATTAAAGCTTTACATTGTCACAGACCTGTGTTTTACACTAACCACTTCAACACTTTCTCTCTTTCACTCATTTCCCTACTTACGTGCCCTTGGCTTTCCATCAACACCCCATTAAAGCAAACACCTGCAGTGGCATTTTCTCTGCTCATTTCACTGTGCCTATTAACCCTCCCTATCCCAGACCTCTCTCTAAAGATAGTTAATGTAAAAACCTTAAACCATAATCATATAATCATACCCTCAATACTTTAAACCTCTATGTGCATCAAAATGTTTTATTTACGCATTTTATAATAGAGACCTGTCAATACAGGTTTACTGCAGAGTTTCTGCAGATATATTGGCAGAGTTTCAAGAAATAAGAAAAGCAGAATCAAGGTAACTAGCTTCACTTTGTTTCAAAGTGCAGAGAAATAAAGTTTATGTTTCAAATGACAATATTATTCAGGTAAGAGCATCATACATTTTGGTGATTCATACCCCAAGGAGGGTTTTTCGCCTCTTTACGTGGTTTCTTGCAGCTTACATGTGCAGGGGCAGTACCAGCTACAGTCACTTGATTGCAGCAGTGGACATAGGCTGTCTCTGAAGTTTAATGGGGCAGCTACTCAAAGGCCAATTCAAGTTAATCACTCATTCTGGTCCTATCTTTTGCTTAAAAGACATGCATATAAGAACAAAGAGCGGAGGAGGGGGTGGTTAATGTGATCCAACACATTCAAAACAAGATTTTAAACTTCCCTTACTCACTCTGCTTACTGTTTCAAGTCTCTTTAGATATTCGTCCTCATCTTCTTGGTTTAAAGCATGCTCTTTGTCAAAGCTGCAGTTTGTTTCATTTTGTTTTATTTTGTTTTGTTTTAGTCAGTGTATTTTTTCCTTCTAGTTGCATAAACCTTATTTCCCTTACTGAAGGAAAAATTCTGAGAAAGAGAAGAGATGCATTGTGTCCGTCTCTCTCTCTCTCTCTCCCTCCCTCTCTCTCTCTCTCTCCTGAGAAGCTTCTAAGATCTTCTCACTCTTTCTCATCCTGTAACTATTGATGCCTGGGAAGCATAAGCCCTGCGTCTCTATTTATGGAGATTTTCATACTGTACTGTCTATGAAGAAAGAAAAACAACCCTATCCTTATATTTATCAAACTAGGAGTTGCCAGATTGTCTTGAAAACAGTTTTAAGGGATTCCGTGTCTGAGAAGCATTTGTTTTTGTTTTTGTTTTTCTTAAAGGAATCAGATAGCAACACTCCTTTTATACCAATGGTTCTGGCATTTGATTTTACCATGGGCTGTATTTAAAATATTTAACACCTGTAAAGTTTGAATAGTCAAATAGTATCCTGATGACCCCAGCTGTGACAAGCATTAACTTTTAAATACTTACTTGTAGAATGTCTGGGGTCCCAAGAAATGAGATTGAGTGGCCAGAGTGGGTGGAAAGGCAGGCATTTAGGGCAATAGTTATTTAATAATAATTATAAACTTATTTCAGTATTTTCACAGCCACTATAGTTGTATAATGCTTAATGTGCACCAGTTCTGAAATTTATTGATTAGTGACTTTTAAAAAAAAAAATGAGGACCAACATATGGCATCAACTTTTTTGCCAAATAAGTTTATTTAAAAAAACAAAAACCTAAGTACTTCCTACTGTCACCATCATTTCATAATAGGGAAATTTAAAACCACATATGTAAATAGGACATAATCTTAGACCAAAAAGCCAGTTTTTTTAGAATAGAATAAGTTTACCTTTATGAAAAACTCACAATATTGATTTTTTTTTAATTTCTCTACTGACTCAAGAAAATTTAATCACCAGCCTGCCCCAGTCCACAGAGAAACCTTCACCTGATACGTTTTTAAGTGGTCAGTTTAAAGTGAAGAAGTGTCTTCCTCTAGAGGACAATATGTGAACAGAAAATTTGAACAGGTCAATAACCAGAAGATGAATGTGTTTCATCACACAGATATTAAACATTTAGCATTGTTTGCTGAAGAAATGCCAAATCTGCCTCAACTTCTGTTTACTTTGTGCTCATAAATCTAGTATCATATTAAGGATTTATATCCCCTTTCACTTCATGCAAAACATGTTTAACCATTTGTTTTTATTGCTGATTCTCGGTAATGCATAATCAATAACTTTCATGGTACAATTGCAAAACTACGAGCTCTTACAGAAATGCCATTTCAGCACACACATGAATTCATGGTAGCACAAGATTAATAGTTTTACTCTGGAAAGTACATACTATATAAGCCAGTGCTCTTTGAAACAATTCAGTGAAGGGTGGGAGTATGCTTTCTGTCTACCTATAAGCTAGACATTCTGCACTATAAGCATTTCCAAAAAAAAAAAAAAAAACTAAAAGTTTTTACGTATTTAATACAGAAGCAATTTCTTGACATTCATTCAAACCCAGGGTTAAGATTTTCTCAATATGCTGAAACCCAACTAGAAGACCATTTTTACATTAATTTATTTGAAAGTATAAATACATCTGTATGGGGAAGCTTAGAATTCTCATTTTTAAAGAGAAGCGAATACACATAATTAAGGAAAGTGAATTTCATGTGATACCCACCATTATACACATGATAGCTAATCTTATATTGCATTATTAGAATGCACAAGCTCTTCCTTTTTATTGAATTAACAAGACTCTGAGACTTTCCCTTTCCTTTAACTGAATCTGTTCTCAAGTAGGAAAACTTTAACAATGTGCTCCCAGGTGTCCAAGCTGGTATTGTAATGCATGGTGTCTAAAACATACTTGGTGCCCCCTGTACCTTAACTTGGCAACTGTTTGCATTAAACCATCACTTGTTACTATTCCTCCAAACTCTTGGCTTGGCTTTCTAAATCCTTGATCTTTTTCTTCCTTCTTAAAGTTAACTTTGGACAGAAGTGTTCCAAAGGGAACTGCAGTAATTGTCTTAATGCTTAGTGCAATTAGCAAAGATTCAAGAAAACGTCTCCCAGTAGAATGACTGCACCATGCAAGAGCGCAATTACTTACTAGCTTAGTCATCCTACAATTATTTCCATAGCTTTGGTATTTAATCTAAATAAATGTCCAGAGGCTGCCTCTTTGCCATTCTCCTTCATCTATAAGATGAAGTTCTTTTGCAATGGACATATTACCTTTCTAAAATTTGGCATATCCCCTTTCTAAATTTTCCTAACAACCATACAGTGAATGAATGTTGCTATGCCCCTATGAATTAAACAAAAGGAAAGGAATAGAGATTCGATCATGATCTCTTTCTCCTATCTCTGTCATGAATGGCCTCTTCCTATGGGATTTTCCTGGACTATTCCTTCCCTAAAGAGACATCTGTTTCATGTGGAGGACAGCGTGACAGTGTGTCAACAACTTTCCTATTAAGTGTGCCCAGAATCAGATTCACTATTATTTTGCACTACCTCCATACCCAATCTGTCCTCAGAAGTGAACTTTTCTAACAAACTTTTTTTTTCCCCCACTGTAGTCATAATTTCACAGCTTCTCTGATTGGGCTCCTCAGTTTTATAACTGTCATTCCCATTACCCTTTTCAACAATCACTCCATTTGTAAATGAGCAAGCTTGAAACTTTCGCTGATTTCTTTGGCAATATTTTAAGCACACTTTTCTTCCAACTGATTTAAACAAAGAAATGTACTATTGTTTGGAACCACTAAATTGAATTAAGCCCCCCTTAATAGTGTTATTTTATAACTAGTAGCATGTCCAGATATAAATCGGCCTGGCTGGGATAGTGCTATGAGTTGCTGTTACCTGGAGGGCCGGTTCCAAACTCTAGGATATTGACTACAAGGATCTGGTAAGGTCCTCACAGCCCAATAGCTAATTAACATAGTATTCTGAAAGCTTCAGTAACTAGACACTCTATAAAAACACTAAAATCTGTAATGTTGTTGTTTTGGAAATGACTGAATCCACATGAGGAGTAAGAGCTATGTAAGGTCTACTCTGAGGTTAATTCGAGCATGGGGTATATACAGCAAATTATAAACTGTATTCAATGGGATTCTGTTCTACAGGAAGAGCCTTCTCTGTGATAGGGATTATGTGAAATACAGGGAATTCAACAGTGAACAGATATTAATGTCCACTTTCTCCTGATTTTAATCTCCTGCCTTCTTTAATTAACAACTAAAAGAAATCTATAGTTGAATAGCTCTTTTATCTTTCTCCTTGTCTAGACTGTTCTTTTGCATCTTACAACCCTCACTCCAGTCTTCCCTGAGATTTCCCTTCTTTGTATTTAAGAATCTGATTTCTCTTTAAATGCCATGTTATCTCTATACCTGTAATGCATGTAGGTTTAATTTGGAGAATGAACATCTTATTGACACAGTTGTCTTACATGTTGCAATTTTTAATCATCTCCATCATCCTACAAGGTAGGTATTGTGTTTCCCACGTTAGAGATTAAAAAAGATAAGGCTTGAGGACATGCTGTGTTATATACATCTAATGAATGGTATTGAAACTGGTTGGACTACAAAGCCATCATTTTGCCTCACTCTCCTCACTGTGGGTATTGAGTCTTTATTAACAATATCCCAAAGAGGTTTGCTGCTTTCAATAAGAACTTGTTATTAATTACCCTAAAATTGGGATAGTTACATGGTTCTACTCTGAATGTCTCTATACTTTAATTAATTTAAATAATTAATATGGCTATTTATTTCTACAGTCAGTATCCCAACAGTGTGTGTGTGTGTGTGTGTGTGTGTGTGTGTGTGTGTGTAAAAATTTAAAGTCAATAAATGGTATCTTGGATTAGGTTCACTGGAAGCAAACTGAGAGGAGAATTCAGGGATAGGCAATTTATTAAGGAAGTGCTCCCAAGAGTAACCAACAAGGGAATGAAGAAAGCAGGACAAAGAGAGGTGACAGAGCCATGCAAAGGTGTGATTTCATGTGAAGGACCAGACACACTCTCACCATCGGCCTCAACCACGGCTTCCTGGAGCCGATAGCTCTACGGTATAAATTACTCAACAGTTTGTCCTAACTGGAAGCAAAGGAGCTGGGCTTCAATCAGTTGTTGGCTAAGGGCCACTCAGGAAGGATGTTCACTCCCAGCTGTGTGGGAACAGTCAGTGCAGCTCCAGTAGCCAGAAAGCAGTTCTCCAAAAGAATCTCTGACACAAACTGTTGCAAGAAAAAGCCCACACAACATGGGAGGGGAAGTAGAAGGATCTGAGGCAATCCGGGTAAAACCCAAATAGTTGGTGAAAGGCTAATGGGAGTTACAGTTCTAAAGCTAAAAATCCCATATGAGTGAAATCATAATGGTATTTCTCTTTCTCTGACTTATCTCACTTAGCGCTATACTCTCTAGGTCCCTCCATGTCATAGGTGGAACTTAAGACACAAAACAATTGAACAGATAAAGAAAAAAAAAATGAGAGACAAACAAAAAACCAGACTTATAAACACAAAGAACTAGTGGTTGCCAGAGGGAGGTTGGGGGGGGGGGGTTGGTGAAACAGATAAAGGGGATGAAGGGTACACTTATCTCAGAGCACTGAGTAATATATGGAATTGTTGAAACACTACATTGTACACCTGAAACTACTATAGCACTACATGATAATTATATTTGAATACAAAATAACACTTTTTTAAAAAAGAAAGAAATCTAATAAAATAAAGCTACAAAGCCCAAAGAATGAAACTGAAAGTCTGACTATAGGAATAAGAAAACATTAATTACCATTGCAGATGGCTTGTTCACTAAGCAAATGGTAGTTTACAAATGATGCTCTTCCTGTTTGAAAAGGATTTGGCAGTGTTGCAATTAAAGGTACGTATAAAGTATGAGTATTAAAATAGAAATAGAAAATTTCAAACAAACCTTTAGCTATTGGGAAATGCAAATTTCATACATACCTAGGCTTCTGTAGTTACTGCATTTTTAGGATTAAATTTATATTTGAGCTTCCTGATAGTCATGGCAAGAATAGTGAAAGAAGGAAAAGACAGAGGAGGGGGAGAGAGGAATAAGAAGCCCTTGCCAAGATTTTAGGAGAGACAAATTCTGACAAACCCAAAGTTTAGAATCCCAATTTGAACACAGATACTTATACAAGAACAGGTGAACAATTAAATAAAGATTAAGTTCAATAGTCACCTTTGGTAAGAAACAGAAGTGCTTATCACACAACTGACCAGTCCTCTGCATCCTCTACAGCATTAAAAGGTAATCCATGGATAGATATATCATTCATAGTGGGTAAAGAAATGCAGTTGAGATATATCGCTTTCTATTATCAGCATTAATAAGGACAAAGGCACTAAGTCTCGTCCTCTCTTACATGACAGTTTTTGTTTTGTTTGCTTTGTTTTGTTGCGATACAAAACCTGTACACAATTAATATATACAACTTGATAACTTTGGAGAAAGTATACACCCATGAAACCATCACCACAATCTATGCCATAAACCTATCCATCACAACCAAAAGTTTCCTCCTGTCTTCTTATTTATATTATTTTTGTGGTAAGAATGCTTAACATAAGATCTACTCACTTTAGCAATGTTTTAAATATACAATACAGTATTGTTAACTACATGCACTATGGCACTATGCCATCTAGATGTCTATGACTAGACATCTTGTATAACTGAAACATTGTACCTTTTAACTAATACCTCCCATATCCTCTTCTCGCCAGCATCTGCAGACAACTATTCCACTCCCTGTTTCTGAGATTAACTATTTTAGATTCCACATATAGTGGCATCACATAGTATTTGTCCTTCTGTGTCTGGCATATTTCAATTAACATGATGTCCTCTGGGCCCATTCATGTTGTTGCAAATGGCAAGATAACCTTCTTTTTTAAGGCTGAAATATTGTATTACATTTATATACCACATTTTTTCTTTACCCATGGATGGATATTTAGGTTGTTTCTATGTCTTGGCATTTGTGAATAATGCTACAATGAACATGGGGATGCAGATATTTTTCTAAGATCCTGATTTCAATTCATTTGATTATATACCCAAGTTGCTGAATCATACAGTTTTTGAGTAAACTCCTCAACATTTTCCATAGTGACTTCAATTATTTACATCCCCACCAACAGTGTTTAGGATACCAATCTCTCTACATCCTCACCAAAATTTGCTGTCCTTTGGGGTTTTTTTGATAAAAGCCATCCTAACAGGTGTGAGGTAATATCTCATTGTGTTTTTGATTTGCATTTCCCTGATGATTAGTGATGTTGAGCATCTTTCAAGTATCAGTTGGCCATTTGTATGTATTCTGTAGAAAAATGTCTATTCAAGTCCTTCACCCATTTTTAATTGGATTAAAATTTTGTTTCTGTTTTGCTTTTTTTCTTATTGTTTTACTTTGTTTTGTTGCTATTGAGTTATAAAATCTCCTTATATTTTTTGGAAACTAACCCTTTCTCCGAAATATGGTTAGCAAATATTTTCTCCATAGGTTCCACTTCATAGGTTGTCTTCTCACTCTTTGTTTCCTTTGCTACACAGAAGCTTTTTAGTATGTAGTTCACTCGTCCATTTTTGCTCGTGTTGCCTGTATTTTTGGTGTCATATCCTAGAAATCATGCTAGGACCAATGTCACAAAGTTTTCCACAATATAGTTTTCTAGGAGTTTTACAGTTTCAGGACTTATGTTCAAGGCTTTAATCCATCTCAAGTTAATTTTTGTGTATTTTTGTGATTTTGTGCAAGATAAAGGTCCAATTTCATTCTTATACAAGTAAACATCAAGTTTTCCCAGGACTGAAAACAGACTATCCTTTTGTTGAAGAGACTGTCCTTTCCCTATGTGTATTCTTGGCACCATTATCAGAAATCTGTTGAACATATATGTGACAGATTGCTTTTGGGCTCTCTATTTGTTTTATTGTTTCATATGTCTAATTTTATGCCAGTCCAAAGCTATTTTAATTACTGTAGCTTTGTAATATATTTTAAAATCAGGAAGCATGATGCCTCCAGCTTTGTTCTTTCTCAAGGTTGTTTTGGTTCATCAGGCTCCTTTGTGGTTCCATACAAAGTTGAGGATTTTTTTTTTATTTCTGTCAAAAATGTCATTGGGATTTTGACAGGGATTACATTGGATATGTAGATCACTTTGGGTAATATGGAAAGTTTAACAATATTAAATCTGCTAGTCCATGAACCTAAGATATCTTTCCATTTATGTGTGTCTGCTTTTCTTTCATCAGTGTTTTATAGCTCTAGGTTTACAAGTCTTCCTACATATTTTATATTCTTTTTGATGTCATTATAAAAGGAATTGTTTTCTTAATTTCTCACTCTGATAGTTTGTTGTTAGCATATAAAAATGCAATTAATTTTTGCATATTGATTTGTATCCTGCAACTTTGCTGAATTTAACAGGGTGTTTTGTTTTGTTTTGTTTTGTTTTGTTTTGTTTTGTTTTGTTTTGTTTGTGGAGTCTTTAATGTTTTCCACATATCAGATTAGGTCATCTGCAAACAGATGATTTTACTTCCTTTCAAATTTGGATGCCTTTTCTTTCTTTTTTTCTTGCCTAATTGCTCTGTCTAGGACTTTCCAGTACTACATGGGATAGAAGTAGTGAGAGCAGGCATTATTATCTTGTTCCATATTTTAGAGGAAAAGACAGAGAGTTGGAATTTAAATCGGAGTTGTGGTTTGGCCATGAAACACCATGCAGGTAAGGTAAAGCATTCCCCAAAATAAGTGATCTTACTCTGCTAGCCTCTCAGACCTCACCTGGCTCCACTCTCCCAAGAGATCCTTTAGGTCAGCCACCCTGGCCTGGTCTTCTTTCTGTCCTTGAAAGATAAAGCTCTCCATGCTTAGGTCATCCACTTGTTATTTTTCTTACCAATCTGCCCTTTTGTGACTGGCTCTTTCCTCATGCTGGGCCTCAGTTCAAGCTCCATTCTCAGAAACGCTCTCCTAGACTACTCTTATTTCTGATCCCATTACCTTCTTCATTTTTCTTTCAGCACTTGTCAGTATCTGAAATATATTCAGCCCATCATTTGCTTACTATCTGTCTCCCCCAACACAATAATATAAGCTCCTTGAAAGCAAGGACCATGACTATACTATTCATTGCAGGATCCAATACCTAGCACAATGCCTGTAATCTACTAGGCGGGAGATAAATGTTTGTTAAATGAATACATTCATTATTATTATCTCTATTCTCAAGGATATTATGATCTTGTTGGGAAAACAAAGACATACACAATTGAAATAAGATTTCTAAAGTTTCTTGGCTCACCAGGGAATTCTTACATGATTCTTACATGATTCTTACAAGCAGAGCCTGATCAGGAAATGAATTTTTCCCCACTAATCCTTGGGATCCAACACAATGTGCCCCAAACTTGTCTTATGCAACTTCCAACAAGAAAATTCAAATTCTAACATCTACTCACCTGCCAGCATCTACACACACACACACACACACACACACACACATACACACACACACATATATATATATATATATATATATATATATATATATATATATATACTAACTTCTGCTGTTACCATGGAGCCCCCTGTCCATGTCGATACAAACTAAATAAACATTAGAGCAGCTGTATTCAGTATGCAGAATTCAGATTCTTCCTGCTTCGAGGCAAGTTAAAAGTAATATAATATTTTCCATTTAAAAAATCTATTTCATTTCACAATATTGTTCCCACAGATTGTTTTTTTAATGCCTTTATTTAGCCATTTTCCTGTTCTCAACTTCCGGCTCCCATCCTGGCATTTCCCTGATGTGTTAATTTTAACTGCAAACACCTAATCAGAATTTTAAGAATAATCAGTAGGTTGGCTAACTTTCAGGAAGAAATACTAGTGGTGTTTTCAATGGGCCAGCAGGATGTCTCCAATTATAAAGATGGGGGAAATAAAAACAATAGGATGGTAAAATCCATTGAGGGACAGATTGCATTTTATAGGAAAAGATGTAACTTCATTTAGCTTTGGTCTTTATGTCTTGCAAATGTGCTTAGCACTCCTACATCCCATGGGTCTCAGCATCAATATTTATGTGCTGGAATATTTCATTGCCTCATAAACCAAGAGGTAACTGAGTATTTTTACTCTCTGGGAAAAAAAAACGTTATAGCAGGTAGTGGTTTTAGGCAGCTCCCCTTCTCACTCACACTTTTATGCACCAACTCTCAGGAAGATAGAAAGATAGATAAACAAGAAGCCTCATTTTTGTTTCCTCTTGCTCTGTCTATTAGATATTAAATATAACTAATTTTTAGTTAACTGTGATTCAGCTCCAACCAAAATTTCAATTATGGAAACCCAAGAATAAAAATTTGTTGTTTTGTTTTGTTTTGTTTTGTTTTGTTTTAATATAAACTTAAAACAAATCTTTATAGGGGGAAATCCCTGTACTTTAAATACAAAATTCAGGTTCAAAGTTGACATTCCTTCAAAAAGAAACAGAAAAGACCTCTAAATAAATGATTCCTAAGACTTAAAAAGAAATTATAAACAAATATTACTTTCAATATGTAGGAACAGTGAGTATTTCTCAAGGGAGAAGATACTCACCTCATGAAGACCACCAGTCTCCTGTGGAGTTCCAGATTATAAGCCTCCTTTTCCAACTCCACAGAGGGCTCCAAGTCCTTAAATATTTTTCATCCTGGTTTCCTGGATGCTTGTCCTCTAGTGTCTACTCCAAATCCCTTCACTCCATCAATATCATCCATCTGTGTGTGTGAAGAGCAGAATCCAGGCACCTAACGGGAGTGAGCTCATCCATTTCTCTCTCCCCCCTCTTCTTTCTCTCTCTCTCCTCCCTCCTGTCTTTTCTCAATCTCTCTCTTACACACATATACACATAAAAAGACTCTGTAGTTGAATAAGTTTGAGAGTTGCATATTTAAAACAAAATAAATCTATGTACTAGAGAATTGTCCAAGGCACATAATATATTAATATGTACTATGAATCTCCAAAAACAAGCAATAGGAGACGTAGTCTTTTCCAAATATACTTGACCATAGATGCTTTTTTTTCTTCAAAAAACATCCTTTACTGCCACAATTATTTATCAGTCTACTACTACATGCCTTGTGTTAGTTGTGTTAGTTTTAATGAATGCACAATAACATGAATAATCAGATTTATTTCCCTAAAGAAGAACAGATCACAGGGAGAGAGAGAGAGAGAGAGAGAGAGAGAGAGAGAGAGAGAGAGAGAAAGAAGCAGAGCTCACCTGAAGAAGCAGGGCTCATGCTCACCTGAAACAGGGCTCATGCTCACCCAATGTGGGACTCGGATTCACAAACTGTGAGATCATGACCTGAGCTAAAGTCAGATGCTTAACGACTGAGCCACCCAGGCACCCCCAGATCACACTCTGTAACTGTGCTCTAGGAAGGTACCCACTAGCCACACATGGCTACTTAAGTTTCATTAAATAAATTTAAGTAACATTAATAATTCTCAGTTCTTCACTAGTCATTTCAAATTCTCAATAGATATATAGTGGCTAGTGGCTGCCACAATAATGGTGCAGATATAGAACATTTCCATAATTGCAGAATATTCTATTGGCCAGAGCTGATCTGGAACATTATATTATTTTTATTAATTATACACTAAAAAGCATAGTCATTCATTTTTTACATAATTTCTCTTCCAAAGACTATAAATTTTATCAGATCTTATCCAATCACAGGTCATTCTCTTATTACAGTGAAGAAATTTCATTCATGATGGGTATAAATTATTCCTACTTCTATTATTACCTTACTCTCTCAACAAATTGCTTCTGGATCCACTGTGTTACCTGAACTCAAGAGCATTGGCAGGAATTAACAACCAGATCATATTAGACCAACCGTACAGTGACTTCACAGTCAGAGATTTCTGAGTCTGGAAAAGCCCCTAAAAATGCTTTATTCCAAATCTCTCAGTTTTAAAACTTAGAAGCTGAAGCTCAGAGACACAAGAACTTATCCTAGGTCACAGAGATTTTAAATGGCATAGCTCCTAAAACCCAAGCCAATCATAGACTGCACACAGCTCCCTGGGTTTCCTTCAGAAGGAACAAGTCATGGCATAGCACATGACTGAACTAACAAGTGCAACTATGCACAGCAGGGATTTTCCTACTGATACTCTTCTGCTAATAGTAGCAAATGAGCTCTTCTCCATGAGATTATCATCACTGGTGTAAAATTTAACTTTTACTGAAACTCAGTAGGTACTGTGAATACTAAGCTCTGTAGAGAAATACTCATTAAAACTATCTAAAAGTATGTGTGAATGTGTATGTGCCCATATATATACTATATATATATACATATATATACATATACATATATGTGTGTATACACACACACACACACAATCAGGAAAGAGTATAAGTCTTAATTACTCAGTATCCAATGATGTCATAATAAATAATTCATATTTTTTAAAAAACTGACAGTTTTGGTGACCTTTACATACATTATTTCATTAAATCACAGCATCTTGTGAGGTAGGCATTTTTTGAATGTGAGAAATCGGTGATTCAGAGAGATTAGAATCAGTCAGTCCTGGGTCACATGACTGCTATACAGGAACGAGAACTCCTATTCAGTTTTG
The DNA here is from genome assembly GCF_016509475.1 of Prionailurus bengalensis. Taxonomy (NCBI): domain Eukaryota; kingdom Metazoa; phylum Chordata; class Mammalia; order Carnivora; family Felidae; genus Prionailurus; species Prionailurus bengalensis. Next base: position 113,102,233 of record NC_057354.1, read on the forward strand.
TTTTGTTTTGTTTTGTTTTTGGCTTTAAGATTGATGCGCTTACTATTACATTATAGCTGCCTCCCTTAAAAAATTCTTGTGTGCCAGTGGTGGGAATGAAAAAAGCACAAATGCTATGGAAAACACTGTGGTGGTTCTTCAAAAAAATTAAAAATAGGAGCGTCTGTGTGATTCAGTCAGTTGAGGGTCCAACTCTTGATTTAGGCTCAGGTTGTGGGATCAAGCCCTGCTTGGGCTCTGCGCTGACAGTGCAGAGCCTGCTCGGGATTCTCTCTCTCCCTTTCTCTCTGCCCCTCTCCCTGCTTTATGCTAGCACATGCTCTTTTGTGCTCTCTGTCTCAAACAAATTTTTTTAATGTTTTTATTTATTTTTGAAGGAGAGAGAGAGAGACAGAACATGACCAGGGGAGGGGCAGAGAGAGAGGGAGACACAGAATTAGAAGCAGGCTCTAGGCTCTGAGCTGTCAGCACAGAGCCTGACGCGGGGCTCAAACTCACAAACTGGGAGATCATAACCTGGGCCGAAGTCAAACACTTAACCGACTGAGCCACCCAGGCGCCCCCAATAAATAAAAACTTTTAAAAATTTAAAAATAGAATTGCTATATGATTCAGCAATTCCACTTCTGGGTATATACCCATAAGAATTAAAAGCAGGATCTCAAAGAGATATTTGTATACCCGTATTCATAGCAGTATTATTCAGAATAGTTAAAATGTGGAAATGACCAAACTATCCATCAACGGATGAATGGAGGATGTATGTGGTATGCCCATACGATGGAATGCTCTTCAGTCTTAAAAGGAAATTCTGACATATGTTACAACATGGATGAAACCTGAGGGCATTATGCTAAGTGAAATAAGCCAGTAACAAAAAGACAAATACTGCATGATTCCACTTAGATGAAAAGAGAGAAAGGGGACTTATTGCTAAATGGATATGGAATTTCGGTTTTACAAGATGAAAAGAGCTATGGAGATGGACAGTGCTGACAGTTGTACAACATGATGAGAATGTATTTAATACCATTAAAATATACACTTAAAATGGTTAAGATGGTACATTTTATGTTACGTGTATTTTACAACAATAAAAAAAGGCAAAATCATGCTCATTGAATATATTATTTATACTACTCCCAAACTATTTTTGTAATAAAATAAAGCGTATAAAATAATGAGGTAGTTAATCTATATTCAGTATATCATTAGCATGTTAATAACTCTGGCAGCATCTCACAGTGGTCAGATCTTATCATCAAATGTGGGTCATTTCTTCTTCCATGTGAGGCCACAAACTTCCTACATGAAATTAATTTTGTCTTCAACAGGCTCAAATGTCATAGAACAATCCCGTCTTCTGCTAAAGGGTAAGCCCACTAGAGTTCCTATCATTATAACCCAGGACAACTCTGGATTAAAGGTCTAAGCGAAAGATTTTTTTCTACCTATAAAACTCATGGTATGTGCAGTTCTCTTAGATGGATATGTTTTTAAAAGAAGCAAAATGTTTGGCATGTTTGCCTCAAATTTTTGGCGGAAAGTGTCTTTGGACATTTTTCAAGTGGAAAGTTTCTTTCATCTTAGCTAATACATCTTAGTTAATATCTATTAAAAGTAGTATATTCTCTGGACAGCTGAAATCATATGTACTGTTTATCAGGATTATGAAATATCTGTCCAGAAAAATAGCCAAAGTCAGAAAAGCCTCAAGGAGAACAATTGAAAATTGAGCAGCATACACTGAAAAATATAGAAATACCTCTGAGGACTTGAAAATAGGACATTAACAATTACTGAGAATGTATTTTTTTTATCCCTAAGCAGATTCGTGTGCACAGGTAAGTTTTTACATGAAACTGGAGATTATTGCCTATCAAGTATGATGAAAATAAATAAATACATAAATACATAAATAAATAAATAAATAAATAAATAAATAAAACTTTTCAGCCTCTTTGATTCAGAAGAAAGAGGTGAGAGGCTTTTCATACAGATTAAGCTAGAGAGTTTTAAAAACCACCTTCTTTGAAAGATATAAACCTTGCAGCTCCAAGACAAACACAGCTGCTGATTTTGGATTGTGTGCTCATCTATGTTCTCCTCATTTCCCAGGATGAATATAGATCTCCAAGTCATTAAAAAAGGAAGTTCTGCCCTCACATCCAGTTTAGAGCTGGATGAAAAGAGAGAGAAGAGAGAGAGAGGAGAGAGAGAGAGAGAGAGAGAGAGAGAGTGCCTTTGGGAAAAATTGGGGAAATCATAGGAAACATTCAAATAAAAATTTCATTGTTCTCTATTAGCATAGGTTCATAAAGGATTGCATCCTAGTAACAGTTTATTTGGTAGAATTCCAGATTTAAACAATGTTATAGACTGAATGTCTGTCCCCCCACCAAAATTCATATGCTGAAACTTAATCCCCAGTACGACGATATTTGGAGGTGGGGCCTTTGGGAGGTGACTTAGTCATGAGAACAGGGCCCTCATGAATAGGAGTAGTGCCCTTATAAAAGAGACTCTAGAAAGCTCCCTCACCCCTTCTGCCATGTGAGGACACGGCAAAAAGAAGGCCATCTATGAACAAGTAAGCAGGCCCTCCTCAGATACTGACTCTGCTGGTAACTTGATTTCAGACTCCTAGGCTCCAAAAAATTGTGAGAAATAAATTTCTGTTGCACATTAGCCACCCAGTCTATGATATTGTTACAGCAGCCTGAATGGACTAAAGCAAATTACAATCAGAAAAGATAATGTAAGAGAGTGGTTAAGAGCATGAGCTCAGGAGTCAGGTAGGGCTTTGTTTCCTGATTCTGAGATTTCTCCACCTCTCTTCCAAATGGATGAAGCCAAATAGAATTAAAGAGGACTGGTCTTCAGAAACCTGTCTTGAATTTCTCCATGCTCTTTCACCCTTTCTGACTGACTGCATTGGATATAACTTCAGCAGCCATATAATGGTATATTGTGTTGGGAGGGTCCCTGTCTATTTCTAAGACCCTGAATGATGGCACTGCCTCCATTAACATGCTTTCCTGAAAGACCACAAGACAGAGAGCTGCACTGCTCACATAGTCACCCGCCAGAGACTGCTACATGTGGGAAAGACAAGGTCCTATTGTTACAAGCCACTTTATATGCAGGTCTATTTATTACAGCAGTCAGCATTGCCCTACTAAATACACCCACTTACATGTGTCACTACATCAGGAAGAATGCCTTGCCAAGATCTCTACTACTTATGCATGACCCTTCAGGTATTTTCTAATTCTTCGTTTAAGTTTTGCAATGCCTAAAAAAGTAAAGTTTTCTTTTACCTGAGATGCATCATGGGGAACAATAAAAAGTGTAGGATCAGAGCATGACTAGAATTTTATTGATGACCCAAGGCAAAATAAAATTCAGCCTGCTCTTTTGCAGCAATATTGGATATGCTGCTCTTTCAGCAGTAAAATCCTGTTTTGTCAGCAGCTACTGAGAGCAGATATGACTCAGAGGACACATAAAAGCATACGTGTAAGGTAACTACCTATTATGTTTAGAAAACCATTTTGTACAACTTAAGTGCACTCTAACATTTCATATTTTAAATAATCAAAATCACATTCATAATGTAGAATCTCACAAAAATTATGCTCCTCTATTTATGTCCTAAGTGCACAAGACAGAAAAAAGGTACAAAGACATGCAGGGAATCACAAATTTTAGATAGCAAAGGGAATTTAAAGATCATAGAGCATGGAAGTTTTATTCTATAGAGAAGGAAAAAGAGACCTGGAAGGACTATGAACTGAACAATATCATTCCAACAGACTTAGGAATAAAATTTGGTTCTCAGTGTTTTGTTTTGCTTTTCAAAGAATACTCATTTTCCAGGTAGATCAACTCCTAGTGCTTTAGAATTGTGGAATCTCATTTGTTTCGTGACATTATTCTTCAACCTCTCCTCAAGAAGTGATGTCATGTCATGATTTATTTTATAATATTTGAGTTGCAAGAGTAACAGTTCTGAGACCTACCAGCATCAGGTACACAGATGGTACTCAATAAATATTGATTGGTTGAGGTTATGACCATCAAGGTTCACAGCCTAAGTTAAGGCTTTCATTATGGCTTCAGAGTTCAACTAGCTAGAATTCTCTTTTTTTAAAAAGGGAGTTTAAAAAAGACAGAATGAGAGATTGATTTATAGAGCATGATATTTACTCTTAAATACAAATACTTCTCAGGACCCAAGCATGACTTTTTATAAATATAACATAAATCAATCAGTATATATGTTTTGAACATAAACAATAGCCCTTTAGATCTGATTTGACAGAATAGCAGGTGTAGGACAATTCTCAGTGAAAAATAAATATACAACTGAACAAAATACATAAAGCAACTGTCTTGAGGCACTGGACAAGAGACAATGTAGACTGTGTTCCTCGAAAGATAAGAAACATGTGAGGTGAGATTTGCATTCGCTTCAGGATTCTACTTCGCTTTTGGGCAGAGGAAATAGCATTAGAGGTGTAACTAGCCAGAAAACAATGGAATAACATCTTTAAGGTATTATAAAACAAAAACTTGTCCACGTAGCAGTATATATCCTATGAAAATATTGTTCAGAAATGAAGGGGCAATAATATTTTCAGACAAACAAAAACAAGGTCTGTCATTAGCAGACCTGCACTACAAGAAATGTTGTAAGATGGCCATCAGGCTGAGGCACAATGATACCAGAACTCAACATGGATCTATAGTAGGGGTTGATAAATTACAGACTACAAGCCAAATCAAGGCATCCACTTGTTTCTAGACAGTCTATGTACTGAGATGATTTTACATATTTAACTAATCAGAAAAAATCAAAAGAAAAACAACATTTTGAAAATTATTCAGTGTTAGTATTTATAAATAAAGTTTATTAAAACATAGCCATAATCATTAGTTTACAAATTATCTACAGCTGCTTTCACTCTATAATAGCAGATTTGAATAGCTGTGACAGAGACTGTATTGCCTGCAAATCCTTAAATATTTACTCTCTGACCCTTTACAGAAAAAGTGTATAGACCCTTGATCTATCAGAAGGATTTAGGGACACTGAAAATTGTAAATTAAGTGGGCAAATACAAAAACAAAAACAAAGCTTCCTCATTTTTTAATTTGTTTAAGAGACTGTTTAAGGTAAAAGTAGTATAATTGGACTGTAAGATTCAAACATATATAAAAGTAAAAGATATCACAACAATAGGAGAAATAATATAAAGGGAATAAATAGAAGCATAGCAGTGTAAGATTCTTACATTATCATGAAGGGGTATGTCTTAATTCAGGCTGCTATAATAAATACCATAGACTGGGTGGCTTAAACAATAAACATTTACATCTCCTAGTTGTGGATACTGGGAAGTACAAGATCAAGGTGCTGGCCAATTCAGTTCCTGGTGAGAGCTCTCTACCTTCTTTGCAGATGACAACTTCCTGCTGTATTCCCAAATGGTGAAGAGAGATCATCTCTCTCATGTCTTTTATTGTAAGAATACTAATCTCATTGAGGGCTCCATTTAATTTGAGAGGCAATGACCTAATTGCCTCTCAAAAGCCTCATCTTCAAATACCATCACATGAGGGATTAGGGCTTTCAACCTATGAATTTTGGGGGGATACAAATATTTAGTCCATCGCACAGTATAATATTAATTTAGGCTATATTTGATAAATTAAAGATGCATATGTTAATCTCTAGAACAAACCTAAAAAACAATATAAGGAGGTATAAAGATAAAATAGAATACTAAAAAAAAATTCACTTAATCAAAAAGAAGAAAGAAAACAAGGAAAAAACAAAGAATGGAGGAAGGAATAGAAAATCAAAAGTAAGATAGTAGTCTTAAACGTAACCATTCCAATAATCACATTATGTGTATGTAAATGGATTAACTATTCTAATTAAGAGGCAAAATCTATTACACTAGAAAAAAAAAATAAGACCAAATATACGCTCTCCACAAGAGATCTATTTAAATATAAATACACACAAAGGTTGGAAATAAAATGATGGTAAAATATATGCCATACAAATAATACACATAAGAAAGCTGGACTAATTATATTTAAAATTAGACAAAAAATGCTTCAAGAAAAGGAATAGCAGTAAAGGTGGAGAGGGACATGTTATAATGACAAAAGAATCAAAGAATATTAAAGATTGGAAACACACTATCGAATAATTTAAGAACATTAATTTAGATCAATTAATTGAGACTTACAGAACATTACAAAAAGCAACTGCAGAATTCACATTCTTTTGATGTGCACATAGCACATTCACAAGATAGTCCATGTGTTGGGTCAGAAAACAAGTCTTAATTTTGAAGGAATGAAAACATATAGAATATATTTTCTAATTGAAATAGAACCATATCAAAAATCAATAACTGGGAATGCAAGCTGGTGCAGCCACTCTGGAAAATAGTATGGAGGTTCCTCACAAAACTAAAAATAGAACTACCCTACGACCCAGAAATTGCACTACTAGGCATTTATCCAAGGGATACAGGAGTGCTGTTTCGAAGGGATACGTGCACCCCCATGTTTATAGCAGCACTATCAACAATAGCCAAAGTATGGAAAGAGCCCAAATGTCCATCAGTGGATGAATGGATAAAGAAGGGGTGGTGTGTGTGTGTATATACATATATACATATATATGTATATGTGTGTATACACACACACACACACACACACACACACACAATGGAGTATTACTCGGCAATCAAAAAGAAGGAAATCTTGCCATTTCCAACTACATGGATGGAACTGGAGGATATTATGCTAAGTGAAAGTAGTCAGAGAAAGACAAAAATCATATTACTTCACTCATATGAGGACTTTAAGAGACAAAACAGATGAACACAAGTGAAGGGAAACAAAAATAATATAAAAACAGGGAGGGGGACAAAACAGAAGAGACTCATAAATATGGAGAACAAACTGAGGATTACTGGAGGGGTTGTGGGAGGGGGGATGGGCTAAATGGGTAAGAGGCATTAAGGAATCTACCCCTGAAATCATTGTTGCACTATATGCTAAGTAATTTGGATGTGAATTTTAAAAAAGAAAAAAAGAAAATTAAAAAAAAAAGAAAAAATGATACCTCTAATATCCCCAAATATTTGAAAATTTGGAAATATAATTCTATATTTAAAAGTCTGTTTTTCTGGGGTGCCTGGGTGGCTCGGTCACTTGGTATCTGACTTTGGCTCAGATCATGATCTCACAGTTCATGAGTTTGAGCCCCATGTTGAGCCTAGAACCTGCTTCAGATTCTATGTCTCCCTCTCTCTCTGCCTCTCCCCCATTCATATTCTCTCTCTCTCTCTCTCTGTCTCTCTCTCTCTCTCAAAAAATAAATAAATAGGAGCGCCTGGGTGGCTCAGTCAGCTAAGCGGCCGACTTCGGCTCAGGTCATGATTTCACAGTCCGTGAGTTGGAGCCCCGCGTCGGGCTCTGTGCTGACAGCTCAGAGCCTGGAGCCTGTTTCAGATTCTGTGTCTCCCTCTCTCTGACCCTCCCCCATTCATGCTCTGTCTCTCTCTGTCTCAAAAATAAGTAAACGTTAAAAAAAATTTTTTTTTTAAATAAACATTAAAAATTGTTTTTAAAGTCCGGTTTTTATCTTTTTTTTCTTTGTTTAGTTATTTGTTTCTTAAATTTCACATGAGTGAAATTAACATCATATTATACACCTGAACCCAATATAACACTATGTTAATTACACTGGAATTAAAAAATAAACAAATAATTTTAAAAAGAAATATAATTCTAAATAAAACATGAGTCAACAAACAGTAATTATTTTGACTTGAATGGTAAAGGAAACAGAACATAATAAATTTTGTGTGCTGTAATTAAGGCAGTCTATAAAGAAAAATGTATACCTTTAGATATTTACATTAAAGAAGAAACACTTAAAATCAGTGATCTAAGATCCACTGTAAGAGCTAGAAAAATAAGATTAAATTAACCACAAAGTAAGTAGAATGGAGAAAAAAATAAAATAAATGTAGAAATCAACGGTATATAAAGTGGACAACCAATACAGAAAATCAACAAAACTGAAATCACTGGTAAATGCCATCAGACATTTGAGAAACAAATAACTACAATTCTCCAATCTTAAATCAATGTTGTCCTAAAATATAAATGATCTAAACACCCCAATTAAAAGGCAGACATTGTCACAGTAGAAAGAAATGTAAGAACCGACTAGGTACTATCTACAAAAGAAACCGTTCACATATAAAGATCCTGATTAATAGGTTTAAAGTAAATTCATGGAAAAACAGACTATGCAAATATTAATCATAAAGCTGATGTCTTAGTCTGTTGAGGCTCCTGTCACAGAGACATTATCATGAAGGAGTATGTCTTAATTCAGGCTAGTGTGACTGGGTGACTTATAAACAACATAAATTTATCTCACAATTCTGGAGACAGTGAAGCCCAAGTTCAAGGTGACAGTAGATTCCACATTTGGTAAGGGCCTACTTCCTGGTTTACAGAAGGCTGTTTGCTCACTGTGGTTCTTCAAATGGCAGAGGGGTAAGGAAGCTCTCTGGGGTTTCTTTTATAAAAGCAGTAATCTTATAATATTTTGTAAGGGTGGAGCCTTCATGATCTTGTCACCTCCTAAAGGCTCCAGCTCCAAATACCATCACTCTGAAGATTGTATCAACATGAATTTTAGGGACACAAATATTCATTCTATCATCTGGAATGGTTGTATTAAGTAGGTAAAGTAAGACTTAAAACAAGAAATATTACCAAGAATAAAGATTAAAAAGTCATAATGATAAAAATGTCAACTCATCAAGGAGTCATAAAAACCTTAAATGAGTATGCACCTAAATATGAATTTAAATGAAGCAAAAACTGACAATTTAAAGAGAAATAGATAAATTCACAATTATAGTTGAATAATGCAAAACTTATTTCTCAGTGATTGATATGACAAATGGACAGAAAATCAATAAGGATGTAGGAAGATTGAATAACTATAAAATTGACATTCATAGAATATTCCAACAACAGAAGAATATGCATTCTTTTTAAGTACACATAGTATGTTCATCAAGAAAGACTATATGCTGATTTATAAACCATGTAATAATTTTAAAAGGTTGAAAAGATAAAGCTTATGTTAATTTTCTTGCTTTTTAAATAAAATGTTTTGAAAGAAATCTCTTTTAATAGGCTTAAGGAAGCCTACATCATACTACTTGATGACAAAATGTAACTAAAAATGATGTTATAAATTGGATTTTAAAATTTTGTATTCTATTTTCTCTTATAGGTTATGTTACAAAATCAAGTGATATCCCACAATGTATAAAAGAAACCTCTCAATGAGGGAAATTTTTTTAATCTATAAATCAAAAGATAAATGATCAAAACCCAAAAGCTCTGAAAGCCAGTTGCAGGCACTGTGTTCATGTTATATCAAAGGCAATAAACAATAGAAAGCCCTAGAATATTCTTTCAAATAACTGAAATATTTTAAGGAATTTCTATCAGCCATGTCAAAGAGGAGAAGGGTACTGGTGAGCCAAATTCCTTTCTAATTCAAATAGGATTTATAACTATAACTCAAGGTTGTTTCTCATGTTGTACATAGAGCTCTATAAAAAGTATTTTTGTTTAAAGTAGATAATCTATCAAAATAAACCTAGTCATGCTATGATATGAATAAATATAAGGCTATGTAGGCATACAGCCTGACTTTTTTCACTAATCCATTGGTGGTACAGTGCTATTTATGTTTTTATTAAGTACATATGATTTAGTTTGGCTTGGTTTGATTTGGTTTTAATCTAGTGTTGACATCTAGTCGGTTTGAGATAGGAAAGAATGAGGAGAGTCTTAGATTCCAGGACCAAAGTCAGAGGTATTGATGACCAAAGCATTGATATGTGGTTGTTAAGGAGCCCAGAGAACCAGAAAAAAAGCTGGAGTGGTGAAGGAATCAAGACACTGGTACAGAAGGGCAAGGGAATAATTTGGGAGCAACGGTTAATGAAAGTCTGAATCAAAGCAGAGGGGCTTCTAGAACAAGAAAGAGGCTTAGCAATCACTAAAGAATGCAAAAAAGAGTTCAAAGCAGGTCAAGAAAATAAATTCCACAGATCAAGCCCCATGCCCATAATGTTCATGGAACTAGAGGTTAAAAATAGAAAGTAGGTTCCAGATATTCAGGGAAGGAACCTAGGATGAAAGATGGAAAACCAGACCCAGAAGTGGAAGTTACATAACAGTAGAAGCCAAAAAGCCACCTAAAAAGCAGGATGCCTGACTGGCTCAGTTGGTTAAGTGCCCAACTCTTGCTTTTGACTCAGGTCATGATCTCACAGTGCGTGGCTTCAAGCCCTGCATCGGGCTCAGCACTGACTGCATGGAGCCTGCTTGGGATCCTCTCTCTCCTTCTCTCTCTGCCTCTCTCTCCCTCAAAATAAATAAACTTTAAAAAATTAAAAAAGAAAAATCCCACCGCAAACAACTAGTTTTGGCAAGCAAAACTCAAACAAAACAGATTAGCCAAGACTCCAAAGAATGGAATTACTGAGTTCCAATCCTGGAAAACAAATATAATGATTGAGCTGATAAGTATATGCTAGTTGCTATGTATGTGAAACTTCACCTAGATCCATATATAAGCAGCCTGGTTAACAAGGGAAAGAGCAGCAAAGTGGGCTTGAAACTGACCCAAGATCCTTCTGAAATATGTAGTGTGTCCAGAAACAGAACTAAGACCAGGTAAAACACAACAATCAGGTGGCTTGCTTCACCTACTAGGACCAAGGATGGGTCCAGAAAGGACCAGACATTTCTATCCTTGAGACTGGCTTTTTCAACGAGATTTAAAGGGACATTAAATCTTATATATCTTTTTTTTATGATTCAACTATTTATAAATATCAGTAGTGCTACCAATCAGATGTCATGAAATGCCAAAACAAGAACTACACCAAAGATAAAAATCACTGGCTGACAGTCTGATAGCTCTATTAGTGTGACCTTAAATACATAAAAGGCCATATCAATTACTATAACTCTGCCATATAAGGAATAGATATTTAGGAAATGGATTGATATTGTCTATTTCTCCCCTGGAACAAGAGCCATTAAAAGAACAGTGTTTTTCTCCAGATTTTATGAGGAATTTGTTTTCACAGAAGTGTTCAAATTGAAAATCTCTGGAGAGCAAGTGAGCATTGTCAGGCCCAACAGACCATGTGAAGGCAGACAGGGATCAAGCACAACTGTTGAGTACAGTCTACACTGGAGTGACAGGGGTGAACCAGGTCATTGCCCTGAACCCTGCCTTTGTTATCTCTCTACTTCTCTGGAAGGCTGACTTCACTGAGGACTCAAGCTCCTGGAGCCCAAACAGATGGAGACTATGTGCTTAAATTGTCTAACTGCTTTCCTTCACCTTTATCACTGCCTTTCTTTCTGGATTCCTCTCTTGGCTCCTCTTTCCCAGTTCTGGAAAACTCTCATTCCCACTCTTCTGGACCCCGTCCCCCCACCCCCACTGAAGACACAGGTATCTTTTGTCTGGGAGACAAAATGTATCTTTTGTCTGGGAGAGCTTCTTCCCAGACTTGAATCCTATCCCCAAATCCAAGGTAATAATCTCTATTTGCTGCCTGCTTAGAGACAATACTGACCATTGTCTGGAGGGCCTCCAGTGTCCCTCACTGACCAGATGCCTTCGTATGGACAGCTGCTCCCAAAGCCATGCACCTCACCCCGTCACCAGTCTCAGCCGCCTGATCAGTCACTCGCTGATCTACCTTAACATCCACAGAGCACCCACTCTGCCTCTTTTACAGACCATGTCTCTCCAGAATGATTTTTTCTTCCACTCTCTGAGGTGAGTGTACACACCCTTAACCTACTCTCTTAATAAGGGTAACAATATTACATGGAGCGGTTCCTACTGTCAAGGTTCAAAGCCATGGGCTACATGAAAAGAAAGTTACTAAGACAACACATCTATGATTTCCTGATATCCCAGATATGTGTATTAGGAAAACAGAGATGATACAAGAGAGGCTGGGAATGATTTTGTCCCCTCTACAAATCATTAAGTAAGCATTTCTGAGTGGACAGAGGAGAGTTGAGCTCATTACAGAGTGAGATAGAAACCAACTACAGTTAATGGTAAAACTAATGAACTATAAAGTCACTTCCCCATCATTTCCTTGAGGTATAAAATGAAGACGTTGGGTTAGGTCATCTCTCAGGCCTCCTTAAGCTCTAAAATCATCTATGATCTGCAGAAAGTGGCTCGATTTAAACTGGCATTTTACATTAAACATACAAAAACTTATTGACAATAGTATGTACTTTTTGGGGGTGCCATATAGAATCAGCATAGCTAAAACATGAAGTTTTATTTATTTATTTATTTATTTATTTATTTATTTATTTACTTATTTATTTACTTACTTATTTATTTTTAAATGTTCATATCTTTATTATTGACATAGTATACACACACAAGTGGGGGAGGGGCAGAGACACAGAGGGAGACAGAGAATCCAAAGCAGGCTCCAGGCTCTGAGCTGTCAGCACAGAGCCCAATTTGGTGCTTAAACTCAAGAACTGTAAGATCATGACATGGGCCAAATTCAGACGCTTAACCACTGAGCCACCTAGGTGCCCCCAAACATGAGGTTTTAAAGAAACATGGAGGAAGATGCTTAAAAATCAGGAAGCCAAAACTTAAGCTCAATTTGCAGAGTACCCACAGGGTCTGAATAATAAGACACCTTAATCCACAAAATATTTAACAAATTCAAATTCATAACCATTTGTTTATCAACCTATTTCCAGAGCCAAAGTGTGGTGGAGGTTATAAATGCCATATTATATAGAAATGCACTATCATTTAGGAAGTGATGTCATAAAGCTAAGGCCATAAAGCCAACTGGACAATGCCAGCAACATGTTGTAAGAACACAGGGCTCCCTCTCCCTGATCATAACTGAATGGGCCCGATTTCCAGTCATTCATGTTTTCAGGAACATACTTTTCCCTTTCAAAATGTCTTTAACAGTTATGAACAACTTGTTTTCGATACAAATACCTAATGTGTTTTTCTACCAGATTTGTTCATTATGGAATAATGTACATCAATTTCATGCATAATTTGCACTTTTATAGCTGAAACATCAAGAAGAAACATTATCATTATGTGTTGATTTACAAAGCAAAAAAGAAAAATCATTTTTAATTCAAGCTCAGGCCCATGTTTATCAGGCCAGCGAGAACTGTGAATTCTTAACAGATAGCACACTACTTCCCCAAGGGGCCGTCTCTTCCCCACAAGTCTCCACTCGTGCCTGCTGGCTGCTGCATAGGGCAGGATCGCTAGGCATCGACAGCTGACCCTCTGCCTGTAAGAGCAGAAGCTGCGCTCTAAAACAGGTCAGCAAACAATGACCTGTGGGCCATATGCATCTCACTGCTTGTTCCTGTTCGGCTCCTGAGCTAAGAAGGGTTATTACATTTTCAAACAGTTTACAGAAAGCAATAAAAAGAAAAATATTTCAAGACATGTGCAAATTATATGAAATTCAAGTTCCAGTGTCCAGTAAATGAAGTGTGCGACATAGCCAGACTCATTTGTTTACATGTTGTCTATGTCTGCTTAATGCTCTAACATAAAGTCAAAATGTTGCAACAGAAACCATACAGCCCACAAGCTATATTTACTATCTGGCCCATTAGAGAAAAAGTTTGCCAACCTCTTCCCTAAAACATCTAAGACACTACCTTGTTGCCCCATGGACAGCAACAGTATTCCACTCAGCAGATCCAAATGTCTTCTGTTTCTCATGCATTTCTCACCCCTGATGCAAAGTCAAATCTCAAAGTCAACACTCTGCTTTAACACAAAAGTCGTCTACAAAAATACCTTTGTTTTCTTTCTATACCTTCTGCCACAGCTTTTCAGTCTCAGTTACTTGCTTAAAAACTGATGTCTCTGGTTTTTCTCCCTGTTTCCTTCTTTGCAGGGAGCCCATCACCCTGATTATCCTATTTAATCCTCTCTGTTCTTCTCTGTCCCTAAACCCACCAGATTTCTTCATAGTGCACAGTGAGGATTTATTTTCTGTCTGTCTCTCCCACTAGAGGATAAACTCAATGAGGCTGGGGTCTTATGTTTCTATTCACCATCGTGTAGTGTTGCTCTTTTAAAAGTATCTAGTACGCTTAGCACTAAGTGGAAATTGCTTAACAAAATACTGAAAGACTAACTGAATGAATAAACGAATGAATGAACGAGCAAATAAGGCTAAATGAACCAGGCAGGATAAAAGCTTAAAAAGGAGTTTTTGAAAGCACACTCTTTCTCCCCTCAAAAAGATCTACTTTATCTGAACACTGGCTACTTACTACTCACAGAACACTGACCATGGACCAGACACTATGCTCAGTCCTTTACCTCCTGTGGCTGCTATAACAAATTACCACAAAATGAGTGGCTTGAAAAAACAGAAATGTATCCTCCCACAGTTCTGAAGGCCATAAGTCTGAAATCAAGACACTGATAGGGCCACACTCCTTCTAGAATCTCTAGGGGAGATTTCATTCCTTGTCTCTTCCAATTTCTGGTGGCTACTGGGGCTCCTTGGCTTGTGTGTGCATCACTTCAATCTCTGTTTCTGTCTTCATATGGCCTCCTTTTCTGTGTGTCTGTGCCTTTTCCTCTTCTGTCTCTTATAAGGACACTTGCCATTGGATTTAGGACACATCAGGTTAACCTAGGATGATCTCATTTCATGATACTTAACTTAGATCTGCAAAGACCTTTTGCAAATGAGGTCACAGTCATAGGTTCCAATGATTAGGACATTGACATATCTTTTGGAGGATACTATTCAATTCATTACATTTAGCACCAGGATATTAGTACATTTATGATTTCATTTAAGTTCTCCAAGAGCCTTGAGAGTTACTACCATTTCACAGATAAGAAAACTCTAATGAAAGAGTGAAAAGGCTAGCATTTGAAACTAAGTCTGTTGGAATTTAAGACTATGCCCTTAACCACTACAGAATTTTACTGTCTACAAAGCCAACTGGGTCACTTCCTGAATTGCCTAATTTGCAGGTGGAATATACCAGAGTCCCAAGCCACCACAAAATTCCTTCATTTCCTTTCACCCACTTACATATCCAGATGATCCACCTGGAGTGCAAAACAAGAGGCAATTTTTCAGGTTACCAGGAAACTCCCAGTTGTCCTCAGGGCTAATCTGACACTGTGAGCCACCTTCTCTAAAATGAAGTACCTGTTTCTCTTAGTGAACTTTGCTAAATGCTTCCTGATGTCTATGGCAAATTAAATTCCCTGTGTATCTACCACTGTTGAGCAGTGTGTATGAGAAATTCTAAAGAGAATGTCTTCTTTACTTCACTCCAGAGATTCTAAAAATGTATGAATTACTTTTCTTTTCTTTTTTTTTTTTAATTGGGATGCAAATGACACTAAGGCATCTCACACGGCCACAAGGAAGTAGGACATAAGGAAGGAATTCTTCTCTGGTCACTTTGAATTAGAACATGCCAGTGACCCTCGAGGGACTATAAACTGTGGGCATTTCTCCAAACCCTTTCAAATTGCTTGGCTCAAAACTCACATAAAGTTAGTTCCTTGTGAAAATCCCCCTCCTAGTGGCCTGAGAGAATTAATATACTTCCAAAAGTAAACAAGTCGCTCCTTTCTGCAGCTGAATCAGAACCGTTATATATCATGCCAACTCAAAGGGAAAATACAGTCAAGGAAATGGAGGGGTCAAAAGCCAACCACCTGGAAATTTATGTCAGTTTTTAATGCTTAGGCTCCTTCACCGCAAACAAATATCACACTTTAATACCGCTGCCCAATAAAGGAAAACCTTCGACTTGTGGGCTTATGGAAAAAGCAGAATGAAATAGCAGCATTCATGTGAGAGTCAAAACCTATCCTGAACTTTGGTGAAGAATAAAAAGGCTTTCATGCTATGTCTTTTACCTCTGCTGAAGCTGGGGCTCAGAGTGACACTATGGACAGGAAACCGACAATGATTGAGCAACTTCTCCTTACCTGATTGTTCCATAGGTTTTATATCACTGATCCTTTACCACTACCCTTGAAAGTAGGCAAAATGCCCTCATTTAGAGTTGAGGACACTGAGGCTCAGAAAACCTAATGACTTACCAAAGCTCAAGTAGTTAATTAGCGATTTGGGGTAAACCAAAGATATTCCCAAATGCCAAGCTTACCTAAATCAACTTTTTCTTTCCTGCTCCTGCCAGCATATTCTAAACATATGCTTTTAAAATAATGACACACTAAATCTTGCAATCAAGTTATTAAAGCATTCTGGTAAGTCTGCAAATGTCATGCTGTTTTCACTAAAGATGACCAGGATATGACATTGTCTCCTCCTATTACGCCCAGCCAGCAGACTGACTGTCAAATACCCACTGCTGTGATCTGTTTAGCAAGGTCAGCTGCTTGATTGCTATGAATAATTGGATGCCATTAATAATGGTCAGCTCCAGGATATAGGAAAGTGGTCAAGCGTGATAATTGTATTTTGAATTCCAGCAGATTATTTCCTGGGGAGCAGGAAGACAACCACTATATGGAATACAGTATTCCTAAGTTCAACAGAGATAACTCTTTCCCTAAAGGTGAAGGGGACAAATGAAGGGCTCTCTTAAAAACATGTGTGACCACCTCTGAAAAGAAATATGGAAGTCAACATTTTGCAAGATGTGGCTAATATTGGGAGGCCTGACCATTACTAAATGTCTTCAGCAGTTAACTTTCTTATTCTGTCATTCAGATTATTACTAGAGCTTTATATATTGGAGGGGTGGGATGTCACTGTCTAAATTCGGAAGCACCAGTGAGGTCAGATCAATGGCTATTTAGGAAATCTATTCCAGTTGATAGTCATCTGAAAGGTCAAGCATAAATCTTTTGCTGTTTAATGTGTATTAAATGTCCAAAATATATTAAAGGCTGTGACTACCACAAAATAATGATATAGAACAACATTATTATCTTTTTTAAAAAGCTTGTCAAAGAATAAAGGCTTAAAAAAAAAACCTTCTGGAACATAAGAATAAAAAAATGAGAAACTAAAGAGATTATAAAAAGTCATATTCTACAATTATGTGAAAAGGAAAAGCTGAAAACTATCTTAGAGAAAGGTAATAGACTAGGGTTTGGGTGGTAAATAAAGAGCAAAAAAAATCATACAAAAATGCAATAACTTAATAGCAATAAGGCATGCTTTACTATAACACCCATCAGCTATTGGTTTCAGACTTCAATATGGAAACTTTCTTCCACTGGCCAGCCATGTGAGCGAACAAAATTAAACTTAAAACTTACCACAGCAGAAGTATAAGTGAAGGAAAAGCAATGGGAACATGGAGTCAGGATACAACCGCTTGAAGCCGTAAGTATTCAGCACATGTTTCTTGTCAGCTTTTCCATTATCTGGAACTACTACAAGATGGACCGTTGGGCCAATTTTTTCAAGAGTATTCAGTGTTTTGATCAACTCTGAAATGAAAAGACAAACAAATGGACTTTTGACACAATATAAAAGCCAAAACTATAAAACTTTCATAAAAAAAAAAGATAGAGTAAGCTCTCATGACTTTGGGTGAAACAATGGTTTCTTAGATATGATACCAAAAAGACAGGTAACAAAAGGAAAAAAATGTATAAATTGACCACGTCAAAATTAAAAACTTTTGTGCAGCAAATGATACCATCAAGAAAGTAAAAAGACAACCCAAAGAATGGGAGAAAATATTTGCAAAGCATATAGATAGATAGATAGATAGATAGATAGATAGATAGATAGATATGATGAAGGATTCATATCTCAATACAAATAGCCAAAAAGCAGAAACAATCCAAATGTCCATTAACTGATGAATGGATAAATAACATGTGGTATATCCATACAAAGGAATATTATTCAGCCATAAAAAGGAATGAAGTACTGACATATGCTACAATATGTCTGACTCTTAAAAACTATATAAGTGAAAGAAGCCAGTCAAAAGGCCAAATATTAAAAAAAAAAAAGAGGTTACAGTGGGAGAGAGCCAAAGCATAAGAGACTGTTAAAAACTGAGAACAAACTGAGGGTTGATGGGGGGTGGGAGGGAGGGGAGGGTGGGTGATGGGTATTGAGGAGGGCACCTTTTGGGATGAGCACTGGGTGTTGTATGGAAACCAATTTGACAATAAATTTCATATATTAAAAAAAAGGCCAAATATTGTACAAATTCTTCTATTAGAAATGTCTAGAATAAGGAACCTTACAGAGACAGACAGTAAATTAGGGGTTGCTTAGGGCTAGGGAAAAGGAGACACAAGGGAAAAAGGGATTTAATACTAATGGGTATAAGGGGTTTTTTCAGGGGGTATGAAAATGTTATAAAATTAGTTCATGCTGGTGGTTGCATAACTCTATGAATGTATTAAGAAAAATTAAGTTGTGCACTTTGAATGAAGATGAATTGTAGGCATGTGAATTATATCTCAGCAAATTCAAAGGTATTTTAAAAAATAACAAAAACAAAGAAAAATACTGATAGGCATAGGCTGCTTCCCTAGTGACAAAATCATTTTATTTTTAGACTGGGGATCCAGAAGGGAGATTAAACTTGCACAAGCCCCACAATGAGCTAGCAACTAGGCAGAATCCCCAAGATCTCTGCCTCCATGCCACTGGAAAATTTCTTACTCTTTATGGTCTTTTTCAGGGGGTAGGGGATCTTTTCCTCTCAGTGACAATAGCCTTATGACTGATGCATTTATCCAGAAGAATTTCCATCAGCTAATGAAACGAGAGGACACCATAACCTACAGGAGGTAGGTAATATCAGTCTAGCAGGAGTCTTTTTTCTTAGATAACAGTAAAGAACTTCTAAAAGGCCCCCAGACTTGAGCAAGGTCTAACTAGTTCCCTGAAAGGAGAATCAGATGGAAGCATGTAAGATTTTTAGTCATGAGAAAATTATTTGATTAGGTGATGATCAGTTTACAGAAATAAGGACCTGGTCCTTACTGGATGGCTCAGTCGGTTAAGCATCCAACTCATGGATTTGGCTCAGGTCATGTCTCAAGGTTCCTGAGGTCGAGCTTGAGATTCTCTCTCTCTCTCTCTCTCTCTCTCTCTCTCTCTCTCTGCCCCTTCCCCACCATTGCATTCTCTCTCTCTCTCTTAAAAAAAAAAAAAAAAAAAGGAAGAAGCATCCAGAACCCAGATTTCTCCATCTTAGTTATGCCTCACAGGCTAATAAGCAAGAGACTAAAAGTTGGCCAGGGTCAACTTTTTCACTTTTTCCCTTAAATTAGCACCTTTTTTCCATAGGGAACATTCATTTCCTCTCAAAACTGCCTTTAAGCCCAAATGAGCCAGGGCAACAAAAAAGGAAAGATCCTCATCCCAGTTGCAATATTTTCAGAACCTTAAAAGATTTTATTTTAAAATCAGAAAATAAGACAATACCTTATATATCAATGGCTTCCTCATTTGCACAAAGGAGAAAGAGAACATCACTTACTTAGAGAAGTCAGTGGAAATGTAGTACATGCCCAAGTAAGAAAGTGTATCAGAGAAGTGTGTGTGTGTGTGTGTGTGTGTGTGTGTGTGTGTGTGTGAGAGAGAGAGAGAGAGAGAGAGAGAGAGAGAGAGAGAGAGGTGTGGGGAGGTAATGAGGGGGTTCAGGGAGAACTAAGGCTGAACTTCAGAGCCTGAGAGGATTTAAAAGGTTTTCTAGAACAGATAAAAAATGACACAAAAGCGCCTTATGCTTGAAAAGAAAGCATACAACAAATGGAAGAATGGAAAGTTTATGTTCTCACTACTGTGCTCCAGGCTTAAGAAGAAATTTAATAATTACAGCTTTCAGGATTTTTTTGCTCTTATGCCAGTTATTTTATTTATAATAAATTTTTCAATTCTCAAGTTCCTATTGCCCTTGTTCTCTTTTACTTCTACTTGAATTATTTTTATTTCTTCTTATAAAATAAAAATGTATCTTGAAGAGAACACTAACAAGCCTTGAGACTGAGTCAATTAACCAGTAACATATCCCTGCCAATTTTCCAACCACTACAAATTCTTCCACACATGAGGAGAAAAGGTGAGAACAGAGGTCAACAGTATATACAGCTCCATGTTTTATTCATCTTTCCAGAATGGTGGGAATATTAACTAATTACCCTACACTATGCCTCTGTAGGATAAGAAAAGTAATCCAGCTGTGCCCTACTTTAAGAAAAACTAAAAATGGCTTATAAAAATCAAAATCTATCAAAATATAAATAATAAAACACAAAACATATTCATAGAAGGATCTGAGATTAGGTAACATTTTAAAAAGAATGCTTGAGTACATTTAAAATACGACTTCATTTCTAAAATTTGAATTACTCTTTTACCAAAACCCATTATTTAAAAATCCAAATTTATAAAGGCAGATGCATTAGGGGGTTAATTGTTAAATTCATAAAAAGATTTCCTTAAACAGCATGCCACCTCCACCTCCCTCCTCCATATAATAAAAATATGATTTGATTTGCCAGCAATTGATCAAATGCAAATTCAAGGAAACAGCAATTGTTAGAGCTATATATGCCTGTATTTGTCTTGCTATTTCTGTGGGTAAATAGGAAAATTGAAGATCTGAGCAATTAAATAGTCATTCTGAGATTAAAGTTTATAATTAGGTTTTCCTAGTTCCCTGTCTATAAAATATCTATCTGTATATAATACTAATACACAAATAGACACAAGTTACGCATACTAATGGAAAAAGCAGAGAAACATGAACTCAAGAGTGGATAGTTCCAAAATTATTTCATATTAGTTTTTGCCTGTATTTTATTTGCTTTAACAGTACAAAGAAAGGCATTTAAAATCTAATTTTCATGCATATAAATTGAAGTTCAGTAACATTAAGCAGAATGTCTATGAGAAGTAGATCTAGGAATAGAACCCCAACACATGCTATAATCTAAGGGGAATTCTTGAGAAAATATCATGGAGGGTGACAAAAGGCAATTATCAGATTTTAAGTGATCAAAGCAAAATTAAATTAAAGATTTTAAGGGTAGGGCACTATATATTGCTGCTTTTCAAACAAACAAATTTCATTTTAAAATGGAACCTTCCGGGGCACCTGGGTGGCTCAGTGGGTTAAGCATCTACCTTCAGTTCAGGTCACGATCTCACAGTTTGTGGATTCGAGCCCCGTGTCCAGCTCTGCGCTGACAGCTCAGAGCCTGGAGTCTGCTTCGGATTGTCTCCCTCTCTCTGCCCCTCCCCAACTTGTGCTTGCTCTCTCTCTCTCTCTTTCTTTTTCTCTCTCTCTCTAAAATAAATAAACATTAAAAAAAAAATTTTTAATGGAACCTTGATGTACCTGGGTGGCTCAGTTGGCTACGCATCCAGCTCTTGATTTTGGCTCAGGTCATGATCTCACAGTTCATGAGTTCAAGCCGAGTCAGGCCCAGAACTGACAGCGCAGAGCCTGCTTGGGATTCCCTCTCTCTCTTCATTTCTCTCTCAGCCCCACCACTGCTCCTCTGCTCTCTTTCTCTCTCTCCCTCCCTCTCTCCCTCTCTCTTTCTCTCTCTCTGCCTCTCAAAATAAATAAATAAACTATAAAAACAAATAGAACCTCAAGGGATGCCTGGGTGGCTCAGTCAATTAAACATCTGACTCTTGATCTCAGGTCTTGATCCTAGGGTCGTGAGTTCAAGCCCTGCATTGGGCTCCATACTGGGTGTGAGGCCTACTTAAAAAATAAAATAAAATAAAATAAAATAAAATAAAATAAAATAAAATAAAATAAAATAAAACCTCACAAATTATCTGTACCTCCAGCATTCCTTTGATCAGCCTGAGACTGACTTTTTACAAGGACTAAAGAAGAATTTATTGGCCAGTTTGCATTTCTGCTTTTGTAGGCAAAACATATGACCATAGACTTCTTCTGTCTAGTCTATAAGGCCCCAGATACTGCAGAGCCCCTTAGGAGATCATAGCCAGGGCATAAAGACACTTGTGCAAGCATCGTCAGCTTCCAAAACAATCTTTAAAATACTACTCAAGGAAAGAAATACATAATATAAATTCCATTAAGATGGATCATCAAAAGTCCAGAGAACCTGAAGCTTATAGCAATAGGGTGGTATGTCTAATCAACAAGAAAGCAATGTAACCAATTTAAAACTGAATATATGACCATATCCCAGACAATTCCACAGCAGTCAAACACGGAGTTTCATATAAGATTCTAATCTTGACTAAGAATTTTATCTTATTAATGCTCTCCGTGTCTAGTAATCAAGTCTGACAAGGCCAGGTAAAAGGGAATATATTTCTTGATAAAAGAGGAGCATGGGACTAAATAACACAAGTGGATAAAATTGCTTCTAACAATCTATTTAAAGATTCCATTAAGTAATGCTGGTTAGTTTTGATTCTTGATAATGGAGCTACATAGGAGTTCCACATGAATGTGAAATGATTAAAAACAATGCTCTCAGACAATGAGTATTAAAGCTGGTCATGCTAGTGGAAAACAGACAAGGGACCTTTCTTTGGTGGAACTGAAACACTGAGACTGAATATACATATGGGGTATTCTATGAGAAGGAAGCTATGGTTGAATGGATATTTAAAAAACAAAACAGTGCTGTGAATAGGGACAGCCATCCATGTAATTTTTGTCAAGACAAATGGACTGATTAAAGCTGTTAGATATTGTGATAATACAAAAGGGGAGCCAGTAAGAAGATTCACTAGGCTCAAATGAATAATAAAACTGAAAATGAACAAAGATTATAACATCACTTCAACAAATGGAGCTAATAATAATGCTCTTTGTGTCCATAGCACCTTTTATCTTAGCAGTTCAGAGCATTTCACAGAACCACTGAATCATGACTTCTACAGTTGAAAGTGACCAGAAAGATAATCTACTCCAAACACATACTCAGGCTTCTGTCTGTACTGCAACATCTCCCACACACAATCACACAACCTATTTGATCCCCTCTGGTAATTTCATTTCCTCCTGAGTATACCATTTCAGATCCATATTGACAAAAATCTAGAATATTCGTATTTGTCATTTGCTTTGCACTGAGGCATATAGGAAAGTTTCTCATCATGCAGGGCTGTGAGGTCACAGCTCAAGAGAACAGGAGAGTAAGAGAAATTGACAAAACGTTTTGAGGCAGAAAACAAGAAGGTGGTAACTGACTTTGAGGACCTTAGAAAGTTTGAAACCTAATTCTATTAGATGATAGATGATTGAGAGCCAAAAGAAAGACTATTTGCACCTCAGGATTCTGGAAAGGCTCAGGAATTGTGATAGCTCTGGTGGTGGTTATCAGATGGTGGTTATCAACACATGTACAGGGCAAGGAGGAATGCTAAAACTCGGTACAAGGAGAAGCCAGATCTCTGGAACCCTTCTCCCATTTTCATAGCCAAAAAACTGTATTTAAAACTGCACCGAGTGCCTAGTATGTGCCAGGCATTGTTCTGGGAACTGTGGCTATGGAAGTAAACAAAACATAAAAACCTCAGCTCTCAGAGGTTAAATGTTGGAGAAAGGCTGCATAAAAATAAAAAAGGAGGGGCTCCTGGGTGGCTTAGTCGGTTAAGCGTCCGACTTCAGCCAGGTCACGATCTCGTGGTCAGGGAGTTCGAGCCCCGCGTCAGGCTCTGGGCTGATGGCTCAGAGCCTGGAGCCTGTTTCCGATTCTGTGTCTCCCTCTCTCTCTGCCCCTCCCCTGTTCATGCTCTGTCTCTCTTTGTCCCAAAAATAAATAAACGTTAAAAGAAAACTTTAAAAAAAAATAAAAAAGGAAAGAAAGAAAGAAAGAAAGAAAGAAAGAAAGAAAGAAAGAAAGAAAGAAAGAGAAGAAAGAAAGAAAGAAAGAAAGAAAGAAAGAAAGAAAGAAAGAAAGAAAGAAAGAAAGAAAAGGAAAGAAGTAATAAGGCAAAAAGTAATAAAGTAACATCAGATGGAGACATATAACAGGAGAAAAAATAAAGCAGGGATAGTAGACATGAAAACAAAGGGGAGAGAGGTAGTTTATATAAGGTGGTCAGAAAGGCTTTCCTGAGGGTGACAGTAGAGCAGCAATCTGAGGAAGTTGAGGTGAGTATCTGAGGAAACTTCCAAACAGTGGGAAGAGTAATTGGAAAGGCCTGAAGAGGGACTAAGTGACCTCATTATTTGTGGGATAGTGAGAAGACACTCCCATGAGGAGACCAAGTTGGCCCGGGTAGGGTGAGCAGGGTGGGGAATGGTAGGAAATGGGATCTAGAGGTAACAAAGGAGCAGGAGGGAGTCAGGGAGTGCATCATAAAGCCTTGTAAGTTATTTTTAGGTTCGGACATTTGCTCTGAGATAGATGGATGCCACTGGAGAGTTTTGATAGAGGAGTGAAATATACCCTGACTTATAATGGTTAGGGAATTCCCATTTAAAAAATCAGACTTATGGGGCACATGGTTGGCTCAGTTGGTTAAGCATCCAGTTCTTGGTCTTGGCTCAGGTCATGATCTCACAGTTGGGATCAAGCCCCACATTTCGTTCTGCACTGACCACATGGAGCCTCCCTCTCTCTCTGCCCCTCTGCCACCCATTCTCTATCTCTCAAAATAAATAAATTTAAAAGAAATAGTTTAAAAACTCAGACTTAATGCCATACAAACCCATCAGTAAAAAAGCCCCACCTATCACACATAGAGCTTCTGTTTTTGTCAGTCTGGGCTGCTATAAGACTATCGACAGGGTGGCTTAAACAACAGAAATTTATTTCTCATGGTTCTAGAGGCTGGGTAGTCAAAGTGCTGGCTGATCCAGTTCCTGGTGAGAACACACATCCTTCCTGACTCCTCACACAGCAAAGACAGGAAAAGGAGGAGAAGGCTCTCTGGTGTCTCTTCTTATAAGGGCACTAATCTCACCCTGAAGGCTCCACCCTCATAACCTAATACCCTCCCTAAGGCCCCATCTCTAAATAACATCATGTTGGGGATTAAGGCTTCAACATATGAATTTGAGGTGGGGACGGGAGGACACAAAACTATACTCCATAGCAATTTCCAGTTGGTCTTTTAGCTCCTCACTCTAAAATATGGACACCCGAGGATCAACAAATATTTTTTAAAAGGCTTTTAGATGAAAAAGATAAGCTAAAATAAATAAACCTTAAAAAAGAATCTCAGAATAGGATTAATCTGATGACCAAAAACAAATGTTAAAAACTTCAAAATAAATTTCATAAAAGAATCAAATTATAACATCTATGAAAGAAGAATAGGAGGGACCCCTCCAATAGAGGGACAAGGTGTTTCCAGAAAATAAAAAAATGAGAGGCAAAAGTTATAACTCAGTAAAAAAGTAGGAAATACACCTGAAAAAAATTCCCTACCAACTTAAAAAAAAAAAAAGGAATGTAAAATAACAGAGGACTAATACAATGAGAAAAAATTAGTCATTCAGTCCAGGAGATCAAGCACTTAACTAAAAGCAAGGAAAACAGAGGGGGGAACAAAAATGATCAAACAAATGATAGAAGTTACAGCTTCTATTAGGTGTTAAGGACTAAGTTTCCATATTGAAAAGGCTCTCGACTGCCAAAGAACTGAATGGAAAAATAGGTATGGGGAGAAAAGAGCTGTAAGTCTTCCTCCAAAGGAGAAAGTCAACAAATAGTTAAAGTTGAATATTGAAAAGTGAAGAAATAGCAGTAGGTAAGGCATGTTATTTGAAAATCACATGGTAAATGCCAAGAGAAACAGTAAGCAGGAAGCATATCACCCATTCTGGCTTTACCTTTGCACTTACCCTATTTCCTCAGGGATATTTTAAACTTTATAGAAAGAACCCAGAACCAGAGTGCATCTACCAGTTTGGGGGTGGGTAGGCTAGCCACCTAATCTCTCTACTTCAGGGACCTACTAGGCCAGAAATTAACTCTTACCATATACAGCCATCCAGGCCTTCCTAAAGAAGGAATAAATGTCTAAATACACAAACTAACCTTACACTTAAAGGAATGGAAAAAGAATAGCAAATAAAGCACCAAAACAAACAGAAGAAGGGAAATAATAAAGATTAGAGCAGAAATCAATGATATCAAAATTTAGAAAAAGTAGAACAGATCAATGAAACCAGGAGCTGGTTCTTAGAAAGAATTAACAAAATTGATAAACCCCTAGCCATATTTATCAAAAAGAAAAAGGAAAGGACCCGAATAAATAAAATCATGAATGAAAGAGGAGAAATCACAAACAACACCGCAGAAACACAAACAATAATAGGAGAATATTATAAGAAATTATATGCCAACAAATTGGGTAATCTAAAAGAAATGGAAAAATTCCTAAAAACATATAAACTACCAAAACTGAAACAGGAAAAAGTAGAAAATTTGAACAGACCCATAACCATTAAAGAAAATGAATCAGTAATCAAAAATTTCCTGAGGTCAGTAAATAGAATATAGGGCATCTGTGACCTTGAATGCTTAAAAAAAATAAATATTTAGTTTTACTAACATCTGACTGAAATTTAGTATGTTATTTAATTATGAATAAATAAAAAAACTCACAGTGAAACCAATAGTACCTTACTCTGTCACCAACAGAAATCATAGATATTTTCGTATCATATTACACTCGGCACAGATATCTTAAAATATGTTCATGCCACTTTAATATAATGAAATTATTAGACCCATCACTAGATCTTATTTACTTAACACGTTACTTAATATGTTAATTAAAAAGCACATATAGTGGCATATCATGTTTGTTTCTTAATATGTGGATAGCATATTTCAATATAATTGGGTTTCTTTGTAGCTTTATGTATCTCAATTTATAGTTCACCTGCCTTCCAAGATAAATATAGTACATAAGGGCATATAGTACCAAAAGAGGAAGAGGAAGGAGGAGGAGGAGGAGGAGGAGGAGGAGGAGGAGGAGAAGGAGGAGGAGGAGGAGAAGGAGGAGGAGAAGGAGGAGAAGGAGGAGGAGGAGGAGGAGGAGGAGGAGGAGAAGGAGAAGGAGAAGGAGAAAGAGATTAGGCAGCTAGAAGCTATCTTCAGGGCTTATGGACTTTGGGAGTACATTGCACAGGACCATTGTGTATACAGTCCTGCAAAAGAAAGGACATTCAGATATATACAATGATGGTCCTCATAAAATAGAACTTAATTAATTCTGTGCTGCTACCAGGGAGTCAGGGAACCAGAGATCCCTACTAGAGGGCTATGGCATCCAATGCAGCCAACATCCACAGAGGGAAGCAGACAAGACTTGGGCTCTCATCATCATGGACACATGGGTGAACAAGCACAAATGAGCATATCTTGTCACTCCACCCAATCCTTGTCATCACATGCTCCATTGTTCATTTGCTACTTCTTCACATTAAATAAGAATTATCTCCTCCATGTCCTCAAAACCTGCTACCATCTACAGCACTTTTTGACTGTGTCTCACTTTCCTTTTTTTTTTCATCCTGTCCCCATTACTCCTTTGATCCCCCAGGTTTCCTGCATTATACCTCTGACTTCTTATTCTCCCTGCTTCACCCATAAGTGATGCTTACAGCCATCATCTGTTCTGTGGGAGCAAGCTACATTAACATCTACAGATGTCCCCAAACCACACTAGCTGCCCTGAAACAGGTGTCATCAGAGTACAGAAATGAGGTGAAGCAGGTGGAGATAGCATAGCCCCTTCTGGAATCCTCTGGTGGGTGAGTCTGGCTCATAGCAACTGTCTCAGGCAAGCAGTAAATATCTGCTAGCCTCCTGTTCATATGCCAGCTTCAGGTCTCCCTCCCATCATAGCTTTTAAATTCTGATAACTAGAGGAGTTTATAAGCAGACAATGAAATCAGTGCCCAGAAAATATAATTGGAACAGGCTGAATTTGCATGGAGAAAAGAGCACCTATTGAAGGAAAACATAAACTGCCTCCCTTATTAGAAGGGAAGAAAGAAGAGTTGGTGGAGGAGGGAAGGAAAGGGGTAATTAATAAAGGAAGCTGCAAATTCACTCCTCATTAGAACATTATCCAGATTATCTGAACAATGAAGAAACAAGACAGGCAATGACAGACAAGTGGTCCAAGTTTCTTTACACACTAAACATGAGTTAGCTACAAGCAAAGCTTAAGTAGGTCTGTATTTCTACAAATATTCTAATTTTCTGGTACAGCAGTTCTTCAAAAACCAATTTTTAATTGACCACTCCACAGAATATGTTGCCTCCTTCTGCCTCATAGGAAGATACTCATGGTGAAGAGAGACACAAAATTACCACTGTTGAAAGTGTTATATGTACCCCCACAAAATTATGATTTACAGATGTCAATCAGACCTTGTTATTCTCCACATAACACCTTCTAAGAAAGTCATCTTGCACTGAAAATAAATGCCAATGTCCTTTCCCCACTGTACCAGACCTCCTGTGATCTGGCCCTTGTTGACTCCTCCCATCTTGTTTTGGCCACTGCCCCCCTCTTACTCATGGCATCTAGCCACTGGCCTTTCTGTTCCTCAAACAAATTACATTTCCCCACCCAGGGTCTTTGATTTTACTATTCTTCTGCCTGGACTATCTAATTTCCAAATTTTTCCACCATTAACCCTATCTGTAATGGTTCACTTTGTGTGTCAACTTAACTGCGATAAGGGATGTTCAGAGAACTGCTAGACTATTATTTCTGTGTGCCTGTGAGGATGTTTTAGGAGGAGGTTAGCTTTTGAATCAGTAGACTAAGTAAAGAGCATCTACACCAACGCAAGTGGGCATCATGCAATCCATTGAGGGCCTAAACAGAACAAAAATGCAGAGGAAGGATAAATTTGTTCTCTTGTTTCAACCAGGATATCCATATTCTCTTGCCTTTTTGACATCAGCACTCCTGGTACTGAGGCCTTGGACTGGACCTTATGCCACTGGTTCCTCTGGCTATCAGATCTTTGGGTTTGTATTAGAATTACATCATCATTTTACTCTCCTGGGCCTCCAGCTTGCAGATGGCAGACTGTGGGACTTTACAGCCTCCATAATCATGTGAGCCAGTCCTTCATAATACATCTCTTTCTCTTTCTCTTTCTCCCTCTCTTTCTTTTTTTTTTTTTTGTTTTCTTTCTTTCTTTTTCTTTCTTCCTTTCCTTTATTTCTTTTCTTTCTATCAGTCCATCCATCTATCCATCCATCCATTGTATTGGTTCTATTTATCCGGAAAACCCTGACTAATACACATTGTCATCATTCAGGTTTTAGCTTATAGGTCATAATACTAAAGAGGTCTTCCCTGAAGTACCAAATTAATGCTACCCACTCTCAGTCTCCCTCTATCCTACTACCTTACTTCATTTTCTTCAGAGCACCAATCTTGCATTAAATTCTTATTTCTTTGCTTATCTTCTTCTGTGTTCTCCATATAAGCAAGGATCTTATCATCAGTCTTTCCTACAACCATTAGAAGAGCACCCAGCACAGAATAAGCATAAAATACATATTTTTGTGGATTGGGTTAATTTTAAATGACTGTACTTGCTTAGAATGAGTCAATAGTATAACCTGTTTGTCAAGCTCTTACAGTTGGAGCTTAAACCAGGTCAGCACACAGGCACTCACAGGCCCAGAAGGAATCTTCTTTCTAGAGCCACAGTATCCCAGTAAGAAAATATTTTATTTTTTACCATTTAGTTAGCATCGTCAACCAAACCCACCTACTGTGGGAAACTGGGTGGGGACAAACAAAATAGAGTTAAATTGTCAACCATGGGATGAATATATAAATTTGATAGGAAAAAATACTATTGCCATTTTATACACTAAGAATCAGCAGGTAACATAGAACAAACATGACTTTTGAAGTCGGGCAGACTTAGGTTAACACCCCCACTCTTCTATCTCTGCTATAGACTGAACTGGTCCCCCCCCCAAATTCATATATTGAAGCCCTAATCCCCAGTGTGACTGTATTTGGAGACAGGACCTTTAAGGAGGTAATTAAGGCTAAGGAAGGACAAAAGGGTGAAGCCACAATTCAACAGGACTTGTGTCTTTATAAGAAGAGAGACACCAGAGCTCTCTCTCCTCCCATGCACAAACAGAGAAAAGGTCATATGAGGACACAGTAGAAAGGAAGCTGTCTGCAAGCCAAGAAATCAATGCTACTGCCACCTTGGTCTTGGACTTTCATCCTCCAGAACTGTGAGAAAACAGGTTTTGGTTATGTGAGCTACCTAGTTCGTGGTATTTTGCTCTAGTCCAAAGAGACTAATCCAACCTACAAGCAGGGTGGTCTTACATAAGTTATTAAACTTTCTAAGCTCAAAAGTGTACAAAACCAGGAAAAGAAACCTCAGTTTGCAGGAACGTTGTGGGGCTTATCGTTAGTTTCATGGAGAGCTTAAAAATAGGTACTCACTGTCATCGACCAGCCTGTGAATCACCTGTTAGCATCCTCCTGATTACTGGAGATATTTGTCTCTACTAAACCAATTGAGTAGCCAGTTAAGAAACTAGAATGGTTCAACAACACGATAAAGGACATACAATTTAGCAGTAAAAGTAAATTTGCTACAAAATAAATAAATGGGAAGGAGGCTTTTAAATTCTGACCAATTGTTTTGGCCCTATAGATATATCATGTATTAATTTGGGATACTCAAGACATAAAATAAATTATCTTATAATAAATACCCAGTAATTATGTGAATACCAGTGTTACTTTTTTATAGTAACTGTTATTCCCTTAGGTAACTCAGTCACCTCTCTGGGCTTCAGTGTTTTCATATGTAAAAAAAGGAGAAGTTGGCCTAGATTATTTTTTTAATTTTTTAAAGTTTATTTATTTATTTACAGAGAGAGAGCAAGCAGGATAGGGGCAGAGAGAGAGGGAGACAGAGAATCCCAAGTAGGCTCTGAGCTGTCATCAGAGAGCCCAACACAGGGCTCAAACTCATGAACCATGAGATCATGATCTGAGCTGAAGCCAAGAGTTGTGAGCATAACCAATGAGCCACCCAGGCACCCCAGTCTACATTATTTTAAAGGCCCTTCTAGCTCTGAGTCTAGGGTTCTATGGGTCTCTCTTCTTTGAAAGATAAGGCAGTGGACACACTATTTGCAGTTATCTACATCAGGGATATTTCCATTAGAAGACATAGATCTGTAAAGACTCATCTATCCCCTCTCCTACCTGACCCCCACAAATTCCACCTTCTGATCTGTCACACACATTTACAGGTTAGCCACCCAGAGTTAGCAGTGCAGTCTGGAGCAATGAAATCAATGTCCTTAAATATCCCTAGTACTTTAGTCTCTCAGTAATACCACCTGTTCTAAAACTATGGCTTGGAAGGTGATATTAACATATAACTCTTGGGCTTGTGTTTATTCTCCAGTGGGAAACGTAAACTGTCAGTGCTGATAACAATCTTTCATGGCTCAGATCATCATCACTGCATCAGAAAACCTGTTTTGATATAATTTAGCCCACCCCTAAACACCTCGTGCAATTCAAGATTTGTATTGTGTTGGGTCTCAGTGGTGCACGCAAAGAGCCTTAGTGCCTGGGAAAGGCTTAGAGGGCTTAGGGGCTTACATCTGGATTCCGAGTGCATGACAAAAGAGGAGGGCAGGATTTGCAGTGTGTGTTCACTACAATACCCCAAAGGATGTGTTTTTCTCTTTTGTAAAAGAAGAGGGTGTTAACTAGGTATTTTATTTTTTCCTGAAATGTTTGAACTTGCATATGAAGCGTTCGGTCAGACAAGGAAAGGATTTGTGTCCCTTCTGATAAAACACAGAATTGTGTTCTATGCCCTGCGGAACTCTCCATAGCCTTCTCTTGACGTGATCTCAAGTCAAGACTGTGACAACATGAAAAAGCACATTTGGTCACTAACACCTTCCTATTGCTGAGGCTTCCAATTGCATGTCCAAAATAGTTCCTCATATTTATTTTGTTCACTTTTCTTAAGTCATTTCAATGTTGTCCCTTTCATCTTACCACACACAAATAAAACCCATTTTATATCATAATATTGAAACAACATTGAAACTGAATACGTAATCCTCGTCATGTATCTGTATAGTTTATATGTTGTTCATTGAGAACATGCAAGTTTTATTTCCTCTTTTACAAAATGATACCATTCACTCGATACTTTCTCTTGAATGACTCGAAAGCAAGGGAAAGAATTCATAGGCATGAAAATCTAACTATAGACATACACTTACATACATATATACATACACATACATACATACATATATAAAAGACATCAAAGTGAGTTATATTGTTGAAAGTAAAACTGTTCATTGTACAGAACATTAAACAAAATAGAAAAGTATAAAATAAAAAATAAAACTTTATTCTCTTCCCCATTTTCTGTCTCAACTCTCCAGTAATAACTAACATAAGTAATTTTTTGCATATCCTTCTAGAATTTTTCTAAGTAAATACCAATGTGTGTATATGTGTATGTATAAGCACACATATATATGTACATATGCATGTATGCATGTGCACACATACTATACATACCTTTCTTTATTAAGTAATGTTGATAACTATACTAGAAGCCAATCATATAAACTGATTTTGAGGGAACTCAGAAAAAAGGTCCTGCCATTGTTATATCATGGCTGAATTTTCTCACAGGAAAAAAAATCATACATAATAATAGAAGATGTAATAATCACGAGAATAAAAACAATAATAATAAAATATATCTATCATCTCATTGAAACCTTACAATACCCCTATGAGTTTTTTTGTCCACATAGACACTTATTAAATATATTCAAAACTATGAGTCCTTTTATAAGTTATACCATCCAGTTCCCAAGCATTTTTCCCAGGGAACAGCAGCATGTCAAATTTTTAAGCTCTGAAGACTAAGCAATATTCATCAACTTTGGTGAATCCCCCCTTTGTAAGTGCCCCTTTCATCCCAACGCATATTTCCCTTTCTTCATTCCCTCCCACATTTCCTCATTCCTTGAACTAAGAAAAGCCAGCAACCCTTGTTGACTTTCTTTCCCCATGCTGCCATCTTGTCCAGCTCTCCTTGGCAGGGAATCAAGTTATGAATCCTTCTCTCTCCACTCCACCCCAGACTCCCTCCTTGTCAAGCCCTCCCACCCCACACCACCCCACATTTCCAACCCTTACCAGCTCACTAAATATACTTGCACATGGTTCCATCCCATTTGCTAGGTAATCTGAAAAGGTAAATCTGTGTAGAATTTCAGGGCTGCTAAGGGGCCACTCATTCCTGAAAGAGGAGGCATTCATTACTTTTGCATTTTTAAGTAGGCTCCTGAGATACATTTAGTTCAGCTCCAAAATGTAAATAACTTGGAAGTCATCAATCTAGTCCTTGCAACACAAAAAGGTGGACAAAATTCTCATCACAAAAAAGAAATGGTAATTATGTGATAAGAGGGAGGAGGTGTTTATTAATGCTGTGATGATAATCATTTTGTAATATGTAAGTATACCAAATCAAAACATTGTACATTAAATTTACATAATGTCTTATGTCGATAATACCTCAATAAAGCTGAGGGGAGGGGCACCTGTGTGCCTCAGTGGGTTAAGCAGCTGACTTCAGCTCAGGTCATGATCTCATGGTTCGTGAGTTCAAGCCCCACGTCGGACTCTGTGCTGACAGCTCAGAGCCTGGAGCCTGCTTCAGATGCTGTGTCTCCCCTCTCTCTCTGCCCCTCCCTGCTCACACTCGCTCTCTGTCTCTCAAAATTGAATAAACATTTTAAAAATTTAAAACAAGAGAACTCAGGGGAAAAGTGAGCAAACTGACAATCAGCAACTCTTCTTTGCTCTTCAGATATCTTAGGGTAAACTGCCACCCCAAATCTGGAAAAACAGACCATCCAGAGAGAAGCAGCATCTCACATTTGCTTACTTGTGGCAGAAGCTTCTGGATGCCACAAGAGGTAGGACCATTTACTTGACTAGTGATTTTGACAAACTCCTGGAGATTCAGTGGGGGCTAGCATGAGAGTGGAAAGTTCCTGGGGGACATAAAAATAAGCCCCTACTTTCAAGGGCTTTCCTTCCAGGAACTCCCAAGTTCTCATGGTGAAGATCCAAGAAAGGTCCCCTTGAGGGAAGGGAAGAATACTCACTGTGAAACTATTCCAGACTCTTCTCTATAATCCAAGCCTACTCTCCAGGGGGAAAGGTCACTGAAACCTTCCTGTCCCTTCTGGCAGAAGAAAATCCCTCCTTAGTCCAGCCTCCCTCTATCACCTAAAGAAGAGGGGTGGGGCGGAATCCATAGTCAGCTGGAGACTGGGTTTCAAGGAAATAGGTTGGAAATGCTGCAGACAGGAAAAGGAGTAGCGGGCACGAAGGATGGGGGAAAATGCTATAACCATAGAGAAGGACCTAGATACTTGCACAAGCCACATCTTTAAGGTACAGTCCCACTGAAAGACTGACGCTTTATCAGAAATTTATAGAATGATCTCTTTTCCCTTACACGCTACCACCACACCAACAAGCCTCCAGTATAAAAACAGTGGATGAGAGCTAAAAGAGCTGGAATACACAGCCTGTTTCTCGGAATCAGTACAGAAAGAAGGTCCAAAGCCAACAGAGGAGATAAAACAAGGACACCAGATGAATTAGAAGCCTCTGTAACCTATAATCATAACAAATATTAAAGATGACCCAACTCCTGGCCGGACTGACACAAACTCTCACACCAAAGACCTATTTACCTCATAACCATTACCCATACAACAAATCTAGCTTTCAACAAAAGGTTACAAAGTATGGAAAAAGGTGAGGAAAGACACACTCTGAAGAGACAAAGCAACAAAGAGGCTCAAATATGACACAGATGTTAGAATTACTGAACAAGGACTTCAAAATAACTATGGTTCATGTAAAAAGCTCTAATGGAAAAGGCAAACAACAGACAAGACTGGTAATATCAGCAGAGACATGAGGACTCTAAGAATGAACCAAAAGGAAATACTAGAAATCAGAAACACAGTAAGACAAATGAAGAACGTCGTTAATGAGCTCTTCACAAGACACAATACAAATGAGGAAAAAAGCAGTGAACTCGGGGGCAGCTGGCTGGCTCACTCAATAGAGAGTGTGACCTTTGACCTTTGGGTCATGAGTTCAAGCCCCACGTTAGGCAGGGAGCCTACTTAAAAAAAAAAAAAAAAAAGGCAGTGAACAAAGATAGATCAACAGAAACTTTCCAAACAAAAATACAAAAAGAAAAGGGTATCAAGAAAAAATTAAAAACAAAATATCAATGAACTGTGGTACAAAATCAAAAGAAATAACACATATGATTAGAATACCACGAAGAGAAGACCATATACAGCAGAAGAAGTTTTTGAAGTAATAATGACCAAGAACTTTCCAAAATTAATGACAGACACCAAACTTCTCCCTAGAGAAGCTTCCTATTGCAGGGAAAAGGCCTACTTGTGTCCTTACCTTCCTCACACAAATCTCTTGGCCCCTGGTATTGAAACTGGTTTTAATGGGAAGGGGAAAGGTGGTTGTATTAGTTTCTCATGACTGCTATAACAAATTATCATAAACCTGGGTGCATGAAATAACACAAATGTATTACAGTACAAGAAGTCAAAAGTCTAAAATCAGGCAGGCCTGTTTCGTTCGATAGACTCTTGGGAAAATCTGTTGCTTTGCCTTTTCTAGCATCTGGAGACTTCCTGAATTCCTTCCAGAACCACTCCAGCCACTAGCTTTCGTCCTGTTAGAAATATGCCCATCTTGCCAATCAAAGGAGGGACACAGAGACTGGGAGCACAGGGAAGCAAGGCTTTAATCAACATTCTTGCAAAAGTGGGCGTCTAAGGGACAGGCACCCTGGGGGCAGTTACAGCAGACAATTTACTTCCTAGCATGCAAGGCCTTCCCCTGGTTCCTCATTGGCTGAGTAGCACAGAGGTTACAGCCTTACCTGGACATTAGCTATCCCCATATAAGGCAAAAAGGAGTCTGACTGGAACAAATGTACATTCGCTTAGGTGAGGCAGAGAAATTCAGTCCCTCCTCCCTTTGTTCTTTGGCACATGCTCATTGCAAAACCTGTGAAAATAAGCCCATGAAATGGAGAGGGGAAGAAGAAGCATGAAGTGAACTATCTTGGGACTCCATTGTGGGTGTGTGTGTGGAGGGCAGGGGCGGGGGCGTGGTTCATACATATTTCTAATAGGTTGTAAACATGTTGTTAGTTAGCACAGCTTTTATTTGGTATTTCTGAAAATGAATCACCTCCCTTACTTCTCACACGTCCCCACAGCTCCTACTTCTCTTCTGTAATCAAATCTCTCTCTCTCCCTCTCTCTCCCTCTCTCTCCCTCTTTCCCCCTCTCTGTTTTAAGGACATGTGTGATTACATTATCCCCTGAATAATCCAGGATAATTTCCCCATCTCAAGGTCCTTAACTTAATCATACCTGCAAAGTTCCTTCTTCCATATAAGGAAACATTCACAGGTTCCAGAAATTAGTACCTGGATATCTTTAGAGGCCATTATTCACCCTACCAAAGTACCCTTTTGAGATCTGGGCAAAGCAGGGAAAATAAAATGACCACAATATACTTCCATGGATCTGGCATTCAGACACAGGTCTGAAGATTATTAAGAAGCTTGATACAGAGCTTCACATTAGCTACTAAGGATACAAAAGAACTCTAAGACAAAATTTACTCAAAGACTTCCAGTGAGACAAGCTGTACACATAAGAAATGTTGGTAAACGCTTGCCTCCTTTGTTTTACAAAATAAAAGTCAGCTGTCATAGCCCTCTTTAATTCTGACAAGTTGTACAGACACTAATTGCAAAACAGACGTTGTCTTACAAATTTTCAATATGAACTCATAGGCAGGGCTTTGAGTATCTTCCAACTTGAAGGTTTATTTTTGAAAAGGGAGAAAAAATAGTTTATTTCCCCATGGAGGTTGACATGGTTTGCATTCTTTCAGTGGAACAATAAAATTCATGACCTTTTAAGAATTTATTTTAGAGCATGAAGATGTCTTTGACATACATTCCTGTCACCCTAGGTGATAGGCTCTGGTATTTTTAGAAAGAGACCTGAGAAAAACTAAGAGAAGGTGGTTTGTTTGTACTGGGGAGAGGAGTAGAGAAATGGGAGCTGGTTGGGGTATATATAGATGGAAATGACATTTATAACATTTTTAACAAACAGTACCATTGGCAGCAACCAGTAAGAATGAATGCCAGCTGAAAACAAGCCTTACGCCCTTACCGCACATATCTCTTGCTATCGGCCTTGAACATGCAGCAAAATTGTCATGAGAAAATAAACATATTGGTACTCTTGGTTCAGCATTCTTATATTTCTGGACTTCCGTTGTGTACTACCATTTATAGAATTACTCTAAAAAAATTTTTTTAATCACATTCAAGGGGACAGGGAATAAGAAAGCTCCCAAAATAGCAACTGCAGAGGCAAAGCTTCCCTTTGGAGATAGGGATGGAGATGGTGACAGGAATTAAGGTTCTGAGCATCAGGGCAGCTAGCAACAGCATCCTAATGGGAATAAAGGGTCTAATGGGAATAAAGGGTCTTCTCATAGACCTTTTCTAAATTGTAGATCTTTCCTCTCATTTGACCACTTCTTCCCTTCCCTCCCTCCCTCTCTCCCTCCTTCTTCTTTTCCTTCTCCTTCTTCTTTTTTTTTTAAATTTTTTTTTCAACGTTTATTTATTTTTGGGACAGAGAGAGACAGAGCATGAACGGGGGAGGGGCAGAGAGAGAGGGAGACACAGAATCGGAAACAGGCTCCAGGCTCTGAGCCATCAGCCCAGAGCCTGACGCGGGGCTCGAACTCATGGACCGCGAGATCGTGACCTGGCTGAAGTCGGATGCTCAACCGACTGCGCCACCCAGGCGCCCCTCCTTCTCCTTCTTCTTCTGCTACTACTACCACTACTATTACTTCACACACACACACACACACACACACACACACACACCCCTCTCTTTTCCAGGTCCTCCTTCACTCAGCACATCTTCAACTCTATTCCCTAGCTGGATGATTCTAAATTTATTATCCCAGTGGAACTCTTCTCTCCAAAATGAGTCTCATTTTGGAAATGTCCTACCTTTGCATAAAGGCAATTTCACATATGCCCTCAAATAGATCCTTGTAAAGTTATCTTATTAAAACCTTTGAAGTTGACATTAAAAACCATACTTTCCAGGGCACCTGGATGGCTTAGTTGGTGAAGTACCTGACTCTTGATTTGGGCTCAGGTCATGATCTCATGGTTCATGAGATTGAGCCCCACATGGGGCTCTGTGCTGACAGTGTGGAGCCTGCTTGGGAATCTCTCTCTCTCATTTCTCTCTCTGACCTCCTGCACACATGTGCTCTTGCTCTCTCTCTTAAAACAAACAAATAAACTTTCAAAAACAACAATATTTTCCTTTATGGAGACATGAGGCTAGGACTCTCTGCTCTCTTCTTTTTCTGCCTGACTGCCATAGCAACCGCCATTGTGCCATTTTTGTAATAATGCAGTCAAATGATTGGGCTGATACAGAGAACCAAGAATATATATGGAAAAATTATTAGCAACTGATTTTTTAAATGACTTAACAAATTAGTTTAGTTAAAATTACTAATTCAAAATCTTCATGTGAACAAATGAAAATGTTATATATAGGGCTTGTGACAAAACACTGGTGTTTCAACATATACCATCTCACCAGCTGCCCCTCATCAGCCCAGGCTAGAGCTCCACTCCTGTGAACATGCATAGCTAATGACACTGTCACTACATTGCCTGGGAAAACAGGACGGTGGCACGGCTAATACTAAATACAGTTAGGCATTAGCTTACTGACAGGTGGAAGATGAATTAGAAGTTTTAGAGCACTCTGCAAACTTGACCAGACCAATCTGAAGCAACAACAAAGTTCTCAGAAATCAATAGTTTTCATCCTTTACCTTCCAGACTTCTGGTTGCCTGCTTCTAGAGATAGCACTTCTAGAAGTAGCATTTCTAGAAGCTTCTCTCCTGTAGAATGCCAAATCACATGTAAAGAATGAGACTAGCCTGGCCTTTCTGCCCTGATCAGCACCTCCAACCACCTAGGAAAGCTGACAGGTGCGACACAGACTTCCAGCTCAGTTCCCAAGCATCAAGCCTACACACCATGACCCAACATGCTGCCACTAAAACCTGGCACCGAAAGAGAAATTTCTTTCTGTGCAGATGCCAGGTCGAGCCTCATATTGTCAAGCAGCATGTGCTTCGGTTGGCTTGGTCTCCTCTGAGGCAGATTGTTCAAGTCACAGGGAGAGTGTTGATTTTATGACAGACCCAAATAAGCTATAGGGCCTACCCAACTAGTGCATTTAAAGTAGGTGGAGTACCAGGTGAGACTTCTGTGGCATAAGTAATGGGAAAAGCCATGGGGCCCCTGAGTCTTGGAACACACCCAGGCAACCATAAAACAAAGAACTTCTTAAACTAAAATGTTATACAGAAGCATTATCATAGTTTATTCCCTATCCTCAAAAGGACAAAAAAGTGAAACAGAACATTATCACAAGAAATTAATATTGGCATCTGTGGGTGCTCCATGGTATGGTCATGAGATACTAGATAATTATAGATGTATATGATCACATGGCAATTGGTAAAAGTTACTGAGAATCAATAACCTTATCAAGCTTTTTGCAAATTAATCCTCATAAAACCCTGTTACATGATAACTGGCTTTGCACTCATTTTAGAGATGAAGAAGCTGATGTTTGAAGGTCACATAGCTAAGGATAGACTTTGTATTCTTAAACCTCTACTTAAACCTCTACTGCCTCTTAACCATGTTCAACTTTTTAGAAAAATAGAATACTAAGTGTCATAAAAATATAGAAAGACTACAGCTGTTTTTGCTCATTTTTAGGCAACCTAATGCACTCAATACTTTTCAAAGATGATACCTACTTACATCTACTAAGTACATTGCTATCCCTAGACTGTCTATCCCTAGGAAAATATATTAATTTATATGTTGCAGTTGGAAATTATATTAAGTACCTTTCCCAAAAATTCCCATAAGTACAAATTAACTGTTATTCTAAACCCACTTGTTGCCTTCTTGCTCAAAAACTGCAGACATGCTGAGAACAATACTTGTCCTATGCTTCATTCATAGGCTAGAAAACCCAATCCCATCCCCACTGACTGATCTTATTATTTTCAGATACAGCAGAAGGAAAACATCCTCATTCTCTGGGCACTTTCCTTATGTGATTTCCGATTTCTGTGGATAGGAAAAGATGTGTGCAGAATTACAATAGTCTAATTTCCATTTGCCTTCATTTTCCCAATTCCATTTTCTACTCCATCTTTTGCCTTAAATCTTTTGTTTTAATTTAGCCAAGTTGATAGACAAATATTCTAGAGAGGAAGAAGAAGAAAAATAGATAAGGAAGCCTTTATTTAAGGGACATGGTAAAGAAAAAGAAAGTAGACACTAGATCAACATTCTGGGAATGTTAAGATAGTTTTAAATAAAATTTCTCTAGTACAAGAGTAAAAAGAAACAAAGTGAATTTGTCATCATCATAAAAACTAACAGGTGTGAAGGATTACCATATGCTGAATGTTCTAGATAGAATATCTCACCAAATGCCCCAAACATGTAAATTAGATATGATTATCTCATTTGGGCTGGTGAGACTCCTTCACAACTTTTCTTTTTTTTTTTTTTGAACGTTTATTTTTCTAATTTTTTTTTTCAACGTTTATTTATTTTTGGGACAGAGAGAGACAGAGCATGAACGGGGGAGGGGCAGAGAGAGAGGGAGACACAGAATCAGAAACAGGCTCCAGGCTCTGAGCCATCAGCCCAGAGCCTGACGCGGGGCTCGAACTCACAGACCGCGAGATCGTGACCTGGCTGAAGTCGGACGCTTAACCGACTGCGCCACCCAGGCGCCCCTGAACGTTTATTTTTGAGAGAGAGAGAGAGAGAGAGAGAGAGAGAGAGAGAGTCAGAGTGCAAGCAGGGGAGGGGCAGAGAGAGAGGGAGACACAGAATCTGAAGCAGGCTCCAGGTTCCACGGTGTCAACATAGAGCCGAAGGTGTCATGACCTGAGCTGAAGTCAGATGCTTAACTGACTGAGCCACCCAGGCGCCCCTCCTTCGCAACTTTTCTGACTCTAGCATGTAGCCTACCCTCTGAAGGGCTTTAGGCAGACCTTTTCTCCTGCATTTATCACAGCATGGTGTGATTCATTATTTGTTTAATATTTATAATCTGAATATACTGTGAGGTCAATTAAAACAGGAACTGGACTCTCTTTACCTCTTTCTCCCCATATCTTTTCAGAATTGCAGTCCATGGTGAGTGCCCAGTTAATGCCTCACAAGTGCATACATTAAAGTTAGAGGAAGGGAAATACAGGAAACACAGAATTTCATTTGAGGAGCTTTCGAATTAGGAACACAGTCTGTTTTGTGGTAATGAGAGAATTGTGGCCGTAAAATACCTCCTGTTCCTAAATAAACTTGGAGCCTTAAAATACTTGCCTTGTCAAAAACTCTTTTTGAATATATTTAACGTTTCGCTTACCAATTTGTCTCTGGGACTGAGCACACAGTAGGGACTTTATGCACTGTGCTTTTAAGTGAATGTCAAAAGGGGACTAAAGGAGAGTGTTGATATAGTCCACTTATGTAGCCAGAGTGTTTTTTCATTATGACAGAATCAAAATGTCTTTGAGTGACTGCCTTTGCTACTCTAGCTGTGGCCCACATTGGGGTTCCTCCCTTCCTGTCTCCAAGCCACCCATCAGGACAGCTTCTTCCACTTTCTCATCACTCAGTATTGCAAAAAGCAAAGTACAGACCCATTCAAAGGGAACACTCAACAGCTCCACCATACCCCCTCCTAGAGGAATAACAACAATTTCCAAGCAGGTTCAAGTTATAACTTATGCTGGTCCTCAGAATACAAATTGTTTTCCTTGACTGTTCAATCTTCTTGTACCCAGTTTTCATTATGAAAACCAGACTTATAAGAATGATGCTTGTATGTGGGTTTCATATGACCTATCATTCCACACAATAACAAACTGCAGATTTTGTCCTTCAACCTGACACCATGTTAGGTCCTTTGCACTGATGCTATATCCCTATAAGGTAGAAGTAAAGGATTTACTCCTTCTCTTAGGAGGTCAGTAAGCTTGGGCTGGAGTCTAAGTTCCAGGCATACAGTAGCTAAAGGAAAGACCCTGAGACTCTTCTTCATGGGAGCTGAGATATGCCAGTCTCCAAACAGCAGAGGAACAAAGCTCCAATTACCAACAAATGGCTAGAGAAATAGGAGATATAGGAGACACAAATAAGACAAACAGGAGAAATCTTTCCAAGGCCTCTACATGACAAAAAAAAATGGGGGTAAGGGAGTTGCAATGGTGCTTTTCTTGCTCACTGTGCACAGCCAGGGGAATCATGACTTTCTCAGATTAAATGGAATGGCTTTCCAGGTTTTATTCAGGTGGTGATGTTGCCTACATCATCAACCCTCTTTTTCATCCTGGCTAGATAAGGTGAAATGATGACATTAGCAAAACTTGTGGAATTTATTAAACTCCCTGGATTAAAAGTCAAAAATCAACATTTTTAGGTAA
The DNA here is from genome assembly GCF_016509475.1 of Prionailurus bengalensis. Classification (NCBI taxonomy): domain Eukaryota; kingdom Metazoa; phylum Chordata; class Mammalia; order Carnivora; family Felidae; genus Prionailurus; species Prionailurus bengalensis. The sequence continues at coordinate 113,145,088 of NC_057354.1, forward strand.
TAATTTTTCTGGATTTGGAGTCTGAGGCAGCCCCCTTTCTGAATTAGAACAGGAAGGAGTCAATGCACAATAGGTCTATGGTGTGCAAACTTAACCAAGCTGTGTGGAGCTGAACTGATTAACTGACCTCATTGTAAGAAAACACCAGGAAGGCTTAATTTGTTCAAATAAAGCCAATAAGCACTGATATAGAGTTCTTTTTAATACGACATATAAGTTACAATATAATTTTGTGGTATATACAAATATTTGTACACCATTCTTATCTGAGTAACACTATAAAGTATATGAAATACAACGGGCATATGAGGATCTGATTAAAAGTCATTCTTGTCAACCTAATTTTATAGTGGAATAACATCCTCATTACCAAATGAGTAGAGTTAAAGAATCATTACAAAAATAGGTACTTTCCAAGAAGGGAGAAAGTGTTAATATGGTCTAAGTTGCAGATTACCTTGTATTTAAATAAACAGGTAAGAAAAAATATATATAACTAATTTTATGATAGCTGGATTTAAATGCTGCTCAAGTAACACTTACAAGAGATCACTGAATCTCTCTTGTAAGGAAGGCTAGAGAGAGGTAGAACAATTGTAGATTTTGTACTGTGTACCAGGCCCTGCTATATACTTGTCATCTAAAGTAAACCTCACATGTAGAATCATTTCATCATTCAACTACATTGCACAGATCTCTGAGTACTTACATGCGCTGGGCACCATTTAAAACACTGAAAATTCAACAGTGAATATAAAGACAAGATCTCTGCTCTCATAAATAGCTATCAAACCAGTAAGAAAATAAGGTATTATGAATTTTCTATAGTAATAAGTGCTACAAAGACAACAAAAGAGTAAAAGAGAATACAAAGTGACTGGGTTTTATCCAGAGTGGTGTTAGGTTGCCATATCATCCACCCTCTTTTCTATGCTGGTCAAATAAGGTGAGTTGATGACACCAGCAAAATCCTTTAGAATTCACTGAGCTCCCTGAGTTGAAAGTCAAAATCAGCCACATTAAATAATGACTTTCCAGATCTGGGAGTCTGAGGCAGCTCCCTTCCTGAATTAGAACAGGATAGAGTTGGAAAAGGTAGAGAACAGGTACAGACAGGAAATGCTACATCATTGGGATTTTCAAAAAATAACTCTGAAAACACATTTGCATTGAGGCAAAAAGGATAAGGGTTTAGCTGATGCAAAAAATTTAGGGAAACAGCATTTGAAGCAGAGAGACAGTGGCAGAATGAGTGAAGGGGAGAAGAGCTAAGGATGAGACTGGTGAGCTAGTCAGAAGCTGATAACTGGGATCTTTGGGTGCACAGGAAAGCATTTGGATTGTTTTTCAAGTGCAAGAGCAATATACCTAATAGTGTTAAGCAGGTTAGTAATATATCATACATCAGTAGAAGCACCTTAGGGCAAGGGAAGAAATGTTTTTCTAACACTCAGAACACTAGAAAGTCACAAGATATCACCAGTATATAGCAAGCCCTTGCTCTCCAGATAAGAGTTAGCCAATTTAGTTTTGACAACTTTTCTTCACACTCACACACACTCATACACACACAGTCACACACATACAGCTACAAGCATTCCATCATAGCACCCAGCTCCCTCCTTCTCATGGGCTTGAAGGCTCAGCAACACTACTTTATTGCACCTCTGGAAAAAAAATGCATGTAAGATTTCTCCTGGCTCAAACAGGAAGGTTCTTAAAATGCTTTAGCTGATTTTATTCCAGTAGGTTATGCCTTCCATTTCAGGGAAGACATTATGTCCTCTTCAAGCCTGACCTTCTACCTCATGATATCCTTTGAGGGGAGGGAAACTTGGCTTTAAAGGCAAATACAAAATTTAACAAATTCTTTTTGATAATCCTTAAAGTCACACTGAGATTGTTCTGAGACCCATGAGAAAAACAAAGTTAAATATAACATGATCCCTGGGCTCTAGAGCTGTGGAATATAAGTATTACTACTTGGTACTAATCAATTTGTCAAAGGTACATTGGCACTTGCTAGAAACGTTTTTCAGATCATCCTTCTGTACTGAGATCCAAAAATTACACAATTGTTCTGATATATGCTGTACAAGAGTCACATTTTGTTCTATATATACTTTAGCAAAATATCACTACATAATAGTGATAATAACTGATACCTCAGAATCACATTCTTATTTCTTGTAATTTTTCACTTGATTTTTTTACCCAATTTAAAATTCATTGCTGACATTAATTAAAGCTAAAGTATTCAGCAACTCTAGAAACATCTGCAAAATGACATGGTGCATTTGTATTTTTACAGCAGTTTTCTCTTAATTTCATACTTTGAGTATGGTAGAGTTCAGAAGTGACAGTAGCTAACAATATTCATTTTTCAAAGCAAGATCACATTTGAAATGGAGAGTTTGTGTTCTTCAAGATAGGGCTAGTATTGACATGGGTCATATAAAAGAATTAATGAGGATTACAGAACTGGGCATTTAAAATTAGGGCCACCAGATAAGATATAGACTATATAATTCCTGAAACTATAACCCACATTTAGGTAATGAGACTAATGGTGCCCATTGAGAGGTGGAGTCCAACAAGTTTAACAGGCTGAGGATAAAGATGTCAGCATCCCAAAGAAGATTCTTCTTTGATTAAATCCTATGAGAAGGAGCAGAAATCTGTAGTTTGGAGGAAGTGCTATCCTTAGATGGACTGACACTTCAGTTTTGTTTCCCCAGGGAAGGGTACTTTTCCCAAAGACAGGCCCCTAAACCCTTCCTCCTAGTTTAGTGCATATATGCTCAGTAAGGAAATTTTTGGTTGTAAAAGTAAGATTCTTAAGTCACAAATGAAGACTTAATAGAACAATAACAGATGGTATAACTGCAAATTGTGTGCTTCCTTCCTATAGAAACATTTGACCATCAAGATGCTTAAAATGGAGTCCTACATGAATGACAGACTGGCCTAGAAGATTTCAAAGGCTCCTTCCCAATCAACCATTCCAAGAATATGGATCAACAGCTGCATTCTTTGTGAAGTGACAGTCCCACTACCATTTAAATCCCAGCTCAAATTACTTTAGAGCCTTTATCATTAACAACAACAACAACAACAACAACAACGAGTGCCATTTAAATATGCTGAGCTCTTTCCAAACCCCCAAAAAATAATTTGCTTTTACTGCCCTCTATACATTGCTTGTTTCTTTTCTACTCATTTTCCAGTCCTGCTTCTCAAACACATGTGCTCTGCTCTTTCCACTACTTTTTGAGATGTGTCATATATACTCCTGGCCATGTCATTGAGAATTCCACTGTTCATGGCCTACATTTCTTCTCTATGTTCATCTTTCTATCACAGTTGATACCAGAGACTCCTCATCTACCCTCTCTTTACTTACAATAATCTAAGTTCACAGGGAGGGTGTTTCTGGATGAGTTTAATATTTGAATGCATAGATAGAGTAAAGCAGGTTGCTGTCCCTAATTGGGGATCCCTCATCCAATTAATTGATCAAGACCTGAATAGAACAAAAATGTGGAGTAAGAAGGAACATCTATGGCCTGTTTGCACTGGAACACCAGTCTTCTCCTGCCCATGAACTGGAACTAACACAATTGGTTCTCCTGGGTCTCCAGCTTGGGAATGCTCAGCCTCCATGACTGTGTGAGCCAACTTCTTATAATCAACCTCTCTGTCTGTCTCTCTGTCTCTCTCCCTCCATGTATGTGTGTGGGGGGGGGGGTGCACACATGTTATCCTATTGGTTCTACTTCTCTAGAGAACCCTAATACACTTCTTTCTCTCAACTAAAAAGCTCCTGAAGAACAGACACCATTCTTTATTATTCTCCGCCTTCTTTTCCCATGTGTAGTGTCATGTTTTGCATGCTGTGGGTATTGAATAAATGTTGTTAAATGAATCCCTAGAGAAAGGAAATTTACTGTTGAAATCCCTTACTGAGAGTGTGATGTATTAGCATAAGCAATATTGCTTGTCAGGCCCATTAGAGCTCCCAGAAAGCCAGGGCATTTCCTGTGGACAAATAATTTGAGTGGCCCTGGTCACAATGAAGAAGAGGAAGGGGAAAGCCTTTTCTCTCAGTAGAGGGCTGCTGCTGAATCAGTTCTCCTAAGGAGGCTTCCCCTGTGTTTGCAATCACTTCAGTATTTCCTAAATGGCCAGAAAAGATGCAAAGGAGGAAAAATCAAATTGCCACTCATCAAATCAGAATCAGAGAGAAAATTAAAGAGCTGGATTTCCTGAGACTTTATAGATTATTCCATTCAAAGAATAAAAACTTCATTTTTTTCTTTAAATACAAAAATGATGAAGGGAGAAGGAGGCAAAGAATGGCGAGTAGAGGCTCGGTAGAGCCTGGGTAGAGGCTCACTCCAGAAACTATTTAAAAAGCTACAGGCCTTGATCAAAAGGAATAAAAGAGAACAAGGCATGTTAATCTCTAAAGACAGCCTTGCTAAGGCATGTAACAATTTTCTCTCCATAAATACTGGAAACAGGGTTTGTCAGCCACAGCCTAGGCCATTTCTCAGTCTACTGTTTACAGTTCAAGGACAAGTAGGTAGCCAGTAGACAAGGAGATGCCCAGTGCCTGACCCGGACACAATCAAAATTGTTATTCATGCAATTGATTCAAAACCCAGGCTCTCTAACAACCTTCAGAGATAGCCTGACCTGACCTCACTGGGACTCTAGAGAATTTTCCATTCCCATTTCCAAAAACAATGTCATTGACCTCTATAAACAATAAGCAACTGGGATTCCAGGTTTAAAAAGAAACATTGAAACATCCTGGTACAAGTGCTGAGCCTCTTGCTTCTTGGGAAATCAACCCAAAACTTAAATATAACCTGGAATTGGCACAGAGTATGTTTACAGTTTGAATGTTGATTGAATCTCTCCAGAGTCCCACAGGTTCTTATCTACAAAGCAGTAAGCTCCAGTGTCTGTAGCTCTATAAGCATGTGCATTCTCTCAATGGTCAGATTGTCTTCTGTGAATACGTTAGTTACATCAGTAAGTGAGACCAATTGCCTATTTGTTTTCAGGTTATGGAGCCATCATGTAGCCTGAATATACACACATGCTTCCAAGTGAATTGACATGCCTGTTTTCCACCATTTTTACCATTTCACTGAAGTGGATTAAAACCTGATTGAGTATTGTTGATCTCAAAATCAAAGTCAAAATAAAGATCCAAAGAATTGAAAACCCTATTAACTGCTTCATATAACGGGTTTAACTGTTAAGTATAAAACTGCCCATTACCTTAAATTAATCTATCCATTTAACTCAAAAAGAAACACTAGAAATAGTATCTCTGCGTAGACACATACAGCCTTGTGCTGTCTCAACACCAAAGACGTACCCAACTCGTTGGAAAGGGTTAAACATCCAGTTAGTACTAGGGATGGACTTGAGCACCAAGCCACAGGAAAGAATACCAATATGTACCTTAGGTTCCTATGACGCCAGGGCATGGTCCCACAGTGGGACATGATCCTTATTCCAGCAGAAGTGTACACAAAGCACACAGAAAGATACAGTGTCTGAGTGTTGACAAACTCAATTAAAAATATGTACTCAGAAAACCAAATCTCCAGCTCAAAAGTTAATGTGGGGATGACCAACATAGAAGATAAATCCAAGGGCAAAGTATCTGGCAGATTCAAGAGTGGACATTCGTGGTTAAGTGTAAAATATGCGCCCAAAATTGCTATGGCACATGGGACTGGCAAAGCACATTTCTAACAATAGGAATAGCATTTGAATAGATTTGTTTGGTTGGAAAGCACAGGATTTTTAAAAAGTATAACCTGGATAAGAACCAGGTTATAACTAAGTTATAACTAATAACTAAGCCTGCCATAACATTAACTTTCAAGCCTTAAATACGTACTATCCTAGGGTAAAAACACTCTCCTGCCAAAACAGTTTTGAAAAAGAGGACAAAGTTGAAGGACTTACATTTCTCAATTTCAAAACTTACTACAATGCTACAGTAATCCAGACAGTGTAGTATAGCATAATAGTCATGTAGATCAATGGAATAGAATTGACAGCCCAGAAATAAACCCTCATATTTACGGCCAATTGATTTTTTGCTGAGGTGCCAAGACAGTTCAATGGCAGAAAGAATAATCTTTTCAACAAATGAAAGAACAACTGGACATTCACATGCAAAAAAATGAGGTTGGATCCTTACCTCACACCATACACAAAACTAACTCAAAATGGATCTTCGACTAAAATATGACTTAAAACTATAAAACTCTTAATAAAAACATAAGAGCAAATTGGACCAGGCAATGATTTGGACCAGGCAATTATGAAATTGGACCAGGCAATGATTTCTTAGGTTTGATAATAAAAGCCCAAGCGACCAAAGAGAAAATATTACATAATTGGACTTCATCAAAATTTAAAAAAAAGTTTTGTGATTCAAAAAATGTTACCATCAAGAAAGAATAAAAACCTACAAAATAAAAGAATATGTTTATAAATCAAGTATCTACAAGAAACTAGTATACAGAATATATAAAGGGACCCATATAACTCAATAACAAAATGACAACCCAATTTAAAAATGGGGAAAGGATGACACAATAACAGACACTCAGATCAATGGAACAGAGAACCCAGAAATGGACCCACAAACATATGGCCAACTACTCTTTGACAAAACAGGAAAGAATATCCAATGGAATAAAGACAGCCTCTTCAGCAAGTGGTGCTGGGAAAACTGGACAGCGACATGCAAAAGAATGAATCTGGACCACTTTCTTATACCATACACAAACATAAACTCAAAATGGATGAAAGACCTCAATGTAAGACAGGAAGCCATCAAAATCCTAGAGGAGAAAGCAGGCAAAAACCTCTTTCATCTTGCCCGCAGCAACTTCTTACTCAACACATCTCCAGAGGCAAGGGAAACAAGCTTCTGCACAGCGAAGGAAACAATCAGCAAAACTGAAAGGCAACCCACAGAATGGGAGAAGATATTTGCAAATGACATATCAGATAAAGGGTTAGTATCCAAAATCTATAAAGAACTTATCAAATTCAACACCTAAAAAACAAATAATACAGTGAAGAAATGGGCAAAAGACAGGAATAGACAGTTCTCCAAAGAAGACACCCAGATGGCCAACCGACACATGAAAACATGCTCCACATCACTCATCATCAGGGAAATACAAATCAAAACCACAATGAGATACCACCTCACACCTGTCAGAATGGCTAACTAACATTAACAACTCAGGCAACAACAGATACTGGCGAGGATGAGGAGAAAGAGGATCTCTTTTGCATTGTTGGTGGGAAGGCAAGCTGGTGCAGCCACTCTGGAAAACAGTATCGAGTTTCCTCAAAAAACTAAAAATATAACTACTGTATGACCCAGCAAATGCACTACTAGGCATTCATCAAAGGGATACAGGGGTGCTGTTTCAAAGGGACACGTGCACCCCCATGTTTATAGCAGCACTATCAACAATAGACAAAGTATGGAAAGAGCCCAAATGTCCATTGATGGATGAATGGATAAGGAAGATGTGGTATATATATACAATGGAGTATTCCTTGGCAACCAAAAAGAATGGCATCTTGCCATTTGTAACTACGTGGATAGAACTGGAGGGTATTATGCTAAGTGAAATTAGTCAGTCAGAGAAAGACAAAAATCATATGACTTCACTCATATGAGGACTTTAAGAGACAAGACAGATAAACAAACGTAAGGGAAGGGAAACAAAAATAATATAAAAACAGGGAGGGGGACAAAACAGGAGAGACTCATAAATATGGAGAACAAACTGAGGGTTACTGGAGGAGTTGTGGGAGGGGGGATGGGCTAAATGGGTAAGGAGCATTAAGGAATCTTCTCCTGAAATCATTGTTGCACTATATGCTAACTAATTTGGGTGTGAATTTAAAAAAATAAAAAATAAAGTTAAAAAAAGGGAAAGGATTTAAGTAGAGATTTCTCCAAAGAACATACAAATAGCCAGTGAACACATAAAAGATGTCAATATTGTTAGTCACGAGACAAGTACAAATCAAAACCACATGAAAGACAATCACAGCAGAGGATCGCAGCACACATTTACCTCTGCGCACCTTGCACCCCTGCCCCACATACTGTAACAACAGCAGGGAGCACATGTCACTCACCAGCACAGTGATGCCTATGTTGATCCTGTGTGGGCCCTGGTTCTTCTCCACAGGCTTCAAGGCAAACCCACCACAGCCCCAGTCAAAGCAGCAGGGATTCACAAAGCATCTAAATCTCTGAGAGACAGGAATCTTCTTCTGCAATTAGAGGAGATGTGGTACCAAAATGATGGACCCTCTTACTTAAGGGTGAGTGTAAGAAGCCAGACTCTGCTGTCTCTGTCCTCCTCCCACTTAGCTGAGATGCAGCTGCAGTCCCAGGACATATGCATTTCTAGATCACTGGCCAAAAGACTGGAAAAAAAGAAGACCCAGGAAGCCAGTATAAGCACCAGTGGGATCACAGAGAGGTAGGAGCTCGAAAAAGCAACCCATGAAGTTGTTCACAAATTCTGACTCAATCCCAAGATGTGCATGCATGAGTCTGACCCTAATTAGGATACCAAAGACCGAGAACTGAACTACAGGACAGACCCCCTGCCCAAATCCCACACTGGCCACTCAGTAGGTAGCACACACACAGGATAGATCCATAAAACACTGCAAAAGCCTTGAAAATGGAACTGATACTAAAACTACAACCCACTGAAACCTATTTGGAACTTGCATCTTGAACTGAACCGGATTTATTGCATGCTAAAACAAAAACTGCAACATTCTCAGTGGGATTTAAGCAAGATCAGAGAGTCCCATTACATAATGCTTCACTGTTTAGGATACAATCCAAAATTACTCTGCATGTGAAAAACCAGGAAAATCCAAGCAGCAGGAGAAAAGAAAAAAAAAAACCAACAGCCACCAATGCCAAGGTAACACAAAATCCTCAACAAATATGAGCAAAGAGAATCAAGCAACATAAAAAAGCAAACAAATACCACAACCAAATAGAGGATATCTCAAGAATGCAGGGCTAGTTTAAAATGTGAAATAAAGTAGCATGATCCACCACATAAACAGTCTGAAGAAGAACATCATGTGAATACATCAACTGAAACAGAGAAAGTATTTAACAGAATTCAATATCCATCCATGATAAACACTTTCCACAAATTAAAAAAAGAGAATGTATTCAATCTATAAGAGAGCATCCACAAAAACCAACAACAAAAGCAAACAACATAACTATAGATAACATCATATTTAATAATGAAGGATTGAGTGCTTTGCCCTAAGATCAGAAGGCAAAAATGACCACTCTATTCACTCAACATCATTTCCTACTCTACGTCATGCTGGAACCCCTATCTAATGTAAGAAAAGAGGAAAATAAATAAAAGAGATACAGAATTACAAGGGAAGAAATAAAACTGGTCTTCCCAAGAGATGACATAAAAGTCTATATAGAAAATCCCAATTGTACGAAAAAATACAAAAAATAAATTTAAAAAGTATCCAGGTACCAATAAGTGGGTCTAGCAAGGTTGTAGGATACAAGATCCAAACACAAAACTTAATCCTGTTTCTATGCTAGCAATGAATAATTGAAAACCTAAAATTTAAAAGCAGTATCATTTACATCAGCTCCTCTCAAAAATGAAATACTTGGGCATAAATCTAACAAGGCATATGTACTGAAAACGGTAAAACACTGATGAAAATTCAAAGAAAGCCTAAATAAGTAAGGAAAGTTACTTGGGCACGAATTGGAAGATTCGACACAGGTAAGGTGTCAATTCTCGCCAAAATGACCTGCAGGTTCATCTAATGCTATTCCAATCAAAATTCATGCAGAAAAATTTTGTAGACAAGCTGATCCTAAAATTTATATGAAAATGTAAATATATTAGAATAATTAACTGCGGGTGAGAAGGTAAGACGATACACCCATTTTGAAAAGAGTTTGGTAGTTACTTAAAAAGTTGAATATTAACTTACTTTACAACATGACAATTCCATGCCTATGTGTCCACCAAAGAGAAATAACTCCTGTTCACTCGAAGACTTGTACACAAATGTTCACAGCAGCACTATATACTGTAGCCAAAAGCTGAAAACACTCCCAATGTTCAAAAAGATAATGCGTATTATTTAACAATAAAAATGAACCAACTATTGATACATATCAAAATATGAATGAACCTTAACAGCACTTGGCCAGAAAAGTCAAATATATAGATGTAGAAAGCAGATAAGTGGTTTCTCAGGGCTGGTTGTAGGAGGGAGATTGACTACAAATGGATATGAGGGGATTTTTTGAGGCAATAGAAGTGCTCTAAAACAAGATCGTGGTGATGGCTCTCTAAATTTACTGAAAATCACTGAATCATGTGCCTACAATGGATTAATTTAGAGACTGTAAATTAGGCCTCAATAAAGCTGTACAAAAATAAAACAGCAAGGAGAAAGCTATAGGGAGTTACAGATAACCAAAATTGGCAATATATGATAACTGTTGAAACTAGGTATTGGGTAATGAGGATCATCATACTATCCTTTCTTCTTTTGTTTATGTTTGAAACTAGGATACTGAAGGGCAGCTGGGTGTCTCAGTCGGTTAAGTATCTGACTTTGACTCGGGTCATGATCCCACGGTTCATGAGTTCGAGCCCTGCCTCAGGCTCTGTGCTGACAGCTAGGAGCCTGGAGCCTGCTTCAGATTCTGTGTCTCCCTCTCTCTCTGCCCCTCCCCTGCTTGCATTCTGTGAATCTCTGTCTCAACAATAAATAAACATCTAAAAGAATTTAAAAAAAAAGAAATTAAGATACTGAGACACATAAATATCAGGATACTTCATGCCACGAAGTAGTCCTTTAGATAATTAAAGTTGTTATGGATATTTCCAACAAGGCTCAGACTGAGTCTGTTTTCCAAAACATTTTGATGTCTTCAAGATAATTTACGTAATATGATATTAATGACAAGCAGAACTTCCTAAGGAGATCTTAGATTTTACTAATGGATGAATGTTGGCAGGTTCTCCTCTATAAAAATCTTGCCAAACAGGGACATTAAGTTATTTGAGATTCTCTCACTAGGCTGAAGTTGTGGCAAACAACTTTAGCATTTTAACACCCTCTTCTGCTAACTAGACTCAACACTTCCAAAAATGTCGTGTTTTTTTTTTTTCTGAGAGTTGACATTTTTTGGAGTTTTTGCATTTAAGGTTATCCCTACTTTTCTAGAGAAAAACTAAAATGGCGTAAAGCCCATGGAATTTGGATTCAGAACTGGGTTAGATCCATTTCCAAAACTTACCAGCTTTTTGGCCTTCAGCAAATTACTGAATTTGCGTCTTCATCTATAATACACGTAATAAATCTGACCCCGTGAGGCTGTAGTAATTACTGAAGCACATAAACTATACAAAGCACTTAACCTAGTATATAGTGGGTACTGAATAAATGATAGATATATGTATTTATTGTCTAAGTCATTTTTTCAATGAGAAGTATTTCTCATAATAAAATGTAGTGACTACTGTTATAATCTTCTTAGAGCATATGAGATGTCCAGAGGTTTCCAAGTCCAACTTTATTGATGAGGATACTGAAGTCCAAGGATAAGGGTCCCAAACTTTAGAAACCAAATCTGGACTACACTCCAAGTCTCTTAACTCTTAAAGTCAGTGTAGCAAAATGATTAAATGCCCCTTTTAATCAGATACCTTGGGTTTGGTTTCTAGCTTTGCCACTTACCACTTAACCTCTTTATGTCATTTCTTCATCTATAAAGTAGGAATAATAATATTGGCTATCTCAAAGGCTTACTGTGATGATTAAATAAAATAAAGCATACCAAGGGCTTAGAAAATAAGGGCCCATGGGGCGCCTGGGTGGCGCAGTCGGTTAAGCGTCCGACTTCAGCCAGGTCATGATCTCACGGTCCGTGAGTTCGAGCCCCGCATCAGGCTCTGGGCTGACGGCTCAGAGCCTGGAGCCTGCTTCCGATTCTGTGTCTCCCTCTCTCTCTGCCCCTCCCCCGTTCATGCTCTGTCTCTCTCTGTCCCAAAAATAAATAAACGTTGAAAAAAAAAAAAAAGAAAAGAAGGGCCCAATTATATTTTCTGAATTCTAAGATATATTTTTATATATTCTATCTAAAGTCAATAAGTGTCTTAAACTTGAAATCTGTTAATTTTAGTGTTTCCTTTTCCCCAAGAAAGTTACTGTGAATTCTACTTTTTATAACCCATGGTTACTTGGACTCAAGAAAATATCAAGTTATCAATTTTACTGGGTTCTGTTTGCTCCACACTTTAATATATCCAAAAAGTTATTAAGATCATAAGGCAAGTTGAAGGCTGGGACCATATCTTGTTTGTATTTGTAACCCCAATACCTAGCACTAACGAGCTGTAAAATAAGCATATAATGAAGGAAGGAAGGAAGGAAGGAAGGAAGGAAGGAAGGAAGGAAAGAAGAAAGGCACAGAGGGAGGGAGGGAAACAGGTGAAGAAAGATGATTCAATGTGATGAACAAGCGATCAGATATTCTAAATGTTAGAATTGCCACATATTGTTAGACAATATTGGATTACATCTAAGCCACTTTTTTTTGCAACCTTCAGACAGGAATAATGATACCTACACAGAGTTGCATTGGGGATTAAATGACACGATAACTGTGACAGACTCATATACTCAATTGTCTACTTTTAATCTCCACTTGGATGTCTACCTTGAACTTAGTATCTCCAAAGCTGAACTCTGATTCAACTCCCCAGCTCAGTGAACAGTGCCTCCATCCACTCATTATTCAAACTAAAAACCTTGGCATGTTCCTTGACTCCTCTCTCTTCCTTATTAACTACACCCAATCCACTTGCAAGTGTTCTCAGGTCTGCTTTTAAAAAATATATCCCAGATGCTGGTATTTTTCACCCCCTCTACTGTTACCCACAGAGCCCCAACCACTGCTGCCCCTTGGTGTCCCCTAGGAGTGATTCTTTTAAAAGGATCTAATTGAAATGTACATCAGATCCAGTAATTCCTCTGATCTCAATTTTAATTGGTGTCACAACCTCATAAGAATAAAACCCACAGTTCTTAAAGTTCTGTTGCCCCTTCCCACAACTTTTGCAAGAGCCCATATCTATAGCCCTCTTGTGAGCTCCAGCCACTGGCATCCTTGCAGTTCCCTCTGTCTGCTGCTTGCCCTGAGATTCCCAGGGCCGGTGTGGATAAAGGTTGGTTGGGACCTGAAGCTAATATAATTATGAGAGGGAATGTTCTTTTAGAAAAAGAAATAAAACTTTAGGTTACATTTTTTTTTTTAGAATAAGAACAGAAACTATAGCAAATTATGGGAGCTCTGGAGATGACTTTGGAGTCCATTGTTCACTGTCTTTGGAGATATCCTCATCATTTAAACAGAATTGCCTACACATAGGGGCGCCTGGGTGGCGCAGTCGGTTAAGCGTCCGACTTCAGCCAGGTCACGATCTCGCGGTCCGTGAGTTCGAGCCCCGCATCAGGCTCTGGGCTGATGGCTCAGAGCCTGGAGCCTGTTTCTGATTCTGTGTCTGCCTCTCTCTCTGCCCCTCCCCCGTTCATGCTCTGTCTCTCTCTGTCCCAAAAATAAATAAACGTTGAAAAAAAAAATTTAAAAAAAAAAAAAGAATTGCCTACACAGAAATGCTTCCTGATGGCAACCTGCTCTGCCTCCACATAATTCCACTGTGCAGCACCCCGCAGCTCCCTTCACTCACAGACACCCGTGCAAGTGCAAGCCCCTGAAGCTCAGGCTTCACGTACTTCACAAGAAGTGCAACTCTGCCGGTGGCTGCTTCAAGTCTCTGCACGAGAGCCACACTCCCATCTCCCTCACTATCCTCCTACCCTGCTTGCCATCTGTCATGGCACTTGCACATTTTGTCAGCACCTGAGACGTTGGGTATTTGTCCTCATTGTTGTTTAGCATCTGGCTCCCCGGCCACGTCTGACTGGAATGTGAACTCTAGTATTCGGGTAGGGCTTGCGTTGTCCCTTGTGTCACTGGTGTCTAGAGCAGTCAGTGACATATAGTTGGTTCTCACAAAAATAACCACTGATGGAGTAAATGAGTGAACAAATAAATGAAATTAGGTTGAAATATCCTATGAAAGCCTGAATTAATTTTTTGCCTGATGTATTTTTGCTTTTGTGGAATGGGTATCTGTTATCAACATCTGGAAACAAAAATGACCTCTTCACAAATGCGTCTATTTCTAAGATTTTGGAATAAATTAATTTGACATTGATATTGTAAGCAAAATAACTGTGAATTTAATGAATCTCTTCAAAGCAGATAACCCTAGCAGTCATCTGATATGTTTCCACATAGTACAAATATTATGATGGTTGAAACAACAGACATTATGATGATTGAGATTACACTGATTAACTTATGTTTCAGTTTCTTAATGAATCTACTAAATTTGCTGTATTAATCAATGTGTTATGGCATGACTAATAAATATAATTCAGAAACTATGGTAAGCCTCAAAGTGATCATTGTGGGAGGAAAAATAAAAGTGCTATTTATTTGAAAAATCTATATCCTATCAATTCTCAGAAAAGAATTTTTAGTTAATTTTAAAATAGTCAAAATCCACTTGATTAATTGATAATCTAGGAATCAACAAGTTCTTACTAATGAAGCCTCTTTATTATAATGTAATAAAGAAAACCAGTGTTATAATTATGGACCTTTATCATTTGTCCTGCTTCCCTGTGGATCACCCACGGATAGCTGTATGAATTTAGCAGAAGTGAAGAAACAGTGGTTATCAGGGCAAACCGAATAGTCAACAAATGCCTTCAAGATGTGTTTTAACTATAATTATCTCAATATGTCTGTCCCAGGATTCAGGGGCTGCTTGTGCTTCAAGCTTCCTGATGTGCACTGTGCCTAGATCCATTTGCTACTTTCTTAGGAGGCCCTTCTCTGACTCCTACATTTTCTTATCAAGGCCAATCCTAATTCTGAACTTCTCCCCACCCATACACCTAGCAACACCTTCAGGAGCTGTTATTCATATAACCTTCCCCTATTATCATCAGCTTATACTATTAACCAGATGTCTGGATGTTTAGAAGAGTGGGTAAGAGACTAATTAAAGACTAATTAAGTTGAGAAATCTGGAAAGAAAGTAGCTCAGTGACTTATTCCCACCCTTTGTTCTTTTCTCCTTCATTCCCAGAATATATACTGGTTGTTGCTGAATTGGGTCAAATTCAAAGGACTAGGCATCAGCACTAACAGGTTGACTCAAGGTTGGAATTTTTAAATTAGTATCTTTCTGTACTAAGATATCACTAAAGCATTTCAGTAGCACCCAGAAAGGCCTACTTTCCTGGAGTGAAAGACAAGAAGTTATTATCCTACTTCAGCTACAAAAGCTTTCCATCAGATCTTCAAAGTATAAATCATATGCTAAATTCAATTTTAAAAACTCAATGATAAGCCAAAGCTCGGGTAAGAAGGACTTTCAGAAAATAATAATATAGGCCTTAGCTGGAATCCCCTTTGGGGCTTCACAGGGTGCATCTTTATGTGGTCCTTAACAGAGAAGATTCAAAATGTTCCCCCTGAATTTTGGATTCAGTTATTTCTGGCTTGACTGTTCTAATACATTATCTGTTTGTTCTGGATACGTGGAAAAGACTGTCCACATGTGAATCAAAGGAAGATCTGGGCTCTATCTACCAAACGTTGACAGTAAATAAATAAATTGTTGAATAATTTTTTTAAAGTTGAATAAATAAAACTTCCAGACATGTGATTGAAATTCTCACACTTGGCATCATGTATACTTAGTTTAAATCAGTGAACAGCAAGTATTGTGGGTTTAATGGTGTGCCCTCAAAATTCATGTCCATTCAGAATCCCAGAATGTGCCCTTACCTGGAAATAGGGTCTTTACAGATATAATTGGTTAAGATGAGAAGACACTGGATTAGGGTTGACTCTAAATCCAATGACTGTTACCTTTGTAAGAGGAGAAAACACAGAGAGACTCAGAGGAGAACGCCATGTGAAAACCAAGGCAGAAATTAGAGTGATGCATCTACAAAGCAATGAATGCCAAAGATTGCCAAAAACCACCAGAAGCTAGGAAAAGAGCAAACTCTCCTTCCCTAGAGCCTTTGATTGCAGACTTCTAGCCTCCAGAACTGAGAGAACAAATTTCTGTTGGTTTACGCCACCTAGTTAGTGGCAATTTGTTATGGCAATCTTAGGAAACTAATACAGCAACAAACAGAGAAGATTCCAGAGCAGTTCCCAGGCCAATTTTGGGAGGATTTTTCCTTGAGAATAGTTTGTAAATGATAAAATAAAATAAACACTGTGGGTAAGTCCACATCAATTGGAAATAGTTGTCTTCTCCTCAGGGAAGGAAAATTGTAAAGACTGACTCTATTTGAGGAAGTTTCAGGGTGCCTGGGTGGCTCAGTCGAGCGTCCAACTTCGGCTCAGTCATGACCTCACTGGTAGTGAGTCTGAGCCCCATGTTGGGCTCTGCGCCCACAGCTCAGACCCTGGAGCCTGCTTTAGATTCTGGGTCTCCCTCTTTCTCTGCTCCTCCCCCACTCACACTCTGTCCCTCTCTCTCAAAAATAAACTTTAAAAAAATGAAGAAGTTTCTAGGTACCATTTATTCACAGCCATAGTTGCCTTCACTTAATTCTCTCACTTCTCTTATTTAGAGAAAACAAGGTTGTGCTACTAATTATTATTTTTCAAATGGAGACATTTTGGTTTCAAGGTGTTCAAGGTTTTGTTTTCAGCTTTAGGCAACAGTCTATGATTGTGAGGCTATAATCTGCTGCTTAAATCAGGCAGACTGAGTGGTTGTTACAGGTTGGAATTTTTTATATAATGCTGCAGAATGTTCCAGAAAGTCAAGGGTTAATCAGAATGAAGTAAATCACAAAACAATCCCCCCCTCCAAAATAAGGTGGAAAAACTAGAGGGAAACATAATTAAGTCAAATTTGCAATTTTGTTTACATATAAATTAGAAAGCATGAAATTGAGTGCTGCTGGCCAAAGGTTAAGGAATTTGTATCCAATTTGTAACTGGCAGTTGGCAGCAAACAGGAAAAAACAAAGACAAAAATTCAGCCTTCAAAGATCCTCCCTGCATGCCTGCCCAGGGAAGTCTGCTCACTGACTGATGGCCCTCTTCCAATCTTCTGCACATCCCGCTTCAAAACCCTAAGTACAACTACAAGTTTCAAGTCGCTTGAGCTACAGAAAATGGACGCAACTTGTTCTGAGATTGGCTTCTCACAGAGACAGAAAGGGGGAGAATTATGTTGTTTTTATTCATGGCGAGCTTTTTTTAATGCCAGAGCACTGAATGAAGCTTTCAAAGGAAAAAAGTAACAAAGAAGAAAGAATCAATAGTAAAAGCCAGCTAATGGCTAACAACTGTAAATGTGTGATATACACAATATGCACCTGCAGGAGGGGAAAGGGAGGAGGCTGAAATGCTGAGCAAAAGAGCTCTACTCAGTTAAAGGAATGGGAAGGAAGACTTTACAATGAGATGGTAAAGAGAGTGTGTATTCAAGCCACTCTTTGCACTGACATCTCCCATTCCCTTCTTCTGAGTGCTTCCTGAAAAAGAGCCATGGATGCTTGCTGAGTCTCTCTTGGAGGAAGGAGAATATGGGCTGGTTTTAGCTTGTTTACTTATAATGCAAGAATGGTGGGAAAATGTGTTTTCTTGCTGCATGTGGACCACAATTTAGGTTTGGACAACCTTTGTCCTTCCACATTTACATGCTCTGGGTTTGAGCTGCTTGCTCAAACAACAAGGCTGGAAGGAAGCCATGCAGTTTCGCGCCTCTGATTTGTGAGAAAAGCGGAGTCAGTGCGAAAGCAGTTTCTGCAGGACCTACATGAAAAACCCCTTAAGGCACCAACTGGCATAGTACCTGTTGAGACTGTTAAAAAGATAAACTGAGACATATTAAAAATGTTAAGAGTTTAGGGGCCCCTGGGTGGCTCAGTCATTAAGCATCCCACTTCTGCGCAGGTCGTGGTCTCACAGTTCGTGGGTTAGAGCCCACCTCGGGCTCTGGGCTAACAGCTCAGAACCTAGAGCCTCCTTCAGATTCTATGTCTCCCTCTTCCTCTCTGCCCGTCCCTGACTCATGCTCGCACTCAATCTCTCTCACCCTCTCTCTCAAAAATAAAAAATAAAAAAAATTAAGAGTTTATTTAAGCAAAACTCGATTTAAGTTGGGCAGCACCAAACCAGAAGTAGTAGGGTGTGCTCTACCAGCAGGAGGCCTGGGAGCGACTTCTATAGAGAAAAGGTGGAAGCAAAGCCAAGAGATTCTTGACTGGCTGTAGCCTTAAGCCTAGTTGTCTGTTTGTGACTGGTTGTCCTTAGGTTTCAATTTCGTAAACTTGAGGCATTTAACAAGCTGAGAGTTTGGTTTGCTTACGTAGACTGCTACAGCCTTAGAGCCACCTCAGTCTAATGGCCTCCTTATTTAATTAATTTAACCCGACTTAGTTATAGATAAAGGAAAGTGAACAAAGTGGAAAAAGGATGGAATTTGGAAGGAAAAAAGACACGCATCCTGGCTCCTCCTCACTTGAAGATGGAGACAGTACAATCAACCCCACATAGCAACCCTAAGGATTAAAGGCAGGAGCATTTTCTAAATTACATTTTCATTATTATAATGTATCGTTTCCCCCCTGGGGGAAAAAGACCCTGGCTTCTAGTGGGAGAACAATTGCTCTGTTCAAATAGTTTCATTATCATTGTGAAAGTGTGAACAGCAGAGGAGACAAGATGTGTTTTTGCTTTGTGTGACCTCCGCAATATATTTTGAAACTTCAAAACTCGAGGAAGTCATCAACATTTTAACACCGCACTATTTTATACACACATGTGAGTTCCTGTCTTCTCCAGCAGCTCAGGGCCAACCCTCCCATGCAGCAATAGTCACTAGAACTAAGCAGCAGCTGTCCTTTTTGGACAGGATGTGTTCTCTCCCCTTCCACACCCCCACACCCCCAGTTAATGTCCTCTTAACTCCCGAGACACACAAGGAGGGTTGGATAGGTGTCACTTTTCTTTTCAAAAGACTTGCTTGGTAGCTTTCCTTATACCTGCCTAGTTTGTTCCATGTGGTAGCCCGAATAATGGCCCCCAAAGATGTTCCTGTCCTAAATTGCAAAACCTGTGAATGTGTTACCTTCCATGGCAAGAGGGACTTTGCAGATGTGATTAAGAATCTTGAAAAGGAGAGATTACTCTGGAGTATTCTAGTGGTCCCAATGTCATTGAAAGTGTCTTTGTAAGAGGGAAGCACTTAACTATCTGTCAAGGCCCACAGCCCCAGGTATACAAAGACACTATTATCAGAAAGGATATTCCAGGGCTTAGAGGTTCCCTCCCAGAAGCTGGTCAACAGCCAGTCCTTTCTTTGGAATGTGCAGCCCCTCTACTGCATAACCACCACCCTGGCCCTAGGCCTAGGCTCTCTTAGAGCAAAATGCTCCTGCTTGAACAAACTACATTTAGTCTAGCATTTTGATAACTGATACAGCAATAGTATCGATATAAATATGCTTAAAATTTGAGGGAGCGCTGTGGATTAGGGGTAGATTTAAAGAAAGACCATAAAGCTATTATATATTTTTTTATATTTTTGTGCTAATTTGATTACTAGTCTACTCCCTTTGATCTATAACTCTTTATCCCTTACGATAAACTTGTACTAAACTATTTAGTATAGAAATTAGCTGATGGTTAGATAAATCCACTTCTTCTCCAGGCCAGTCATTTTCCATTGGTATTATATCCCAAAGAGGCTTTAACTAAACCTAACACATTTGATCATCAATATCAGTATTATCATACATCTGACTTATGGACATAAGGTCATTGACTTTCACCCACAATCCCAGGGTTACATCTTAACACAGAATGGTCATGATACAATTCGATTTCATCACAGAACAAATGAGGAAAAATTACAGAGGTTATCACCATGCCTTATCAGAATTGGCCATTGCCCATATACTGGATTCTATTATAGACAGGAATTATTACAGTTAGCCACAGCCGGGTTATTTCTGGGCTCTAAGTCCACTGGAAACAAAGCTAGCCACAGCCGGGTTATTTCTGGGCTCTAAGTCCACTGGAAACAAAGCTAGTCACCCTGTTCCAGTTCACAGCCTTATACTGGTACTGGTTCCCATTGGGTGCTGTTGTACATCAGGGCTGACCTCCCTCTGAAGACATGGATAGTATTTGGAATAGTTCTAATACTACCCTGCTAATTGTACTACAGGATATGTCTTACTGTGATGTATTCTTGGGGTCAGGGAAGTTATGATGTATCAACATAATTGCAAATGGCCTCAGAGAACTTCCATAGATTGGAAGGTCCTTAAGATCCCCACAGCTGTGATCCTTGAGCCTCAACAGTTAGGATGAGGACCACTGCCAGGGCTACGTTGTCCTATAGCTACGTTAAAACAGTCAAGAGGCCCTGTTGGGTCAAAGCACAAGCCCTTTCCCAACACAGTGGAAATTATCTAGCATTATTTTTTAGCCTTCTTTGCCCACTTCATCCAACTTCATTATCTTTCTGGGCTGAATCCCACCCTTTGCTTTCCTCCCAGAATAGAATTTCCCCTAATCTCTTTATTCTAGTTAACAATCTTTTCCTCTGAATGCTGCTCCTCATCAAAGATGAATTTACCTTGTTCCATGATACCCAGTGAGGCATCTATCTCCCCTAAAGCTCTTTTGTGTCTTATGAGCCAGTGTTAAATCCACCATTCGTGTCATTACTGTTATATACTAATGGCCTGAGTGCAATCAGGATACATGTTCTATACCCAAAAACGTTGGGCCACCCACACTAGGGTTCCATGAGTAGTATCACACCTAGATTTAGTTTACTTTATTTTGACTAAATCCATAAAGCCTCCATCATCTCAGGATGGGGCTGTTTCCCCAGGGAAATATGGACCTCCATGTAATATCTGCTGCTATAATCCCATCAGAAGCCCATGATCTCTTTCTATTCTGTTTAATAGCTTTCCATCCACAAAAACGAGGGCAATATGTATTTGTGGATAGCACACTGTGGCAGGGCAGGCATACCACTGCTATATTTTTTTCCCATTATAACCAGGGAACTTTCTAAGCATTTTATCATCAAGGTTTATAGTTACACAGTAATCAGTCTGCCAAGAGTTGTATACCATGGGGTTTGATGGTCTGGTAGGGAGTAGTTTCTGGAAATTCCCTCCCAAATGTTATCCTCTGTGGTAGTTGTAACCTGAAATGACAGTCAGTGGACACTAGCATATTACTAGAGTTTCCACCGAGTAACTAACAACTCATCCAGTTCATCATCGTATTGTAAGACTAAAATATCTCCCAGAGCAATACCAGTCAGGTTTTTAGGCTTCCATTTGGCCTTGTCAAAAAAATAGTTTCAAAAAGCAAGAGTGATTGCAGCAAATATATGATTCCATCCTTTCAGGTATCTGGTATAATTGGGCTGAGAGAAAGTACTGTTCTCTTACTCCAAGCCTCTCTGAAAGGATCAGTGTTATATCAGATTTCCCTTGTTTCATAACACACATATTCATTCCTTCACCTTCAGCGACTATTTCTCCTTCTCACCATTTGTCGTTAATTTTTTACCAAAACGGTTCCACCTTTGGAACGGGTATTAGGTTCAGCCACTGTGCTGGTCCGGATTATCAGCAGCAATTACCAGTCTGTCAAGTGTCTTCCCCTCAATTCATTCCCATCCACATAGGGTAGGATTACATGGGTACAGAACTATCTCATAGGGCATAGGTATAGGGTTATCTCAACCACTGAGCAATATGGCTGCATTTACTGTTAATGCCAATTTTGCCAGATGGGATAGAGACATAATCCATCCCATCAGGCCATTAGAGATTTGGACATAAAGGTTTAAAGGTACTGTTAGTTTCTTACACAGGGATCATCCCTGCTTCTGGCACATGTACTTGCAGCCCTGGTCCCAGGATCATTGATTCAGATAAGAAAAAAGAAAGAAAAAAAAAAAAGCTGAGGTGATATGAGGAAGGTTCTACCAGCATACTTCCCACCCACTTCCACAAATCTCAAAGAAAAGTGGAGGAATCAGAACTAGATTAACTTACATGCCTTTTGCTTTATAATACTAGATAGGGAAGTATTCTGTAATCATATATAATATCCATCCTAATAATGCATTCAGGTGAAAGACACAAAATCACTTCACGTAAAGCCCATTCAAACATTCCAGTTTTCACCCAAAGATTTACCTAAATCCCATCAACTGTGTGTCCCATATCTTCCCAGTTTATCTGTAGCCCCTTTTAGGATTTCACCAACAGGTTTTAGAATAACAGTGCATTTGACTCCTACACAACGGAGTCCTAGAAAAGTTTCTTCTCTAGTCCTTGACCATTTTCCCCATATATTGTGCATATGGCCTTCAGTCCCCTTCCAGGAGATGAGCTAGAAGACCCTTGCTCTTTTATCAATCTTCATTCTGATTAAGTTGCCAGACCATCATCCCCAGCAATTAGAAGTCAGTTTTTTCATTGTCATCTTTGCCTTCCAACATTTTAAATTCTTACAAAGTAGAGTAAATACAGTATATTTGCTTGGGATCCTTCAACACTGGGGAACAGCAAGGACCCCCACCAGTCCACCCAACCTCCCATGGTGCTGCATTGAGACCTTGTTTCAACCTCATCAACAACTTCCACCCTGCTGACGTGAGTCCCTGGAACCTCCACTTTGTCTTTCTTCTATTCTTTTGTGAATCATTCTAATTTTCTTAGCATTTGTTAAGACCCATAAGGGGAAGTTGAGACAAAGCTGATAAGGTCTCCCAAAGCACTCCTTGCTTTTATGGCAGTAAGTATACATGGGCTGCCCATGCAAAAGGAGCTCCCTCAATCATAGAACTTACCATGACCTGGTTAAGGGGTATATTAAATGGATGAACATCTCAGTCATCATAGTGTCAATCCAGCATGGCTTATATACAAAGTATATCAGACACTTCATCTGGGGAGTTCATTTCGCATTTAAAGGAAGAGAAAGATAATCCCCCTTCTCACAGTAAGCAAACATTACATTATCTAGTCCCCCAGCTGTCCTTTGTGAAATAACCTTCTATGTGTCTGGATTATATACAGCCATCTGTAATTGTTCAATAGTGAACTGTGCATCCTGTATCGACCAAGACATGCTCTTCTACTCTGCATTCAAAACCCATGATACTGCCCCTAAGTTGGTCACTCCCGCATTCATTTTAGTAAAAGTTCTTTAGGAAGCTGATGATATCAATCTAAAAGATAAAACAACGCCTTCACATCACACCTATCCTGCTGGTAGTTGTTTCTTGGTTTTGTCCTCCTCCTACCTGGATTATCTTCTTGGTGAAGAAAGGTCATAAAGGTTCTATTATCATAGAATATCATAAATTATCATAATTTATCTTTTTGGTGGTGGCCCTGAGGCTAGAGCTTACCCTGAATTGGCTGAAATCCAAGCTTGGTCCAGTATCAGGATCTACTCTAACACACTCCTTTACTTTCACTTTAGCTATTACAGATAATGATAACTAAGAGATTGTATATTTGACTTGTTTCTTGTTATTTTGCATTTCCTTACGTATCCAGGGAACTACCTCCTCAGGAATTGAATTTATCATTTTTGGATTTGACTGGTAAGTTTTACATATAGTAACTGATCACAACACAGATGCTTTTTCACACCATGGGTGAGCAGGCAACCATCTAGGAATCAAAAGTTTGTCAACCTCTACCCTCTCACTCTTCCTTTTCCTAAGCTGCATTTTCATCATGTTTTATTGAGTCAGGGTCAGTCTAGTCAATCCCAGTTCTGACACAAAACTGTATCACAGGTTCCCCAAGACCACCTTCAGGTTCACTGATTCACTAGAACAAGTCCTAGAACTCAGAGAAGCTCTTAGACTCGTGGTTATGGCTTGTAATGGTGAAGGAATACCAATTAAAATCAGCAAAACAAAGGCACCAGGAAAGAAAAGTCAAATGGGTAGTGTTTAATTCTTCCAGCAATGATGTGTCACAACATGTGCAGAGTATTGCCAACCAAGAAGTTCATCTGAGCCTTTGTGCCCACAGTTTTTATTAGGGGTCAGTCAGTAGGTACAGAATGTCTGTGTGGCAGACCTTACCTACTCAGTCTCCAATTCCCCCAAAGGTCAAATTGATACAGCATGGACCAGGATATTCACTATAAATCATGTTTTTAGCATAAACTCTGGTGTGGCCAAAAGCCTTAGATACATTAAGACACTCTTATCAAGCAGACTATTACAAGGGCCTAGAGATTATCTCCCAGGAAAGGATCAAGGGCCAGAACTCCCTTTGGAATGTGCAGGGTTTGAGCAAACCAAACCTGCTGAGCTAACACTTTCGTGCACAACTTTTAACTTCTGGTCAAGATTTTCTTGAAATAAACATACATTTCCCAAATATCCAATAATCAAATACAAAAAAAAAAAAAAAAAAGACAGTGTGATCTCTAGTTCCTTACAGATATCACACTGCATATGAAGAAGTTATCTGTGACACCTGAAGAAAAAGAAAAGCTTACTTGCGACCTATGTACACAGACATAAGAATGCATGCTGAAATTGAAATTTTTCATAATAAAAATAAAAATTATTTTAAACATGTTCTATATTTGAATCAATATAGAGAAGATTTAAGCTGTTATTGACGATATTGTGTAAATTGAAAAACGCTCTGTTGCTATTGATAAATTCATAATTGTCAATTTATACAGTATTTATTCAATTAAATGTTAATAATACTGAGTTCACAAAGTAATAAAGTTATTTAACTTTTATATACATAGTTTTGAAATTGATGTGTTTTTGTTTAAAAATCAAATCAATTCTTCTAAAACAGATGAATTTTGTTAACATAAGTGTGAATACCAAAGGAAAATCATTTTTGATACTCAATTCAATTATTGGAAAACTTTTAAGTATGTTTGGAACAACTCAGTATGTGATTCTACTTTTTCAGGTGTATCCTAGGATGAGATAGGAGGGGAATTCAAATTGCCAGTAATCTTTTATATCTTAAACTATGTGGTAGATACAGGTGTGTTCATTTTATAATTCTTTATACTTTTTTAATTTCTGAAATAAGTATTAATTATAAAAGGTAAAAAATATTAAGCATGCTGGGCCCATAAGGGGCACCTGGGTGGTTCAGTCGGTTGAGCATCTGACTTCGGCTCAGGTCATGATCTCATGGTATGTGAGTTCGAGCCCTGCATTGGGCTCTGTGCTGGCAGCTCAGAGCCTGGAACCTGCTTCGGATTCGGTGTCTCCTATCTCTCTCTCTCTCTCTCTCTCTCTCTCTCTCTCTCTCTTTTCCCCTCTCTCTCTCAAAAATACATAAACATTTTTAAAAAATGGTAAAAAAAAAAAAAACATTGTGTGATACTTTTACTGTGCATAGGGTGCTTTCATAAAATTATTTTGTTCGATATGTAGGATAAACCTTTGAGATAGTGAAAGTAATTGTCATTAACATTTTTATTTCATTAATGAAGAAACCAAGGTTCAATAAATATGCTACAAATAGTAAATAGAGAGGCGGTTGCTAAAACTAGCTATTTGGGGCCCAAGTCACCACACTCTCTTCAATATGGTAATATTTGGTCAGTGAGAATGTAGTCAGTTCATAGTCAAGGCTAAGACCACCCCAATTCATCCTTTTCTTGATTTGTATTAAATAACATTGTGTTAAATAAAATTGAAACCAAAAAATACTTATTGAGTTGCTGCTGCTATGTCCAAGGTTATGAAAGGTCTTTATTCCAGGTTTTCTGAAACTTTATATATTATCAATTCCTCTCCCACAACATAAGATCAATGTAGAAGGTATCAGCTATTATTCAGAACCATAGAATCAATTTTTTTCTCTCTAGAAATAAAAATTCTCTATAGCTACTGAACTGAAAAGCAGTAAGGGCATCAGAAAATCTGGGCAATCAGAAACTGAAATTGTATTCTTCACTTTGGCATTGGGCTTATGTTGGACTTTATTAGGTCACTTTGTATAACTGTATCTTACTTTATCCAGGTGGGGTTGAAAGAGACAACTTGACCATTGAAAAATACTCAAAAGTCATTGCATGATAACAAAGCACTATCTCGCATAGCTTGCTGCACTGCCACCTTCTTAAACTAGCACCTATTTAGTTTGCTGATCCCAGAAAAAGGATTGCAACGAGTTAATCTGCACTACCATTTAATAAACTTTATCAAACATCTGAAGTTATACTTCTATAATGAGTGCCAATCATCAGATCAGACAGTATAGCATGGCAGTTAATAGTGTGGGCTATCCCAGATTCCTGATCTATAAGATGAGAATAATACTGACTACTTCTTAGAATCATAATGCTTAAATGAAATTTTATACCACACACACACACACACACACACACACACACACACACTTAGCACAGTATTGCTTGAGCCCAATAAAAGTTGGTTGTTTTCATTGTCATACATAATCACTACATTAATTGATGCTCTTATTGACTCACTGACCTGTCCTATCAGATTCTGGATTTTGAGGGTAGTGATTATAAATGGTCTCCCCTGCACCACTTTTCTAGAAAATTGCAGCTCAACTCCCCAATCCATTCACATGACAGCAGCAAAAGCTGCCATGCTTCTATAATGTCTGTGCCATTTTCCACAGTTAATTAGTCCAGGGGTTAACATCTGACCCCAACTGGTCTGAATATTTATTCCTAAAAAATATGAAACTTGAAAGGAGAGGGATAAGAAAAAAGAAGTGAGAGAAGAGAGAAAAAATGCAAGAGTAAATAAGAAGGCTATTTTCTTTCTTAATCACTGTACCCGTAACATGTAAGACTAAGACCATCTTGATGTCCATGCTTCCTGCCCTGTGTACCAGATGCAGGAGAGGGAGAAAAATAAGACAGAGAGGCAGAAAGAAGCACAGAAAAGAGGTGTGGGAAAAGGCAGTAGCGTTCAGGTCCCTAGTTCCAGAGGGAAGCTGCATTCATCTTTGGGTATTGTGAGACGTCCAAGCATTGTCCTCTTTTACTTAGCTAAAGTTTGACTAACCAAAAATAAGTCCTCATACCCACTTTTCATCCTGCTCCTCAATCTCTAATGGGAATACAGTCTGTCCCCTAAGTCAACCCCCACAAAGCCTTTTGAAGTCTCCTGTCACATCCTATCAATTCCCAGCCTCCTACCACCCAAGGATGGATTCCTGCCCTCTGACTCCTACTCCTATCATTCTGCACATCAATCCTTCCTTCTGATCCCCCTGACATCGGGTCATGGGGAACTGCTGGGAAGAACAAATTAGAAATGGCTGAAGCCACAAATCTAACAAGTTGAAGGAAGCTAGCCATGAAAAATCATCTCTCAGCAAAGGCATGTCAGTTCACAAAGCAAGTCAGAGCATGTGGCCACCTTCAGTCCAGAATGAGCTCCACCATGGCAAGGCAAAGGGAAAAGGAAAGGATAAGGTCTGAGGAGATAAGCATCAGGAGAGGCAAACAGAGTGAACACAGAAAGGCTTCAGAGGCCAAGGACAAGACCACACTGATGGCTCCTCTATGTCATCTCAAGCGGAGAAGAGATTCCCCTGGGGGTCTCTGACTTCAAGCTGGAATGGAAACTTGTAGGCCTCAGGTTATCTCCAGCCTCCAAGTAATATAAACACAGGCCAAAAAGCAAGTAGCTTCCTACTCAAGGTTAAGCGTGCTGCACTCATGGACTATTCCTTAGCTGACTTTTTTGGATATATAAACTTTTTAAACACCAAAGTCCTCACTGTTTAACTAGAACAAATTCAAAAGACTGACTGTGTACTTCCTAAACCAAGGATTGGCTAGGAGGTGAGGATACAGAAACAAATCATACAATCCCTGGAATTGTGTAGAGGGCATAGAGTCACTCCAGCCTCATTTGATTAGTCTGACCTACCTTCTAACAGCATTACCTGCAGCAAGGTACTTAACTTCTACGAGCCTTAGTGTTCTCTCCTATAAAATAAAGATAATACTATTGACTTTCGGGGTTACTAAAAAGATTGGAATAATGTACATAAACTGTATAGAATGTGGTGGATGCCAAATTAATGGTATTTATTACTAACATCTCTCTTGGTAGCCCTATAAATGCTCTGGAGTTTAAAAAATCAAACTGAAAACTTACAGGTAATACTTATCAAAATCATCCACCATCCTCTCCATCCAGTTGAAAAGTAGAAAGTACTTATATATTTTTGGAAACAAATGCTTCTTCATTTTAGCCCATTAACACTGTAGACCTAGGTCTTCCAAGAGTAATCAGTATTCAGTGGTTATAATGCTAGAAACTTGCTACAGATGTTCCTTGTGTTCATCAGTGCAAGGTGCCTGAAATTTGAGTTTTAATGCCTAATAGAATTTAGCCTCAGGGAATCAGAAATTGGCTGGACCTGATTCCTTAAAAAGCACTATTGCATTCAAATAGACTCACTGCTCTGCATTGCCTTAGCTTCCAATAAAATGAATCTTTTAAAAAACTCATTGTACACAGGAGATTAACCACACTCGGAAGTCACCTTCGAGTTAGGTACACACCTTTACTTTCTGATATCAGTTCATCATAAGGAACCCAGAAAATGTGGGACAATCATGGAAACTACAGAAATCAGGTATAAAGTCCCCAGAATATGCACCGCACAGTGTTACCTTCTGACTGAAAGGTAATTTGAAGCGGTTTGTGTGGCAGAGCAGAAAAGACTTCAGATTAGGAGCTAGGACACAAAGGATTTGGTCCCAGCTGAGCTATTAACTCATGATGAGTCAGTAGAAGTGACTTTTTATGATCCCAATATTCTGACTCAGTTTCTACTCCTATCTATCAAATGAAGAGGTCAGACTACCAGAGGGGACACATGGGTCTCATCTCACCAACTCTACCCAGTTGCCGTGATCACTGCAGTAACTGTGTTAAGAGAATAGCATAGACTTCCCAAGTTGGAGAAGCATGCTTTCATTCAGTCTTTTTTTGTTGTTATATTTTCCCACATTTCCTTCACTAGATATTATTTTTATGATTACATATATACACCAAAAGCATGCAGAGAGACAGCAAATTTAGCTTGACTGACTGTAGTTCATCCATCAAGATACCTATTTCCTCCCTCAGAAAGTCTTTTTGCCTCATCGCCCCCCCAACCTTCTCCCCACACACACTCCTAATTTTTTCTTCTCTCTCACAGAAAGTTCTCTTCTGGCTCTGTCCAAGCATGAACTCTGTCATTGATGACAGAACAAGATCTGTGTCATAATAATCCTGATACTTGTCCCACAGGCACTATAGTGAGTGGGAATGAGGATTAAAAAAAGGAATGGATGGGTGTGTGCATCCATGAACAGAAGAGTGAACACCTTCAGGGTTCTCATGGGTGGGAAACCCAATTATCAGTCAACCTGATCCATTATATTAAACAAAAGGCTCTTCTCTGTTTCCTAAAATTGTAGCTGCACATTTAGGTAAAACATTCAGAAAAACTGAGTACACAAATGTCTCTGAAAAGATACATGGCCCAGTTTCTTTGCTTCTACAAGTTACCAAAGGGTATGTATACCCTGATATCTAGACCATACAAGTTGAATTTTCCAGTGATAAAGAGAGTTGGATGGCAGTGATGGATGACAAGCCATATGATAATAAGGTATTTTCCATCTAAACACTGAGTCTCATGTAATTAAAATTTCTTTCCAATATCCTTTCTTTTCTTCTTTCTAATGTTTACCAATTTCAATTTTCCCAAGCATTACTACTTTTCCCAGAATACAATAGGTACTATTCATCAAAGATGACACATTCACTTAAATCGTTTAAAGGAGCCTTAAAAACCCTCTAGGTGGCGCTTACCCTAATGTGTGAAATAGTTCTGTGGTAGATTATCCTGTGTGTCCTGTTCCTATATACATGTTGCTTGGTTTTTAAACTGTCCACATTTCTGTTTTCTTTTCCCTTGTCAAATATGCATCCAAGAAAAAGCAATCAGGGGCAAAGAAAAGGCCAAGTTTCTTCCACACTTTCCTCAGGCAAGATTTTTTAATGTTTCGTTTGCTGAAATGTGGCTTCACTATTGGCCTTTGTAGGAATTTGTCTGATTGATTTCTGTAGCTTTCAGTACAGCTAAAAGGTCATAAATGTGTATGTAAAAGACCCCAAAGAAAGTTCCATTGAGGCCTACCAGAGTGAGATTAAGGGGGAGGCCAGCCAGGCAGCTGACCAGGGCACTGATCAATAAGAGGCATTAAAACATCACTGGAAATGTAATTAAATGGAGACGCTTGCACTTACCAGAAGTCCTCTCAGGAAGACTATAAGCTGTTGGAAAGAATTTCTGATAAGCCACTCTGGATGGGATTTGAGACCTCCAGAAACCTATGGATTCAGTATTATAGCTGAACTCTGATGTGTCCAATCAGGTGCACATGATTATGCTATGCTAAGTGTGATGTGAATGTTTAGGGCCAGAGCTGACCACCAAGGAGAAGTTGAAGGCCACCTCCAGAGAATCTCCTTCTCCTGCTTCTCTCATATATTCTCTGCCTTCCCTCTAAATAAATAATGAATGACTTCTTGAAGAACATTATTTCCAAGGGACATTAAATTATTGACCTATATGTGGTACTCATATATCCTGCTCAGGGGAACATCCATGGGCAGATGACACTCAGCCTCAGAGCGTTAGCTCTTTGTCAAAGGATGGGCCAGGGAACAGTATTCTTTAGAGTCTCAAAAAGTAACAAGAATGCTTTGAGCTGCAGGTGCAGACTCCCAGGAATGAAGCTATTCAAGGGACCAGAAGTGACACACCAATGGGTTCCCAACAGGGAAACAGCTTGGCAACCTCAGAACCTTTGTTTCTAAATTGTTTTCATGGTGTGATCTGGGATGTAGAAAACATAGACATGCCCCCACTGGGGCCTCCTTTTGATCCATGAATTTGGAGAGGTGGAAGGCATCCTTCCAACAGTGAGCAGAGTTCAGTGACTTCCACCATATTCCCTGAATGTTTGGCCTCAGTGAGGTTTTTCGTGGTAAGGAAATTAAAGCAATCCAATAGGATAAATTTTTAAGCATCTTCAACTGGATGTTTGTTTTTGTTTGTTTGTTTGCTTGTTTCTGCCCAGTGAAAATTATCAAAGCCCACGGGATGCATGAGCCCTTAATTCGTAGAATTCTTAATCTACTTCTGGACCCAGTTAATCCACAAGACCATAATGCATTCTGAGCTCATTAGCTAAGCCCTCAAAGAAATAATTTTGCTGATTAAAACTTTAATGTTATAATCTCATGATACCTTGTTCCCTCCCCCCTCCGCACCACCTGTATTTCCTTGGCTGCCAGGAAGTCCTGATTCAAATTTAATTTTCCTTTTATTGTTTTAAATGTTTATTTATTTTTGAGAGACAGAGAGCAGGAGCGAGGGAGGGACAGAGAGACAGGGAGACAGAGGATCCAAAGCAGGCTCTGTGGTCAGTGCAGAGTCCAATTTGGAGCTCAAACTCACAAATGGCGAGATCATGACCTGAGCCTAAGTCAACGCTTAACCAACTGAGCCACCCAGGCACCCCAAATTTAATTTTTAATTGCTGTTACAACAGTAACATACATTTTGTCACATATGTTTCTCCCACTTGTATAATTTACTGTTGTTATTGTTAATTGTTTTCTTTCTGCTTAAAAGTGATATTGTGAATGTGTCTTTTACTTGTAAACTTCTCAAATACCTTTTGGAAAGAAATAAAGGATACATCATAAGTTACAAATAGAAAAAGACCCTGTTTATCATTCATCACTGATATTTAATGTATGCTCCTCTTCTGAATTTCTCATTAGGAAATAAGAAATTTTGCTATTATTGATATGCCAGATCAGAGAAATGTAGACTATCCACAGTTTTTTTAATCCCTAATTTATTGATATAATGAGGGATCCATATCTGATACTCTGCTGTTCTGTATAGAACTTGTTTGTGTGACTTGTCATGTATTTCTGCCCAGAGCTGCACATATACAATCATGGGAGGTTTGTTGGCTTGTGCTCTGTATTTGGCCTCAGGACCAGAATTGGCCCTTCTGTTCCTGACACCAAGAGGGATTTACAGGCCTCACATTCCTCCTGGAGCCAGACTAGGCTGGCCCCCTGGGATGGATCTGGGAGGGAAAGGAATAAACAAATGCTCAGGATCCTGGGATTGTGAGATATGACAACACACACACACACACACACACACACACACACACACACAAACCTAGCTTGCTCAGGACTACACTTAGGCAAACTTAATGACTTACCATAGATCATACATGGATGGTGTATCTATTGCCCTGGTGGTAATAGTTAGTTGGAAGCCTCACCTGAGGGGAATACACTCTTCCCAGGACCCTCATTCAGGACTCCAACCGGCCGGGCTGTGCCCTGCAGGGCTTCCCCAGCCAGAAGGCTGGATGTTGTGAGTACCCGATTTGATGTATTAACCCTTCTTTGTTCTTCTCTGTACTTCTCTCCCTCTTTATGTTTACTATAATTGTTTAATTCTGTATATTCCCTTTCCCTTATAATAAAACTTTCCTCCATGAAACAAAGTGCAGCTATCGTGAATTACCATTATTCAGAACATCTGCAACAATGGAGAATCCTAGAAGGCTCAAATGAAGTACAACTGAAGTCTGAGACAGGAAACTTGAGGACAAACCAGGAGCACTATAGGAGGCAGGATTAAGAGGACCTAGGCTCACCTCGTCCCATGGATACAACGAGGTAACACTCACATCAGCATAAATAACCCAGAAAATGACCCAAAGATTGGCAGAACAGACTCTACAACTAAAGGTAGAGAAGAGGCCACATCAAAGAGGGTAGGAAGGACTGAGAGGCAGTGAAGAGCAAAACAGACTGTAGCTGTCCTGGGAGAGGATGGAGCAGGGGGAGTGGAGAAGTGAGAGAAACAGACTCTCTTACTAGTGAGCCTGCATGGGAGACAATGAATCCCCATATCATTTGGTTTTGAAAGCAAGAGGGGCCACGTTTCATGAGTTCTTACAAGGAGCTGTACTTAAAACATGGAATTTTAAAAATGACCAGGCTCCACTCTGGGATAGTCCAGAGGGCTAGAGGAAACAGAGTCACTACCTGTAAAGAGACAGCACAATAAACAGCCCTTAGAATTACAGCATAGAAGGGAGAAGCTTGAAAAACAACTGGCACACATGAGAGGAAGAGTACTCATTTCAGAAACTGCCCCAGAGGAGCAGGGATTTTAGGGGGACCCCTCTAGGTACAAAGGAGCTGGCAGGCATCATCTCCTTTCCCGACCTCTAGCATAAGCACATGGCCACTTATGGGAACCAGCAAGGCTTTGACACTCACTACCTAACTTACATACACACACACACACACACACACACACACACACACACACAATAATACTAATCCAATAATGCAATTAAGAAATGGGCAGCAGACAGACATTTCTCTAAAGAAGACATACAGCTGGCCAACAGACACATGAAAAGATGTTTAAAATCACTCATCATCCGGAAAATGCAAATCAAAACCACAATGAGACACTGCATCTGTCAGACTGGCTAAAATCAACAACATGGGAAACAAGATATATTGGTGAGGATATGGACAAAAAGGAATCCTCATGTACTGTTGATGAGAACACAAACTCGTACAGCCACTGTGGAAAAGAGTTTGACATCTCCTCAAAAAATTAAAAATAGAACTACCCTATGATCTGGTAATCACATTACTGGGTATCTACTCAAAGAATAAAAAAACACTAATTACAATTCAAAGGGATACATGCACCCGTATGTTTACTGCAGCATTATTTACAATAGCCAAGATATGGAAGTATCCCAAGTGTCCATCATCAAATGAATGGATAAAGAAGGTGCAGTATATGTACAAGATAATATTATTCAGCCATAAAAAAAGAATGAAATCTTGCCAATTGCAACACATGGATGGAGCTAGATGTTAAGATAAATAAGCTAAATAAACCAATCAGAAGCTGAGACAAATACCATATGATTTCACTCATATGTGGAATTTATGAAACAACAGGTAAAATGGAAAAAAAAAGGAGACAAACCAAAAAATGGACTCTTACCTGTAGAAAACAAACAGATGGTGGGGTGATGGGTGAAAAAGGTAAAGGAGACTAAGAATACACTTGTCTTGCTGAGCACTGGGTAGTGTATGGAACTGCTAAATCACTATATTGTACAACTGAAAGTAACATAACACTGTATATTAACTACACTGGAATTTTCAAAAATTAAGAAATAAAATAATTTTTTAAAGGGAATACTGTATTTATAAAACAGATAGCCTTTTTCAATCATATTACCTCTAAGATATGATTCATAATCTCACTTGATCATGGTGAATGATCTGCTTAATGTATTACTGTATGCAGTTGCTAGTATTTTGTTGACAAAATTCAACATTTATTCATAATAAAAACTCTCAACAAAGGGCAGTTAGAAGGAACATATCTCAACATGATAAAGGCCACATATGAAAAACCCACCGCCAACATTATACTCATGGTAAAAAAAAAAAAAAACTGAAAGCTTTTCCTCTAAGATCAGGAATAAGACAAGGATGTCCACTCTTGTTACTGTTATTCAACATAGTACTAGAAATCCTACCCCTATCAATCAGATAAGAAAAAGATATGAGGCATCCATAATGGTAAAGAAAAAGTTATAATGTCACTATTTGCAGATGTCATTATACTATACATATCAAATCTTTAAGACACCACCAAAGAACTACTAGAAGTAATAACTGAATTCAGAAAAGTTGCAGAATACAAAATTAATCCACAGAAATCACTTGCATTTCCATAAATCAATAACAAAGTAGCAGAAAGAGAAATTAAGAAAACAATGCCATGTACTGTTGTCCCAAAAAGAATAAAATACCTAGGAATACACTTAACCAAAGAGGTGATAGACCTATACTACAAAAACTATAAAACACTGTTGAAAGAAATTGATGATGAAAAAAACAAATGTAAAGATATTCCATGCTCATGAGTTAGAAGAATTAATACTGATAAAATGTTCATATTATCTGAAGCAATCTATATTCAATGCAATCCCTCTCAAAATACATCACTTTTCACAATCCATTAGAACAAATAATGCTAAAATTTGTATACAGACAGAAAATAGCCAAAGCAATCTAAAAAAAAAGAACAAACTGGAGGTACCACCATCCCAGATTTCAAGATATACTACAAAGCTGTAGTAATCAAAACAGTATGGTACTAGCACAAAAATAGACATATAGGTCAATGGAACAGAACAAAGACTCCAGAAACAAACCCACATTTATATGGTCAATTAATCTACGACAAAGGAGGCAACAATATACAATGGGGAAAATACAGTCTCTTCAATAAATGGTGCTGGGAAAAGAATGCAAAAAAATGAAACTGGGGGTACATGGCTGGGTCAGTTAGTAAAGCATGCAACTCTTAACCTCAGGGTTCTAAGTTTGAACCCCATGTTGGGTGTAGACATTACTTAAAAATGAAATCTTTATATAAAAAATGAAACTGGACATCTATTAAAGCCATATACAAAAATAAACTCAGAACAGATTAAAGACCTAAATGTGATGGGGCGCCTGGGTGGCGCAGTCGGTTAAGCGTCCGACTTCAGCCAGGTCACGATCTCGTGGTCCGTGAGTTCGAGCCCCGCGTCGGGCTCTGGGCTGATGGCTCGGAGCCCGGAGCCTGCTTCCCATTCTGTGTCTCCCTCTCTCTCTGCCCCTCCCCCGTTCATGCTCTGTCTCTCTCTGTCCCAAAAATAAATAAACGTTGAAAAAAAAAATTAAAAAAAAAAAGACCTAAATGTGAGACCTGAAACTATAAAAAATGTTAGAAGAGAACATAGGCAATAATTTCTCTGATATCGGCCGTAACGTTTTTCTAAATATGTTTCCTAAAACAAGGGAAACAAAAGCAAAAATAAACTACTGGGACTTCATCAAAATAAAAGTTTCTGGACAACAAAGAAAACCATCAACAAAAGAAAAAGACAACCTACTGAATGGGAGAAGATATTTGCAAATGATATAACTGATAAGAGGTTAATATCAAAAATACATTAAGAATTTAAACAACTCAACTCCAAAAACAAACCACAATTGAATTAAGCAATAAGCAGAAGAACTAAATAGACATTTTTTCAAGATATACAGATCCAACAAATATATGAAAAGATGCTCAACATCACTCATCAGGGAAATGCAAATCAAAATCACAATGAGATATCAGCTTACATCTGTTAGAATGGCTAAAATCAAAAACACAAGAAATAACAAGTATTGATGAGGCTATGGAGAAAAAGGAACCTTCATACACTGGAGCTGGAACATAAATTCATACAGCCACTGTTAAAAACAGTATGGAGGTTCCTCAAAAAATTAAAAATAAAAATACCATATGATCCAATAATCCCATTATTGGGTATTTACCCCCAAAAAAGAAAACACTAATTTGTAAAGATATATGTATGCCTATGTTTACTGCAGCATTATTTGTAATAGCTAAGTATAAAAGCAATCTAAGTGTCTATCAATAGACAAATGGATAAAAAAGATATGGTACACACATACACACACAAACATAGGCAATGGAATATTATGCAGCTACAAGAAAGGATAAGATCATGCCATTTAAAACAACATGGATGGACCTTGAGGGTATTATGCTCAGTGAAATAAGTCTGACTGAGAAAGATAAGTATGATTTCACTCATAAGTTGAATCTAAAACAAACAAACAAACAAACAAACAAACAAAACCAAATGAATAAACAAACTGATTGCTGCCAGAGGGGAAGAGGATGGAGGGTTGGGCAAAATGGGTGAAGGGGAGTGGAAGATACAGGTTTCTAGTTATGGAATGAATAAGTCACAGAAATAAAAGGCAAAGTATAAGGAATATAATCAATGACATTGTATTAGAACAGATGATAGTTACGCTTGGGGTGAGCATATAGCATGATGTATATATAAACTTGCCTAATCACTAAGTTGTGCACCTGAAATAACATAACATTGTGTGTCAACTATATTCAAACTAAAAAAAGATATGACTCATAACAAAAATGCAATAGATTCTAGAAATATTTAGAGGAATTTCAGGATGGGATAATAGTATCATAATAGACTAATAAGGAAGACCAGAGATATTTTTCTGACGCATCACAAACACTTGGAAATTAACATCTCACAGGATAAACATGATTTCTATAATGCATTCTCTGTATCACTTCCAGAGGAAAAATATTGAACCATAAGATTCAAGTATGAAACTGTGAATCTGTTTTGTGTCCTGACACTGCATGTTCAAAGTCTCAGTTAAGAACTAAATCAACTCCCAAGCTTTGTTCTGTGAAGCACTGTGGTTCAGGAAGATAGTAACAGAGGTACCCTGAAAGGGGACTCCTTTGTCAAGTAAGTTTGGGAAATGCCCTATCCCATGATATCATTCTTTGAGGTTCAAAATACTCATTAACTTATAATGTCTTTAGGAAATCCTGAGGGCAAGAAAGTTGTTTCACTTTGCTTAATCTAGCTTTTCAAAAGCCTTCTTTGAGAAGAAAGGCTGTTTCCATGGGATCCTTATAAATATTCTGCACTGAAATTTATGAAACTACTGTAACAGGTAGCCCACCCTGCTCCCTGATTGAAATGAGTTTAGGAATTCTGGGACTCCGCAGTTTTGTCAGCCATGTCCACAGAACCCTCCAGAGCGCAGTCCTGCCAGCCAAGAAAAATAAAATGCCTGGAGAGTCAACGACTTCATTAGCTCATCTTTCTGAACTACTGCAAAGCAGGGAACCTGCCATTATTCCAATTCACAGATGAAGAAACTGAGGTTCAGAGGACTTAAGATCACATGTGGCAGAGCTGCGTTTTAAATGCAGGTCTGTTGGGCCACAATGACCATGCTTTTAATCCCTGAAGAAGGGAACACAGGAGAGTTTTAGAAAACCATGTTGATGAGTGGGATAAACACAAACACCCAAACTTCTCAGTGTTTATTAAAAGAGGCTACAAGTGCTGTACGTGGTGGGCACCATTCATCCATTCATCTGAGGGAAGGGAAATTGTAATAGCCAGGCAACCCCCCACTGGGCACCCCACCGGCAGTTATTTGGCTGACTAATCTACTTGCAATTTACTGATCTAACTATTCCTTTTCAAAATCCTTGTCTTTCTTTACCGGTGCTAATCCCTTTATAAGGGTAATCCTTCCCCCATTTAGCTCCTGGGAAATCCATTCTTTCAAAAGCAACTCAAAAGTCCCTTCCCCTGTGAAGGCTTCCCTAACTTGTCTCTCCCACCCTGACTTTCACCCACAACCTCCTGTGGTCCCTGAGGACGCTGTAAATGCTTGAATATCGCGCAGCTCTGATTGCAGAATCATTTGCTTGTTTATTTATCTGCGTTCCACTTCACACCACAGTCATGTTATGTCTATTTCTGTGTTTCAGCACTAAACATGGGGACTGACAAGCTGGAGGGCACTTTAAAAATATTCCTTGAACATGGGGCTGGATGGCTCAGTCAGTGTCAGACTCTTGGTTTCAGCTCAGGTCATGATCTCACGGTTCGTTAGTAGGGGCCCGTGGAATCAGGCTCCATGCTGACAGTGCGGAACCTGCTTGGGATTCTCTTTCTCTCCCTCTCTCGCTGTCTCGCTCTCTGTCCCTCCCCCCCTCGCACTGCCTCCATCTCTGTCAAAATTAAATAAATTTAAAAAAATTTCCTTGAACAAATACACTCACACATGTGTCAATAATTATATATAGCTTCCATTACTATGCAAGTAACCTGGGAGCATTGTACGATTAAAAAGGTACAAAACAGAAGTGAAAGTTGATCCTCTGTTGAATAAATATTACAACATTATATGAATCTAATGATTCATATAATGGGATGCTATATTAACAGCACTTAAAAGGAACGAACTAGAGCTACAAGTATTGAATGGGTAAATATCTCAATGCTGAGCTAGAAAAGAACCTTGTAAAATGATATCTATGAGAGCATTTGTATAAATTTTGAAACATGAACAACAGTGTTCTGTATTACTTAGGTATAGTAATAATAACTGATTAACAGCATGCACAGGGGTGATAATCATTAATTCAAGGTCATGGTTACTTCTGAGACAAAAACCAGGAGAACAGAATCCGTGAGAGACTCTCCCGGCACTTTATCGGTATGCTTCAATTTGTCAGGTGGGCGGTGGGGTGGGGTAGGGGCGGGAATCTAAAGGAAATATGGCAAAATAAATAGACCTGACCTGATGGGTGGATGGGATCTGGTAATGTGTTTCTCTACAACACATTGAATGTTGGAAGTATTTTATAATTAAATATTCATATATCATTACCTCTGCCAACTTACGGAAGAGCTGGACTGCGGGCACACAGAACTGGTGGAAGAGGTAACCTAGTTCAGGTGAAAACCCTGAAAGTCACAAGGGTTTAAGGTGGAGGGCTAAAGTTGGAAGTGCGATGGGTTTCTTGAGGGAAGAGTGGTAGGGACCAAATGGGGCACCTATTTCACCCCTGAGCTTAAAGTTGCGTTAAAGAAAACATCCCAGTCCTGAGGGCTCCGGGCACCTGATGGAACTTCAGGAGATGCCCCCACGTGCCCCTGTGCCCAGTGCCGTCTGTCCATGCAGTGCCTTATGCAGCAGTAAAGGACTTGTTCGCTGGGTGGAAACAGCCCACATGGACCAGAACTGGGCAAGCAAGTGGCACCTTTGCCTGAAGAAATCAGCTCACCCTCTCCAGCTGAGAGGCAAGCAGGACCCCTGGCTCAGGAGCAAGACTCAGGTTGCAGGGCTCTCAGCCCTTCCAGATTCATCTGCACAGTAACTGAACTGCACTGACCAGTGAGACCTTGCGTTTCTCCTAGCTCTGGAACCACAAAATCTCTAGGTGTTCCTTCCACTCTTTCTCCTCCAAATCAAATGTGGGGGGTGGGGACAAGGGGTCCAAACTCACCTGAGATTTACTTATCTCTAGGTGTGAGGTATCCATTTTCATGGGGCTGGAGTCCCCCACCCTCTACAAAGACAGAAACAGAGATGGAGAGAGGAAGGGAGGGTGGGAGGCAGGGAGAAAGGGGAAGGAAGGCAAGAGGGAGAGAATGGGGGGGGGTGGAGGACGATAACAGGATACATTCACTTTTTCCCAGCACCCTGCTCCTCCTCTGGTCCCTAACCTTCACCCTGCCGCTTCTCCCTAACTTCCTTCTAGGAAGTCCCCAAGATGCCACTAAAAACATCTACAATCTCCAGCCCAATCCACTTGGTTGGCCCCCCAAGAAATGGAGACAATCTCTAGACCTTTTAATTTCTTTCAGGCTTAAATCTTTATCTTCAAAAAGTACTTTTTAAAACATCTTATAATATTTTCACATTATAATCTGGTAATAATACCAGAACAAAAATGTAATATTCCCACTAAAATCACAAATTGGTGCTTACTTAACCAAACCTCCCTAGGATTCAATACTCAAATATATGACTAAATGAAATTCAATAGAAAGATCTTCAGTTGATTTCACATCACAAATCAAAATACAATTTTTATAGCCACAGGTGACATTAGTTACTCCAAATCACAAATATGTCTATGTCCATAACATTTACTGAGCACATATTCCATGCCAGGATTTGTAGGAATCTCTGCAGACAGTCTATGCTCTCCAGGATTTGCTCTCTATACATTATGAATGACTCATCTCGTATAGCTTACAGCTTTGAAATGTATTTGACAGACCACATAGTATCGTCTGAACTTACAAATGGAAATTAGCTATTGCTTTGATTGCATTGGGATGGATGGTACCATAATTATGTCTTTCACATTTTTGTTACGATTACTTTCCTGACCTGTACTGAACAGAGCCCACAGTCAGGAGATTAGCAGTGAATCCAGAACGTGCTTCAAATTGATTAAAGAAATGTAATTGCCACTTACAAGAAGGCAGAGGTCTTTGCAGCTACAAATATCAGTAAGTGTGTGGCCACCAATCACTTACCATTATCTAAATTATGAAGGTCATGGATAGGAAAATATGCAAGAATGGCAGAAACACTTGTTCTGCTGCAGATGTGGTAAAGCAGAGATCAAGTTAATAAACATATCTGGGAATGTAAGTATGAACCATTTCCTCCTGCTCAGAATTTTGTGGCTCTGGACTCAACAGCACATTACTGTCAAATATGGTCCAATAACCAGCAACTGAACATTAATAACCAGCACCCTTTATTTAGAAATCCATGTGTGGATATAATTTATGTAAAATGGAAAATTCCTCCAGATATGATGACCAGAGTCATGCATTATATCATGAAAATATTATTAGATGTCCGAAATGACAACACATTACTGTCTTATAACAGGAATATTCACCTCTTCTTTGGAAAGACCACCAAACCCAACAGTTAGAATTTTTCGGGAGAACCTTATACATCCCTTCTCATTTGATTGAAGAAAACCTTCTAAAACGTCCTGGTAGATGACTGTCTAATGCCTGCTTAAAGAGATCATGGTGGAGAACTCAGCATTTCAAAAGTAGCCTCGCTGCTCTTTCTCACACTGCAGTCAATTGTTATGGTGAAATATTTGAAATTTAGAGCCAGAAAAACCTGCATATGAATCTCATGCTAGTGGTGTGACCTTAGACACAATTCTTAGCCTCCATATGTCTCAGGTCCCAATCTGTAAATGGGGATAATAGTACCATTTCAAAGAATTGCTATCAAGATTAAGTGGAGAAAGTATATAAAGCACTAAACAATTAATGATACCTAGTAAGTTTGTAATTGATACTCACTGATAATCCTAGTGTGTGTTTGGTCTTGTTCTTTTTTTTTTTTATGAAATTTTTGCCAAATTGGTTTCCATACAACACCCAGTGCTCATCCTAAAAGGTGCCCTCCTCAATACCCATCACCCACCCTCTCCTCCCTCCCACCCCCCATCAACCCTCAGTTTGTTCTCAGTTTTTAACAGTCTCTTATGCTTTGGCT
Source organism: Prionailurus bengalensis (assembly GCF_016509475.1). Classification (NCBI taxonomy): domain Eukaryota; kingdom Metazoa; phylum Chordata; class Mammalia; order Carnivora; family Felidae; genus Prionailurus; species Prionailurus bengalensis. Next base: position 113,187,444 of record NC_057354.1, read on the forward strand.
CTCTCCCATTCTAACCTCTTTTTTTTTTTTCCCTTCCCCTCCCCCATGGGTTCCTGTTAAGTTTCTCAGGATCCACATAAGAGTGAAACCATATGGTATCTGTCTTTCTCTGTATGGCTTATTTCACTTAGCATCACACTCTCCAGTTCCATCCACGTTGCTACAAAAGGCCATATTTCATTCTTACTCATTGCCACGTAATATTCCATTGTGTATATAAACCACAATTTCTTTATCCATTCATCAGTTGATGGACATTTAGGCTCTTTCCATAATTTGGCTATTGTTGAGAGTGCTGCTATGAACATTGGGGTACAAGTGGCCCTATGCATCAGTGCTCCTGTATCCCTTGGATAAATTCCTAGCAGTGCTATTGCTGGGTCATAGGGTAGGTCTATTTTTAATTTTCTGAGGAACCTCCACACTGCTTTCCAGAGCGGCTGCACCAATTTGCATTCCCACCAACAGTGCAAGAGGGTTCCCGTTTCTCCACATCCTCTCCAGCATCTATAGTCTCCTGATTTGTTCATTTTGGCCACTCTGACTGGCGTGAGGTGATACCTGAGTGTGGTTTTGATTTGTATTTCCCTGATAAGGAGCGACGCTGAACATCTTTTCATGTGCCTGTTGGCCATCCGGATGTCTTCTTTAGAGAAGTGTCTATTCATGTTTTCTGCCCATTTCTTCACTGGGTTATTTGTTTTTTGGGTGTGGAGTTTGGCGAGCTCTTTATAGATTTTGGATACTAGCCCTTTGTCCGATATGTCATTTGCGAATATCTTTTCCCATTCCGTTGGTTGCCTTTTAGTTTTGTTGGTTGTTTCCTTTGCTGTGCAGAAGCTTTTTATCTTCATAAGGTCCCAGTAATTCACTTTTGCTTTTAATTCCCTTGCCTTTGGGGATGTGTCGAGTAAGAGATTGCTACGGCTGAGGTCAGAGAGGTCTTTTCCTGCTTTCTCCTCTAAGGTTTTGATGGTTTCCTGTCTCACATTTAGGTCCTTTATCCATTTTGAGTTTATTTTTGTGAATGGTGTGAGAAAGTGGTCTAGTTTCAACCTTCTGCATGTTGCTGTCCAGTTCTCCCAGCACCATTTGTTAAAGAGGCTGTCTTTTTTCCATTGGATGTTCTTTCCTGCTTTGTCAAAGATGAGTTGGCCATACGTTTGTGGGTCTAGTTCTGGGGTTTCTATTCTATTCCATTGGTCTATGTGTCTGTTTTGGTGCCAATACCATGCTGTCTTGATGATGACAGCTTTGTAGTAGAGGCTAAAGTCTGGGATTGTGATGCCTCCTGCTTTGGTCTTCTTCTTCAAAATTCCTTTGGCTATTCGGGGCCTTTTGTGGTTCCATATGAATTTTAGGATTGCTTGTTCTAGTTTCGAGAAGAATGCTGGTGCAATTTTGATTGGGCTTGCCTTGAATGTGTAGATAGCTTTGGGTAGTATTGACATTTTGACAATATTTATTTTTCCAATCCATGAGCAGGGAATGTCTTTCCATTTCTTTAAGTCTTCTTCAATTTCCTTCATAAGCTTTCTAAAGTTTTCAGCATACAGATCCTTTACATCTTTGGTTAGATTTATTCCTAGGTATTTTATGCTTCTTGGTGCAATTGTGAATGGGATCAGTTTCTTTATTTGTCTTTCTGTTGCTTCATTGTTAGTGTATAAGAATGCAACTGATTTCTGTACATTGATTTTGTATCCTGCAACTTTGCTGAATTCCTGTATCAGTTCTAGCAGACTTTTGGTGGAGTCTATCGGATTTTCCATGTATAATATCATGTCATCTGCAAAAAGCGAAAGCTTGACTTCATCTTTGCCAATTTTGATGCCTTTGATTTCCTTTTGTTGTCTGATTGCTGATGCTAGAACTTCCAGCACTATGTTAAACAGCAGTGGTGAGAGTGGGCATCCTTGTCGTGTTCCTGATCTCAGGGAAAAAGCTCTCAGTTTTTCCCCATTGAGGATGATGTTAGCTGTGGGCTTTTCATAAATGGCTTTTATGATCTTTAAGTATGTTCCTTCTATCCCAACTTTCTCAAGGGTTTTTATTAAGAAAGGGTGCTGGATTTTGTCGAAGGCCTTTTCTGCATCGATTGACAGGATCATATGGTTCTTCTCTCTTTTTTTTGTTAATGTGATGTATCACGTTGATTGATTTGCGAATGTTGAACCAGCCCTGCATCCCAGGAATGAATCCCACTTGATCATGGTGAATAATTCTTTTTATATGCCGTTGAATTCGATTTGCTAGTATCTTATTGAGAATTTTTGCATCCATATTCATCAGGGATATTGGCCTGTAGTTCTCTTTTTTTACTGGGTCTCTGTCTGGTTTAGGAATCAAAGTAATACTGGCTTCATAGAATGAGTCTGGAAGTTTTCCTTCTCTTTCTATTTCTTGGAATAGCTTGAGAAGGATAGGTATTATCTCTGCTTTAAACGTCTGGTAGAACTCCCCTGGGAAGCCATCTGGTCCTGGACTCTTATTTGTTGGGAGATTTTTGATAACCGATTCAATTTCTTCGCTGGTTATGGGTCTGTTCAAGCTTTCTATTTCCTCCTGATTGAGTTTTGGAAGAGTGTGGGTGTTCAGGAATTTGTCCATTTCTTCCAGGTTGTCCAATTTGTTGGCATATAAGTTTTCATAGTATTCCCTGATAATTTTTTGTATCTCTGAGGGATTGGTTGTAATCATTCCATTTTCATTCATGATTTTATCTATTTGGGTCATCTCCCTTTTCTTTTTGAGAAGCCTGGCTAGAGGTTTGTCAATTTTGTTTATTTTTTCAAAAAACCAACTCTTGGTTTCGTTGATCTGCTCTACAGTTTTTTTTAGATTCTATATTATTTATTTCTGCTCTGATCTTTATTATTTCTCTTCTTCTGCTGGGCTTAGGCTGCCTTTGCTGTTCTGCTTCTAGTTCCTTTAGGTGTGCTGTTAGATTTTGTATTTGGGATTTTTCTTGTTTCTTGAGATAGGCCTGGATTGCAATGTATTTTCCTCTCAGGACTGCCTTTGCTGCGTCCCAAAGCGTTTGGATTGTTGTATTTTCATTTTCGTTTGTTTCCATATATTTTTTAATTTCTTCTCTAATTGCCTGGTTGACCCACTCATTCGTTAGTAGGGTGTTCTTTAACCTCCATGCTTTTGGAGGTTTTCCAGACTTTTTTCTGTGGTTGATTTCAAGCTTCATAGCATTGTGGTCTGAAAGTAAGCATGGTATAATTTCAATTCTTGTAAACTTATGAAGGGCTGTTTTGTGACCCAGTATATGATCTATCTTGGAGAATGTTCCATGTGCACTCGAGAAGAAAGTATATTCTGTTGCTTTGGGATGCAGAGTTCTAAATATATCTGTCAAGTCCATCTGATCCAATGTCTCATTCAGGGCCCTTGTTTCTTTATTGACCGTGTGTCTAGATGATCTATCCATTTCTGTAAGTGGTGTATTAAAGTCCCCTGCAATTACCACATTCTTATCTATAAGGTTGCTTATGTTTATGAGTAATTGTTTTATATATTTGGGGGCTCCGGTATTCGGCGCATAGACATTTATAATTGTTAGCTCTTCCTGATGGATAGACCCTGTAACTATTATATAATGTCCTTCTTCATCTCTTGTTACAGCCTTTAATTTAAAGTCTAGTTTGTCTGATATAAGTATGGCTACTCCAGCTTTCTTTTGGCTTCCAGTCGCATGATAAATAGTTCTCCATCCCCTCACTCTCAATCTAAAGGTGTCCTCAGGTCTAAAATGAGTCTCTTGTAGACAGAAAATCGATGGGTCTTGTTTTTTTATCCATTCTGATACCCTATGTCTTTTGGTTGGCGCATTTAATCCATTTACATTCAGTGTTATTATAGAAAGATACGGGTTTAGAGTCATTGTGATGTCTGTATGTTTTATGCTTATAGTGATGTCTCTGGGACTTTGTCTCACAGGGTCCCCCTTAGGATCTCTTGTAGGGCTGGTTTAGTGGTGACAAATTCCTTCAGTTTTTGTTTGTTTGGGAAGACCTTTATCTCTCCTTCTATTCTAAATGACAGACTTGCTGGATAAAGGATTCTTGGCTGCATATTTTTTCTGTCTAGCACCCTGAAAATCTCATGCCAATTCTTTCTGGCCTGCCAAGTTTCAAAAGAGAGATCAGTCACGAGTCTTATAGGTCTCCCTTTATATGTGAGGGCACGTTTACCCCTTGCTGCTTTCAGAATTTTCTCTTTATCCTTGTATTTTGCCAGTTTCACTATGATATGTCGTGCAGAAGATCGATTCAAGTTACGTCTGAAGGGAGTTCTCTGTGCCTCTTGGATTTCAATGCCTTTTTCCTTCCCCAGTTCAGGGAAGTTCTCAGCTATGATTTCTTCAAGTACCCCTTCAGCACCTTTCCCTCTCTCTTCCTCCTCTGGGATACCAATTATGCGTATATTATTTCTTTTTAGTGTATCACTTAATTCTCTAATTTTCCCCTCATACTCCTGGATTTTTTTATCTCTCTTTTTCTCAGCTTCCTCTTTTTCCATAACTTTATCTTCTAGTTCACCTATTCTCTCCTCTGCCTCTTCAAGCCGAGCTGTGGTGGTTTCCATTTTGTTATGCATTTCGTTTAAAGCGTTTTTCAGCTCCTCGTGACTGTTCCTTAGTCCCTTGATCTCTGTAGCAAGAGATTCTCTGCTGTCCTGTATACTGTTTTCAAGCCCAGCAATTAATTTTATGACTATTATTCTAAATTCACTTTCTGTTATGTTATTTAAGTCCTTTTTGATCAGCTCATTAGCTGTTGTTATTTCCTGGAGATTCTTCTGAGGGGAATTCTTCCGCTTGGTCATTTTGGATAGTCCCTGGCGTGGTGAGGACCTGCAGGGCACTTCCCCTGTGCTGTGGTGTATAACTGGAGTTGGTGGGCGGGGCCGCAGTCAGACCTGATGTCTGTGCCACCGCTGGAGCCACAGTCAGACTGGTGTGTGCCTTCTCTTCCCCTCTCCTAGGGGCGGGATTCACTGTGGGGTGGTGTGGCTCGTCTGGGCTACTTGCACCCTGCCAGGCTTGTGATGCTGGGGATCTGGCGTATTAGCTGGGGTGGGTAGGCAAGGTGCTCGGGGGCAGGAGGGGCAGGCTTAGATCGCTTCTCCTTAGGTGACCCACTTCAGGAGGGGCCCTGTGGCAGCGGGAGGGAGTCAGATCCGCTGCCGGAGGTTTGGCTCCGCAGAAGCGCAGAGTTGGGTGTTTGCGCGGAGCGAGCAAGTTCCCTGGCAGGAACCGGTTCCCTTTGGGATTTCGGCTGGGGGATGGGCGGGGGAGATGGCGCTGGCGAGCGCCTTTGTTCCCCACCAAACTGAGCTCTGTTGTCAGGGGGCTCAGCAGCTCTCCCTCCCTTTGTCCTCCAGCCTTCCTGCTTTCCGAGCAGAGCTGTTAACTTATGACCTCCCAGACGCTAAGTCGCGCTTGTTGTGGGAACACAGTCCGTCAGGCCCCTCCGCTTTTGCAAGCCAGACTCGGGGGCTCTGCTTGGCCGGCGAGCCGCCCCTCCGCCCTGGCTCCCTCCCGCCAGTCCGTGGAGCGCGCACCGCCTCGCCGCCCTTCCTACCCTCTTCCGTGGGCCTCTCGTCTGTGTTTGGCTCCGGCGACTCTGTTCTGCTAATCTTCTGGCGGTTTTCTGGGTTATTTAGGCAGGTGTAGATGGAATCTAAGTGATCAGCAGGACGTGCGGTGAGCCCAGCGTCCTCCTAAGCCGCCATCTTGCCGCAACTCCCTGTTTGGTCTTGTTCTTATGTTATGTGACTACTCTGGGGCATTATCTCTGTTGACCACAGCTCCTTCTTGAAACTCTCTCTCTTGCCTTGTTTTCCACTACATTGCTGTAGGGGAGGAAAAATTTTTCCTTAACCCTCCTCAGGTTCTCAGCTAGGGCTCTGTGATGAGACAGATTAATAAGAGAAAGAGAGAAGCATAAAATTTTATTTACTGTAAGTTTCACATGGCATTGTGGAGGGGCTCATAGGGAACTGGAGACCCAAAGAAGTACCAAACTTAAATGCTTTATATACGAAATTGAACAGAGAGGCAATTGGGGAAAAGTAAACAAAGTATGCAGACAGACTAAAAGAAGATAAGCACTATTTTGACAAGATCTGTTTGTACAAAATTCTCTTGACCCTGACTACTATCTCTGATTCCTGGTATAGGGATAGCATCATTCACATGGGAGTTATATCTCCCGCTTTCAGGAATACAAGGAGAGGTCAGAGAGGTCTTCTTGCACATGTTTCAAGAGGCTTTAGCTCAAAAATATTCCTTATGCTAAAATGGCATATTTTGGGGTGGTCCTTTCTGCCAGCCTTCATGGCTCTCTCCTGGTTCCCCACCTATACTCTTGAGTCCTCTATCTCTCTCACTTGTTAGTTTCTCTTTCTCTGCCTCCTACGCAAATGTCAGAAAAACTGAACATGATAGAAATAAAAGATTTACAATATCTACCACTCCATCCCTGCTCCTGTAAGGGATGAGGATACTTATTTGCTGGGTCATCTCTTCTTTCTTCCTATTATATGCAGAAGCAAAGTAAGGGGTAAAGAAAATAAGTCTAAGGAATTCATATAGAACCACATTGATTTATAAGAAAAAAAAATAAGAAAAAAAGTGGATGAAAGCCTTAAAGAGATCATTCATTAACTGACAAATTACTGAAGTTTGTGTAATCTTTAATTTCTTTAGTAATCAGAGAAACTCTTTAGTAATCAAGAAAATGCAAATCAAGATATGTACTGTGTATTTATTAATATTATACATAATGTATGTGTATACATACATATGTGGTATGTGTATGTAATTTGAACATAAGCCAAGATAAAGTGAAAATACCGCTTCCATACTCCACTAGTGGGAGTGTAATTCTAGAAGAAAACTGAAGTGAATGTATGAAGAGCCTTAACACTAATAGTCTTATTCTGCCTATAATTTCATTTCTAGAAATCCATCCAGAAAATGTATACATAACAACATTAATTCAGTGTTGCCTAAATATATCTTTGCAGCGTTACTCATTATTGCAAAAATTGAAAATGACGTAAGCATCCAACAATAAGAGATTATGTATTCCCAAAGTGATACATCCATAGATAATCATATATCTAATTAAGCATTATTATAAAGGAATCTGAAATAATACATAAAGATTATTCTCAAAATAGGATCAACTTTTTAAAAATGTTACCAAACCATATATCCCAAATGTATAAAAACTACATATGTATATTCATATTTTTAAAGACCTGAACAAAACACCACAAATGTTAAGCAGTAATAGGAATCAAAGGAGGTTTGGGCTTATTCCTCCTTCTTTCTCTTTATACATTTCTTTACGATCCAGTTTTTACAGATGTGTGTACAATTCTAATAGAAGAATAAATGTGCTCCTTTTGTGCGAAGAGAGCCAAGTCCTTTCCCCAGAGCTCCTTGGTCCCCCACACCAGGCCTGTTAGCTCTGTGTTAACACCAGGTCCTGAAGAGGCTTCCCCATGTTACTCCCTCTGCCTTGTGAGAGCTAAAATGGTAAAATATTAATCAGGTGTTCTGCTTTTAGCACAAGAAAATTCTAAGCAGCTCTCCAAAGAGTTGAATTGTGTTATCACTGGTACATGTTGCTGTTTGGCCTGTTTTATAATCTGAGCAATGCACATGCAGGCTGTGTGGTCCACCGACTCTTCCCACAAGGATGTCCCTCTGCTTCTTTCGCCTTTCATCCTCACCCATCTCTCTCTACTGAGTTCCACTCTTAGATATGAATATTCACCTGAACACCTCCTTCACTCACTCCCTTGCCACACCACTTCACTGTTCTCTTGCCCGCTACTTTCGATTCATTCGCTTATTCAGTTATTGAGCTTTAACACATTTGTTACTAGGGGATTTCATGTGCAAGGCACAAATACACACACACACACAAATTAAAACCCCCACTTCTTGCCTTAGAGCATACAGTCTGCTGGGAAGTCAAACAGACAAGCAAACAATCACAGTATTCTTACAAGATTGCTTTGATGGAAGACTTGGGCACTTCAGGTTGAGCACGAAAGCCTTCCCTTAATGGGGAGTCAGGAAAAGCTCTGCAACTGAAGTCACATCTCAACTGAGTTTAAAAAAAAAAAAAAGAGTGCCAAAGGGAGATGATCTGTCTCCAAACAAAAGAAACAGTGTGTCTGAAAGCAAGTAGGTAGAGAAGTACAAGTGCAGGTGAGGGGAGGTGGGGGGTAAGAACCACTGGGAGGAAAGATTCAATGGCATCATCTTCTAGACCCTAATCCCACCGCATCTCACCAGTGGTCTGGGGTAACCAGAATGTGTCACTTGAAAGCTGGGCCATCCCAACACAAAAGAAATAAGGCCCCGCTGTAGAGAGCAGGTGGCCTCAAGTTCACTGCTCATACACAGCCTTGGATGTCCTGCTCCCGCTTACCCATCCACCTGCTTCATAGTAATAACATCCATATAATTATTTTCCATACTCCACTGCATCCTTCTCAATGTGCCATCTAAGCAAATGACCACTACCCCCAGTTTTCTCCTGTTCCAGTCCTGGAATATGCTCCTCAAAGTCCATTGACTCCATAATTTAATAATTTATAAGGCACCAGTTTTTAAATCCTGGCTCCTTATTCCTAGCTGCAAAAGTTACCTATTATTTCTAAACTTTAATTTCTTCATATGTACAATAGAGATGATAGCAATAGTACCTACTTCGGACGGGGGTGGGGGGGTTGCAAGATATTTTTATTTATTTTATTTATTTATTTTTTAAGTGGTTTTTCAAGTTTATTTATTTTTTTAATTGTTTTTTAATTTACATCCAAATTAGTTAGCATATAGTGCAACAATGATTTCAGGAGTAGATTCCTTAGTGCCCCTAACCCATTTAGCCCATCCCACCTCCCACAAACCCTCCAGTAACCCTCTGTTTGTTTTCCATATTTATGAGTCTCTCCTGTTTTGTCCCCCTCCCTGTTTTTATATATTTTTTTGTTTCCCTTCCCTTATGTTCATCTGTTTTGTCTCTTAAAGTCCTCATATGAGTAAAGTCATATGATATTTGTCTTTCTCTTACTAATTTCACTTAGCATAATACCCTCCAGTTCCATCCACGTAGTTGCAAATGGCAAGATTTCATTCTTTTTGATTGCTGAGTAATACTCCATTGTATATATAAACCACATCTTCTTTATCCATTCATCCATCGATGGACATTTGGGCTCTTTCCATACTTTGGCTACTGTTGATAGTGCTGCTGTAAACATTGGGGTGCGTGTGTCCCTTCAAAACAGCATACCTGTATCCCTTGGATAAATACCTAGTAGTGCAATTGCTGGGTCATAGGGTAGTTCTATTTTTAATTTTTTGAGGAACCTCCATACTGTTTTCCAGAGTGGCTGCACCAGCTTACATTCCCATATTGCAAGACATTTAAAAAAAAAAAATAGTAGCAATGAGTAGAACTTAGTAAGTTCTGAATAAAAGTTAGCTATAACTGTTAATATTATAGTTATTATTATCACTACTCAACACCTTCAGAAAAACTAACCTTCACAAATTATAACATTGGAAATATTGTAAAATCACGCTAGTCTGTTTCTGTTGTTAAAATTTTCTTTCACTTAGCTTCTCACGCACAACCCACCTAAGCCCAGTATCTTAAGTTTGCTCCACACCCCTGAGAACTATTGAGTTAATCCTTGATGCTACTGTCTTCCTCACACCATGTATGCTGTCCTCCATTTGTATGAGCTCATCTTAGGATTTTTCCTCTGTCTCAAGATTTAATCTAAAATTTTCTAGACTAGCAGTTCTGGCAAATATGTGTATTGTCTATTTTCCAAATTTTGGACTTATACCTGTACCTTCCCAAAAAATACATAAAATTTGTGGTTATAGATCATAGTTAAGCAATCAAACCAAATTAAACTAGACACTCTAAATGCTGGGGATGGTCTTGCTCTATACTAAATATCTGTTCATACCAAGAAAATAAAATAGAATAAGTGGAATGGATGCAATGTGGCCACTTGAATACTGCTGCTACCTACATGTTTTTCAATCAACAATGAGAACAATTCAATAATGTCTTAGGAAATCCAAAATAAGGTTAAATTTCTCTTGAATCTATCTACAGGAGTGCCTTTTCAAGTGATTTAAATGTTCTCATAGTCAGAACTCTTCTCTAAATTGGATAAGTTACCTACAATTGTTTATTTTCCAGATTCGTAGATAGTGATGGGAACCAAGACGATGACAAAACATGAAGACCTTTACAATACTATGTCTATTTCAGCCATCAGAACATACCACCACTGTGTTTAGCAGCCAGATATCAAAAAGCAACATCTGATAGTTTTCTGTACTGAACAGGCAGATTACAGATTTGGTTATTGAGCCAAAAATATTTGAACATAAATAGGTATTTTAAATTTGTACTTTTTACTCCTCCAATGCTCAGTCACTGGCAAAAATAAAAAAATAAATTAAATAGCTTTGGAGTCATATAGTCTTCATGAATTATGTAACCAAACTCAGTATAAGCTGTCTAGTTGAATGACTTAGGTGAGATAAATTAGGCAACCTACAAATAGATCCCTCTCCACTTAGCCAATTGACTCTATCTAATATATGAGAAGAAGGTAGTAATAATATTTTTATTTATAACTGAGAAAATGAATATTTAGCAGTCAATATTTTCATAACCTTTAAAACTTGGTTTCTAGAATGCAAGACCACTGGTCTTGTAGGACCTGGATACCTCTCTAGCATATCGCATGGGAGGATTCCTTAGAAAAGGCTACTGTGGGGGCGCCTGGGTGGCGCAGTCGGTTGAGCGTCCGACTTCAGCCAGGTCACGATCTCGCGGTCCGTGAGTTTGAGCCCTGCATCGGGCTCTGGGCTGATGGCTCGGAGCCTGGAGCCTGTTTCCGATTCTGTGTCTCCCTCTCTCTCTGCCCCTCCCCCGTTCATGCTCTGTCTCTCTCTGTCCCAAAAATAAATTAAAAAGAAAAAAAAAAAAAAAAAGAAAAGGCTACTGTGCAAATACATTTAAATGAATTAGTAAGGCTTTTATTATCATTAAAGACATACAAAAACTCAGAACATGAAGAATTAAAAATTGCCCTAGCCTGTTCAAAGAGCAGAGGGATGGGGCACCTGGGTGGCTCAGGAGGTTAAGAATCTGACTTTGGCTCAGGTCACGATCTCGTGGTCCATGAGTTCAAGCCCCGCGTCAGGCTTTGTGCTGACAGCTTGGAGCCTGGAGCCTGCTTTAGATTCTGTGTCTCCCTCTCTCTCTGCCTCTCTCTCACTTGCACTCTGTCTCTCGCTCTCAAAAATAAATGATAAAACATTTAAAATTTTTTCAAAGAGCAGTGGGAGATGGGGTGTAAGGAATAACTTTTAGGAAGTAGCTTAGATGAAAATGATCTATAGCCTAATGTGTCTCTCAATTAATATTCAAATGCTACCTTCAGACATCCATAAGCCTTGCCTGTATGACAAGGACCCAGTCCTGCTCTGTTCCTATGATTATAACTACCTAGTGGCCAGTTACTAAGATGCCTATTTTCTGACCACAGACACTGAGGCTCTCTATCCTGCTCAGGAAACTTTCTGTCTTGCTTTGGGCTGTTCTCCCGGGCACGATGAGACTCCCTTCTGAGATTTTAAGGTCCTTATAATTCTGTTACAGTTCTGACTACTCTCACAGTACCCCCCCCGCTTTCAGAGCAATAGCAGCCAGAAATCAGGCAAACATGTTTCTAAAAAAAAAAAAAAAAATACCCAGACTTTAGGAAGCAGTCCTTGAAAATTCAATGTATTTCAACGACAGCAAATGCTACAATCTGTTTATCTCTTGGTAGGAAAAGAATGGTATGGCTTGATAAATAGCCAGCACTTATATTTACATCAATTGTACCTTTCCAAATAATACTGCACTGTTGATGCCTAGGATAGGATTTATGCTAGAAATTCAATTTAGTGGCTGAAGTGAGGCAAGTATTTACAGTGTCTCACTGAAAGCCTCTTTCTCCAACCCTCCTCCATTGTCAGGTTTGTGGAAAGTACTAAAGATCGATGAGCCCAGGTATAAACCTGACTCATTCATTGATGGCCAATTGAAGACTATTCTGTGCACATTTAACTGGGATTGAGCTATTGAACGATACTTATTTATTTGTTCATTTATTCATTGCTTGCCTAATTAAAATTTACTAAATACCTGCTCATTATATGAGTCACTTCCAACAAATATTTAGAATAAAATGTAAAAAAAATTCTTGAAATTTGTTTGGACCATAAGACCTAATTTAATTCCTTGCCAAAACATTTTACTTACTATTTCATCAACACAGCCAGAAAGTTGAAACATCATCTGTGATCAAATAAATCACCTATGAAACTGGATTTTTGACTACAATTGCATGAAATAACCTCATTAAGCCTCTACTGGATTTTTATGCATTATACTATGAGAAGAACAGGCACCCTGAAGTCTACTGCACTAACATATTCCAATATGTTCATGTTAGTGTTACTTTGTAAAAGATAAAATAGGTCTCAATATGAAGATAAAGAGAGCGTGAGGGACTCCATTGCCAGTAGTATGATAGTTAACACCACTGTCTCTAAAAACAACTAAAAAGACAGGATAAATTATTAAAGTTTCTTGGAAAATGTTTGAAATGGATAACAGAAATGGTAAGAAATATTCAGAGGCCAAACATTAAGTGGAAATAAGAATTCAGAGAGATGACTAAATTGCTAAAGCCAGATTTTTCCCAGGAGCATGTCAAAACTGGTGGATTTGAGTTTCATTTGCATGGCTCCCTGGGGCACTGGGTACAGAAGATAAAGTCAGGGCCATCCCAAGTCAGGGAATCTCATAGAAGACTCCATCCATGAAGCTGGCTATCCAGCAGCTACAATCACAGAGAAAGAATAAACTTGGCATAGACCCACATCTTCTTCATCCCAAAGATAGCAAGAAATCATTGCCTGTTGAATTTCAATGCTGCATGTCAGGAGGAAAATTCTTCTTTAAAAGTTCTTAACTATAAGTCAGCCTTCATGAGTTCCACAGCCCAAATTCATACTACCTGAATGGTCTGAAAAACTTCAGCAGAAAATTTAATGTAAAGTGCCTGGAAGTTGGCAGTTGTAAGTTAGGATACTGGCTGTTCCAAAAAGTGCCTAGAAAAATGCAAAGAACACACTGATATAAAGTACCAAGAAAATTGAGTTCATAGTCAAAGAAACAGCACATAGAAACAGCACATGCAAAGAAAAAGCACATAGAAAAATCAGACCCAAACAGATCAGATGTTGGAATTATCAAACACATAAAAAGCATAGCTAACTTTATCATATAGAGAGAAATATGAGATAAAAATAAAAGTAAAAAGCAAAAATTATTTTTAAATGACCAAGAATATTTGAAAAAACAAAACAGAACTTGTATCTATTTCTAAAAACGTTAATGATAAATAAATGTAGGAGGATTGACGGATGCCTGGGTGGCTCGGTCAGTTGAGCAACCAACTCTTGATATCAAGTCTGGTCATGATCTCAAGGTTCAAGATCAAGCCTTGTGTCAAGCTCTATGCTCTCAGCTCAGAGCCTACTTTGGATTCTCTCTCTCTCCTCTCTTTCTCTGCCCCTCCCCCACTTGCATGCACACACACACACTCTCTGTAAGATAATAAATAAACTTTTTTTTAATATAGGAGGAGGAATTTAAGAAACAAATGAAAATAGGGGAAGGGGAGGAAAAAAAAATAAGATAAAAAACAGAGAGGGAGGCAAACCCTAAGAGACTCTTAAATGTAGAGAACAAACTGACGGTTCCTGGAGGGGAGGTGGGTGGGGGAATGGGCTAAATGGGTGATGGGCATTAAGGAGGACACCTGCTGGATGAACACTGGGTGTTATATGTAAGTGATGAATCATTAAATTCTACTCCTGAACCAATACTACACTATTTGTTAATTAACTTAAATTTAAGTTTAAAAAAGCAGGAGGAATGGTATGATTAAAACACCATTGATTAGAAAACATAGTAAAAATAATTGATTCAGTGGAATCACCAATGAATAGTAGAACCACTGCATAAAAGTTTGATAAAACACAGAACATTCACATAATTTAAAAGTTTCTCTCCGCTGATTGCTTATTCATTGCAGAGGGAAAAATGAAAACTTTACAGTGGAAAAACCTGGCTGACACCCCAGGTGACCGAAATTAATACTGTCAATAATGAGAAAAATTGACATTCTGATATCAGGCACTGAAAAAGGAGGAGTGTAACTTATATGGCATTCCTATTCAAAATGTGACTGGACTCAAATTGAGGGACATTCCACAAAACAAGTGACCTGGGTACTCTTCAAAAATGTCTTTATCGTTAAAGACACAGGACAACTGATGAAATGTTATAGATTAAAGGAAACTAAAGGGACATAACAACTAACTGTGATATGTGACCCAAATTGGATATGAAATCAAGGAGAGTGTTGCTATAAAAGGCATTATTGGGATAATTGTTAAAATCTGAATGTATCTGTAAATAATAGTAGTAGATCAATATAAAATTTCATGACCGTGATAATTATATACACCGAAGTCTTTAGGTATAAAAGGCCATTATATATGTAACCTACTCTCAAATGACTCCAAGTAGATATACGCTGCAGAAGAAAATAAAGTGAGGAATGCCACAGCAGCTAATTATTCTTTGAATCTATAGCAGTTAATACACCATGCTAGTGGTCAGACTAGAAAAATAAACCAAAGGTACAGCATACATAGCCCCCCAAAAGACCCTCAAATATATGTAATACAGATGTGTGACAAATATGACATTAGCAGGAAGTGTGGAAAGGATGCCTTTTCATTAATTGGCTCTGAAATCACTGGCGTCCACATGGGGGAAGGATAAGTGGACCCTTACCTTATGAAAAGTCAATTCCAGGGAATTAAATACTTATGAATAGGGGGAAAAACCCCAAACTACAAGCTTTTATAAAAGTAACAGAAGAACGCCTATTTGACCTTTGGGGTGGGGAAGGATTTCTTACACAAGGCCAAAAGTTCAAACTCTAAATGAAAAGAGGGGTACATTTAAGTATATTACAGTTATGATCTTCTGTTTGTCAAAAGACTCTGTTAGAAGTGAACAGGCCAAGTCATGAAAAAATGAAGGTTAATTCAATAATTTAAAGAAATACTAAAGACAAAAACTTCAGTAGAAGATGGTTTGAAGACTTGGATAGACATTTCTCCAAAGAGCCTAATACGTTACCAAGACACTCAACTTGATTAGTGATTAAAGAATACAAAATAAAACATAATAAAATACTTACAGACGGATAAAAATTTATGTCTATATAACCAAGAGCTGCAAGGGTGTGGAGCAATGAGAACTCTAACACACTGCTATTGGTTGTTAATCTCACTCCAGAAAATAAGTTGGCATTTATCTGCTGAGGTACATATCGATGACCCTCCAATTCCACTAAGTCTAAGAAACATGGACAAGAATAGTATATCACTGTTCAAAACAACAAAAACTAGAAACATGAATACCCATCAACAGTAGAATGGATAAGTAAGTTATGGTATATTCATATAATAAATACAATACTGCACATACTGCCTTCAAGATTACTAGTAATTTTCCATTTGTCAGATTAGGTGGTAGATACACTGTTTTCATTATATTTGTTATACTATGCACATATTTTTAAATACTCTTCTATCTACTTAATAATAAAAGAGAAAGAGAAAGAAGTACTTGTATGTCTTACAAACAATCTAAGTTAGAAGCAGGTTATGCTTCCTATATTGAGATTTGTGACCAGAACACCTATGCTCTTTCACAGTGTTACATTTATGCATTTTTCTTCTTAATCTTTACATAGCAGATCCTTAAAACCAACAAAAAAAGCTTAAATTTAATCTGTTACACATACTAATATAAGTTTAGAATTTTATTTGAACTATGAGAACAGGAAGATAAGATGCGTGACCTTGAATAAGCCACTTAACATTTGGCACTTATCTAGAAAGTCTGATTGGATCTGGGGATAAATGAGCCTAGGTAAATGTAAAATACCATGTTCTTTGGGGCCATTAGTTATAAAGATACATTTTATATCTTCAAGTGTGTAGTATATTTCATGTGAGCCTCTTGGCATTCCAATAAGAATTTCAACTCAACGCTGAATTTTGTAAGAGTGTTCTCTCCTAGAATACTTTTATTCTTTCTTATTTTGTATCTTGTTTGTGTGATTGTCACTTAGGATCATTTCTCCTCTTTAAGATTATGATCACTCTCAATCATCCTCTTTATAGACAATTTCTACAGCCAAGATTGCCAAACTCATATTCTTTCATCCTTTCAAAAAGTTCTGAAGTTCCAGATTTTCCAATATCACACCCAAGTAATGGGGAAACAGCTGGTGTTCACCCATTGGCTCTCCTAAAGTGAATATATCAAAGTCTTCATTCATAGCCTCTGGTACAGTATTCAAAACATTTTTCTGAATGTTTTTAAGGCAGTAAAAATCTAACTTATATTTTCATTTCAGACTTGACATTTCTAGTATCTTCAATACATAACAATTTCAGCAAAGGCTTGACAGAGACCCTCATGAGAACACTGAAGATAAGACTGAAGTCGATCCAAAGATAATTGTTGCTTGTTAATTAATATGGTACCTTACATATCTTTTTCCACTTGAAGGTTATGACCATTCTGAGGACAGTGACCATATTTATACATCAGTGTATCTTTAAATCACAGACACTCAGTAAATTTTGTAGAATGAATAAATGAATATTCAACTGTAAAATCTTTATGTTAGATACATTGTTTTTGCTGCCCAGCACCCATTTCTCCTGTAATGGCATTCTAGCCATCATAGGAAACCACCCCTTACATATTTTGAGCATGTGGTTTGGGCTTAAGCTATCTCAAAACCGCCAGCTCCTGATATAGGCGTGTGAAATGGCCTTGTCACTTAGCCGTGTTCCATCCCTCTGGCTATAATAACTTCTTCAGAAATGGCACAAGACACAGGCCCAGCCAATGAAGCTCAAATCCAGAATGGATGGAACTGTTGGGGAGGAGAAGCACTCTTTACATGGATAATGCTAACTCTAAGGATACCATCACTCTAGAGCCACCAGAGACCACCAAATGGAGAGGGCCTGCCTGAGAATGCTGCCAGCACAGAATAAAGAAGAGCTAAAATAGGAGAGTCACAGCCAAAGTCTTGCTGCCATTTGGTGAACCTTAGATCTAGGAATGAGTGATGCTGATCTACACTTGAACCCTTCAGTGATATGAACTAATATATTCATTTTTAAAGCTAGTTTGAATTGTTTCTGACCTTTGCAATGAAAGTGAACTGATACTGTTAAACTTTTAGCTAGTGGCTTAGATAAAGAAATAAAAAACTTTTTAAAGGTGTAAAATTTTTAACTTATACTGATTTACATAACTGCTAATTAAGAGTTCCATAAACCCCTGACATGTGGGACTATAGTTAAATAGCCTGGGCTCCCTGAGCCTATAACCAGAAGTCAAAGACTAAACAAAAGGCCTACTGTTAGGGGAGAAGAACAGGGATGGGGCAAATAGGGAGAAGAGCTTAGAAGTAGTGTCTGCAGGAAAACAAAGTTGGGGCAAGGGTGGGAGGTGGGTATGGAACAAGTCTGGTGGGAATAGATGAGAACATTAGTCTAAGCCAGAGACAATGGAAAGTAAGAAGAGTACTCAATTCTTTTTAAAGAAGAACTCGGCAGGTAGCTAGTGTAATATGGCCCTTGGCTCCTTTTCCAGATTCATCTCCCACCACTGCTCCTCCCTAGTTCCCTAATTCAAGCCATTTTCAACCATTAGCAATTGCCTAGATAGGCTATGTGGATTGTATCCTCAGGGCCTTTGCATATATCCATCTCTATATGCCCTTCTCTTTCTTCAACCAGTCTTCAAGACTCGACCTCAGTCTCACTCTGAGAAGCCTTGAGAGGCCCCCTCTGTACCTTGTGATCCATCTCCATGGGAAGGCCTGGACCTCTCCATGGCACTCCCTTGTCTTCCTATCTGTCACTTGTCTATAATACAAGCTGTCTTAGTAAAAGGACTTTACCTAATTCACTTTAATATCTCCAGTGTCCAGGGGTGCCTGGGTGTCTCAGTCAGTTAAGCAACCATCTCTTGGTTTTGCCTCAGCTCATGATCCCACAGTTCGTGGATGTGAGCCCCATGTCAGCCTCTGTGTCGACAGTGCAGAGCCTGCTTGGAATTCTCTTTATCTTCCTCTCTATCTGCCCTTCTTCCCCTCTTTCAAAAATAAATTAATAAGTAAACATTAAAAAATCTCCAATGCCCAGCACAATGTCTGATACATAATATACACTTCTAAAACATGAATTGATAAAATTAATTGAATTGAATGAAGAAAGATTAAATATAACCAGCAGCAAAATAGTCCTATAGATTTCCTATAGTACTTTCATCAACCCAGCTAAAAGACTAAAACAAAACATCATCACAATAAAAGATCCAAGAAATATACTGAGCATTTACTATGGCCATAGCACTGGGAAAGAAATTTCTCTACCTTCTCATCCAACCCACTATCCACCTCCAAATGTAAAGCAGATCCTCCTCCAATTCCACCACTACAGTCCACCCCACACAGTCTTCTCTCTGCCAGAACAAGGCATTCTCTGAGAGCCATATTCATCTTACAAATTCATCTTACAAATGCAGCAGGTGCTCAGCAATCAGAATGCTTTCTCTTTCTGTCGGCCCCATCACTTGTCTCCACTGTATTATAAACAACCACAGAATAATGACCAAATATCTGTGTAAAAATGTCTTTTCATTGTAAAGCATTGTAGCTGAGTTTTTACTGAGTAATTTTGGTTTTTGACTTCACATGAGAAAATGACAATTCCTTCAAGTTCTTTAAGTTTTTCCTAAATTAAAAAGCAAATTTTATTTTAGACTGAATAGTGCTTAGTATGGATTTTTTTAAATCTTAGAGGGGAACCAAGGAGCTTATTTCAAACATTTAAAGTGCTAATATGTAGTAGAGGAATTAAAGTTGGCATGGTTTCAGAGAATAAAACTGCAATAAATGGGTAGAAATCAGCAGAAGACAGATTTTAGCATAAAGTAAGGCAGAACGGTCTGTCCTGCAATTAAAGCGATCCAACAATTGAGGGACTGAGTTACAAAACAGAGAATTTAGTGAGAGTCATAAAAAAATACTCCCATTAATTTTATGTCTTGCAAGTATTATTTCATTAATGTTCATGGCATTTTGAAAGATGTAACAAAGTCTTAGGTCTCTGTTTTGTAGATGAAGAAATCAGCAGGCTTAAATGATTTGCCCAAGGTCACATATTGACCAATACAAGTTTGATGTTCCTTTTCTTATACAACATGTATTCATTGGTCTTCAGAAATAATAAGCTTCCTGCAATTAAAGGTGGTGTTACTTATTGCTATTTAATTCTTGATCCTCTAAACAAAACTTGGATTTTTAAATTTAAAAGTTCACCTTCTTGAAACATTTTAGTAAATAAGGCTTTTATAGTTCTGCAAATTCTTAGGCATGGCACTTTAATTAGTTTTCACCAGTTTTGAATAAAAAAAGCTAGATGCTAATGATTAGCCTACAAATTGCTAGATCATCTGTAATAAATGTTAAAACCATTAAATGTCAACATGTCGTTACAAATCCAGTGGCAGTTGGGGAAATAAATGTCAAATTTTTCATTATTTTTCTTCAGAGTTTCAATAGTAACTGCCAGTAGTGGCCACAGGTAAAAGTCCAATCTTTTTGTTAAGAAACAAGTGCTTGCATTGAAGCACAAACCAAAATGAGATATAAATTTCTCTCAACTTCCTAAAGTTTACAGGAACTCTTTCTTCCATAGATAAGTCATAATTTCAAATTAAATTAGCATTTCAAGATGAGGGGGTGGGTGGGGAGTAAGACCCACAAAGGGAAAAAATGGGAGAAAATAAATAGACAATCTAAAGAATAAAATTAGGGGTGCCTGGCTGACTCAGTTGGTGGATCATGAAACTCTTGATATCAGGGTTGTAAGTTTGAGGCCCACTTTGGGTGTAGAGATTACTTTAAAAAAATATTTTTTTTAATTTAAAAATTAAAAAATAAAGAATAAAATTAGAAACAACCCATAAACAATAAATAACACTTTATTCATTAGTAACAAAAGAAATAAAAAATGAAATTATAATGAAATGTGATTACTTTTACTTATCAAACTAAAAAATTTTTAAGTGTTTTAATGTTTATTTATTTTTGAGAGAGAGAGAGAGAGAGAGAGAGAAAACAGAGTTTGAGTGAGAGAGGAGCAGAGAGTGAGGGAGACACAGAATCCAAAGCAGGCTCCAGGCTCCAAGCTGTTGGCACAGTGCCCAAGGTGAGGCTTGAACTCACAAGCCATGAGATCATGACCTGAGCCAAAATTGGATACTTAACCAACTGAGGCACCAAGGAGCACCTAAAACTGAAAAAAAAAAAACTTTAAATATGAAAACATTCAGTGCTGGTAATGATGCAATGATAGTAGTACTCTATGATAGGCAGCCTCAAAGATGGCTGCCATGATTCCCACCTCCTTGTTGTACTCTTGCGCTTCCCTCAAGTGTGGGCTTTGATAACTTGCTTTTTACAAATAGAGTGCAGCAAGGGGCACTTGGGTGGCTCAGTTGGTTAAGCAAACTTCAGCTCAGGTCATGATCTCACAGTTTTGTGGGTTCGGGCCTTTCATCGGGCTCTGTGCTGACAGCTCAGAGCCTGGAGTCTGCTCCAGGTTCTGTGTCTCCCTCTCTCTCTGCCTCTCCCCTGCTTGCACTGTCTCTCTAAAAAATAAGTAAACATTAAAAAAATTTTAAAAAAATAGAGTACAGCAAAGTTAACATTTCCAAAGTTAATTTACAGAAAAACTGTGCCTTCCATCCATATTGCTTGCTTTCTCTCACTCTCTCCCCTGCTCACTCTGAGAGAAGTCAGCTGCCATGTTGTGAGTTGCTCTAAGGAGAGGCCAAGGTGGCAAGGAACTGATACATCTGGCCACGAGCCAGCAAGAATCTGAAGTCAGCCTGCAGCCACCTGAGTGAACTTGAAAGCAAACACACCCTCCTTTGAGCCTTGAGATATAAGCAGCAGGGATCAATGCCTTGACTACAACCCTACGAAAGACCCTAGCCTAGTGAAACCGTGATAAGCCATGGTGGGATATCTGACCCTCCCAAACTGGGTGATAATGAAAGCTTGTTTTTAGCTGCTAAATATTGAGGTAAATTTTTTTTACAACAATAGATAACTAATACATCCTCTCATATGCTTTAAGATTCTGGAAAATTTATATGACATTATGCATCAAGAGCCTTGTAGAAATTTTATTCATTTTTACCCAATAATTCCACATCTAGTATTCTTTATAAAGAAATTAATTGGAGGGGCACCTAGGTGGCTCAGTTGGTGAAACATCAGACTCTTGTTAGATTCTGTTAGGCTGCTCCGTGCCGAGGGTGAGGAGCCTGCTTGGGATTCTGTCTCTCCCTCTCCCTCTCCCTCTGCCCCTCCCCAGCTCCCAGTCTTTCTCTCTTTCTCTCTCTCTCAAAAAAAAAAAAAAAAAAAAAAAAAGGAGCAAAAGAGAATATATACTCTATTGCACATTTCAGCACAGAATTTATCAGTGATTACAAATATATGTATATAAATACTATATATACATACACACATATATCTATAAAACAGTGTTCTCTAGATTGCAAATGGTTTTTATTTTCTTATTTTTTTTAATTTTCTTAATAAACTTTTTTTCTATATTTTCTAAAATAACCACATAAAACATTCAAAGTAAAAGAAAAAAGACTTTCAAGATATGCATGTACATATTAAAAACTATAATGGTAAACACTATATTCAATAGGGATTGAAGCAGTTAAGGAGAAAGTCTCTGATTTTTCTTAAAGTTTTCAGAGCTGAGCATTTTCTTCATGTAGTCATGAAAAATGAACATTATATTGACTTTCACATATGTCACATAAAATTGATAAGGACAGAGTAATGGAAGAAAAGGTATAATCAATCTTTAGGTGCAACAGTTTGCTTTTCTGCTAAGTATCTCTTCCGAAAGCAATTACCAAGGAAGAAGTGAAACCTGAACCAAAAGGAAAACAAACAAGTCAACATCCGCCTTCAAACACCTTCGTAAGTTAAAGTTAGACTGGCCAAGTAATTGTCTCTAACTTGGAAAAAAGAATGCATTGTGGGAGCAATGTGTTTGGTAGTTTGGGGAAGGTCCACACTGAAAGCAAAAAATCCTTACTCACTAATTTCAGTCTGCCAGTAATGTGAACGACCTATTGACCAAACTATACAATGAAAAGACAGACTATTCTGCAGATTTATAAAGCTATTGAAATACATAAAGAGTTATAGAACCACCTCCCAATTTGGCATCACCCACTGGTAAGTACTACAGTCTGAATGTTTGTTTTCCCCAAAATTCAGATATTGAAATTCTTTTTTCTTGTAAGGTTTTTTATTTATTTTGAGAGAGAGAGAGAGACAGAGTATGAGTTGGGGAGGGAAAGAGAGAGAGAGGAAGACACAGAATCCAAAGCAGGCTCCAGGCTCTGAGCTGTCAGCACAGAGCGTGACATGGGGCTGGAACCCATGAATCGTGAGACCATGACCTAAACTGCAAGATCATGACCTGAGTTGAAGTCAGATGCTTAACTGACTGAGCCACTCAGGAGACCCCTTCATATGTTGAAATTCTAACCTCCAAAGGTGATATCATTAGGAGGTGGGGCCTTTGGGACATGATTAGGTCATGAGGGTGGAACCCTCCCAGAACAGGATTAGCATTTATAAAAAAGGTTTAAAGGAATTCATTAGCCATGGATGTATTCATGAAAGGACTTTCAAAGGCCAAGGAGGGAGTCGTGGCTGCTGCTGAAAAAACCAAACAGGGTGTGGCAGAAGCTGCAGGAAAAACAAAAGAGGGTGTTCTCTATGTAGGCTCCAAAACCAAGGAAGGAGGGGTTCATGATGTGACAACAGTGGCTGAGAAGACCAAAGAGCAAGTGACAAATGTTGGTGAGGTGGTGATGACCGGTGATGACAGCAGTCACACAAAAGACAGTGGAGGGAGCAGGGAGCATCACAGCTGCCACTGGCTTTGGCAAAAAGGATCAGTTGGGCAAGAATGAAGAAAGCCCACAGGAAGGAATTCTGGAAGATACGCCTGTTGATCCTGACAATGAGGCATATGAAATGCCTTCTGAGGAAGGTATCAAAACTATGAACCCGAAGCATAAGAAATACTTTTACTCGCAGTTTCTTGATACCTACTGAGAGATGTTCCATCCTGTGCAAGTACTCATTTCCAACGTGCCCAGTCATGACATTTTCTCAAAGTTTTTACAGTGTATTTTAAACTCTTCCATCAGCAACGATTGAAATTATCTGTACCTGCCCTTACTCAGCATTTCAGTGCTTCCCTCTCACTGAACTGAATATATGGTAGCAGGGTCTCTATGTGGATATTGTGGCTTCAAATCTAAAAGTTAAACTAAAACACCTAAGTGACTACCGCTTATTTCTAAATCTTCACTATTTTTTTTGTTGCTGTTCTTGAGAAGTTGTGATTTATTATCATATAAGATTTCTAGGTGTCATTTAATGATTCTGTCTAAAAATAATGATGCATTGTGAAATTTGTTAATATATACAGTACTTAAAAATATGTGAGCATGAAACTACACACCTATAAATAATAACTATAAAATTATAAATAAATAAATAAATAAATAAATAAATAAGGTCTCACAGAGCTCACTAGCCCCTTTCACTATATGAGGACCAAAGTTTGTAGAGGTGGAAGAGAGCCCTCACGTGCTGGCACCTTGATCTTGGATTTCCAGCCTCCAGAACTCTGAGCAATAAATTTCTGCTCTTTATAAGCCTCCCAGTTCATGGTATTTTGTTATGGCAGCCCAAACAGACTAAGACTAAGACAGGAAGTTAGTCTTTCTCTTCAGGATCCCATCTGCCATTTTGAGGCTTACTTATGAAAGTGGGTTCAGTAAGGGAGATATGGCACGGAGGAGATTTTTTTCTAAAGGGCTGGATTTCTTGATTTTACTGATGCATGCAGAGAAGGGAGAGAGCATCAGGAAAAACGCAGTAAAAGATACATGAGGTTTGGCATGGTGAGGGAGGGGTGCTAGAAAAACAAAAGGAAATCAGAGGGCATCAGGGAGAGGGGTTGCCCCAAATCTTGTCTGTGACTCTGAGAAATAATTGCTCCCCAGGAGGACCCCAGCCCACATGCACATTCCTGGACACTGGCAAGTGTGGAGAGCACTCAGTTTTTGTTAAGAAGGTAGAATGTCAGAGCCCAACTTTCTCTAGGGAAGAGAGGATTCCAGTGTCATACCCCAGATCTATTGAATCAGAATTTCCAAGGTGAGATCTAGCAACCTATATATTTTTTAAACTCCCTCGCTGATTCTGAATTATCAAGACCATTAGCCACTGTGTAAGAATAACTTTTGCATCCTATCTGACCCTGAATGACACCTATATTACACATCTCATTCTTTTCTGGTCCTAACACTGTAATTTTTCAGACAGCCTAAAGCATGGAGAATCGTCAGAAATCTTCACCAGCTGACATTGCGTAAACAGTTGCTAAGTAATTAAATCATTATTATCAAAATATAAATTCCAGTAATATATCGCCTGATTAAACCTACAAAAGACAGAATATGTGATAAATCAATATTTGCAAGCCCTCTTTCTGTCAACTGCAATTTTTGAGCACTATGGGAAAATCGGTATATAATTTGATTTTGAGTCACCAAGGAAATAGAATAACAGAATCTCATAAATGGAAAGGACCTTAAAAGTCATTCAGTCCAACATTCCCTCTAATGCCTAAATCCCTACTAAAGTACCTCTGACAGGTGATTTTACAGCCTGGGCATATTCAGAAAACAAGAATTTATTAGTTAATGCAGAAAGAAACATATAAACATGTGAATGAAAAGCAAAATTATAAACACTTACATGAAAGCAATCTCAGCCTCCCAGAAAATTACAAGGATGGATATTTGCTCATGTTTTCCTGATATTATTTTGACACATGAATTTGAGTGGCCTAAACAAAAGAAATGCCTCAAAGCACTAAACAGAATGGTGTTTCCTTGAAAATACTACACTTGGGGGCACCAAGGTGGCTCAGTCAGTTGAGTGTCCAACTGTCGATTTCAAGTCAGGTCATGATCCTGGGGTCATGTGATCGAGCCCACGTTGGGCTCCACACTAAGAGTGAAGCCTGCTTAAGATTCTCTCTCTCCCTCTGCCCCTCCTCTCTGTCACTTAAAAAAAAGAAAAGCAAGCAAGCAAGCAAGAAAACACTGCCTTTGTACTGAAGTAGAAATAGCATAATCACTATAAAACCCACAGACTAAAGTTGCCAGCACTGAGCTAAGAGGCCACATTCTTACTGCACTATATATCCCTTTGAAAAAGAGAGAGATGGGCTGGAGGAGGATTTACATTGGCCACGACAACAGTTTAGTGGATTAAACTAAACCCGACTCATTTGCAGCCGGAAAAGTGGTCATGGACCTCCTGGATAACCCCATAGGTTAGGCCAGCATAAAGCAGGTGAATACGTACTTCCTCGCTGTCATCCCAGCACTTGGGGAGAAATACTCTCAGGATCTACTAAAATGTGTGTCCTAAACTCCAAATATCAAAAGAGGTTGAGAAAGAGGTCAAGTTCATTGAGGATAGACGTTGTCAGCTTACAACTCTGCCACTTACACAGTTTCTACACAATCTAGGGAAAGGGCACAAAGACAAAGATTAAGCCCTTTAGAAAAAGAATTAGGTTTCCATATATAATTCTTAGTTGCTTAAAGCTGACCATATCTACATGGCCTTTCCCCTTTCTTTGCTACAAGGCTTGTGGTGGGCAAACTACTTAACCTCCCTCTGCCTGAGGTTCCTCCTAGAGGAAACCATGATCTTCCTAAAATATGACTCATGGTGTTTCTTTCCCATGGTTAAAATGCTTAATGGCCCTACATGAACAACGGAACAGAGCTCAACATCAATTTCCCTTTCAATCCTTTCCCAGTTTATTGTCCCGCAATCTTACTCATCATCTCCCACAAGGTTCCCACCTCCACACCTTTGCTTAGGTCTCTTTGCCCACCTGAAATCCACTCCCCTCTCCAAGCACACCTTATTTCTGCCTCCTGAAGTCCTATGGAGTCTTTGAATCTAGTGGAAATCCTACATTTCTGAGCTTTTTGTTTGTTTATTTATTTGAGAGAGAGAGAAAGGAAAGAGAGAGAACCAGCTGGGAATGGGCAGAGAGGGGGGGGTACAGAGGATATGAAGTGGGCTCTGTGCTGACAATGCAAGGCTCAGACTAACTGTGAGATCATGACCTAAGTTGGACGCTTAACTGGCTGAGCCACCATGTGCCCCACATTTCTGAGATTTTTGTTCATGGCGTTCATCTGGCCTGAATTAGCTGCTGCCTCGTACTGTTGCAGCATCCAGTGTCAAGTTCCCATGGGA
The DNA here is from genome assembly GCF_016509475.1 of Prionailurus bengalensis. Lineage (NCBI taxonomy): Eukaryota > Metazoa > Chordata > Mammalia > Carnivora > Felidae > Prionailurus > Prionailurus bengalensis. The sequence continues at coordinate 113,214,144 of NC_057354.1, forward strand.
CTTGATCTTCCCCATGACGTGTTTACTACTTGAGTTAAGGCATCTGCCTTTGGGACTAGGGTTGCCAAATAAAATATACGATGCCTCACTAAATTTGAATTTCATATAAACAACAAATAACTTTTTTTTAGTATAAATATGTCCGATGCAATATTTCAAGCTCATCAGGGTAGAGGATGTCAGCTATAGCTGTGCTACTTAACACCCACACAGTCTCTATGCAGCTGAGAAAAATGTTTCCATACACTCTTTGGAGCATA